>NC_069796.1:44717500-45967500 GCF_027406575.1 Nycticebus coucang | reverse complement strand
GACTGTCTGACACCTAAAGCCTCTATTAAGAATCTCCAAACTGGCTTAGGTCAAAGGTTTTAATAAAATTGTAGCTATTTAATGTGCTAATTGGACAGGATGACCTCAAAGGTTCCAGTGCAGGAAGCACTAGCCTAATGGAGGGGGGAGGGGCGTGTGTGAGTGTTGGGGGAGGGGGACCATGACAAGGGTGATAAAAAAAGAATGTGTCCACATGCTGTCATGCTGAATTGAAGAATTTAAGAAGGCTGTGTGTTTGTAATTGGCCTTTTCTGTGTAAAGCACCAGCCTGAAATAGGTCAGCCTTTCAGAGTTCCCTCAGCTGCCCCCTTTGTAGCCTGTGGCCCCCTTTACATAAACTGTAAATTAGGTACTAAGTTCCATGACAGCAGAGACTGAGGACACATCTTAGGCATTGATGTTGCTGAATCTCTAATCCTATCCCAGTGTCTGACATAGTAGGTGCTTGAACATTTGTGGCATGTTGATGATGTTGATCACAGTGAAAACAGTCAACTCAAAGCATTAGCAATATATTCTTTTCTCACATTATCTCATTTAATCCTCACAATAAAGCTATACAGTAGATATTATTTGTCTCCCTAATTTATGGATAAGAAAACCATGATATGGGGAGACCTTGTAACCTACTCGAGGACAGGAAAATAAGTGACAGAAAATTAGCTTTGCCTGACATCAGAGCCTTGTCACTTAACATTATGCTATAGTCTGTTGATTTATAATGTATTTTGTTGTATTTTTAAGAAGGTTCATGTTATGAAAATTAGATGATAGAATCTGTGAAGGGCGGGACTTTGTTTTGTATTATCTGTATCTCTACGCCTAGAACAATTCTTGGGATGTATTAAATGACCAGTAATTTTTTTTTTTGGCATGTATGCATACAGGAATGAATAGGAACAATTATTTCAGTAGGAATAGGGTTTTTGAGCTAGAAAATTTCCAGCTCACAACAGATTATTTTTTGCATGAATTTTAAGAAGGGTAGATGTATAAAACCTAATATTATACAAAATAAATTCAGTAATCAACTCATTCATTCAAGGAATATTTATCTCCATTTAACAAATATAAAGAAGCATCATCTAAGTGCCAGATGCTCAGTATAGGAGATCTAGTGGAAGTGGCTCATAATAATAAGGAAAAAAATATTATAAAATGCAATGGGTTGCGAAGAAGACAAAAACAAAAAATGTGGAGACAGAAAATATTAGAGGTAGGGGTGATGGTGTGGTCAAGGAATGCTTCAGTGAAACAGGACAGCTAAGAGGTTGAAGAGGGCTAAGAATGAGGGACTAGGGACTAGTATGTGGAAATGCAAAAACTTTGGGGAGGAACTTAACATGGTGGAGAAATAGAAAGGTGCCATGAGTCTTCTGAGAAATGATCTATGTAGTCCCCTTCCCACAGGTCTTTGTGTTAAGACACATAGCCAGCCGCATTTTTTCCCCTTGTTTTTCAGTGGAGGGCCTAATCCTCCATGGCTCATAGTGGAACAGTAGTTCACCAAACAGAAATCTTAACATTTCAAACAACGGAGACATATCTAATTTGAATTCTCAAAACTCATGTCTTTGGGAAAATGCCTGTACTATTGAATAACTGCAGAAGGAATTTTGCAGGAAATGTGAAAGGGAGTATTTAGTAAACCCAGGGGCTCAATCTGTGGAGGGGACATTTCCCCCATTGATTACAGTGGAAAATTCCTCAAGCACAGCCTGGCCAAGGAGCCTGAACTGACCGGATTCATCACACAGCCCATGTTCCAAGAAGACCAGGGAGAGAATTTCCCAAGTACTATTCCAAGGCCTCTTGTTACAAATTAAGGTCACTCCAACTAAAGGCGAGATGTCGTCTCATCTTTTTGATATACTAAGAAATGAATTTAGCTTTTTTCCCCTCTGCCTCTTCCCAAATTATGCCTTTCTCCAAAAGAAGCTGGACTGTCCAGCAACAAGTGAACTTAACGCTAGAGCTTGGTGATGGATACGGCTCGCCACATGGAAGAACCATCCAGGAGGACACACACTAAAGTGGATTGAATACATTTGCCTCACTTTTCATCTACTACTGAAGTTGTATATGTGCATTTTGAACAAATAGTCAAATAAGTATGTAAGACTTAACTGCTAGGTGAGAATAAAATGGAATCTACTGGAAGCTGAACTTTCCCCCTAAAAAAATTATGTGAAGAAACATTTCTACTCTCTTCTCCTGAGGATTTGTAGCCACTTTCTGGAGGTGGGGGCAATGCCATTTTCCACCTGCCAGAAGCCTCTATTCTTCCTAGAAATCTAATGGCAATTCCCAACCTCAGTTAAAGACTTGTTTTTCCATTTTTTTGAACTTCAAATACTTCTCAAATTATGTTTGCCGAGGCAGTGTATGTATACAATTATCTCATAGGTCCCTCGGGGCTCATCTAGCTAAACTTGTGGAGCTTAACTGAGCAAGACGTTGGCTGGTGTCTCTTCCTACCGTGACACCACTGAAAGAAATACCTTTCCACAAGAGGAACAGGAAAACTAGGAAATTTATTTTTCTTTTCCAAATTGGTTTTCTGGTGATTGGGGTTAATTTCTTTTCCAAACTGGCTTTCTAGTGATTCAGGTGGCTTCGTTAAGTGATTTTTGTTGTCTCATAACAATAACGATCTCATTTTCTTTTTAAAGTGGAATTTGCATTTTGGGGAGGAAATTCTGTTATCTTCTTCCTAGGTGAAGTAGGAAGACGGGCCTCTTTTATTTATTTATTTAATCAACTGGATCCCTGAAATTCCCTCAGGATAGCAATGGCTCTCTGGGGCTTCAACATACCTTCCACTGTGAGAGCAAATGGAAAGCGTTTTTGCACAAGCAAAACCCAACCTAGGGGTTGTTGTAGCTTGTCTAAAAGTACAAAGGGCTTGGGAGTGTAGACTTTTTCAAACTGACCACGCTAACTAGATTCATAACACAGTCCTGGGCTTTCTTCTGTGTGCGCAGACGTAGACATTTTTCTGAACACCTGCCTCTTACAGTTAGAAGGAAATGTCCTGACTCAGGAATGGCGGGCTCAGATGTGATCACACTTGTAAAGTTGTGACCCCTGCTCACACAGCCGGCTTAAGCTGTGCTAACAGCCCTTCCTCTTGCTCTCTCATCTCTTTCTGAGGCTGCAGCCCCAGGCCCCGCCCTTTAACTTCATCCAGGGACAACGTACATCATATAAGGCTAAGCACAGACGTAGACTTCCTGGCTATCCAAAGGAGCCTGTTTCTCCTTGCGGTCCTGAAGTGCAGGTGGCCAGAGAAAGCGAGGGGCTCAGGATACTAGTGGGGTCGCGGCCCTCGGCTACGTAGATTGGAAGAGGACGTCTAAGCTTTCCACGTGAACCTGAAAGCTAGCTGCTGGCTGCCCAGGTGCCAGTTCGCGGCTGCGTGCACCCCACTGCAGCAGAGAGCAGCCGCAGCCTCAGCCTTGGCCACCACCGCTGCTGGGGAAGAGTCCTGGGGCTGCTGACGCGGTTGGGAGGAGCCTCGCCTTTAATGCACCAGCCGCCTCCAGCCTCCTGCAGCAGCAGCAGCAGCAGCTGCTAGTGCGCGCGTGTGGGTGTGAGGGTGAGTGCGCTGGCGCCGGCCGCAGCGCCCGGCCCAGCTCCCCGCCAGCTTACTTAGCCCCCGCCTGCCGGAGCCGCCCTCCCGCGGGACCAACACCCTCATCCCGGTCAGGCAAGCCTGAATCCTGCCCCTGCCATCTCGCCACTGCAGCTCGGGTCCAGAGAGGCACCATTTTGTCGCGGCTGCCCGCTCTCCCAGGGGGAGGAGGGATCTTTTTTGCATTTTGGAGCGGCTGCCAACGAGGGGAACCTGTTGGGCATCTCCCCAGCCCCGCTTGTGAGCGCCTGCAGGGCGGGCGGGCGGGAACAGACCCCTCGGGGCTCGGCGCATCTTGGCACCGGAGGCAGCGGAGTCAGGCTCAGCATCTTCGCTGGGAATTGGAGCTGGAGTGAGCGCCCGCGCGGGAGGAGCCGCCGCAGCCTCGGAGAACCCGAGTGGAGGAGGTGACAGCTCCATTGCCGGGTTTTTATTTTTTTTCTCTCCGCCTCCGGTCTCCTTCTCAGGCTCGGACCATGGTGCAGTCCCACTGGCTCCCCTGCCCCCCTCTCCTGTGAGACTGGCTGCGGGGAGGGATCATGGATACTTGTCTGCCGGCTTCTGGTTCCCACGCAAGTAAGCCTGCTGTCAATGGAGGAGGACATTGATACCCGCAAAATCAACAACAGTTTCCTGCGCGACCACAGCTATGCGACCGAAGGTAACGCCAGCCCCGCCACATTCCGCCGCTGGGGCCGGGAGCAAGTTGCGGATCGTTGGGCTTCGCGGACAGCTGGGCGCGCAGTGGCGGAGACTCCTCCGGGCCCTGGGGCTGGGGCGGGGGCTAGGCTCGCAGGGCAGCCGCCGGTGCGCCCCACATCCATCCGGGCTCCATGCGAGGCCAGCCCGGTGTGTTCAGCAGCAGGTGGACCCGGCGCCCATGGGAGTTAAAATGGCCCTCGGGGATTAGGCTTTCAGGGTGGGGCTCCCGCCTGGAAAGATGACCCCCGGGGAGGCAGATGACCCTGCCCCCGAGACGTTTGCAGGGGTCTTGGGGAAGATATGAGGGAGGGGCCCACTAGGACCTGGTCCGCCCTCCCTGAGCGGAATGAGGTTGTATCTCTCAGCGGCTGCAGGGAGGGCATGGTTTCATTTCCTGCCCATTCATCTCTCTGGCCGGTAGGGTTACCTGCTCAGACAATCAAAACCCCCACAGGCCCTTTGCAAAAGGGCGAAACCCTCTCCCCTCAGAAGTGCCTTAGCAAGAAATAAAAAGGTGGCTGGGGAAAATAGTGTTCTGGCGGCCAACGAATGAGGCAGACACGTGGGACGAGCAAAGCGATCGGTGGGGCCTTTAAAAATCACCATTATGAATTCTGCAGCAGTAGTTTCTGCTGAATCAACAGCCAGCAGAAAGCAAGAGGGTTCAGCAAGCTGAGCTTTGCCAAGAGGTGAAATTGTCGTGCCTCCCTCTCCTCTCCCTCCCAGCTTGCTCTGACATTAGCGCTGGGGCCCTGAGAGCAGGAAAGAAGAGTCAGCAGGTGGAATCTCATGCTGCCTTTTGTGTGTGAATAGAGTGTGGAGGCATTTTTTTCCCCAAATACCAAAACTTTAGCATTTTTGCTTTTATTTTCTACCTGTAGGCCTTTATCCTTAGCCATTCTATAAAGTGTTGCTTTATCACATTGAGATATCACAGGTGAGAAATGTGTGTGAAAGTGCTTTAGGAAAAAGTTACAAGGTATCTTACTTTAAAGTTATTTTTATTATTCTTGGATGCTAAAATTTCTGTAACATTTAATCTAATCAAAATAATACTACAGAAATGTGATGGGGGGACAGTAAAAGAGTTCAAGCTCTAAAAGAAAAAGACATGCAAGTCGGGGGGTAGAGGTGGTTACTTCTCTAAATATCCCTGGAAATTTTAGATAGAAAGAACACTCAGTGATATTGAAAATATAGTTTCCATTTGTCATTATTATTGGGTAGCATCAAGCCCAAGACGTCTGTGGTGCTGGACAGATTAAGCAGAGTTGTAACGTCTGGCCTCCAGGAGCTTCGCAATGGCTTTTAAGACGTGCTGCCCATCCCTCCCCATACCAAGCACTATGCTTACTGGTTCTTTTTATTTACAGGATGACAATGTGGTTGTAAGGTATTCTTCCTCTGTCTTGGTGCTTTGTCACCAACTGAGGGACCAGGTAGCATCTGACTAACTCTGTATCTCAGCATGTCATCCAAGAGAGAAGTTGGCCTTGCGTCTATTGGCATTTGGGGGAACATTTCTTTCTGTATGCAATGAAAGAGGGCTGCCTTTATGTTTCTGCTATATTACATTATTCAGGCAAAAGGAAATACTTTGTGAACAGAAAAGATAACCAAATGGGGGCTGTGTGTATGGGAGTGTCGATTGTAGAATAAAGAAATCAGTTAAAAATGGCATTCCTTATAGCTTTCAGGAGCCTGGATGTTGCCTTTGTTCCTATGTTATCACATTTTCGTAAACTCCAATTCTGGAAGAAATGTCAAAAATGAGACATGAGTTGATAGCAAAGAGCTTTCTAAAGTCTTTCTAATATGTGTGAGTCGACCTTTCAGATCTTTCTCTTGTGTGCTCTCTCTCACACACATATACACACACACTCAAAACTAAATAAATTTGTTTCACAGTAGGCTTCCACGTTGTTTTTAATCTGATCTTCATGAAGGTATGGGGAGACAAAGAGAAAAGGAACTTAGAACACGTAAATACCAGAAGTTGGGTATGGTAAGAAGTTCTTTATAGTCTTAACTCATCTATGTTAGGCAACATTCATACGCTTGTGCTGGCCAGAGGGGGAAGAGCCCCTCCACTTCTTAGGAATTGTTAGTACACACTAGCCCCTCCACAACTTAGGAATTGTTAGTATACCTTGGAAGAGCACCAGATCAAAATATTCTTTGTTAAAATTCTCTTCCTTGAGGGCTGGCCCCAAAAGTTTTCTTCCCCCTTATTAATTTAAACCCACTTACTGAGGAATTAGCTTCTAAGTCCTTTTATAGACCTTGCCTTTCTGTTTCCTTTAATATTTCTGCATTTTTCTCCTACTTGCTCAGATATGTCAAGTTGAGTTTTTTCTTTCAAAATCTTCACATTTATCTTTGAATTTTTCTTTCCTTTGCTCAGATCATTTCACACTGCAGTATTCTATTTAAAGCTGAAAGCTTTTTGCTGTGTAGTTAGTGTGAAGGACTCTAAACTCAATTTGCATTGTAAGTGGTGGCTGCAGGCAAAGTACATCCAGCTAAGAGCAATGAAAATGCTAAGGGACTTGTCCCTTAAGCTTTTTCTCTCTTTTCCTCTCTCAAAAGAATGTATGATGTATGTTTATTAAAGATATTTCCTGGGCGGCGCCTGTGGCTCAGTGAGTAGGGCGCCGGCCCCATATGCTGAGGGTGGCGGGTTCAAACCCAGCCCCGGCCAAACTGCAACAAAAAAAAAAATAGCCGGGCGTTGTGGCGGGCGCCTGTAGTCCCAGCTGCTCGGGAGGCTGAGGCAAGAGAATCGCGTAAGCCCAAGAGTTAGAGGTTGCTGTGAGCCGTGTGACGCCACGGCACTCTACCCGAGGGCGGTACAGTGAGACTCTGTCTCTACAAAAAAAAAAAAAAAAAAAAGATATTTCCTATGACTTTTTAAAATTCTGGACATTAAAGTTACTGTTCTCCCCCACCTTTTCCCATCTTTCCTCTCTTTTAAAAGTTAACATCTTCAAGGGCGGGTGCTTGTTATCCTAGCACTCTGGGAGGCCAAAGTGGGTGGATTGCTTGAGCTCAGGAGTTGGAGCCCAGCCAAGTAAGAGCTCAGGAGTTGGACCCCATCTTTAAAAAATGACCAGGCGTTTTCCTGGTCGCCTGTAATCCCAGCTGCTTGGGAGACTGAGGCAAGAGGATCACTTAAGGATAACAGTGAGAATCTGTCTCAAAAAAATAATAAATAAATAAATAAAATTAACATCTTTGTATATCTTATATATTCCAAACACTATTCCAAGCTCTTTATATACAGCATTTCAGTAAATGCAAAGCCTGCTAAATCAATGTTATTTCTATTTTTAATTAAGAAAATGGATGTAACTAAGAGATGGTAACTGATGCAGCTAAGAGATGGAGATAGTACTAATTTGCCAAGGTCATATAGTCAGTGGAAAGCCTTGTCTTCAAACTCAAGGCGATGTGTAATGCTTTTGTCCTCCCCCTGGGAAATACCACACTGCTTCATTTTCCTTTAGCCACCAGCTCCTGTTACAGGAGGGATCACAATGGTCGTATCTTTCTGTGTAAGCTGTGCTTCCATCTAGAGTAAAAAATTCTTTGCAGAGATAATTTGGAAGTGTGTGTATAAGGAAGCACATCAGGTAGGGTTGAAATGACCATAAAAATAAAGTTAACATAGTGATGTGATTGGCTTTTTGGGATCTGGAATTCCAGGCTTCCTAAGCAAGGATTCAGCTCTCAAATCTTTCTGTTTATGGCTTTCTTTCTAAATTTTAAAGCGAACTAGAACTCCATCTCCAGTGTAGCAATCTAGAAGTTTTCCAGATTAATCTTTCTACTTTAATGGGGGCACAGACAGAATACTCTTTATAGATGGAGTGCCTTAAAATAACTGCTCTGTTCTCAGTTTCCTTAGCTGAACGTGGGACTAACAATAGAACCTATGCCATGGGGAAAATTATTTGATACAGAGAAAGTGGTCAGGAAATTGACTAACAAAGCCAACCCCGAATAAATGCCCTCAGTACATTACAGCTTGTGTTGTTGCTTAAACTGCATCTGCATAACAAGCAGGCTGTTTTGTCTTAGATTATGTGTTGATATGGCGTTCTCTTGAGGGAAAAGCTTTTGGAGACAGGAGGGAGGTCACTAAAACCCACCATAGTCTTCTCTTGGCTCAGTCAGTAGCTGTGGATCTTACCAGTTAGCAGTTTGTCTTAATGTACTTTCTGGTTACATTCTTGTAGCAAATGAATTCCATCTCCCCTCAGTGGTCTTTAAACAAACTGTCCTATTTGTACATATTATAGGAAACATATGTGCACTATTCTATGCTGCTCCTTTCAATTATTGACTAATTAATTCTTGCTCCCTCAAATATATATATATATATATATATTTTTTTTTTTTTTTTGTGGTTTTTGGCCAAGGCTGGGTTTGAACCCACCACCTCTAGCATATGGGACTGGTGCCCTATCCCTTTGAGCCACAGGCGCCACCCACTCCCTCAAATATTAATTGACTTTCTGCAGTGGTGATACAGCATATTCCAGTACAGACACAGTCTCTGTCCTCGTGGAGCCTTCAGTCTAGTGGAGGAGGCAAACATTAGACAAATATAATTTTGCAAATAAACACATAGCGACCAATTGTGTTAAGTGATACTCAGGAGAGGCACAAGGTGCCTTGGGAAGATGAATCTAATTTAGATGGGGAGGGGCTCAGGGACAGCCTCTGAGAGACGTCATAAGCTGGGAACCAAAGGATGAGTCTGGAATTAACAAGACTTAAGGCATTGTAGGTAGAAGGGAAAAAAGATACAAAATCCCAAAGATGTTAAATAGTCTGACAGGTTCAAGGAATGCAAAGGTGACTGGCTGGAGTTTAGGGAACAAGGAGAAGGATGAAAAAGAGACTGGAGTGTGCAGTTCATTTTGAAACATATGAAAAGCAGGAAAGATTAATGCTAGGATAGAGGATGGATGAATGGATAGAAATATGATAGAGCAAGTTCAAACTATTAAAGACAAAATCCAGGTACAAGTCTGCAGAAATTCATTGTGAATTTTTTTCCACTTTGTTGTCCATTTGAAAATTGTCCTTAAACAGTGTTGGAAAAAAGGGAGACCAGGCACCAGATCGCATTGAACCTTGTTGACTACGAAGAGTTTGGACTTTATTCAAACATGGATGGACAGCCATAGCCTTTAAAGGATTTCGATAAGGAAGGAAATGTGATCAGGTGGCTGCTGTGTAGGGTGGGGTCATAAAGCCAGGTAGGAAATGAAAAGGAATGGAAACGGGAGCTAATTAGGAGGCCTCTGCACTCTGGGATGGTGATGGTGGCAGAGATGGAGACAGGTGAACTTGAGAAACATCATAAGAGAAAAAGTACATGGGACTTACTTGGTGTGATAGATTGCGTATAGATAGAGGTCTCATCAAGAGCGATTCCCAGTCTTTTGCCATGAGAATGGGTGGATAAAGGGAGCTTGTCATTGAAACAGGAAATAGACTTCGAAAATTGAATCTTTTGAGGAACCTGTGAGATGGCTAGTTTCACAGTGAAACTCTCAAGTAAGCAATTGTATGTAGGTCTGAAGCTCAGAAGAAAGGCCTGGACTAGATACTAAATTTGAAGTTAGACATCACCAGCATATTAAAGCTGTGTGAATAAATGAGATGCCTAGGATTAGAGTATTCCAGGTACAGGTTGAGTCAATAAGTTGAGTCAATGACTAAGGAATCACAAGGAAATTTGTAATCCTGGCTTGGTAGAAAGTAATTATAACAAAAGTCCTTCACAATAAAATAGGGGCCTTGGTAAGCATCAGTAACCATACACTGATACGATTTGCATAATGCTATATGGCCATTTCTCAGCAATGTGGTAAGATGAGTCTAGTCTTGAGTGAGTTGACTTTAGAGGGTCTCCAAACTTTAGATCCAAATGATTTCAAAAATGCTATAGCTAGCTTCTTAGGGCCACAAAAATAAAAGTGAGGAGAAGTAAAGGTCTCTGCCCATCCCTCTACCCCTATCCATATAAGCTCAAGAAAGAGGAAAGCTATGACAGTAAAGCTGGGAAGGTACATAAAAATGGCTTTTGATATGAACACACTAGGAAGGCATTGGAAAAATAAAAGGAGGTGGTGTCAGATGATGGAGAGCTGCCTCTTAGTTCCTTAAGTTGCCTCAGTATTTGTATGCAAATGTGAGATCAGAATGGTATTTCCGATGCATATGGTTGAATGTTTGAGCTCTTCAGTGTTCTGAGAGAAACCTGAAATGGGAGGTGAGAAGAAACTGCCTTACACTATTGTAAATGACCTTTCTGGGGATGGGAAATGTTCTGCTACTTAACATAATAACTAGAGTGCATTGAAAATCACTAGCAAGTATTCATTATTAGCATCCAGGTCCCTAGGGGCCATTCCAAGCCCTTTATGAGTGCTGGTCAGAAATGTACCAACGAACCTAGAGTGAATAATATTAGGCCAGTCCTGTCAAAATATTGGTAATGCTCAATGAAAAGAGCACAGCTGTAGACTGACATTCCTAGACTCTGGCATTTGCATTTAAGAGGAAACTAAGGGTCCAATTTAGACACTTAGCTGAGGGAAAAGAACTAAGGTATCAGAGTATTGTCTGTATTCCAGACATCATCCAAGTGTTTCTCATATGTGTATTCATTTAATCTCCTTCAGTGACCCTGGGAGAATGGTTACATTAACCTCATTTTTCAGAATAAGAAATTCCAGAGTGTGGAGAACCAAAGGAATTGTATAATGAATACATGTATATTCCAGATGCACTTGCTTGCAAGTGGCAAAACCCGATTGGAGCCTAATCTGCCTGGACTCCAGGCATACATTCTGCCTCTCATCAAGAATTTTGGGAGGAAAATGCAGACTGTGTCCCACCTCCGCCTGTATCTCCTGGATGCCCTCTCAGCACTGCTGGCTTCACTTGATCCATCTTTTCCTAGCACAGCAGTGCACATACTCAGCCCTTCCCCACTGCCCTACTGATGGGGAGCTGAATTCCGCCACCCAGTGCCAGAATCCTTAGGTTTGGCAGGATTAAATGCAGATTTCGTCTACTTTATAACAAGAAAAGAAGGAACCATGTTTATGGAAGTGAGCAGTCAAGATGTGAGAACTAGCCCTGTTTTTTTCAAATAGCCCTCTCCATGTCCTTCATTCCCAACCTGTGACATCAATGATGTTGTTCCCAGGTTGAACCAAAAGGGTCTCACTGGGCCATCTGGGCACCCATTCTCCAGGGTTGATAGCAACTCATATGGTTGCCTGGACCACAGCAAAGGAGTGGGATGGGGCAGATGGGATGACAGATTCCTTTTGTACATAAATAAATGTAGTGGCATCAGAGGCCTTACTCTGGACATAGCAACTTTTTAGCTTGTCCTCTCATCCCCCATTAATAAAAAGATGAGTTTGCTTTCACCCCACTTTACTACCAAATTTCCTTCTTTTGCTTTTCTGGTAGAATAGGCTGAAAGCCAGCTCTGATATAACTATCCTGCTGAAAGCACAGATTCTTTTTACAAGGCCACTAGGAGCTTTGTCAAAAATAACCCAGAAGTCCTTGAGTTCTGCTCCAAGTTTACTATGGAAAGAGTTAGCAGTGAGGATGAGAGCACATGCTCATGAAAACTGAGTGGCATTAATAGGTTTCTTTAGTGAAAGGGCCACTATGGATACTAAGAAGGGGTGTTCAAGTCAGAGTCTCGGGTCTGTGCTTTAGAAGAAAAAGACTCGATTACTTACAATAAATGTAAAGAAATGAAGGGGATCTTTGGGTAGGGGGCAAAAGATGTGTGAAGTTTAAGGGTCTAGATGGGCCCCTATGGGCAGCTTTTAACCTGGGGAGCATGGGGTCTACTGGATGGAAGGTGCCAAAGTGCACCTTAGCTGTGTGAGGGTGTCTTTCAAGTCTACTGGCCTTTATACTTGGTGTATTATCAACTCAGACTGCATAAAAAAATACCGCAGACTAGGTGGTTTAAACAACAGAGAGTTATTTCTCCCAATTATGGAGGCTGGAAGTCAAAGATGGAGGTGCCAGCGGGTTGGTTTCTGGTGAGGCCTCCCTTCCTACAGAGAGCCACCTTCTTGTGTCCTCACATGGTCTTTCTTCTGTGTGCAAGTGTGAAAGGAGATCTCTAGCATTTCTTTTTCTTCTTATAAGGGTGCCAGTTCTATAAGGCTCCATCCTTGTGATCTCATTGAACCTTAATTATCTCCTTTTAGGCCATGTCTCCGAAGATAGTCACATTAGGGGTCAGGAGTTTAACATAAGAATTTAGGGAGGCGTGATTTTGTCCTGGACCCTGGGGAATGGACAACTTCTTCCATCAAGCATTGCTTATTACACTATTGTGAATCCCTGTTAAGTAACGAACCTGAAGTGGTCACAGAATGGCAGGCCACCTCCTTCACTTACCTTAGGGAGATCAACTCCTTGTCCCTCTACAGACCCACAAGGTATAGAGGATAGAAAAGCTCTAAACATTATCTTTAATGTGGACCATTGCAGCAAGAGGCTGAGAGTTCGCAGGTGGTGGCAGAACTTGGATCCCAAAGTACAAAATATCACCAGGAAGGGTTTTACCAGAGAGGAGTGCTATACAAGAAATTTAGTGAGATTGACATTGCTCACGGAACTTTGCAGAAGATAGGTTAGAGCCAGGGAGCCCCAGGCTGGGAAGGCCGTTGACTCATGCTAGCTGTATTACTGTCATTCATGTATCCCTCTACCTTTGTGACTTTATAAGGCAAATAATACTTAAATTCTTTCTTACCTAAAAGGAGTCAAGCCTTATAGAAATAGATAAAGAAAAGCAAAATCACTTTCCACCCCATGCTCACCCTTCTTCCCTGCCCACCATTGTCAGGAGTGGGTAGGCTTCCGCAGAGCCATCTCTCTCTCTCCATTTTCATGTATTTGCATATGAAGTATGTATGTACAGGTTTACCACTGAGGGTGATGTTTGCATAAATCAGTGCACACCGTTGGGCGGCGCCTGTGGCTCAGTCGGTAGGGCGCCGGCCCCATATACCGAGGGTGGTGGGTTCAAACCCGGCCCCGGCTGAACTGCAAACCAAAAAATAGCCAGGCGTTGTGGCGGGTGCCTGTAGTCCCAGCTACTCGGGAGGCTGAGGCAAGAGAATCGCTTAAGCCCAGGAGTTGGAGGTTGCTGTGAGCTGTGTGATGCCATGGCACTCTACCGAGGGCCATAAAGTGAGACTCTGTCTCTACAAAAAAAAAAAAAAAAAAATCAGTGCACACCGCCTGCTCCATTTGCACTTTGATTTTCTCTCCCTCAATGATACGTCTTCCAAATCTTTCCCTGTCAGAACACTTACACCTGCTTTGTGCTTTTTAATGGCTGCACAGTGCTCCATGAGATGACTGTACCACAGTCTATTTAATAGTTCCCTGTGAATGGATAGAAAATTGCTTCCGGCTCTTCTGTTACATAAGATGGTGCAGTGATTATCTGTGAATATATGTTTTTGTTCAGATGTTCTCCTTGTTGACTTTATTGCTTTTGAAGCTAAGTTGCTGGTTTCTATTACTTAGCAAAATGTAAAGAAGAGGGAGGCGCCTGTGGCTCAAAGGAGTAGGGCACTGGTCCCATATGCTGGAGGTGGCGAGTTCAAACCCAGCCCCAGCCAAAAAAAAAAAAAAAACACTGAAAAAAAAATGTAAAGAAGAAATGTCCAGGGTGGTGCCTGTGGCTCAGTGAGTAGGGCGCCGGCCCCATATACCGAGTATATGGTATATATACCATATATATATACCAGAAGGATGATCTGACCCATCAGATATATATATATATCACGTCCAAAGCTGGCTGATTTTAAAGTGCATATTCTTATACGGTATATATACCATATACCGAGGGTGGTGGGTTCCAAACCCAGGTCCAGCTGAACTGCAACCAAAAAATAGCGGGGTGTTGTGGCAGGCGCCTGTAGTCCCAGCTGCTCGGGAGGCTGAGGCAGTAGAATTGCGGAAGCCCAAGAGCTGGAGGTTGCTGTGAGTCCTGTGACGTCATGGCACTCTACTGAGGGCAGTAAAGTGAGACTCTACAAAAAAAAAAAAAAAAAAAAAAGGAAGAAGAAATGTCTGGTCTTCTGTTTATTCTTCATGTAACCTTGAATCTGTCACCTAACCTGGAAACCCAAATTTTCTAATGTAGAGAATGGGAACACCTCTATACCTACTGATGTGTGCACAGGACTGTACCTTCCAAAATCATTGTGGATTTGAGTTTTAGCAAAGCCTGATGATTGCTGGCAGCCTGGGGGGAGGGGGAGGGCTTTCTATGTGCCAGGAACAGGCTTTGGCTTTTAAAGTATTTTTCTCATTTAATCCTCACAATTCTATAGGCTGATACTGTTCTTATCCTCCTTTAAATGAAAATTGGAAGCAGAATGAGATTATTACTTATCCAAGGTTACACAACAGTAAGTATTAATAGAACGGAAGTCACGTCCAAAGCTGGCTGATTTTAAAGTGCATATTCTTAAATACTGCAAAAGATTGTCTCAGTGTAGCATATGGACACACTTGTTTAAACCAACTTATGATGCTGACACAGAGCAAAGAGTCTTCATTTTCCTAAAGAAATACTCTTTTGAGTCAATCAGTACGAAGGGTCCAATTTTTATGAAGAATTTGGAAATGAACTGAGGCAAAATTGAAAGGCACTGCAGCCTGGTAAGCAGTATACGGGGTGTACGTCAGAGGACCCGGAAGGGGAGGAGTCTCAGCCCTGCCGCCATAACTAGTCACTTTTACTCTCTGGGCTTCATTTTCCTAATTTCCTAAAGTGAGATTGAAGATGGGGGAGGGGCGGCATGTTCTCTACAGATTTTCTGGTTCTAAGTTTTACGGTGCATTACGTTTGTATCTGTGGTCATCTAGACCTCGCTGGTCCGTGCTGATGTTGTGTGTGGGATAAGACTGGGGCAACATGGGCAGAGGCTTTAAATGGCCCCAGAAATTCCAGGTCTGATCTGATGGGTCAGATCATCCTTCTGGCAAGAAGGCTCTGGTGCAGGCAAGAAGGCTCTGGTGCGGCCAAGAGGAAGAGCCAGAAAGGGAAACTTCTCTTTGCCAAAAGCTGCTGCAGATGGAGGAGCCAGGCTGTCTGGGCAGCCATGACTTTGAGAGGAGCCATTTGGCAAAGTTTTTGGCAGAAGCTGCCTTGCAGGATGAATGCTGGAGACGGTCCTGGGCTGGAGTGAATCAGGGATGCAGCAAAGGTGGCTGGTGGAACAAATAACCATCTGGGGAGCAGGACGCTGCTCATCTTGCCACACTGACGGGGAAGAGCAAGTGCCAGTCAGTGAGGCTGAGCTCTCAGCGACACCAGCTGACAGGCACAATAGAACCCTCACCCCACCCCCACTGTCACACACAGCACACAGGGGGCTAGAAACCCCAAGGGAACCCAGGCTTTCAGAAACCAGGAAGGCCCCAATTTCCTTCACTGTTACAAAGTAGGGAAGGAAATTCAACTCAAAACAAAAAGTATCTGAGTGCTGTGCAGCATGTGCTAGAGCGAATGGTGAAAGATATGCTCTTGTTCTCAAATATCTTTCCATCTATTTGGACAGAAGACACTCTTTCTCAAAATGTAAAACTAACCACATAAGCTAGGTTTAGTGAGACTGCTGTGTTTACCTCTCTAACCTCGTGAGGTAGGACAGAGTCAGAGCCCATCCGGCTCTAGAGCCGTTTCTGGCCTTGCTAGCTCCGTGGCCTAGGACAGGCTGCTCCATCTCTTTTCTTTACCTGCAAAAATATGGCAGGGGATGAGGCAATATGTGATTGCTTATATGCGATAAATAAATCCCAAAGAGTCCCTTTCTTACACTATGCATTTGGGACCAATGGTTGATGATGTGTTCAAAAAGTTAAGGAATGGGGCGGCGCCCGTGGCTCAGCTGGTAGGACGCTGGCCCCATATACTGAGGGTGGTGGGTTTAAACCCAGCCCCAGCTGAACTGCAACAAGAAAATAGCCGGGCATTGTGGTGAGTGCCCGTAATCCCAGCTACTCCGGAGGCTGAGGCAAAGGAATCGCCTAAGCCCAGGGGTTAGAGGTTGCTGTGAGCTGTGACATCATACTGAGGGCAATAAAGTGAGACTATGTCTCTAAAAAAAAAAAAAAAAAAACCACTATAGAAACAAACAAACAAAAACAACAACAAAAAGTTAAGGAAAAATGCATTAAAATATGTATATATATGTGTAAAATATGTATGTATATGTGTACATATTTTAAACAGTATTCACTACCTAATTTCTTTCTTTATTTTTTGTTTTGAGACAGAGTCTCACTATGTCACTCTCAGTAGAGTGCTGCGGCATCACAGCTCACAGCAACCTCAAACTCTTGGGCTTAAGTGATTCTCTTGCCTCAGCCTCCCAAGCAGCTGGGACTAAAGGCACTCTCCACAATGCCCAGGTATTTTTTTGTTGCAGTTGTCATTGTTGTTTAGCAGGCCCAGGCTGGGCTCAAACTCGCACCAGCCTGGGTGTATGTGGATAGCGCTCTACTCACTGAGCTACAGGCGCCGAGCCTCACTACCTAATTTCAGTGCAAGGCCTGATGAAGAGTCAAGGCTTTATCTTTGAGTTTTGATACACTAATTGGAGGTTATAATATATTTCTTGCACCACACCCAAAATGACAAAGACCATGCTCACTTTGAGTTTTCTGGAGGTAGAATGAAAGTATGTATATCACAGAAGCAATCTTACTTCAGAATCCTTTTAGATTTTTACGATTGTTCCCCAATTTGTATCACTTCTACATTTAATTCGACAATTCTTTGACAAGTAAAGCATTCAACTTAATTTACGTATGAAAGAATCATTCTCTTTCTCTTCACCTTCCATGATATTTAATTAAATAATAAGTAAAAGGCTATCGAGGGATTTGAGAACAAGCACCCTGACTCTGAGTAAACATAAAACCCAACCAGAAGGGTGGCGGGTTCAAACTCAGCCCTGGCCAAACTGCAACGACAACAAAAAATAAATAAATAAACGATTGGAAAAAAAAAAAAAAAGAAAAGGATTTAAAAAAAAAACCCAACCAGAAGTGTACCTATGTACCAGAGATCAGCCTACTAAATTAGCTGTATTTATAAAGCGCGCTATAGGTCCATCTTACAGGAGAATTGGGAGACATTTTTGATCTAGGTGGTCAGCCACTTAGAGATCTGTTAAAAGAGTCTGCTGTAATTATGATGAGGAGCAAGAGCTGCTATATATTGAGTGCTTGCCTTGTAACAGGAATTGGGTTAAGTATTCTGTGTGTACTCTATGTGAAGTACTATATAATAGGTATATATATATGTGATTATGTAATATATGTGATATAAATGTGTATGTATATATGTGTGTGTATAATGTAATTCTTAAAACAACCCTCAAAATTATGTATAATTAAGCATTCAGATGGGACATTTAGGGTTTGATCCCCCTGATTCAGATGGGACTTTTAGCGTTTATTCACCATTGTTTATCCATTTCCTGGTATAGAGCCTGACAAATAGCACTCATTACATGTTTATTGAGGAAATGAGGGAAAGGGGGAATGTATTTCCACTTTACTGATGATACTTAGAGAATTTGTGTGATCCGCCCAGTTTCTATCAACAGACCCAGAACTTGAATGCAGTCATGTCTGACACAAAAAATGTACATGTACATTCTTAATTATAAATGTAGGTATATTACAATAATTTCTTTTTTTGGTATAAAACCCTAGGACATATACTTTGGATCTGATATTTCCCTAAGAATAACATAGTCTGATAAAAATTTGATATTATTATCTTCATTTTGTACAAGTATGTAGATCATCTAGGACAGGAGTCAGTCAATATTTCCTGCAAAGGGCTAGATCATAATATTTTAGGCTTTGTCAACATATGGTTTCTGTAATATATGCCCATGGTTGCATTCTAGTGAAACTCTGTCTACATAATCAAGTGGTGGCCTGTTAGCCATAGTTAGTATCAGCCCCATTCTAAAACAGTATTAGGAGCTCAAGAGCAGTTTAGATGATACTGATCATCTCAGCGAGTAGCTTCAGAAAGTACTAAAGGGAAGCTTACTCAACCAGGAATGGTTCAGTAGGGAAGCTGGTCTGATGCTGGCCAGTGGAGAGAAGTGGTGGGAGTGTTCCTCATTGGAGATATAACCTTGTGCGGTGTTAGGAGGCAAAAGTAATCAGGGAAAGTGGCATGTTGTTGGAGCAAATGAGCTAGAGATTAGAGATGTATAATACTTGACAGCTCATTAGAACAACTAATTAATCTGTGTCCCATCGCTCACTCCATCGCCATTTTAAAAAGATATATTAGGCACTGTGCTAAAAAAATAGGCATGTAATTTTTTTTTGCAGTTTTTTTGCCGGGGCTGGGTTTGAACCCGCCACCTCCAGCATAAGGGGCCGGTGTCCTACCCCTTTGAGCCCCAGGCGCAGCCCAATAGGTATATAATTTTTAAGAATCAAATATAGACCCTGCTCTCATAGAGCTTGCATTCTATTGGTATTCTACATATTAAGTAAACACATACAGATGAATATGAGCATAATAAGTCTTGTTAAATACCATGTAGGAAAAAGAAAGATGCTTTGGAAGAACCAAATATGTGTTCAATGATGAAAATTTGGACGGTAGAGAATAGTCTTAAAAAGAAAATCAGATTCACCACTGGCTATGCCAGAGATGTAATTATTATAAATATTTTTGATGTCTTCAATTTCCTTCTAGACAATGCATGTGTGTATGCGTATGTGTGTGTGTTTGAAAGATGGGGAGAAATGAATGGAAATGACTGGATGAATGCTGAAATTCTATGTAAAATGGTATCATATCTAGGGTTGGTTGGTTTGTTTTGATCCCTAACACAATACTGTGGGCATTTTTTAAACAACTTTCTATAGTTGAAACATAATTTTACCAGTCACCTAAAGCTGACTATTTAGATTATTTCCAATGTTTGCCATAATAATTGTGTGACAAATAATGGCCGGACTTTAAATAATATTTTTGGTTATTTTTTAGAGCAAGTTTTTAAAGGCAGGATTACTGGGTCAAATGGTACAAACGATGCTGTTTCTAGATGAAAGAGATTAATTATGTCCTAAAACAGTTGTTCCAAGGAAATGTTTGTAATCACTGTCACCTTCTCTCACCTTGGTTCTATCCATATTTTTACTCTACCTCACATGCTACTGATCATCAGGATCTTTGAATGTATCCCAGGGAACTTACGTGGGGTGAAGATCAAGAAAACTTCCTATAGATATAACTATTGAGTTTTAGTTTGATTGGCCTTGTCCCTCCCAAAGCTCAGATGCTTTCCCCCTTTCTGAGAGGAGTGGCAGGCTCAGTTCTCAGCCCCTGCCATTAAGCACATGGGCAAGTAGCTTATTCCCTGGGCTTCAGTTGCCCACCTATGTTAAATAAAATTACTTTCATGGTTCCAGGGCATCATTTGTAGATGAGTATATGAAACCTAGTGACCCAGAAATGTTAATTTTCTTCAAACTGGTGAGTAGGTAACTTCAAAGAATGATTGACCCAATATGAGAACCAGTATAGTTGTTTAATGAGTTAGCCTCTCATGGGGTAAGTTTGACATTTTTGAGTGCTAAGCTATTTTTTTTTTCTTTTTTTTGTTAATACTATGTATGGTTGAATGCAATTTGAACCCAGACAGATCTGCGAAAACTAGACTCTAACTATCATTGACTTGCGACTTCCAGACATCTCTCATTTTCTTCAAAAATTGGCACCATTTTGAATATAAATGAAAAGTACAAATCTCATACTACAGAATATAAATTACCACTGGGGTTACATTGTAAGTGATTTTTGTCTATTTTCAAAGTGAATTTACTGTCTGCATGTCAGCAGACATTACAGTTTGGGGAGTCAGTTTGAAGTTCCAATTTGTTTGGAGTATTTGGAACATTTTCCACTTCTGAAGTGTACTGAGGTCTTTGAAGTGAGAATACTAAGCTCTTTGAGAACTTTTTGTTAAACTTAAAAAAATTACAAAGTATTAAAAAATTATATATAAGGTATATGACCTGTGTGTTCAGTACATAAAATTTAAAGGACGGATGGATGCATGGATGCATGCATGGATGGATGCATGGATGCATGCATGGATGGATGGATGGATGGAGGGAGGGATGGATGAATTGACAGATGGATAGCCTCCTCAGGGGATTAAAAGTATTAAAGCATCTTTTGGAAACATCAAGTTTGGGCATGTAATATTAAATCTACTTCTCATCCACTTTCTCTTCTGTCTTGGAGGCAAGGTTAGGTGGGATGGTGTGGGAGACTGCTGATAAGCATAGCACAGACCCATGGGGACATGCTTCCTGGCATTCACCAATGGTGCTGGTTTAAATGGAGAAGATATGACAGAGGGGAGAAGAGCTGCCGTAGAACCCTGAGCTGACAGAAGAGGATAAGACAGCTCCTGCAATGCTTTCAACTGACATCTCCTGTAATGACTAATTTCTAACCACTTTTCTCTTCAGTCCAGTTCTATGGGATTAGCTTGGGGGAAGCTGACATACTCTGTTTTAGAAGTCAGAACTCTCTGGTTACTGCCTAGGATACAGAGGTAAAGTTTTGGGTACAGTTCCATTTGTGTACAAGGTGTTCTTCCCTGTAGGCTCCCTGACCCCTTTAGGGTCAGAGATCATAACTCAGGTCTCCCCAGCTCCTGAAGAACTCTGCACACTGTGGTGGGAAATGCAGAGGCATCTGATTATCATACCGTGTGTCTGCTGCCAACATGCTTACTCAGTCCCTAAGCTTCCTCAGCACAATTTGAGATGGAAATTTTCTGATCAGAATTTTTCCTATAAGTCTTAGAGACTTGGATTTCAGCCCTTTGTGCAAGCCAGGTTTTTTGGTTTTTTTTTCCCAATTATTTGACAAGCAGGTCACCTTTGAGTCACTCATGGATGGCCTTGATTGAGACATTGGCACATTCAAAAAAGGCGAAGAAAATTCCTTATTGTTGTTTAACCCTTAAAGAAGATTAGTCTGTTCACATTTTTGTCCTGTGCTTGTTATAAACCTTTATTTTCCTGCCTGTCCTCTCATCTTTTGAGGCTGTCCTAACTGATCTTCAAACCATCAAGGCTACTAGTGCTGGGTCCTCACTATCCCCAGGACACTCCTGTTTCCCTGCTTTCCTTCCTCTGTGTGTGCTGTTTGCCTTTCCCTGGTACCTTCAAGGCCTATCTCCAATCCACACTTTCCCATGAAATGTTTCCAGAATTCCTCAAGTTCTTTGATCATCGCAGCAATCCTATGAGGTATAGTTATTATCCTCATTTCACAGATGTGAAAACTGATGTCCTAGTTCAGCCAGCCAGAAACAGACAGTCTGCATATTGTCTCCCTTGTAGGATGCACACCCTAGAAGGCAGTGACCACGTCGTTGCTTTATGGTCTCCCTGGTAGGATGCACACCCTAGAAGGCAGTGACCATGTCGTTGCTTTATGGTCTCCCTGGTAGGATGCACACCCTAGAAGGCAGTGACCACGTCGTTGCTTTATGGTCTCCCTGGTAGGATGCACACCCTAGAAGGCAGTGACCATGTCGTTGCTTTATGGTCTCCCTGGTAGGATGCACACCCTAGAAGGCAGTGACCACGTCTTTGCTTTATGGTCTCCCTTGTAGGATGCACACCCTAGAAAGCAGTGACCATGTCTTTGCTTTATGGTCTCCCTGGTAGGATGCACACCCTAGAAAGCAGTGACCATGTCTTTGCTTTATGGTCTCCCTGGTAGGATGCACACCCTAGAAGGCAGTGACCATGTCGTTGCTTTATGGTCTCCCTGGTAGGATGCACACCCTAGAAGGCAGTGACCACATCTTTGCTTCTTTGGTTTACCATGCAGAGCACGGTGCGGCTCTTGGCACGTGGCTGTTCAGTAAATGGTTTTAGATCAATAACATCCTGTAGTTAGGGCAACACCCAGTTACATATTCTTTACTTAGGTGTTTAAACATGTAGATCCCTCTGAACATGTAGAAGCCAGGATCTCCTACTCCCCCTAAGGTCTAAAAATACAGGGGAAATATCAAAAGATGTGCTATGTGAATTTTGCTATCACTTGGAAACTGTACAAGCTAAGATTATGATCTGCAACGTATCCTCTTATCCATTCTTCAGTGTGTTTGTTCTTTCATTCTATTCTTTAACCATTTTGCAGGTATTTATTGAGTAATTGAAACCTAACTCATGTCATATGAGATGGTATATGGTAATAATAATAATATATTATTTTCATATAGTCAGTAAGAAAAATATATAAAAGTTTAATTTCAGTATAAAGGGGAAGAAAGACACAAGCCTCTCAAAAAGACTGTATATATATTTTTTTTTTGTAGAGACAGAGTCTCACTTTATAGCCCTCGGTAGAGTGCTGTGGCCTCACACAGCTCACAGCAACCTCCAACTCCTGGGCTTAAGCGATTCTCTTGCCTCAGCCTCCCAAGTAGCTGGGACTACAGGCGCCCGCCACAACACCCGGCTATTTTTTTTTTGGTTGCAGTTTGGCCAGGGCCGGGTTTGAACCCGCCACCCTCGGTATATGGGGCCGGCGCCCTCAAAAAGACTGTATTTTATGGAAAATTAAAGGAAGCCACATCCATGATAAAAAGGGTATGTCTAATATCATTTTTCCAACACAGAATTCAGTATGTGTGCATAAAGAATTCCATGAAAAGTATGGCAGTAACCAAAATAATAATGAATATTAGGGCAGCCCGATGAAATGTTAAGTAATTTATATTACTTATGTTTAGATTGTCTATAATGTAGGACAGTTTTCGATAAGTATATACATTGTTTACATAATAAAAACAATACTATTTCATGGTGGTGAAATATAATTCATGGACTATCTAGAACTAGTTTCTAGATATCAACGTGATAAACATTCATGTGTGTTCTTCCTTTTACTTTGAAAACACATTAATCATTCTTCAAATGAAAATCAGTTTGAACCCTGAAAGAACAGCAGTAAGTGGATGCTAATGGCTGTCAAACTCTATAGCAAGAATCCCTGTTGAGGAATCCCTGTGGAAATCCCAGCTCTGGATGAAAGGGTTAGAGGTTCAAAGCCCCTTTGGTCCTTGTGTCTTGGCTGAAACAAAAAAGGTAAGACAATATCCCTGACCTCAGCCAATCTTTTCAGGAAGGACCTGGGCAAGGGTCTAGATGAGTCAGTGAAAATCAATTGCAGTGATGGAAAGCCCAGCTAAGGAAAAGTGTTCTAGAGCCAGTGGATCAGAGCCAGCCCTCTGTACATGAAAGATCTCACGGTCTGTGTTTATTGACACAGAAGGTGGTTTTAATTGCCCTGAAGGAATTTCAGGCATGTTTTGCCAAAGCCAGTCTTAAAATGTTTAATCGGTGGAGGTCGGCACATGGGGGCAGCAAGTCCAGAGTAGTGTACTGAAACAAGCCTTAGCTGAGAGAGCATGGCTACGTTTTCTCAGGGAAACACAGACAGGAGAATGCCACCATCCACTCATAAGATTGTCTTGGCTTTAGAAAATGGGGTGTGTTTTATGTCTGAAAGGCTTGGCTTCCTTCCCTGGTTTCATGATCTAAGCAACCTTCATGACCTCTGTTTTTGGTATACTAAAACAAGGAAACTCAGTAAGATTATTAGGGCCATATTTGAGTGATTAATCAAGCAATCAATTTTTTAGGCCCACTAGTAGTGACTTGAAAGAAAGAATATACTCTTGCAATCATGCATAGTCCCAAATAAAATGTGTACTTAGACTACCATGATCTTTGCTTTTGTTTTACCTGTTTGTGTTTAACTACAAGATATTTTAAGAAATGAGCTATATGGCTTGGTCCTTGTAGTTCAGCAAGTAGGGTGCTGGCCACATACAGTGAGGCTAAGGGTTCCAGCCAGGCCTGGGCCTGCTAAACAATGACAACTGAAACAACAACAACAAAAAAAATAGCTGGCATTGTGGTGAGCACCTGTAGTCCCAGCTACTTGGGAAGCTGAGGCAAGAGAATGGCTGAAGCCCCAGAGTTTGAGGTTACTGTGAGCTGTAATGCCACAGCACTCTACCGAGGGTGATATAGTGAGACTCTGTCTCAAAAATTAAAAAAAAAAAAAAGAAATGAGCTATAATAGGACAAGCAGGATTGGTGGTGTCACATCACAAAGCTATTTTAATCTGTCAGATACCTCGGGGGTAAAACCAAAATCCAAGATAAATGTGGTCACTGTAAAAATTGTTTCTTTGATTTTTCTGTCTTTGCTTTTAAGTTGCTTTGTTGAATCCCTCCAAATAAAAGACATAAAAAGAGTCAGTAGTACTAAACACCATCTTTTCTAAATCTCTTTAAGGTGAACTACAGATGGAATTTCTTTTCTGTTCCTACAGAAAAATGTCCTTCACACTATCTCTTTTCACTGCTGTTCTAATCTACATATAGTCCAAATTCTGCTCTCCAATGTGGACAAGTTAGACAGAATAACTTGGCACCTTGAAATTCGAAGGAGGAACCCAAAGGTGTCTTTGGCAAAATATATCAAGCACCCCCTTGTTTAGATACTGAAACGTGTTTCTGTCTTGTTCATTGACGTGGTAGTTTGGTGATGTTCCTTGTTGCTTTCATAGAAAACTTTCTCAGCTATTTTATACCTACGTGAACTGATCTGGGGGATTTGCCAAGCTTACAGGGAAGTAAGGCCATTTCTAATTTCTTAACTCTTGACTCTTGCTCCCTCTCAGTGGTCACAGCAACTGAGCAAATAGTTCCACAGCTCTCTTTGTTATTGTTGATAAGTTTTCCATTTTAAAGAATCCCTCTTCCTCTTGCTTTTTAAATTAGTCTGTGAGTAAACCAACTTGGCTAAACAGGTTGATGCATTAGCAGCCAAATTTTAGGCAAGGAAGGAGTTACATAAAATAGTAATATCCTACACTTGTGAGGGGATTTTATGTTTCTGCAAAGTATTTTCACAGCTCTTATCTACTATGCATAACAAATATGAAGAGTAAGTTTTGCTCATTTTTATTTCCTCCATGAGGAAACTGAAATCTGGTGGTTAACCAACATGTGTGTGATTATATACCTAGTATGCTGTAGAGAAAAGACTGAGATCCAGAGATTCTGATTGCTAAAACAGAGCTCTTCCCATCATTTTTAGAGTATTAGATAAATCAATGAACTCCCTACAGGCTTAAAAAACAAATGCTCATCCTTAACGGACTCTCTCTGCAAGGTGTTGACCACCAATATCCTTAGCATAAAGTTCCTTAGTTGGAAAAGTCCTTCGGCCTTAAGCCTTTGGTTGCTGGCTTCAGTATGCGCTCTAATTCCCAAGATCACTCACTGCTGCTCTTGCCAAATGGAAGGGTCTCTGGAGCCATGCTCCTGGTACAAGCTTTAAAGTCCTAGAATTTGGTGATTATAAAGAGGTGGAGAAGCCAGTGGACTTAGTTCTATTTTATGACTGTATACTATACCTGAATATCTAATCACAAATATCTTCCATTTGGAATAAGAAAATAGGTGAGGTGAGTCACCCATAGCTCAGTGGGTAGGATGCCAGCCACATACACCAGGGCTGGCAGGTTTGAACCCAGCCTGCTCCTGCTAAACAACAATGACAACTACAACAAAAAAATAGCCATGCTTTGTGGCAGGCGCCTGTAGTACCAGCTACTTGGGAGGCTGAGGCAAGAGAATCTCTTGAGCCCAAGAGTTTGAGGTAGCTGTGAGCTGCAACACCACAGCACTCTACCCAGGGCAACATAGTAAGACTTTGTCTCAAAAAAAAAAAAAAAAGAAAGAAAAGAAAAAAGAAAGAAAATGGGTGAGAAAGACATTGGATTGATCTCACCAACACCATTCTTATCTCTGGAAACATAATGCAAGGCTACATTTACTGAGTGTTTTCATGTACTATGTGTATTTTTTGTCTCATTTCCACTTAATTATATGAGTGGTGAAATCTTTAACAAGATGGGCTTATTACTTAAATCCTGTAACTGTAGTTGCCCATACGTAAAATTGAGACAATAGCAGTAACTGTCTTCTGTTGCTGTTATAAGGATTAAGTGAGACAATGGCTGTACAGTGGCTAGTTCAATCCCTAAGAGAGATCAAATATTCAATAAGTAGTTGTTCAGTAGTTTTTAGTATTTTTAGAAGACTTTGGTGGTCAATAAGTATTATTTGCACTCAACTATATATACTTTCTACCCTCCAAACCCTAGGGTTCAGGGTATGAAAAAATATACTTTGGTGGTTAAGAACACAGATTCTGGAGATGCCTAGGTTTGTATCCTGGCTCCACCACCTGTTAGTCCTTAGGCAAGTTATTAAACCTCTCTAAACCAGAAACCTAATCTATCAAATGAGGATAACAATGTTTAACCTCAAAAGATTATCATCAGTATTAAATATAACAGTACATGGAATATACTTGGGACAGTCTCAGTACACAATACACAGTTATTGTGAAATAATGTTAGGCTGTATTTTCAATAATGTTAGTGCAATTATCTATACATCTTTAAATTTACATTGAAAGACACTTGTTTTAATTGTAAAAAAAGAGTGTAAATAAGTTAAAATTCCAACTTTAAACTTTTGATCCAATATCAATATTGGCTGGTGGTGATTTGAGCCCTTTTAAATATAATTTCTTGGGTTGGAATCTTTATACAGTAGAATCTGTAAGTTGACCACCCAAGAGATTCTTTTTTTGTTTTTTTTTTTTAGAGACAGAGTCTCACTGTACCACCCTCGGTAGAGTGCCGTGGCGTCACACGGCTCACAGCAACCTCTAACTCTTGGGCTTACGCGATTCTCTTGCCTCAGCCTCCCGAGCAGCTGGGACTATAGGCGCCCGCCACAATGCCCGGCTATTTTTTTGTTGCAATTTGGCCGGGGCTGGGTTTGAACCCGCCACCCTCGGCATATGGGGCCGGCGTTCTACTCACTGAGCCACAGGCGCCGCCCCACCAAAGAGATTCTAACAAATTGGTCAATATACAGTAGTGGTCAACATCGGCAACATCCATTGAGTACATGTGGTGCATGTCCAGTCTATGAACATTAGGTCAACTTATTGAGGTGGTCAATGTAGGAAGGTGGTCAACTATGGGTGGTTCCACTATATTTACTCTTTCTTATGCTACTGCCTTATTCATAGCTTCTCATAGAGTATAACTTCATACCTCTGACCACTTCTAGAGAAAGGGAGCCATTTCACATCAGTGAGATCTGTGCATTGCCCGTTTCTGAATAGTTCCAACTACATAAAAGTTGTTCTGCACCAGAGCAACCTCTAGATTTCACCTGTTGCTCCTAGCCCTATACTATAACTAACGCCTTACCCAAAACACTTCGTACCCTGTCCACATGAACCCTCTTTAGTCATATGAAGACAGCTCTTCTAACCACTGCAGCCCCTTCAAAACCCCCTAGATGCCATGTAGTAGTTGTTTGCAAATTGTAATGTGGTTAGAATCACTTCAGGTGTTTGTTAAATACAGATTTCCAGGTTTGTCCCTGAGCCTTTCTGGTAGAATAGGTCTGTGACAGGGACTGAGAGTTTGATTTTCCAGTTCCCCAGGTAATGTTGCTAATTGAGCAGAGCAACATTTTGAAAACCACTGCTCTAGGTCTCCAGAGTCAGAAGAAGGTCTGCTTCTAGGTGAGGAGCTGAAGCACAACCTGTTGGTTATGTCACCTTATTAGTCAGGATCCACCTCACCCAAAGAGACTAATGGGGGTGAGGGGAGTGTGTAAGTGCACCTGTATGTTACCAAAAGTTGAAGCATCACTGCCTCCTGGAGTCTGGATCTGAACCCCATGTTTGTCACAGGAGCCAAGGGACAACCCAAGACAGAGAATAGTGGCACAATAATGAAGCATGAATTATCCAGATGAAAGCACCTGTGGAAATAAAGGTATTAGTATTATTATTTTACCTACTATTCTTGATACAATAGCAATATGGAAGTGTTGAATAGTTCCAATTGCTTAAAAATTGTTCCATGGAACCCAAATAACTTCACATTTTTAAAAAAGTTACTGTACATATGAAGCATATTTTGACTTACCATTTTAAAAACTAAGAACACATGTTGACCAAATGTACACAGTGGTGATAAATTATGACTGATTACAAAATTGCCAGGAGACAGTGTTGGCTAAGCAAGAGTGGAGCTTGCTTTATTGATGCTAGAGAGTTACGTCTGACAGCTAATGAATAAGACAGATAGATTAACTGCTTGAACAAAGAAAAACAGGCTTGAGTCAGGAGGCAAAGGAAAAGACAATATGGGCATCTTACTTTGCGTATAACGAACAATGGATGTTCTCACTAAATGGGTCATTTGCAATGAGAAAATAGATATAGAAATCACTGTGAAGGAAAAACAACTCCTCACCTGTCTCAAATATTCTAAAGCTCTCTATTTAGAATTATTAAGTAGTTCCACTAATTTGTTTTTTTTGTTTGTTTGTTTTTTGAGACACAGTCTCACTTTGATGCCCTCAGTAGAGTGCTGTGGTATCACAGCTCACAGCAACCTCCAACTCTTGGGCTTAACCGATTCTCTTGCCTCAGCCTCCCTAGCAACTGAGACTGCAGGCACCCACCACAACACCCAGCTATTTTTTGATTGTGGTTGTCATTGTTGTTTGGCAGGCTTGGGCTGGATTTGAACCCACCAGCTCCTGTGTATGTGGCTGGCACCCTGGCTGCTGAACTACAGGCGCTAAGCCAGTTCCACTATTTTTGGATGAAGTGACATGGAGACTTCTGCTAGCCTTTTTTATTCATTTCTTGAAACAGGGTGTGGTGACACAATTTAGCTTTACATCTGCCATAGTTGACTATATTTGGGGGTCCTGGAAGGTAAGATTTAGTATAAAAGAACTGTGATTTAAGAAGAAGAATGATCAGAGTTTCTCCCTTGAGGCAGAATTTGTCACAGAGGTAGACATGAACTCTGAGACAGATTAAAGAGGAAGATAATCAGAAAGGACCTCCCTTTAATAAAAGACATGAGGAAGAAAAAATTTCCAAATAATTTCTTTTCTTTTCTTTCTTTTTTTTTTTTTTTTTGAGACAGAGTTTCACTCTGTCACCCTGGGGTGAAGTGCCATGGTGTCAGAGCTCATAGCAACCTCAAACTCTTGGGCTCAGGTGATTCTCTTGCCTCAGCCTCCCAAGTAGCTGGGACTATAGGCACCTGCTGCAATGGGTCGGTGATGGGCACCCCAAATATCCTGACTTGATCATTATATATTCTGTGTATGCACAAGCCTGGCAATATTGTAGAGACAGGTTCTCACTTTGGCTCAGGCTGGTCTCGAACCTGTTTGCAGGCATCTACCTGCCTTGGCCTCTCAGGTGCTAGGATTACAGGTGTGAGCCACCTCACCTGGCAGACAAGTAAATATCATAAAACTCATAAAATATAAAAGGTAGTCAAAGATCAAAAAGGGAAGAAGAGTGGGTGTGTGTTTATATGTGTATATGTGCACGTATGTGCTTATGTATTTATTTAGGGTTATGTGTGTTTTCCATCAGCCTATGGATAAAGATGTGTGAGGCATTGGTGCCACAAGGAAATTGTGTGTAGCCTTAGCAATATACGTTGAGATAAATGCCACATAGATGATATTTATATAATGTTTTTTTTAAAATACAAGATGATAGGTCCGGGGGGGTGGCTTACGCCTGTAATCCTAGCACTCTGGGAGGCCAAGGGGGGGGTGAATTGCTTGAGCTTATGAGTTCGAGATCAGCCTGAGCAAGAGTGGGACCCCTGTCTCTAAAAAATAGCCCGGTGTTGTGGCTGGACCTGCAATTCCAGCTACTCGGGAGGCTGAGGCAAGAGAATCTCTTGAGCTCAGGAGTTTGAGGTTGCTGTGAGCTATGATGCCAAAGCACTCTTCCCAGGGTGACAGAGTGAGACTATGTCTCAAATATATATATTTGATATATATATGTCTATGTATATTTATAGATCTAGACATGATAATAAGAGAAGTAGGGTTTGTTTTTAAATACTACCTTGAGTTATCTGTTATCTGGGTGGAGTTCTTTTCTTCCTTTGCTATAAAAAATTTATGTTTTGCTGTCTGGCCTATTTTATTTATTTATTTATTTATTTATTTATTTATTTATTTATTTTAATGGATCTTTTTCTTTTCTTTTCTTTTCTTTTTTGCAGTTTTTGGCCGGGGCTGGGTTTGAACCCACCACCTCCAGCATATGGAGCTGGCGCCTTACTCCTTTGAGCCACAGGGCCACCCTGTCTGGCCTATTTTAATAAAAGATTAATATCTATTGTAATTCCAGTGTACTTTTGTTAATTCCTGCTAACCAAGTCACATTTTCAGTGCATACCAATATAGTATTGATTGAAGGTTCGCACTTTATTTGGTTTTCCCTTGATGATGCTACCTCCTGTAAACTTTAATGAGCTGAAACTGGATAGACTTTTAACGGACCTCCCTGGAGCTTTCAACTTTTAGGCCCCCTAATTCTCCCTCAGAAGGGAGAAAGAGAGAAAGGAATGGAACATTTTGTTGCTGCTCATATTTTGCTGACCTGCATTATGGCAGACTCGAAATTTCCAAAAGCACAAAAACTGCAAGTGAGAAGGAGACAGTTCAGAAGTTTAAGATCTTGTTGTGAGAAAGAATAGCAGGGATGAATACATGCTTTCCACTGTACCCCATCAAATCCAAATGTTTCTCAGAAATCCTTTCCAAGAACTTGGTGACTATAAAAGCATTGCGTGCAGCGCAGTGAATAAGTATGAGGTATGAACAGAAGACGTGTGTGCTTTAGTAGAATGTTAAGGGTTCTCTCAAGCTATCGTTTTCACAGATTTAGTTACTTTCCTCAAAAATGGAATCCATTAGAATTTGATTAAGATTACCTTGATGAAGAGAGGTTGGTCTTCGGTACCAACATACAGTTAAACAGAAAGTATAAGTTCTAACGTTCAGTAGTTAGCAGCAATGTATATCTAGTTGTAAGTAGCTAGAAGACAGAACTTGAAATGTTCCCAGCACATAGAAATGATAAATTCAAGGTGATGGACACCCCAAATATCCTGACTTGATCTTTTTTTTTTTTTTTTTGAGACAGAGTTTCACTATTCACCCTTTGTAGAATGCTGTGGCAGCACAGCTCACAGCAACCTCTTGGGCTTAAGCAGTTCTCTTGCCTCAGCCTCCCAAGCAGCTGGGACTACAGGCACCTGCCACAACACCCTGCTATTTTTTGGTTGCCATTGTCATTGTTGTTTTAGCAAGCCGGGGCCTGGCTTGAACCTGGCAGCCTCCGTGCATGTGGCCGGTGCTATAACCACTGTGCTACGGGCACTGAGCCACTTGATCATAATATACTCTGTGCATGTAACTAAATATCCCATTTACCCCATCAGTATAGAAAATATCATGTATCAATTTTTCTTGAACTGATGACATGAGTTTGAGATTATTTAATAGCAGTGTTAGGCATGAAGCCGTGTGTGGCTATCCATGATTTCCCACAATATACCTGGTAGACATAATACTTTACTATATGGCAACAGATTGGTGTAAAAAGAGGCTGGCACCCATTCTTTCACTTCTTAAGTATCTACTGAGCACTCAGTATGTACAGCACTGGGTACAGCACTGGGCATGCACAGGTGTAGTCCACAGACCTATCTATCTCTTCTGCTAATGAACTTGTAGTCTAGTGGGGTTCACGGGACAGTGAGCAATTCTAATGTAGAATGAGAAGTTCAGTGATGCAGGTCAGGCATTGTGCAATGATGCGAGAGGGCTCAGAGGAGGCTCATGAAGGAGGCGGCGGCTAAGCTAAGACCTAACGAGGGGGAGGGATTCAAGTGAAAGGAAGAATGAAAAATGTTCCAGACTGGGAGAAGGGTATGCTCAGGAGATACTGAGTTAGTCATACTCCAGTGATTTAATAGTTGGGTAGCTTCAGGAAGGTCATGGATACTTAGTTTCCTTAAATTTCTGTGGGAGATGGTGACCAGTAGTTATCACTGCTGCTGCTCCTCTCATGGTACTACTGGTAAAGAAAGAAAGAAAATAACAATTAATATTTACTGAGAACTGATCTTGTGCCATGTAGTATACTAAGTGCTTTACATGCATTAATTATCTATCAGGTATTTGCAAGCATCTTGTGACGGAGGTACCTTTATCATCTGTTTTAGACAAGAGAAAATCAAAGCTCAGAAATGTTAGATAAGTTGCTCAAGGTCACCCAACTGTTAGTAGAAAAGCCAAGAATGAAAAAAGAGAAGATAACTTGCAGCCTGTATTTTTCATGATTACTACACTATTCATAATCTAACTTTTTCATAAAGCTGTTATAAAGATAAGTAGGATAATTTATTTGAAAGCTCTTAAACTGCATTAAACCCCATACTGTCTTCGTGCATGTTAAACAGAGGTGTGAATTGTGTGTTTGGTAGCTAGCCCAGAATAGAAAGTAAAGATGGTTGCATGATGTCTGGGATGCTGTTATTTGCCTTGTTAGCAACTCCTTGCATTCTTCAACACGTTAGAAGTCAAAAGTGGCATTCCCTGGAGGACTATTTTTTTTTTTTTTTAGATAGAGTCTCAAGCTGTCACCCTGGGTAGAGTGCCCTAGTGTCATAGCTCACAGCAACCTCCCACTCCTGGGCTCAAGCAATTCTCTTGCCTCAGTTTTTCTATTTTTAGTAGAGATGGGGTCTCACTTTTGCTCAGGCTGGTCTCGAACTCGTGAGTTTAAGCAATCCACCTGCCTCGGCCTCCCGGAGTGCTAGGATTCCCTGGAGGACATTTTTAAGCAACAGAACATTAGATGAGATGGACCATGGATTTGCTTCTGAATGACAATTTTTATGTTAGAAAGTCCTCGCGCATTCTCCGTTAATCGCCGTGTGCCCTTCTGTGACTGTACACCAAGAAATGGCATGGAGGCTTGGCAATTACCCAATTTTTTTCCAAGAATATTGCATTCTAATGTGGATAATCCAAAGCCCCAACAACACTTTAAAATTCGGGATTGCCCAATTGATCTGTGTATGCGTATTCTCTGCTCTGCTTCTACTTTTTGCCAAATAGACTCTTTTCCTGGCATTTCTATATTTCTGATACTCCCCAATGTGTTCCCTGCACTTGTCTGGACCATAATCAGCCACTCCGTTGTGAATTTAGGGTTCTCTGTACCAGTGTCACATAAGCAAGTGTGTGTGGCTGGCCACCATGTCAGCAGTCATCCAGAGTTATTGAGAGTGTTTGAAGAGAGGTGGTTGCACAGTCTTTAGGCATAAAGAGCGTGTCTCCACTACAAAGGGAAAAGACTGGTTCTGCAGTAGGTGAACAATAATTAACCACCATAATGAATTCTTCTGCATCATAGTTCAATTCCAGAGAATAATTGTTAATTTGTTTAAGTCCCGCTTGAGGCCCGAAAAGGGAGCTCTTTCCTTTGGAAGCTTGACTGAGCTGGTGTGAAAGGCAAGACTGTAATTCAGATATACTAGTGAAATGCAAACAGTTTTGTGTATTAATGGTCACTAATGACATGTAATCAAGCTATGATTTGTTAGGCTAAAAACAAAGGCACAATTAGTTTATTTGTTTGGGAGTGTAAACAGAAGAATTTGTCAATCTGCAGATTGTTCTTCCCCCTTGGAGACAGTAGGCTGCACATCAGTCTTAAGCTGTGGCACTTTGGGGCTGCCCTGTCTGTTCCTGAGATTCCCCTGCTTCTCTCGTAAGCCTGCAGCCTCCATCAAAAGAAGATAAGCAGGATACTGTCCAGGGTGCTCTTTCTCTGTGGCTTTCTCTTTGTTAACGAGCCACTTCCATTTTAATTTTTCCCTTACAGCTTCACTCTGGTCTCATGCTTCAACTGGCTAATTTTCTCAAAGCATCACCATTCATTCAGCAAACATTTAACATGTAATTATTAAAGATCAGTTGTGCTCCAAACACTATCCTAGGCCTCAAGGTTTATAATGATTATCAAGAGAATCATGATTCATTTTGTAAAATTTACAATTTCTCCATACAATTACAATTAATTAATTGTAATTAATTAAGAATTACAATTTCTTGAGATTTTCACGCCACTATCTAGGCCTTGTTTTACTGATCACTAAAACCAAGTGAAAAATCTCTTGGCATGAAACAGATGCTTTGTCAAGGTATGTGTCCTAGAGAGCAAGGCACTTTGATCTTTTCAGGTGCCTCAAAACTGCCAATAGAAAATTTTGAGGGGTTATTGTGACTCCTTAGAAAAACTATATGTTGTGTTTTGCCTACTTATATGTTCACTTTCTTAAATCAATTTAAATCCTTATAGGAAACTATGACATCAAAATATAAAATCCTTTAATCCTTCATCAAGTAAAAATGTGATCTATGTGGTATCCTGGAGTGCTACTGATGTAGGTTGTTTGGGTGAGGCATTTGGAGCACTCAAAATCATTATAAACAATGAGAATGATCTCACTCATATAGAACAGGATTTCTTTCCTTGTTAGCACTAACAGCACTTAACAATATTTTATTTACTTGTTTGTGTGTTGACTATCCCTTCTTGAAGGTTAATCGTGTTGCTTTTCTTACCTGGTATGAATCACAGGCTCTAAAACAGTCCCCAGAATGTAATAAATATGCTGGGTAAATATTTGTTGAATGTTGAATGAAACCTGAGCCCAGGGCGGCGCCTGTGATCAGTTGTGCTCCTTCCCTCGGTAAGGCGCCGGTCCCATATACCGAGGGTGGCGGGGTCAAACCCGGCCCTGGCCAAACTGCAACCAAAAAAAAAAAAAAAAATAGCCGGGCGTTGTGGCAGGCATCTGTAGTCCCAGCTACTCGGGAGGCTGAGGCAAGAGAATCGCTTAAGCCCAGGAGTTGGAGGTTGCTGTGAGCTGTGTGAGGCCACGGCACTCTACCGAGGGCCATAAAGTGAGACTCTGTCTCTACAAAAAGAAAAAAAAGAAAAGAAACCTGAGCCCATTGGTTAGAGCTTGAAAGCCAAAAGTAGCATTTGGGATGTTGTGAAGTAAAGTAAAATGACGTAAAAGCAAACAGCTCTTAAAGGATTGGACTAGTAGATGATCAGCACTAGTGTTGACCTCTTCTGGATGGGATTTTTTTCATGTCTCCTATGTCTACATTCGTGTAATATTTATTTCAACACATTACTGACCCACGTGATAAAAAGGACCTCATGTTTATTTGGAAACTACCAAAGCCCAGTGGAAATATTTCTTGCACTCATCCCTAGGGTGACCAGTGAAATTTCTCATATGAGATGACATATTCTTCAGAATCTAAAGAGGGACTGTAATGCTAGGAAAGTTTTGACAATAGTATGGAGGAGTGGTATGGCCATTTTTCATTCATTTATTTCATAGATATTTATTAGGTACTTATGTGCCAAGGATAGGACCACTTGCCAGGAATATGGAGTGATTAGGCCCTCTGGGGAGTTGTATTAAAGAATAACAAAGATAAATGTACAATTGCAACTGTGACAAGCACTCTCAAGGAAGAGTTAGTGATGCTCTTTGAGTGTGTAATAAGAGGATTATTGGACACAGTCAGGGAAACTTTCCTGGGGAAAGAAGAATTGCTGGATCCTGCCATAATAGGAGTTAGCTATGTTGAAGAGGAGATGGGAGGGTGACCTGGGCAGAGAGGGCCTTTGAGTATCAGTAGGAGTAAAAAGAGAGGATGTCAAAAGAAGGGAAAGGTGGCCAGGGTGGATGTTAGACAGAAGCCATATCTTGTAGAGCCTTGAAAACAGTTCATGAGCTCTTTTTGTTTTGTATGCTAGGAGTGAAACTGTTGATATGTTTAAATGTGGGGAAGAAGGGAGGGCAGTGACCAAGTTTGCTTTTCTTTTCTTTTTTTTTTTTTTGTAGAGACAGAGTCTCACTTTATGGCCCTCGGTAGAGTGCCGTGGCCTCACACAGCTCACAGCAACCTCCAACTCCTGGGCTTAAGCGATTCTCTTGCCTCAGCCTCCCGAGTAGCTGGGACTACAGGCGCCCACCACAACGCCCAGCTATTTTTTGTTTGCAGTTCAGCCGGGGTCGGGTTGGAACCCGCGACCTTCGGTATATGGGGCCGGCGCCTTACCGACTGAGCCACAGGCGCCGCCCCCAAGTTCGCTTTTCTAAAGATATCACTCTGGCTGCAGTGCAAACAATAGATTGGAAAGGATCTAGACTAGATTTAAGGAGACTCGTGATTTATTCACATGAAAGTGACACAAAATGTACATCATAAATGCCCATGTGGAGCAGTCCCTGTATAAAGCACATACCCTTGCAAGAGATTTGAGATGCCCTGCTCCACCGCATGGTATAGCCCTCTGCAGACTTCCTCTGTGTTGTGTGGGCGCACACACCCTGATGCCCAGATGTAGATGAGCATCATTAATGCAGAGCACAGACTCAGCCCAGGTCCCCTCCCAGCTGATGCATCTGATGCATCAGTTTAGCACCTTTCCCTTTGCACTTTACCCTCAGTCTTCAAAGGCTGCTCTGGGCTCTTATTTTCCTTCCCAGAAGTGTGAGATTGGTTTTTCTATGGTGCTATTAGAGGGATCCTCCACTCAGGGTCTCATCTGCCACAGCTTTGTGCCTGTTTGTCAGGAACTTTGAGAATGTATTAAGACATAATACCGAGTAGAAGCTCTGTTTTGACAATGATTATGCCTATTATCTATTTTAATAAATGTAAATTGCAGTGGAGAAACAAACCATTTTATGCCACTTGGATCCTTTTCAGGGAAGCCTGAATCCTTTGTGCATGGCTTAGATGTATTACTGTCATTTTCCCTTCACTGAGTTGATCAAAACACTTAAATAAGACCTTTGTTAGCGCACCCTCTTGTACCGTTGCTCTAATAAATTGTTGTGATTTTAGTCATTGAAATCCATATTTTAGAACATTTGCAAATTTATCTGTAGTCCTTTCCAGAATTGAGATTATGGGGAAAAATCAACAGCAAATCCACATATGTGTTATACATACCGAGCACTATACTTGGGATGTGGCCGTGACTAAGGCACTAATTCTGCCGGTAAGAAGCTGTAGCCATTTCTCAGTATTGGAATGGGAATTTACCAACAAGCAAAGAGAAGAAATTAGAATGTTGCATGCAGTAATGAATTAGAATTGGCGACATCAGTAAGAACTCATGTGTAACTTTATGTAGATACAGGTAATCCCATAGAGAAATATTTCTGAGGATATACACAGGTTTGCATACACAAATGTATTTCTTTCTGTGTCAGCTGAGAAGACTTAAAAGAAATGATACCCCAGTAGCAATTAGCACCCAGAACTTGGTTTCTAAAACTATTCTATAAAAGAAAATGTGAATGTCTAATGCTACCACTGGGGAAGGAAATATATGAGTGTGGAGCCTCTTATGGAGCCAGAAAGTAAGGACTTACTAAAACAGAAAAAGAACCGTACATTGCTGGAGGCATGTTAAAAGGACATAACAACCAACTGAAAGTGTCCCCAATGTCCAATGTGGAACGTTTGAACAACAAAACAAAATAGTATTGGACTATGAAGTATAAAATAAGTATCCATGAATCAATAATAAGTAAATGATTGAATACATTAATAAATGGAAGAGAAAGAGAAAAATCTCCTGTGCAGAAAAACTCTGAGTAAATCATGAAGATAACATACCCTCAAGGAGCACAGCGAACAGTCATAGCTCTCTATACTTCAGGTGTGGGCTGTACATAAGGACTTCTTTCTAAAAAGTATAGGGAGAGTATAATATTGGGGTGGGGGAGAAACTTTGCAATGAAGAAACTTGACCAACTTCTTCAGCCAGGTGATCAAGGCCAACATGAACACAAATCCTGTCTTCAGGAGGACCCTTGATTAATATGATGCAAAGAAAATGGCACTTTTCCTCTGGGGTCTTCAATCATAAGAAGACCATTAACCAAATCCCAACAGAGAGGCATCCTACAATACACCTGAGACCTGAATGGTCTTCCTTAAAACTCTCAAGATCATCAAGGGTTAAGGAAAGTCTGCTTGGCATCCATAGTTCAGTGGTTAGGGCGCTGGCCACTGTGCCTCAGGGCTGGTGCATTCAAGGAGCCAAGCCTAGCCCTGCTAAACAACAGTGACAACAATAACAAAAATAAATAGCTGGGTGTTGTGGCAGGCACCTGTAGTCCCAGCAACCTGGGAGGCTGAGGCAAGAGAATCACGTAAGCCCAAGAGTTTGAGGTTGCTGTGAGCTGTGATGCCACAGCATTCTACTGAGGGTGACATAGTCAGACTCTGTCTAAAAAAAAAAAAGGCTGAGAACTGCTGTAGCCAACAGGGCCCTCATAAGGAGACACAACAACTAAATGTGTAATATATTGTCTTAGATTCTTAGATGGGATCCTGAAATAGAAAAAGGACATTAGATGACTAAGGAAATATGAATAAACTATTTAATGTAGTTGATAATAACAGACCACTGTAGGTCCACTAGTTATACAAGTCTACCACACTAATATAAGACATTCATAATAGGAGAAACTCTGCAAGAAGTATGTAAGAGTTCTCTGTACGGTCTGTTCAATTTCTCTGTCAATCTAAAACTATTTTTTAAACATAAAATACATTAATAAGGTAAAACAAAAGTAAGGGAAGCTGGTAAGTTAGTAGGCAATTTTAATACAAGTATAATGACAGGAACAAGTACAGAGTTATTGGAAGAAATATAATAGGCATCTAACTGGTCTTTTAAATCCTGATTTGAACAGTTTGGGCAGGTTACTTAACCTCCTGAGTTTCTCGTTTCTCGTGTCTACAATGGTGATCAGCCCTCCTACAAGTCAACATAGGCTGTGCAGTCAAACCACAGTAGCTCAAACTCGACCCCTAACTGTGGAGCTGGGTGAATGACTAACTCCCTCTGGGCTTCAGTTTCCTGCTAGCAACTAGGATACTAGTAATACCTATCTCGGGGAGTGGTCCTGAGAATAATGCAGCTGAAGTGCTCAGATAAACAGAAACTTCAGCTACTCCTGACCACTTCTCACAGGATTCAAAGGGAGGGTCACGGAGAAGGCTCAGCACGTATTTAAGGTTAGGCATGTGGCTTGTGTTATATACTCACCACTGATGCAGCAAAGGCCCTGTGGTGGCGAGGAAAGGTTCCTGGAGGCCAGAGGACAGCTTTCCTTGAGTCCTAAGTACCAGACACATTGGGCTTCTCTGGCCCCAAATTGAGAATTGAATAGAAGTTGAGCAGATAAAAGGAGGGTGACTGCTGTGGGTTCTGGAAAGTTGAAAGAGGAAGCCCCCTTTACAAGGAGTTCAAAATGGCTGGAGCAAGGAGCCTGGGGGAGGGGACAGATAGGAAGGAGAGGGCAGCAGGGCTGTGTTATGTCAGGAACTGAAGGCAGGACTTCATCCTGGGGTCAACGGAAAACTACAGACCAGTTCTAAACACGGAGGCAACACGTAAGACTGTTACCCTGGAGAGATTACTGTAGCTATTGTTGAAAATGATTCAGTAGCACAACAAATTGGGGAAGGAGCAGATCAGCCAGAGGAGTAGATCAACCAAGGTCCAAGACCTTCAGGCTTGCGGCATGTGGAGAGGATTTAGTGGTGAAGCAAGGGAGGTTGTTGCATGAGATGGGTCCATAGAGGTGGGCAAAACCAGATCTTATGGGACTTTCTAAGTTTTGGTAAGGAGTTGGGCCCTTATTCTAAGTGCTCTGAATCTAAAGGATCTTAGAGGCAGGGACGTGATGAAGAAGACTACCTTATCCTCAGGTCACTAATCTAAATGTAAAAATTTGATAAAGTTGAGTCGGAGAAAGTGCATTCTTCATACTTCACAAGGTTGTTAAGGAGAGAAAGATGGAATAAGGTAGTGAAAGTTCTAAAAAGATAATCTCGTGATCTGTAGATCACTTTACAGATGAAATGCTTGGTTGAGAAGAAATTAAACACTTTTGGTGTTCAGGGTACATTCTGAATGGAATCTGAAATTTATTTCCAAAAATTAAGTTGCACAGAATGGAGCGAGGCATGTAGCTCTTCTGCCCTGTTGTTTTCTAGTTTTCATTATATGTGTGGTTGTCTATTTCTGAAATGAACGCTTGCAGATGCCTGATGACATCTTGCTGGCAGGGGTGGGAGGGCGCAGCTCTTGCTGACAATTTGTGTGTGTGAAGAAAGATCCAAGGAGGCTGGAAGAGACAGTGACCTTTTATTTGCCTCACATTTTGAAATATTTCAGTACGTTTGAAATCATATATCTCATGGTCCTGATTACTCTGTAAGGTAGATAAAGAAAGCAAGACCATCCGAATGTGAGTTTGTGGCCAAAATGGACAATGAGGTTGTATCTTCTAACTTGTGCTTTTTTTCTTTGTGTGAGAGAATGCCAGTGACTTTCTGATCCTATACTTTTCTGTCACAAGTCCCCTCTTTTTTCTTTTCTTTCTTTCTTTCTTTCTTTCTTTTTTTGAGTCAGGATCTTACTCTCCCTGGTTACAGTGCGGTGGCATCATCAGACCTCACTGCAATCTCAAATTATTGGCCTGGCAATCCTCCTGCCTCAGCCTCCTAAGTGGCTGGGACTATAGATCTGCACCACCACACCCAACTAATTTTTTTTTGTTTTATAGAGACAGGGTCTCACTTTTGCTCAGGCTGGTCTCAAACTCCTGGTCACAAGCAATCATCTTGCCTTGGCCTCCCAAAGTGCTAGGATACAGGTGCAAGCCACCACACCTGACCATAAGTCCCCTCCTTTAGGAATATATAAAACAAGGTCTGTGCTCACTGGGGATACATTTCCCCTTGGGACTGTTTGAAACCTAATCGCTTGACCTCTATCACTACTGGGCAAAGAGAGAGAAGGGCTGTTTTCTATCACCCCACTCAAAAAGTGATTTGATTGTAAGCTCTAAAGCAGCTGGGTGTATGTGCTTCTTATACAATGCTCAGTAGAGTACAAAGTGTCATTAGATAATAAATAAAAAATAATGGACTCAAGATCCAATATGATCATTATTCATGGAGCCTGACACTGCTGATTTTTAAGCATTGGAATTGAAAAATATCTACATTTAAAAATTATTTTAAAAAATAAAAATTATTTTAATATAATGTACTAATTAAGAGCATAAGATCCAAATTTTCCAAGAGTTTTTATTTGGTTGTTATTAACAGATAAGTCACATGGAAGTTTTTTTTTTCAAGTGTGTTTTTGTTTGTTTTCTTCCTTGAATTATAGCTGGAGTGTAGTTACTTGGAAATGCTATAAAGAGAAAAATTGACCCTTGTAGATTTAGAATGGAGGTTCTTAAACATTTAGACAGGGAGTAGAGGGGTGCGGAGGACTTGTGGAACCCTTTGAGAGTTTGATGAAAGCTGTGGATTTTGTCCATGGGGTGGGAGAAGAATGCTGAGAGAGCTGTAACCATACAATAGGCCGTATAATTTTAGACAGATCATAAATTCCCATGAAGTTCATCTTTCCGTGGCTGATCAAGCACTTCAGATTGAAGAAGGCTGGATGAACAAATGTGCAGAACTTAACTGAAGATAAATGTGCAATACTTTACGGGAGGATGTTGTGTTCCGTGCCAAGAATGGAGTGTGGTGGTTCTGACTTCACAATGATATGGCCAGGGAACACGACTGTAGCCTTGTCTCAGACACTCAACTCTGAAGCTTGCCCAGCTCAATCACAATTTAAAATTTCAAAAGCTTTCTGACATCAGACCTCTTTCTTACTAGTCTGATCTGATTCCATTTCTGGGTAGTAAGGACAGCACGGCTGCCTGAGTCATGGTTACCTTTTGCCCATAGGGAAGTTTGAGAGGTAAGGAATGGGGAACTTTCACAAACAGAAAGTGTATATAGTACATTTATTCTGAGCTTTTCATTCTTTTTTTTTTTTCTCTCTCTCACTTTTCTATTTTTCCTTCTTTCTTCTGTGTGTAGTGGGAGGAGGGGTAGAACTAGTTGGACTGAATTATCTTCTTAAAAAACCCTGCGGAATATAAAAATCAATTACCTTTTACCCAAAAGTAGTTCATGCTGCCTTTCGAATGAGATGGAACCCAGGTACAATTTGTGCTAGTGAATAATGAAGGAGTTTGGAGAAAACTATATATTATACGAATTCAGAAAGAGAAGGCATTGTTGCTACTGGCCTCTTCTTACTTATTTGATCTTTATGCATAGAGAGAATAGACGCCATTGAACCTTCAAAAGCCTCAGCTCATATCTCATTTTTTTTCTTCAAAAGCTTCCTTGACTTGTTATCTTTTCTGAATCCCTACCTTAGGAATACTTATAATATAGCACATTGGCCACTGTTGTTTAGTTCAAGTTTATCTTGTTCCTTCTCCTGGTTTAGCCTCCCTGAGGGCAGACATTATATCTCCCCCACTAAAGAGTAAGCTCCACCAGATCAGGGATACATTTGTTTCTTTTATTACCCTAATCCCACAACAAAATGTCTCACACATTACAGGCAATGAATAGATTATTTTGAATGAGGTGTTCTGATACTTCAGCATCATTTATAGATCTGATTTCCATGCTGCATATATCACACTGCTGGTGTGATTGAAAATGTTTTGTTTTATTTTGCATGAAAACAAATTGGAGACAGAATGGGACTATTTGAAACTGATTTTTGAAATCTGGCTGTCATGACTGACGGATCTCAAGAAACATTTTGGGTATTCCTAGATTTATGGAACTGTTGATTTTATTTTTGGTTGTCTACTAGAGCTGTGCCTTTAAATCACAAATTGACTCAAAGGAGCGATTCATTTGGTTATTCTGAATACAAGGGAAAGAAATTAAGACTTGTTAAGCAACACTGTGTGTTATGCAGTGGGCTTTATAATTTTACACGTCAGCTCATTTAGTTATCATAAGAGCCACCTGCAAATGGTAATGCATCTTTTTTCTTTTAGACATAAACACACATTCTGAGAGGTAACTAACTTACTTGGACTTTAAGCTCTTCAAGGACAAAGTGCCTGGCACAGAGGAGTTGTTCAATTAAATGCTTGTGAAGTGTGTATCCAAGGGTACTCAATCAGGCAGAAACTGAGCAAGCCTGAGTTTGAACCCAGAGCTCTTAGAACTTGAAAAAGCCCATCCTCTTTTGATCACTGCCGCTCTGAATAAAAAGTCTTAGCCGGGCACAATAGCTCATCATGACTATAACATCAGCGCTCTGGGAGGCCAAGGCATGTGGATTGCCTGAGCTCAGGAGTTTGAGACCAGCCTGAGGAAAACAAGACCCTGTCTCTACTATAAATAGAAAAACTAGCCCAATGTTGTAGTGGGCACCTGTAGACCTAGCTACTCGGGAGGCTGAGGCTAGAGGATCACTTGAGCCCAAGAGTCTGAGGTTGCTGTGTGCTATGATGCCATAGCACTCAACCCCAGGGTGAATGAGACTCTGTCTCAAAATAAAATTAATTAAACAAACAAACAAACAAACTCTTGTAGAAACAAAACCCCAAATTAACATTATTAACTTTTCATTTTAGCTTAGCAACACAAGACTAAAGTTTTTATTTTTAATTTTTACTATTTTTAATTTTTTTTGCAGTTTTGGCTGGGGCCAGGCTCGAACCCAACACCCCCGATATATGGGGCTGGCGCCCTACTCCTTGAGCCATAGGCACCACCCAAGACTCAAGTTTTTAAACATTTAGCTCCGAATATCATTTTCTGCTGTCTGTACTATTTGCCCAAAGATGATGTCAACAATAAACTTGCCTTCCTGGCAACGACTCTGAACAGTTGTGTTAGAACATGTTCTTCTTGATACCCTGAGGAAGTAAAAATAAATGTTTGGAAAGAAGGACAAATAGAGGTGCAGAAAATAATATTTGCATTCTATTCTCTCCCCACCCTCACCCCCAGAAGGCAGGGTGGGTGCGGGTGGCTGTACAAACAGCCAAGAAGTTAGCAAGTTTAAAAATTTTCATGTTATTATCATTCCAATTTACAGACTTGTTTTTAATGTAAACCTGGTTCTCTAAGTTGGTGATTATTTAGTGAGGTCTGCAGATTTAATAAGTCTTTTTTGTGTAAAAACGAGAACACATTAAATTTTATAGGGACAAACTCTGATTCTTCAACTTATATCCCAGCAGACACAAATGCATGATTTTTAATTTTTTTAGAAAACGTATATAGATTTTATGCCTCAGTTTGCATCTATGCTTTTTATTTTATGACTTGAGTGTGGCATAGGTGATGCTGACTTTTCTGCCAACACCCCTGGCTCAAACAGACTAGACAAGTGAGACTCATCTGCAGGAAGAAGAGTATTCAGTGGGGCACAATTAGAATTAGCCCCCAATTGGAAGTTAGAGACAGGCTGGAGATCAGTACATGGCTGTAGATGAATATTCTGGTGTTTGTTCCTTCAAAGAGTAGAAGGGGCTGTCTTGGGAAATGGTCTTCTCACAGGGAGCATGGAACTGAACTGTTTAAGAGGCTGTAGGGGATGATAGGGCTACACCCCTAATGCTCCTTCTTATAAGTTTCCCTAATTCTCACTTCCCAAAATGCCCTTTGCCTGGGGAAGCTAGTATTATCAAGGGATAATATTTAAGGATCTGTTTGTGATTTCTTAGCCGAGTTAGTATTTATTAAGCATGGATCTGTTAGCATATGGCGTTGCGTAGATCTTCCTTCACTGTCCACTGTGGCTCACCGCCGAGTCCAGTCTGTTCTCATCCTCTTTCAGTTTGCTCTCCCTCCTGTTGTGCACGTCTACCCCTTCCCCTCTCCCTCTTTTCCTTCCAAGGTCAAGTCTGTGACCTTGAGAAATCATTTAAGCCACCCTTTTCTCTTATAAAACAGCAATATTAGTGGCTTCTTGCAAATTTATTACAGGGTAAGTATTAGAAACAATGTAGGCAAAATACCAGAATAGGGTCTGGCAGGTGGTCAGGAACAACTCCCCCTCCCCCTTCATTTCTTCATTCAACAGATAAAGGCTTTTTAACACCACAGGAGAGGTGCAAATGAGTCTCACCGTGGGGAATGTGAACATAGAGTCTACTCACCAAGAAATACACTTCAGTGTGCGATTCGGTGGTAGGGAGCAAACCTCCCCTGGAAATCAGCTCAGACTCCTAGATCCCTCATGAATCAACTTCTGTGATGCCATTCTCCTCCACTTTCCTCAAATTTAGGAGCAATTGTCTCCTCTTTTGAACTTCCTAGAATTGTGCGATTCAGTAAGGTAACCACACATGTGGCTGCTGTGGGCCTGGAGTGTAGCTAATTTCATTTGTGATGTGTTGAAAGTGTGAAACATATACCAGCCTTCAAAGACAGCACAAAAAAGGAATGCAATACAGCTCGTTAATAGTGTTTTAATATTGGTTACATATAGAAACGATATTTTAGATACATCAGGCTAAATAAAATATATAAAATTAATTCCGCCCATTTCTTTTTATTCTTTATGTGGCTGGTAGAAAATTTTGAATTCCATATGTGGCTTGCATTTCATTTCTGTTGAACAGTACTGTCCTAATACTCTACTGTGCCACTTAGAGCCTCACCACTTTCTTTTTCCATCCCCCATACGACTTTCTAAAATAATACTATACAAATGCATCCTGATAAACCTATTGTAAGTTGAAAATATCATAAGTCCAAAATGCATTGAATATATTTCACCTACCAAATATTATAGCTTAGCATGGCCTACCTTAAAAATGTTTATTGACGGCGGCGCCTGTGGCTCAGTGAGGGCGCCGGCCCCATATGCCGAGGGTGGCGGGTTCAAACCCAGCCCTGGCCAAACTGCAACAAAAAAATAGCTGGGCATTGTGGTGGGCGCCTGTAATCCCAGCTACTCGGGAGGCAGAGGCAGGAGAATCGCCTAAGCCCAGGAGTTGGAGGTTGCTGTGAGCTGTGTGAGGCCACGGCACTCTACCGAGGGCCATAAAGTGAAACTCTGTCTCTACAAAAAAAAAAAAATGTTTATTGAGTGTTTATTACATATCACATATATTGTAAGGATTATTGCATTTACACCTCACAAACAACCCAATGTGGTTATTGGTGTTACCATCACCTTCTTAACCAATGGCAGAATTCGGGCTGTGGAAGATTTTGTAAACTTACCTAAGGTCATGCTGCTTAAGCTGATGGGAGCTGGGACTCCCTCTCAGATCGTTAGGCTCTAATTAGCATAATGCACAGGATGTCGTTGATGCAGGATTAACATCTGTTTTCTTTTTTTATGTCTGTCATAAAGCAGTTTGTGTTTAACAACATTAAGAGCTATTGTCAGCCTTATTCACAAACGAGGAGTCCTTGACTGATTACACCTGTGCAGTACGGCCCATGCTGAAGAAGAGCGTGGGAAGGGGGAAGTTAAGTAGGACGGGCCCTGGACCCGGTCTGGCTCCCACCCTGCAAGCTCACCACCTGCCTGGACTTCTTTTCCTTCCTTAGCAGACTGTCAGGGGTAGAATACACTGAGTCCTAAGGTTCTGTTCAGTGTTCTACTTGTCTAAGCATGGTCACAGGAGGAGAAGGAGAAGGGCAGGTGTGAAGCTGTGCTCATTTGATCTCAGGTGAAGTGTGGACAAGTGACAAACCAAAGATGAACATGTTCCCGAGAGCACAGAACTCCTCATGAGGGTGGGCCCAGGCCTGCTGACCTGCTGCAGTGGGCTCTGTGCTATCTCAAGTGACAGACTGTGAAATCAGAGCCCTCCCTGAAATTGCCGATTTAACCAACCTGTCCAGATTGCACAGCTTTCAGTACGTTTCTTGATACAGTTTTGAAGGGAGATTTTAATATGCTTTCCTCTCCAAATGTTAAAAGTAAAAAATGTACAGTAAACTGAATTGCTTTTATTATTGAATTATTATTATTAGTCATCAAAACTTTTCTGCTTGAGTATGACAAGGAGGAAAATAGGTCCTTACAAGTCTTTGACATCATCCTCCATTCTCATTTCTAAAATCTGGCTTTGGAACGCAATCCAAAGACATTGACCTTTCAGAATAATGATAAAAGGCTATGACTTTTTATATAAAAAATACAAGCAGTATTACTCAGAGTGCTGATTTAGAGATGTGAGCCTTGATAATTGAACCTGAATAATAAAGATGTTAGGCAAGTTGAGACAAGTGAAATGCTTACTGTTAAATCAAAACAAAAATGGTGTGGGGTAGTGCCTGTGGCTCAGTGAGTAGGGCACCAGCCCCATATACCAAGGGTGGTGGGTTCAAACCTGGCCCCAGCTGAACTGCAACAAAAAAAATTTTTTTAAAAGTCAGTTGCTGTGGTGGGCGCCTGTAGTCCTAGCTACTCAGGAGGCTGAGGCAATAGAATCACCTAAGCCCAGGAATTGGAGATTGCTGTGATCCATGTGACACCACCGCACTCTACAGAGGGCGAGAAAGTGAGACTCTGTCTTTTAAAAAAACAAACAAAAAAACCATGGTTTGATATAATTCAATTCACCGAGAAAGGCAGTGAAAAGGAGTGGTTAAGACTTTTGACTCTTGATTCAAGAGGAACAATTCTAAAATTCCAGTTCTGCCACTAACTAGTTGCAACCTTAGTTGGAGCACCAATTCTATCAAAATGTCAGTGTTCTTGTCTGTGTGAACATGAACAATAATAATAGGACTTACCTCCGAGCGAGGAGCGATACGAATGACCTGGATTCTGTGTGTAAAGCACCTAAGGTCTGGCCTAGGCCTTGCATTCTCTCAATAAATGTTAGCCTTTTCTGTTATTTGGAGACAGGTAATGTACTATGAACAACAAGTACCCTTTTTAAAATTCAAGATCTTGGGCGGCGCCTGTGGCTCAGTGAGTAGGCGCTGGCCCCATATGCCAAGGGTGGCGGGTTCAAACCCGGCCCCGGCCAAACTGCAACAGAAAAATAGCTGGGTGTTGTGGCGCGCACCTGTAGTCCCAGCTACTCGGGAGGCTGAGGCAAGAGAATCGCTTAAGCCCAGGAGTTGGAGGTTGCTGTGAGCTGTGTGATGCCACGGCACTCTACCGAGGGCCATAAAGTGAGACTCTGTCTCTACAAAAAAAAAAGAAAAAGAAAAGAAAAAAATTCAAGATCTTATAAAATTATATTTTCCAAGGAAATTGTTGAACAATAGATTTAAGCAGTAAGAACATTTTTCCAAGACATTTTAGAGCCATGTTAGCTAAACCCTAGGATATACATGGAAGTGGAAGTCATTTGTTAGTCACAAAGATTAACTGATAATCATAAACTGATTCATATAGCAGGTCATCTCTACCCTCCCTACAGTGTTATATGGAAACAAATACAGTTCTGTACATGGAATATTATTTGATTCTTGTGATGCTGACTGTTGATTGTTAGGGGACATGGGGATCAATATTAATAAATGTTTGAAGTTGTCAGCTGGGGGTGGGGAGAGGAAAGAGAGAGAGAAAGGCTGGGAGAAGGGAGAGAGAGAGAGACACATGTCCCACCTGACACTCTGTGGACTACCTCATTATTTCCCATTCACCAGACCTTCATGTGAAAATGCACAAAGAATGGAGAAACTATTGCAACATGTCATTGCACAGTAGGTGAGGTGTCAAGATTTCATAACCATTGAATGCCCTGATGTTAGACACTGCATGTCACATTGAAGGTAAAGTCTGGGTGGAAAATGCCATGTTTTCATTGCCAGTGTTCAAACAGGCCGGGGACATTCGGTAAGATAATGTAGACAGGTTTTGCATCAAGGCAGCTTAAGAACTTTGCTTACTTAGATCCTTGCACATACCCGTGCTGTGACGAGTGAAAGGCTTACAGAAGACAATGAAATTATTAGTTAGTGCGCCTTTTATGAGATGGAAAGCAGCACAGCAAAATCCCTATGCGTCTTAAGGATACAGATAAATATCCCTTTGTAGAACATGTTTACCTAGAGCCCCACGCTCTGCGCACATACGTAAAACGCTTGGTCTGGTAGTGAGCTTGACACATTGGCGCTGAAGACATTAGGAAGTGATGAGCCAATATGGAAATTTCAGAAATGATGAAAGGGAAATCAGCCTGTGAAGTATCTGCTGAATGTATCTAGAACTATTTCAAGATGTTGGCTCTCTGATATTAATAAAAGCATGCAAATGAGGAAGAGATAACTTCCCCTATACTCTAGTTGCGGAGGGCATGCGATCTATACCCAGGCAGGCACTGCTTAATGATGGGGAGATGTTCTGAAAAATGCATCTGTTAGGAGATTGTGTTGTCATGCAAACATCGTGGAGCATGTTTACACCGACCTAGATGGCATAGCCTACTACCCGCCTAGGTTATGCCCTAGAGCACCACCTGTACAGCAGGTTGCTATACTCAATACTGTGGGCAATTGTGACATAATGGCAGGTGTTTGTGTGTCTAAACATAGACACAGTACAGTGAAAATATAGTATGAAAGATCAAAAATGGTCCACCTGTATACGGAACTCACCGTGAACAGAGTTTGCAGGGCTGGAGTGAGTCCTGAACGTGAAGGCCCACTACTGTACATTACTGTAGACTTTGTAAACCCTGTACATTTAGGCTACACTGAATTTAGTTTTAAATTTTTCTTTCTTTAATAATATATTAATCTTAGCTTATTGTAACTTATGAACGTTTCAATTTTTTTAACATTTGGACTCTTGGAATAACAACTTACAACACATTTACAACTGTGCAGAAATGTTTTCTTTCTTTATGTCCTTATTCTATATATCTTTTTCTATTCATTTTTTTACTTTTTAAAACTTTTTTTAATGATTAAGACATAAACACACACATTAGCCTAGGCCTACAAAAGGTCAGGGTCATCAATATCACTGTCTTCTACCTCCCCATCTTGTCCCACTGGAGGATTTTCTGGGCCAAGAACATGCCTGGTGCTGTCATCTCCTCTGATAATGATGCCTTCTTCTGGAAGACCTCCTGAAAGACCTGCCTCAGGCTATTTTACAGTTAACTGTTTTTTTAATAAGTAGAAGGACTATACTCTAAAATAATAATCAAAATTATAGCATAATAAATACATAAGCCAGTAACATAGTCATTTATCATCCCTATCCAGCATCATGTATCGTATAAAATTGTGTGTGCCATATTTTTACACAACTGGCAATGGGGTAGGTTTGTTTACACCATCATCACCACAAACACATGAGCAATGTGTTGTGCTACGATCTCACACCAGCTACAAATTACTAGGCAATAGGAATTTTTCAGCTCTGTTACCTTACGGGGCCACTGTCATATATCAGTTTGTCATTAACCAAAACATTGTTGTTTTGGTGGGTGACTGTACCTCAATTGCTTTGTAAAGCAAGGCAGCAAGTCACCTAATGAACTTGGAGATCAGTAAATATTAAAGCTGATATACAGAAAATGTTACTAGTTGATGATATAACACGTGATACATGCAGGTGGCTGGCAAGATGGAGGAAGCGTGAACTAATGTTTGTCAAGGTTCAGGTATTGTGGTTGGGCTTTATGAACATTATCACATTTAAGTGTCACATCTACTTTATGGATTGTATGTGATTATGATGATGAAATCATAGTAGCTAATGTTTTCCAGGAGGTCAGCCTATGTCAGTGTCTTAAGCATACAGCATCAATTATTTTAGTTCTCATATTCCTATAAGGTAGGTATGATAGGCCCTACTTTACAGATGAGCGAACTAAAAAAGATTGATCAAGGTTAAACATTCAGAATTCACACCCAGATCTCTCTAGTACTTTGCAGGTAGTAGTAATAAAAGTAAAATGTAAATGAAAATATTTAATAATAAACATTTATTGAGTGCTGACTGTGTGCCATTCTACAGTTGTACATAGACTTGCAATACTACAGTGTAGGTACCCATTACTATACCTATTTTATTTTTGAGAAAATAGAGGCTTACCTAAGTTAAGAAACTTGCTCAAGTGTATACAACTAGTAAGATGCAAACACCGAACTCAATGCAATATAACTGTAGAACCTAAACTCATAACCAATTTGCCTGCAATGAAAATAGATTATCAAAATTTTAAGCCTGTGTATGACCTAAGAAAAAATATCCTCCCTACAATGTACGGTCAGGTACATGAACAAAGGGGGTCCATAGTGTAGACCAAGGATTCTTTAGATACTCTGAGACATCCTAGATTCCTTACCCATCTGTATAAACCTGTCAGCTTTGCCTCTTTTGGATAGGTTGGGGTTTTTGTCTAATTTTCAGGACTCTTTAGTAGTGCCACTGTGAAATAGGTCATGGGTATTTAGCACACCATCCCCCAGTTTGCCAGGAATTTCCTTACAGTGATAGAGCAGAGGGCTCCCATCCCAGGTCGGGTGTCTGAGCTGGGCCTCCTGCTCAAGCTGTGCTTGGCTTCACAAGAACAATCTCATTCTACCCATGTTGCAGACCAAACAGGAAGATAGGCTGACCCTTTACCCATTTCTTATATCATTTTCCATTGTGCACAAACATCCCCATTAATATTTCTACACTTAAAAATCATGAACTCCATTTCTTTTTTGCATCTTACAAATATACCTCCAGCAAAATATAACTTAGCCATCTATTTAGTGATGAATTACATATTAAAATACAGTTTTTTTCTTGTTTACTTAGCAGGGTATTATACATCTTTCTATAGCTCGGTGAGTAGGGCGCCGGCCACATACACCGAAGCTGGTGGGTTCGAGCCCAGCCAGGGTCTGCTAAACAACAATAACAACTGCAAACAAAAAAAAAGCTGGGCATTGTGGTGGGTGCCTGTAGTCCCAGCTACTTTTGAGGCTTTGACAAGAGAATCACTTAAGCCTAAGAGTTTGAGATTGTTGTGAGCTGTGACACACCATGACACTCTACCGAGGGTGACATAGTGAGACTATGTCACACACAAAAAAAGACTCATTGGTGTTTATAAAATTTTAGCCCAAAGAATCACTAATTCATAGAATAATGACATTAAGTATGGTAGTTGTGTTACCTTTGTGTATTTTTCTTACTGTCATTAGAATAAAGTGGTGCTAAGACCATCATCACTTTAAATTACAATAAACAGTCTTTTAAAACAATCTTTTCTTTCCATAAAAAAGTCCATGTTATTTAGTTCATTTTTTGTCTTTTTTCTCTGTGAGAAAAGCATTTCTGATGCAAAAGAATGTCCACCATCAAAGTTTAGTTTTTTCCTTGAATAATGGCCAAATTATGTTATTCCCAATTTTCTGTGTGAATCCTTGGTATCATTTTTTACTAAATCAGGGTTGTTAACCCATCTGGATATTTTTGTCTTTGTAACCTGCTTAAGGAGTTATTTCAACATCAGAAACAGTGATAAATCATATGTGGTTTAGAACTAGACCTGAGAATTCCAAAGGGGGTGAAAATCTCTTCCAAGAGTTTGGCTTGCAATAAAACAGGATTGTCATGTTTTTAGTGTTGTCTGTTTTGTGTTGGGGGAAAAAAAATAGATCATCCTTTTTGTCCGTATAGTCACCCTTTGGTTTTATCTCCATCTGGCTGTCTCTACAGCCCTGGGCCTCTTAGCTCTGAGAAGTGTGGACCAGCAGCTATTAATAGCTGAATTCTACAACAGTCTGCTGTCACAGATGGAATCTGAGCTTCTGAAGACTAAGACCATAAAAAACTCATTACAAAGCAACCAGTACATTCTTTGGCACTTAATGCAATTAAGCTATCTATAAATAAGGAACATTTTTAAAGCAATACACCAGCTCTTGAAACTGGTTTGTAGATCTCACCCACTGATTTGATAATACTTAAGTTTCTCCTTCATAATAATGACTGTATCTGAGTGTTAATCTAAGAACTATATGGGTAATAACAAGAGAATGTCTGTTTTTTTTGAGACAGAGTCTCAAGCTTTTGCCCTGGGTAGAGTACTCTGGCATCACAGCTCACAGCAACCTCCAACTCTTGGCCTTAAGCAATTCTCTTGCCTCAGCCTCCCAAGTAGCTGGGACTACAGGTGCCTGCCACAATGCCCAGCTTTTTTTTTTTTTGGTTATAGTTGTCATCTTTGTTGTTTGGTGGGCCCAGGCTGGATTTGAACCCGCCATCTCCCGTGTATATAGGTGGCGCCCTAGCCGCTTGCACTACAGGCACTGAGCCCATGTTTTTTATTTTTGTTTGTTTGTTTTTTAAGAAAACAAAGAGGTAAAAGTATACTTAACTTTAGGGTTTAATAGAAAATGTCGTCACAACCAAGAAAAGGGGGAAAGTAAAAACTTTGAACTAGAGAATGTGCGTGATAGATAGAATCCATGGAGATACAGATGTCCATGCAAAGCAGGGCTGCTCCTTAACCTCCTTGTGTTGCAACCATTCCAGGAGCCCGGACATCCACCATGAATGAAAGTATCCTTAATTGTTACGTGTATGTCCACACACAAGAGCTTCAGATACTCCATAGAGACTCCCATTCCTTTTCCCCTGAGTAAGGCAGAGATTGCTCCCTCTCAAGGAACTGTCTTATTGTTTCTATTTAAAACCATAGGAAGAAGATGGAAAAAGGGCTTAAAGTCTATTTCTGGGCCTTCCATGATCCCCCTTCTACCCCAGTATTTACCAAGAGAATTAAAGTCTTTATTAAATCAGATTAACTACTTGTGTCATCTGTCCTGTAGTCAGTAATATGCAGCAAAGCCAGAAAAGTGAAAACCCAATGCAGTCCATAAAATTAATTCTTTATCAATACTTATTGCATGAGTGAACGAGAAGAATTTCTTCTATTTTCTCATTGTGTTAAAATTTAGGTCCTATAAGGGGAGAACTGCATTGGTTTTGTTCAGTTTCCTCTCCCTAGCATCTATCTCAGTAAATATTATTGAATAAATTTGTAAGTTAATGGAGCCAAGGCCACTTGCAAGCTGTTAAAAAGGGTTCATATAGATTTCTTCCCAGCTCTGCGCTGAAGCACAATGATGCAGTGTTTTCTTTTTCTTTTTTTTTTTTTTGCAGTTTTTTTTTGGCTGGGGCTGGGCTTGAACCCACTACCTCCGGCATATGGGGCCAGCGCCTTACTCCTTTGAGCCACAGGCACCACCCGATGCAGTGTTTTCTTGATGTGAGTCATTTTAAAAATAATTAACTGATGTATTCTGGGTGCTCTTCCCCTTTTATTCACTAAAGTTTACCTTATTCTAAGCTTAGTCTATGATCCACGCTACATTTTGTTATGATACTTGAGAATAGAATTTCTGTGTACACATCTCTCTATGGTATTTTGAAAATGATTCTTACATAAAATAGAATTATTTAGGTGTGCAGCTTATCCACGTGAAGTAGAGATTTGAAATTTTCCACCAATAGCTACTGAGGTGCAGTAGGAGGTGTGGGTTTACAATGTGGGACAGTTTCCCTGTCTGGCTGTTCATGTATTCATTACCACAGTTATTCCAATTATATACATACGTCTCTGTGATATGCTCAGTGCTAGGGTTACAATAATGAGTATGACAGAAAAAAATAGCTATGCCTTCATGGGTTTAATAGGAAAAAGGATGGGAATGAAGCAGAAATTTAATAAGCAATTTTAATAAAATACCATAAGTAGTAACTTCTGTCTAAATACTATCACAGAACACCTACTATCACCCAATGCTCCATTAAGGTTGAAGAAATAAAATATAAATATGAAAAGCTAACTAATATCTGTTAAATGGCAATCTGAGAAAGATATTCCAGAGCAATAGGTGATTTGTTCACAAATGTATGGAGTGGGAAGAAATGATATGAATACACAGAAAGTTAAATTCCTGTGAGTTGGAGCCATCTGTGAATGTTTGAGGAGGAAAGGGAATGTCAACGGGATCTTTCAGAATAGGAAAGATTTAAATAGATGGAGAAGTAATTGCACTATATGCAATTTTTAAATGATATAATTATTGAAGTTGCTGAGTTTTAAAAAACAAAAAACTCCACCAAAATACATCTTATTTGAATCCCTGTATGCTGCAAAAAAATAACTTCTAGTTGGCTTAGGGATGCTGGGTTGGTGAATTGGTAAGCCGGAGCGCTTGTGATTTAGCAGCTTACGCTGCCTCTGGATTTTGCATCATGGATCCTAAGGGATTGCTCTGAATTCGATTTCACAAAGCAAATTTCCCTTTATCTTCCTGTTCTAAAAGAACTTATTTTCAGGATGACCTCTAACATGCTAGTTTTGGGCTCTCTAAAGTTCTACTTCAGAATAAGAAATTCAAGACTTTTTGGCCAACTTCTAAATTAACCCATGTTCACAGGACTCATTCAGATGTAGGAGGCCATGGACTCGGTGGTTAAGCAAATGAGCTTTGAATTCAGAATGACTGGACTTGAAGTTTTGACTCTGCCACTCTTTCTTGTGTTGGACAGTTTTTTTAAATTACTCCCCGATCATTTCCTTTATCTTTCAAGTGGAAGTATTCAGACTCAATCATGACTGGGTATTTTTTTCTTTTTTAATAAATGCAAGTACTGAAGAGGTGGCGATGATGATGAACCTGGAGAAGGGTGAGAGCTTGGGTGTTAATCTTTGGATGACTTAGTGGGATCCAAATGGAGCAGCTTCCAAATTTGTGTACCTTCCTTCAAGTAAATTTCTCCTTCTTTCCATAATTCTTAAAATTCTCCTGGTTTGAGATGGATCTTTAATTCCCATAGACCTGTTCTGAATTGGAGGAGATGACAAAAACTTTATTTATTTTTTTCTTTTTGTTTTTGTTTTTGGCCGGGGCTGGGTTTGAACCCACGACCTCCGGCATATGGGACCGGCGCCCTACCCCTTGAGCCACAGGCACCGCCCAACAAAAACTTTATTAATGTTCTGTCAAGAATATCTTACTGAATACGATACCAACAACAAAAAAGTAGTATGATGAATGCTTGCTTTCCGTAGCTCACAATTTGCAAAATACTTTGAAATGTACCAATGCACTTAACACTCCCCAAAAGTCAGTGAGCTTCAATCATTTCTTTTTAATAGTCAAAGAAATTGAGGCACAAAGAGTCATTTGACTCAACCGAGTTACTAAGCTAATAAGTTAGGGGAGCCTAAACTTGAATCCAATTATTCCAACCAGTCCATAAGCATTTCTATAAACCTTAAACTTATAGTTTACTTGGAAAGATAAAATACTTTCAGTACAAACAAAAGTGTAAGAAGTGCAAATTAATATACCTCAATGTAGTTATTAATGCCTAAAGGGAAAAGGGGTTAAAATAGGGACTTTATTGAGGTGCCTAATTAAACCAGACTTTGCTATGAAAACAGAGTATTAGGAGATTCTGCATGTTTTCTTTTTCCGATAAACACGGAAGTGTGTGTGGGTCACTGCACTCTGAGAGAGCACATCGTTTCTGCACCGTGTCTGTCTCCTGCTGAACCAAAGAGGAAGGAGGCGAAACAGCTGCTTTCTCAGCACCACGGACAGCGCAGCAGCCCTCTGAAGGGTTGTCCAAGTACAGCATGAATGGAGTCCCGTCTGTTTGATAGCATCAGCCCTGTGAAGCCCAGGGGAACTGACCTGACCTTGTAATGTTCACTCAGGGAGGAACGTAAATTTAAAATAGCAGTGGAGTTGCATTAAATGCTTATTCAGGGGATTTCATTAGTGTCAATAAGTATGACACATTTAAAATTATTGATTTCTGCATTTTTCTCAATTTAGAGGTAGGAGAGGCTCAAGTAATTACTGTGAAGTGCCATCCTATAGCTTGCTTTGTATCTCTGTTCAAGTCCATTTTAAAAATTACTACTCTACCACAGCTGAGTTTCATGAATGTACTTTTTATAGTTCATATACCACTTACCCTCAACCCTTTTATTCAATGCTTTCCCCCCAAACTCAACCACTCTATATATGCCTAACCCTCTTCTGTGGTGAGGGCCAAATGGAAATCCGTAGATGCTAATCCCATACATAAGAAAAAGGGGGCCTAGTGGGCCAAAGAGCTAATTTATAAATTAGAAAGCATTGAACATGGCTGCTGTACTCAATATCTGCTCGCGTTAGCCTGCAAACTAGAGGTGGCCATGAGGAACTTAAACTGAGGCAGCCTACATACCAATTCAGACACCTTCCCGATGATTTTTTTTTTTTCATGTTGTGAACCATCATCTGATTTTTAAGGCTGGATCAAGAAGCTGAGACTGACTATGTTGTAAGCTTTTGTAATAGAAATAGCCTCACATTCAGTAAGCTTTTTGATTTTTAGTAAATCATGCTGCTATCAGGTTTGACATAATTATATATAGCCAATTCAAATCCTGCTCTCTGTGTTCTCCTGTAGCATCTGATAAAGGGGAATCTGTGGCTCAGCTGTCTATGAATGAGGAAAAAGAAAATGGAAAATTGTGGAGAGAAAGCTTGGTGTTTGTGCCAGATTCACTTTTATACACATCAACTTGAAGAGATGCAGGAAAGAAATGAAGTCCCAGGCCTAAGCTTTCAAATGGCTTTATGACTTGTAAGCAAAGACCATTACAGAATGAGTTTGGTTGAGTTTTTTCCAACTTCTTTTCTTTGCATCAACTTGAAACAAAGTTATAGGGATTTCTGTTTTGCTGGGTTTTGCAAAAATCACTGTTAGATTACAGCTGGGCCATTGTGGGTGCTGTTGTTTTTTCATGTTACCAAAAGGCAAATTCAGAAAAAAAAGAAAAAAAGCCAAATTCAGGACAGTAGAGAGAAGAAGTATCTCATACTTCTGTTTGAGAAGAATGTCTATTCATCATGGATAATCGAATCCTTTTTTTTGTAGAGACAGAGTCTCACTGTACCGCCCTCGGTAGAGTGCCATAACGTCACACGGCTCACAGCAACCTCTAACTCTTGGGCTTACGCGATTCTCTTGCCTCAGCCTCCCGAGCAGCTGGGACTACAGGCGCCCGCCACAACGCCTGGCTATTTTTTTTTTGTTGCAGTTTGGCCAGGGCTGGGTTTGAACCCGCCACCCTCGGCATATGGGGCCGGCGCCCTACTCACTGAGCCACAGGCACTGCCCGGATAATTGAATCCTTTCCAAGATTTTTAACTTGAAAGTGGACTAAGCACTATGACATTAGAAATGAAGTTTAGAGATAATTTTCAAGTTAATCTTAGAAATTAAGCTACGTGGAAGAGCTGTTCTTTCCTCCCTCCATGCATATTTTGCCTATTATGTGCTGTGCCACCTAAGTTCTCTGGCAATAGACCAGGTCCACCATAGGCAGTGACATGCGGACTGTCGGATAAAATCTTCAGATTAAAACCAGCACAGGGGCTGAGCTCCATGTTGGAGAAGTGTGTGTGACCTCTTAGTTCAAGTGGAGAGAGTGTCTCCAAACAGTCCCTTTGCCAAAAACTTGGCTTTCCTTAGATATAAATAAAAACAAGAATCCTCTGTTCTCAGATATGTAAGAATGATGTTTAGAGTTGGCTCACTTCTTCCTATGAGTTCTAATTGTGGATTGCTTTTGGTTTTGAGGATGTATATTGTCAGTCTTGATTGTGAAAGCACAGAAGGGTTTATCTTGATGTTTAAATGATGATAAAAGAAGCTCATTTGTTTATCCGCTTAGTAAATGTTTACTGACTACCTCCTATGTACCAGGCACTGTTCCAGGTATTCAATATAAAGCAGTGAGCAAAACCAATTAAGATTTCTCTGTTCTCATGATATTTTATTAGAGGGAGGATCCAAAAAGCAAATGAGGATTTAATATGGTGATAGGTGACATGAAGACATTAGGGTAAGTAAAGGGTATAATAAAGAGCATGGGTTGTAGGGAGCCAGCTTTATACAGAGTTGACATTAAAACTTGAATTACAAAAAGGTACCAAGATGGGGGAAATCTAGGGAACAAGGACTTCTTGGAGAGGAAACCGTAAATGCAAAGGCCTTGAGCTTGGAAAGTATGAGAAACAGAAGGTCAGTGAGCCCTTGAGTATAATGAAGGAGACAGAGTGGTGGGAGAGTTAGGCAGGATCCCAGACATGTAGAGGATTGGAGGCCATGAAAACAAAGGGTGACCTTCTGCTGAGAGCCAGGAGAAGTTGATGCAGAGCCTAGAAGCAAGGGAATGATGTTATGTGAGTTACGCTTTCCAGAAGATCTCTTTTTCAAATTTTCGTTCTCATTTGCAAGGCTCTTCTTTAACTTGGGGAGCCAGCCCTTGTTCTGGCATCTTACCAAATTGTTATTTTACATATTCTTTCTTGTAAAAATAAGCACATTCAGGAAAAGTACCCAGTACAGAGTACAAATGATTATGAAGCTATATCATTTTTAGATGGACCCACTTTCTAGAATGTGAGACTTTATTTAACGTGTAACTAACACTTGAAGGCTGACTCCTAGCCTTACCTGGGCCACTGACCAAAGTTACTCATGTTCTTAATCTGCATTTTCCCATTGGTAGAATGAGAATATTGGTAATGCCTTTGCTTACTTTGCATACATGTTGGGAAGTGCCAATGTGACAATATATTGGATATGCTTTTTATGACATCAAGGCAGCCAAAAGCTAAATCCATTCATGTAATTAAATATCTGCTGAGTACTGGGTGCAAGGGTCTAATAGTTTTAATAATAATGGCTTTCATTTTATTGAATCTTAACTAGGTGTTAGGCACTTTGTATTTTCTCATTTATTTCTAATTTCAACTCCATTAAGTAAAGTGGTAGTGTTATCTCTGTTCTTAAAGTTAGAAAATGGAGGCTTAGAGAATTTACTTTCCCAAGCTATGATAGGAAGGGATGACTGGGATTTCACCCCAAGTCTATTTGTCCCCCAAGTCCATGCTGTTAAGTTGTGTTGCCTTTTAGAACTGCAAGTGCAGGTGGAGAGGCAGGGCCACCACTCCTTCTTGGTACATTGGGATACACATGACCAAGTGCTGTGACAGACAGAGGGAAGGAGGGACAAGCTCAGCTGGTTTCATAGGGTTGAGGGGGGTGCTTTGAACTTGACTTGGAAGGATAAAAGCTTCACAAGGCATTAGTGGTGTTATGATGATAAAGAAAGGACATCTTGGGAGAACAAAGTAGTCTGAACAGGCATTTGGAATAAGGAGAGAGGAATATGAAGTGGCAGGCAGGTTGGTGTGACTTGAGGATGTTTGCTGTTGTATCTGTGTGTGCATGAGCCCACTTGTGTGTTGCTTCTGGGTATTTTTGGTGTTGGAGATTATATGTATTTATGGATTTTGGTTTTCTCTTTTTGGTATGTGGGGAGATTGTGTGGTTTGTGTCATGAAGTCAGGATGAGGCTGAAGATGCCACTGTCAAGAAGAGGGAATGACTGAGGATGGGAGTCGGTGAGGAGGTGATACCCTAATCCTGGTGCCAGAAAGTGCAGGCCAGGACTATGGCAATATAGAGGCTATGGAATGGAGGAAGAGATGTGTGAGAAGGGTGTTTTAGAGACAGAATCAGGAAGACTTCTCTCTAGGGCAATGGTGCAGCTGAGAGAGGTGTTCAGAATGAATCCTGGATCCCTAGGTTGGCAATTTGATGGATGGAGTCCTAGGAACTTGAATGAGGAAGGTAGAAGCAGAGGCAGATTTGGACAGAGGAGGTGGGGAGTCAATCTGGGACTCAGTTGAGTGTGAGCAGCCTGCCATCCACATGGAGATGCCAGCACTCTAGGGCTCAATAGAAGTATAGGCTAGCAGGCGCATCCTACTTGGGCCTGCCGCTGCGTGCTGATTTTATGAGGACTTATTTTGCTTATCTGTGGTGTTGGATATCACAAAAAGTATGCAAGGACCTTTTTTCTTTTTTTTTTCTAATCAGCTTTTGTTAGTGTTTGTGTATTTAATGTGTGGCCCAAGACAACTCTTACTCTCCCAATGTGTGATGGAGAAAAAGAAGTTGGGATACCTTTGGCCTAGAGAAAGAGTAACAGGAATGAAAGGTACCCAAACAGCAGGGCTTCTCTCTTCTAATACCCAGTGGGGTGCTTTGGGGATCCCACTGTTCTCATACACATAGCATTTAAAACACCCATTTAACACAGGAAGATTTCTTCTCTTTCTTTCTTTCTTTCTTTCTTTCTTTCTTTCTTTCTTTCTTTCTTTCTTTCTTTCTTTCTTTCTTTCTTTCTTTCTTTCTTTCTTTCTTTCTTTCTTTCTTCTCTTTCTTTCTTTCTTTCTTTCTTTCTTTCTTTCTTTCTTTCTTTCTTTCTTTCTTTCTTTCTTTCTTTCTTTTTTTTTTTTTTTTTTTAGACAAAGTCTTACTTTATTGCCTGCAGTAGAGTGCAGGGCACTCTAGGGCATCACAGCTCACAACTTCAAATTCTTGGGCTCCAGTGATTTTCTTGCCTCAGCCTCCCAAGTAGCTAGAACTACAGGTGCCCACCACAATGCCTGGGTAGGTTTTTTTAGAGATGGGGAGTTTCACTCTTGCTCACACTGGTCTCCAACTCCTGAGCTCAAGTAATCCACCCTCCTCGGCCTCCTAGAGTGCTAGGATTACAAGCATGAGCCACCACATCCAGCCAAGGAAGTTTTCTGAAGGAGCATACATTCTCTGCTCCTGATAAAATATTACCCAATTCTCAATTATCTATAAATGAGTATCCATGCCAATTGCTTCTATTCTATAAGTGGCTGTTCTATTCCACTAGCATGTTTTTTTGTTTGTCTTTTCTTTTCTTTCTTTCTTTTTTTTTTTGTAGAGACAGAGTCTCACTTTATGGCCCTCCGTAGAGTGCCGTGGCCTCACACAGCTCACAGCAACCTCCAACTCCTGGGCTTAAGCAATTCTCTTGCCTCAGCCTCCTGAGTAGCTGGGACTACAGGCGCCCACCACAACACCCGGCTATTTTTTGGTTGCAGTTTGGCCGGAGCCGGGTTTGAACCCACCACCCTCGGTATTGGGGCCGGCGCCTTACCGACTGAGCCACAGGCACCGCCCTTTTGTTTGTCTTAATTGTTTTATTTTTAATTGGCACATAATTATATTTATGGGGTACAATGTTTAAATTGTACAATTACATATTATGGGGTACAATATGATTTTGTACAGATGTTTTGATACATCTATCTGTACAATGTATAATCATTGTATAATCAATGTATAATCATCAAATTAGAGTAATTAGCATATATATCACCCCCAACATTTATCATTTCTTTGTGGTGAGAATGCCCAACATCCTCCCTTCTAGATATTTAGAAATATACAATATATTATTATTAACCGTAGTCCCCCTCCTGTACAATAAAACAACTGGACTTATTCTTGCTATCAAACTGTAACTTTGTACCTACTGACCATCCTCCCCCCACCATTCCCTCCCCACTATACTCCTCAGCCTCTGGTGACCATCATTCTACTCTCCTCTGAGACAAACTTTTTTAGATTCCACATATGAGGGTTTTACAATTAAGTTTGAAAACTTGTCCTGGAAAATGTGCTACATACCTCATTGCTGAATACTACTATGGTCACCTTTGAAGTACTCCCCATGGGAAGCTATGTACTAATGGCAGTGCCTAGTCTATTCTTCAAAGCAGCGTTGGAATTCTTTTTCTGGAACGGCTATCAGTATCATCATATACCATACAAAAATATGTAACAAGAATAATGAATGCCACTCAGCAAGACACTGCTACAAATTGACCTGAATACAACTGTGAGACACTGATATACCAAGGTTATGAAACCTTACCAAGTTGTCTATACAGTGCTGCCAACATAAGCACAGGGTGGCAAGTTTTTACACTGTGAGAACTTTGCATGATGAAAGTTCCGATGGTCATTCCAGAAAGAGTTCCAAAATTGCTCTGAAGGGTGGACTAGGTACTGGCATCAAGGGGAGTATTTCAAAGGTGACCATAGTGATTTTCAGCAGTGAACTACGTAGCCCTTTGAGCTTAAGAATTTAATGGTCACTCCTTGTATGAGTGCAATTCTGTGGCATTTGTCTTTCTGTGCCTGGCTTGTTTGTCTTAACATAATATGCTCCAGGCTCATCCATGAGGCTGCAAATGACAGAATTTCATTCTTTCTTTATAGCTGAATAGTATTCCATTGTGTATACAAACCTTATTTTTGTATTTGTCTGTTGATGAACACTTAGGTTGATTCCACATCTTGACTATTGTGAATAATTCTGGAATGAACATGAGAATATAGGTATCTCTTTGACACACTGATTTCCTTTCCTTTGGTTATTTTACTCAGTAGTGGGACTACTGGATCTTTTGGTAGTTCTATTTTTAAGTTTTTGGCAAACCTGCCTAGCATGATTTTAAGGAAGTCCTCATTATTTCTTTAAAGAAAGCAATTTCATTTCAACATACATTTATCCAAGAAAACATAATTAGAAAGCTAGATGGTATGTGGGAACATTATAAGCATTCCAAAGCCTGCTAGAGCTGGTTTTTAAATAGTTACATTTTCTGGAAATACCTTTTTTGCCTCTCTCTTCTTCTGTTAGGACAATTGGGAGTTGACATTTTTGGAATCTTTGCATTCAAAGACAGGTGCCATGTTGTGATCTATTTTAGTTCTACTGTCTCTGCACATTCCCTTCCCACCCCAGTGTTTTATTGATTTCAAGATTTATTTCTTGAGATTCTGCCCCATCCTTAGATTTTTAATTTTTTGCAAAAAATCTTACATGAGAAGAGGAAAACTCTCCACATAGCCCATAGAGGACTTGTTAGTGAAAATAAACCATCTGAAGCTAGCAAAGCAGAAGATGCAGGAGTGCAACAGCCTGATGGAGAAAGTGATGAATCAGCTCAGACTTACAGATTTGTTGGCCCCAAAATAGTTTGTCTTCAAAATATATTATTCAGAGCAAGGCCCAAGCAAGAGAAAGAATTAGAGCTGATTTCCATCTGCAAATTTCGTGCAGAAGAAAGGCTGCACTGATTTGTAGGCATAACTGACCTTGGTAGGAGTGTTTAATTTTTGAATGAAGTGATGGCCATCTGTTGGTTCTTGACAGTAGGGGGAAAGAGGCAGGATAATCATCTTTACAGCAGGCTGAACTTTATTACTGTTCAGAAACTTGTACAGGCCTTGTCTCAATTCATCTTCAGATAGTATCCCTCTCTGTACAGGGAATCAAAATTGAGAGATTAAGTGTTTGGCTCAAGGTCACTCAAGGAATTAATGACAGAAGACAAGCTAAAACATCTCGTGTTTCCTAGGCCAGCATCCTTTCCATTAACCTGTTAAATGATATCAAATTCCTGCCTTTGCTTACTTTGTGGTCTTGGCCAAATCACTTAGTCTCTCTGAATCTCAGATTTCTCATCTGTAAAATGGAAATAATGAAAACTACTTCGTTGGTCACTGAGAAAATGAAGTAACCTGAGATGCATGGGGATGGTACCTACACACAGTACAGACTCAAGATATGTGAGTTCTCTTGGATCAGTAGAGCCGATTTTGGCAACATTTCTTTAAGATATTTTCATGAAAAACTCTGTAGTTTATAAATCTTAGTGAGGTCTCACTATGTGGCATGAGGGTGACATGAAAATGCCCATGAACTACATGATAGAAGGAGCAGAGACTGAGTTGGGGGCATTTCAAAAACTAGTGGTTTTTTTTGCACCCAATTTTTCTTTTTAGCACAGATGAATGCCTTTGTAATTCATTTCATTAATTTGTTCATCAAATATTGTTTGTCCATCTTATGTGCCAGACATGATACTTAGTGATAGGGATACAACAGTTAATAAGACAGCTTTGTTTTCTGTCCTCATGGAGTTTCATATTTAGTGGGGAAGACTTATTTTGATCAGTTAATCGCAAGAGGACTATATGACTCCAAGCATGACAGCCCATCATATGCTGTGCTGGGATAACTTGACCTAGTCCTCTGAGATCAGGGAAGGTCGCTGCCCTGAGGAAGTGAGCCTGAAGTGAAGGTTTGCAGGTAGGGCAGCCCTGCCAGGTGGAGGAAACATCAGGCAAGGACACAAGGTGATTTATGACTTTGGAGACAAGGAAATGGGGCAAGAGCAGTGTAGGCAAGTAGGAGAGTGGCATCAGATGAGGCCAGAAGAGAAGCAGGCACCAGATCAGACAGGACCAGCCTGAGCTCAAGGAAAAGCCTTTGTGGAGTGTTAAGCAGAGTGCACACTGATTTATGGGCACAAAGGGGGCATATATACAGTTTCCGTCACTTACTCTGGGACCCCAGAGGTTTTCTGGGCTCACGCTTGTCCTCCCAGTAATAGGCTTCTGGCTCCAGGGCCAGGAGGAAAGGTTTAAGTGGTGATGATTCTGGATTACTAGCAAAGGAAATGTACCAACTTCCTTCAAAGTCAAATATCCTGCTAAAAAATCTCCCAAACCAGGCTATGCACACAGTAGGCTGGTTGCCTGTGAATTTATATGCTTTTAATATTTTCTTTTTTTTTTTTTTGTAGAGACAGAGTCTCACTTTATAGACCTCGGTAGAGTGCCGTGGCCTCACACAGCTCACAGCAACCTCCAACTCCTGGGCTTCAGCGATTCTCTTGCCTCAGCCTCCTGGGTAACTGGGACTACAGGCGCCCGCCACAACGCCCAGCTATTTTTTGGTTGCAGTTCAGCTGGGGCCGGGTTTGAACCCGCCACCCTCAGTATATGGGGCCGGCACCTTACCGACTGAGCTTTTAATATTTTCTTAGGGACGGTAGAGTCCAGGTGGGAGCCTGCTGATTCTTCTATGACCCTCTCACCTTTTTTCTTTTGTACAGTTTTTTGTGAATTTATTCATTCATTTGACATACATTCATGAATCAGCTCATACTTTACTCAGAGAACAATACAGTCAATAAATTACAAATAAGCTAGAAAGAGATGACTACCGTGAAGTGTGAAAAGTGGAGTAGAGATTTCAGAGGGAGAGAAGATCACTTTGTTAGGAGGCAGCAGGAGATGGCCAGTGTTCAAGAAAGTTTCATGGAGGAGGGGGCATTTGACATGAGCCTTAGAGGATCCAGAAATAAACAGGCAGATGTGGGGGAGTGCAGGAAGAGGAAATGCAGAGGGAAATATGGAAAGAGCGAGACACAGAGAGTGAGACAATGAGAGTGAAGACACAAAGAAAATAGGGGGTGAATGGGACAAAATGGCTGAATTTTAACCTGTGCCAAGGGAAGTTTCTAGAAGATGGTAAAGGTCAGGTATGAAACCCCACAACAGCCAGGCTAAAGAGAACTGTCAGGTTTCGATTGTGGGAGCTATGAAAGTTTTTCAGGTGGGAACTGGCTGTGACTTAAATGTGAGGGTGGGCAGGCAGGGATGGAACTCAGGGAGGTTGGCGCCAGGGCACCCAGCCCATGGCACCAGGCCCTTTGGCCTTATGTCTGATCTGCCCCAGACCTGGCAAAGCTTTGGTAGAGCCTAGAGAATTTGTTAAAATTCCTGTTCTAACACTGCTGTGCAAGAATCATCGGGGAATGTGTCCTGAGAAGCTGGATTTTATTTCATTTTATTTATTTATTTATTGTTCTTTCTTTTTTTTTTTTTTTGGCCGGGGCTGAGTTTGAACCCTCCACCTTCTGTATATGGAGCCAGCGCCCTGCTCATTTGAGCCACAGGCGCTGCCCTTATTTATTTATTTATTGAGACAGTGTCATTCTGCTGCCCTGGGTAGAGTGCCCTGGCAAAACGCACAGCAATCTCAGACTCTTGGGCTCAAGCAGTCCTCTTGCCTCGGCCTCCCAAGTAGCTGGGACTACAGCCACTCACCATAATGCCCGGCTAATTTTTAAATTTTTTTTGTTGTTGTTGAGACAGGGTCTTGCTCTTGTTCAGGCTGATCTTGAACTCCTGAGCTCAAGGGATCCACCAGCCTCAGCCTCTCAGAGTGCTAGGATTGCAGGCGTGAGCCACCACACCCAGCAAAGCTATATTTTAAAAGAGCTCCCCAGATGGTCCTAATGAAACCCCTCATTTAGGAACCACTCTTGTATTCCATTCCACATGCAGGCCTCACAGAAACCATCCAGTTAAGTTGCTGAAGGACCAGGACAGTTGTAACTTTGTCTATCTCTCATGGTTGTGAACTCAGCCACTTTAGATGGTGTTTTTTGGAAGCCAAAGTCATGAACTGAATTGATAATTTAAGATTGGTGCCAAAATAAATTATTATTTTAAAATGGGTGACTGTTGGTCAAAGAAATGAAACCAAGCCTAGTAGAGAGATGGGAAGAGTGTACTTACTGTACCACTAAGGTGGAGTAATAATAATAATAGTGATAAGCTTGGTGTTGGGGGATCCTTACATTTTACATGTTTCCGTATTTAAAAACTATTTTATAATAAGCAAATATTACTTTAATAACAAAAACCCTTAGTTAGAGACTTTTATGCAATAAAATGAGACCTTTTCAAATCCTGTTTCCATATCTAGATTAATACAGAAAAGGTTCACAACAAAAAATAAGATGGTAGAAATGTTGGTAACTTGATTCAATCATTTTTCAATGTATACATCTATCAAAATACTCATTGCATACTGTAAATATGTGCGATATTTATTTTTTATTGGTCAACTGTACTTTAATAGAATTTATCATAGAAGTTTTGAAACATGGGGCAGGGGAGGTAGCACCTCTGTTTTCAGTGGTGAATACTTGTACCAGATGTCCAGGTCAACAAGATGAAAAAAATTCTGTTTGATGAGATTGGGAAAATTTACCTTGGGAAAGAGGAGGTTTGCATAAGTTCCTTAAATGTCATTCTGATGGAGTTTTAGGATGACTCACGGAAGGAGGAGCCAATAAAAAAGATCTTTGACAGTCTAGATGGATGGGCCAAACCTAATAACTTGAATTGCATGGGAATCAATGCCACTATCTTCCTTGAGGTCTTACAAAGCCACCTGCCTGTGTGCAGGGAGGGGAATAGCCCTTAAGAGCAATGCTCATCACAACAAGCCTCCAGGGTCTTAGTTAACTGGAAGGGAGAGTCAAAATACCATGAAGCTGCCAAGAAAAGGCATATGTTGGCAGCATTAATAGAAATCTATTGTTTAGTTTGATTCTTAACCAATAGTATGCATCAAAGTCATCTTAGTGTCTTTTTTTAAAATATGCCCAAGCTCCACCCAATCTGACTATAATCAAATCTCAGGGAAGAGAGGTAGGACTTAACTTCAACTTTTGAAAATGTTCCCCCATATGGACCTCTGATTTTAAAAACTGACCTGGATCAAGTCTTAGATCCCCCATCTAAGACTTTTTAATGTTAAAGAACCTACAATCATAAATTTGTAATTAACTTCTGAAATCATGTTTAATAAAATAATAACCTTCTATGTTTTTATTTTTAATTTTGGATGTAATTTTGGACAATGCATTTTTAATTTTAGTGTTTCATGTTATTCATATCAGTTTTAAATAAAATTATTTAAAATTCAAAAACATATTGCATACATCATTTTTAAATGTGACTTCCTCATTAAATGTTCTAATGTGAGCATTTTCGTATGCAGCATGATTTTTAATCTTTTAATAGGTACCTAAACTGTCTGCCTTAGAAGACATACCAAAAATTATTAAATTCCTATTGCCATATGCATATTTGGATCTTCTCCAAAATGTTTCACTATTATTAATAGTACTGTATATACTTGTGTGCCACTACACTTTGAAGAGGAATATTGACACAGCAGAGCAGTCAGGATGGCAGAGGTTTCAGAAGCTTGACAGAAGAAATACCTGAAAGATTTTTAATTTGGAGATTTAGGTTGGAGGAGTGGTAAATATCTTCAAATATTTGCAAGGAAATAAAAAAATAATTCAATTTGTTTTGCCAGCTTCAAAGGGCACAACTAGGACCAGTTGGGTAAAAATTGCAAGGAAGCAGCTTTCAGCTCAAGCTAATGGATTTTTAAATAATTAAGAGTTGGGAAGGTCTTGCTTTCCCTCTCCCTGGGGATGTTCTGAGGGTGAGTTAGCATTTGTCAAGGATGTAATTGAGATGATTCAAAGACCTTATGGGGGTAGGGCATTAAAACAGAATCATAAACTCCAATGGCAGAGCAGCTACAACCCTACTGTAAAAGGGTTTGTCCAGCTAATGAACTCCTCTAAAATAATTTGAATCCAAATGCCTGTAGGCGGAATGTTCACTCCTCAATGAATCGTAATCCACACCTCTTATTTATTTCACTTGCCTGGGTTCCCAAAAGCATTTAGTTTACCACCCCTAGTAGGTTTCTATGGGTTCTGATTCTCTGAATATCATTCATTCAGACTCTTATTGAACATCTACTGTGTGCAAGATACTAAACACAGCAATGAACCTGACAGCCTCTGAGAGCACACAGGGAGAGCATGGGCAGGAGTGTTAAGTGAACGTGGATTGGAAGAGAGAATAGAATACAGGTGCTCTAATTAACTCCAGAAGGGCTAATTAGGACCAGTGGTTGAATATTAACAGCAAAGAGTGCTTTGTCTTGGTAGGAAGAGGAAGTTTTATCAAACAGTTCTCTAGGAAGAGAGTGGACCTTGCTGGGGGCACTGGGCTCCCAGCAGCAGACTGTTCACTCAGTGCCAGCTGCACATCTGTCGGGTGCTGTGGAGGAGATTTGGGCTCTGCAGGAGAAGTAGCATGAATGACTTCTGTATCCCCTTCCTACTGTGAGAACCTGTCATCCTTGGATGACACCTAGAGGAAGAAAGTAGCATTTGAAGAAAGTTATTGTCCCCAAAAAGCAAGGGGAGGGGTGTTTTAAAAATTATTTAGCTGTTTCCTCTTCCTTTAGTATTTATTTAGGGAGATGCTGTTTAACTTCCCATTCTGATGCTCATAATCTATTGTAAAACATTTATTAAGTGCATACTTTGTGCTAGACATGGTGCTAAGTGTTTTGTGTACAATAGTTCATTTCATCCTCACGAACCTCTGGGCTCCTCTATTTTGTGGATGAGGAAACTGGGGGTCCTCATTTAATGAGTGCTGGAGATGAGTGCTGTTTGTGCTGTGGGGCAGGGTCATACCCACTGCCTTATTGATGCTCTGAGGGTGAGAAGATTTTACTCTCTTTTAGGGCTGGGCAGGGCGCCTCATGCCTGTAATCCCAGCACTCTGGGAGGCTGAGGCAGGTGGATTGTTTGAGCTCAGGACTTAGAGACCAGCCTGAGCAAGAGCAAGATCCTGTCTCTAAAAATAGCCGGGCGTTGTGATGGGTGCCTGTAGTCCCATCTACTCAGGAGGCTGAGGCAAGAAGATCACTTGAGCCCAAGAGTTAGAGGTTGCTGTGGGTTATGACACCAGGGCACTCTACTGAGGGCAAAAAAATGAGACTCTATCTCAGAAAAAAAAGAAAAAGAATTTTACTTCCTTTCCATTCTTGTGATATTTTATTAAGTAGAATGTTCTTCAGCTCCATGCAGGTTGATATAAAAGATGTAAAGTCTCTGTCTTTGTTTTAATGGCTGAATAGTATTCTATGAATAAATACTCACACAAGAGAAAAACACAAACTCAAGAGTGGGGGTTGGGGGGGATTGGTGTGCTCTCACCTAACAGGCACAATGTAGGGGTATGTGGCACATCTCCTGGGTGTGGGACACAGCTACAACTTGGACTCCACCTAACAAATGCAAACAATGTAACCTAATTGTCTGTACCCTCATTTTAAGCTGATATAAAATAAATAAATCTTAATAATCTTTCCAAAAAAAAAAGACTTTTACTTCCACTTTTTCCTTCTGCGGTGCCCTGAATGTGACAGTGTTTCTTCTCTATCCTTACACTCCTGGTCCCAGTCTAAACTGTGGAAGTCTGGCCAGGACCCTTCTTGCTTGCTCTTCCCATTTCTTACCCATTGATTCCTGGATCCTGCTCCTCCTGCTGCCTTGCCCACTCTCTTTGTCCTACCCCTTTTCCTCCCTGCTACTTAGGCAAGCCTCCTCATCTTTTGATTATTCAGCTATTTGGGAGCCAAACTCGTTCAGGCTACAAGTTTCTAACAACAAAAGTAGCAGCAGAGCAGAGCTGTGGAAAAGAGGAGGTTTTGACTTTGAATTAGGAGATGGTGTTTTTTCAAAAAGGAAGTGTTTATTGATACTGAGAGTTTTAAAAATTGTCTTCCCATATGGCCTGTTTCAGCTCACTGAAGTCTTGGATTTGTCCCCACTAAACAGAGATGGATGCTGATTCTTACCACCCAACATTGCTTCAACTTGACTTCTCCAGAGAAAGGCCTCTTGTCTTCAGAGGCACAGAATGTTTGGTACAAGTTTATAGGTAATGGTGTATGAAGAAGCTGTCCCCGAGGTTGGGTGTAATTTTATATTCATTTGTAGTGACATTTTCAAAAGTATATATCCAAATAATTTAATTCCCAAATTGTGTAGAAGTTGAGTGGAATGTGGTATATATGTGTAAAGAGAGATTTTAAAAAATAATTTTAAAAATGTTAAGATTTGTTAAGAGCTTCACAGGCACCATGCATTGCTCCCTACTATATACTATTATACGTGTGTATATATAATACGTGGGTGTATATTGCTATAACTTGAGCTTATTTAATCTTCAGAAAAGCCCTGAGAAATTAGTTCTATCATCCTCATTAATTCAGATCAAAGATGACAACTTGCCCAAATACAAACTTACACATTATAACCAAGCCTCCTTAGATCTGTTAGGTTCTAGAATCATCAACTCTGGGCTGAAGGGGAATTATGTATTTTGAAGAACTAGCTGATAAGCTACCATCCATATGTATAGTTTTTATATGTTTTCAAGCCCTTTTAAATATATTAAGTTAGAGTTTAGTCTCACTCCCATAAGGTCAGAGGGTTAACTTTCACTTTCCTTTGTATTGAGCTAAGTGGAAACTCAGGTCCAGAGAGGTAGTGAGAATGTCCCAATGTCACACAGAACTAGTTAGTGACAAAAGCCCAAACTTAACTTGGAGTCCCTGACCCCCAGTTTTCTGCAGCATGCCAGTGACACCACTAATCCAGGCTCCTGCTATCTTGGGTTAAATGGGACACGTCCCTGTCTCTACTGCACCAATGACTAGGAGTTTATTTAGCAAACATTCACTGAATTATTGCTGAGTAGTGTGTCAGGAATTGTGCCAGGCCATGCTGGGTAGCTGTGGACACTGCATGTATGATCCTGTGTTTGTGGAGCTTATAGTCTCCTGGGAAAATCAAATAACTGTATAAGAAATTGCTATAAAGTTTGTACATTAAGGCAGCAAATGGCAGGAGGATGGAAACCAAGTCTAAGGTTCTAAGGAACAAGAAGAGGTAGGTAGTGAGGCGGAGTCAGAGGAATAGAATTTTCTAGACAAAAAAAAAAAAAAAAGGCTGGGAGTAGAGTGACAACCCAAGGAAAACACTTAATACAGACTGGTAAAGGCAGAAGCCAGAGAAATTGGAAGCCAGTGACAGAAAATGTAGTTATGAGGCAGCAACAACAAAGGAAAGAGCACACACAAGCTCTACAGATTGATGAGGATGCAAGCCCTGGCTTGGCCATTCACCAGCTGGGTGACTTTGGGCAAGTAACTTGATCTGACTTTCCCTATCTGTAGAGGGAGGTGTTAATAACGCTTGCTTTTTCAAGGTTAATCATCAGGCTTGCAAATAACAAACGCAAAGCACCTAAACTAGTTCCAGCACAAGGCTCTACTACCCACCAACTTTTCAAGCCTGAAATGTGCTTGGAAGTCATGCTTAGTTCCTGATTTTTCCTTACCCCACCCCCACATGACACATTGGCCAGCACGTCCTTTCTGTACTCCCCCCAGATATTGTGCAAATTCCTTCATTTGTCTCTATTCTCAGCAGTATTACAATGTGAGTCTAAGGCACCACCATCGCCCACCTAGACTACAAACAGTGCCCTGACCCAGTCTTCCTGCTTCCGCTCTCTTCAATCCATTCTTCACACTTCAGTTAGAATGCTCCTTTAAAAACATAAGTCATGTGTCAGCCTGCTGGCGTCAAGCCCTCCGATCACTTCCCATCTTTCTTAGTAGAAAAGCTCAACTTACTAAGGCCAGCCTTGCAAGATCCGGCTTCTGCGCACCTCCTGGCCTCATCACCCATGCCTTGCCACTAACCTCTAGCTGCTTCACCTTTCAGGTGTTAGCTGATGGGCTATCACTTCAGCAAGGGTCCTCTTTGACCGCTGCCTCTAAATAAAACCCCCTTCCCCCGATAACTGCTACCACAGAACCACATTTCTTTCATTCCCAGCCATTATCACAGTGAGTTGGTATCATGTACGTGGATGCATACCAGGTTAAACGCCTACCTTCCTCACTGGGTGGCTTGCTCTATGAGGCCCAGAACTGTTCTGTTCGGGGTTTCATGGATTTCTAAATTAGAGAAATAGCTGGGCCTCCAGTAAGTGATAACAATTGCTTATTAACAACTGTCAGACTGTTGTGGTATGTTTGGTTACGAGCGTTTGGTAAGAATTTCTTTCTGGTCCATTTTATGTTTCAGTTTCCAAAGCAAAAAGTCTGACAGCCACACAGAGGGCTTTACACTGACAGAGGAAGGGAGGGTCATCTATGTCACTGGGGCCACTAGAGAGAGTTGCTCAAAAAGCCCCTGACATTGAATCCATACCATATGTAATTTCTGGGCAAGTCCTTGGTATGTGTTTTTTGTTGTCGAAGACTCAAGGACCCGAGGACATTCATCCCTGGAGAAGGGGTTTTCATACACACGCCAGCGTTAGCAGCTGGCATTTCTGCCTGGAGGATTTCACATTTACAAGATAATAATAAAAGTGGTATTACGAACCTGCAGATGGTCTGTCCGATGGAGATAAATGTTGATTGCTAACTCCAACATGAAAGTGGGATTGACTAGAAGTGTTACCAGGTAATTTAAGGCCCCAGAGTGGATGTCCCTGGGGATACCTTGGCAAGTCAGTTCTATTTTATTTCAGGGAGGAAATAAAACTCTCCTGATTGGACTTTCTTTCCCATGACAGAAATGAGGAGTTGTCACAGTGAATCATAAAGGCCAAGGCTGGCAACACATGCCAGAGCCCCAACATCTCTTCTGTGGATGTGGTCTTTGAACTTGCAGTCAGGGTCAAGTTCTAGGACTTCCATCTTGTTGGATATTCCGGCTTGCTCAGTTCTTCCTCCCCAGAGAGCCTTTTACCTCTTGGCTGATAGGCTCTGAGGTAGTGTGTGCATTTAAGAATAGAGCTTTCAATATCTAGAAGTAGTGTAGTGTGGGAAAAGGCTAAATGATAGATGGTAATTTTCAGCAAACTGAATCTCTAAGATAACTGATAGGACTCACTCTGATGATGGAACTAGTTTATATCTGTGCTGTCCCACATGGTAAACAGTAGGCACATGTGACTACCAAGCATTTGAAATGCTGATAGTGCAAATAAAAGACCTGAATTTTTAATTTAATTTATACTTGAATAGCTGAGTGTGGCTACTGATTACCTTATTGGACAGCACAAATCTAAAATGTTGTATGATTGGGGAAAGAATAGCAAGAATGTTGGAAGCACACAGAGGTGGAGGTGGGAAGACCTAGGGGAAGGTACCCCAGGAGTCTAAGCCAAGTGGCTGGAGAGGGCATGTCCCTGGTGGCTAAGGACACGTAATACTCTGATGCGAGAGATCTGGGTTCAGATCCCAGCTCTTTCAAATTCTAATGTGGACCTTGGGCAAGTTACTTTACTTCTCCAAGAGTCACAATTCTCATCTGTAAAAATAAAAGATAATAGAAGTGGTGGGGCACTGTGGCTCACACCTGAAATTCCAGCACTATGGAAGGCCAAGGTGGGTGGATTGCTTGAGCTCAGGAGTTAGACACTAGCCTGAGAAAGAGAGAGTCCCCCTGTTTCTACTAAAAATAGAAAACGCTAGCCAGGCATTGTGGCAGGTGCCTGTAGTCCCAGCTACTTGGGAGGCTGAAGCAAGAGGATTGCTTGAGCCCAGGAGTTTGAGGTTGCTGTGAGCTATGATGCGACAGCACTCTACCCAGGGTGACAGAGCGAGACTCTGTCTCAAAAAAATACGTAAATAAAAAATAAATAAAAGATAACAATAGAACCTACTTCCAAGGGCTGTTCTAAGTACTAAATGAGACATTACATGAAAGCACTTAATATTGTGCCTGATACAGATGTGTCTTAGAAAATTAGACACATTATCTTTTAATATGAAATATGATCATCTTATGCATCTAACTCCATATCTGGACCACAGTGCTGGTAAGCTCTGTGATCAGAGAGAAAGAGAGGGGGGAAAACAAAGAGAAACTTTTCCTCTCTCAGAACCCAATGGCTTCATGTGACTATGTAAAAGTACACTTACAAACAAAAAAATTCTACCATACTTCTTTAGCCATGAATTGCAAGTTATGTCTGTCTCATGAGATGGATCTTCTGCAAAAATCCAGTGCCCAGGGCCATTTATAGTATTAATAGAATTTATAGAATGAAAAAGCTAGGAAAAGGGGTATTGAAGACTAATAATTCTTAAGCTTTAATGTGCATACAAGTCACCTGGGAATATGTTAAAATTCAGGTTTTGTCTGATTCAGTGCATCTGGTTAGGGGCCAAGATTCTGCATTTCTACCAGGCCCCCGGATGTTTTAGATGCTGCTGGTCCAGGCTCCACACTTAGAATAACAAGGCTGTAGAATACCTACGGTCTAGAGTGTAAAGTCAATACTGTATTTTTCAGATGGGGCAGTGGAAACTCGGAGAGGGAGGCCTAAGGTCACGGGATAATGAAAAGTCGAGTCACAGCCAAAACTAACATCCCGTGTTGCCTGTTCCTCTGTCCTGGGCACTTTCGAATTTCCCCAGGTGGCTGCAGTCTCTTGCATTATGTGACACTCAGGAGGTTGCAAAATGTCCTTATGTCATGTATTCTTTTTTCCATTTGTCAGCCAAGGATAACAATGGGTAGAGATTGCTCCACTCATCCAGGCTATTCCTGTTGGTGGCTGCTAGTCAAGCTAAAATCCAAATGTGCTGACTCTTAACCTGCGGTTCCTTCCATTAAGCCACAGCATCCCTGTTGCACCATTTCCCATCTTGAGAAAGCTCCAGGCTGGATGTGATGACGGCCAACAACATAAGTCTCTCTGCGGGGACAGAGGGGTCAGTTTGCATTTTAGACACCACACAGCCAAGGATGGAGTAGGAAGAGTCAGCTTCTTTCCCTTTTCTATGTCACAAACAAGCTTCTAGATCACTTTTACAAGTATAGTGGTAGCAATGTGTTTAAAGCCAACATACAAGCCATTTCCTTTTTAAAAAATTATTACTATTATTATTATTTTGTGACAGAGTCTTACTTTGTCACCCTTGGTAGAGTGTGTGGTGTCACAGTTCACAGCAACCTCAAACTCTTGGGCTTAAGGGATTCTCTTACCTCAGCCTCCCAAGTAGCTGGGCCTACAAGCACCTGCCACAATGCCAGCCTATTTTTTTAGAGACAAGGTCTCACTCTGGCTCAGCCTAGTCTTGAACTTCTGAGCTCAGGTAGTCCACCCTCCTCGGCCTCCCGGAGTGCTAGGATTACAGGTGGGAGCCACTGGCATTACAAGCCATTTCCTAAAAGATATGTTTTATTCCTAGGGCGTCCAGAATTAGCAGTTCCAAATAGCAAAAGTAGAAATGAAGCACCAAACTGTCAGGGAGAAGAAAGAATTAGCTTGGTAGGCATGCGTCACATGGTTTCTTAAAACAACTTGGCGAGAGAGATTGAAACTTAGAATAATTTAGAGCCCTATTGATGACTCTGGGTCGCCCTGGATAAATGTGTGTTTGTGCTTGTGTACATGTGTACACACATGTGTATGTGTGTATGTGCCCACCACAGCACACACACCACCTCCCTGCCTTCTCCATGTGTTCGGAGCTATACTCAGTTCGTGTTTTCAGCCACCACATTTTGCAAATGTGTTGTCAGGATGAGTGAAATGGCACCAGCATGCCTCCCAAAGAAATTTTCAGAGAGCTAGCCTTTTCCTTAATGTGATTTCTTCATCTGCGTTAGTGACTGTGGTGGGATTTGACAGTTTCCTAGGTCTTTTTCATCATAGGATTTGGATCCTAAGAGAGAAACATCAAAAACTAGGAACTGAGGCTCACTGAGCTGCTGACAATTAGGTAAATTTGCGGCTTCCGCCTGGCAGGTTGCGGGTCACAGGTGGAGCCACATAGTTTGAGGCCGCAGCTTGGGGTGAGCTGGCAAACACAGCTTCCCCCTTGAGCCACGTTCGCTCTGCATAGTGGCAGCTTGTGGGGATGCCTGGTGGGTCAGTAAGGTATCACTTAAGTAAAATACCACTTTTAAAGCAATCCATTTTTCCCCTAAGGTACCATTTGTACTGCAAGCACGTCTCCTTTACTGCTCCATTCCTATCAGTAAATTTCTTCATACATGAGGCCAATACAGAATTGATTGAGTAGGAGGGTTTGGCTAAAGCAAAATCTGAAGGGTGTTAGATGACATCACTCCATTTTCTGCCCAGGTAACTTCTTGGATAAATAAGGAATGATCTATCTGCTTTCCACTTTGAAAACCATTGATTTTTGTTACAGTGAGAGAATAAAGAGCTTAGACCAGGCATGATTCTTTCTTCACATTAAAAACAGCATTCAAAGATCCCAGCTGTTATATTGACTCTCTCCAAAACCCAAGCGTTGGGTGGGGGAGGGGAGCAAACGTTTCTTGAGCCATCAATGCCATCATTGCTGGGGAAAGAAACAGTGCATCTGTGGTCCAGGGAGAGATTTGCTGATGACTTCATGCTCACACATCTCCAGGTCCCCAAATGGTTTCCCGGTCCTCAACTTTCCATGTAATAAGAGCCATGGATATTTCTGAGCACAGTTTGACCTGTATTCTATTGATCTAAGCATTTGGCTAATCACTGTCTGCAATTAAACCTTCTCCTTGCAGTAAAGTTAATCTCTTCCCAGCACATAAAATCTGACCCTGCAGCTTGAGGAAGAGAATTATTGTTGTTTATGCAGCCATCTTGGGACCCAGCAGCTTTATTCTGAAGGCTAAAGCAACTCTTGTAGCCTGGGAAGTTATGCCATCCTTAAATTAAAGTGTTAGCATGCTTTTACTTCCAGATGCAAAGCCCCTCCTGGGCTGCCGCGCTCCTTCTCAGCATCAGTGTTTCTCTCGAGCTTGTCATGGAGTGTAAACCACTAAACATTAATGGGTTCCTCAAGGAAGCTGCCTCTCTTTGATTTCAAGGCCATTGGCATACATTTTGTAATTATTCTGTGTATCAGTTTTTGTTCCAGTTCGTAGAGATTAATGGCTACTACATAAATAAGAAAATCCACTATCTCTGTTTCCTGCCTTCAATTCAAACTTTCTAAGTGCCTAAGTGATTGCTTCTAAATAAATTCCCATTTGGTCTTTCTAAACAATGTCAGAAGTTGCACTCATTCATCTGGCAAATATTTGTTGAGCAGCAAGTCACAGCCCTGGCTCCCAAAGTCTTCACCGTGTAACTGAGAAAATAGTCCATTTAAAAGGCAGTAACTGGGTGGGAGCCGGAGTGGAGGAGAGGGGGCAAGGATGAACTTTGTACACAAATGGACTTGAATTCCAGTCCCTGGTATGCCAGAGACTAATAGTAACATCCAAAACAAGCAGTTTGCTCTCATCTTTAAAAAGGGTGACTACTTTATTAGGTTATTGGGAGGATTAAATAAACTAACATATCTTAAAATTCCTGTAATAATGCCTGGCGCATAGTAAGTACTCAATAAATGTTAGCTTGAATTATTACCAGATTTAATCTTCACAAGAACGGTATGAAGCAAGTGCTATTATTTTCCACCATTTTGCAAATGAGAAAACTGAGGCCCATAAAGGCAAAATAATTTGCAAAAAATCACAATTAATAAGTCGCAGGCTTCAGCCCTAACGTGGGCTTTCATATGTCTTACCGCTACCTCGGGCTGCCTAGTCTCAGCTTTCCTTGTATTTTCAGAAGCTACATATGTCACAGGGTTTTGAAAAAACTTAATTTGCTAGATCTGCTAATGATGACTTAAATTAAGCTGCATGACTTAGCTAGAATATAGTACTTTCAAACATTCATTTCACTGTGGTATTTTTCTTCGTGATACACAGTATTTCTCTTCATATAAGGAATTTTTATTAAATGCCTAATTAAGACTGGTTGGAATCTCACTGCTAACAGTTCTCAGTTCTGAATTTAAATTTAATGATGTGTTGAAATATTAATGACCTTTATCGTTAAAAGTGTCTAAATTGTACTAAAGTTAACAAATGTGGCTGGCGATGCCCAGCACTGTCTTAGAACATTCTCCCACGTGAGACATCTGCTCGGGCTTCCGTAGTTCTGAGAAACACACAATGCAGGAAAATTTTGCATTGCAAATTTCCTGGGGATTTTGTCTCCTTACACTTTAAAAGTGCTCTAATTCAGGATAAATAATAGTAGCCGTAAAGCATTTGGAAGAAACTGTACGGTATTAGACGTGTGCTTCACGGAGAGAGACGTGGCATGTGGAGCGCATGAAGGGAGCAATCTATAAGCTAAAGTCACTCCCACTCTGCCCGCATATCCTGCTTTCTATAACATGAACATTCCTTATGGCGCTGGTTACAGCTCCTTGAGCATCTTATTAATGTTGATAGTGAGGAAGGAGTAAAATTTATCTGAAGCTTAATTCTAATAGCCAGGTTGGACTCCTTCCAAATCCTCTGAAATCCTTCGGGTCCACAACACTCGCATAACTGGGGCTGGCTTCTGAGCCTTGGGGCACAAACGGCAAGTTTGATCTCTTTTCTTGTAAGCATGCCCTTTGTGGAAAGACCTCGCTATATCTTCCTTCCACCTCTACCACGATTTGGAGTATCCAGGCCGAGGAAACACTGTTTACCAACCTGCTGACAAAACCCTACTTGTAGGAAATCCCATGTCTTATCTGGCTAAATAACTTGGGCCATATGTTCATGTCCCGGCTTAGGATTTTTCAGAGCCAGCTCAAATGTGCCTATTTGCATCACCTGGGGATATTGAAATTCCAAGCTCAAGTTCATTTTCATATAACTCATTATCCTCCCTTGGATTTGGTGCTTAATATGAACTTTGACAACAGATGGAATGAGATGATGTTTCAGGAGCGCTTACTGATTCTTTTGTGCTCACAAATACACGAACAGTGGTAATATGTACTCAGATGAAACTTTCAGAGCCAGGCAGTGCCCTTGGGTATTCATTTGCCACCCCCTGTTGAGTTCTTGGGTAGAATTTAATTATCCAATAAATTTGGGGATGGCTGTGCCAGATGTTGGGCACTGACCTAGACATCTCCAACAGAAGGATCTGATACATTGCAGAGGCAGCAGGGAACGTGAATTTGGGAGACACAACTCTGGATGGAGAAAAAAGGGGCTCTCCCCACCATCTGACTAAGCATGACTTCCCCCTCTAAGAGAATCTGCTCTGCTCCAGACTCTACTCAAAGATTATAGCGGGGCCCTTTTTTATTATTTTTTGGCAGTTTTTGGCCGGGGCTGGGTTTGAACCTACTACCTCAGGTGAGACTTCTAAAGCTTGAAGGACCATTAAGCATTTGTCAGGGTCATTTAGGAGGGCCTGAGAACATCTTCTCCACCTCTGTTAGATACAAAGAATGTCATTTGGATCCAGCTGAGGACCCAGCTTCTGTGCGTTCCTGATAAAAACAATTAACCAGTTGATTTGATTGACAGACACATGCAGCTGCTCCTCCCTCTCATTCCAGCGAGGTTAAGTGGGGCCACTTGGAGTATCAACTCATCTTCGAATTTGGGCTTTTCCATGGAAAAATAATTGCAATTATGGTTTCTTATTAATAAAGTGCATTAACAGAATTATGATAATAGCTAGCATTTATTAAGTGTGGGTTCTGTACCAGGCACTGTGCTAAGCACTTGTGTAATATATCTCTTTCATTCTCATAACATCCTTATGAAGTAGGCAATGCTAATAATTCCCATTTTATGGATGAGTGAATAACGCTCAGTCTTTTAACAGAACTGCCCAAAGTCCTGCAGCTAATAAGAGGCAGAAGCTGACCCACAGCCTGTGTTCTCCCCACCATCTGACTAAGCATGACTTCCCCCTCTAAGAGAATCTGCTCTGCTCCAGACTCTACTCAAAGATTATAGAGGGGCCCTTTTTTTTTATTTTTTGGCAGTTTTTGGCCGGGGCTGGGTTTGAACCTACTACCTCCGGCACACGGGGCTGGCGCCCTACCCCTTTGAGCCCCAGGTGCCACTGAGGGGCCCTGTTATTTTCCAGCTTTATTTTAGAGGTGAAAATTAAAAGTTGTATCTACTGGTATTTAAAGTATACAAATTGATGATTTGATACATGAATGTTGTAAAACATTCACCACAGTCAAGCTTATCAATATATCTATCACCTCATATAGTTACCATTTTCTGTGTATCTGTGGCAAAAATACTTAATGTTTACCCCCTTAGCAAATTTCAAGTCTATAGTACACCATGTTAACTATACACGCAGTTCCCAGGCTACAAATGAGATAAGTCTGTAGGTTTTTCCTTCAGTTGAATTTGTATCTAAGTTGGAACGGGTACATTTTACCTGTTACCTGTAACCAATGCTAATGAGAAGTACCATGGAGACATTAGCCGTTAGTATACACGGGCTGGTGTAAATCATGGAGTATGGATCATTGAGCATGGATCATTGATCATTTGTAACTATGAATTGTATATCAGTCAATGTTTATAACTTGTGGACTTGCTGTAATTGCCTCTGTAGGTGTGAGTTGTATATAAGTTGGATGTTTGTAACTGGAGGACTTTAGCTCTCCAGAACTTATTCATCATGCAAAACTGAAACTTTGTACCCCTTGGCCAAATTGTTTCCATTCCCTGCTCCCCTGGAAACACCACCATTCTACTCTGTTTCAATAAGTTTGACTCTTTTTGATTCCATATGTAGGCGAGATCATGTAGTATTTCTCATTCTGCATCTGGCTTATTTCACTTCATATAATGTCCTGTAGTTTCATCCATGTTGTTGCAAATGGCAGGATTTCCTTCTTTTTGAAAACTGAATAATATTCCACTGTATGGAAATATGATGTATACACACACACCATTTTTTATATTCATTTACCTGCCAACAGACATTTCAGTTGTTTCCATGTCTGACTGCTATGAATAATGCTGCAATGAACCTGAGAGTGCAGATGTCTCTCGAAGCTCTCAATTTCATTTCCAAAATAGGGTGAGGAACGCTACTTTGTGCCCATGTCCATCCCACCCCAGCCAACCACAGCTGATTAGACTAGAGCAGGAAGGCCACAGAAAGGTAGTAAATCAGTAGGCTGGCTGCTAGCCTTTTGTGTGACCCAGGACTCCCCTGCCCCCAAAAGAGTTTAGCCGAGCCTATCAGATTTCTCCTCTTGGAAGTTTAGACTTGTATTGGTATTTAGCTTTGAGAACTGAAGATGAAATGAAACCACCAGGTCAGGCCAAGGCCACGATGTTAATGAGGCAGCACTGAATACAATTAAGCAGAGAAGATCCATTTGGTAGGGAGAACCCTAGAGGGCGCCCACCGAGGAGTGGAAGGGTCCTGAGGAAAAAAAAAGTAGCCGGTAGCTTGGGATGCCTCCCACCTTGACGCGTCTGTGGATCCATCCCATGGGGATCCTTATAATATACTATTGTGAGGATCGAGTGAGATAATTTATGTCAGTCACCCAGCGGAATACCCGAACCACAGTTAGGTGATCAATACAAGGCAGTAACACTATGATGTTTATTATTATTATTATTAGAAATTTTAATATGATTTCTTGTATTAGATGAGACAGAATATCCTCTTATTCCCAGACTATCAAGGTGCATACAGCTGGAGTTATAAAAAGCCATTTTCTTTCTTTCATCACTGAACTAGATTCCTTCATTGTTATGACAATTCAAATCTCAGCTTATAATTATCGTTTCTTTTTTTTTTTCCTCCGGATCGATTCCACACCCACTAATGAACTATCATGTCAAGCAATGGGAGTGCTATTCCCATAATCTGTTTTCCTCCACTCCCCCTTCTGATGCTAATGAGAAGTACCATGGAGACATCAGCCGTTAGTATACACGGGCTGGTGTAAATCATGGAGTATGGATCATTGAGCATCTTTGTTGTAAAACAAATGGCCTGTGGTCAGTTAATCATACAAAGAAGCATCTCCAGGGCCTCTTGGCTTTATTCATAACCCCTAAATCCGTTTGCAGTTTTATAAACAGAACATCTGTTAAAATATGCAGAAATTACAGTCACGATCATTAGCAGAGAGCTGTATAGCTTTGGCAGATTTTTTTCTTAAGCGTTTCGTGGTAATCTCTATCGGTGATTCGTGCTTCATTCCCACTCTTGCTGAATCTCTTTTGTTCACCTCTTCTTTTGGGTTGCAGCACTTTTAACCCAGCATGGAAGAGTGGACATGTGTCGTCCCAGGCTAGGCTGGCATGATGCCAGCGTGCAGCATGGCATGGTGACTGCAGCCTGTCCATACTGCCTTACAAAACTGTATATTTAAGGCAGTATGCATAGCCTTAAGCAGCCAGAAGCTGAGAAACCTTAATTGGTTTCACACTTCTTTTACTGACCTTGGACTCTTAACAGTACTGGCATTTAATCAGAAGTAAATAGAGCCCCCCACTAACACTGCCACCAGCCCAAATCCTTCATATTCATTCTTATTTATATTCTTTCTCTTTCTCTCTCTCTGTTAAAATTTGTATTTGTTTGAATTTTTTTTTTTTTTTGAGACAGATTCTCACTATGTTGCCCTCGGTAGAGTGCTGTGGTATCACAGCTCACAGCAATGTCAAACTATTGGGCTTAAGTGATTCTCTCACCTCAGCCTCCCAGGTAGCTGGGACTACAGGCGCCCGCCACAACACCTGGCAAATTTTCCTGTTGTAGTTGTCATTGTTGCTTAGCTGGCCTGGTTTAGGTTTGAACCCACCAGCATTGGTGTTTGTAGCTGATGCCATAACCACTGTGCTATGGGTACTGAGCCTGTGTTTGATATCTAAATTAGCCTGGTGCAAATAACCTCTTAAAACAAAGATCAGGAGAAGTATAGAAGTATGGTCATTGATAGAAATCAAAATCTGCTATAAAAAAAAATCATGGTTCAGTGAAGAAACCATTGTTCCACTTAAGAATTGGAGGGTACATAAACTTTCTTTGGCGATGGCTTTGTTCTGCCTGCCCTAGAATGGGGAACAGGGAATGGGGAACATTCCCTGCAGAAATCAAAAAGTCACATCCAACTATTCAGTGTGTCCATCACCCATCCTTACATAGAAGGTTTTATAAAGTCTCAGAGTCACTATGATTGAGCCTGAATAGATGCTTTGAAACAAGCCCGAAAGGAAAAAGAAGACATGGCAATCAAATGGTGAAGAGGGCAGACTTGGGGGTCAGACAGACATGGACCTGAAGCCCAGACCTGTCATCTGTTACCTCCCTACCCTGGAGGCGTTAACCCTTCCAGTTGCAATTCACTATCTATAGTATTAGTGCTCACTTAGAAATCCACTGATAGAGTTCAAAGAGATAATTCAGGCAAAACACCTACCTGGAGCGTTGTTAAAAGAGGAGTGAATATTAGTAGTTGCTGTTGTTATATATTCCTTGTTGTTGTTCTCAGTACCCACACATGGGAGATTATGTTAGGTGTTGATTTTATCATCAGTAGAACAGTCTTTTTAAAATACTTACATCATCTAAATTATAGCCTTCATTTGTTTAAGAATATATCCTAAGATCCTGCTGTAGGCTCAGTCTCTGGTGGGTGTTGTGTGGTATAGAGAGATTTATCCTCTGGCATAGCCCTATCAACGAGGAGTTCATGGGTACGAATCATCATAGAATGTGTTACGAGGAAGGTCTGAACCAAAGACTGTGGAAGCTGTGTCTCAGAGAAATAAATTCCCAGCTGGGGAAGGGGTCATCAGTGGAAGGTCAGGGAAGCCGGGGTTACTGCACATCTCTCTAGTGATGAGTGAGGGGAGAGAATAGGCTAATAAGTCATTGGAAGAGGAAAAACAAAACCAAAATAAGGCAACAGAGTAAAAAATGTTGAGATAAAGTAGGCAAGGAAAGGACCAATTTGGCTTCTGGGAAAATTAAAAAGAATTGGAAGGTAAAAGCCAATTAGAGGATCAAAACCAGACTCACCAAGCTCCTAAAGATACAGGGGATAAAAATGGAAAGCTCCTGAGGAGCCTAAAAATAAGCCAAATGCCTGTCTAGGACAGAGTGGTTACGGGAAGGTTGACCTGAAAGATCAATGGCTTATTTCTCCATCTCCCAGCCTGTTCCTGAGACTAGCTTCAGTTTTTCCCCATATTCATGGCACTTATTGGCACTAGTGACTGCCCACCTCTCTGCCAACCTCTGAACTCCAGGAGCTAAACCAGGCATCTTTAGACAGCTGCTTTCAAAAGGAAAATTGCAGTTGTGCGTTGGAGCCCTGAGCCCCAATTAAAGTGTCAGTCTCTGAAAGAAACAAATACAGAAAACAAAGAGGGAGATAATATTTTAAAATTAGGTTTTCAGGCATCCCCCATTAATGTGGAGCTCATAAGGCAGTTACTGCACGTTCAATAAATACCATTTGATGACAGAAATGTACTTAGCTGCTGGTAGCTGGCAATGCCCAGGATGTAGGTCTCTTTAAGCATGAGGTTACAAACCTGTCTTGTTATATCATACTCAGCTTTATGGGCCTTTATGTTAATCCCTGCAGGACCAGAAAAGTGGGTGCTATTTTCCTCCTGCTAAAAATGCAGGAAAGAAACAAAACAAGAGAGTTGGTTTGAAAAATCAGGATGGTGAATTCAATATACACAGATGCGTCGTGTAATGCTCAGTATACACGAAACCACTGCATAATCAAATGAACTGTGTAAACACCCAGAGGTTGTTAGTGGGGCAGCTTGTGGAAATGAAAAAATTAGCAATAGTGGCATGGATTCTTTTAAAAGCAATTATTTGCTTTCTGTGATGACAAGAATCCACAGATGGTACATCCCCGAGTTCTTGAGTGTCTTGAAAGCTGAAGCACGATTGTAGTCACACTACAGATAATAGCTGATGGGATGTAGGGGAGAGCTCTTTATTTTATCAGTTGCGATGGAACAAGCCTTTTAGCACACGGATCACAGCAGAGGAACCACATTCTGGGAGGGCACAGCAGAGACGCTGGCAGCTAACAAAGGGTTGATTTCTAAAATTTTTGGAAGAGTTTAGCTGATTTACTGTTCCTACCTTGAGAGGTGGAGATCCCATGGGATGGGAGCTCAGGCTGGTGAAATCAAGCTGATTTTTCCCATTGCCAGTGGTGCCACATTAAGTCACTATCTCTACTACAAAAGACCAGGGTAGACCTTAATTAATAGTGGTAATCGTGCCCAGATTGTACCACAAGTAATCAATGGCCTAAGGAAGAGCCTGTGCTTCCTGGCCAGGCTTAGAAATTGCAAAACAAGGAATGGCAGTGGTAGCTGGGAACAGAGGCTTCCTATGTTTGGCCTGATTAGTTTCATTTTCTACTTGAGCTTATAGATGGGACTTCCCGAATTGTACATTTGTTTGTCCATTCGGCAAATCTTTATTTATCATACTTATGGACCAAGTCGTCTGCCAAGAATTCGCGAGAGAAATTGGGTGTTCTACAGCTTCTCCTTACCTTGATTTCAGGAATCTTGACTTCTTTGCCTCTGCTTCCCCCTAAGCCCTGCATGATATATGGCACATTGTAGGCGCTCCGTGAGCGTCTCACATGAGAGAAAAACTCAATTGAATTCATGTAGGGGGAAGAGAGGGAAGGAGTTGGGTGAATTTCCACCTAACAGGTACATTGCACACTTCCTGGGAAAAGGACACAACTCTACGACTCAGACTTTAGCCTCACAAATGCAAACTATGTAACCTAATTTTATGTACCCTTATATTAATCTGAAATTTAAGAAAAGAAAGGATGTTTTTACCACATGTAGCTACCAGAGAAGTCAGATGCCAGGGAAGTGGCATTCTGACTCATGATAACCTAAACTTATCCCTTAATAAAAATTGCACTGAGGCTCGGCACCTGTGGCTCAAGCAGCTAAGGCGCCAGCCACAAACACCTGAGCTGGTGGGTTCAAATCCAGCCTTGGCCTGCCAAACAGCAATGACAGTTGCAACCAAAAAATGGCCAGGCATTATGGCAGGCGCCTGTAGTCCCAGCTACTTGGGAGGCTGAGGCAAGAGAATCGCTTGAGCCCAGGAGTTGGAGGTTGCTGTGAGCTGTGATGCCACGGCACTCTACCCAGGACGACAGCTTGAGGCTCTTGTCTCAAAGAAAAAAAGAATTGCATTGATATAGTGAGGCCAGGTGGGTAATTTCAAGTTCACTTACTCTATTCTTTAGGATGACTTTTGCCTTTGATGGTGACTCAACTGAGGGACAGATATGGATACACTTGGACGCATGGGAGCAGGTCCCTTAGTGTCCCACTTCACCGGCACACACGGGCCCATCAAAGATACCCTTTGTTTTTTTTCTTTATTCCCCAGTTGAAATGATGCCATTGCATTTCTGAAATCTTCCTTGGATGTTAAATCGTTGCAGGGCTGTTTTTATTTGGGTGTTATCCATTGGTGTACCATCCTTTGAGTCAGCAGCAAAACCACTGAATGAATGGCTACAGTAGAGGGGTTGAAACAGAGATGCTTATTAGGCAGGAACTGGGCAGCTGAGTGCAATAGTGAAATGCAAAGTAGCAAAAGGTAGGGATAGCCTCTGAATATGCACATTTATACCCAGTTGAACATGTGTGCAGATGAAAACAACAATCACTAACAGTAGCAGAGCATTTATAGTTGCTGGCTACTATGCTAGTCATTTTATGTGCATTATTCCATCCAATATTCTTTGTAGTTAGTAGGATAAATTGATTTTTTCAGCTTTATTAAAGTACATTCAACGAATAATAATTGCATATATTCAGGGTGACATATTATATGCTGTGAAATGATTACTGTATTCAAGCTAATTAACATATCTATTACCTCACATAATTATGTATTTTTGGTTTGGGGGAGTGAATGATAAAAATACTTACATCCACTCTTAGCAAATTTCAAGTATATAATACGTTATTATTAACTAGTCAATATGCTATATATATATATATTCATTTTATAACTTAAATTTTGTACCCATAGGCCAGCATCTCCTCATTCCCTCCACACCCCAACTTCTGTTAAACACTCTTTTATCTGTTTTTGTGAGTTCAACTTTTTAAAATTTCACTTATAAATGCAATCACACAGTATTTGTCTTTCTGTGCATGGCTGATTTCATTTAGCATAATATCTTCCAGTTCCACCATAAACACCAGGAGCTCCTTTTATAGGGCTGTATAATACTCCACATATTCTTTATTAATCTGTTAATAGACATTTATACAATAAACATTTGTTTCCTATTTTGGTATTGTGAATAATGCTGCAATGAATACGAAAGTATGTGTATCTCTTTAAGTGATTTCCTTTGGATATCTACCCAGAAGTGGAATTTCATCTAATCTTTTTCACAATCATTGTAAGGTAGATACATTCACTAGGCCCATTTTACAGATGAAGAAACTGATAACTGCTCATGAACATGAAATTAAGAGCCCATGATCTTAATCAATGCACTGTATTGCTATGTAAATATTTAATACAATGTGATTAAAAGAATGGATTATTGGTGGATGGTTGCATGGGAATAAGAAGTTATTCCTTCTTTGCCCCTGTATTTTCATTTTGCATGAAAAAATAATATGGGGGAGGTAGAAATGACTATTTGTTGTCTTGGTTTGCATGTTTTAGAAATTAGTCCAATTTTATTTAATTACCTCCCAGTGAAATCAATAAGTTAGTTGAGTCAGTGGTTCTGGAAAAATTCTTAAATTAAAATAAAACTATGCAATATTAATATGGTAACTAGTCAGATCACTAAAATAGAGAAAAATTTTAAGGTCTGTTTCCAAAACCGTAAGTAAAAACAGAAAGCTATACGATGTGCAAATATTTGCTAATGGCATTTGATATGAGAGGAAATCATTTGTGCAATTACCTTTAGATTCAAGCAGCTATTTTTCTTCATGTTTTTATGGGCTTATTCAACTGTCAAGTTAGTGTATGTGTGTGCATTTCTGAGAAGCTCTATACTTATCTATGTAATCAGAACTAAAAAGGAAGTGGACAGACATAGCAACCCACTTTATTTATAACTCTGCATGGGCAGCTTACTATAAAGTATACTCACCTGTTAAGTTAAAACCTATTACACTTTGATTGCAACTGTTACTAGGTAAAGATATCTAAGCTTGTGTCTGCACTGACAAATGAAAGACATAAATTTTTCATATGCTATATCTTTTCAATGAATATTTAGTGAAGACCCACCATTTGCTGTGCAGAGTTCAAGATCATTTCATTTACTGTTATGAATAAACCAAAGAATAAGATCAATTTTAGTTCAAGTAGGAAACTGATTATGATGGACAAAAAAAGACTAAAGACCTTTTGTAAAGAGTATCAACTACTTTTCCAAACTAAGCTGTGGTCAATATCCATATTCGTATATCTTTCTTTTGTTGCAGTCCATCTGTGACACTCACATGAATTAAAGTTCAATTTTACTGGCCCTTTTGAGCGGTGAGTTATTGGATAGAGATTAAACTGAAGTAGTACTATGGTAGTATTTCTCAAACAGGAGCTCAAAATTTCCTGAGACATGTGTCAAAATGAAATTCCTCAAGCTCTAAACAGTGTTGACTGAGTCGATGTCTAGGCACAGTTACCTGGAGATCTGACATCTGTGTCTTCCCAAAGTGAATCTAACTCAGCATGAGGACCACTAAGCAAACTGGTCTTCCTCTGTTTGAATACCGTGATCTCAGCCCCTATCTTTGTATTTGCAGCCCACTTTAACTCTAGAGGCAGGGAACTGAATTCTTTCAGCCCAGTTGCCCACTCTTAGGTCCTGTACACCCTCCTTATTTCTAATCCTAAACATCCATCAGCTGGTTAAATAATACCACTTGAGAATAGACAGCAGTATCAGTTAATAGGAACTCAGAAGAGCAAGCAGTCAGACTGCTGGGATTCATGTGTTTATACACAATTGAGCATGTGTACTCTTGGCCAAGTTGCTGCACGATCTTAACATCTGTAAACCTGAGTTTCTTTAATTGAGAAAATGATTTGGGTAATAATAGCTGACTTCATCAAATAGGATAACAGTAACAACTGACTCCAAAAGGCAATTGCAGGAATGAAAGGAGTTAATTAAATAAACTAATACCTGGATCCACTCTTCTTATCTACAATCCCTCCGTTCCTTATTCCATCCAGTCCTGTGACTCACAATAGTATATATATGCCAAGCAATTCCCCAATTTATATCATTAGTCTAGTCCTCTCTCCTGAATTCTACACTAATATATCCAACTGCTTCTTTAGAATCTCTACTTGGATGTCTAATAAAACATCTCAGAGTTAGTATTTTCAAACTGAACTCCTGATCATCTCCTGAGCAAACTTTTTCCACCTGCATCTGTTCCTGTAACAGTTGATGGCAACTTCATCCTTCTAGTTCCTCAGGCCAAAAATCCTGGAGTCATTCTTGAATCGCATGCTGCAGGCACTATATTAGGAAATCCTATTGGCTCTATTTTAAAACTCTACCCACGGTCCAGTCTCTTTTCATCACTTCTGCTGCTGCCTGCTAAGGCAGGCTGCTATCTGATAGGCATTGTTGCAAGAATCTCCTGCTACCTACCCCTAACCCCCAAAATCTATTCTCCACACAGTACTCAGACTGAGTCCTCTAAAAATTAAGGTCAGTGTGGCGCCTGTGGCTCAGTGAGTAGGACGCGGGCCCCATATACTGAGGGTGGTGGGTTCAAACCCAGCCCCGGCTGAACTGCACCCAAAAAATAGCCGGGAGTTGTGGCAGGCGCCTGTAGTCCCAGCTGCTCGGGAGGCTGAGGCAGGAGAATCGTGGAAGCCCAAGAGCTGGAGGTTGCTGTGAGTCCTGTGACATCATGGCACTCTGCCGAGGGTGGTAAAGTGAGACTCTGTCTCTAAAAAAATAAATAAATAAATAAATAAATAAAAAATAAAAATAAATACAAATTAAGGTCAGACCTTGTCACTCTTCTGTTCAAACTCTTTCAGTGACTCCCCGTCTCACTCGGTGTAGCAGGCCCCTATGGTGGCCTGCAAGGCCCTGTAGCCTCAGCCCTTCAGTTTCCTCTCTGAGTTCACCTCCTACTGGTCTCTGCCTGCTCAGCAGCAGCCTTCTTGCTGGTGCTTGAACTTGTGTCTTGAGGCCTTAGCACTTGGCTGATTCTTCTACCTAGATGGCTCTTCTCCCAGACACCTGTCCAGCTAATGTCCTTACTTCCTTCAAGTTTGTGTTCCAGTGTTTCCTTTTCAATAAAGTCTATGTGGACTGCCTATTTGAAATTGCAATCCCTTTCTACCTTTGGCCCTTCTGATCTGCCTTAATCTGTCCTATTGCTTCCTTCTAACATACTTATATACTTATTTATTGTTTATTGTATATCTCCCTCCACTAGAATCTATGTTGCAAAAGGATATTTGTTTGTTCCAACACCCTAGAATAGTGCCCTAGCAGATAATAAGTGTTCCAATGCATATAATTTCCCACAGGTGTCTGGCTGGGCTCTTAAACTGTGTAACATTCTGTTTTGTCATTGTAGTCATCTTTTGGTTGAAGAGGCTGAAAAATCCTATTAAAAATCTCCGTAATCAAAAGTTTGGCACCTACAATTTGAAAGTTCAAAAGAACACTAGTTTTAGGTAAGGCTCCATGCAGAGCGTAGCTCTGTCACCCTGGGTTAATTGTCTCTCTCCCTTGCTTTCTGTGTCGACTGAGCAGCTGTTCCAGCTTCTTTGTGGTAGAAGGTTGGCTACTATGAAGCAAGGATTCATATCCCCTTAAATTCTTAGGAAACTCTCCAAATATCTCATTAGATTTGTCTGGGTTCTGTGCCCATCCCTATCTATCCCTAAATCTATTCCTTATCCTCAGTGAGATGGACTACCTGATGGATGTAGGCCAATGAGAGCCTAATTCTCATGTTGAGATGAGGAATCGCTACCCAAATATGACTTAAGAATGAAAAAGGAGACAGTCAGAAGATTGTTGGCTGAAGAAAGGAAGAATGGTTGCTGGGAGACAGACAATAGTTTGGTACAAATAGAATAAATAGTAGTGAGTGTGTTCTTATTAAATTAAATATGGCAGCATAAAATTTGGGGATTCAAGCCAAAATAACATATGGAAGAACTGATGGATTTCTTCCTTTATTCAAAAAGTGGAATAGCATCTGCAAAAGCACAGAGGTATGAAAATGTTTGACATGTTTAGAGAGCTTTGAGGAGTGGGTGTGAAGAGAGTGAAAGTAATATGTTAGAATCTTCTCTATGTAGCAACAGAAGTCTGGACCTAACTCTTATTGGTCCAAGTTGGATTTTTTTAAATGCTTGAACCAATCACCGATGCCAGAAGCATAGAGACTGCCAATTAGCTCAGGCCTTTAAGATACATACACACGTACACACTGGGCAGGGAGAAAGAAAAATGAGGATTTTCTTAACGGAAGAAGGAAGAATTGACACTGAGGAGGTATCAGAAGCAAAAAAAAAAGATTGGTAAATCATCTCAGAATAGACCAAGATATATCATTATGAAATTGATACAATCTTAAAATTAGATGACAGTGAAAACGATGTAAAAGATGAGATATGATGTTAGAATTGTAAAATTCCCTGCCACTTCTTTTCAGGAAGACCCACACTTTTTATATCTGTGGCCCTCCAATGGACACAACAGAGAAACAGATCCAGTAGGCAAATGACTGGGCATAGCTGATGCCCCCCTGCAGGCAGTCTCTCTTTGCCTCCTCTTTCTTTTCTTCTTTTCCAGCTTCCTTTGAGGAGTTTTGAGAGGAGGAAGAGAAAATGTAAATGTTAAGTCAGTGGAAGCACTCTTTGTGACCTTTGTCCTTGCTGCTCTTCTCGTGGGTCTAATCTGGTAATGAAGAATTGAAATTTGAAGGCCCGTCGCATTCATTTTATTCTGCCACCAAATGCCACCCCATTTGCTTCTTCCCCTCTGCAGCGCTATGTGGAACGTGGACAATCGTAATATAAAACTCTGCTTGGTATTGCTGGAATTTTGGAGAAGACCGTGTGGGTGGTGGAGGTGAGAGCCATGGACAACATGAGGCTTGGCCCAGATGATCTGCCCTTGGGAAGAATGTCCAGGTCTCAGTGGAGTGTGCTGGCGGGTGAAGGCAGACTCTTTGACATCTTTCCGGGCTTGTTCCAAGGCTCCATCGTGAGCTCCTCCCCTGTGCGGCTGCTCTGTGTTGCCTCGCTGGCGTAATTAAGCCCTCCCAATGCTACTGCCCCAGTTTCTAGTCTGTGGGTAGGGAGAGCTGCCCTCACGGTGCCAGCCCCCCAGCATGCTTCCTCATTAAATCATGCATATGCTAATGAAGTGTGAAAATCAGCCGAATCACAACTCTTTCTAATCATTTAAGGTCCCAAGAGCAAAGGGCTTTTTTCTTTCTGCGCTCCTGATTTTAGGGTGGTTGTTAGGGTTTTCAAGCCAGTCGGAAGCACAGTCCTCTGGTGTTCCTCCTTTCTCAGTTCCCTTCCACAGAAATGAGAGTAATTGGCATTTTCACTTCTACCTCAAGTGAGAAGAGTCTTCAGGAAAACCAGTGACCCACTGTGCCCTTTTCATTTGCATCTAGGGCTGGATAATCCCTCGTTTTACATTCATACACAGAGCAGTCCCCAAGGGCAATTAACTAGACTACATTACTTCCTGCCTCCTGGAGGGCTGGTGTTTGAGAATGGTGCCCCCCCCCCCAGAGACGGTGCATGTCAGGGCCCTCGTGCTGTGATTACATGTTACCTTTGTGATCCAGTCAGCTTCTCAGAGTGGTTGCCCGTCTGCCCGTGATCCTCACACACCCAGTCACGTTCTCTGTCTCTCTGGTCTGGCTCGTGCCTGCCTCTCTGGCCACCTGCTATACCCTCCTCCCTATCTTTTGCCTTTTATCTCCCCCAGCCACTTGCATAGATCTCTTTTCTCTGCTGACTTCTTCCCATCCCTTCGTTTCAGCTTTGTTTTCACTCCTCAGAGAGGACAATCCTGCCCACCTAGTTAATGTTGAAACCCATTGATTATCATTACTGTATATAACCCCTCTTCAACCCCATCACTAATTCCTTTGATGTATTGTCTCTTTCTCCTTGAGAGCAGGGGACCTGACCATTCATGTTTGCCACAATATCACAGGGCCCAACACGTACCTGGCACATAGTAAACGCTCAATGAATGTCTTTGCATGACTTAACAGTGTTTTGTGAGTACCTTTAAGCAGTTTGCATGTTGTAGTGTAAGGTTTTATTTCTCTGGCTGTTTCACCCCAGACTGTTCCCTCCTCCAAGGAAGAGACTTTATCATGTTTATATTTGCTTTTCCATGTTGAGTATGCCTGGTAGCTATACTACCCTGTTTCCCCGAAAACTTATATTAAGTTTTGCTCCCAAAGATGCTGTAGGTCTTATTTTCAGGGGACGTCTTATCGGTCCTGTAAGTAGGTCTTATTTTCGGGAAAACAGGGTATTAATACTGATTGCATTAGTAGCTTCTAAAATAATTGATATTAGTAAATATTTTACTGAAAGCTTTCTGGAGGGACTGGAGAGATGGTTATGCCACACATCCCCAGCAGCCATTATTCTCTCTCCCCTATCTTACCCATTTGCTCCCCCAAGTTTCAGCTATTTTCTCTTTTACCCACATGTCCTCTCAGAAACCCTCCTTCCCCCTCCTTTGTCCAGATAAAATCAGCTGTTGCCCTCAGATTCCACCCTACAGAGCAAAACAAAAGCCTCACAGTGATCTAAACAGTGGCCATCTTTTGTTCCTCAGGCACACCCGTTAGGGACCTGAGTTCATTCCAACATATTTGAATGAATAAATCATTGCATAGATGTTATCTTGGTCCCAACTGATCAGAGCCTTTCTTTCATTTTATTCATTTATTCAACAAATATTTACTAATGTTTGTGCCAGGTGCCAGGGATACAACAGTGAACAGGATAGATTTGCTGATGCTAAGGTCTCTGGAAGAAACTGAGAGGGAGGAGTGAACACAGAGATTTGTCAGAGTCACAGTCCCAAAGCAGAGAGATTTGCTTCTGTTGTTGCTGGGGGTCTAATTGTAAACCACAGGATTGTATTAAAAGAGGACCCTTCACCACAGACCTGAAAGTGCTTTTCCAAATTAGTTAACGCTAAAATTGGAGGTTGCTATGCCCACCTCAACCGCTCTGCTTCAGACTGCAGTTACTCTTTTTTTTTTTTAACCAAGGTGTGCTAAGGGGGAAAAAAGTAGTTGGTGAGTATGAAATTTACCATCACCTCTAAAATTTGAGCAGAGCAAGTTGAAGCTGAGCTGTATTTTTCATAGTCTGGCAGGGATTTATTTTCTTTTCTCCTTCAAGACAAAAAAGATAGCCAGATTCAGTGGGAGCCAGGGTGTAGCTGAACCCCCTGAGAAAGCTGGAGGCAATTTCAGAAATGCCCGTACAACAGCCTGAAGGGGAGGGAGGGACGGGCTTCATTCCCCTTGGAAAAGCCAGTTTCCACCAAGCCTATTCAGTTTTGAATTTGCCCCCAAGAGCAGAGATGGGAAAGACTCTTTGCTGCTCAACTCCTTACCACGGTGGGGAGGGGAGAGAAAGAGAAATTTAAAAGCCAAAGATATATTGTTCCATAGAAGCAGTATGTTATTATCACACCTGTTAGGGTTGGAACCTAAAGAAAGAAAAAATATAATGGTTGGAAAGCTGGTGGCCTGAGAGCTGAACTCCACCTACACATGGCTTTTGTTCAGCCAGTATAGTGTTGCTCCTTACTGTATGGTTTTTAAATGAGTTGCCAACATTTAAAAATTAGATTTTTAAATGTTAAAAATGTCCATATTTTCTTCTTCCCTTTAAAAATCTGATCCTCCAGCCTCAGTGGGTACATATATCCTTCGTGACCACAGCTAGCTGGAGTGGGCTGATAGTTTTTCTCCTGATAATTCTGGGCTGCGATGCCTGCCTCCTCCCACCCACTCCAGCCTGCTCCATTCATGCAAATTACCTGCCTGGCACCTGAGTTTGCAACCCTCACCCAAGGCCATGGGAAAGGAAGGAAAATAGGGTACTTGTAAGCATTGCTAATGTATGTTTGTTTGATTTTTGACAGACCTAAAGTTAAAATCCTAGGTCTGCTACTACAGAGCCACATGGTCATGGGTAAATCCTTAAACTGGCTATGTTTTAGTTTTTTAATCTACAAAATGGATTTATTCTAGTAACCACTCCATAGAGCTGTGAAAAATGAAGAAGATAAACCCTATAAAGTGTTGTGCATTTGCCTGAATTAGGATAAGCATAAAGGAAATAACAGGAATTATCATCGTTACCTAGGCTATAAAGAAAAGTTTCCTGAGATGGTTGAATTGAAAACAATGTCAAAGGCCCTATCTTTTTACTGCTTCCAAGAGCCTTTTCTCTTAAGCTAGATCTGTAAGAAGGAACTTGCTGGATTACATCATCATACTCAACTGTGTCTTCATTTATTTTCTCTACCAGTTTGGGGAGCTATTAGGAGAGAGAGAAGAAATAAATATCTTTTTCCAATTGGGCAAAGGAATAAAACAATTCATACAAAACCAGCAAAGAGTAGTAAACTAAGAGCTCAGAGAAAGCAGAGGACACTATGAACATCTTCAATAGCCTGGAAGTAACCTGGCTCCCAAGAACAGTACTCTGGTGTGAGGGGAGGTTATCAGGAACTGCCCTGGGGGGTGATGGTGGATTGGTGGGTCTGGGTCAAATGCTGTGGTAGCCAGGGATTTCAGTAAGTGTCTTTCTTATCAGCATGTTGGATAAACAGGAAAACTGCCAGCTTCATAATTGACACCTGACTATCTCCCAAAGCACTTAACAGCCTACGTGAACCACCATAAAGCATTTAAAGTAATGTTTACTTGTGTGTTTGCCACAGAAAGGGAGGGGAGGGGTGCTTTAGAGTCATCTTAAAGCTTAGAACTATTCCTTGAATGAGCTCATCTTGACAGTATTCTCCGCACTCCTGGGTGATTCTTGTTTTCTGTTTGCTTGTCTCTCCAGTCATAGATTCCACTAGTTGAGTCTCCATCCCTTTTGTGCATTTCTAAATTTGTATCTAACTTCTGTGTGTCCAATCCTAAGATTTCATGATTCTCATAGGTCAAGGATGTCTGATCTGAACTTACCAAGAAACTGATACTCTGTGAGGTTAACACGATAGACCTCCTTTTGTGAGGTAGAGATATTTATTTGACCAAAAAATGAATAAGGTTTTTTTGGTTTTGGGGGGGAGGATGTTGCAGTTTTTGGCCAGGGCTGGGTTTGAACCTCCCATTTCCAGCATATGGGGTTGGCACCCTACTCCTTTGAGCCACAGGCACTGCTCAAAATGAATAAGGTTTTAAATCAATGTGGCAGTTACTTCTTTGAAGAACTGAGATCCAGACAAAAAGGAACATGTTGATAGGTCTGTCACCTTGAACTGGAACTTTTAATGGTACATTTCAGACCAAAATATAGATAGAGTGTACATATTTAGAATTCTAGTTCTAACTGATGTTAATTCTGATTTGCTATTACCAGAAGTTATGAGATTTACTAAAGATGTGAATGTGATAAATAAGATTGTACTGGGGGAAATATTTAATATCCCCAGAGAGTATTGTCTTGAATCAATTTCCCACCAGTGTTACTAGTGCTAATACATGCCTTAATTAAAATAAATAGATGTGGTGGTGTTTTCATTCACAGCAATTTTTCAGGATGATAGCAAAACAACTTTGACTTAAAAATAATAACTACATTTCTTTTACAAATACATAAAAATTCACTCATTTGGGGACTGAGGCTGCCCTTTTCTCACACTGTTTCCTCAGTGAGTCACTGATTACTTTTTGTTTTGTTTTTGTAACTGTTTACTAAGAAAGTCTTCTTTGCCATTGTACAGACAAAACTGAAAGTTGGGTGTAATTCAGGGGGTGGGGAAACAAAGGCTTTCCATTTTCTTATTTACAATTAAAGAAAGAAAGGGTAAAATCTTAACCAGCTACTGTTTTCCTCATTGCATAAGCTTTTGAGGTATTCTTGATCAATTCTTCACCATTTTTGTGCTTCTTCTTTCTTTATGAACCAAGTTTTGAGGGTCTGGGACTCACCTGCTAACACACAGAGCCAGGCATGCACAGTAGGGTGCTTACACTCACTGCTAACTTCCTTTTCTCTGATACTCTAATATGGTAAGTTGCTGCTGTAGTATGGTTCACTGAGACCTTCGTCCTCCTCCTGTTCCCCAACCAGACAGTGACAAAATTTCTGTGATGCCCTGAAATGGAATTGATGTTTAGTGATTAAAGTCTTTATTCCTCAGAGGCTTCATTTCCTGTTCATGGAAAAATTGTCATATCTGCTACTGAGGACTTATAGGTGTGTCGTCTGCAGTCCTGTGTCTGCTGACAGTTGCAAATAAAAGCATCCACCTCCAATAAGTTCCTTTTGGATGCTTTGTGTTAAAGGAGTGTTTTATTTTTGCTGTTTTTAAAACCAACTATAGCCTCTGACATTATTTTTTAAATAGCCTGGATTTAACTGATAATAAAAATTGTATGGACTTTGGAAAATAGGAAAAATGCAAAAAGCATAATTAGAAAAATTTTAAATTACTCATGCTATTTAATCAACTGAAGAGAAGAAAATGATAAATCGAGGGGAAGGGATGCTTAAAGCACCCAGAGATGTGTCTGGTGAATATTTTTGTGGAAATCATTGTCTCTTTATTCAGCACATTTTCAGTGAAACCAAGGCTTACACTGTAACTTATGCAGAGGCTGTAGTGTTTTCAGCGTCTGAAAAATCTTCATTTCAGTCTAACTGATTATGTACTGCAACCTGAGCCATAAATTAAACCTGAGGATGAGACTATGACCATGCATGCTTCTGTACTAGAAATAGATCATGCATTTGTCATCACACGATTTTCAGTAGCTTATAGAGCCCACCATATAAATGTTACTTTAATTCATTAAACCTACCCTCTATTTTCAGACATTGGGTTTTTTCCAGTTTTCCAATATTCTTTTTTTATTTTTTATTAAATCATAACTGTGTACATTAATGCATTTATGGGGTACAATGTGCTGATTTGGAATGCTTACATCAAACTGGCTAACACAGCCTTCACTTCACTTAATTGTGTTAAAACATTTATACTCTTAATAGATTTGACATGTACCCTTGCACTATGCACCACAGGTGAGGTCCCACCGATTACCCTCCTTCCACCTGGCCTCCCCCCTCCCCTTCTCCTCTTCTTCTGTCCTTCATTCTGGGCCATAGTTGTGTTTTGTCTTTCCTATGATTGTATATTGGTTTCATAATAGTACTGAGTACCTTGGATACTTTTTTCTTTCGTTCTTGAGATACTTTACTAAGAAGAATACGTTCCAGCTCCATCCATGTAAACATAAAAGAGGTAAAGTTTCCATCTTTTTTATTGCTGCATAATATTCCATGGTATTCTATACCATAATTGATTAATGCATTCATGGGTCAATCGGTTTTTCAATATTCTTAATAACCCTAACTATACCTACATTTTTTTTTGTATATTTGGGAGGAAATTTCCCAAAAGCAGAATTTGAGTCAGAATGTATGACAGCAGATTTAATATAGATAAACTATTCTGTGACATTCTCACAGCCACATTTCTATCCATACTCTCCTTCTTTTTCTTTCTTTCTGTCTCCTCCTCTCTCTTCTCTTCCTTCCTCTCTTCTTTTTTCTCCTTAATCTCCCCTTTCCTCTTCCCTTTTCTCTACCACCCTCCATCCCTCCCCCAATTAAATTCAGGCATTTTATATAGTAAAATAGCCAAGGGGAGTTCGGAAACCACAGCAGCCACCATACCCTGTGAAGCATAGGTTGGAAAACTATGGCTCAATTCTTTTAAAAAATGGGCAAGGAAGAAAACAGCTATTGAGTATTGAGGTATTATATTTGAAGGACAGGTATGTGTGTTGTGGTTTATGCAAGAAGTAAAACCAAGAGAAGGTAAATAAAAATCTAGTAAGTGGAAGAGTAAGGTTGTCATCAGTAAGTCAGGCTCAAGTGTGAATTCCTGTGAGTCGTCTGTTTAGACTTCATAAATTGGTGGGTGTGCCATGGGGATAGCTGCTTCAGGGGAAATTTTGGATCTTGAGCTTCTTGGACTAAAGCGGAAGTTTACAAGGGGTTCAAAATGGTATCTTTATTTTGGTTTAAAGCAACAGTATTCAGATCTTCAGTATCTACAAGAGAGTTCTGGGTCTATTATGGCAGTGAAGGATGATGAGTCTGGATTGATCCAAAATTTATTTTATTCACACACTTCCTTTTCCCATGATTTGAATCTTAATTGGATTTAATAAGGCTGTCATATCCTCAAATGACCTGTTTTCATAAAAAATCATATTAGGACACCTCTGATTCTGTGAAATGTTATGTTAAGTTATAGGAAAGTTCATTTTTCCACTTGTAACGAGTAAGCAGTATACACTTTTTATCTAATATTTTCATCTTGTTTTTCAGCTCAAATCTCATATGTTGTGTGTTTAGGAAAAATGCCTCGCCTAGGTATTATATGGAGATAGGAATTCAGATGAGATCTGAAATGTTTGCTTGAACATCGGAGATTTTCAAATATCCAAATTTTTGTGTCCATGTAAAATAAATATCCAGGTGATCAAGTAACTAGTTTGGGTAGTTGGCATCAGAAAGGCAAAGGAAATACCTAATTATCTTCTTCAGTGATATAGCTCAGTAGACACACTTTCACATCTGTTTATGATGAATTAAGAATTATGGGAGAGGTGGGATAATGTAGTGGCGAACAATAAAGATTTAGACTTAGACCTGGGCTGATAAACTCACTCTACCATTACTATGAGATTTGGGGCAGTTTTACTTAGCGTGTCTGTTTCACTTGTTACACGGGGATAATACATATATCATGGCGGTATTGTGTGTGCAAATGACTATATATGAAGAGGTTAACCCAATCCAGAGCAAATAATAAGTGCTCTGTCAATAGTATTAACTGCTCTTATCATCAACATGCCCGACGTGGATGAGAATTGGAAGGAAGGTGGCTTGCTTTGGCACTGAAGTCAAAGGTATTCTTATCCTGCCATGCAATTCAGCTAACATATGTGATGCTTCAATCCCATTTTAGAATGGGGTGAGATATACAAATGAGTAAATAAATGAATGAAAGGAATGGATACTAATAATGCACTCCTGTATTTTAGATCAGCAGTTACCAACCTTTTTCTGGCACCAGGGGCCAGTTTCATGAAAGACAATTTTTCCACAGATCAAAGAAAGGAGGGAGAGATGATTTAGGGATGATTCCAGAGCTTTACAGCTCCACCTTAGATCAGCAGACATTAGGTTCGCCTAAGGAACGTGCCACCTCGGTCCCACGCATGCGCAGTTTATAGTTGGGCTCACATTCCTGCGAGTGGAATGCTGCGCCGGGAGTGGCTGTACGTACAGCTGAGGCTTCACTCGCTCACCTGCCGTTCACCTCCCTGTGTGCAGCCCATTTCCTAACAGGTCAGGGACCAGCACCGGTCTGCAGCCCTGGGGGTTCGGGACTGCAGTTTCAGATGTTATTTGTAGTAGATCTCATGAACAGGGAAAGAGAGAGTTTTTTTTTTCTTTTTTTTTTTTTTTTTTTATTGTTGGGGATTCATTGAGGGTACAATAAGCCAGGTTACACTGATTGCAATTTTTAGGTGAAGTCTCTCCTGCAATCATGTCTTGCCCCCATAAAGTGTGACACACACCAAGGCCCCACCCCCCTCCCTCCATCCCTCTTTCTGCTTTTCCTCCCCTCCCATAACCTTAATTGTCATTAATTGTCCTCATATCAAAATTGAGTACATAGGATTCACGCTTCTCCATTCTTGTGATGCTTTACTAAGAATAATGTCTTCCACTTCCATCCAGGTTAATACGAAGGATGTAAAGTCTCCATTTTTTTTTTAATAGCTGAATAGTATTCCATGGTGTACATATACCACAGCTTGTTAATCCATTCCTGGGTTGGTGGGCATTTAGGCTGTTTCCACATTTTGGCGATTGTAAATTGAGCTGCAATAAACAGTCTAGTACAAGTGTCCTTATGATAAAAGGATTTTTTTCCTTCTGGGTAGATGCCAAAGAGAGTTTTAATGGACTAGTGATTTGGTGAAGAACATCTAACCAGAGGGAATGACAATGACAAAAGGCATAGTGGTTAATTCTTTTTCTGTTAAACATTTAACAGGTATTTGAAACTCTATTCCATCCAGGCACTAGAGCAAAGCCCACATTATGTGGCTATTGCATAGAATGGGGGAAAAAAATACATGCTGAGTATAATGGTAGAAAATGTCATAGTTAGAGTCTGGTCTTTGTTCTGGCAAGTTGAGGAGGTGAGTTAGCTATCGGACAGAGCCAGCACCTGCTGCTGCCTCCACTGTGTTCCTGGTACACAGGGTATGCTAGGCGCATTCACCAACAATGTTCATCAATTTTAGGATGCTAAAGATTATCAATTTTTATCTATATTATTGTTATTTTTCTGACTATATAAATATTGCTCACTTTTTCTATAGTTCAAAATATAAAATGATTTACAATCAATTCATTGACACATGCGTTCAATAGCTATTTACCAAACATGTATTGTTTACCAGAGTTTGAGGCACCGATCCCAGAGATAATTGAGACTTTGTTTCTCCCACAGCTCTACAAAGCATTTGGCATGTAATTGGTCCAAAATAAACTATAGTTCTGTATCAAAGGAACAAGTGTTTTATGTAATGAAGAAAAATCTATACCCACATTATATCATTCCGTGCAATTTTGTGTTTCTAAAAACAATTAGTTTGAGACACTTGGTGGAGTACAAATAAAGCTACCTAATTTAGTGTCCACACTCTCCCATTTTAATAGAAACCAAAATTTGTTCCTGGTAACTCAGAAGCAGACTTTACCTTGATTACCAGCTTTGTCCATAATGCATATTATTAATGTAAGACATTTCCTAGGTATTGGACTAAACAGAAGGGAGGGAGGCACACACTTACCTTATGCAGTCTGTAATGTTTTCACCATTTGAAAATCTTCATTTTAGTCTAGCTAATTATACAGTGCAGGCTGAGCCATAAATCAAAGCTGGGGGTGAGACTATGACCAAGTACATGTCTATGATGGCTATGAGCCATAAGGTCATTGCAGACAACAGCAAGGAACATAGTTGTAATAGACTGTTGGCCTCTAAGGAAATTATTAATTAAATTTTATCTTCTCCCCGGCATGCTTCAGTGGCACCACTATGAGTCTTTAGACCTGGGGAACCTACACCTCAGTAATAACCAGCCTTATCATCGGGCTGGCAGTCATTCAATACGCTCCTTTCTCTTACACCAATCATGAACTGCAGTGTGGGATGTCAGGGTTTCTGTAAATGCCAATCACACACCTCACTGTACATCATGCCCAGGGTTCAGATCTCATGATAGGAAATCCAAGAATCAGCCGCTAGCAGAGTAATCCATTTTCTGGAAACAAGATGTGGACACAGTCTGTCTCCAGCACCCAGCCCCTTTTGCCTCACGTGTTATCTCTGAAAGGGCTAAAATCACTCTCAAAAGACCGAAGTGAAGAGACTCGAAGTGTCACTGTGTTGACACCATCTAGATGGAGTGCTATTTTTGAGCCTGTAACTTAAGGTGCAGGCTTGACTAGGAAAATCAGAGCTGAAATGTCATTTCCAGCTATTTTCTTTGAGAGATTCCTGAGATGGATTGGCTCAGCCCACGAATCAAATGGCATTTGTGTTGTTCCTCACTGCTTGCTGTGTCAGCCAGCTGTGTTCATCCTGCCCACACTGGATCCTCCACATTCAATGTTTTCTGATTAGCTGGCAGCTGTTCTGAAGACCCACAGAGCAGATTGGAGTTCAGCTCTGCTTTTCCATAGATGGGTGGCCCTATGGCACTAATGGGGATTTAAGCATCTTCATTTTAGGCAAGACAGCAGGTAGAGAATATAAAGTACGGATATGTTTGATTAGATCCCTAGTTTTCCAGATTGTTACTTAAGCATGCCTTCTGTGGCCCAGCTATGTATTTTGATGACTGTGCCATTGCCTCAGCTTTATAAGTTTGAGTCACTGCCCCTGCTGACCCATCTCCTCTCTTGTGGTCCTCTTTGTTACTGAAAATTCATGATAGAGGAAATCTAGGAAGAGTGAAAACTCAACTGAGGGTATCTCTAGTGAATGCCCAAGAGAGAGAGTGCTGCTAGCCCTCAGTAAGACCAAGAATGAATGAGACACGGGCCCTAAGAGGAAGAAAATCAAGAAGTGACAACTCTGACAATAGCCATGACGATTTTTATTCAAATTGCCTCTGAGTAGGCTGCGTATTTGAGGTTGGCAGCATATGTGGCAATTACATTCACGTCTTTATTATGACCTTCCTAATCATGTCATATCCTTTAATGTTCTCCTTGGAAACATTCTCATGATGACACTTAGGTTTAGGAGAATTTTATTTTCTATATTACAACTTCATAGAGGAATTTGTTCCATCCCAGATATTTAAAAATTATTTTAAGATGGTTGCTTTATGAAACCTGATGAGCTCTATGGAAATTTCAGGCAGGAGATTTGTAGCAAAGACTATTTTCAGTAGAGACACTGCCAAACCAGGATAGTAAGGAAATTGTTATCAGGAACACTGGGACCCAAAGGTTTGCCACTGCCTAAGGAAGAAGGAATATTGTTTAATCTTGGGAAAGTTTCTGGTTGTTTACAGCTCTCATAGAAGCTTAGACTCCTCTTAAATGTAGAAGGCTTTTTACACCCTCATCTTGTCCAACATCCTGCCATGTGTATAAATTCTTTCTAGGATCACCCTATTGGGTAACCATGCAATTTTATATGAGTATCTTCATTGCCGAGAAATTTACTCCCTCACAGCAGTTCAGTCATTTAAAAAAAATGTATACACTTGTATTAATATGTTCAGGCAGAACTGAGGCAGACAATTTAACCAGTTAAAATTTTACTTATCTTCGCTATATTTGCAAATATATAATTTTCAGGTTATAAAGAACACTTCTTATTTTCTCAATTGTGCCTTAAAAAATGGAATGGTTTTGTATATATAATAGCGTGGTGCTATTACAAATGTCAACAATGACACTTACAGACTTTCTTATTTGCTTTTTTATTTAATATATAACATAAAATTTGCCATTTTGACTCCTTTTAAATGTACAATTCAGGAACATTAATTACATTCACAATGTTGTGCAGTTATAATCACTATTTCCAAAAATGTTCTTCATTCCAGAAACTGTGTACCTATTAAGCAAGAACTCCCCATTTCTCCTTCTCCCTAGTTTCTGATAAACTGTGTTCTATTTTTCATCTCTATGAATTTGCCTATTCTAGTTATTTCATGTAAGTAAAATTATACAATAATCATTCTCTTGCATATAACTTCATTCACTTAGAATGCTTTCTAGGTCCATCCGTGAGGTAACATGTACTAAAACTTATTTCATTTTAGAGCTGAATAATATTCCATTGGATATATGTACTATATTTATTGTTTATTCATCTGTTGATGGACACTTGGGTTTGTTTCTACCTTTTGCTCTTGTGAATAATGCTCCATGAACATTGGTATGCAAGTACCTATTTGAGTCCTTGTTTTCAATACTTTGGTGCATATACCTCAGAATAAAATTGCTAGGCCATATGTTAATTCTATGCTTAACTTTTGGAGGATCCACAAAACTGTTCCCACAGAGGCGAGACCTTTTAACATTCTTACACTAGCAACTCATGAGATTCCAATATCTTCATATCCTTACCAACACTTATTTTCCTTTTTGTTTTTAATTTATAGCTATCCTAGTAGGTATGAAGTAGTATCTCATTGTGGTTTTTATTTGCATTTTCCTAATAACTAATGATGTTGAATTTCTTTTCATGTGCATATTAGCCAATTGTATCTTCTGAGGAGAAATGTCTGTTCAAGTCCTTTGCCTATTTTTTATGTAGGTTGTTTGTCTTTTTGTTGTTGAGTTGTAAGAGCTCTTTTTATTTTCTAGGTACTAAACCTTTACCAAATATAAGATTTGTTTGTTTTTGAGAAAGAGTCTCACCGTTGTCCTGGGTAGAGTGCTGTGGTGTCATCACAGCTCACAGCAACCTCAAACTCTTCAGCTCAAGTGATTCTCTTGCCTCAGCCTTCCAACTAGCTGGGACTACAGGTATCCGCCACAACACCCAGTTAGTTCTGTATTTTTCGTAGAGAGGTCTCAAACTCATGAGCTCAAGCAATCCAGCCTTGGCCACTCAGAGTGCTAGGATTATGGGTGTGAGCCACCGCACCCAGCCCCAAATATATGATTTGCAAATATTTTCTCCCATTCTATGGGTTTTGTTTTCATTCTCTTGATAATATCCCTTGATGCACAAAAGTTTTAATTTGGGGGAAGTCCAATTTTATCTATTTTTTCTTTTGTTGCCTGTACTTTCGGAGTCATATTTAAGAAACTGTTCTAACTGTTATGGTTTTAGCTCTTAAATTGAAGTCTTTAATATGTTTCAAGTTAATATTTTGCTTCTAGTGTGGGTAAGGGCCAAACTTCATTTTTTTATTTTAATGAAAGCAGCCAGTTTTTCTAGACTTTTTTTTTTTTTTTTGTAGTTTCTGGGTTTGAACCCACCACTTCTTTCTTTCCAATTTGTATGCTTTTATTTATTTTTTTTTGCCTAATTGCTCTAACTAGAACTTTCAATATTAGGTTCAATATAAGTGATGAAAGCAAGCATTCTTGGTCTTGTTCCTGGCTTTAAGGGAAAAGATTTCAGTCTTTCACCACTGAATATGATGAACTATGGGTTTTTTTATATATGGCTTTTCTTATTGTATGTTGAGGAAATTCTTTACTATTTCTAACTTATTGATGTTTTATCGTGAAAGGATGTTAGATTTTGTCAAATGATTTTTCTGTATCAATTGAGATGATTATGTGATTCCCCACCCCACCCCCACTTTATTTATTAACCTGGTAGATTATGCTGTTTTTCACATATTGAATCACCTTTGCAATCCTTCAATAAATTCTACTTGGTTGGGTTATATAAACATTTTGAACAGCCACTGAATTAGGTTTTCTAGTATTTTCTTGAGGATTTTTGCATCAATATTCATAAGGGATATTGGTCTGTAGTTTTCTTGTGTCTGGATTTAGAATCAGATAATGTTGACCTTGTAGAACAAATAAAAAAGTGTCCTGTCCTCTTCAGTCTTTTTGGAAGAGTTTGAGAAGGACCTATGTCAATCCATCCATCTTTAAGTGTTTGCTAGACTTCACCAATGAAAACGTGTGATACTGGTCATTTCTTTGGAAAATTTTTGATTATCAGTTTAATTCCTTACTTGTTATAGGTTTATTCAGATTTTCTATTTATTCTTGAGTCCATTTTGATAATTTGTGTGTTTCTAGGACTTTTTCCAGTTCATCTAGGTTACCCAATTTCTTGGCATACAGCTGCTCACAGTATTCTCTTATATCCTTTTTAATCTATATACACAGTCAGTAGTAATATCAGTGCACTAGCTTTTATATCTGCCATTGTTAGGGAGTTTTTCCTTCAGTTTTACTAAAAGCTAGATTCAAGAACACTTCTGACTTTTGATCCTGGTTCTCAGATTTTGTTTTTTGGTGATTGTACAATTTAAGATAAAAACATATTGCTGGTAGTGATAATAACAGTAGCAACAGCTACAATTTACTTAGTGCTTTCTATTGTGCTAGGCACTCTGTATGAAAGAACTTACATATATCTTTTTACTTAACTCTTATGACAGCCCCAAGAGATAGAGTTTTCAGAACACTAAAACACAAATCATTTAAGTTACTAATCAAGTTAGAATATCCAGAGAATCAAAGAAAGATTTCATTTTGCTTAGGTTTTGTCCAATGTTGATAAGTTCACAGAATCCACTAAGCCTAAATGAAGTTTCCACTCAGGTTTTACCTATTAATACTAGTTTTTGTTTTTTTTAATTTCTTTCTGTGGCTAACATAAGCTATTACAACAGGTTATCAGAAAGAATGCTTTGGTGTGGGAGAAAGGGTAATGTAGAAAGATGAGGTATCTATCTGGTAGAAGAGATGGTCTATGCAGGTAAGCAGTGACTAATAAGAGCTGACAAAAGCAGATTATCTGGATAATTCACATTAACAAAAGAAAAATCATAGCAATTTAAATTGGCCTCTATTATTAAAATATTTTGGGAAAAGCTGCATTGATGGGGGAGTTGCCCTACTTTATAGGTATCAAACGAAACTTAGGACAGACTGGCCAAACACTAGAACCCATGAAAGCAAGCTGAAAGGGAAGGTAAAGGAAAAAAAGAAATGAATTTTGATCACCTTTGGGCTCTGAGTGTCATTCAGTCCACTCACCCTGTATTCTGTCAGACATGTATTTTTATAGGTAGGCCACATTTCATTGTTTTGATGAATGTGCTAATACAATGGAGACTGTATTCTGTTTCCCCTAGTCAATCAAACACTAAAAGAGGAATTGTGGAATGAAATATACACTGCTTTAATTCAAATCTGGATCGTAATAAACCACAGTCTGAAAGAAGGGCATGAAGCCTGGCTCTGCTTTGTATAAGCCTTTTGAAAAGATGAAATGAAAAGTTAAAGGAGAAGAGACTCCAGCTCTCCAGAATTATATCAGACATATTAATCGCAGAAGGTCCAAACGGAATTCCTGGAATACAAACAGTCATGCATATCATGGCCATTTCCCATAATCCATCGTTTTTTCCAAGTCGCTCTCCATCAGCTGGATAATGCTGTTTAATCCCTCACACTGATTTAAAATTCCATCAGAGGAAAGTAATGTGTTTCTGTTCTGGAGGTTTCCTATGGAAAATGCATTACTGGATTAACTTTATCTTCACTATTACAGGGGTCTTTTAGGTGCTAACACAATTTTAAAATAAAATAAAACAAAAACTCTTCTATTTGAAAATGCATTTTCCACATCAAAACTCATTTGTGATGTTTATTGAGTGCTGTTTGACATCTGAACAGCTGAAATCTTGTCCTTTACAGGCAGAGGAGCCTTAGTAACAAAAGAGCTGGACAATCAAAACCCTTAAATGATCTGGGATTAGCTAGTATTATGCCCAAGTGAGATTTTTATCCTTATTCCTTTGTGTATTTTAATTTTCTGATTATGAGCAAGGGTGGTTGTTTTTAAACTATTGTTGCCACAGAAACCCTTGATCACAAGAAATGTTACTTATGAGCTTAAATAAACAAAGCAGATGAAGGCACTGGTTGAGGAAGGAGAGGAAATGCCTCACCCTTTCCCTAAGGTCGGGAGCCCTTGAGGGGTTCCATAGCCAAGCCTTTAAAGACCAGGGGTTTTTTTTGTTTGTTTCATTATTGGAATGCATTCTGATAAAAAGAATTCAAATGCACAAATGCATCCCTATAAAAAGAATTCAAACAACACAGAAGAATATTGACCAAAAAGTTAATATCCCTCCCTGACCCCACTCTTTAGAAATCACCATCATGAACAATTTCATGGGTATCATCTGGATTTTCTTTCTGTTTTTAGAAATAAATACAGGTATGTTATTAATACATAGTTTTATGGGTTTGAACTGTGAGCATGTAAGAATTTTGCCTGTGTTATCACCAATTTATTCACATTGCCTAGAATAGTACTGACACATAAACCATCAATAAATGTTTGCCGTAACAGGGAATAAATTATGCAGCAGCTTGCTTTGGTGTTCATCGGTAGGGCTTAGAGATCTTTCTATGACAGCACATATAGAACCTTTCTATCCTTTTTGAAGGTTGCATTGTATTTTATAGTATGGATATTCCAGAATTTGTTTAACCACTTTCCCATAGGTTGTGAACATCCGTATAATGCTTCTTTGTGTAGGTGTGCAAGAATTTCTATGGGATAGCTTCCTTGAAGTGAAACTTGTAGCTCCAAGGGTACATGCATTCTGATCGTCTGTAAGTGCTTCAATTCTTTTCTGTTCTCCTGGCAAGTGGGGACAGAGAGAGACCCTAGCTTGAAAGTTTGTTTTGTTGGTTTTTTTTTTTTTTTTAATGGGCCAAGATAGAACGTATATAGTCTCCATCCACATTTCACCGGGGAAAGGACCCAGTCATATGGCCTGTTTGGACTGCAAAGGGGACTGGGAAACAGATTAGCTGTGTACCCAAGAAAAACAGCAAAATAGCTTGGTGAGCTCCTAGAATAACTGCCACAGCAAAAGAAGCTGGAAAATGTTTGTATCTAATTTTGTGCTCAGCCAACTTTATTCATATTGAAAAAGGGAAAAACTTACTTGGTTAGACAACTCATCAACTGCCACTGCTCTGTTGACTTTTATGTTTGTAACACTGATATCTTCAAGCTGATATCTTCTATTTAAACCACAAGTACATGTCCCAAATTCAAATTTAACTTAATTTTAGCTAAATGAGAGTATGCCTCAGGTCAACAGGCTCACTAGCAGTTGACCTGAAAATGATTGACAGAACCAAGACGGGTCTTGAAAAAAAAATTAGTAGCACCTGTTCACAAGGGATTTATTGTGTTTAGTGATCAGAAGCTGAGACCTTATCATCTGTCTCCGGGTTGTCAAGTCACTTATCATGGCCTTTGAAATTTCTGTACTGGTGCTGAGTGATGAACAAGCATCAAAGAGGTATTTTACTGCTCATTCAGTCGTCTTGGCCACTGACGAGGGCCAGACCACAGGATTAGGCCTGCTTCTAGAATTCTGGCACTGGGAGCTTTTAGGTCTAAGATATAAGGATATCTTTGAATGTCTTTCTACTCCCTCTTTCATCTGATGTTATCTCATAATAATCCAGCTGGACTGAAACCCCTTTATGGTTTCTGTTTATTTGTAGAATTCTTTATGCAACAGGAAAGTTGTCTGTGGCTTTTCAAAATGCTGCGAACTGAGCCCAGTGAAGCATGGATGGCCCACCATGCATTATGTAAATTCTGATTTTGATTAACAAACAATGCCACTGTCCATAAGGGGCTTTGTTTTGTTTCTTTTAAGAAGGTAAACAAACAGATTGCTCTCTCTAGGCTAAATGTGGTGGAAAGCTGTGAATCTCCTCTGCAGCTGCTTCAGACCTCATCCCCTAGGTACACTCTGCCCTTCCCTGACTCCTGCTTTTGCCGTCACCTCTTCTTGACACCAGCTCCCGTGTCTTCTCAAGTCCCAGCTCCAATGACACCTCCTTGGTGGTGATGCCTCCTAAGCCATGTAACAGGTTCACTTGCTCCTTCAACTCTGACCCCCTTGCCCTTAACATTTTTCTCTATCATGGCACATTGTGGAAAATTTGGACATAAAGGTAAGCATAATTTGTGACCACACCACCTAGTAACTTATGTTAATATAAGTTGATCATAATAAAAAATCATAATAAAAGTTCATCATGATAAAAATAAGTATATATTTTATATATACTTTTCCAATATATTTAAGTATGTTCTATTTTTATACAGAACTAAAAGCCGTATATTATAGTTTTTTTAATTTAACAGTATATTGCAAACAGTTTCACATGTCATTAAAAACTTTTTTTTTTTTTTTAAATGAGACCAGAGTCTCACTCTATCGCTCCCCAGGCTACAGAGCCCTGGCATCAGCCTAGCTCACGGCAACCTCAAACTTCAAGCAGTCCTCCTACCTGAGCCTCCCTAGTAGCTGTGACCACAAGCACCAGCCACAATAAATGGCTCATTTTTCTGTTTTTAGTAGAGACAGGGTCTGGCTCTTGCTCAGACTGGTCTGGAACTCCTGAGTTCAAACAATCTTTCAGCCTTAAGAAATCTACATTATAAGGGCGGCGCCTGTGGCTCAGTCAGTAAGGCGCCGGCCCCATATACCGAGGGTGGCGGGTTCAAACCCGGCCCCAGCTGAACTGCAACCAAAAAATAGCTGGGCGTTGTGGCGGGCACCTGTAGTCCCAGCTACTCGGGAGGCTGAGGCAAGAGAATCACTTAAGCCCAGGAGTTGGAGGTTGCTGTGAGCTGTGTGAGGCCACGGCACTCTACCGAGGGGTATACAGTGAAACCCTGTCTCTACAAAAAAAAAAAGAAATCTGGATTATAGACATGAGCCACCATGCCCAGTCTATCATTAAGAATTCTTTCTAATTACTTGTTTTTTAGTGTTCTTTGTCTAAGATAATGTTTTAATTGTTCTCTATTCTTTCACTTCTAGGTTATTTCTCTCTCTCTCTCTTTTTTTTTTTTTGCCAGTATAAATAATGCTGACAAACATCCTTTTGATACATCTATATGTACATCCCTGGTTATTTTCTTGGAAGCAATTTTTAGAATAACTAGGTTGAAGACAAGTGCATGTATATTTTTAATGCTTATGATAGGTTTTGCTAGACTTTATGATACTATTTGTCAGAATAGTTGCTATAGAAGCAACGAAAATAATTTTATGGTTGGGGTCACCACAACATGAGGAACTATATTAATGGGGCACGGCATTAGGAAGGTTGAGAATCACTATCCCAGAGGGTGCTCCGGCTCATTCATTCATTCACCAAATATTTATTAGCCTTAGCTATGGTCTCACACTGCAAGAATGATGGCTGATATAGGGTCCTGTACTTAACATTACTTATGAAGCTAATGAGGCTATTAGACAAAAAACAGGTTAAATATACAAAGAAGAAATTATTATAGTTTATGATAAACATGCAGGAAATAAACAGGAAACTACCATAGAACGGTGCAGACTTTATTTTGTATTAAAATCACCTGGAAGGCTTGTTAATACACAGATTGCTTGGGGCCATCCCCAGAGTTTCTGATTCAGCAGATCTGGGGGGAGCCTGAGAACTTGCATGGCTAATGAGTTCCCACATGTTGCTGATGCTGTCATTTTGGGGACCATACTTTGCAAACCACTGTGATGGGAGGTAATATTGAGAAGAGTGGTTATAAAAGCTTTGCCTGATGGGGTGGGTTGACTCACCCCTGTAATCCTATCAGTTAGGGTGGCTGAGGCAGGAGAACGGCTTGAGGCCAGAGGTCTGAGATCAGCCTGAGCAAGAGTGAGACCCTGCCTCTACAAATAATAGAAAATTGAGCCGGTGGGTGGATGCCTGTAGTTCCAGCTACCTAGAAGGCTGAGACAGGAGGATCACTTGAGCTTGAAAATTTAAGGTTGCTGTGAGCTATGATGACAACACTGCACTCTAGCCAGGGGAGCCGAGAGAGAGCTTGTCTCAAAATAAATAAACAAAAAAGCTTTGCCTTGAGAAAAGATGAACTGACACCTGAAGGATGAGGAGCCATAAAAAGTCTCAGAAACACGAGGCAGAGGCAACAGCCAATCTCCGGAAACATGAAAGGGCCAGCTTGTTTATGAGGTGGGAGGAGGCCTGTGTCACTTGCAGATAATGAGGGAGAGAATGATAAAAATCAAAGTCAGTGTGGTGGGCTCGACTTCAGATGGTCTGGGACCTTAAACCATGGGAAGGAGCTTGGATTTCACCTTAATGCAGTGGAAAACCAATTTATATTTTAAAGAGATCACTCTGTGTGCTAAGAGGAGATAGGATGGAAAATAAGCAGGAGTTTCATGAGAGACCAGATTTGAAGGCTGGTGGGTGAGAGATGAGCTATGTGTGAGCTCTGAAGTGACACTGGAGAGAGTGAGAAGGGGAGGAATGAAGCTGCTATTTGTCCTCTCTGCCCCCCCAAAGTGCTTGGGGAGTATTGGCTATATACAACACAATTAGAATCATGTAACTGCTGGAGTTTCAGAGACCAAAATGGTAGTGTTTATTGTGAAAATCTAATAAGATATACCCTCCCTAGAGCAGCTCGGGTAATTCATGTTTCAAAAAAATATATGGTTCTGGAAAAGGCAAAACTATGGAGACAGGAAAGTGATCAGCAGCTACCAGGGCTTTGGGGGAGGAAGGAAGGAACAGCTGGAGCACAGGTGATTTGGGGGGCAGCAGAACTACCGTGTGACACTATAGTGGCGGATACATGTCCTTGCACTTTTGTCCAAACCTGTAGAGTGTGCAACACCAAGAATGAACTCTCACAAGCCCTGTGCGTTTCGGGTGAAAACTGCATGGCAGTGAAATGTGCCGCTCTGGGGGGGAAGTCACCGATAACACGGCAGCTGTGCGTGTGTGGTAGGGAAATCCCTGCTGCTTCTGCTCGGTTTAGTTATGAGCATAAAACTGCTTTAAAAAGTAGAGTCTAATAAATATATATGCACGAATATGTATATATTAGAGAAATTATTTAAGCATCTGCCATTTCAAAGCCTCTGGCCCTGTATAGGCCTTAGCAGCAGGGGAGCTTGCTGGAAATACTTCCTACTGAAAGATTCGCCTGCAGCCAGTAAGAACCAGCCTCATCACTTACCTAGCAGAAGTTGGTGACCATCTTAGGAGCAGGGTGCCGGGAGCCTTTCTGACTGCTCATAGACTGCTCACCCCAGGCAAAGTATCAATTAAATATGCTTATGGTCTAGATGACTGATGTGTCTGGATTTTTTGGATTCTTCAAACAAGGGGTGGGCATAGGGGTTCAAACTTTGAAGGACATGAAACACTTCCATCTATCCCCGAATAATTCCTGTTTGGTGATTTTCTTCTTGACTTTAATATTTAGCGAAGTCTACACATGTGCAAGGAGAAACTCAAAATGCTCACTAAGATATTCTGAGCTGTTACTGTTTTTGCTGAGCTTTTACATGGTGCCGCAGGGCTCAGAGCAGGAGCAGTAGCATTCACAGTTATAGAAGTTAAGACAGGAACTTACTATCCGTGTGACCTTGAGAACCTGGTTTCTCTGACTCTCAGTCCTCTGACTTGAAAATGGAACTGATAGAACTCACCTGCAGAACTGCTTATGAGGATTAGAGAAATAACTCGGCACAGCGTTAGCGATAATATAATATTAATAAGAGCTGCTGTGTTTATTAAAAGGAATTATGTGTTTTCTACCCCAATTTTTGTCAGATGCTAACTTGGCTGTTCTCAGCTTCCTGAACATTCTCTTCCTCCTGCTCCTGGCTTTGAGATTTAGTCGCAGTTCTTCCAGCAGTTTATTTGGGTTGGGATGTTGTAGGAATCATATCTCTGGAACATGGTCGTTTCTTTCACATATTAATTTAGAGAAATTTTCTCTCAAATCTTTTTCCAGACATCTTGTTTAAACCTAAAAGTACTGGAATGAATTTTTGGGGGGAGAATGGAATTTGATTCTTTATCATCAGCAAAATACATCAAAGACTGCTAAGTATGTGGTACAGCAACTTTTCACGAGCAGATATAGTTAGCAAAGACACCCTTGTACGCTTAATCTAGGAACACAGAAAGTATAATCAAGACATTTCAGGATATGCCAGTGTCTCTTTTCTCCTCAATTAATTATTAATAATTTAATGTTTATTTTCCTTTAAAAGAGCATGTTTTGATATCACAATCTTAAATTGATTTTTAATCACCAGATTATGACAAATGGAAGAGTCTGAAATGATCTGTCCAAAATAGCTACTGTAAACATTTTCTTTAAATGGCTCTGCTGCACTTGAAAGTTCCTAATGTGAGAAATAGCCATCCAGTTGAAGCCATTCTGTGTGTTAGGATGACTTAAAGTCTCTCTGATGGCTGTTTGGGGGATCTGAAAGGTTTCTTTGTCCAAATTCAAAATCTTCTCTGATGTCCACTTCCATTCCAATCATTTCCTGTGGTGCAAAATATGAATTAACTATCTTCTCTATAATGTGAGGAAACCAAGTTCTAAAAATAATGTACATTGCCCTGGAGGAATCTGAGTAAAAGCATTAAGCCAGCATAGTCGATAGACAGAAAAAAGAATGCGTGGTCTTGAGGTTTTCAAATTGGAAACTATTGAAACACTTTTTACAGTTTGGAATATCAATTTAGATGTCATCAATAATAAGTCAAATGCCAGCACAAAGGCTCTTGGTCATTTCTCGTAGTATGAGGTTTATGCTGCTCTATCTGTGTCCTAGATACTGTTCCTCAAATGCAGTCTTAACCTCAAGACTCAGAGAAATTAGGAAAAAAGAGATTCTCTTTATTTCTCATACACTGTTAAACTTTTTTTTTTTTTTATTGTTGGGGATTCATTGAGGGTACGATAAGCCAGGTTACACTGATTGCAATTGTTAGGCAAAGTCCCTCTTGCAATCATGTCTTGCCCCCATAAAGTGTGACACACACCAAAGCCCCACCCCCCTCCCTCTATCCCTCTTTCTGCTTTTCCTCCCCCCCCATAACCTTAATTGTCATTAATTGTCCTCATATCAAAATTGAGTACATAGGATTCATGCTTCTCCATTTTTGTGATGCTTTACTAAGAATAATGTCTTCCACTTCCATCCAGGTTAATACGAAGGATGTAAAGTCTCCATTTTTTTTAATAGCTGAATAGTATTCCATGGTGTACATATACCACAGCTTGTTAATCCATTCCTGGGTTGGTGGGCATTTAGGCTGTTTCCACGTTTTGGCGATTGTAAATTGAGCTGCAGTAAACAGTCTAGTACAAGTGTCCTTATGGTAAAAGGATTTTTTTCCTTCTGGGTAGATGCCCAGTAATGGGATTGCAGGATCAAATGGGAGGTCTACCAGAGTGGTGGAAACTCTGAAAATTATCCTAGAACAATGTGTGAACATATACAATGCCCAGACATGGATTTCCTGTGCTCAATCTAGCTAAGGGATGTAAAAACATTCAGATATCACATGAAGACTATCTTTTAATTTATAAATTTGAAATATGGTTATTGACAACTTTGTTTCTGAGTGACCTTTTAAAAATTGACATTGATTTTCTGCAGCATATAAAAATCTTCTTCCTTGATTTGGAACTTACTAAAGAAGGTACATTTGTTATAAAGTACCATGTATGACACACCTTTGATAAAGATCTGCTTATTCCTCTGAAACCTCTATTTACAATTACATTTTGTTTCCTACCAAGAGTTTAATCATTGGCCTCATTAATTCTTCTTATTCCTGAGAAGAATTAAATTTTTAACTGTACTGCCATGAAATATGTGATTGAAGAAGCTTTATATTTTATTAACAGTTAGGAAGATCTAGGTTAAGTTTAGATGGGGCAGAGTACAGACATAGATGAATAGATTTTTTTCTCTTTCTTTAAGAAGATGGAGGTGCTCCATAAAGACAGACATCTTCCAGCTGGCGTGGTTCGTCAGCTCTTGAGATGAGAGAGACTTCAGTTATCTTAACTGTAGCAGACGCCAAAAGGGCTGGAACCTATGACGTTCACGTTGAGGTTTCTTTTGACCGAGTAGAGATGTGTGATGGAGAGTAATGAACTCATTCTTGCAGGCATCGCAGAAGTGGACAAGTATAACGGGATATGATAAAGGGATAATGACTCCAGGGAAACGGGGAGCATGAGAATTGAGAAATGCCTGCTTAAAACAGTCCATTAGGGAATGAGTCAGTGTCCAGAAGTCATATTTGGTTGTACAACTACTGATCTGGGCCACCTAGAAGAAGCTATAGACTTGTATATTTGCTTGGGTTGGAAAGGAATGAAGAAATAACACCCTAATTATTCTCACGGAATATAACTTTTCCCATTCCATCCTGGAGCCAAAGTGATGTGTCCAAATGCAAATCTGTTTCTACTTAAAAACCTTTGGTTCACATCTTCTCAGGACAAATTCCCTCGAAAGTGGGCCCACAAGGCTCTTGTCATCTGGCACCTGCCCACTGCCCAAGCCTCAGGTCCCTACAGCTCACACCTGGGCTGTCCTTCCTGCCTTCCTTCATGAGGCTGACTGCACTTACTCTTCAAGCTCAAATCACCTCCCATCTTCTCCCTGTTGAGCTGGTTGCCCTTCTCTGTGCATCCTGCCACCTGGTATGTTCCTCTTTTCTATGAAGTCTCTTTTAAGAATTATTCTAAAGGGGCCCTTGTCTTAGTCACTTGTTGGGTCCCCAAGTCCTTAACACAGTAGGTGGCCCATGATGTGTGTTGAGTAAGAATTCTTCGAACTGATCTGTGGACAAGCTACCCTGTTTTCCCCAAAATAAGACATCCTCCGAAAATAAGACCTACTTACAGGAAAGATAAGATGTCCCCTGAAAATAAGACCTAGCACATCTTTGGGAGCACACCTTAAAATAAGACACTGTCTTATTTTGGGGGAAACAGGGTAAATTGCTGTAGCTTTTATTTGTGTTGCTAGTAAATGATCTCTACTGCATTTGGTCCTGCTTAACCTTCTCACGAGCACCAGAAAAGCTGTCCTAGTAAGCTGACATTCACTGAGCATCAGCCGCGAGTCAGTCTGTGTGCTGCGTGTGTTATGTGCATTAATGCTCCCTGAACTGCCAAAACACTCTACTACTCCGGGATATGATTACTGCTATCATCATTCTTTCCAAATAAGAAATCTAAGGCCCAGAGAGGTCGAGCTATATACCCGAGGATCCCCAGCTGGCACGCGAAGAAGTGCGTTCTTTTTGTGCCACCAGACTGGGAAGCTGTCCCTACGTGTGTTCCCGTTTATCATACAGCCGTTTCCCTGCCTGTGCCCTGGAGCCATTTCCATGCCCTCCTCCATGTTTGCTTACTAGACCCTGAGTAGGTCATGGAGCAAAAGCACTTTGGATGTCAAGTGACAAGGGTGTGATTCCGCAGCTGAAGGCTGCTGTTTGAAGTGTGTGTTCAGTTCAGGTTGTATTGATTGCTCCCCTCTCCACTTTGTCACGGCCAAGTGCTCCAGGCAGAAATCTAGCAAAGCAGGCTACAGAGCTGCTCTCGGAGCCAGGCGGATGGCAGGTCATTCCACTGCTGTGTAAGGCACGTTAGCCAAATGACAGAGCCTCAGCTAGAGAACTCTTAAGTGGCTATGGCCAGCTGCTGCTGGTGGTCCCCACATGTTACTTATTAACTACCAGTCTGGACTTGGTCTAGTTTGCTTGCAGGACAAGGGCGCTAGTCACCCAGGCTTTCTGTGAATCCAGAGATTTCTTGAACACAGCAATAACACTGCATGATAGCTATCTGTCTACTTGTCTCTCTCCCCCCTTGAGTTTCCTTTATGCAAGGACTGGGTCTCACGCCTTGATTTATTCATTCAAGTCACAGCTATTAAGCACATACTGTGTTTCAAGTTCTGTGCCTGACCCCTGTGTACGCGGAGATGGACAGAATGGATGAGACCGGACTGCTGTCCTCACAGGGTCCACAGACATGTGAGAAATAACTACTACAAACTTAGGAGTCGCGTAGGTATTTTAATAAGAGTAGTGAGCATTAATTGAGTGTTGACTGCATGCTTTGCACCGCGCAACATGCTTTATATTCACAATCTCATTTAATCCTCACAACTGCCTTGTGTGGAACTTTCGGTACTATTTATATCCCCATTGAACAGATGGGGAAACTGAGTCCTCCAGAAAATGTTTGAATGAATTCAGGATTAGTCTTGCTGTTGAGCCCACATTGTTCATAACTGCTTCCTGTCTCATCTTAACATGTCTCATCTGAAAGACTATTCTATATCCCGCAGTAAACTGTTTTTGTGTTTTAGCCAACATCACTAACTTGTTTTCTTGAACATTTTATCCATTCAGGAATTCTGTGAGTCCCTAGAGCATGTCGTATGCAATAACATTATTCCATGATGTTTAAGTGGCCATTCATAGTCAGAGCTGTTTAGGAAATACCTCAGGCTAAGATGTCTTTAGGTTGGAAGGTTAGGTCCCAAGATAAATTGGAAATGTGGTGTTTGTGAGCTCTGCCTCCACCCCTTCCCTGCCACCATTCCAGCCCACTCTGCAGAGAGCTCAGAGCAGTTTCCTGTCTGACCAACTTCTTCTATCGGTGATTCCCTGCCTTTTTTCTCTCTTATCAAGTCAGGGAACACGACTAAATTAACTATGATGCGTTGAACATTTGTTACACACCAGTCACCACACTGGGGCCTTTACAAACATTTTCTCATGACTGCAATTATTATTTTAGGGATGGGAAAACTGAGGTTCAAAGAGAAAAGGGGCATGGGCAAAATTTGAACCCAGGCAATCTGACTGCCGAGTCCAGATTCACAGTTACTACCCTCTAAATGTTTTCTTCAGTGCCCATGGTAGACTGCAACACTAATTTTTTAACTATGTGTGTTAGGAGGGGAAGGTGGGAGTAAAGTTTGATAAAGCCACCTCCCCCCACCCCCAGGTATTTGCAGTATATCTCTCACCCACAAACTCACAGCAGATTGTACAGACTGTGCAAATCCAGGTACAATTGATGTTCTGAGGTCTCTTGTAACCATTTCAGATCCTCTGTCTTTTACCCCCTTTTAACCCTGAGTATATTTGGTTTAGTTGACAATTAATTGTTTAGTTGACAATTCATCACATGAAGTCTTTGGTGGCAGTCAGGTTAATAAGCCATGGCAGGTTACATTGTTTGTGTTTCTAAGGTAAAGTCTGAGTTGTAGTTGAGTCCTTCACCCAGGAAATGTCCCATGTATTCATACATTGTACCTATTAGGTGGGAACTTACTTAAACCCCCAGGCCTCCTTCTTGAATTTAATTGGTTTTCTCTCATACGGACTTACAGTTATTAATCTACTAGTTTCAAGTTAGCATTACCCCTCCTCTTCCACTTGGACCTCTTGCCTCTATTCCAGCTAGACCATGAGTTGATGGAAAGCAGAGCTCATTCCATGCCATACAAGCAGCCCCTAGTACCTGTGAGACCCATAGACAATAAAGGCTGCTTGTTGGCTTGAAGAGAAGCCATGAGACAAGATAGCTTATTAAGCCCTGGGGGCAGACGGACTCAGTTTCCCCCCTATGAGCTATGCCAGCCAGTGAAAAGTTACATAAATGCCATATACTTCAGTTCCTTCAGCTGAAAAATAGAGATTAAAACAATACCTTATAGAGTTGTTGGAAATAGTAAGAAAGCACTTGGCATAGGTCCTGACACATAATAAGCACTTGATAAATAGTAATTATTGGAACTGTTATTACATGAGAGCTGAATTTATTGGGTGTTTGCTGTGTGTTACATACTGTGCTGAGTGCTTTGTATGCAATTATCTCATTTAATTTTTGCATACTAGAAAAAGGGTTTTAAGCTTTAAAAAAAAATCCCTTTCCTGATACCCAAAAGTTATTTGAGAACACTGGCTGCTTTGGGGTTGTGTTCTAGGACAGGGAGGCACAAATGCAGTGTCATAGTAGCTGTAAGACGTGACAGTAATTAACTACTAGCAGCAGCTAAAGCACTGCAGTTGACAAATGTTTTGCTTCTTTATATAAATTAAAGTGGATTCAAAATAATTATGATACCATCATTCCCTATCAATTATACACTCCCTCTCGAATGAAAAAAAAAAAAAAGAAAACCAGATAGAAACAGATTTGCCAATCAGAGCATCCCATGTGAACACTTCATTAATGTAATTAATGCATGTTGTTGTAAAGGGTAGGATGCAAGTCCCTGTCCCAGCACTATGGGTAACATCAAATCTTGTAGGACCCAGAAACACCTGTAAGGCAGACACAGTCAAGGCTGTTTTATTCAATGCGACCTGGGCCAGCCTTATCCATGAGTCCTCAGGATGCCAGTTGGTATGCTTTACGGAGAAATCAGAGAAAGTTGGGTTGAGAAAAACATGCCCCGTAATTATTTTTTAAATCAATTTAGCACTAAATTATAAGGTAAGAGATTTCTAGCCAAACTCTAGAAAGTGTGCTATGAGGACTAAAGAAGGAATCTTGTCCAGTTAAACAAACATGAACATCTATCTACCACACAGCAGAATATGGGATAGACCTGGGGGACACCAAAATAATTCATCTGAGCATGTCCTCAGTGAGAAAGCCCTCAGCAAGAGGAGTAAGTGCATGTCTTTAGTGAGTTACAGTCTAGGAAGACAGATAAGCAAGAATAAAAACTCCAGTAATTTTAATAAGGGTTGTATGAATATACACGCAGAGATGTTGGGAGTGAAAAAGAAAGGGCCGCCCCTAATTCACTATGGGAGGCCAGGAGAGCTTCCCAGAGGTGATGCCTCGGTGGGGTCTTACAGCATGAGTAAGAGTTTTCCAAGTTTATGAGAGAGGTGGAGTTGAAAGCGGGGACAGAAAATCAGAATTCTGTGGTTGACTGGCTGACTCTAAATATGTCCCTAACATGCCTTTAAACTCAGCTTTAGTTTTCTGTACTGGATAACTCCTTTCTCCTTGAGTGTTATGAGGTTGGCTTAATTAACGTTTGTAAAGCTTTCAATAATCTTCAGATAAAGGGTGAGGTAAAAGAGAGGTATATTGCTTATTATAGCTTTACCAGCATCTGATCACGTAAGGAAAATTCCCTGAAAGGTCACTTCTAAGAAGGAATATTATTAATCTGGTGGTTCTTAAGCCTTATGTAACTTCCTGGAACAATGCAATAAGCAAAGAGGAAAGAAAATGACATCAAGATGAAGGTAATAATGAATTTAAATATAAGCCTTCTTGCCTTACTGCAGCTAATGACCATGAGACAAGCTTGAAGCCTTTAAACTTAACTGGAAGCATCTGATTAAATTTTTCTCCAAGCACTCTGGGAGGCAGGTGGATCACCTGAGCTCAGGAGTTCTGAGACCAGCCTGAGCAAAAAGTGAGTCCTCGCCTCTACCAAAACTAGGAAAAGTAGCCAGGCAATGTGGCGGGTGCCTGTAGTCCGAGCTACTCAGGAGGCTGAGGCAAGGGGATCACTTAAGCCCAAGAGTTTGAGGTTTGCTGTGAGCTGTGATGACAGCACAGCACTCAACCCAGGGCACAAAGTGAGACTGTGTCAAAAAAAGAAAAAAAAAATCAAATAAAATCAGTCATTTTGGTTGAGAAAAGAGCACTTGGCTTAAGGAAGAAAACCCAAAAACTGCATTAGGAAAACATTAGGCTTTAATATCTTTTGAAAAACTATTCCAAGAAAGAGATGGAAGGGATTGGGAGTAGGCAAACCCAGGGCCTGTAGAGTCAGGATTAGGCCTGGTTCTGTCACAAATATAGCTGTGAAATTTTAGCTTGTGGTACAACTATATCTTTCCTTTGCTCAGAACCATTAACTGTGAATAATATTCTCTGTCTTCCATAAATCAGTATCTATTCATTCCCCCAGAGTGTGTTTTGTTCATTCTTTCTTTCATTTAAGTATAGAGCTAGGTACTGGTACTTATTTGACTGCTGAGGACTTAGAATGAGCAAAAATCAGACAAGGTTTTTTTTCCCTTTCTTGAGCCAACTTAATGGGGAGCTCATTCATTAGTTAATTAGCTAATTAAATACAGCAAGTAAAAAACAGTTAAACATTTGAAAATGTCATGTAAACATCTGATGTTATTTGATGATGACAGTATTATATTTGTATTTTATCAGTTTGATAAAACACTTTGACATACAAATTAATTAATTCTTGTGTCAAATCTTCCAGGTAAATGTAACTTTTAACCAAGAGGAAACTGAAATTTAAAGAATGAGATTCTTTCCCCAAATCGCAAAATTGGTTAATGGTAGAGCGGCGGACTTGAACCTTGCTTCTCAAATGCTAGTTCACATGTTTTTTTTGCTGCTATGAGCAGCCATTTGGACTTTTCAGTTAGCAGACATTTGCAAATTGCTAATCCAAGAACGCTTGTATGAGTAATTCCAGAGAAAGGAGCTATCGCTGATGTTAACACTGAGAAGTAGGAGTGACCTACCAAGCAGAGGTATTACAGAAACAGAACCATGGTGTGAGCAAAATCAACTAAGAAATAGTGTCACAATACCAAGCTCCATATTGGGACAGGTCTAAGCAGCCATCCTAGAGTTTTTGTGTCCTACCTTGGTTATTTTCATTTGGACATCTACCTATGTCAGTTCAGTTCAGTGAGCCTTTGGAGTTTATGGAAGGGTTCTGCCTTGCCTTGACATCTTGTGGGAAAGGGAAGTTAAACCCTGTAGAAGTCTTTAGCCTTCAAAAGCCAAGGTGATGTCGGGGTGAAGAGTTCCATTTGGTGCTGATCAAGTTGTGGTTGTTTCAAGAACTTCTTTGGAGTTTGGTTCCACAGGGTAGTCTAAGTATTAGTGTCACTTGGGATATGAAAGATATTCTAGTTTAACCTCCCCCCCCAACGCCCCCATCACACATATATACAGATTTCAGAGAGCCACAGTTTAAATACAGGACACTCCAGGGAAGACCCACATGGGCTCTGTGCAAGATGAACAGTTGGTTAGTGAAGCTAACCTGATACCTGTTTTTCTGATACCCCTGCATGTCTAAAAGCTGTGCCCTCTTCAAAGTCACCTCAACTGAGGCTCCTCCTTTGGTGCTCCACATCTTGTCCCATAAGCTCCAAGGACACGTTGCAGCTCCCTGCTGGTAGGAGCCTGTCACCTCTGCTTTTGTGTTCCTACTGTCCCTGCTCCATGCCACAGTCCTCTCCCACATAGCAGCCAGGACTATCTTTAAATATGTGCACATGTCTGAGATATTTATATATGATACAACTATATATATTACATTTATACTAAATGTCACAAATTTACATAAGTTATGTTTTAAAAGCGTGTTACTCCTCTGTTTCAGACTTTTCTGTGGCTTCCCTGTACACACAGCACAAAACAACAGCACTTTGCCCTGGGCTGTGGGCCCTACCTACCTGCTTCCCGCTGGACTGAAGCTCCACTCCCTGGTCCATCAGCTCCTCTAACTTGCCAAGCTCTTTCCTCCTTCACCAGCCCTCACTCATGCCGTTCTCTCTGCTCGGACTGGTTCTTTCCAACATCCTTTGAAAGGCTTGACTTTAACTTCCCAAAATAAGACAGTTCCCTCCTTCCACTTAGGGCTTCGTTCTGTGTCACACCTCCCCCTTGTCTACCCTCCTTCATGGCCATTCTTTCTGGCGCCTCCACCAAAATGTAAGCGTTAGGAGGAAAGGAACCACCTTCCACATATCCTCAGAGCCTGAGACTGTGCCCAGCAAAGAGTGGCTCAAAATTCTGTTGAATATGGATGTATGTTTTAGCCATCCAGACTCAAATGCAGCTCACTGCACATCATACCAACAGTGGCCCCCAGTCGCTGATTGTTGACAGTGCTTCAGGCGGTCATTAAGCCTTTTATGTGAATTCACTCAGTCTTTCTCATGCAAACCCTGTGATGTTTATACTACAGGTGTCCCAAAAGTCACCTCTAAAGTTGCCATACATAGGGAAAATGGGGAGTTGTAGCTAAATGGACACTTACTTATAAAATATTCCAGAAGGGACACTAAGAAAGGGGCTCCAAGGAGGCTGGGAGGAAAACATGGCCTGCTGAACCATGAGGTCTAGAGGGCCCACATGAAGTGATCTAGGTAACCAGTGACCAATAGGAAAAGACAATCAGGCTCAGGGCCCCGTAGCTCAGTGGTTCCAGCACCATCCACATGCACCGTCCACATGCATGGAGGCAGGCAGGGTCGATCCCAGCCCAGGCCAGCTAAACAACAATGACAACTGCAACAAAAAAATAGCCGGGTGCTATGGTGGGCGCCTGTGGTCCCCGCTACTTGGGAGGCTGAGGCAGGAGAATTGCTTGGGCCCAGGAGTTTGAGATTGCTGTGAGCTGTGATGCCATAGCACTCCCTACCTATGGCGACATAGTGAGCATCTGTCTCAAAAAAAAAAAAAAAAAAAGAAAGACACAATCAATGACCAATAGGAAGGGGCTGCAGAGAGACCAATGGAAGACTTGCAGCCAGTTCCAAACAGAGAATATTGGAGCCCTGTCTCTCTCACCTGTTCAAGAGAGGGCCCCCCTGCCAGTTCTCCTTGGAAGTGCTCCAAACTTTCTCTTTGTTTTCCTACCCTGAAATTTGTGTAAATTACTTTTACTTTCTACTCACACTGCCTGTGCCACCCCAGGTTTTTTTTTTAGTTTCCCCTCACTTTAGCTTTCAGGTACCTCCATGCCTCGGTTGAGCTATTACTCTAGCTCAGCTGAGTAATAGAAGCAGGTCAACTGGGTTTGGGGAATCGGGATCCCTAACCCACAACAATATTTGTTTTAAAAATTTATGAAATATGCTTTATGTGTTAGTCACCTCTTTGTAAAATTTCATAATGAATATTTTGTAAATGAAGATACATTTGGCTACAGTTTCCCGTTTTTTCCCTATGTCTGACAACCTTAAGGGAAACTTTTGGGACATTCTGTATTATTATTAGCCCCATTTTTCAGATGAGAAAACTGAGGAGTTAAATATTTTAAAATATTTAACAGATAAACAATTTGCTCAAGACTACATGATTAGAAAATTCCAGAGCCACCATCCAAACCCTGGCATCCCAGAGAACCCGTGCAGTTACCTTGCTAATCTTCTTGTCTTCCAGTATCAAAGACTCACACACACACATTTGAATTCGTTGAAAGAAACATGGGACATGCACTGCTGCATGGGAAAAATTAATAAAGCTCGCACCTGTGGTCGTGTCCTCTTTCCCAGGCTGGGGAGCTAGCATGCAGCATCATTATTTCTTTGCTGTGTCCATATAAAGGAAAAGCAGAGTAATCTCTGCAGATGCTGAGCTTGAAAGAATCATTGTCCCCTCGTCAGAAAGCATAATTAAGAGCCTCTCTGCCCATCAAATGAGGTAATGAATGCTAACCCACTTTGTAGAGTGTAAAACGCTCTATAAATGTTATTCTTATTCCCCAGCCCTGTGGCACAGCGGCTTATGTTAAAGAACTACTGATTGAGGATCTTTCAGGAGTACGAAATCTACTCAGTAGTTAAGGGAAGGAAATGCCTCTCATATGTTCCCTCCCATCATCCTGAAAACTAAGCAGAAACCCATTCTTCTCTTGCATTTCCAAAATCTGGGGTCAGGTTTTGCAAATTTACGTATGCAGGCTTCTTTTAAATGATACATGAAAGGGATTTTTGCAATAACTGTGCTGTGATTGAATTTCTGGTCAGTTACCCAGAAGGCATTTTGCTCTGGACCCAGTTTCACTGAAAATGCATAAGCTTTGGTGCCTGCAGCCAGCCTAGCCGCAGACAGGGGTCCTGCTCTTTGCCTGGAAACTGCTGAAAAGAGATGCAGACCCCTAGGCTCAAGGTTGAAAAACATATTAGCACAAGCCAAAATAAATAAACAAATAAAATCCAACACAAAGTTGCTTTTAAACACCTTTTCTATAATCTTAACTGACAACAAAACCTCTTTGATTCTAAACCACTTGATAAAACCAGAATGCATTAACATATAACTGGGCCTTTTCAGTAGAAAGGTATTGTTGTCATTTTCAAAAGAATTTGGATGCTGTTTGGGAGTAAAAGTTGCCAACTGGTGTTGTCCAAATAAAGGTCTCTTTGACCTGCTTTCACAATAGATAAGGAACTTGAGTAAAAACAATCATTTATTATCTATGACTTACGCTAAGGTGATTTTTAAGAGTAACTGACAGGCACTGGCTTTCTAAATAGGGTGGAAAGCTCCACCTTGTTTATTATTAAACACGTTTGCTAAGCAACCCTTTTACTTGGAGATGATCAAAGGCAAGCCTCATCTGACTTACTATGAAATTCCAAAGTAGTGGAATTATAAATTATTTCCTCCCTTTTAGTGTTTTCTAAAAGTATGTCAGTAATGAGTATAAAAAGACTCTACAACAAAACTAGAGACCCCTCCAGTTCCTCTCCTCAGAGGTCACCACTAACGTCACTTTAGCACATTTCCTTCCAGATCTCTCTCTGTGCATTTTTCTGTGTGTGTCTGTGTTAAGTTTTGTTGTTTTTTTTTAACTTATGTTTATAAAAACAGCATATTGGTCATCAGTTGCTGCCACAAATCTAGTGTATTGAAATAACAAGCATTTCTTAAGAGTGAGGAATCTAAGAGCAACTATGCTCTGGGGGGTTGTAGTCCATGGTCTCTCATGAAGTTGTAGTTGGGGTCTCAGCCAGGACTGCAGCCACAGGAAAGCTTGACTGGGACTGGAGGACGTGCATCCACAATGGCGGCGTGACATGTCTGTCAGCTGGAGTCCCTCAATCCCTCCCTGGCCATTGGCAGGAGGCTGCCATGCTTCTCCACGGGGCTTCTTGAGTGTTCTTATAACACAGCAGCTGGCTTCCTCCAGAGCACGTGATGAATAAGAAAGCAAAAGAGAGAGATTAAAGAAAAAGCCACTGTGCCATTTTATGACCTCCTCTTGGAAGTGCCATGTTGTCATTTATACAGTATTCTATTCATTAGGATTGAGTAAGTGTGTCCCACACTCTAGAGGAGGCTCATTAAGCGTCATCTCCTAAAGAGAGGAATAGCAAAGAATTTCTGGACTTATTTTAAAACTACCACATGTGGCATACTGTGCGTAAGATTCTGTGCTTTTGCTTTTTTTCTGCTAATAATGTGTTTTAGCTTTCCCTGACCATGCATACAGGCCAACCTCATTCTTTTTGACTGCTGCATACTATTCCACTATCTATTTAATCAGCCTCCTCTTGATAGGGGAGCACACCTTGAGAGTGCACTCAGATTTTCACATCTCCAGGTAACACACAATGGGGGCACATGTATGGCTCTTCCACAGGTGCATTGGGATTTCTCTAGTAAAAATGCGGTAAAGTGGAATTGCTGACTATGATAAGTTACTGCTATATTGCCCTCCAAGATAGCTGTTCTAATTTCTAATTATCCTTCAGCTGACACTTGGGGAGACTCGTTGCAGAACCTTCTTGAGCAAATTACTTTGGGGATTTGCAGATTATTTTGACCTTTTTCGAGCCTACGTTTATGACTAGAAAAATTATTCTGACAGCTACTTTGCTTATTAATTTCAGCTTCTTTCCTACAATTCTGCTTGATTTACACAAAAATCCCGGAGCTTGTCCCTCAGGAGACAGGGAGGCTTAACTGCTGTTTACAAAAGACATGGAGGTTTTCAGGTATCAGGTGCCCCTGGGGATTCAGGTTGATTAGTGTTAATTCAAAACCACTTCCTCTGTCATGGCAGCAGCGGAGAAGTCACTTGCACAAATCAAGCATGTGGGTTTCAGTGCAAAGGAACATGCCATTTTAGTAGCCATTTTCCTAGACTTCGGCTGAGTCAGTACTATTGATGCATAAAATCACTGAATCCTCTGAGCCCTCCCACCTTATAACTTATCTTTAATTTAAAACCACGGATCAGACTGACTTTTTACATTCAAGCTGCCAAGTGTCCTTGGCTGCCAAGAATCTCCCTCCCTAAAGTATCAATAATTAACAGCAGCTGCAATCCTGAGCTTCTCAGCCTGGTGAGAATGGCTGGTCAGATCCAGAATGGTGTGTGTTGAGGAAACCATCGTCTGTTCATCCAACGTGGATTTACTGAGTCCGTGCTCTGCATCAGGTGTTGTGCTGTTTTCTCTGTGTGTGTGTGTGTATGTGGGGGGGGGGATGTTACCCACGTCCCTGCTCCAGCACACGGCCCTTCTTGCTACTCCACAGATAGGCCGAACATGTTCCTCCCTTAGGCGCTTTGGACATGTGGTTTCCTCTCTCTGGAAAGGAATCAGAAAGGAGTTGCTCTTCCCCATGTGTTTCTGTGGTTTGCTCCATCACTTCATTCAAGCCCCGCTCATAGATTATCCCAAAGCCTTCCCGATCCCCTAGTGACAATCACCATTATTCCGTATGCCTTAACCCCGTTTAATTTTTGTTCATTGAACTCCTCAGACCAGGCGTAATGTTATTTATGTCTGTGTCTGTCTCTCCCATTAGAATGTACACTCCGAGAGGGTGAGGACTGAGTCAGCTTGTTCACTGCTGTATTCCCTTTGCCTGAAGTAGTTCTTTCTATTCAACCAGTATTTCTTAAATGTGTGGAAGAATGAATAACAAAATACAAAGACCTCGAGTCGTGATAATGTTGGAAAGACAGAGGCAGGAGCGGAAAGAGAAGAGGAGGCTAGAGAGGCAGGCAGGAGTCAGACCACCCAGGACCTTGTAAGCAATATTAGGAGCTCAGATTTTATTGCAAGATCTTCAGAAAACTGTTCGCCTCTGCAAAGCATTTGCTTTGTTATTCCCACTAACAAGTGGCACTAACATTTAGAGAAACATTGAACTCCATGACTTCCCCCCAGTATGTTCTGCAATGCCAGGTAGTAGAGCTGTGAACTGCTCTTTAATCCTATCCATGTTTGCTTCAGATGCTGTAGATTAAATAGCACAGAATGAACCATCAACTGAATTAACTGCAGGAGTACCACATGCCACAGTTTGAATTCTCTGGAAAGTATCTCTTATACTTTCCCAGCAAGATAGCAGCTAGGCTCAGAGTATCTCTACCTGGAGTTCCTGTGTATCTCCACTTCCCGGGGAGCCATCCCTGACCTCCCAGGGCAGAGCTGAGGGTCCATCTGTGTGCTCCTGCAGCTCCCGCTATAATGTGGCACTGCTCAGACTGTCTCTCTGTTGCTCCAATGGAGTGTCTGTTCCCTGAGGCTGAAAACCTTACCCTGTTGACTCCTCTAACGCAGAGACCACAGAAAGGCTGCTGATAATCTAGGCTCAGCCCACCTAGCTGTGTGTTTGACCTGATTTGTTTTATGTTAAAATAGCTGCCAACATTTTAGATTTTGCTTTAAAAAATGGATTTCTGGCTTCTGTCAGATTTATAAGCCATAGCAATGTTGTGCCCATGGTGTTAACAACAAAAAGAACTGAGGAGCAACTTTCCCACCCCCGTTCATAGGGGCATGCTTTTCTCTAGCAAGCCACAATCCCCACCATTCTTATTATATATCCAGTGCTGAGGTCAAGTGTTCCTTGTCATTTAACATCTGCTTGAGTTATAGTAAAGAAATAGAGTAGAGAAATATTTCTTACAGTAGACAAACATAATTCCGTGTCCAATCTGCTATCAAAAGAAGGCTGCATGTTTTTAAACCACATACATGAGACCCCTTTTAAGCAATTAAATTTGTGACCTAGTCCTAAGGTAAGCATTGCTATTTGATAATTTAAAGCATAGGACCTGACTACTCAACATACCAAAGATGTCAATTTTCCCCCAAATTGATATATGGATTTCATGTGATTTCTATAAAAATTCTACCAAGTTTTTTTATAGGTACAGACCAGAGAATTCTAAAATATTTATGGAAGGTCAAAAGGAATAAGAATAGCTGAAATAGTTTTTTAAAATAATAATACAGTGGGTAGAATCAGTCAAGATTTATTACACAGCTATAGTAATCAAGACTGTGTAGTGTTAAGGGGGGGGGGGACAGAGGAATAAAACAATGAAACAGGATAGAGTCCAGAAACAGACCTACACACATATGCTCAACTGATTTTTTTGTTGTTGTTGTTGTTGTTACAAAGATGCAAAAGCAATTCAATGGAGAAAAAGTAGCTTTTTCAATAAAAGGTGCTAAAGCAATTGGACTTCTACAGGCACAAAATTAACCTCAACCTAAGATTCACATTTAAATAAAAATTAACTTAAATGTATCACAGACTTAAATGTAAAATGTAAAGCTATAATATACTTAGAAAAAAACAGTAAAGCTTTAGCATCTAAGTTCGGCAAAGAGTTCTTTCACTTGACACCAAACGCATAATCCATAAATCGAATCTCATCACAATTAAAACCATTTGCACAGCAAAAAGCCCTGTTTGGAGGATGAAATGACAGCTACAAACTAGGAGAAGCGATTTGCAAACCACGTGTCAAACAAAGACTAGTTTCTAGAATATATAATATAAAGAACTCAAAACTCAGCATTAAAAAAATAATCAATTAGAAAATGGGCAAAGGGCACGAAACATTTCACCAAAGATGACAGATGACAAACACATCAGATGATGTTTAACATCATTGGCCATTAAGGAAATGCAAATTAAACTATAATGAGCTATCACTACATATCTATTACAGGGGCTAAAATAAAAAGCTAAATTGCAGAGATCACTCATATTTTTGGTGGAAACTTAAAGGGTACAGCCATTCTGGAGAATAACTTGGCAAATTCTTTAAAAACTAAACATACAACTACCATATATGACCCAAGAATTGCTCTCCTGGGCATTTATTTATCTTAGAAAAATAAAAACTTATGTTCAATTGAAAACCTGCATACAGCATTTATAGCAGCATTATTCATAATTAACCCCAAACTGGGAATAACTCAGATGTCCTAAATGTATACATAGCTAAATAAACTATGGTACATCCATACCATGGAATGCTACTTGGCAATGAAAAGGAATTAACTATTGATAAACCAAATAAAATGTTGAGTGGAAAAAGCCAATACCAAAAGCTTATGTACTATACAATGTGCCTGTCTTTAACATCTGGCAACCAATAATCATTTCTCCATTGTAATGATTTTATCATTTCAACAATTGTATAGAAATGAAGAACAGACTAGTAGTTGCTAGGGGTTAATGAGAAGGTGGGAGCGAGAGGAAAGTGGGTGTGGCTATCAAAGGATCTTACAGTGATAGAAATCATCTGTATATTGACTGTACCAGTGCAGTATCCTGGTTGTGAGAGAGTCCTATAGTTTACCATTGAGGGGAACTGGGTGAAGGGTGCACAGGAACTCTGTATTATTTCTTACAATTGCGTATGAATCTACAATTATGTATCTCAAAATTAAAAGTTTAAACAAAAAGCACAGGACTTGTAAATGGTAACCTTGAGTTTAAATCCCTACTCTGCCACTTTCTAGATAAATGACCCTGGGCATCCGGTTAGATTCTGGGAGCCTTTTATTTCCTCGTCTGAAAAATGGGGACCATAAAAGTCCCACACTCACATTACTTTGGAGATTGATCGTGGTCATGCAGTTTCAATGTCTAAGAGCTAGCCTGTGTTTGGCCTGTGGTTAAGAGCTCCGTGAATGGGAGCTGCTTTTGCTGCTGCCATCACAGCAAGTAGAGAATTCAGAGGTTGGTTTAGCCTTGGGACATCTTGGGATAAAACAGGACTAAATCGGGCCTAGTCCCTAGCCCTTGAATGATGCTTCTTCCACTTACAGGCGGCATGATAGCATGACATTGTAGAAAAGACTTGAAGCTAACTCTTGACATGCGTGATTCTAAACTCGACTTGTTTGGAACTTTTTATGAACTTGTTATTTCGACCTTCTGAGCCTCAGTTTTCATATCTGCACAATGGGGCTTAAACTATCCCCTTAGCTCCTTGTCTCAGAAGATTTAATGAGGTAAATGCACATAAACTCAGAATGTTATTATTAACACATAGCCAGAAATTATTCGGGCCATGTTTGAAGTCACTAATTTCTCCACTTGAACGCTGCTTTGCTCACTGGTGAAAAGAAATCCAAACAACAAAATATATTTCTCCTGCTTCTTAGGAGAAACAGGCATAGCAGGGGGTGGGACAAGGAAAAAGATTTGATAATTTCGGTGAGAAGCAGAGGAGCAGACAGAGCTACCTTGGCCCAGAAGCCTTGTTCCCTTTTTTCTTTGGCAGGTTAGAGAAGAAATACTTTGAGAGCCAAATTGATCTGCTCCTCCTCCTCCTCCTCCTCTTCTTCTTCTTCTTTTTTTTTTAAATATATAAAAGAGATCAACTTTCTTGCCCCAATTCTGGGTATCACCTAATGGCTGTTTTAGCCAGGGATTGCCACATGTGCCTTTGTTGTTGTTAACAACAACAAATGTTTAGTCAAGGTGGATCTGATTGGGATCTGTCTCCAAGAAAGTGAGATAATAGGAGAGACCATAAAGCAGCTGTTAATTTCCCTCTCAAAGTGAGGAGGATTATGCACAGTGGTGGAAAGTTGTTCTCTGGGTCCCCAACCTAATTGTCTTGATTAACACGCTGCATGGCCATCACAGGTGTAGCACATAATAGCTTTATAAGGTTTCCATAGCCAGGCCAATTAAACTCTGTCATTGAGCCAAGAACTACCAGTGTGTGCATCACAATGCCAGGAGTCAAAATGAGTTCTCTAAATAATAATTGCTTACATTTCCAGGACAATTTCTGGTTTTAAAGCACATTCACACTTCCTTTACCTCATTTCTCCTTGGGCAGAAGGCAAGCAGTTCAAGTGGAGAAACTGAAGCTCAAAGAGATTCAATGACACAACAATTTAAAAGACTCTGATAATTATGCCACACTGCTTATAAGAAAGATAAACCCTTAAAGAATTTCTTCCTGTTCATATGGCAATCACTAACATTTATTTATCACTTAACAGCTTACTAAATGCTACTGTATTTCTTTTCTTGTTAGATCTTCCATTATAACCCTGTGAATCAGGTCATTATTACTCCATTTTTATGGGCAAAAAAAAACCCCTTAAAACCTTGGAGTATTGATTGAAATCCTACCTCTCACTTTATAGTTGAGAAGCTGTGGTTTGGGGAGGTCACATCACGAGTTCAGGGGCATAGAGTAAACCAAGTGGTAACTAGCATGAGAACCCTCGCCGGCTGACTGGGATCTAGTCTTCTTTACCACATAGTTCCAAGCTTGTTCCCTCCCGTGCTCTCCTGCCACATTTTGGAGTTGAGGCAAACAAGTCAGAGCAACTCACACTGGCCTGCAGAGACACTGAGACCACCCATTGCCACAGTCACCAGGTTTAAGTAACTGAAAAGTTTTGGCCAATGATTTATTTTCCACTGAATTGGAATTGGACAGTTCATATTCTAAACTGGTATCAATTTGACCGCTGGTCTCTTAACCCCCTGATCTCAAAGTGCTGACCATGTGTGTTTGATGAAGATACTATTGTTGGTTCATGGGCCACCTCCCAGAGGCCCAGCGATGCATATAAAAGGCCTGGGTGACTGTGAATCACCATCAAGATGGAGGATAAATGTCTTAGCAGGCAAGGCAGGCTCAGAAGCAGAGAGACAGCTGGCCTAAAGGAACAAGGAGCTCTAAGATATTCTCAATAAGATCCACAAGCAATTTCTTGCAGTAAAATGTGTTGTCCTTTGTTTCTTAGAGAGGAGAAACGAGGAGGAGTTCATCTTTGGCTCTTCTGATGATTTTTTAGGTTAAGGCTGAGCCCCTGAGTACAAATGACTGCCTGGCTGCTATCCCAGTACTGGTGGAGCACACAGGAGGGTTCCCTGGTGACCCAAGTGAGGGTAGGAGTGGAATTTCACATTTCTCACTGCTGGAAGGGCAGTGTTTTCCACCCATTGTTCATTCTGAAAGCTCTCTTCAGTCCCAGCCTGTGCGTTGTCACTGGAGGAGGAGAGAGAATGAATTCTGTGTTCCCCATCGTGCATTGAAGCCCAAGGGCCAAGTTCCTTTAATCTAAAAAGCCAAAAATGATGATTTCCTCAAGAGCAAATGGCTTTCATTGCTTCTCTGGCTGCAGAGATGTATATCTGTGTCTGCCTTGCCACTCCACCTAAAACCTTGCAAGGTGTACGTAGCCAAGTTAAGGACATCTCAACACAAATAGCCTCTTTCATTATTTAAAAACGAAACAAAATTGGAGGTGGGAGGAAATGTTGAAACAGCCTCATATTCTATTCCATTTTATTTCACATTTTTAAATATTATAAAAAGGAAGAAGGAACAGATACCAATTTATGTAAACATATAAACATTTGTAAACTAGTATGTATATTTGTATGTAGTTAAATATTTTTTGCCACTATTTATAAAGTAATTTCCAGGCATGGTATGAATAAATGTACACTTGGCTTAACTTAATGCAGTTGAATTGATTTCTGCCTGCTAACCTGTGATTCTCTCTCAGTTGGAATGAATCAATAAGGTCAGCTGGGCCCACTTTTGCATGTCATCAGTCCTAGTTTTAATCTTGGTAATCCTGGCTGTAAATCACTCGGTGTGGAGGCAGATTGATTGGCAGCGATATTTGCTCAATGATTTTGTGACCATGTATGGGGCCCATTTTAGCTTGCGACTTGGTGTAACAGTTTCTTCTTGTAGCTTTAGACTTTAGTGCCTATTTGCTTTCTTGTACTGCAAAGGGCCTATTGGAAGGAAGCTTGAGGGAAATCGCCTTAACAGGAGGGGAAGTAAAATAAATCTTAAACAAAATGCAAAAGGCAAATAATAATAATAATAAAATTAAATTAAAGCACCCTAGAACTTTAGTGCTTGAGGAATTTGAATTGGATTAGACTTGGGGAAAAGGAAGGGAATAGCATTTAGCCCAGAAGTAAAACATGCCATCTGAATCACTGAGCTAAAATTAATGCCAGTTCTTTCTTATTAATTGTACAGGTGCCACCTCACCTTTTCCTTCTCTCAAAAAGGATGCCTTACCTGTGTCACAATGGAGAGCCCTAAACATAATGCCTTTCTTTCACCTCATATGATAGTTTTGTAAAGTTATAGCAAAACTTTACATAAATCTGTGAACCTCACACCATTGCCCAAGTCCTTTCAGTCCAGCATGCCTTGAAAATCCTATTTGAATGCACAGTTGGTGGTGAAGAGAAGAAAAATAATTCTTGCCCCTTCAGTCCAGCCATTCGTTTCCTACCAATTATTAATTCATGTCAATCTTCAAATGGAAAGGCTGCTGGTAAAGAGGATTAAATAATATAAGCACAAGGCTTGGCATGGAAACTGATTCAGGTTTTATTATGTTATTTGCTAGGGCTTCCATAACAAAGTTCCATAAATTGGGTGGGTTCAACAACAGAAATTTACCATCTCTCAGTTTTGAAGTCTAGAAGTCCAAAATCAAGGTGTAGGCAGGGCTGGTGCCTTCCCAGGGCTGTGGCAGAGAATTCTGCAGGCGTCTCTCTTAGCTTCTGCTGGCCTGCCAGCACTCTTCGGTGATTCGTGGCTTGCAGATGTATCACCCCCATCTCTGCCTTCATGTTCACATGGTGTTCTCCTGTTCTCCCCACTTGCATGTTGTTTCTTTGTTCCAGTCTCCCTCTTTATAAGGACACCAGGCATTTTGGGTTATGATCCACACCCTAATGACCTCATGTTAACTAATTACTTCAGCAATGATCTAATTTGCAAATAAAGTCATGAGTAATTCTGAGGTATTAAAGGTTAAAACTTCAACAAATAAATTTTTGGAAAATATAATTCAGCCCATAGTAATTACTGTCATTTATTATATTTTCTTTTCTTTTCTTTTTTTTTTTTCTTGTGACAGAGTCTCACTATGTTGCCCATGGTAGAGTGCCATGGCGTCTCAGCTCACAGCAATCTCAAACTCTTGGGCTTAAGTGATTCTATTGCCTTCAGCCTCCCAAGTAGCTGTGACTACAGGCACTGGCCACAACGCCTGGCTAGTTTTTTGTTGCAGTTGTCATTGTTGTTTAGGAGGCTGGGGCTAAGTTCGAACCTGCCAGCCTCAGTGTATGTGGCCAGCACCCTAACACTGAGCTATGGGTGCTGAGCCAATTTATTATATTTTCATCATTATTTAATCTTCATCTTTTAATGACTTCCTCCTCATTATAAATTCATTCTATACCCTGCACATAAAAATTTTGCAAAAAACCCAAAAAGAGTGGTAGTGACGGATGAAAAAAATCAGAGTATCATTGCATAGTATGAATATCTTCAAATAGCTCTAGCTGGAAAATTGTCAGACCTGGCCACACTATCAAGGTGTTAATGGTTCAGGTAAGGAGAGCCAGAATGATCAGCCAGCCCAATCCAGCACGAAGCAGAGCTGGTCATTAGTTATACCCAAAGGTGCTCAGAGTTTTGGCAGTTTCTCCAAAGCTAAGATTCTGGTGTCTTCCCGCACTGTGAATGGGCAGACAGAAGCCTGTCCATCCTCGCCAGATGGTGTGGAGTCCCCTGTGCCACCGGCATCATGTGTATTTTAAATTTTTTAAAAAATATATGAAAAAAGAAATACCCTTTGGAGCAATAAAGTCTCAAATCCAACAATTTCCTGCAGTATCACAGCAAAGTCCCCCCGGCTGTTGAAATGGTTAGACAGTAATTCTTCAAAACCTTTTTTCTTTTTATTTATTTAATTATTTATTTATTATTAAATCATAGCTGTGTACATTAATGCAATCATGGGGCACCATACACTGGTTTTATATACCATTTGACATATTTTCATCACACTGGTTAACACAGCCTTCCTGGCATTTTCTTATTTATTGTGTTAAGACATTTATATTCTAATTTAGTAAGTTTCACATGTACCCTTGTAAGATGCACCATAGGTGTGGTCCCATCAATTACCATCCCTCCGCCCATGATCCCCCCCTTCCCCTTTCCCCATATTCTTAGGTTATAATTGGGTTATAGCTTTCATAGGAAAGCTATAAATTAGTTTCATAGTAGGGCTGAGTACATTGGATACTTTTTCTTCCATTCTTGAGATACTTTACTAAGAAGAATATGTTCCAGCTCCATCCATGTAAACATGAAAGAGGTAAAGTCTCCATCTTTCTTTAAGGCTGCATAATATTCCATGATGTACATATACCACAATTTATTAATCCATTTGTGGATCAATGGGCACTTGGGCTTCTTCCATGACTTAGCAATTATGAATTGGGCTGCAATAAACATTCTGGTACAAGTATCTTTGTTATGATGTGATTTTTGGTCTTCTAGGTATATACCTAGTAGAGGAATTGTAGGATCGAATGGCAGATCTATTTTTAGATCTCTAAGTGTTCTAAAAGCATCTTTCCAAAAGGAACATATTGGTTTGCATTCCCACCAGCAGTGTAGAAGTGTTCCCTTTTCTCCACATCCATGCCACCATCTCTGGTCTTGGGATTTTGTGATATGGGCTAATCTTACTGGAGTTAGATGATATCTCAAAGTAGTTTTGATTTGCATTTCTCTGATGATTAAGGATGACGAGCATTTTTTCATATGTCTGTAGGCTGTGTACCTGTCTTCTTCAGAGAAGTTTCTCTTCAAGTCCCTTGCCCACCCTGAGATGGGATCACTTGTTCTTTTCTTGCTAATACGTTTGAGTTCTCTGTGGATTCTGGTTATTAAACTTTTGCCAGAGACATAACCTGCAAATATCTTCTCCCATTCTGAGGGCTGTCTACTTGCTTTATTTATTGTGTTCTTGGCTGTGCAGACGCTTTTTAGTTTGATCAGGTCCCAGTAGTGTATTTTTGATGCTGCTTCAATTGCCCGGGGGGTCCTCCTCATAAACTATTCACCCAGGCCGATTTCTTCAAGAGTTTTCCCTGCACTTTCTTCTAGTATTTTTATAGTTTCATGTCTTAAGTTTGAATCTTTAATTCAGTGACAGTCTATCTTAGTTAATGGTGAAAGGTGTGGGTCGAGTTTTTCAAAACGTTTTCTTCTGACACATACCCAACATTTGCTGTTGTAAGAACATGGAGGTTTGATTTCTCCACAGCCCATTACTTAGATAGATTGGCCCCTGTGATAATTACAAGAAGATAGTCTAGGGAAGTGCCTGTGGCTCAAAGGAGTAGGGTGCAGGCCTCATATGCCGGAGGTGGTGGGTTCAAACCCAGCCCCAGCCAAAAACTACAAAAAAAAAAAAAGAGAGAGAAGAAGAAGAAGATAGTCTAATGGGCTCAATTAAGGCAATGCCATTACCTTCATGAAGAATCACCAGCGAGGTGTATACCCAGGCCATTCTTCCTACACACACACATACAATTTCTTAACTAAAAGCACAGAAACCTCATTCAGCAGTCCCTGTGTTTATATTTGGAAACTAGGCTGATATTGATCTGCCAAAATAGAACTGTTGGACCACAACATTTTTTACTCTGTTTCAAGAAGAATTTAGACTGACATGCAGGGTATATCAAATATGGCATGATAGAATAAATTAAAAGTTAGGTGGCCTGAAATCATGGACTCTTAGTGTGGAAATCCAGCTTCTCAGCACAGGCAAGAGCAGCAGCTATAACAAACCTGCACGGAGACCATCCAATCCTTTTGGGGGGAGGTGTTCCCGTTAACTTTTGTTTTAATTTCAGAATATTAAAGGGTACATGTGTTTTGTTCACATACTCTGGTTTTTTGCACAAATTGAGTCAAGGTTATAAGCGGCCCCCACTCAGACAGTGAGCCCTGTACCTAATAGGCATGAATTTACCCATGCCCTCTGCCCCCTCCCAGTTTGATTTTTACTGAGATTGACTTTCCTACATGCACTTAAATGTTGATCAATCAGTTCCAACCTGATATTGAGTACCTGTGTTTTTTTAACTCCATTCTGTGGTGTTTTGCTTAGAAAAATGATCTCCAGTTCTATCTAGGTTGTCACAAAAGACACTAGACTGCCATTTTTTATGGCTGAGTAGACCTCCACGCTATGCATATACTACATTTTATTCATCCATTTTTGTGAGCAGTGAGATGCGAATCCTGTTTTAGTCTTTTACATGGAGCTATCCAGTTTTCCCAGTACTGTTTCTTGAACAGGGATTCTTTCCCCCAGTTTATGTTTTTTCCTTTTTGTCAAAAAATCAAATGAGAATATGAGGATAATTTCATTCTAGGTTCTCTGTTCTGATCCATACATCCATGTCTCTGTTTTTGTGCCAGTACCATGCTGTTTTGTTTACTATAGCCTTGTAGTATAGCTTGAAATCTGATAAGGTGCTACCTTCCACTATGTTCTTACTACATAAGGTTGCCTTGGCTATTCAAGATCTTTTCTAGTTCCACTCAAAAAACTCAACCATCTTTTCTACATCTGGAAAAAATGGCATTGATATTATAGTGGGAATTACATTGAACCTCCAAGTCTCTTTGGGTAGTATAGCCATTTTAACAATGTTGACTCTGCCAATCCATCAGCATAAATATGGACCAGTCCTTTTTGATAATACATGGTCCTCAGAGCTCTAAGTACTTCTCACCACCTCCTGAGAGAGGCAGCCCCTCACATTGTTACTACCGCTAGCTATCAATTCTAACGACTCCAGATGGGGTAAGAGTGTCACAGAGGAAGCACACTGTCTACAAGGACCCCAGGGGTGGTTTCACTCTCCATTTCCAGAAAGGTGGGATTTGTATGGATATACGACACCAGCAGCTCAAACCATATGTGGCTCCTTCCCAGTATCAACACCTCCAAGTTCAGATTACAAAGTACACTTTTAGATGCATAAGAAACTGTTTTGGAAAGGGAAATGGCTCTATTTTATTAGGACACTATATTAAGCTTATCTTGGTCACCCGTACTGTCTCAGTGTCTAAGTCACATATATACATGGAGAAGGTTTGTATCTTCCTTGCTGAATATGCTTCATCCTTACCAACTAGGTTTTGTTTTGTTTTGTTTTGTTTTTAAATTGCAGATTCCACTGAGCAAGGTGGCTGATGCCTGTAATCCTAGCACTTGGGTAGGTAGAGGCAGAGGCAAGTGGATCGCTTGATCTCTGGAGTTCAAGACCAGCCTGAGCAATAGCAAAACCTTGTCTCTACTAAAGATAGAAAAACTGAGGCAAGAGGATTGTTTTAGCCCAAGAGCATGAAGTTCCTGTGAGCTATGATGCCATGGCACTCTACTCTGGGTGACAGAGTGAGACTCTTTCTCCAAAAAAAAAAAAAAAAAAAAAATTGCAGATTCCCAGGTCACTTCAAGGGTCTGACTCAGTAGAACTGCGATAAGATCCAGGATCTTCATTTTTAATGTGTTCTTTCATGGCCTGTCAAAGACAATTTGAGATGCAGTGTCGTCCTATAATGTGCTTTCATTTAAAACAGTAATTTTACATTATTATCTTACCATTCTTTCTTCAAAACGTAATTTTTTTCCCATGCGCATCTCTGTAAGATAAAATGTGCTCATTGTGAAAAAATAATCAAACAATATAAATAAAAATCTTCAGTTTTCCAGCACTGAAATAGAATTACCATAAATATTTTAATGGCTATCCATCAAGAACTTTTTTCTTTTTGTGTGTATGTATATAATTTTTATCATTAAAATATTAGTTTAATTTGGCAGACCCAAATTTGTAGAAGAAGAGAGGTGGCTTCCACCAGTCCTTTTTCTTCCAGAAATAAGTTTTTCTTCCCTAAGTTCTGTGACTCTAAGTGCTCTTCATTTACGACAGCCTCTTCCAGTGAGTAGCTATGAATCACAAACTCTGAGAGCGTGAGGGGATTGCCTACCATCTTCAAGATTCTTTTCTCTAGCAATCATCATCTTGCCACCGTAGAACTGTCCTTTCCTCCTCTTCTGCACCTGCTTCACTTGGAAGAGTTTAAGTCACATTCACATTCTGTCTATTCATGTCCCACCTTTAACGTGAATCATCATTTAGTGTTTTGCATCTGAGAGGTCTTCTCCAGCTAGAGAAGGCTACAAAACTACACTTTCCAAAGATCCCCTTTGTAATCTTTGTGAAGTCTTAGACCCCTTTGAGAATCTGAAGAAAAGTGATGATCCCTCACTCCTGAGAACAATGCACATAGTTACATCCAAATGTTTGCATGTAATTTCAGGAGGTCCAAGGAATCTAGGTTAAAGATCCCCCAGGTAATACATCCTCAGCAGACTGAGACCCCCTGGGGTCTACCAAGCATTCCCACAGTTATAATTTATCTCAGTAAGTATTGAGAGTTATTTATGTGGCAGACACTGCACTGGGGCACTGGAGATACAAAGAAAACAAGATGGGAGGGAGCCTTTACACTTAAGAATATGGCTCAAAGGAGTAGGGCACCAGCCCCATATGCCAGAGGTGGCGGATTCAAACCCAACCCCAGCCAAAAACAACTACATAAAATAAAACAAAATAAAATAAAAAATAACTTCTTCAAATATACTGTAAAAAAAAAAAGAATGTGAATATAGTTAGTAGAAGAGGTAGAGAGAATAACAGTTACGACAGACTTTAAGAAGTACCATAATGAAACACAGAAAGAGCTTACAACGAAATGTCTAAGAGTATGACTCTGACTTCTTCCCTTAAAACCTTTCATGCTCCCTATTCCTCTCATCCGTGAACACCTTCATCATGAATCTCAAGCTAGCTTCTTGAGTGCCATCTGGGCATGTTTCCTCCTTTTCCCCACCCTCAGATCATAGCCTCTGTTGGTTCCCTAATGTGCTGTTCTTATGAGTTGTCTCCTCTGCCTGGTATAATTCCCTCCCCAGTCCGTTGCCTTGTCCAGGTTGACTTTCATTTGTCCTTAACACTAGACTCGGATGCTTTCTCCGGGGAGCTTTCCTGATATCTCTTCATTCAATTTAGATGCACTTGCTCCATGTTACCATAGTACTCTGTATCTACCCTTATCTTAGTTCCTATTACTTCCTATTACATTGTATTGCAACACTTCTCTTTTTTTTCTCAAAATTTTTTTTTATTTCTGATTAATATGAGATTACATACAACTTGTCCACATTGCTTGCATTTATAAGACAATGTCTACATTGTAGCTATATCCCTCACGCAGGAGGTGTGCCACATACCTGTTCACTGCTCCCACTGTGAAGGAACCCACCTTCCCCCTTTCTTGAATTCAGTTGAATTTTTCTCTCATGTGAGCTTGTTGTTAATCTACAAGTTTCAAATTAGTATTGAGTACATGTGATGCCTGCCGTTCCATTCTTGTGATACTTTACTCATGGGAGTGTTTTCCAAATCCATGTAAGTTGTAACAAAGGATACAAAATCGCCTTCCTTTTTAATGGCCAAGTAGTATTGCATGGTCTACATATACCCCAGTTTATTAATCTATTCATGTGTCAAAGGGCAGTGGGGTTGTTTCCACATGTTTGCAGTTGTAAATTGGGCTACTGTTACTATTTGACTGCATATGTGTATACAGCAAAATGACTTTTTTACTTTGGGTACAGACCTAGTAATAGTATTGCAAGATCAAGTGAAAGGTCCACTTTTAATTCTTTGAGGATTCTCCATACTTCTTTCCATAAAGGCTGTACTAGTTTGCAGTCCCACCAGTAGGGCAGAAAAGTTCCCTTCTCTCTACACCCATGCCAGCAACTGTTTGGGGTGGGACCTTGTGATATGGGCCATTCTCACTGGGGTTAGGTGATATCTCAAAGTGGTTTTGATTTGCATTTCTCTAATAATTAGAAACGATGAGCATTTTTTCATAAATTTGTTAACCATTTGTCTGTCCTCATGAGAAAAGATTCTGTTCACGTCTCTTGCCCAGACTTTAAGGGGGTTCTTTACTCTATTTTTGTTGACTTGCTTGAGTTCTTTGCACATTCTAGTTATTTGCCCTTTGCCGGATTTGTAGCACGTAAATATCTTCTATTCTGAAGGTTGCTTCTTTGTTTTGTTGATTGTGTCCTTAGCTGTACTTCTTACTTGATGAGGTCCCGTTTATTTATTTTTGCTCTTACTGCAATCGCCTTTGGAGTTTTCTTCATAAATTCTTTCCCAAGACTAATGTCGCTATGTCTTTCCTGCACTTTCTTCCAGATTTGTTATGGTTTCGTGTCTTAGGTTTAAATCTTTTACCCAATGTGAGTTAATTTTTGTTAGTGACAAGAGGTACAGGTCTAGTGTCAGCCGCATGTACAGGTCTAGTGTCAGCCTTTTACATGCGGCTAACCAGTTCTCCCACTTATTTAACAGGGATTCTTTCCCCCAGTGTATGCTTTTGTTTGTTTTATCAAAGATCAGATGGTGTTATGGCACTGGTTTCTGTCACTCACCAGACAGTGATGTGATATCCTCAATGGCGGAAGCTATCATATTCAGAGTTTTAGTCATACCAGCTAATGATTAACAGCTACTGATACTTGAATTAATTAATTTACTGATTAATCAATTTAATAAAAAAATCCTCAACATAATTAGTTTTATTGCTTCCTAGTATAGGAATGATGAGCCCTCTGACCTCTATACTCTCTAAGAAGTGTGGTCTATAGTTAGAGTTATAAAACCACTCAGAATCTGACCTTGGTTACTTAGTACACACAGAAGCAGCAAAATACCCTGGGTAGTAAAGGTTTATGACTTCTCTCTTTCCAGAACCCATTATGTAGAGATAAGATTATATTTAAAGTCTTGCAAACCTAAGGTTTTTTTAATAACATGTAACTGTGTTAAACATCATACAGCACGTCTTCCAAACCAGATGAGGGTGAGGATCATGTGTGGACCATCTTTGCACTTCCAAGGTTGAGCACAGTCCCCAGATCTGAGTAGGTATCTGACATCAGTTGTTAAACCAAATCCAGTCAAAGAAGATGGCAAAATCAATACAGACTCATATAACACCTTCATGTATAAATTATTTCACTGAGATAAAAGGGCCTGCATACTCAATAAGCATTGGAGAACACTCTACATCACATTAGAGGTTAGGATATACTTACAAGAATTTAAGTGGGAGAAAAAAGAATAGAAAATGGCACAGATAAAAAATTACAAGCTTTAAAATCAGGCATACCTGTTTCAAATTCTAGCTCTTCTGCAGGCTTAACAAGTAACCACTGATTCTATAGATATTTTTTTGAATGGTGCCCTGTACAAGGCAATTTACTAAGTGTTGAAGAGGTAAAATTAAATATTCTCTGCAATCTTAGAGCTTTCAATCATGTTTCTTGGCTTCTTCATCTGTAATATAGGACCAATATTTTTTCCTGGAAACCTACTGGTATACAACTACACATAATATGTGTGAAAATGCCCAGTGCAGGTCTTAGCATACAGTAGGCACTCAATAAATGCCACTAGAAGGCACAAGTCCTCTAATCTAGTTAGGACAAGTCAATGAACGTTCATGATGCAACTAGAGCTCATTGGCAATGTGATGACCCAATTAGCTACTAAACACTTGCAATATGGCTAGTCCAAATTCAGATGTGCTTGCTACAAGCGTAAAATACACAGTAGGATTTGAAGATTTGGCATGCAAAAAATATATATATGTAATAATGTTGAAATGGTTGAAATGATAATGTTTTCAATAAATTGGATTAGATTAAAACACACTATTAAATTAGTTTTACCTGGTGACCTGTTGTTGCTAGAAAATTTTAAATGATATATTTGACCTCCATTACTTCTCTTGAAAATGGTATTGGACTAAAGAGTAAAAGTAAGTTATGGGTTCTAAAAAAAAAAAAAAAAACCAATTGTTCCAAATCACAGTAGAGTTTATTTTTAAAAATAAAAGAAAAAGAAAAAGAAAATATGAAAACAACCAATTGTAGATGTCAAAAGTGACCCAGAAACATGTACTAAGTGAATGGATGAAAACACCAAGCCGAAATCCTGGTTTCATGTCCCGATGACGGCACTAACAGTGATTACCAGATTACACCACAGCCAGAACATTCACATTCACTTTAGTTCATGCACTGCTTGTGACCTATGCACACACCCAGGAAAGGAGGTGGTGCCAGCGGCTGGGGAGATGCTGGCAGAGACGTCCTCTCATCTCTGGCAACCGCTACTGTGGTTTACTTCCCCATTTGGAAGCAGTGTAAGGAAGATGGGCTGCAGACATACTGGATTTGGATATCATCATCATTCCTTCCTGGCAAGTTACTTAATCTCTCTGAGCCTCAGTTTACTCACTTATAAAGTGATGGTGATGATAGTAACTACATCATATGATTGTTGTGAAGATTGAAAGGGCAGGTTCGCCTGAAACACATGCAGCAGAGTATAAAAGCTCAATTGCTCATTACTGTCACCACCACAGTCTGTTTTATGCAATGATGTCTTCTCAGCTCTTGAGCAATGCCTGGCACATATTTGGTGTTCAATAAATACTTGTTGAATGAATAAAATAATTCATTATCATCAAATCAAACAATGGATGATCATTCAAATTTCTAAATTCCAGTGTCATCAGGCAGGATACTGCTGCCCTGTATTAATAGTCATAGCTACTGAGAATGGCCCCATGTAATGACTAAGTTGTCTCTTATTTTGACATGTGTCCCTCACTGTTGACTCCACCCTCAGGCCACTCTATCACCATCCCTGCAATGTCCATAGTTTTATATTTCCCTAATTCTTTCCATTTTTTCCCAACACATCCAACTGTGAGACTCTTTCCTCCCCCATCCAATTTAATCGTATAAAGCCTGCTCTGATTTAGAATCTCCTTTGCAGCTAATCGAACCTTGCAGCATTCTATTAGCTCTTCCTATTTGCTCTAAGCCCAAACTGAGGCATCTGGGATTATTAAGTAATAACTGGGGCTCATATCTGGTCAGTATATACCATCCCTTTTCATTCTGCAAATCCCCTTGGGATTCTCTTTCTGGCTGCCAGGGGTGGGAGAAGGGGGTAGAAGTGTGTGGTGGGGGGCTTGGTGGGGGGGGACTGTTTGCTAAGAGTTATTATCCCACACTTATCAGTATTAGACTGGATTTGACAACTCATAGCCCAGGATTTAAATGATCTAAGTCCTTCTTCATTTGGCAGCCTGGTTTTACCCATTATTTATTGTGCTACCCAATTTATTATCATCCGCACACTCGGAGGTTTGGCCTGTGGTGTCTTCACAACCAAGTGATTTATACAAATAATTAAAATATGGGGTTTCCCAGCAATGAAATCCAAAGCAATTCCCCCTCTCCTTTTCTCTCATCTGCTGTGTTCATCTCCTGCACATTAACCCTTGGCCTTCCTCTTCTCCTCGGGAAATTCATCCTCAGCTTCCTTGTGGGCCCTGGAAGGAAATGCCATTGGCAGGGAGAGAGGAGGGTGATCGCAGCAGTGCTCTAATTCTAAAAGTGTGTGTCAGGTCTTCCTACAGGAGACACCATGTGAAAACCCTTCCTGTGTGTTAGGGGATTTAGGATGTCACACCAGCCCTTTGAGATAGACATTGATTTTACTCTGTTTGACATCAGAGGGTCTCAGTATGAGACATGCCGTATCTCAGCCTCACTAGGACATGCAGAATGGGAAAGAGAAGCATGGGGTGTGGGGGATCTGGCCCATGGCCAGGATGAGGGGGAATACTGGTACCAAAGGTATAGTGCAGCAGTTCAGATGTAAGCTTTGAAATAAAATAAATCTGAAGTGAATTCCAGTTCTCTAACATAGTTAGTTGTGGGACTGTGAAATTAACCAATCTGTGCCTCAGTTTTCTCACTTGTAAAGAGTGAATAATAAAGCACATGGGGTAATTGTGAAGTCTGAATGCCATGTAACATTGAGGGCATTTAACAGTTTCTCCATCTGTGGAAAGGTGATAATGATGGTACCTAACTCACCTTACCTTCACAACAACCCAATGAGGTAATATACACAAAACACGTAAAACAGCGCCTAGAAATGCTCGACAAAGGTTAGCCTTGCCACTATTGCTGCTATTACTGCCACTGTTATTATTATTGTCATGATTCAAGCTCAAAGTCAACACAAAAGATTGGTACTATCCAACCAGTACACTGCAAAGACCTTGAGGTAGGGTCCTGCCAAGCAAAGTTCATCAATGATGGTAATTACAGCCCAGACTGCTGTGTAACGGACATGTATTTGTGTGTGGTTTTACTTTCCCTGCCTCAAAATCTACCGTGCCCTTCTCAAGCTGGGTGCCAATTCTATGTAGTTTTAAGGGAAGCTTGGTCTAAACCTCTAGCTTAGATAAAAACAACCTTAATAAGGGGATTCAGTGTCCTGTTGTCTTATCTCTAGTCTCATCCGTAGGAGTATGCTTTCATTCGACCACATGCTTCTTGCTGAAAGCTACTCTTTTATTCGCTTATTTATAATGACTTTAGAATTTACTTCCTTAGTATTACAGAGCTTATTCATTGATTTAAAATATTGGACAAGTGTAGCTCTGTTAGGGCATTTGCTGCATTGAAACTAAACAGACTCTCCCTTCCCCTCATTAATTTAATATCTTGCAAAACTATCTCTGTTGACATTGGCCTCAAGTAACCTTTAGCAATTCCCATAAATGCCATCTTTGTGCTTTGGAAATACTGTAAATTTTATCGCATGTTCCTATAAAACTTGCAACTAAGTGTGCTACGTGATTGATTGTCTGGGGTTGAATGTAAGCATCACTAAGTAGAAACAGCAACCCCACTGGTTTACATTTGAAAAGGAAGTGATCCTGAGAGTTATGGTGGCCCAAAAGTCCAAACTTGGCCCAGATTTCTCCTAATCCTATATCTAGAGCCAAGGGTAATGTCGAATACTCAACAAATAATTTTTGCCGGGAGTGTGTGTCAGTGATCGATGGGCAATAAGTAGCATTGTTTCCCACACAGTTTTCCTTCACTGAAGCGGCAGTAGCAGAAGAGCCACGTTATGATCATTCTGCTCAGCTGCGTGTGGTCTTGAGCAAGTTGTTTAAGTTCCCCGGCTGCAAACTGGTATAGAAGTAGACTCGATCTCATAGTCCAGTTTGAAGATTAAATGAAAGAATGCATTTAGCATTGGTAGCCCAGCCTTTGACACAAAGTACTCAAATACTTGTTAGCTATCAGTGTTTCCTCTTTTATTGGCTTGCATATTCCTAAATGTTTCATGTTCAGTAAATTCTATTGATCTTGTATTTGTTGCTGATTATAGTGTGATGGTGATGGTGTTATTAATGTTGTTGCTGGTTATGGCAACAATGACAAATTTTACTTTTATTGTTTCATAAAACATTTTGTATTCCCTCTTATACTTCTCTAAGCTTGCCCTTTATGCCTGATTTCAAGGCCCTGGTCATGGTGGAAATTCCAAATCATGCTTCCTTTCTATCTTTGTCCATCCTCCCCTTCCATCACCTGTCACTTGGTTTTCACTTGTTCTGCGGAGAAACAGTAGTTTCTGCGCGTCTGGGGCTGGAAGCCCGAGGCACCGGACAGAATATGATCATTTATCAATGCCATCATGCTTGCATTAAAGAGGACTTTGCAAAAATTTTTATGAGTATAAGTTTGTAAGAGATTCTTTTTTCCTCTTGTGGTCAAAAAGAAGTTATTGAACTCCTGATTCTCATACTGAGCTCCATGCAGGCTGCTGACTTCCCTTTGCCCTTTCACCCTAAGTGGGAAGCGGAGTAAATGAATGATGATTTCAGCCGCCTCCTTCTCTCTCAAGGTCACAAATGAGTCAGCATCAGGGACTTTGCCAATGAGTCATAAATATCCCTGCAATCCATCAAAATCCCAACAAAAGATTGTTTTTAAACCATAAGTGGGTTTAAAATAAGATCCAAGTTCCTGGATCTTATTTTACTCATCAAGTCAGTGGGAAATATTTATGCTTCTAACTTTGGGGTCAAAAAGAAAAGCTGTAGCCAACAATATAGATAGAGAAATTAGTGTGACCCCCTTGTGAGAGGATAAACTTCTCATAAAGGTAGGGCAAAAAAAATTCAATTGACAATGAACATGTCACATTTTTTTTTTTCTCTTTCTAACATTCATTAAGGACTTATCAGAAGCCAGGCATTCGGCTGGCTCCTGGATGCACATTATCTCATCTCACCCACACACCTGTCCTACAGAAAGAAGAAACATTTTCCTCTCTGGGTTTTGGAGGAGGAAATTGAGAATGAGGGTGACTGACTTTCCCAGTGTCCTGTGGCTGACAGGTAGCAGGACTGTGCTGTGACCCTCAGATGCACCTGACTTCAGCGTCTGACACCTTAATCACTAAGTTAAATTCTATTGGAAGTCAGGGAGATGAAGAAGGAGAGAACAGTATGCAGAAATCAAGTTTGCCTTCTCCCTGCTACGTAAGGTGCTAATTTTTAACAACAGATATAGTACAATATAGTTAAGGTCTCTAGCAAAATAATTTTAATTTTCTGCTCAGTACTACAACATAACACAGACCCTGAAGAAGTCCCAGCACTCTGGCTGGTTCTCTGAGCCTGCAGCAACTTCAGAAAGCCAACAGTGCCACAGATTTTGTAGACATTTTAAATGCCTGTAACTGGCAGTAATTGTTACATACACCTGAAAATGCCCCCATTTTTGTCTTCATTCTAGCTTACTTGGAATGCAACCTGCTATCAGGGATGGCTTTGTGAGATGTATAACGTTTTATTGATGAGAAGAATAGCATGATATGATTGTTGGATTAGCTAATGAGGAGAAGACTGGAAAAGGAGGGTGGGTTGTGTGTAGCTCCACCAGGAGGACACAGCTAATGCATGTTTTTCTTTCCAAACTCACACCTTGTAGATGCTCAGGGCTCCCTCCTCCCCCTCCCCATTGAAAGCCCCAAAGACTTCATCAGTTTCTTGTGAAAATGCAGAGAATATCTCCAGCTACATTTCTGGGTCAGATTCCCCATGAGTATTCAGGCTGCAGTGATCACCTCTATTTTTTTTTTCTTTCTTTTCCTTTTCTTTTCTTTCTTTCTTTTTTTTTGAGTCAGAGTCTCACTTTGATGCCCTTGGTAAAGTGCCTTGGCATCATAGCTCACAGCAATCTCAAAGTCTTGGGCTCAAGCAATCCTCTTGCTTCAATTTTTAATGTTTAGTAGAGACAGGGTCTCGCTCTTGCTCAGGCTGGTCTTGAACTCATGAGCTCAAAGCAGTCTGCTCCCCTCAGCCTCGCATAGCCCTAGGATTACAGGAGTGGGCCACAACCTCCTCCCCTCTTTTTAATGATAAAAGTATAACCTTCCTAAATGTTGGAGTGTTGCTTGAGTGACAGGAGAGTAAATGTTAGCCAACAGGCTAAGTGTTAGCAACAGAGCCATGAGATCAGTTAACCCCGTGACCCTGGTATATAAAAAACATAATCTCTGAGCCCCATTCTCTCCTCTAGGAGCAAATAGATAGATAAATAAACACACTTATTTCATGGATTTTCTGCTTAATACGTAATAATCCCTTGTATTACTCAATATGGGAGAAGGGTTCATTTTAAAATATTCCATTCAGAGGAGCGGATAGTACTGGAGAGGAAATGTTTATTTTATTCTTCCTACATCTGAGCTCTCAGAGAGAAGGCTCCTTAAAGTTGGTATCTCTCCATTCTGTATCCTCACTTTCCCTTGTCAGAGAAATCAATGCATCTAGACTGAGAAATAGAATTATCTAAAAGAAACAAATGTAAATTTAAAAACTTCTTCCAGGCACATACAAACAAATACAGCATTACAAGTGAGGGAAAGGGGAGGTGCTCAAAGGTTACAAAGTTTCAGCTAGGAAGAATAAGTTTTAGAGGTCTGCTGCACAGAATAGGAATAGTGGCTATAGTTAATAATTATATTATATATTTCGAAATTGCTAAAAGAGTAGATTTTTAAATGTTCTCGCCACAAAAAATGGTGAGGTATGTGAGGTGACTAATGTGTCAATTACCTTGATTTAGCCATTATGCAATGTAAACAGACATCAAATCATTACATTGCCCACCTTACATATATACAGTATAATGACCATTTATCATTAAAAAATAAAATTTTAAAATAAGCAAAATATCTCACAATTCTGCCCTTTAAACCTTACTACACATCCTTCTCATCTTTCTAAAAACAAACAAACAAAAAAAAACACCTAATATACACACATATATGCATTTAACATAACTGAGGGAATCCACACCCTCTGGAATGAAAGGACTTGACCACAAGCTACAGTGCTGAGACCTTTTTCTCGTCCCCGTTTTCTATGGAATGAAATTCAGCATACAGCTGACCAATTTTGAATTTCCTGCAAATTTAGAAAATGAAGTTCCAAAAGAACCCCTTGACAGAACAGAGAACTGTCTCAAAGCTCCAGAGTGTGTCAGTTCTGACACGCTGTCATCCCCCAGCAGGCCCTTCTTAGTAAAACATCTGTAGGAATCAGGAGGCCTGCCATCGTGTTTATCCTCCTTACAGAGACATTAAGTCTGACGTTTACACAGCCACAGAACTCATTTTCCTTTTGAAATCTGGAATCCTCCATGCATCCTGATGACTACCCAGAAGCATTTAAGAACATGATAAACGTTGGATAATTCCTGCAGCAAACATGACTATGGGCAATGCTTTGTAAAACAGTTTTCTCAGCTCAGAGCCCATGAGCCTGAGGTTTGGAATTGTAGTTGTTAGATACTGATTCAAGGATCAGGTTCTGTGGATCCAAATTTCAACTTCACCTGCTAACTGGGTTTAGGATGTTAGGCAAGTTACCTAGCCTTTCTGAGTCTCAGTTTCTTTACATGTCAAATTAAAATAACAATACCACAGCATCTTGTTCGTACTTAGAAAAGTACCTACTAGATTGCTCAATAAATATTAGCTGGTTTCAGTGAGGTGCGTCTGAACTTGGCCATGTCCTGCTTCTTTACTACCAGACAATAATCTTGCTGGGGTCAAAAATTCTTGTGTTCAACTTTTTGTCCCCAAAAGCACCTAGGACAGACTTACCTGGTTTGATGCAGATGCTGAATACCCAAATTATGCTGGGTAATTCAAATTGGCTAAAATCTGAGTTTTCTTCCTGGTTATTTGGTACCTAGTGATTATTTGACTCCAGGCTGGGGTGGGGAATGTAATGGTGAAGAAGGCGGCTTCACCAGATGGTTCCTCCTCCTTGCTCCTCCCCTTCCACACTGAGTCTCCCTTGAACCCTGGGGTCCCCAGGCCCCTGGCTGTGGACAGTACCCATCCATGCCCCGTTAGCCACACAGCAGGAGGTGAGCAGCAGGCAAGTAGGTGAAGTTTCTTCTGTATTTACAGTCACTCCCCATCACTCACATCACCACCTGAGCTCTGCCTTCTGTCAGATCAGCTGTGGTATTAGATTCTCATAGAAGTGTGAACCCTCCTGTAAACTGTGCGTGTGAGGCATCTAGGTTGTGGGCTCCTTATGAGAATCTATATACACCCCACCCCCAACCCTGTCTCCCACTGTCTATGAAACCCATGCCAAAAAGGTTGGGAACTGCTGCTCTATTAACCTCTATTGCCTCCAAGACAGGTAAATAACAGGGTTCAGGATGGAGCAGCCATGAAAACCAATAGCTATTTGCTATTGAATGTTTCTAATTTATGTGAGATTCCACCTCCATCCATCAACCCACTGCTGCCTTACAAGGAAAATATCAGTGCTTCAAAGTTCTCGTTCACAATTTTCGTATTAATGATATTCAGTTTTCCATGTGCTGTGCTAGGCACAAGGATACCACAGTGACCGTGGCAGACACAGGCTCTGCCCTTTTCAAGTCCAATGGGGAAGATGGACCAGGAAGGAGGTGGTGGTAATCATTAGCGTAGTACGTTTTATGTCAGGACATTCAAGGCACTATGGGGTTTCAGGAAGGTGTATTTTGACCCATATGAAAGGCTAGCTATGGAGCTTTACTAGAAAGCAAAACTTTCCTTAATAAAATACAAAGTAGATGTGGATTTGATGATGGCCTTGTTCTATATCTGATCTATATTTCCTGTGCTGAGAAGAGAACAGAACCTCAAACATCAGTGTATTTCTTGTATCTGAGTATTTTATGGCCAGCTGACACCACCTTCCATGTACGGTGGAATTAAGAGCATCCAGTCATTTCCTCCTGAGGCGGGCTTGCTAACATTTAGATGCATGCATAGCCTAGCTCCCAGGCACCTGCATCCATTTCTCTAGGGCTGGTCTCCCCCCACCCCCAAATGTTGTTTTTTTCCCCTTTCTGATAGTTTAGCGGCAGAAAGATACGGTTTCTTCATACTGTGTGTTTACTTTCCATTTTGCTGCTAAAACTGTATCGCTGCAGAGGAAATCAAATCTAATCTGCAATATATTTAGCATGAAAGCAGTAAGAAGCATTAATTCACTCCAGCAAGAGTGAAATACAGGCGGGTACTCAAAGGAAGAATCACCATGGAAACTGTTTTCTTGAGATTCTGTACTCTCCAGGCTCCAGGCATGACTAAGTGAAGAAAGGAAAGCGAAAGGAAGAGAAGAAATACCTTGCCCTTTCTGTTGTCACTAAATAAATGCTGCTGAGGAATGGCTATGAATTATTGATTGCATGAATAGAAGTATATATAAATTGGAATTATTAAACTGTTGTCTTTTAAATGAGCGTGTAAGAACATACTGGGAACTTGTTCCTCCATGTTCTCCTCTCCGAACTGTCAAAATCCTATTGAGCAATCAAAGAGCTATCCTAAGGTCACAAGTTGGATTATGATGATTAAAGAATTATGGGAGCTAGAACTACAGGAGAATGCCTTTGCCTCTGACTCCCAGATACACTTGCTTTTGTATAACAAATTTGAGATGATTATGGTTTCAGAATTTTTTCAAAGATATTAAATATGTAAAGATCAGAGGCGAGTTCTCGCCTGTGGGGACTGCGTTAATGGGATGTGATAGAATTTCCCTAAGGAATTCCTTATGGATGAAATTCACTCTGTGTTTGTGTGCACATGACTCTACCTCACAATGAGCCCACTCTTCCTGCTTTCTACATCTTTACCTTTTAATTAATAGCTTTCTCCCAGTGACACTATACATTTCTATTTAATAGCAGTGATTAAAAATACCTACATGTAAGTGTTAAGTGTTTCCCGTGAGTTAATCACTGTGCTAGATTCTTTGGATGATAATATCAAGAAGAGTGGTTTTTATTTGGGTATAATTGTTTATTTGCTATTGGATAAATGTTCACCCATAAAATAAACACTTATTTATATTGTTATGTAATCCTCACAACAACTCTATTAGAAAGCCCCCATTTTACAGATGAGGAAACTGAGTTTTGATGATGCCGGCTGATTACACTGATCACAGAGTCATTGAGTTACAAAACCTGGATTTGAAATGACATGGGAACCCTAAGTCCATAAGCTTAACAGCAACACTACATTTTCATTGCGGAGAAAATAAACAATCTGTCTTTTTTCCCCTTTAAGACAAGGTCTTGCTCTGTTGCCTGGACTCGAGTGAAGTGATGTCAACATAGCTCACAGCAACCTCAAACTCCTAGGTTCAAGCCATCCTCCTGCCTCAGTCTCCTGAGTAGCTGGGAATACAGGTGCCCACCACCACACCTGGCTGATTTTTCTAGTATTTGGAGAGACAGCATCTCACTCTTGCTCAGGCTGGGTTCAAACTCCTGGCCTCAAGCAGTCCTCTCATCTCAGCCTCCCAGGTTGGATTACAGGTGTGAATTACAGGTGTGAACCACCTTGCCTGGCCAACCTGTCTTTTTAATCTCTACACGAACTCATAGTTGCCAAGGGTCTGGACATGAGTAGATCCTCTGTGTATTCAAAACGAATACATATTGAGAATCTACCATTGTCCTAGGCACTGTACTAGATATAAAATTTGAAAATAAGATCAAGCCCCTGCCTTCAAGGAGCTTATAGTCTTTGGGGAATGTTGGCATGAATAAACAGAAAAGACAAAAAGTCTCAGGTTCTGAGAAAAGAGAGATTAATGCAATTTGTGGATTTGTCGAGATTTGTTTTGTCCTTCATGAGTGGGAGGAGTTTCTGAAAGGTGAATGGAAAAGAAAGGAACGTCTAGGGTAAGACTGCATGATTTAGCGTGGGAATGAGTGAGACGAGTTTGAGGACCTGTTAGGAGATCAGGGCATGTGACTTAGGAGAGTGACTTTGAACAAGTAAGTTGACAATCGAGGCAATTAGAGAACAACCTTGAACACTGGGCAAGGAAGTCTGGATTTTATCCTATCAACATGAGTTTTCAAAGGATTTATTTATTTATCCTGAGATGTTAATTTCATACAGTAAAGGACATTATTTAACCTTATTCAGCTCAATGACTTTTACAGATACATACACCCATGTCACCATTACCCAGATCAAGATATAGGACAAAAGCTTTTCTCATGTCCTGTCTCACATAACTCTCTCCTTTCCCCGATATTATCAATATTCTGACTTCTAAGTGAGTGTTCAAGGGAAGTAATAAGAAGGGAAATGATGGTATCAAAGTTTAAGACAAAGTTTAATGACTTATGCGATGTAGCATGGAGTGGAGAAGTGAGAGGTTTCAAACAGGGAGACCGACCACGAAGATGTTACGAGGTTCACAATCCCTCCCTCCATCCATCCATTTAAATGTTTATTACATACCCACATGGGGGATACAATGGTAACCAGCATGGCTCTCTCAGTGAGGAGACTAACAAATAAATAGTCACTTTACAGGGTACTAACTGCTATAATAGGAGGAAATACAAGTTGTTCTTAAAATGGGCATCTAACGAAGAATAGGAGGAAAGTCAAAGAGGCTTCCTGGGGAAAGAGATATCCAATCTGAGGATTGAGGGTGAGGAGAGATGAGCCAGACCTAAGGGGAAATTGAGATAAGGATGACTCCAGGCAGAGAGGCAGCACTTAGAAAGGTCCAGAGAAGTTAGAGGACTGGTCTGTGTTGAGGTAGTGATGGCAGGCAAGAGAAGGGTGGAAGGAATGAGAGGTTTTCAAACAAGAGAAATACCCAGACTTAGTGATCATATTCTATTCCAGGAAGCACATCAAGCCAAGTCTCTTTACACCATTCCTGAGTACAGTTGTGTTACACCTTGCATGTTGGGCGCTGACCTGATTGTGCAACCGTTTGTATCCATTGTGCAAAAAATGCCAGCTGTTCAGTACTGTGAAGTTTTTATTGTTGTCTGTATTGTGGGGCAGCCCACCTGGTTGTTAATCATTTCTCTTTGAACTTGAACCAGAAAAAGGCAGTCGGACAATGAGATTTCCAATGTCTTTCACCTACCTCATCAACATGAAGCTGTTTTCTTACTTTTTGTAGTACATCCTTTAGTTTCTCTTTTTGCTGGAGTGGGCTGGACTGTTCAAAGCAACCAGGCTGCCCACTCTTCTGACTTGTTCAACTGCTTTATTTCCCGCTGCTGCTTTAAGAAAACTTTTGAGTTTTTAACATCCTCTTTTCTCTCATCTGCCAGCAGGTAACTCAGTAAGCAAAAGTGGCCTTTGTAGCCCTGCACACCTGAGTTAAGCCCTAGCCCTATTACCAACTCTTCTTGTGACCATGACAAGTTATTTAATATTTCTGAGCTTCAGTTTCCTTGTCAGGGAATAATACCACTGCATAAGGTGTGAATGTAGATGTAAATATAATGCAGGAAAGCCATAGTACTCAACATAGTAGGTCTTCAGTAAGTGATATCTGGAGGTGGTAAAACAGCATGGTTAAGAGCAAAGACTCTCAAGTTTAGACTACCTATGTTGCAAGGCAAGCTCTGCCAAAAGCCAGCTGAGTTACCCTGTGAAAATAATCTAAGCTCCTAGTGCCTCAGTATTATCATCTGTAAAATAGGAGCGATGATAATGTTATCTCCCTTATGGGTATTTTGTGAGGGTTAAATGAATTATGAATGTAAAGTCTATCCTTTTATCTATTTATCTCTATCCTTTATTAGTAGGGCTTATATTAACCTTAGTTATTATTTTTATGTACAGCAGTAGAACCTCTGTAAGTTCACCACCTAAGGGACAGTGACAAACTTACCCACACACGAAGGTGCTCACCATAAGGAACTAGGCCTACTGTGCTGACACGTATATGTACTTTACTTTCCTGTACAGCTATTATTAGAGAATATCACATGAAATAAAAATCAAAACACAGTACAGTCATGCATACTCATCCATATAGTATCATACAAAATCAGTACATTTACTGCTTTCTCATGGTTTAATCATTCTTTCTGAAAAAGAGTCAATCTTGGTCTGTTTCTTATTCTCATTACGAGAAAGCACTCTCAGCGCTGGCTTCACCTCTCAGCACACCTGGGCATTTTTCCATAGCAAACATTTCACATCATCCTCTCTTGCTTCTTCCACTTCATCAGCAGCTTCATGAACTTTTACGCTGATCTGTCAGTATCACTTGGAAAATTACTTCCAGGTCAGGTTCATTACGGGTTGCCACCTCATCATCCATTGCAACAAAACCTTCAAAATCAACACATTTGAGTTCTGCCATGGGAGACAGACTGTCTTAGGGGCGCAAAATATCATGACCTTGGATTGTGAAAAATTCAGCTTTCTTGAAACACTTCTATGGCATTTCTGGCTGAACTTTATCCTAAGCAGAACTGATCCAGAGGACAGTGTCCAGAGCATTAGCTGATGCAGCAAATTTGCTCCCACAGGTAGACCACAAGTTTGTGTTGTAGTAATGAACCACTGCGGGAGCTGGTCTCGGTGGTGCATTTTAAATGTTTTGATGATTTAAAAACATCAGTCCAATCTGAGAGGTTGGATTTTTGAGGTCATGTTTGGAGGCAGAAATTCCCGTGTCACTTCTGTGAGATGATTCATTTGCAGATGGCCACGACAGTTGTCAACTGTCAGTAGTGGAAACAATTTCTTCTTCCTTTCTTGTTTGATACACCTTACACCCTCCTCAAATAGGGCACCAGTCATCCATGCACATTTGTTTGATCACGAAGTGATGGGGAGGTCTTTAGGCTGCAGGTTCTTGAAAGCACATGGTTTTGTTAATTTAGCAATCACCCAGGGCTTTAGTTCCTCTCCAGCTGAGCTGCACAAAGCAAAACTGTGAAACATTCTTTGGAAAGTTTTCCACTCTGACATTTGTCACCCTTCTTGACAAGGTTCCTGTCAGGCATCGCCTTAAAAAACAGTTAACATTCATCAGCATTAAAGACATCATCGTCTTTGAAGCCTCTGGCAAAGTCCGGGAACTTTTTGATGAACTCTTCCACAACTTCTACTAGAACTTCTTTAGATTCACCACATAAGACTGTCTGGGAGATCTCATGCCATGGTTAAATTTCTGGAGCCACCCACTTGATGCTTGGAAATCTGCCACCCCACATTCCTGTGCAAACATTTTAGCAACTTATTAGATCGTTGGCCCAGAGATTTGAGTATTAACTGCCCTCATTTGTTTGAACCAGCTTTTTGTGGCTTCATTAACTTCATCAAGTGACGTTTTCCTCCTTTTCTGCTGTAGGTCTCTGCTTTCCTTCCTGTATCTCTCCAAGTGCTCATGTTTATGTTTTTGGATGTTGCTAACTGCGATCTTGCTAGCACCAAAATGTTCCACCATCCTTTCTTGGCTGCTGCTTTCCAGAAAGGTGGAAGATCAACTTTTTCTTCAGTGTCACCTCTTTGAGTATTGACTACATAATTTTTCAGTAATTGTAGGATGTACCTATAATTCAGATCAGACCTTCACATTGAAAAACTCTTCCACAGCATGTAATAAACAATAGGATGTTAAGCCTAATCCAATATATGGTAATAATAAAAAATGAAAAAAGAACTTATACTAAAGAAAAAAATAACACAACTAGGGGGCCAAGCCCACACCTTCTACCCCTTGGTGTAGAATAAACTCAACTGGGCAAGTTACAGAGCATACATTAATACTGTGTGTCACAGTCCAGGCAATCAAGATACAACCTACAGAGTTAGTATATAGAGGTCAGTCTTCCCCTGAGTACATGTGGTGCATCTCTGGTCTATGAAAATCAGGTCAACTTAAGGAGGTGATCAATGTACAAAAATGGTCAATGATGGAGCTTCTACTGTATTACTGGGTCGCATCTGTGAGCTCTTATCCTGCAGGGCTGTTGCCAAGAATAGCTAATGAGGAGGTACACCTGGCTCAGTGCCAGACACACAGTGGGCCCCCAATAAATGTTGAATGAATGAGAACAAAGTGCTTCTCTCTGAATGTTTTCTGTAAATGTTTCATCTTAATGATCAGTGGGAGCTTCAACACGGAAGGAAGTGCCAAGCAAGTTCTCAGGGTGGCAGCCCAGGCTTGGGCCTGGTGGATTCTGATTATATTGAACAAAATAGAGTCAGATCAGTCTATCTGGTACCATTGAAACTGTGCCAATGAACAGCAAAATGTGATTTCATGTTGGGGGAGTGCCAGGATCCAGATTTGCAAATCAAAGAGAACCCTACCTATTTCCATCACCACCACCCCCTCCATATTCAACAGCCTGTGTGGGTTTCTTACCTTTGAAAGAGCTTCTGGATGTTTCACAAAATCAGGCCCCAGATGTTTGAAAGACTTTTGCAGACAAGGTAATCAATCCATTTGGTGGCCAGATGCTATCTGAACATCTTTCTGCTACAGCACTGCAAGTTTCTAAATTCATTGGAAACATAAATTAATTAAATCTAATCAACAGTGGGTGATGCAGAAGATTAAACAGTGAAAAATAAATACATTTCCAACTGGGTCATATTAGAGGCAGAGAAAAATACCTCCACTTTGGTGACAAAAGTTGACCTTTGTCATGATATTCTCAGAAACCTTTGTGAAGCTGTGGTTCTTCCCAAAGCAAGGCTGCCCTAGTGAGTTAATTCACTTTTCAAGAAATGAGAAATAAATTGTGTGTTTCTCTGACCAAGAAACATGCTGGTGTGGTCTTGTTTCTTATGCACTAATAGGAGTGAAAATCTTTACTGTTCCCCTATCATGAAGGGCCTGTAAATAGAAGGATAGTGCATGCGAGGGGCTAAGCTCTATGCAGAGAGGACGATTTTCCAATAGCCTTCCACAGTCAGATAAATTTAGACACAGGGTCAAGCATCCTACTTTCCTTCAAACTAGAATAAGTTACCTGAACTCAGGGATATTGTCTATCCCTACTGAATTCCTATCACCAAGAACAATGCCACATAGTAAGTGCTCGATAAACATCTGTTAAGTGAATTTCTTTCTTTCTTTTTTTTTTTTTTTTGAGCCAGAGCCTTAAGCTGTCATCCTGGGTAGCATGCCATGGCATCACAGCTCACAGCAACCTCTAACTCCTGGGCTTAAGCAAATCTCTTGCCTCAGCCTCCCAAGTAGCTGGGACTATAGGCACCCGCCACAACGCCTGGCCATTTTTTGGTTGTAGTCATTGTTGTTTGGCAGGCCCAGGCTGGATTCGAACCTGCCAGCTCTGGTGTATGTGGCTGATGCCTTAGCCGCTTGAGCTACAGGCGCCAAGCCAAGTGAACTTCTTTTATGATAAGACTTAAGAATTTTTCATTTGCCCAGGTAAATCCTCCAATGTAGAGGATAACCTGTGAGCTATTTCCAAACAGTGTTTGATACCCCCCCCCAAAAACCCAGCTTCTTGAAAGACTAATAATCTACAAGATATATTTTAGAGAACTAAGCTCTAAAGTATTGTTGTATAGCAGTGGCCCCCCAACGCTTTTTGGCACCATGGACCAGTTTCATGGAAAACAATTTCCCACAGACGGGTGGGTGGGGAATGGTTTCGGTATGAGTCCACGAGCAATTGCTTTACTATGGTCTCTGTGCAGTCAAACTTCTCTGCTGATGATATTTTGTATTTGCAGCTGTTCCCCAGTGCTAGCACGACCCCCTCAACTTCACCTCAGATCATCAGGAAGTAGATTCTCCTAAGAAGTGCACAAGCTAGTCCCTTCACCTATCTAGTTCACAGCAGAGTCAGCACTCCTGTGAGAGTCTAATGCCACTGATGATCTGACAGCAGCTCAGATGGTGATGCCAGCGACAGGGAGCCACTGTAAATATAGATGAAGCTTCACTTCTTTGCCCACTGCTCACCTCCTGCAGGTTAGGAACCAGCTGGTTCTAAACAGGCCACAGACTGGTACCAGACTGCAGCCTGTGGGCTGGGGAACGCAGTTGTATATAGCACCCCTATCTTTTGTCTCATATCCTTTACTGTCAGTCGAAATGGAAGTGGAGAAGGTTATTGTTGAACAAATAGTGAATTTATGGGGTCAACTTCTGGGCTAGAGGCTGTCCTCCAAGGATGTGCTCAGCATAGTGGGGAGGCTAGCCTTCAGTCCTGGAAAGCTGTTTCCTCATTCACCATTTCCGCTTGGGACAAATGGCCTAAGGCTGTGTGGATAAAGGTGTCGCTTCCTTGCACGCCCCTGTAGAGGTAACAGTTTTCAGAGGCTACGACCAAACAGTCAAGACCAGCAGCTACAAATTCGTATGCCCACAGAGGCCAAGTAACATAAAAGATGAAAACAGAGAGGTAGAGGAAAACCTCAGGAAGATAACTGGGAGCTGGCACTTGGCCTCAAGTCTGAATGTACTCTCAGGAGTGTTAGGAGATGCAGGGTACTCAAGGCCCTTCTGACGGGAGCAGCTGCTTCCTTACTCGAGCCAGGAGTGGCCATATGGGATTGCCAGCCCTATGTTGCCAATCTATTTATTTTTCTAAAGAAACTGAAAATCTGGATTTTTTTAATTGAAACTTGATAATGTCTAAAAGTTGGCAACTCAATCAAAAAAAATGGAAAACTTTGCGTGGGCTAACATTGCAGCATTAATAAATAAACCAGTCCAAATAAAACAACTCCTCTGATCAGATGTAACCCATTCACTGCAACTGGGGTCCTCTAGGCTATTTGGTCCTAAGATGTGGAGCTGTAGAGCCCTGCTCTGCCTTTCCTGGGATCCAGAGAAGTGATCACTGGGAAGAGTAACAAATTATCACATTTACTGTGTATTTTATTTATAATGTGCCAGGCATCCCGCCAACTCCTTCCTTTCCTTATCTCATTTAATACTCATAATTCCCCTCCAATGTAGTATCAATATTATCCTTATTCTGTAGATTAAGAAACTGAGATTCAGAAAACTCCAGTAATTTGCCCAAAGGCACATCATTTATAAATGGTAGAGATGCCTGCTATTTTCCCACCATCTAAAGTCAGCCTGTTAATCCTTCACTTTATACCATTACTTCTAGGTAAGGTATTATTCTAACATTTACTGCTTATGTGTGTCAGGCACCGTTCTTAGTGCTTTGCATAAATTATTCACATAATCCTCTATAATATCATTCCTATTATATAGATTAGATAAGTGGAGGATGGGAGAGAGGTTATGTAATATACCCAAGATTATCCAGCTGGTAAATGTCAAAGCCATAATTTAAAATGAGGATGGGGGCTGCTATATCACCTCCTGGAATCATTTCTCAAGACAAAGCCTTAAGCTCTGCATGTGGAAGGTACCTAGTAAATAATTTTCAATTGACTACAAACCTCATTTCCAGCTGTGTACAAGCTTGGGATCCTGAGCGTGGTGTGTCCTTGGTACCTCTGGATGGCTGCTATTTCAGCCATAATCACATGTGACTCACTGGCAGCTGTCACTCAGGCAGCTTTCTCTGGGTCATTTTGCTAATTCCAGCCATGCAGAGAAGACCGACAGGCCGTAGAAGCTGGCTCAGCCTCTAATGAACTGTCTAATCCAGAAATCCTTTCTCAGCAATCAGCAATCCAATTCAAACTACATATTTGACTGAAATAGTTCACTGGGTCAGACTTCTTGGCATATAAAGATCTTCCCACCCAGTCTCTGGTGTTTTATTGCCCTTCTTCCTGAAAATTGAAAGGGTGGAGACTGATTTAAACAAAGGCTAGAATTTAAGTATCTGAAGGGTGTGTGTACATTTTATAATGCATGAGTTTTGGTGTATATGATTAGCTAAGAGCTGACCTTATTAAGGAAAATGAGGCAAATGTAGATTTAATTGGCTTTCAAATTTTCATGATCCCATAGGTCTGCTACACCCAATTCAACTGAAAACTAAATATCTGTGTGTGAGAACAGTATTACAGCATATGAACCTAAGTGATCAGGCAACAACTATTAATAAATAGTCTAGAAAACTGTACTTTCATTGGACATTGATGGCATGTCTACTCAGTATGTGTCAAACATTGAGCAAGAGTCTAAGAATACTGTGGTGAAAAAGTCAGCTCAGATCTCTGCCCCCGTGAATTATACAATCTTACAGGGGAAACACGTTACGACATAAATACATAATGTTGTATTCTGGAGGATGCTTTAAGGAAAAGAATAAGGTCCTGTAGAGCAATGTAGACATTTTTTAAACAGACAGTTAGAAAAATGCCACTGTCTGGAGTACATTCAGCTGATATTTTTTTAAAATGAAGTGATATAAGCCAAGGAAAAAGCAGTGGTTTAGGCATAAAGAGAACAGCAAGTTTAAAGACCTCAAAGTGGGGGAAAGCAGGCATTTGTGAGATCCTGAAGGTAAAAGGGGGGCTGGTATGTAGCGAGAAAGAAGGGTTGAGAGATGGTTTAAGATGAGGTTTGAGAGAGAGGAAAGTGCCAGTTCACAAAGTTTCCTTAGTGATAAATTATCAAAAGATTATATTACCCCAAAGCTTCCCTCCAGTGACTTGTGATACTTTTTAATGTTGATTTACATTCAGTTGAAGAAGCAGGAGATGCACTTGAGATCTTGGCCAGTGTTAAGTTTACGCCTTTGGTGTTTAATGGTTTCATCTCTCCTCTTGCCTTATAAAAGACTGACATAGTATTTTTTCCCAAGAACTTTGCAGAAAACAATGAATCTCAATCAAGGCCAAGAACCCACTACCATGTGTGTTGCAGAGAAAGGAATTTTGCAACTATGGTCAATAGCCATTGGCTTTTTTAGGCCCTAAGCTTTCCCATTACTCTCCAAAGGCAATAACACAAGTTGTAGGAATCAGTACTTAAAATATTTCCCAAAAGCTGAGTCCTTGGAGATAAGGAAATATGATCTGATTTCCACTTCTCTCTCTCTCATCTGCTATGCTTGGAGGAAAGGTTTCAGAAAATGGTCTTGGTACTTGATTTCCTAATCTACTGGTTTTATTTCAAAGGTGTCTGAAGCTGCAGGCAAAAATGTAGTAATTGTGACTTTAAGTTTAGGAGAGAGCTGTCATGTGCACTGCATGGGCCTGTAATCACTCGTCCCCATGAGAATCCTAAGTCTCCAGTTGTGAACCATTTGCATCATGTTTGCTGTTCACAGAATGAGACCTTAGGTACTGAGAGAGATGCTGTCTATTAAAGAAATAAATATGAGTCTGTCTTCAGGGAATTGATAATCTGGTTAGTATGTTCAAGCCATTTATCAATATTTGTACCATAATCCAATATAAGTGAGCCATGCCCTACGAGAAGATGCCAGCTAGGTTAGTGAAGTTTTAAATGGAAGTTATTCTTACTTGCTTTCTAGAAGAGACTAATTTTCAGCTAGGTCTTGGAAGGGAGAGGTAATAAGATAGATTTTTAAGAGAACAAATTCCAGATTGAAGAATTATGTAAGCAAAGGTCTGAGGGCACAGTGGTATTGAGTGACTGTCTCAGATCCCATTAAAATTTAAAACATTTAGGTGGGGCTTGGCACCCATAGCTCAGTGAGTAGGGCTCTGGCCACCTACACTGAGGCTGCAGGGTTCGAGCCCAGTCCAGGCCTGCTAAACAACAATGACAACTGCAACCAAAAAATAGCCTAGAGTTGTGGCAGGTACCTGTAGTCCCAGCTACTTGGGAGGCTGAGACAAGAGAATCGCTTAAGCCCAAGAGTTTGAGGTTGCTGTGAGCTGTGATGCCATGACACTCTATGGAGGGTGGCATAATGAGACTCTGTCTCGAAAAAAAAAAAATTTAGGTGCTGTCCAGAAGTCCCCTAAAAATAGGATGCAGGATTTTGCAAACATGCATATGTATAGGAAAAGGAATTATAGCTGTTATTAGATCCTCAAGGAGTTCCAAAATCACCTAAGCAAGGTCATGATCTAGAGCAAATTTTATCCTCAGAGAAGCGTTCAGGCTTCATATTCCTTTATCCATCAAACATCAATTGTGCTGGATTGAATCAAAGATGAGCCAAATAAGAACTCTTCCCTTGATGAAATCCATTTCAACAAGGAAAACTATACATACAAGTGAGAATGTCATGGATAACATGAGAAGTAGAAAAAGTTATGGGAGTTGTAAGGAGAAAGGAATCTTTTCTGATCAGGAGTTTAGGAAAGCGTCATGGAATAGGTAGTATTTAAGCTAGCCTTGAAGGATTCATATTTTCATTTTCTTTCATTCAGCCAGTCAACAGGCATTTTTTGGCAGGGTGGTGCAAGCCTGCTATATAGTATAGCTACTGTACTATATCCCTATGCTAGGTTCCCAGATGCTAAGCGTGAATAAGATCCTGCCCCCAGGGATCACACTGTCTATCCCAATGAGATAAGAGCAGCCACAAGTCACGGCAGGAATGTCTCAGGTAAATGAACTGGTATGGAAGTTGGTCAAAAGAGACTGTATTTGCTTAGGGAGTCCAAAGAGTTGAACTTTGCCAAAGTATCAGATGTGCGACAAGAATGGAAAAGTTAAGGTTGAGCCCAAAAGATAAACTCTGCCATGTGAGAAGTAAAATCTATAATGATGAGTGAAAGGTAGAGAAAGAATTAAAAAAAAAAAAAAAAAGATTAACAAAATAGCAAAGGAACAAGAAATAATAGAAGGGGAGGGAAAAGAAACAGCACACAAGAGGCAGGTCACAAACACAAGTATTGGAACTAGAGTCAGGTTCAAATCCCAGCTCTACTGACTATTAGTTTCCCAAACATGGGCAGGTTATTTACCCTCTCTGAGCTACCATTTCTCCATCTGGAAAATGAAGGAAGATACTAAAATCATGGAGTTTGAATGACAATTAAGTGATATAATGTAAAACACAAAGCACAGACTTTGGTGAAGCTAAGTATTTGATATATGAGGCTAATGGTATACGTGAGGGAGAAAAGTGTGTGTAGAAGGTCTAAGAATATGTGTGGCAAGCAGTAGCCCAATTCAATAAATGGTAGTTTCAAAGAAAAAATATGCTTTTCTTTCTAACTGTGCAGAACTGATGTTTGTCTTAAGACTAAAACGTCTTGAGGCCAACTCAACAGCTAATTAATTTCAGTGAGTTGTCTTCAAGACAGTCGCAAACCTCTCTCTGTAGTCAGACCTCGGGAAAGGAATGTGCAGCTAGAAGAGTTTTCCATTAAAGACTGACTTCCTGGAAGGGAGATCTACAAATCACTTGGAAAGTTCCTGGCACTGTCACCTGAGTCTGGCCATTTACAAAGTGTCTATAAATCTTCCACAGGGAAAGGATGAATTGGTGGGGTTTTCCCCCTTGACAGACTGGTTTCTATAAAATATTAGGAAGAGTGGTGAAAGTTAAGAAAGGCCGTAAGGAGGTCAGACTGCCCGTGTGCAGTGATCTTGTACCTGGCTCGGCTCTTCAGAGAGTACAGAGGTGAGCAGATAGGAGGCAGCTACAGGAATAGAGTCTTTCCTGCTCTCAGCTTCTAAAGAAAAAGGAAGGAGGGTGGGATAGAAAGCAGAAAACAAAAACAGAGAGAAGGAGAAGAAAGAGAATGGGGGGGGGGGAAGGGAGGTCTTTCATTTCGTAGTAATCATGTGGATTTCTGAAATCTGGTATGCAGAAAAACTCTTGCAATGCTAAATGTTCCGAGACTCTTGTTAAATTTTATATGAAGGGAGGGTTTCAGTAGCATTTTTCTCACTGTCTATCTTTTGGCTGTGGGCAGGAATTGAATCTGAACAGATTTTATTTCAACTGTCGGTATTGTTCGGTATTGTTCAGTCCCGGTTCCTGTTTGTTTATTCACACATTCTTGATTCATTCAGCAGTTTCACTCTCTTTCTTCTTCCCTGTTAATTTTTTCTGGCTCTCGCAAATCCTCATCAGCATGTATAAGCTTGTTGTTATTTCTGTGGTATTACCACAACACTGTCTTGACCCCACTTTCCCTAATGTCTTCTCCCTCATTTCTTTTCCTCTTTGTAGCAAAACGCCTTGAAAGACTTGCGCACAGTCATTGTCTGTATTTTCTCTCCTCCCGTTTTCTCTGAAACCCATTCCAGTTATGTTTCATTCCCACCATTCTGTAGAAATCGTATGTCAAAGACAAAAGCGATGTGCACAACACTATATCCAAATGTTGCCTCTAACCTTTTACCTGGCCTGTGAACAGTGTTTGGTGTGACCGTCACTCCCCTGCACTTCACCTGGCATCCAGAACACTTCCTATCTTGATTTTCCTACTATCTCACTGCTAGTTCCTTCTTTGGCTTTGTGATTTGTTTTTGTTTTTCTGGCTCTTATTTCCCCACGCCCAACTTTTTAAGTGCTGGAGTGCCCCAAGGTTCAGCTCTTGGTCCTCCTCTTCTTTTAATACACTCACTCTCTGAATCTCATCCAGTCTTGCAGCTTTAAATACCATCCGAATCCTAATAACTCAAATTTATATCACCTACCATGTACCTCCCCCTGAACTCCAGACTGTTGTTTTCAATTATCTACTCAACGTCTCTACTTGTAAACCTCTCACATGTCACATGCCAAAAAGTGAACATCTATTCAGTGCATAAAAAGGTTCTCCCCCAAAGCCTGCTTCACTCACAAAATTCCTAGCCTCGATGACAACTCCAACATGATAGTTGCTGAAGGAAAAAACCTTGGGATCATCCCTGATCTTCTCTTTTTTTCCAAACCATATATTTTGCTATACAGTTAGCAAATCCTGACAAGTTGACCTTCAATGTGTATCTAAAATATGGTCACTTCTCTCCACTTCCACAGCCAACGCCTTGGTCTGAACCACCATCATCTCTCACCTGGATTATGACAATACACTCTCCGCGTCCACCTCAGCCCTCTGCAGTCTATTCTCAACACTGTAACCGAACTGATTGCTGTGCAACCATATCACTCCTCTACTTACCACTCTCTAGCACCTGTCCATTGCAGCTATTCCTTATTGTGGCAAATTGTGCATAACATAATGTTTGCCATTGAATGAGTTTTAGGTTTACAGTTTGACAGCATTAAGTCCATTCACATTGTTGTGCTCATTTTCACTTTCAGGAAGTGCCAAAGTGCTTGCTGTAACCTAAAGACGCTACATTTTCTGTACCTCTAAGTTTCTCCTATCTCACGTTCTCTTTTTCTGCTCTGCTCTGATTGCACTGGTTCTCCTGTTTCCCTCTTACGGACGTTCTACCATCTGTTCCCTCTTTCTGGAACACTCTTCCTACAGAAACCTCTGTAGTGAACTCTCTCACCTCCTTCAAGTCTGCTCATTGAAGCCTGTCCCAACTGCCCTAATTACGTGGCTGCCTCCCTCCAAACTCCAGCACTGTTCATCTCTCTCTCTCTCTCTCAGCTCTGCTTGTTTCCATAGTACATAACATACAATGTAATTGATGATGTTCACTGATTATCGTCTTCTCCATGCAACTAGAATAGAAGTTCCATGAGGACAAGTATTGGATCTGTTTTTTAAGTTAAAGTATCTTCAATACCTGGAATAGTACTTGACACGTAGTGGGTGTGCTCAGTGGATCTTTGTAGAGTGAATACATTTATCAATGAATGAACCTATCAAAATTGAGTCATGATTTTTCTACATTTAATATTATTCATTATTATATAAACTACTATATGACCTTGAAGTCAAATATAATAGATTTTCAAAATATCCAATTTTCAGTGGGAAGAAAAAAGCAGTAGGTATATACTATAGTCAAGTGCAGGACTATATCCTGATGAATATTTATTAAAGATCGGATCCTACTGTTGATGAAAATCAACACTAGTTTATTCATTCTGTCTTTTACTGTTTACCTAGTGTGTGTCCAGAAAACTCAGTGCTTTAAAATATGCCTATTATTCAAAAGAGAGTAACATTTTATAATATTCTTCAAAATACCACAACTCCTAGCCAGCAATGAGGCAGAAGGCAGGGAAGAGAAATACTAAATGATTTATAGAATTGTAGTTGGCATACTTGGTTCTATTGCTTTCCATTTTCTTGCTAAGGCCATCGAAAAGCCATCATAACATAATGAATTGTGAACTTTTAGCAGCATCTTTATTTTGTTTGACATAGAGACCTCATGTTTTTAGGAGGAAAAATCCAAATTTTTCCTATCATATTCTTCATCTCTTTGTGGTTATCTAGAATTTAACATTTAGAAAAATAGAAGAGATTTCTTGAATGCAAGGATATGTCTGAGTGTGTTTCCTTAAGTTCTGATGGGGACTTACTACTTACCTCTAGATTAAAAAGAAAAAAATAATAGGTTTCTTTTTCTGAGACTCAAAGACCTCCATTATGAGAGCCTTTGAATAACTTCTCCAGCATTTTGTACTATATCTCAATCTGCCATTACTTTCCAGTCCTCTAAACTGAATGCTTCACGAAGGCAAGAACCAGTTAGTTTATCAGTACATCCCTGATGCCCAGCCCTGTGACATGCACGTAAGAGTTGTTCACTAAATAAAGTCTTTTTATCTCAGACTTATTTAGTCAAAATCCACTTTAGTGGCCTTATTACCACCTCTATGGCCTCTCCCAGATAGTGTCCTACCCTGGTGCCATCTCTTCCCCAAGCCCACTGCTTTCTCTTCCTGTGATTCATAGGATCCTGAAATTCCTACCAATACTACAAAGGCTTTTGAGGATAAATCCTATTCTTTACTGATCAGTGTATCTACTTCCAAAGTCATCAAAAACTCACTATTGTACATAAGAGTGTCCCCTTGCCTCACACCCCTTAAGTAAATGTCTGTATCTATACAGCATGAATATTATGTTTGTCGATACTTTAATAAGGGTTATCCATTCTCTCTGTCTTGATCTACTTTGATTTTGGGTCTCTTGGCTCTCATTCAGTGGTCTGCTACAGAAAAAAATATTGAGAAGCATCTTATGCTAAGACACTCAACTAGGCCCCAAGGGTTTAGTGCTGAACAAGTTCCTTGTAAAGTTTACAATGTGGAGACTAAGGCGGACATTTTAAATCATTCTATATCATCATGATAAGTGCTAATGGCAAGTGGTCATAACTTATGAAGGCAAAGGATGGGCAGTAATGAGGCTGCTTGACAAAGGGAGCTATCTTGGGCTTGAAAGAAATCATGTAGGGCCTCCACAAAGAAGTGATATTTGAACCAACCCCCCAATATGGGGAAATTTAGTTTCCACAAAGAGGACACCATGTCTTACTGACTTTAGAGCATCTGGCATTGCAATATTTCTGGCCAGAGATGTGCCAGATGCTGTAGTAAGTGTGTATGGGTGGCACACAGCCTGCTTATGAGCTCCTACAGATGTGAGAGCTTTCTCATCTTGGACTGGGGGTGTCAGCCTTTGATGTCCTGTGTTGTGCAGATAATAGATCTGAATGATTGACAGAGTTTGTATTGCCTGAGCAGTTAATTACTCCTCTGCTTTTTCAAAGATTGGTGACAGATGGTAGACACCTTGACAGCAAATTCTGCTGTAAACCACACAGGCATATAGGCAAGTCTGGACTGCTATCAGTTTCCCACTGGATTTTTCTGTTCTTGGAGACTTATAATGTTTAAGACTCCTTTGCCCTTTGGGCAAGTTTTGTTCCAGCTACAGGAAAATTTTCTCTTCTGGGCTTCTATGTTGCAGGAACTTGTTTCGAATAAAAGACAATCGTCATCAACCAGGATGTCCCTGCGTTGTCTCAAACCTGGTTGGTGCTGGAGATTTGGTCAGCATGAATAAACTGTGCATTTTAATGGGAACAGCATGGCATTCATTACTCACCTGCTTCCTACCATCTGGATTTTCACAGCTCAGCAAGCATGGTGGGCTTCCTGCATATTAGCAGGAAGAGCTTGGCTCCTAAGGAGCACATGGCTGGGTCCCTTTGAAGTCGTAATTTTACAGTGGACACCATGAATAAATTGGAGTTGGCATTCTATCCTAGTAAGCTGCTTTCTTGTTTAAATGGCTGAAAAATAACGTGCCATCTCCACAGAAGGGGAAGGAGGAAACAAACACAAACCATCTTAGTACTAAGAACCAATCAAGTGGGTAGGAAAATTAGTTATGTTGTAGAGTGAAATAAAAACGTGCATGTGGGCAGTGCCTGTGGCTCAGTGAGTAGAGCACTGGCCCCATATACAGACAGTGGTGGGTTCAAACCTGGCTCTGGCCAAACTGCAATGTGCATGTGAATATTTGTGTAAGGAGGTTGTAGGACAAGGGACCATTTTTTCCAAATCAACATGCATTAATAATTTGGCCTGGTGCAAAGTGCTATGAGAAAAACAAAGATGGAAAGACATGTCTACTAGTGTACATTTAGATGGAAGTAACAGAAAATTAACAGTAGCTTAAACCACAGGGTGTCTGTTGTTTAACAATTCAGATATAGGCTGTCTTAAAGTAGGTTTTAGTTGCTCCATGATATCATCAAAAACACTGTCCCATTTTTCCATCAGTCACACTTAGCCTTTTAAAGTCCTTAGACTTGTTACCTCATGGCTATGTGATGGCTATCGTAGCTCCATGTATCATGAATATATATATGACTACATACATAGACAGAAGGCAAGGGGTAGTCAATCCTCCTCTCACTTCTTTTGTTCAGGGAAGAAAATCTTTCCCAGAATCTCTGCCTCTCCTCCCTCCCTCCCCCAGCCCCTAGCAGACTTTCCTCTATGCCTCATTGGCCAGATCTGGGTCACATGGTTAACACTAACCACAAGAAAGGCAAATAAGCAAGTATTTGGGTTTTCCAGCCTCTATAGTGGGACAGCAGGAAGCAGATAAGGAAGAAATGCACTGGATAGGAGTAGCTAATCAAGAGTATCTGCCAGAACACTTTACCTGCCATTGATGGGCCTGGTCTACAGGGGGCAGACTGATGCACCATTTTCCAATACTATATTTATGATCAAATAGGAAGCAACAGTTGTGATGAGATCTTGGGAACTGGAGCTATTCAACCCTTCTATCTGTATTCTTTCATATAAGGCAAATAACCAACACTGGGTAGACAATAAAACCCATATGTACAGAATTAGTTGTATTCAAATGAAAGGATTCAGTATCCAAATACCAGCCACTGGTTGGATGACAGAGAAAACATGTCTGGATGAGACAGAAAGTGTGTATTATATACACTAGGTTACAGATAGCAAGTATGTGGTACAATTGTTACTTATTTTCCTGCTCCTGCCCCAGCAGACATGAGTAATTGATCACAGCATTCATAACAAGATCAGATATGAGCTCAGAATTCTCAGTAGGTAGCTTCCCTGAGTAAACTGAAATTGATGAGCAAAATTAGATCTACTTGTTATTAATCAGAACTATATATTTACTACTACCATCGTCAAGACAAAGCTGAATGAATGTAAGAAGCAATGTCGGGCGGCACCTGTGGCTCAGTCGGTAAGGCGCCAGCCCCATATACCGAGGGTGGAGGGTTCAAACCCGGCCCCTGCTGAACTGCAACCAAAAAAAATAGCTGGGCGTTGTGGCGGGCGCCTGTAGTCCCAGCTACTCTGGAGGCTGAGGCAAGAGAATCGCTTAAGCCCGGGAGTTGGAGGTTGCTGTGAGCTGTGTGATGCCATGGCATTCTACCGAGGGCCATAAAGTGAGACTCTGTCTCTACAAAAAAAAAAAAAGAAGCAATGTCAAGTTAAGAAGTTAATGGTACTGAATCAAGAATTCAGCCTCATTCAAAGACAAAGGGCATAGACTGAAAGGGTAGAAAACTTCACAAAAATGTATTGATGAATTTTTTGCGCCTCCTCTCACTGAAAAAAAAAACTCTTGAGTTTTGATAATTATTATCACTATTATTCTAATTAGTGATAATATTTTAAAAGTTTACAAAACAATTCATTGACTCTATGTAGTAAGAAAATGGTTATGGGGTGGTGGAATAAGATGGTGGACTAGAGACATCTCACTAGTGGAGAGACAGGGTGAAAGCGGCCTTCAGCCACTTCTGGCTGGGAGGAATGTGCACTGAAACATCACTCTGGGGCATAGTGAAGCAGCAAGAGAGTTGAGGAGCCAGTGAGGAGGTCTGGAGCTGAGGAAAATTGACCTGGACAGCAGGTACTTGGTATGGACAGAGGTTGGCCAGTTGGCCTGCTCTTCGGTGAAGTGCTGGGGATGGGAAAGAGTTGCCGTGCAGTACTTTGATTTTGGACTGCACTGCTCATTGGAGCAGTGTAGATTCAAACAGCGTCCAGCTGCTAGGGTTGAATGCCTCTCTCATCAACTTAGCTGCTGGTGGGGTGCCACCATTGTGGGGAGACTGTGCATGTGGGAGGATCATTCCTTGGGATCCCAGTGAATGCCAGGCTCTAGCGGCCTGCTGAGCTCCAACGGACACCACTGGGGTGAGCTGAGTGTTCCTGCATCCCCAGGATGGCTGCTTTGTTGTCAGAGGACACTGTCTGACAGTCCTCCTGGGATATGTGGCCAGAGCTCTGGGACCCCAGTTCCATGGGGATTGAATGCTGATGAAGCCTACAGCCCAGATTAAGGGCAAAGAAGTCAGGAAGATGAGGTCTGGTCTCCTTTGCAACCAGAGAGTAGCTTCCAACCCTGATCATATATAAAATATGTAGCGTGTATTCTCCATTTCCTAATACCACAGTGCTACCTGGCATCTAGGAAATATAGATATTTTTATATTTTTTGCTTCTTTTTTCATTTTTATCATTAGTTTTTTCTTATTTTGTTTTTCTCCTTTGTTGTCGTCATTGATTTTGTTTGCTTTTTGTTTGGTTGTATTTTTATTTTTCTAGTTGTTTTTTTTTTTCAATAACAAGGGCTCCTCTATTTTTGTTATGGTTTTTCAACCCTTTTAACTCTTTGTTTCTTGTTTATTTCTATCCCTTTTTTCTCATTTGGTAGGTATTTTTCTACTTTTCTCATTTTTCCCACATAAATTTTTCATATAACACATAAAATATCCCTTTTTACCTTTATCTTAAATAATTATATTTTTAATTTTTTAAATCTAGTTTTATTATTTTTTCATGTTTTTCTCTCTTCTCTGAGAGCTGAAGCATCATAGCATTGGTCTGGCAGGGGGGTCACAGCATTTATCTGACTCAAGGCAGCCACTAGTTCATAGTATTGGGTTTCCTTCTGGCTTTGGCCTTTGGAAAATAGGTATTGATAGGTCCCTACTGTGACATACTGTTTATTTCTTCCTATACTAGGCAGAGGTGGGGTCTTGCTTTTCCCAGGGCTGGTAAGAAGCTCTTGACTTCAAAGGACCTACCCAGCCTGGCCCCCCAAATTCCCAGAGTTGTGAATGTGGTCAAAAACTCTGCCAAACACCACCATTTCTTTTGTCAATCTCTTTCTTTCTGTCCTTCTCCTCTCCTTTTCTCTAATTCCTATCTTTCACCCCTCCTTTTTTCCCTTTCTTTATCTTTTTATTTCCTTTTTCCTTTTTACTCTTAATCCTTACCTTTCTTTTGGCCTTATTTCAAAAGGCCCCTTCAACACCTAAGCTCTAAGACAAGATAATTTAAAGAAGGTAGTGAAAATTAAGTAGTAGGAGAAGGAAATGAACAAGAAGAAAACATTCAAAAGGAACCAACAGAAAAGTTCTGGCAACATAAAAACCCAAAATAGAGCAACCACCCCCCACCCCCCCAAAGGGGTCATGAGTTAGCTACCATAGAGTATTCCTTCTATAAAGAATTAATGGAAATGACAGAAAGGGAATTTAAAATATGGATGGCAAAAACAATAAAAGAAATTGATGATAAAATGGAAACACAGAACCACAAAATGGATGAAAAATGTGAAGAGTATACAAAGGATATAGTGGAGTTTAAGGAATTGAAGGAGTCAATCAAGGAACTCAAAAATGGAGTAGAAAGTATCTGTAACAGATGAGACCATAGAGAGGAAAGAATATCAAAACTAGAGGATAAATCTCATGAGCTAACACAGGCAGTTAAAGAGGCAGAAAAAAGAGAATTCACTCAGAGAATTATGGGACTTCATGAAGTATTCAAATGTACAAATTATAGGGACTCTTGAAGTGGACAAAGAACATCCCAAAGGAATGGAGGTTCTACTAGTAGATTGCAGGGAGAATGGGGACCAGAGATCCCATTCTTGGCAATGGAAAACACCTCCAGATAAGGGGAAAACCAGAGAAATAAGCAGAGCAAAGCAAAATAAAAACAGTTTCGCTAGCTTACTTTTTTTTTTTTTTTTTGTAGAGACAGAGTCTCACTTTATGGCCCTCTGTAGAGTGCCATGGCCTCACACAGCTCACAGCAACCTCCAACTCCTGGGCTTAAGCGATTCTCTTGCCTCAGCCTCCCGAGTAGCTGGGCCTACAGGCGCCCGCCACAACGCCTGGTTATTTTTTGGTTGCAGTTTGGCCAGGGCCGGGTTTCAACCTGTCACCCTTGGTATATGGGGCTGGCGCCTTACCGACTGAGCCGCAGGCGCCGCCCTGTAGCACATTTTTTAAACTGATAGAAACCATCTATGACAAACCCATAGCTAATAACATACTGAATGGAGTAAAACTGAAAATTTTCCGCTTAGAACAAGGATGTCCACTATTGCCCCTTCTGTGCAAAGAAGTGCTGGAAGTTCTAGCTAATGCAATCAGGCAAGAGAAGGTTATCAAGGGCATCCAAATCTGGGCTGAGGAGGTCAGACTCCTGCTCTTTGCGGATGATATGATCTTATACTTAGAAAACCCCAGAGACTCAACCACAGGATTCCTGAAAGTTATCAAGAAATACAGTAACATCTCAGGGCATAAAATCAATGTCCCCAAATCGGTAGCCTTTGTGTATACCAACAACAGCCAAGTCAAGAAGCTAATCAAAGATTCACTTCCTTTCCACAGTCGCCTCAAAGAAAATGAAATGCCTAGGAATATACCTATCAAAAAAAAGGTGAAGGACACTTACAAAGAGAATTCTGATACACTAAAAAAAGCAGTAACAGAAGACTTCAAAAAAATGGACGAACATACCATGCTCTTGGCTAGGAAGAGTCAACAATATTAAAATGTCTATACTACCCAAAACAATATACAGATTCAATGCAATCCCCATTAAATTACCAACATCATACTTTGAAGAACTGGAAAAAATAATTCTTCATTGTTTATGGAACCAGAAAAACACCGATACTTCCAAGGCAATTTTTAGTTATAAAAACAAAGCTAGAGGCATTACTTTACCAGACTTTAGGTTATATTACAAGTCCACAGTGATCAGAACTTCATGGTATTGGCACAGAAATAGAGACATAGATATATGGAACCAAGTAGAAAACCAAGAGATGAAACTAGTCTCTTATAGCCATCTGATTAAAAGTATACACAAGGGCAGTGCCTGTGACTCAAAGGAGTAGAGCACCAGCCCCATATGCCAGAGGTGGCGGGTTCAAACCCAGCCCCAGCCAAAAACTGCAAAAAAAAAAAAAAGTACACACTAGAGAAAAGAATCCCTATTCAATAAATGGTGCTGGGAAAACTGGATAACCACATGTAAAAAAGTGACATTGGGCCACTTTCACCACTTACAAAAATTGACTGAAGATGGATGAAAGATTTAAATCTAAGGCATGAAATGATAAAAATCCTGGAAGAACATGTGTGAAAAACTCTTGAGTATGTCATACTGTGGAAAGATTTTATGAAGAACAGTGGTGATCACAACAATAACAAAAATAAACAAATGAGACTTAATTAAATTGAAAAGCCGTTGCATAGGTGAAGACACAACAGTCAAAGCAAATAAACAACCTTCAGAATGGGAAAAGATATTTGCATATTATGAATCTGACAAAGGCTTAATAACTAGGATTTATAGAGAATTCAAATAAACCAACAGAAATGAGTAAACAGTACCATCTACCATTGGACAAGAGATATGAACAGAACCTTCTGTGGAGGATGACAGATGAATGGCTAACCTGAACAAATGCTCATTATCCCTTATCGGAGAAATATAAATCAAAACCACCCTGAGATATCACTTAACCCCAGTGAGAATGGCCCACATCTCACAGTTTCAAAGTTGCAGATGCTGGTACAGGTGTGAAGAGAGAGGAACACTTTACACTGTTGGTGGGACTGCAAATTAATGCAGTCTCTTTGGAAAGAAGTATGAAGAGTACTCAAGGAACTCAAATTAGAGCTCCCATTTGAGCTCACTATCCCACTACTAGGCATCTACCCAGAAGGAAAAAATATTTTATCATGAAGACATTTGCACTAGAATGTTTATCACAATTCAATTTACAATTACAAAGATATGGAAATAACTAACTACCCATCAACCCAGGAATGGATTAACAGATTAACAAGCTATGGTATATGTATACCATGGAGTACCACTCAGTCATACGAGAAGAGGTTGACTTTACATCTTTTGTATTAGCCTGGATGGAGTTGAAACACATTCTTCTTAGTAAAGTATCATGAGAATGGACAAGCAAGTGTCCAAAGTGTTCAGTTTTATTAGGAAGCCACTAGATGATCCTAACACATGCCCACATAGCAGAAAAACTTAATTCTATTCAAGTTGGAAGGAGAGGGAATGAGGGAGGAGAGAGGGGGATTGTTGCACTCCCACTTAAAGGGCACAGGGCCTACCTTTGGGGTGGGGAAAACAACTACAAGAGGGATTCTACCTAACAAATTCAAAAATTATGACTGGTTATTTGTACCTTCACATTAACCTATAATTTAAAAAGAAAAGAAAAAAGAAAAAAATGATTATTGGCTCCAAATTGAGCTGAGTCATATCTGTAGAGAGTACTAGTATTAAGCCTCCATATTTGCACAGAATTTTTATCTCTTAGAAGTTTTTATGTCTGTCATTTCATTTTATTGCCATAATTTTATCCATTTTTAAAGAAATGTTCTGTACAAAGGGGCAGTATGAAAGAACGTTCTAGGGGTGAAGGAACTGTTCTATATTGATGGTGGCTGTGAATATACATTTCTATGCATCTGTCAAAGACCATAGAACTATGTCCTGCAAAAAGGGAATTTTACCATATGTGAATTAAAAAATAAATTTGAAAGGCCAAGTGTAGTGGCTCATGCCTTGAAATCCTAGCACTCTGGGAGGCCACTGCAAGTGGATTGTTTGAGCTCAGGAGTCAGAGACAAGCCTCAGCAAGAGCTAGACCCTGTCTCTAAAAATAGCCACATGTTACTAGACGCCTATAGTCACTACTACTAGGCTGAGGCGAAAGAATCTCTTGACCCCGGGAGTTTGAGGTTGCTATGAGCTGTGACACCACAGTGCTCTACCCAGGGTGACAAAGTGAGACTCTATCTCAAAAAAGAAAATAATAATAATAATAAATAAAAAATAAATTTTAAAAAGTTTAAAAGTCACTGAGATAAATGCTAAAATCTTTTATTCAGTTTAAAACCCAATTAAAATTGTTTACAAGTTTTAAAATTATTCAATTATGGTCATGGTAACAAAAACCTGAGTAAATACTTTAAACTTATAAAAGGACAGTAAGAAAATTAACTATATCCTACACCAAAACAATACCACATTGGACTCTCCCTGCAGACAGTTTTTATGTGTGTATTTGTATTTGTGTTTGTCTGTGTGTTGTTTGTGTGTGTGTGTGGTTTCAGAAGTTAACAATTATTTCAGGTGGAGTCAGACTATAAGGGAAGTTTAATTTTATATTCTAAGTACCACCGTGCTAATAATGGAAACTTCAGTAAGCATATCTATTGCTTTACCTGTTAGAAAAGATTATTTTAAAATGAAAATGCTTTTTAAAAATTGCAATCATTTGACATACAGTTTTAGTAACTGTTTTTGTTTTTTTTTTTTAATTTTACGACACATTAACCTATTTCAGTGAGGCTATTTTGCTATAATTCCCATAGTAGTATTTCGGCTTATATTGTTTGGGTATATATAACTAGACATCTTTTCTCCCCTATTCTGGTAAAATATGTCCCAGTGCACTATTTCAGTTATCAACAGTTACCACAGAAAACCTTACCAGAAAAAAATGGATATTGACTTTGGACTGTGAACCAGGCCCAAGATGTAGATGGGAGGAGTAATTTTAATTCCCACTGGGATGCTTAAGAATCCCCCGTTTGTTTAATGATCCAAAAAGCCATTGCCAATCTAGCTAGAAGCCTATATGCAGATATGACAAATGATACACATCTTCCCTCCCACCAGCCCTTCCAGACCTGTTGCCCATTGATCACAGCACCCCGGCCTAGTAGCAACCCCTCAAGTCCTTCTTAACGTAAACATTCTGGAAACTGCCACTCTTTCACCACTGTCATGCTCTGTCAGACCCATTTTCCATCCTTGCTGAAGTTCTTGTCCTTGTTGAAGAAGCACCAAACTACCCAGGCCACTTTTGTTGTTGTTGTTGTTGTTGTTGTTGCAGTTTGGTCAGGGCAGGGTTCTAACCCCCCACCCTCAATATATGGGGCAGACACCCTACCCTCTAAGCCACAGGTGCCACCCAGCACCAAACTGCCTAGAGCCTACTCGATCATTGGGAATAAAGCCAAGTATTGAGTAGGCTGTACTCTCCCTGAAAAGCCAAGTGTTGACTTGGGTAAATGACTTTATGTTATTATCTATCAAAGGTTTCTTAGGTGAACAATAAAACATTTAATGGGCTCTGAAGGCTAAATTGCATTATCCCTTCATTTCTATCTGTATGACTGATACAGAGAGGCCAATGCTAGTGACCTGGTCAGTAAGATGTTCCATCAGTTGACTTTGGGTTTAGAGTCTCTCTAAGTTTAAACTGAGTCATCATCCTATAGCAATAATCACCCTACTATATGAACGGTACCTTGTCCAATAATCCAAGTGCCTGCCTCAACCCAGTCCTCTGATGTTGCGTAGACTCCAGCCTAGCGTGGTGTTGTGGGAGACTAAGGCAGAAACTGGGAGAGCCCTCTCTTTTGTTCAGCCTCACAATCAGACGCATATAATTGCTATGTCAATATCTATTATTCAAGAAGATGGGGACTGTATGTATGAAATAACTAGTCTGGAACTTTTATAGAATGCTAAGATTGATTTTTAAGAAGAAAAACTTGGTCTTAATGGTGCCTATTGAACTAGAAATGGGGTTACCAGGCCACCATATTGTGAAAATTAAATCAGCACAAATAGATTCAGACAGGACAAACTTCGGATCATCCAGGGTCTATTTTAAAAATCCTTTTAAGTACTTTTGACCTCTCTGGCTTTTGGCTTTTGTTTTCAGTCAAGGTACACTTGACCTACATATATATATATATAAAACAGGAAACAAAATGCTCAAATTTCTTGCTCAAAGTGTGATTAGGCTGAGCAATTAATAAAATATTATCACAGAAACTCATAATCTAAAGGTAAAATTTATGAGCAGTACCCGGAGCTCAGTGGGTAGGGTGCTGGCCACATACAGTGAAGCTGACAGGTTTGAACCCAGCCCGGGCCTGCTAAAACAACGACAACTGCAACAACAACAACAACAAAAATAACTGGGCATTGTGGTGGGCACCTGTAGTCCCAGTGACTTGGGAGGTTGAGGCAAGAGTCTGAGGTTAATATGAACTGTAACACCACGGCACTCTACCCAGGGAGACAGGTTGAGACTCTGCCTCAAAAAATAAATGAATAAATAAATAAATGTAAAAGTTTTGTTGAACTTGATAAATTGATTTCTGTTGATCATGATTTCAGATTAAATTATTATCTCTAAACGTGCTGGCTTGTTGTTATTGCCACATCCTTTTCCCCTATCACAGAAGTTATTTTGTCTCAAGCAATGTATGTTTTCCAGTGAAAAGTGCCTTACCAAAGAGCATGTTGCAAACATAAGAGTAGTTGTATCAGAAGTTTCAGTTACTTGAAATTGGAATGTAGGGAGATTCATGAGTTTTGCATCAATTATTAAACAGTTGCAGATGAAGATACACAGAGATGGATGGGGCAGTAAAGCACTCCAGTTACACCTACTGGCTTAGCAATGATGGATGTGTCGGGAAACATGAAAGTTCAAAACAGGTATTAACTCAAACTGCCATGGCATATGCCAGGGAGGTAGACAACAGCTTGATATTATAAACAAGCTCATACTCAGAGCAACTGGCAGGTAGATTTCAAATAAAGGTAAGGTCCTTGCAAGGGGACTAAGAAATTTCAGAATGCTGCCATATCAATCGCCCTTCCTCTTAACACAGTTCTCGAGGGAGACATAGCATTGAAGAATGTAACAGCTGGAAAATAAAGGGACCATTTTCATTAGCTGGAACTATGCTTAATAGTCCATAATGCAAAGTTCTAATAATACTGGCTTAAATGATGTGACTTAGACTTGAGCTTGAACCTATCTTGTTTTGACTCAAATGCATCTTAAAGAGAAAGTGAAGACATTGTCACAGAATCTAGGCTGAAGGACAATGTATATGTCATCCCTGGGAAAGCAGTGTTTTTGCCCTTGGAGTGACATTTTCTTGGCAACTCAGACAAGGACTCACATTGGAAGAAGCTACTTAACTTCTTAGTTCTCACTGTGAAGGTCCTGCAGCCCACCCAGAACTCAGAGCTCTGCAATAGGATCGGTGGCCCGTGGAAGGGCATAAACTATATGTAAGCAGAACCTTAAAACTTAGCCCTAAGACCTGAGCTTGTTAACCTGGCTCCCCACCACCTTTCTGTGACTTCCTGCTACTCTTTTTCTGTGGCAAGTGTTTATGGTGGAGCAATTCGAAACCCTGGATTACCTGACCAAAGAGGAAAAGTGAGAAGAAACATCCACACTCGCTTTAGGTTCTACCTAAGGAAGCACCATGAATAACCCCTTTCATCTAAAACACGGAAAAACCAGAAGCACTGACTGTCGGAAGTGTATCCTAGCATTTGGTGCTTTTCAGGCAGGGTGTTTTGAGACAATTGCAAACTGAGGTTTATGCAAACTAAAGTGGACAAGCTATAATAACAAAGTGATCAAATATCTGAGGTGGCCGCTTCCTTACTGGAGGAATGTGCCTGGACTTTCTTATTGATCAACTCACGAACACTTGTTATATAAATAGGTCTTCTAAACTTAGTAACTACATGGCTTATTTTGTGTTTCCTTAAGGTAGCATTCATCGGAGGAGCCTTTCTGAGAAAATGAACTAGATTTCCAGCTTATATCCGCACTAGGGAATAGGGTAGCCTTTCCGAATGAAGAATTTATAGACCAGAAGTTATAAACTGGTGATCCACAAAACATATTCAACCCATAGACAAGATTAAATTTTTTTTTTTTTTGAGACAGAGTCTCACTTTGTCGCCTCCATTAAAATGCTATGGCGTCGTAGCTCACAGCAACCTCAGACTCCTGTGCTCAATGATTCTCTTGCCTCAGCCTCCTGAGGAGCTGGGATTACAGGTGCCAGCCACATTACCTGGCCATTTTTAGAAGCAGGGTCTCACTCTAGCTCTGGTTGGTCTGGAACTCATTAGTTCAGGTGATCTGCCCTCCTCGGCCCCGCAGAGTGCTTGGGTTACAGGCGTGAGCTCCTGACCGAGATTAATTTTTTTTTTTTAATTTTCATGGCATGGAAAAAATTATTAGTTGCCAATATATAAAATTTAAGAGATTTTTTCATGAAAGTCTGATTTCCAACTTAAAGATTAGAACATCAACCTACATATGCAATATTTCATGGTTGGCTTATGCTGAATAGTCACTTGTCCCTTAAAAAAGTGTCCCCTACCTCTTTGGCTCCAGGGACTAGATTCATGGAAGACAATTTTTCCATAGACTGGGGCAGGGGGGTGGTTTTAGGATGATTCAAGCTTATTACATTTCTTGTGCACTTTATTTCTATTATTATTACATGGTAATATAATGAAATAATTCTACAACTCATCATCATGCAGAATCAGTGGGAGCCCTGAACTTGTTTTCCTGCAATTAGACAGTTCCATCTGGGGATGATGGGGAGATAGTGACACCCAATGCAACTTACTGAGAGGGTTTTGATATAAGTCTGCAAGTGATTGATTTATTATAGTATCTGTGCAGTCAAACCTCTCTGCTAATGATAATTTGTATTTGTAGCTGCATCACTGCCTCAGCTCCACCTGAGATCATCAGGAATTAGAGTCTCATAAGGAGGGTGCAACCTAGATCCCTCCCATGCACAATTAAGGGTAGGTTGGAGCTTCTATGAGAACTTAGGGCTGCTGCTGATCTGAAGGAGGCGGAGCTCAGGCAGTGATGCAAGCAATGGGGGAGTGGCTATAATGCAGATGAAGCTTCTCTTGCTTGCCCACCACTCACTTCCTGCTGTGTAGTGGGGTTTCTATCAGGACGTGGACTGGCACCAGGGGTTGGGAGCCTTGGGTTACACAGTCTTAAAAGAGGACCCAAGCTTTATCTATATTACTTCATTCCCAGTAGTGCTTGGAATTTGCTGTCTTTTCTAAGAAACCAAAACAAGAAATGGAGACTTGTTCTTTTAAGTGTGCCTTCCTTGGAAATCACTAAGACTGATGGCTTACTTTCATTTACTTATTGATTTTTTTTTTTACTTGTGCACAAAGAATGTCCATAAGGAGTATTTTTATATATGGAAAAGGACAGTTATATGTGAAGAATTTTATACTACTTACCTGAATAAATCAGGCATTCAAAAAGAATCCTGAGACGTTGATGTAAAAGTAAGATTTGAGTTACTCAGGGGTAAATTGCCTTAATTTTCCACCTCACTGTTTTCCCCTTTGCTTTCCTTACATAGACATAATCTTCAGAACGTTCCTCTGTCAAAGGCCATAGTCATAATTCGCCTGCCTCTTTTTTTTTTTTTTAAACTCATTTGCACTCTGGTAGCAATTGTTGGAGCCCTGCAGGGGAATAATTGTGGGGGAATTAACCTCTGACACTTTTCTAAAAATAGCTCTAATAAATCCAATCATAGGTAATTTACCTGTCCGTGTTCCTCTGGGGGTAACCGGCATGGAAGAAAGACTTGGCAGGCTGGCATTCCTTCAGCAATTATCTGTGATCTGAGTTCCTGGCGCCTCTGCATTTTCTCTGATTAGAAATACAGGGTACAAATTGCCCTCACCCTTCTGACCTCATGACCCTGTTTCCTCAGCACCCTTCTCCTGGGGTTGGAATAAGGTGTATTCTTCCAGAAGGATGTGCTGGGCTCACAAAAAAGGGAAGAGCATTGGCCAAGCTGAGCGTTTGTGGGATCCTTCCTTGAATCTTTGGCTGGCAGAGTCTTCCCAGTGATTTCTTTGTGCTGCTCTTCCTTCATTTTCGGTATCTGAGCATCAAGCATTCTAACCCGAATAGCCACACCGAAACCTATTTGGGAAAGTTCCTTGGTGTAAAGGCCACGAGAGGGTAAAAGGTCTGGAGTTGGTAGAAATTATCAAAGGAACTGCCATTTTTCTCTTACTCAAAACAAAAGGGTCCGAATGTGCTTTTCCCTTCTGTTCTCTCCAGATGTTCTAAGAGGCCAGCGTGCAGTGTGGGCATCTAGGAAATTTACTTTCCCAAGTGTCACTTCTATAGCATTTTAAAAACAGGACATAAAATCCTTGTAAATTCCACTGCAGAGACAAAGCCCTAAGCCCTTAAACGCACAGAAAAGCATGCCTATTATCTATCCTTTCCAAGTTAAGTGTGCAGTTACTTAAATTGCCTTTGTCTTCTTCTTTGCAGCTGACATTATCTCTACGGTAGAATTCAACCACACGGGAGAATTACTAGCGACAGGGGACAAGGGGGGTCGGGTTGTAATATTTCAACGAGAGCAGGAGGTAAGTGGCAGTGAATGCAAAATGCCCATTTTCTTCTCTTTTTAAAGGCGGCCTCCTACTGTTCCTTAATCCTCATGTGTCCCCCCTAACCTTGCTGCTTTGCTCGCTAACTAAAAACTGCCAAAAAGTCATTAACATCAACAGTTCCACATTCAGACTCATAAAAGTACCTTAAAAGAGAGCCTTTTCTGGGCATGGCCTATCTTTCTGAGCCCTGGATATTACACATTCAAAATCACCTCACTTCTTGTCTGACCTGCAACATTCCACGGGTGCTTGTTGAGCCCAACTCCTCCTTTTTGAGTGGGATTTGTCCCAGAGCTATTGAAATTCAGGCTCCCTTGATTTCAGGTGCTGCCAGAATACGTAGGAGGAAAAAAAAATTAGCTTATTTGTCAGCAGATGTGAAAAGGACAACTTGGGTCACTAGAGAAGAAAACGTAGTCCACCCCACCAAAGGGAGTGAAATTCTACAAACCGACATCTGAGCAAAGCACAGGACATGCACATGACTGTCAGTGACACGGGGGTCCCTGGAGCTGAGTGCTGCACACAGGACTATTTCTGAGCAGGAGTTTAACTTTCAGTGAATCTCTAAAAGCCCTTTTCTTCCTGAGACTTGGGTTCCACTAGGAATTGTCTCTCTTTTTCATATAAATGGAGTTTTTTGGTATATCTTCCTCTGTTTTGTCAAAATGAAGTGATGGCCCAATTTGATTTCCTTGGCATCCCCTGGCGCGGTCTTGGAGCTTCCAGCAGGCCAGTCTGCATGCTAGCAACTCCCCCCATCTGCCACTGCCTGCCGCTGAGATTAACCCAGCACTCAGGAAGCATGACAGAGGCCCAATAGAAGAGGAAGGTTTCACAAGAGACTTCCCTAGCAATTTAAAGCCTGCTTTGTGCCTCAAAGCCATTTGCATTACACCTCCCCTTAAAAAAGAAAAGCTTCATTTAGAGGTGATATATTTGGTAATTGCACATTATTTGCAATTAATTTCTATAAGGGCATCGTAATCCCTCGGGGTCCTGTATAAATTCAAGTGTTCAGCATTAAATCAGGCACCCAGCCTATTCCATTGGCCCTGGAAACCTGAAAATGTGGTTGGCAAGTAGGAACTAATAGCTCTTCGTGACCTGGAATTTTTCCTGCTTTTCCAGAGTTGCCTAGTGCTAATTGGTCTGGCACATACTACACACACTTGACAGTCTGATTTGGATGGTAGCAAATCAACACTCTTATAAATTTACCGTTAAGGTGGGCTGGCTCTCTCTGCAAATAAGCAGAGTCATACCAACTATATCAGCATTTAAAGTCCTTTGAAAACTGATTTTTAAACCTTCTTCTCCAATTTTTTAAAAAACCCAATTAGGTTCACAGTGATGGTAAAGAACCTGAGGCAGTGTTTAGCATAAACCACCCAAGGCAGCATGTTGCCAGTAATATTCCGTTCCACATTTCCCTTTAGTTATTTATAGGTTTCACCTATTTTAATTTACTGAACTATTTGGGAAGCCTGAATCATTAGTAGAATGATGGGGAACACATTTTCCAAAGCAGGGTGGTTTTGTTCAATAAAAAACTACGTATCAATGAGGATAGAGAACATGCAGTGAAGTGTTTAGCTTTGTGACAAGCCGTGGGACTAAAATGAACAGTAAACCTGAGAAACAAAGCCTTGGACTTGTGTGGATGAACCTCATGAGTGAATTATCCAGAGACACCCCCAGAGGGTTTGCATAAATACACTTCACACCCAGGGATCAGCCCTGTCACCTGTCAATAAATAGAGATTTGAGTTTGAATGTTCTCTAGAAATGTAAATTTTTAAGTTGAAGCTTTTGTTAAGATTCAAGCTTTTATAACAAATGGGTAATAAGACCCAGATTTGACTTTTGGGGCACAGTTTTCCAAAGCCTAAATCTTGAAGCTCATAAAGTTGCTGCAATGAAACCCACCATCCTTCTTTCACTTTCAGCCTCCTTTTCAGGTTCCTCCCTGTTTTCTGTCTCTCCTTGTGTTTCATTGTCTCTTCATTTATTTAGTTCCTGCTGTTTGCTTTTTCCATAATCATTGCTGGGAGAAAGCCAGAGGTAAAGTATCATTCCCTGGAACAACACGGGTGGCATCTCTGAGCTCCTGTTGTTCATGTTGGAAAAAAAAAGTGGGGGTGTGAGGGGTGAGTTCTGATCCCCAAGTCTGCTCCTCCTGAGCTTTGTGGACTAGAAGAAGTCGTTTAGTATCTCTGAGCCTCCTTTGTTCATTTCCTTGCCTTGCCTACTTCTCAGAGATTCTGTGAGGACTGGTGAGATCATAGAAAACCAGTGAAAGTTGATGGTGCTACAACTTTGTATTCTTTGTAAAAGCAAATTGAGCAACTATTAGGATACAAAAAGAAAATATTAGAACTGGTGGTGCCCGTAGCTAATTGGGTAGGGTGCCGGCCACATACACTGAGGCTGGCAGTTCAAACCAGCCAGGGCCAGCCAGCTAAAGCAACAATGAAAACTTCAACAACAAAAAAATAGCCGGGTGTTGTGGCAGGCACCTGTAGTTCCAGCAACTTGGGAGGCTGAGGCAAGAGAATAGCTTAAGCCCAAGAGTTTGAGGTTGCTGTGAGCTGTGATGCCACAGCACACTATCCAGGGCAACAGAGTGAGACTCTGTCTCAAAAAAAAATAAATAAATAAAAAGAAAGAAAGAAAGAAAGAAAATATTAGAGTTCATTCTTTGCGAGGTTTTTGTTTCTGGTCCCTATCTTAAACACTCTTATTGTTGTTAAAGTTTAAGCCTTTTTAATTTTGTAAAGGCTTTTAATTTTGTTAAGGCAAAAAGTGGAAGCCTAATGAACACATGTATATGTGACAATAAAAAAATATTAGAATTTCTATTTATATCAATTTTAAAATCGTGTCCTATTTTAACTTCTATTTCTCTGTATATGTTACAATGTATACCATATAGTAGTGCAGAAGTTTATTTAATAATTTGTAAATATACGTATATATATAATTCATATATATTAGAGGTGCCAATATTGGCCAATAGGGGTACATGATGAAAAGCTTTGAAGGCCACTGAACTAAGGTAGAGGCTGTCACTATTCTGCCCTGGTCCCACCTCTAAGACTCTGCCCCCCCCCCAAAAAAAAAAGGAATTGATGAGTTTACAGTTGGCTTCGGAGATTTAAACTTTCATGTATTTTTTCCTTTCCTACAGAGTAAAAATCAGGTTCATCGTAGGGGTGAATACAATGTTTACAGCACATTCCAGAGCCATGAACCCGAGTTCGATTACCTGAAGAGTTTAGAAATAGAAGAAAAAATCAACAAAATAAGATGGCTCCCCCAGCAGAATGCAGCTTACTTTCTTCTGTCTACTAATGGTACGTGGGGTGCCTTGTCCTATGTGCTTTTTGTAGCGATATAGTCAGCCAAACTATATATTTCGATCTCTTTTTGCTGAGGTTTTATTTGTACCTTGTGGGCTATTGAAAAACTTAGGGACAATATTTTCAAGATGCTTAGCAGAAAACCTGGCACACACAGAGTAGGCCCTCAGTAAATAGTAACTACTCTTTTTTTTTAAAAAATGTCAAATTTATGACCCAATTGTGTGAGACCTGTTATCTGCAGTTTTCAACGAAGGCAGATAATTTGCAGGTGTTTTTGGAATGTGACTTCCTGTCTTAAGATTCATTGAATGTTATTCTGGGAATATATTTCAGGAAACTCGACATGCCGTCTCTGTGAGTTTGGCATATTGAATAGACATTATTAATCCCTGAATATATTTTAGGGTCTGGAAAGCTGTGTGTCTGGCTGGCAAATGAAGTTCTAAGGCAGGAGCACAAGTCAGAAGAAATAGAGACCTTATCAAAGAACTGATCGAGAAATGGTTTCTTTCTCCATTCTCTTCTTATATTATTTGCTGGAGAAGGTAGAGTTGATATAAATAGGTCAGAGAGAAAGGATTTGGAGGGTTAAAGAGGGAGACAAAGCTCATATTCACTGGTTAAGTCTTTCTACAGTGCAATTTCCTACACTTAATCTGGAATAAAGTCATACATTAAAGGTTGCTAATTGAATAGCACAACAATTAAGAGGATTAGTATATAAAAATTAAACACCCTCTCCAAAGCAAACAAGCTGAAGAGTGATTCATTTCTTCTTGTTGATGAGTCTAGGAGGAGTATACATTTAAATATAAATTAAGAAGCAAAAGGATTTGCTTTTTACCTACACCCAGCCTTTTTTTTTTAAAGGAAATGCTCATATGTCAAGTGATAAAAGCACAATGAGTATAATGTGATCAAACATGTATGAATATTTTTAAAGACTAGAGAGAAACACACCGTGTGGTTCATCATGTTTAATTTTTGATTATGCATTATAGCTGACTTGTGAAGTTTTCCTTTTATCATTTTGATTCTCTAAGCTTTTATAATGACTTTATTAATCTTCTGGAAAAAAAGTTTTTAATACATATGAACCCAAATGGCAATCCCTTAAACATAAAACCAGTGTACAAACCTTAAAAATGATAATTTTGACATAGCCAGTGTAGGATTATCTGAGCACACTTCATCTCAACATGACCAGATCTCCACTCATCTGTTTTTGCAGATTTCGAGTAATTTGCTTCTTTCTCATAACTATATTTATTGTTCCGTTTACTTTTTTGCAGCCATGATTTCTTGGAAGCTAAACCACATGAATTTGTTTAAATTTCTTCCATTTTAATTTTGCTGTTTAAGTTTTACTAAAAGGCTCTGCAGATTCAACACAACTCAGAATAAAAGAAACTTCTGATGATTTGACTTTATTATTCCAGGCAGCAGAAAAGTGTTGGATTATCTTCTGTAGCTAGCTTACTTTATATTATGAAATTTAGCCTGTTGGTTATTGCAATGAAATTCAAGAACTTATTAACTACTTTGAGGGAAGGGTAGTGGGAAAGAAAAAAGAGAAATGCAATGAAGATTAATTATGTAGCATAATGTTCTGTTAATTGAGTTTTTAAATAGTTTTTTGATTAACAAGGATATTATCTTCCCATTTGGGATGCTATTTTATATGCCAAGAGCATCTCAAAATGATTCTCACAAAAGAAAATTCCCATTTTCTTTCTTTATGTGATTTTTTTTTTAATACTAATATTGAAGCTGCAGATCCCCCTTAGGCCACATAGGTTAACATGCAAAAATTAATGGAAGACAATTGAAATTACTGTACAAAAGAGAAAATGAAGATGGATGATAAGATTGCGTTTAAAAGCTGCCACTAGTGATGATAAACTACTTAGAGATCCAGCCAGAAGAAGGACAAAGTCATTACTCATAGTAACAGCCACATGTTCCTTTAACTTTTTTATCCACAAAGCTTTAAGAGACTGAGTCAAGAAAAACTGTGTGATAATAAAGTCAAGAATGACTCCAGGCAACCCAACCATGGGGAATTGGATTGAATACACCACCAATTATCTTTTTATAACAAAATGTGCTTATCTCATTATAGTTGGGAACAATTTTTACTTTCTGCTAGAATATATTTTCAACCTTACAATTTCAACCTTACGATTTTTAATGAAAAATAAACCAATGTTCACTTGTGAATTTAGATCTTCAAATTATTTGCCATATGAAAACATCTTATTTCACCTAGTTTTTTTTGCCTAAATACCTATGATGAGAAAGGAAGATATACTGAATTTGTTTCTTTGTTTATGTTTTGGTTTTGGCTATAAATAGTATATGTTTATTATAAAAATGTCTTTAAATATAGAAAAACAAAATGAAGGTAATAAAATTGCTCCCATCCACAGAGAACCACATTGTTAATGTCTTTTAAAGAAGAAAGCAGGGAAACATGAGCCCATGTTTGTTTCTTAACAGAAATATGGTATATTCTACAAACTCTTTGTTATCAGATTTTTTATTTAATAATATAATACTTAATAACAGGACTATCCTCCTAATTGTTAAATATTATTCTTCTAAAATACCATAATATTATTGATGACTGTATAGTAGTCATTTGTATGACACTCTATAGATTTTAGTAGGTCTCCTATTATTAGACCTTTAATTGATAACACATTCTAATAATCATAAATTATACATACTAGAATATAGTATATATAATATCCCTTGAAATATATTTATAGGAATAGATGTCGATATGACGTAGAATAGAGGTAGATATGATTAGGCAAAATGCATATTATCCACTATGTATAGCATATTATGTTTATTGAAGACAGTTACATAATTGTATATGCAAATACATTGAAAGAATATACATAAAATTTTCATAATAGTTATCTCTGTTGAGGGAATTAAGGGAGATTTTATTTTTACCCTTACGTTTTTTTAATTACAATTGCATGGACCGTGTGTATAATTTTTTAAAATGGAAATAAAATGAAAAAACACAAAATCTATACATGCAATATTATTAAAGGTTTTGTGTTCCAAAAAAATTGCATAGAGAAAATGCTATAGGGATTTATGCAAAATATTGACAGTGATTATCCCTAACTGGGGAGATCATAGGTAATTTTTATTCTTTATGTTGTACCCATAATTTCTCTATTCCTCTGTGTAATAATTTGCCATGCATGATAAGAACAATATAAGATAAAAATCACTGGCAAATAGGATGAGTTACATTCCAAAGCCAAGCATCAGAAAATATTTAGTGTTAAAATTTACTGACTCTTGGGTTGTCCTAAGCCACAGCTGACCAGGAGCAAATCACCTGACTGTATAAATGTGGCCTGCTTCTGTTTTTCACTCTCTCGAGCAGCTCACTGTGCAGAGGGCACCTCTTTGCCCCAGCACAGCCTGGGTAAGCGCACAGTTCAGAGTGCACAGATCACACACTTAACATCCTTGCTTGTCGTGCCTACTGGCATGTGACTCCCAGATGGGGCAACACAGGGGCTTATCTCTTAAAGCAGCCACCTCGCTGCTGAAGGTGGTGCCTTAAGCTCTCTGAGAATAAGATCACCAGTGCTGGATTAAGACCTCTGAGAATAAGGCATTTGTTTCTGCCAACTTTGAGGGGAGCCATACTGTTCTCCACATCTCCTGCTTATGAGATCTACCCTTCCAAAGGGAGGTGGCAGAGGGGAGCCAGGTGAGGAGTAATGGAGGAATGAGATGAAAGGGAAAAAGAGAGGGAAAAAACCCTAATAAAGGCAGGTGGGGACCTTTCTCTGCTGACAATATTACAGAGAAGAAATAGGATGTGCTGACATCATCGTGGGATAAAGCTGAAGCTGTCAGAGCAACATGTTATTATGGCAGAATAGCTGCCCAATTTGCTAATTCTAATAAAAGCTGCCATTTGTGGACCATTATTAGAAGCCCAACACTGTGTTAAACACTCTACATGCTGTGATTCGTTTAATCCTCATAAGAGGCGTGAAGAAGACACGTTTTCACAACTTACAAGTAAAGAAACTGAGGAACAAAAAACTATTTTTTATATTTGTAAGGTTGAACTATGTGTGATATACTGAGAAATTATTTGTTTATCTAAAATTGAAATTTAACCGAGTGTTCTGTATTTTTTCTGCTAAATCTGGCAATCCTATTTGTTTGTCACCCAGGAACACTAATTATGTGCCTACTGCCTGGGAATCCCAGCCCTTGTCCACATGGCTGGCTGGAGTTGGAGTGGGGATTGGGCCCAAGGGTGTATGATTCTTTTTTTTTTGTAGAAACAGAGTCTCACTTTATGGCCCTCGGTAGAGTGCCGTGGCCTCACACAGCTCACAGCAACCTCCAACTCATGGGCTTAAGCGATTCTCTTGCCTCAGCCTCCCGAGTAGCTGGGACTACAGGCGCCCGCCACAACGCCCGGCTATTTTTCTGTTGCAGTTTGGCCGGGGCTGGGCTTGAACCCATCACCCTCGGTATATGGGGCCGGCGCCTTACTGACTGAGCCACAGGCGCCACCCGGGTGTATGATTCTTAAGCCTACCTTGTGCAGGACAGAGGAAGACACAGGGAAGGCAACCAAATCCCTGCCTTCCAAAAGAAAAGTTAAGTGTAAATAATCAATGCAGGATCTGAGAAGGAAGGCTTACAAGGCATGCTAGCCAGACATAGCTTGTTTGGCTCAAACGCATTTCCATAAAAAATATAATCGAAAGCCTACAGGTGGGGTATTCCCTCTGCAGCTCCTCAGAACTCTGAAGCCCCATTCATTTATTCCCCTGGCCTGCCTGACACCTGTAGGCGTGGACCTTCTCGCGTCTTAACTCTATGGAAAATGACAGGTGTCATCAAGTGTAAAATGTTGGGACAGCATAAAGGTGAGAAAGGTAGTTTCTAGCTGAAGATCACTGAGACACAAAGAGAAAGGAATATCATTTGGATTCATCATCTCACCATTTTTTATGTCATTGAATATTGCTAGAAATAAAATACACCCTATGTAGATAAGATTTGTTTATTCATCCAATTCTTATTTAGAGAACATCCATTGCATTCCAGGCACTGCTCTAGATGCTAGAGTTATAGCGATGAACAAGATGGTATTCCTGCTTCAACAATTTTACATGCTAGTGAGATACAGATAATAAACAAATGACCAGTGGATTGTTGGGTAGTGAAAAGTACTATGAAGAAAAATAAAGTAAGAGAAAGGGGATAGAGAATGGTGGTGAGGATAGCACTTTTTATATAGGTTTTTTGTAAGCCTCTGTGAGGGTGAGATGCAAACAGCAAGAGCAAAGTGAGTTATGTGAAAAAAAAAAAAAGGGAAGGGCTTTCCTAGCAGAGACACAGCAAGTGCAAAGGCCCTGAGCCAGGAGTGGGCTTACCATGCAGGAGGACCAGTGAGGAAGCCATGTGTAAGGAGGAGTGGTGGACAGAGAGATTGGAACGGTTGAGAGCAGAGAGAGGGCTGGCCAGGAGAGCCTTTCAGGACATGACGAGGACAGCATTGTAGTGAGCTGGAATGCCATAACATAGACAATAGAACTACCTTCCAGAATTGTCTTAATGATTAAATCAATATCCCATGTAAAGCACTAACATAGTAAGCTCTATGTATGTGACTACTATTATTATACAATGTTCCATAAACGCTTTTTTCTAAATGAGCTAAATTAATGTGTAAGGTATGTATTTAAGAGCCCATTGTCAGGGAAAACCTTTTGTCTCAGCACAATGTATGTTTTTGTTTTGAAATATGAGCTCTGCCTTCAAATGACATGGGATTTACATACTACCGCCCTTTATGTGAGTTAATTTCTCTAGCAGTTATTTCCATCATTATTTCCACCTCTCCCCACTGTCCCTAGAAACGCTCCTTTGCAAGCTGGCTCTCTCTGGAACTCTGACTTCCTCTTGTTGCCCTCCCTAGATAAAACTGTGAAGCTATGGAAAGTCAGCGAGCGAGATAAGAGGCCAGAAGGCTACAATCTAAAAGATGAAGAGGGCCGGCTCCGGGATCCTGCCACCATCACAACCCTGCGGGTGAGCACCAAGGGCCGCTCTGGCCCCCTGGGTCACGGGAGGGTCTCCTAAGGTGGCCGCATGCTGGCTACTGCTGTAGGTCACAACTGTGATGTGCACAGGAGGGAGTGTGGGCAGAGACTCCAGCTACCCCAGTCTCTGGTGGCAGGTGGAGAAGTGGGAAAGGGGCCAGGTTCCAATGACTACACATCCATGGTTTTCCTTTTGTCCCTAAGGATGTGCCCATGTGGCCGTTGCCAGACATTGCTATATTCTTAGCCTCAGTCCACATTATCTAAAATGTCTTAAAATACCCAGATGGAAAGTTGTAGTTTTGTGGTTCGGAACACAAGCTTTAGAATGTAACAAGCCTGGGTTCAAATTCTGCCACTTACCAGAATCTCACATAATCACTTGACCTTTCTGAGCTTTCGTCAACACAAGTTATTTTTAGTTTCTCCATCTACAGAATGGTGAACATAATACCTACTGCTCGTGCACTTATGCCAATAAAATGCAAGCAGGCTCCTGTAGTCCCAGCTACTCGGGAGGCTGAGGCAAGAGAATCGCTTAAGCCCAGGAGTTGGAGGTTGCTGTGAGCTGTGTGAGGCCACGGCACTCTGCCGAGGGCCATAAAGTGAGACCCTGTCTCTACAAAAAAAAAAAAAATGCAAGCAGGCTGGAACCGCTTCCTCTGTGGCTGGGCCTTAATACTGATCTCTGCTCTTAGTTTGAGTAGCTTCCTTCCTGCTCTCCCAAAATGCATGGTCTGAAAGGGAAAGAGGATTGGTAAGACTAAATATATGAATGATTATGACACTAAATAGAGTGAGATAAATGCATTGAGAGACTGTCAGGGAGTTGCACTTTCATCAGAGAAGGGAGAAATTGCATTTGGTTCTGGGTGGCCAGGAAAGGCCTCTTAGGGAAGTAGTGTTAAAATGGATTGTTGCCAGCAGACATAAAAGAGAAGACCCTGTAGATGTGGGGTAGCATGGCTTAGGATGCATGATGAGTTTGGTTTTGAACATGTTCAACGCAAGTGGTAAAGCAGGCACATGTTGGGACCAGGCCTTGCCCTGAGGGACTTTTCAATGTGTGTACAATAAGGGATTTCAGTTGCCAGCTGCACTGCAAACAACCAAAAACTGAGGTGACAGTGAAGCATTTTGGGGTCCCTGAAAAGAGGTTGTCATCCTAGTTTTAAATGGAGAAATGAGAATTAGATGGTCAGTGTGTGCCTGATCAGCTCACCTGTTTATTTATTAATTTACTTCTTTGTTCATCGGTTAATGATTTGATGCTTTTTGAACAGACTCTTTGCCAGTCAGTGCTAGGCTGGCAGTGTTCACGCTGCATTAACAGGCACACAGCCTTCAGCAGGGCGCGGTCTGAGCCATGAGCTCTGGCTGCTGCTTCCTCTCGTTAGCCTGGAGAGCTATCAAGCAAGCTCACCTCATCAGATGGCGTGGGGAAGGCATGACCCAGTCTTGATGCTCTAACTGTGCAGTGGTTTTGGAGACTGAAGAGTAGAGCGTGAAGAGGATGAACATGGAGTCAGTCTGGCCCGGGTTAGAATTCTGGCTCCATTGCTTTTCTGGCTGGTGGCCTTGGGCCTGTCACAGTCATGCATCACTTAATGACGGGGAGATATTCTGAGAAATACGTCCTTAGGTGATCTCATTGCCATGCAAACATCATAGAGTGCACTTACCCAAGCCTAGACAGCAAAGCCTACTACTCCCCAAGGCTGCAGGCTGTAGTGGGTCGCTCCCAGGCTGCAAAGCTCTAGCAGCAGTGTCCACCCTGTGGGCCCCATGCAGATTATTTGAGAACTGTTTTGCTTACCTGTGATGTCGGATATTGTGAGATGTATGCACAGACCTTTTCTTAGGCCCATCAGCCTTCCTCAGTGTTTGTGCACTTAATGTGTGGACCTAAACAACTCTGATTTCTTCCAGTGTGTAGCAGAGAAAGAAAACGTTGGCCACCCTAGCATCACAATTTCCTACCAAATATTGTAGGCATTTGTGACATGATAGTATCTATGTATGTAAACACAGAAAAAGAGACGTAAAAACTTACGGGACCACATCATCTCCGGGGCCCATCCCTACGCAGTGTAGCACTGTATCTGACTGAATGCCTTGTGCCCCCAATGTCTCATCTGAATAACAGGGATGACAGTAGTCACCACCTCTGGGACTGTTGGGAGGATTCCTTAAGATACTGTATGTAAGAAAGAGCTTAGCCTGAGTGGTGCCTGGCGCATGGGAAGCAGTCAGTGATGTTAGTTCCCTGCTGTTGTTTTAGTGTTAATCACCATCATAATCATCATGGCTGTTATTACCCCCTACTGAGAGTGTGCGTAGATACCCGAGAAAATTCGTATGATCTTACTTTTTATGCTATTGAATTAATTCCTCAAAGCACTCACCGTGTGCTTGTCACATAGGTATAGAACAGGAATAAGACTGTCTTTCATCCCTGGGATGTTGAAATCCTGGGGGTGGGGGGCAAACAAATGGACTAAGTGCCTCTGGAGAGTTTATACCGTGAACTTCACCCAGACTTGACTTTGCCCTTGTTTGCTACGTGGATAGAGTTTTTTAGATGCCAGCTGTAGCCTGCACCATAGACCTCTGTTGTCCATGGCACCCTGTGGAGTTTCATATATCTGTGCTTACCCCCGTGGAGAATTCTATCCCTCTGATAAAGAGGAGAGAAGCCCTATTTAGGTTTCCATAAGAGCAGAGATCCTCCCCGTGGTAAGACAGTGATGTCAGCAAGGTGAACCTGGCAAAATGTAGGAGGTGGTCCTAAGGTGTGGCTGAGTGTTGGAAAATGTCCGTTGTGGTTCTTGCTTTCTTATTCACCATCTTCCCTCCACGTTTAGTTTCTAAACTACACAGAGGACCAGGAAATGCAGACTCTGGAGGCCCGTCTCCCCTGTGGGGTAGTTCAGAGGAATCTGCATTTGTTGTAGTACCTGCCTCTGGTGGTTGAGACAAAGGAGGCAGGTCACTGAATGGACTCTGTCATCCCTAAAGTCCCTTGGAACTGTCATTTTTTAGGAGCCTCTGTTACTTTTCAATTATTGAACTGTGATTATACAAATTTGGGAGACATATTTACCATATAATTATAAATACCATCTTGATCTCACCCCCCTCCCTTCTTAGGCTTTCAAATATCCGGTGTTCCAGAGTGAACATCCACACCCCAGCATGCTTTTGATGCCCAGTAGTTGGGGGAGCAGAAGACCACAAAACCCTAAAGACCGTAGATTCAAAATAATGACGTGGTATTAATCAGACTGTAATTTACCAACATGCTCGGCTCTTGAAATTTGCATTGCCAGCAATTGCCTATTTTTTCCCCTTCCCCATACTGTGATTACCTCATAGCTCCCAGTTCTATGTGGGTCTTGAGAGTGAGGATGTTTAATAACACCCGACAGCTAATTAATCCTCGCTGCATAACGAATCTGTTCTCTTTCAGTACTGAGAAGCTCAGCTTTTCCAACCAAGAATGTGGCTATTTTTTTTTCATAGAGGATAGCCTTTCCAATCCAATCACTTGTTATCCAATGAGCCTGTGGGAAGCACTGTGAAAACCATTTCCCCCACTGAATATCATAACATGCAGAGCAATAATCATGGTGATAATTTAACAATACCACTTTATTATTAAAATTGTACAATATCATTTATGTCACAAAGTGTTTCACCTAATCCCTTGATTCATCTTAAGGACAGCCAATGAGAAGGTCTGGTTAGGTATCTGTATGTAGTGAACATGCTAGTATCCAGGATTCATTGATCATGTGTCAGATCCCAGGCACCATGCTGTACTATCTGTATTAGTGACTTCTAGGAGTGTAGTTCACTATTAAAATGCCCATTAGGTGAAGTAACAGGCCCAAGGTGATATAAGGCTTAGAATCAAACCTTGATCTACTTTGCTGTGGGACCTGAGACCTTACACCTGATGAAGACTCAGAGGCAAAGTGATTTACCTAGGGTCCTTCAACTGTTTATTCCAAGGCTGGTACTGAAAACCAGGAGCGATGGCTCTTAAATTTAAACACATACATGTGGGCATCTGAAATGGTTGTCTTCCTAATTAGTGCCATGGTTATTCCAGGTCAGGATCTCTCTCTCCTTCTTGCACAAACAACCTCAATCTTAAATTCTTACATACACACACACACACACACACACATTGAGTTTACAGATCCCTGACCTCATCATCAAGAAACAAATACCGTAGGGTCTTATGCAGTTCCACTTAGCAAGATCCACCATGCTCTTTTTTCTCAACCTCCCAATGCTCCAGGGTACCCGGCCCTCAGAGCCCTTCTACACAACCAGAACTCATTGTTCAAGTGACTTCATCAGCCTGGGATGGAGCTGGGTGGTGGGAAATCACACTTGGCTATTTCTCCCTGCAGCATGAGCCTGAAGGTATTATTATCCTCATTATGATCACCTGCCAGTGCCCTGGGGCTGTAAGCCAGGTTAAAATTTTTTTTTTCACGTGTTATAAATGTAAAGCCTAAGCTATGGGCTCCCAACCTATGACTTGTCATAATCTCTCCCAAAAATGAAAGAGATTTAGTGAGTTCAAATTTTGTAATGGATTTTATTCAAGTATGCTTTATGAGTAGTAGAAACAATAGTATAACCAGCTTGTTGAGTGTGCTAGGGGCTAGATTTTATAACTGTGTGACCTTGGATGAGATACCTGGCCCCCCAGAGACTCCGCCAGCACATTTTTTTACATCATTTAGTCTTCATGATAGCTAGCAGGTTATATTCTAGTTATATTAGGTTCTATTATTCTCTCCAGATCATCTGAAGCCACAGCCCCTCACTTCATTTCAGTTTATGCTCAAGTGTCACCCATCCGAGAGGCTTTCTTAGAAAATCCTGTGGAAAATAGCACACTTACATCTTCCCATTCACCCCATGCCCTCGCTCTACCCTTTTGTTCTTAGTGCTTGTCATTGCCTGACTATATCATTTGTTCATTGTCTGCCTCCCTTTCACCTCCAGTAAAATACAAGCTCCGTGTAAGCAGAGATGCTGTTTTGTTCTCTCTAGGAGCTCCCGCCAACAATGCATAGCACGAGGTAGGCACTCAGCAAATATTTATCAGGGGAATGAATCACACAGAAACAGAAATGAGTCTTAGAGGAGGCAAGAGGTTTTCCCAAAATCTCATCTGACTCCAAATCTGATGTTTTCTGTTCCTATTTTCTACAACTTGTCCTTTCTAAGAAAATATTAATTCCTGATGACAGAGTAGGAGTGTGTCATTACTGTTCTGTGCCCCTTGGAATTCTTTTTTTTTTTTTGAGATAGAGTCTTGGTTCAGCGCCCATAGAACAGTCACCCGCCACATGCAGGTTTGAGCCCGGCCCCTGGCAGCTAAACAACAATGACAACTGCAACCAAAAAAATAGCCAGGTATTGTGCAGGCGCCTGTAGTCCCAGCTACGTGGGAGGCTGAGGCAAGAGTAACACTTAAGCCCAAGAGTTGGAGGTTGTTGTGAGCTGTGATGCCACAGAACTCTACCAAGAGTGACATAAGACTCTGTCTCAAAAAAAAAAAAAAGAAAGAAAGAAAGAAAAGAAAAAGACAAGAGTCTCAAGCTGTCACCCTGGGCAGAGTGGTGCAGTGGTGTCACAGCTCACAGCAACCTCAAACTCTTGGGCTTAAGTGATGCCCTTGCTTCAGCCTCCCAAGTAGCTGGGACTACAGGCACCTGCCACAACGCTCAGCTATATTTTTGGTTGCAGTTGTCATTGTTGTTTTAGCTGGCCCCTACCCTCCTGCGCCACCTGCTCTTGGAATTCTTTCTTAACATAGAAGCTTGATTTTGGCAGAGTGGAGGGTGAAGTGTAAAGACCGCAAAGGCTTTGCTGCCACAGGTGGGTACGCTAAGGACGCACTGTTTCCTAGAGGAAGGATCAAATGACATCATGATTTTACATGTGCGTCTTCTGCTAGTGACTGCTTCTGTCTTCCTCACAGGACACATACATTATTGTGACTCTCCAGAACTAACCTTTTTCCATTTAAAATGACCCCGTGGTTTATAAATCGCATTGGTGGCAATTTGGATAACCCCCCATACATATTCTAGAAAATCTAGAAGTTGACATTGACATTTACCAGGTCTGACTCCTGAAGGGGGAATTTATGAGGATTACTGTTAACAGGTCACAAGATTAGGCAGGTTGAATAAAAAGACTAGCTAGTTTTCCCAAAGGCGAGACTCTTTGAGTGAAACAATCATTTTAACTACCTGATCTGTTTTCTAGAGAGCTGATTAAACAGACCACTGGTTAAAGTTTACTAATAATAGCAACTACATTTATTCAGACCTTCTTACTAACAGGCTTGGTGCTGAGCAGTTCAGTGTGCATTTTATAACTCTTTATCATAATCCTGTTACTTGGGCATCCTGCCCATTTTAGAGATGTGTAAATAGAGGCTCAGAGAGGTAAGCACTGGCTCAATGCCTCAAAGCCAAAAATGGAGCCAAGTTCTGTCTGATCCCAGGGCTTTAGTTTCTTACCATCATGTAAGATATAGGAGTATCCAACCAGTGGCTTATGGGCTGTGTGCAGATTGTTTGAGGACTGTTTTTCTTATCTGTGGTATTGGATATTACAAAAAGTATGCACGGACCTTTTCTTTTGCTCATCCACTTTCATTAGTGTTTGTGTATTTAATGTGTGGCCCAAGACAACTCTTATTCTTCCAATGTATAACAGAAAAGCAAAAAAGTTAGATGCCCCTGGTGGCGTGACCCTTGATTTAGGCAACAGTGAGGGTGGTAGCATGTAACACATGGGGCTTCTTGGTTCATTTATCATCCTTATTGAGTGCCTACCAGGTGCCAGGCACTATACTAAGCACATACTACCAAACAATTCTTACAAAAATGAATGAAACAGGCCAGGCACGGTGGCTTACCCCTGTAATCTTAGCACTTTGGAGGCTGAGGCAGGTGGATTGTCTGAGCTCACGGGTTAGAGACCAGCCTGAGCCAGAGCGAGACCTTATCTCAAAAAACAGCTGGGCATTGTGGCAGGTGCCTGTAGTCCCAGCTACTTGTGATGCTAAGGCAAGAAAATCACTTGAACTTAAGAGTTTGAGGTTGCTGTGAGCTATGATACCACAGCTCTCTACTGAGGGCAACAAAGTAAGACTCTGTCTCAAAAAGAAAAAAAAAAAGAGAGAAAAAAGAATGAAAGACACTGTGTCCTTCGGGAGCAAGGAAGAGACAAGTTGCAAGTGGCTATAATATGAAATTAATTTAAGCAGTGGTTCTCAAATGACTGTGCACTTCATGGGCACCCAGGGTGATTTTCAGAATACAATTTCCAGCCTCATCACTAGGGATTCTGGTTTAGAAGGTCTGACTTGAATTCCAAGAAATGGCGTCTTTCATAAGACCCCTCCCAGAAAATGCCCACGTGATTCTGCTGCAGGTGGTCCCTGGACCACACTTTGAGAAATGCAGGATGAGGCTAAGGGTCTGAGACGAGTGTAGAAGATTGCCATGCAGCTCAGAAGAAGCACAAAAGGGAGGAGATGGAGGGTCAGTAAGGAGCTGTCAAGATGCATCTGGCCGATTAGACAGGCTTTCATGCTGAGTGTCTTATGAGGTAAGAAAACACGCATTGCCATTTTCTTCCTTCTGGTGTGGCCATGATTACCCCATTTATTTTTTTATTTTATTTTATTTTATTTTATTTTATTTTATTTTATTTTATTTGAGACAGTCTCACTGTGTTGCCCTCGGTAGAGTGCTGTGGCATCACAGCTCACAGCAACCTCAAACTCTTGGGCTTATATGATTCTTTTGCCTCAGCCTCCCAAGTAACTGGGACTACAGGTGGCCACCACAATACCCAGAGCTGTAACCACTGTGCTACAGGTGCCGAGCCTATTACCCTGTTTATAAGAGAGGAATGACCAAAGCTCTGAGAAATCAGGTCCACACAGCTGGAAAGGTGCAGAACTGGGAATAAGGCATTTTCTGTCTGTCCACAGCGCTCAGGCTTTCTTCCTGCCTCTGTGGTACCACATGGTGACACTCACTCGGGGAGGATGGGTAACTCCAGGCCAGTTTCATGGCAAATTATTGGTTAAGTCAGTATCAGCCTTCAGTGCCCTTTAATTTTGGATTTATGCTTTGATAACTGATCACTCTTAGGACACAGACACAGCCTTCCTCTAACCTTTTTTAATAATTTTTTTAGACCTCATTGTGTGATTTATTGCTGTTCTGGGGCTTCAGATCCAATCCTCTCACGGTTTTATCTTCCCTTTCTTTATATTTGTTGCAAATAACAATGGAGTGTTTAGCTACTGCAGTGAAAACTCAATCAAGCCTATTCCATATTCACAGGCTTGCAATGGCACTGACAGCCTCTGGATTAGATTGACTTTGTGAATGTGTCGCTCGGGTGTGGGTAATTTCTCAGCCTCTGCTCCGTCTTCCCCCTCCTGTGATGCCGGGTGGATATTGAGATCTCTCATTGATTGACTGCCCCCAAAGTGAATGCTGGCATGTGATGTGTGTAACTCAGCGGGACGCATATACTCTCTGTTTATGAAAATAAATAATAATTTCTGTTATCATTATTGATTGCCATCATTATCTGATTGTATCTGTCTGTGTCATGGGGTTTTAGTTATGAGATCAGAAAATGCTTCACAAAAATTCAGGCATTCCCCTCACCAACAAACCCCCATGTTTTGGCATGTTTCACCTTTTGTGGGGGGGAGGTGGTGAAGATTGTGGGTGTTCTGCTTTTTGGCTAATTTCTTTGGCTGATGTTCAGAGACTTGATGGTGGTTTTGTACAATGTTAGCAAGAGGAACTAGTTCAATTGGAACTAAAATTACAGCCAACATTTATTGAGCATTTGCTCTATTCTAAGAACATTTTGCATACACTGGCTAATTTAATCTTTAAGATAAACCTATAAAGTGGCTTTGATCTTATTTTAAAGGCCTGGTACCTAAAGCCGGAGAGATTAAAAAATTTGCCTGAGGTAAGTGGTAATGCTTGGACCTGAATTCATGTCTCTGATTCTAAAACCCAGGCTGCTATCCTGCCTCTGGTATTAAAATAGAAAATCCAGTATCTGTATCTGAATCTTCAATGTAAGCCAAAATGTACGCAAGTAAGTGGAATAGAGAAGAACTTGTCAAGGAAACTAGTTCCTTGGGCATAGGTGGGCTTTGCTGTTTTGTCTGGGGGGGGGAAAGGTGGGGCCGGAAGGGGTACAGGTAACTAGGTCATGATTTGCCAAACTGGAGGATCATCATACTCTGGGAAGATCTAAATCATCCCCCAACCAATTGACTCAGAATCTCCAGAAGATGGGCCAAGGCATCCACCTATATTTCTTTGCTATAGGCCTGGCAATTGTGAAGATCAGCTAGCTGGGTTTGAGATTCTGTAGCATAATTGTATCTAAATTCCATTCAAAAGTGTAGGTTCTTTGATTTGGTTTTTTAAATTTCTTCCTTTTTCCCCTTCTCTCCTACCTCGAAGTTCTGTAGAATATTAATCTGAGGACAACATGATTATCAAAGCACAGTTGTCTTTACACTAAGTAAGGGATTTGATGTCCCTTACTTCGAGTGAGTGTCCATGATGACTCTGGCTGTGATTAACTGGGTGCTATTAGTATCTGTTATAACTCAATTTTTTTCCCTCTTACTTGTGGTCAGGTCACAGGGGCAGACCACTGGTGGCCAGTGTGCTAAACAGTACCTTATTGCAGGCATTAATTAAATACATATTGTATGCCCAGCCTTCTGCTGGCAGGTTACAAGCACCAGCTACCTGATGGTAGCCCCATGGAGGGGATATGGTTGTTGGCCCCATGTTGGAGAAGGACATTGGATTCAGACAGCTGTAGTGACTTGCCCAAGTCTACAGCCAACTGGCAGAATCACATTCTTAACCAGCTTCTGTCTGACTCCAAAGTCTACGTTTTAACACGATACTATAGAGCAGTGGTTCTCACCTTCCTAATGCTGTGACCCTTTGATACAGTTCTTCATGTTGTGGTGACCCCCAACCATAAAATTATTCTTGTTGCTACTTCACAACTATAATTTTGCCACTGTTATGAATCGTAATGTAACTATCTGATATGCAGGATGGTCTTAGGCAATGCCCAAAGGGGTTGTGACCCACAGGTTGAGAACTGCTGCTATAGAGTCTTTAAGAAAACTGCAGAGGCTAGGCATGGTGGCTCATGCCTGTAATCCTAGGACTCTGGGAGGCCGAGGCGGGTGGATTGCCCTGAGCTCACAGGTTGGAGACCAGCTTGAGCAAGTGCCAGACCTCACCTCTAAAAATAGCTGGGTGTTGTGGTGGGCACCTATAGTCCCAGCTACTTGGGAGGCTGAGGCAAGAGAATTGCTTGAGCCCAAGAGTTGGAGGTTGCTATGAGCATGATGCCCTGGCACTCTATCAAGGGAGATAAAGTGAAACTCTGTCTCAAAAAAAGAAAGGGGCAGATCTCTGACCAGATCTCAACCTTCATCTGTAAAATGGAAATAACTGTACATTCTTTCAGAGATCAGGCTAAGTAACAGTTGAAGTGTCTAGCGCAGTGATTTTCAACCAGTGTGCCGCCGCACGCTGGTGTGCTATGAGAGGATCTTAGGTTTGCTATGACAATTTTTAAAGATCACGAATTAAATTTTTTTCAAAAGAGCTTCAAAGCACTGTAAATATATTCTTTTTAACCCTTTTCCTTTTTGATCAACATAATTTAAGTGTGCCACGTTTTTGACTATAGGTTCAAGCATGCTGTGAGTTTAAAAAAGTTTGAAAAACACTGATCTAAAGTAATACTGATGGTCGCAGTGTGTGTTATAACCTTTCTCCTCTCCTTTCCCGCTTTTCTTTCACCTGGCAACCACAAGTTTCAGGGAAACCTGATGAATACATGGGCAAGTTCACCATATATATAGTGTTACTTCAGGGACCAGCAAGCCTGTGTACATTATTTGGAGTGGGTGCTTGTACTGCTTTCCTGAGCTGCCTTGGATCTCAGAGGGTATTCACTGACCATAACATGTTTTCTTTTATCCTCAAAGGTATCTTGGTCATGCTGCGTTTACCATGTAGTGATTAGATCCAACACAAATGTAAATATCAGCAGAATCCTATACCTGGTTTAGGATCAGGTTTTCTTTGTCTCTCACTCCCAACCCCCTGGGTACCCTTTGGTGGACATCCACAGCTTCTTGGATGTGTTAGGAACTAACAGGCCACTCCCCATATATATACTTAATGCCAGAGGGAAGCTCAGAAGCCCACTAGTATCAGGAAAAGAATCGTATTACAGAAGAAAGTCTGGGTGCTTCATGGTGTCTGGTCCCATTTATCTTCAGATTCCCTGGCCGTGAGGCTGGAATCCAGTACCCAGGCTCTTCCTAACCTTGGTCATTAAATGGTCTGAATTGCAGAGACATGGGAAAAGTGACCAGGACAGCGCAGCCTGCTACCCTTTTTCAAGCTTTGCAAGCAATAATTTTGTCACAATTTAAACCTAATTCACGCTGACCCAGATAGATTTTTCTTAAAAGAGAAGCTACAGGTGTGATTCTCCCATCTTTTCATTTAAAGGGCTCTTTGTATACTTTGTAACAGACATGAAAAATCAAGGTAGATGATTGAAGGGGAATAATATTTTGATTTTCTGAATCTTTCAGATGAAATTATCTGAATTATGAGTGTAATGATAAAGACATTGTTCCCACACCAGGTCCCAGCTCTGAAGTGTGAGTTCACTGTTGCTGGAGTGAAGCGTGTTCGTCTCCAGTCCCTGAAATTGTGCACACACACATATATGTGCAGGTGTGTACACAGCACACAGCACCCAAGTAGTGCATTGCTGGAGAATCTTGATGTTAACAAAGCTTACAACTAGCTGACTTTTGTTTTTCTACAATACTTTCTTAATAGAAGATTAAAAATACGTACCTATGTTCCTATTTCCTACCAGGCTATGCAAAGAACTAATCTGAAATCAACAGAGGACATCTAGGGCCTCTGCTCATTATACACAGAATTTTTGTAGAAAATATTTAAAACAAATGGATTTGGAATCAAGTTCAATAGAGGACATGATCACTTAGATCCTAGTACATTGCAAACCAAACTTCAACTGATGCATTGATGTGAGCATTTTAAATACTAGTCCTTACCAGAGAAAAAGATTTTAAATACTTCCCAAGGGAGTACTTTGTTTTCTTTGATGCATAAAAACAAGAAACTGGTTAAAGGAAACCTTTTATATAAGGCTGATTTTATGTTAAAGCAGACTGTTTTCAACAGGAAAAAGATTTTATTCTTAGTTTCCTTAGAATGGTTGAGCCGCAAGGCAAGGAATTTTCTACCTGGAAGGTGTTAGATTTGTGTTTGTTTGGGTGGAAGAAGCTGGGTCACACTCATAATCTGTTGCTGTGATCAGATGGGCTTGTTTTCTTTACCAGAAAAATGATAAAAGCAGTGGTACATACACACACACACACACACACACACAAATGTCTCTTGCTGGAGTGATATGGGAAGCCATAACTTAAACACATCAATATAAGGTTCTTAACTTCAGGTTTTCAGGGAATCTTCAATATACTAATATGCAGCGTCAGACTCCAAGACAGAGAGAGGGCAAGAGGTATTGTCCACCTAACTTATCTACCAGAAAGAACCCTTTTCTCCATTCAGGAGAGTTTTGTCCTTTAGAACAATTTACTCAAAATGTGGTCTTTGGCCCATGCTGGTCCACAAGATGGGGTTTGCCTTAGAATATGAGTCCTGTGTCATTAAGCCACTGTCCAGTCCAGCTGATATTTTTCTTTTCCATAGCAAGACTTCTCAAGGGATGAAGCCAGGCACTGATTCTGGGTTGAGCTGCTTTATCTTGTCATGACCAGTAACAAACAGTTCATCAATCTGTTACTTAGCATATCACAGCAGGAGACCTCGCTTTGGGAAATGCTGGCAGAAAGAATTGGGGCGGAGAACGAGACTGACACGCCTCCCCCAGCCCCCACCCCTGCAGCATTTTTACTCTGCTCTTACTGCCAGGTGGCCAGTAACAGAGTCACCTAACAATTGCAATCAGTGTAACTGGCTTATTGTACCCTCAATGAATCCCCAACAATAAAAAAAAAAAAAGAAAACCCTTACTAGAACCTCCCTCTTGACACTCAAGTGCATTAACATCAACTGAGCACTTACTAGTGCCTGAGGCTGTGCTTTCCCTGTAATTGCTAACTTCATCAGCTGAGAGCAAGTCACAGATGAGGAAACTGAGCTCAGCATAGAGGAAGTAATTTGTGCAAGATTAGAGTTGCTCCACTATGAAGGGGTAGAGCCACAGTTCACCACTAACTGAACAGCAGACCCCTCTCTCTAAAGCACCATGTTATCCAGCCTCCCAATGCCAATCATTTTCAACCACCCTAGCCCTGGAGGCATGAAATGCCCCTATCAGCCAATCTAAAAACCATCATCATCTGCAAACTTTCCCTTTTGTCTAACATCTGCCTAATCTGCCATCTATACAGGGAAGATTCCACAGCAACAGTCATGACAGATACATGTGGTCCCTGCTGTCATGGGTCTTACAGTACAGTGAGCTGAGGAGTTTTTATTTGAAAATGGAAATAACATCAACTTCGTGTACCCCTGCCGAACATTACTGTGGATCTTGTTGTGTATTTAGAAACTGCCTGAGTTCCTTCTCAACATTCTCTGGTCTGTGACCCTACATCCCTCGTTATTTTCAGAGTTTGAGAGTTCAGCACATTCAGTTAAGTAAAGGCATTGTCTATTTCCTATCAAAACATCCAGACACAGGTGAAAACTTCATCCAGTTATCTTGCTAGTTCAATGCCAAATATGTAGCTGTTTAGAAACTTAAGAAAGCTTGATATATACTTTTTAATCCTTTGCTCTCCAAATTCATTAGAGAAAAAAATGGCAGTTTTATGTTTCCCTCATGAGAACAGGCATGGTGGCCCACATCTGTAATGTTAGCACTCTGGGAGGCTGAGGCTGGTGGATTGCCTGAACTCAGGAGTGTGTGGCAGGTGCCTGTAGTCCCAGCTACCTGAGAGGCCGAGGCAAGAGGATCACTGGAGCCCGAGAGTTTGAGGTTGCTGTGAGCTATGACACCACACTCTACCCAGGGTGACAAAGTGAGACTCTGTCTCAAAAAAAAGAAAGGGAAGGAAGGAAGGAAGGCAGGCAGGCAGGCAGGCAGAGCTCAGGAGTTAGGAGCTTAGAGGCTGTGATAGAAGTCACAAAACAAAGCCACTCTTGGTTGCCTTTATTCCTTCCTTAGTAAGGTCATCTATGTAGATGGACCCACAGATGACTGTCACACAGCCCCAGTTACATATACCTGTGCCCTCCTTGAGGGTCAAACCAGTTGAGAACATAGGCATCACCTATGTTTTGTGCTTATTCATTTTTTCGTTAATCCCACAGGCACTTGTCAAGTCCCTATTGTAAGCCAGGCACTGTGACAGACCCTGGAGGTTTAGGAGTGAACATGAAAGACCCGGCTCACACCCTCATGGAGCTTGCAGTCTCCTTTGGCTGGAAAATACACAAATCAAATGCTCCTGAGGTAAAATTGACACTGCTCTGGGGTGTCTGGAGGAGAGGTGCAGGCATGTGGGAGAGCAGTTGCTGGGGAGATTTTAATCCGCTCAGGGTGAGCACAGAGGCAGTTCCTGAGCAGTTTCTATTTAAGGTGAAGCAGGAGAGAGGTAAAAGGGGAGGCAGGGAGAGTGTTCCCGGCAGAGGAGGTGCCAAGCACAAAGCTCAGCAGGTACAATGGAAGGAAGACCAGCATGGCTCAGAGGCTGAGCATGAGAGGTGTGTGCTGCAGAGAGCTGCAGGGGGCCAGGCAGGTAGGGCCAGACCACATCGCACTCCACAGGCCCTGGCAAAGAACACGCTCTGATTCCCAAGAGCGATGCAAGCTTTTTCTTCTCTGCACAGGTCACTTTTGTGAAACAACTCTTCTTTGCCCACGTAGCTAAATGTTCTGCACCCAACACAGGATGTGTCTGTCTCCGAGGAGAAAAAGTCAGACAGTTCCGTGAATATGAAGAGTTTAAATTTAGGAAGTGAATGGCATCCTGTCACTCTGGCCTTGTTGCCCTCTAGCCCCCAGCTGCCACTTTTTGGATACATGTCAGGGCACGGCCTCCACCCGGCTTCCACAATAACTAGGCGTCCTCCCTCCAAGGTGAATCCTCCCTTGAGTGATTGAATTGCTGGGAGGGTCATAGAACCTGACAGCTCCCTATTACACAAAGGAAAAGATAAGCTTCCGATGAGTCCTGGGGCTGGAGGAAGCCAAGATAGAGTGCAGCTGTCAGAAATGCTTAGGACATATAAATCATTACCTCAATTTTCTGTGCAAGCGTTGGGCCAGAGAGAGAGAGAGAGAGACAGGAGTGTTGAGGTCGGTTGGCAGTGCGGAACCATGTAAGGGAGCTCCCACTCTCCTCTGGAACAGGATTTGCTCTGCTGTCCATGCAAAGAACAGCCCCGCGCCCACAGGAACGACAGAGACAAATGCTCACTGGCTCCAGAAGGGGCAGTTGGTTTCCCTGGCACTTACTAACAGTTTTTACTGCTAATCTAACAATAGCAGCCACCAAAGCTTTCCCACCTTTAAAGGGGATCATGCTTGGTCTTGCCACTGCTGTATGTTTGATCCCAGATTCTCTACTGTGCGATCACCATAGTAATCATTGTTATTGTTGACATTTTCCTTTCTTTCCTTCACGGGGCGAAGTCTCTGACCCATTGGCCCGCAGTCCAAGATACCAGGGTACTTCTAAGGGCAAAAAGACAAAAAAAAAAAAAACAAAAAACACAAATAAATGTAAAGCTGAAAAACGATGGAACAAGATGGATTAGAAAAAAAGATTGATTAGCAAGTCAGAAGATGTTCAATAAAGATGTAAAAGCTGAAATTGGCCAGTGCCCAGATTTTCATGAGGTGTATGTTGTATAAAATATCAAGTAGCTAGCAGCCTGTGAGAGTCAGAGCGTTCTGGTTGGAGAAGCCCCAGAGCTGAGTAAAGTACCAACTTGTGCAGCAAACGTCAAGAAATGCTAAGTCTTGTGCTTCTCTAGACAGAGCAGATGACGCTGCGGGGGAGAACGCTTCATTCTCCAGAGCAGACAGAGGTCAGCGCAGTTCCTGGAGCTTTTGAGAGGGCACCACATGGAAAGGGAACCGTGTGTTTGTTCAGCTGGATATTCCTGCTGCCAATGATGGAGGAGTTTCTCTTCCTTCCCACCCTGGTGTATCTGAAAGGCAATCGTAGCCCCAAAATTACAACCCAGGCCAAGATGCATTGGCTGCCAGTGAAAATTTCTTAGGACCCTGAAGAGAAATGGGATATACTTTATGTGACCAAACCCTAAATACGAGTCAAGATGAGAGAGGTAGAAGCTGAAGGGATGAGTCACGTGGATACTTTAAAATAAAACAAATTAATTGCCCAGTTGTTCATGCGTGCGCAAAATATTCTTATTGCCAGCAGAAATGTGGGGCTGACTTCGTATCCACTTACCCTTTAGTAGGGAAGGACAGTCTACAGTTGGCATCATTCTGGGAGAAAGTCTAGAGCTTTAGAGTAATAGCTATGGGTTCACATGCCATCCCCACCTTTGTATGGCTTTGGGCCTTTTATTTAAGCTCTCAGAATATCAGTTTTATTCAAAAGCAAGGTGGAGATAGTGCTACTAAGGTGTCTACCTCATCTATGACTTGTTATCAGAAAAATACTAGCATGGTATCTGGCTTTTAATAACCACTCAATGAGCTCGGGGATGTTCAGAGCATTGAGAGAATGGGGGGACTCCAGTTGCTGCTTTTGGATGGAAGTATTTACTACACACTTTTGTAACCATGGGGAAGAGGGAAGAGGCTTCTGAGTTGGTTTTCTGGCCAGAGTTTATTTGCCTAAAAGACATTGACCGCAGTATGCAAGACTCTTCCCTTGATTGAAGGAAATTCCCACTGAAGAGTCTTAATAAAATTCTGTAAGTGCAGATAAGGTGGTAATGAAAAATGAATCATCAGTTTGAGTATCTGTGGATAAATTGAGATAAGTGGGTTCTCACCCGCTAGAGCAGCGATTTTATTTTATTTTTTATTTATTTTTTTTTTTTGGAGACAGAGTCTCACTCATTCATCCTGGGTAGAGTGCCATGGCATTATAGCTCACAGCAACCCCAGATTCCTGGGCTCAAGAGATTCTCTTGCCTTGGTCTCCAGAGTAACTGGGACTACAAGCACCCTCCACAATTCCTGGCTGGTTTTTCTAATTTTAGTAATGACAGGGTCTTGCTCTCGCTCAGGCTGGTCTCAAACTCCTGACCTCAAGCAATCCACTGGCCTGGGCCTCCCAGAGTGGTGGGATCACAGGTGTGAGCTCCAGCGCCTGCCCTCTAGTGCTTATTTTTGAAAGACTAGTAAATTTTCAAATTCTCACTGAGCTAAGAAATGTAGTGTGCTTAAGAGTCACCTCTTTCATGTTTACATGGATGGAGCTGGAACATACTCTTTTTAGCAAAGTATCTCAGGAACGGAAGAAAAAGTATCCAATGTACTCAGCTGTACAATGAAGCTAAATTATAGCTTTCACATGAAGGCTATCACCCAACTATAGCACGAGACTATGGGGAAAGGGCCAAGGAAGGGGAAGGGAGGGAGGAGGTTATGGTGGAGGGAGGGTAATGGATGGGGCCACACCTTCGGTGCATCTTAGAATGGGTACAGGCGAAACTTACTAAATGCAGAATACAAATGCCTACATACAGTAACTAAGAAAATGCCATGAAGGCTACGTTGAACAGTTTGATGAGAATATTTCAGATTGTATATGAAACCAGCACATTGTACCCCTTGATTGCACTAATGTACACAGCTATGATTTAATAATAAAAATAAATAAATTTAAAAAAAAAGAAATGAAGAATTAAAGATACAGATAGGTTAAAAAAAAAAAAAAAGAGTCACTCCTTTGTAGGGAAGCTGCTGCAACCAAGTCTCGTGTGAGTGGCCTCTGGTATGATGGCGGTTACAGTCACCTGGAAAGAAGTCAAGCATCTGGTTTCCAAACTCCCTTCAGATTCTCTGCTCCAACCACCAGACATCAAAAATGTAGGATGCTCTGCCTGCTCCAGGAATTTCTCCTTAGGTCAAAGGATCCACAATCAAACGTTAAACCCTCTGTCTGTATTTTCTAGTAGCAATAAAAAAATTTGTTTGGAATAGGCCATTTTTCCTTCAATAAAAACAAATCTAACGGGCGGCGCCTGTGGCTCAGTCGGTAGGGCACCGGCCCCATATACCGAGGGTGGCGGGTTCAAACCCAGCCCTGGCCAAACTGCAACCAAAAAATAGCCGGGCGTTGTGGCGGGCGCCTGTAGTCCCAGCTGCTCGGGAGGCTAAGGCAGGAGAATCGCTTAAGCCCAGGAGTTGGAGGTTGCTGTGAGCTGTGTGAGGCCACGGCACTCTACCGAGGGCCATAAAGTGAGACTCTGTCTCTACAAAAAAAAAAACAAATCTAACAAACTTCTTGTAGGTATTTTCTTCTTCATTTAACTACTAAGGACAAACCGTCTTTTTTTTCTTTCCAACAGCAGCTCATTATTAACCTGTATAACATCTGCAGATTCACATACAACATTGACATTAAAATTGACTTTCCAGAAATTTTCCTCTTAATTGGACTACTTTCCTATGGAAATCATCCTGCCAGCATCTGCTGTAAGATAAATTCTGGAAAAACAATGTGTCTTGCCAAATTATCAGGTAGAATTAGATTGTTCTATATTTCTGTTTGATAACAACACCATGCCTTTGCATAATTTTTGCTGATTATCAGAAAAGAAAAAGCCATAACTCAGGCAGATGAGCTTTATTGGCACTGGTCCCTACATATATATATATGTATGAGCAGAAACATTTCCAAGTGTCATGTATATTGAGAAGTTGAAATTCTAAACAGTCAGTAAACTTAGCTTCCTTAGATCTGCAACCTTAAAAAATGAAAATACCTCCCTATATTTGGTGTCCTAACTCAAGATCTGGGTTTATCTCATTTTCTATAATTCAAGACAAAAAACTACATGCCTATAAATATAGCTAGAATAGAATGTCATGTTATACTACAGAGTTCTCATGAAGGAAAAAATAAATTTGGGGGGAGAGTCTTGAGTCAGACTCCTTAGAGAACTTGGAAACAAAAAAGTGTAAAATGAGCTCTCAGATCACACCACTCCACAGAAGACTGCTTCCAGCGGGAGGGAGGTTCGTCTGCCGCCTTTGTTTGTTTGCACAGTATCTATTTCCCCTAGCTGTCTTTAGCCATCTCCATTTGTGCTCGCATTTTTCCCTGTGGAGATGGCTAATGTAATCTGTGAAGTTTGGACAAACTGCTCACCCTTCGTGTGTTTTGCAAGGCCTCCTCCTCCCCAGCAGTAACCTTCATATTTCCTTGCCTCCAATTCTAGACTCTCCTCCTTTCTCTAGGACACTCCATGGAAACCCTTTGAGCCCCCGTCTCCAAGCAAATCTAGGACTTTTTTGACTCCACTCAAGAATCAGGAATATTTAGTGCTGGTTTCCTGTACCCTAAAAAGCGTCAGACATCCATTAGTATCGAGGACCAATTGCATGTTTTGCCCCTTGCTCAACATCAAAGGCAATGCTTTGCTTTTTGAGGACTTGAAAACAGGAATCTTACTTACTTCATAATCTGCTTCCCCTGGGAAATTTCAACATCTCTTCTGTCTCCTTGGACGTCTCTCCTTGTGAAAGCTGCAGCAAATAATTTTCCTTCCCTATGTCTTTCTTTTTGGCACATTCTTACTTGTCCGTCAATAAATGACCCCCGCCAAGCTCCAGCAGCCTGCCTCCCTCTTTGAACTTACATTCTCCTTTTGTGTTTAAGACAGAGCTCATTATTTTTCTCTTAACCACCAATGAAATATTCTCTTTATTCTCTTCCTTTGTTTTGCTTATCATTGAACTTAATTCTCACTCCCACCGTCCTCATCTGTACCTGCCTCCCAGTTCTCTGTGTTTTCCTTTTAATGACCAGAAGCTAATGAGACCACCCCTGGAGTCACCTGCTCCTTTTCTGATCACACTAGCATAAGGAATGGCATTTAAATCGCAGTAGCAGGTGATACAATAGAAGAAAAGCCATAGGCAGAGATTCGACCACTCAGGTGAAACAGAAGCTGGGGTTTTGTACCCACTGGGATGGATAAGACCTCCTAGTACAGCTGTGCCTCAGTTTCCTCATCTGAGAAATGAAGTTAACCATCACTATTGTACCCTCCTTACAAAGTTCTTATGAGAGTAAATGAGATAAATCCCATAATGTGTTTGATGGAGTAGCACATAGTAAGCACAGAGTGAGTATTAGGTATGACTGTATCATGACCATAGAAAGCAAGTGTAAGAGGCAGTCCCGCCCTTTGCTGGATTTGGAAGCAGCAGCCACATATGGGTGAGGGAGAGACCCAATAGGTGTCTAAGCCAGGAATCCCAGCTCTATTTGTTTATGCAAACAAATCATCAAACAGACCATTTAGCAATGTCCAACTGTGAAAAGGAAAGAACATGGAGCAACCGGAGGAAAGAGACTTGTTTTTCTATTTACTTGATCCAGTATTTTGCCTGACACGATAAATTTTTGATAACTATTTGAGATTAGCATATGTGAATCACTTAACATGTCCCAGGCGCTATGGTGGTCACCTTCTTATGTCACTGTGTTTCTCACAGTTTGGGATACATGTTTCTGTTGATATAAAACACAACTTTAAGTTATAGTGAATCACATAACTGAGGACGTTTTTCCCTTCTTACATCATTCTGATTACATCAAACCCAAAATATCCCTTTGATGTTAATTTTTTTTTTTTGTAGAGACAGAGTCTCACTTTATGGCCCTCGGTAGAGTGCCATGGCCTCACACAGCTCACAGCAACCTCCAACTCCTGGGCTGAAGCGATTCTCTTGCCTCAGCCTCCCGAGTAGCTGGGACTACAGGCGCCTGCCACAACGCCCGGCTATTTTTTGGTTGCAGTTCAGCCGGGGCCGGTTTTGAACCCGCCACCCTCGGTATATGGGGCCGGTGCCCTACCAACTGAGCCACAGGCGCCGCCCTTCTATTTCTTTTTAAGAGCTGTTAGATAGTTCTGATGAAAAACCAATTTAGGACTCTCTGAATAAGAAAATCTTCAATTTTTTTAATTTAAATTTTGTTTCATTCTTTCAGCAAGCATTTGCTCCATATCTACTATGTGTAAGGCCCTGTGTCCCAGCTGCTGGAAATAATCTGGAGTCAGACCCTGCCACTACACAGAAGCTCGTAGATACTGTGCTCGCCGAGCTTTTGCCTGCTTATGAACGACGTTTCTGTGCTAATTCACAGCCTGAAAGATATACAATTGTCATAACTTTGCGGACATTTTTTGGTTATGATTATAACATTGAGTTTACTGTAGAGGGAAGTCTGAAACCAGCCTTATTTTTCCCTCTTGTATTTGACTTATTTTTGAAGATCTAGATAACCCATAAATTTTCCTTATACTTGAAGAAAAATAACTTCACCAGAAAATGCCCTGGTGTTGACCATGCTCTGTCAGCTTCAGGTGTCTGGCTCCCAGCTGTGCTGACCCTAACTAAAGACCTCAGGACGTCCTATGTCCCTTGACCTTGCTGAGCCTCAGCTCTTTTAAGTCTGCAAAATATATATAATGTCAACTATGCGGTATGTTTGTGAAGTTTAAGGCCACGGATAGAAAAGGATAGTGAAGGGACAGTTTTACAGAATCTGTGTTCCAAAGTCATTCCATAAAGGAGAGTCAGGTTTGGTCAAAAATATCCTTGAAAAAACCCATATATTATCCACAAGATACAATGTTCGTTGTTTTTATAAACTCTATAATAATAACATATGTGGTACAAATGTGTAGAATATAAAGAATAATGTAAAATATAAGGCTCTGCAAAAAAGAAAATGTGAAAAGCTATTTATGAAAAATACAATTCTTTAAACCTGAGGAGTTTATTCAACATAGCAAAATGCTCTGAGATGCGATCCACCCAGACAGTCTGAGGAAAGAGCAGATCAGCTCCCCTCCCCCACCTCTTACCACTAGGGGATCTCCATCCATTATGTAAATGTGTGTCCTTCTTCCTTTTTCCCTGCTTTATGCTAAGCATATATAGTCAAATTCACATATTAAATGCATATGTGATGAAATGCAGTATACAATTACTATTCTTAGATTAGAGGCAAAAAAGCACTCAATACACTATAAAATAGGTAGAAGTCAGGTATAGTAAATTTGATGTTCAACTACAGTGATTTTAAATGAACTGCACCATTTGTTCTTATTTCCCTCCGTATGATTAGTTTCCCCTGCCTATTAAGTTTTCCTTTCCTTTCTGTTAGCCTCAGAGCTTTGTGTTCTCGAAAGGAGGTCCTCTCCTTGCTGTGGGGGAAAATAATTCATATTCCTTCCTTTAGGAAGGAAAAAAATTAATGGAGTCTGCAGTCCGATGAGTCAGCCTCAAAGAATATAGCCTTCGTCCTTGCTACTTTTCCTCTGCTTCCTGTGGGCTTCTGTTTCACAAAAGTAGGGGGCAAAGAAGAGGCCAGAAAATGAGTGTGGAAATGGATGGTGACCTTGAAAACTTAGAGGGGACAGATAGGACAGAGGTCTCAAAGCATGAAGCAGGGAGTTAGTGCATGTGTTAGTGCATAGGGAGAGAAAATTCAACCGCTCGTGTAGAAGAAAGAAAGAGCCAAAGGAAAGGTACAGAAAAAGATCCCAGAGCCTTAGTGAATAACTTGAAACTTAGTTAAAACCAGAGCAGGCATAAGTCGCCCCAAATAGTATTGTCCCAGAAGACATAATTACCTCATTTTGTTCACTTAAGGATAAACTATTATTCTAATATGGGTTAAGGGTCTAGTTTCAAAATGAATATGATTGCCATATAAGCTCTTCAAAAGAGCTTATAGAATTTCTAAGATCCATAGAGAAGTGAAAATTATAAGGGAGAATTAAATAAATGGGTTCATTGCCTGAAAAAAGGTTGAAAGACAATTACAACAGCATTCAAGCAAAATAAAACTTCTATCCAGAAAATTGTGACCAATTTATACTTTACTTCTCTTGAACCAGAGACTGTTAGATGTCTAAAATAAAACACGAGGAACTCAAGTTAGAAAGATGATTACAGGAGGGTTAGCAACATAGTACCAGGTTGAAGAAGGAAGCTAGAGAATTAATCATTTCCTTTAGGGGTCATAAAAGTATATTCTCCTCTGGACTGAGTACACACAAGCAATGAGGAATGAGAAGAGCTGTTCACTGGAGAGATGAGGTTCAGGGACAGCTTAGGGAAGAGGGCAGGTGGGTAGAAGTGAGTGAAAAGGGGAACATCATAGGAAGAGGCGTGGAGGAGACTATGAATATGGGCCATCCAAGGGGCAAGGATGGGCCTCCCTGGAGGGGTCTGACTCACTCACTGTCCCTCCTTGGTTTTCCTACCGGCTTATTTGCTTCTTTCCTTTCTGACACTTTCTGCTGAGCACTTAGGCTAAAAGAGTTATAAATTCAAGGCTGCAGTGACTCATTGGAGGCCATGTTCAGACTGGTAAACAGATGAAGTTATTGGTAAAGAGAAGAGAAAGGGCCAGACATGCAGAAAGACGACGTCGTTTAAGAGACCAGGTGGCCCCCAACAGAGGCAAAGCACATTTCTCCAGGTGCTAACAGCTTGCCGAGTCCCTGTTCCATTTCACATGTTCCATTTCAGTCCTCATGATCTGTAATATTTTTCTATCCTACAATGATCCTTTTGCTTTTTCTCCTTTTTACGTAAAAAAGGAGAAAAGCCTGAAGAGCCCAGCCTAGACTATAACTGCACCTCCCCGCTTTCTTCTCTTTCTCCCTTCTTATTTCTGAAGGCTTCTATTCTCAGACACCCTCTCTCTTTCCCATCTCATTCCTTTTACTTCTGTTCTTTGCCTATTCCTGCTGTCTCTCCCTGGAACTAGCAAACCTTCCCTCTGGAGTTCTCTCTCTCCCACCTACCTGACATAATAATATTATTTTCCAAGAGCATGACATTGAAATCCAGCCCAGCCACCAGGAAACAGAAGAGGCAAGATCCCTCCCACTCGCAAACCTGATTTCAGAACTTTGCCATTGTTTTCTCCACCTTCCCCACTTGTTTGCTCATGTTTTGACCAGCAGCCTTTGTTAGGCAGAAAAATCCAACTACCCAAAATCTACAGTTCATTAGATTCCTAGCACCATCTCCCACATTCATACACATACCATTTCTTACTCCTGTGTTTCATTTTTAAGAAAAAGAAATAGATCCAGGAGGAAAATTAGAAAATCACATTCACATTTAAAAACAGAAGAGATTTGACTTTAATTTATTTGAAAAAAAAAGAATAGGAATTTTAGTGGACAATATAATAGGGACAATTATAATGGTGAATCCATTTTTAACGTATGTTAAAATTGCACAAAGCACTTATCTTCTTTGGAAAAATAAAGGAATGATTGTGTTCTAAATTGTTAGATTGTTTTGTTTTTTTTTTTTTTTTTTTTTGTAGAGACAGAGTCTCACTGTACTGCCCTTGGTAGAGTGCCGTGGCGTCACACGGCTCACAGCAACCTCTAACTCTTGGGCTTACGCGATTCTCTTGCCTCAGCCTCCCAAGCAGCTGGGACTACAGGCGCCCGCCACAACGCCCGGCTATTTTTTTTTGTTGTTGCAGTTTGGCCAGGGCTGGGTTTGAACCTGCCACCCTCGGCATATGGGGCCGGCACCCTACTCACTGAGCCATCTAAATTGTTAGATTGTGTTCAGTAAAGTAAAGCACTGGTGGAAGCCAACTGGCCCTCAACCATTAGTGAGATGAAAAAGATGGGGGGGGGTAAGTCTTGGTATAACCCATCAAAGTGGGGAAGTGATGGATTGAGAGCTGTCCTCAAATATCTGAGGACAAGATCTGAGCAGACTGGTTCTTTGTCACCCAGAGAACCAACAGGTGGACAGTTCAGGAAAATAGTTCTAAGTTCAAAGGAATGAGGAAGTTGTGCTCATTTGAATTGCTTCAGTTTTCCCAAGAAGAGTACAGGGCAGGCTGAAGAATCTTAAGAATCCTGCCTTGGCAGGACATTAAACACAATAACTTCCTTTCTTTTTCTTTTGCTTTACAGAAGAAACGAATGTTTCTTATATCCACAAGTCAAATAATGCTATATTATTCCCCACATCTTTTTTTGTTTGTTTGTTTATAAAGAAACCAGACATTTATTTCTCCACCATCCACTTCCAATCTATATCCATACATGCACATATGTTTACATGGCTATAAAGACAGTAAACCTATATTATGCCTTCTTTTTATCATATAATACGCATTTTCAACATGGCAAAAAAAAAAAAACCTTTATAATTATGGCTCAGAGAAGCTGAATCGAACAAATTAGAATCCTAAATGAATAACAATGGCACTAAGGGGGTGATAATGTAAACATAACCACTCAGTATTTTTTGTTTCTACAACTAAAGAAACAAATTGTATTTCCTGGAAGCAGCCCTCCCATCTTAGCATGAGCTTTTCTGAGTCTTAGGAGGGACAATTTCACTATTTATTCACAAGCCTTTTCTTCATTGAGTTTCCCTTTCTGAAACAGGTCCTCAGTGTTCAGACAGGACTATAATACAGAAATACATTCAAACAGCAAAATCTACTATAATTCTGCGGGTGATGTACTGTATGCAATCTCTCACCAGTACATGTTTGTTGATAAAGACTGTAAGAGCTCCTGCCAAAAAGTTCTTTTCCTGATTTAAAAACTTTGATTCTACTAAAAGTTTATGTACAGTAAGGTGGGAACTCCTATTAAAGGATTCCTCATACCGATTACCTGCTGAATACATTCACAAGTTCTTTCTGGTTTAAGCATTCTGATGCAGAAATGGATGGACATCTCAAGGGGAAGTTCTTTCCTCACGCTCATGTTTTATTCCAGTGTATGTGCTGTCATGTTTGATATGGACTGAATCATCCCTGCAGTTTTTTTTTTTTTTTTTGAGCAGAGTCTTACTTTGTCACCCTCGGTAGAGTGCCATGGCATCACAGCTCACAGCAACCTCCAGCACTTGGGCTTAGGCGATTCTCAGTCAGCCTCCCAAGAAGCTGGGACTACCACAACACCCTGCTATTTTTTTGTTGCAGTTTGTCCGGGACTATGTTCAAACCCACCACACTCAGTGTATGGGGCTGGCACCCTACTCACAGGTACTACCCCCCTGAAGCTTTTTCTACATTTCTTACCATCCTTTGTTGTCTCCAGACCAAAATGAACAGAGTTAGCAATAAGGCTATGGAATGTCTCACGTTCATCAATTCACTGGATAGCTTAAAGAATTTTGCTGGGCATAAAAGCTCACACCTGTAATCCCAGCACTGTGGGAAGGCAAGGCAGGAGGATCACTTGAGGCAAGGAATTCATTTCCAGCCTGTGCAACACAGCAAGACCTCATCTCTTAAAAAAAACTTTTCTACTGACCAGGGAGACGTCCCATCTAAGACACACCTCCTTCATGTAGAATTCTGAGAGCACATTGGAAGAAGAGTGTAGCCCACATGCATTATGTTTCCATGGGCTTATTTCCGGGTGTGTTCTGTGATGTCGGACAAGAGATGAGCTCTGAATGTTTTCCCACATTGAGGGCACTGGCTGAATCCCTCCCTGCTGTGAAGTCTCTGATGTACTGCCAGGTGAGAGTTCTGCTTGAAGGATTTCCCACATTCTGAACACTGGTATGGGGTCTCCTTAGTGTAAATTCTCTGGTGCTTGGTCAGACAGGAACTGTCCCTGAAAGCTTTGCCACATTGATTACACTCATAGGGCTTCTCACCAGTATGAATCTTCTGGTGCCTGATGAGTTATGCACTCTCAATGAATGTTTTCCCACACTCTACATTCATAGGGTTTCTCTCCAGAATGGATCTTTTGATGTACAATAAGGTGAGAGTTTCGATTGAAGGACTTCCCGCACTCTGCGCATTCAAAGGGCTTTTCTCCAGTGTGAGTCTTCTCATGCTGGGTGAGGTATGAGCCATCTCGGAAAGCCTTTCCACATTTGCTACACTCATAGGGCTTCTCACCTGTATGGATTCTCAGATGCACAATAAGGTGGGAGATGTCAGTGAAGGGTTTCCCACACTCATTACACCTATAAGGTTTTTCCCCTGATTGAGTTCTTTGATGCAAGATCAGGGATGAATTTCTGTTGAAGGTTTTTCCACATTCTACACATTCATAAGGTTTCTCACCCGTGTGAATTCTCTGGCGCTGTGTTAGAGCTGACCCATCACTAAATGCTTTCTCACATTTATTGCATGTATAAGGTTTCTCGCCTGTATGGATCCTTTGATGCACTATCAGGTTGTAGTTCTTGGAGAAGGATTTTCCACACTCATTACAGGTATAAGGTTTCTCTCCAGTGTGAGTTCGGTGATGCAAAACAAGGGAAGAGTTCCGTTTGAAACATTTGCCACATTCGGTACATTTATACTGTTTTTCTCCCGGGTGATTCCTCCTGTTTTCATTAAGAGATGAGCTCAGAGTAAAAATGTCCCCGAATTCCTTATCCTCATACAGTTTCTTGCCCCTTTTAATTATTTTCTTATGGCCAACGGAGGTAAAATGGTTAAAAGATTTAACACTTTCTGGGTATTTATAAGATCTCCCTCTATTTGACTTTTTCCAAATTGAACAACTTCTGTGCAATAGTTGAAGGCTTTTTCATAGGCATCACTGTCACCAGTTCCCTTAGCTGCGTAACTTTTGGGACAACTGTGTAAGGCCGAGTCACAATCCAGACTTCTAACATCTGAATCATGTACATGAAAACCATTTGTCATAGAAACTGTCTGAGATGGTGAATGGTGTGAACTTGCATTCAAATCCCCCCCAAACCAGGATATTCACAGATTGCTTTCTGAGCCCCTGCTTTCTCTGGAGTTAAAGCTGATTGCCTTAAATGTCTTTTGCGGTTGTCACAGTCCCAACCATCCTCCCCTAGAAGGGAGAAACAGGGAACCTCCCTTGGAAATCCTTCCATTTCTACAGCACAACATAGTTTTTCTTCAGAAATATTCTGGGCTGTCATTTTCCGTCTCATGCCCCAGGCGTGGGGAGACAGCAGCACCCTTGTTCAGAGTGGATGTGCATGCGCGATTGCCTATTCCCCACATCTTAAGATAATTAATGTTACTAGTTTGGTGTGTGTATTTCCATACCTTTTTTATGTCTATACATATTTTAACATTCAAGGATGAACAAATATGACTTTGTTCTTACAAAACTGTACACAATACTCTACCCAGTAATAGAAACATCCCTCTGGTCAATTCATCTCCTCTGGAATAACTGTGGGTTTCTAAAGTATAGGGATACTATAACTGATTAAATCATTCCTCTATTGATAGACATTCAATTTTTTTCTACATTTTGCTACAATATAGTTATAACCTGCAATACTGAAATAAATATTTACAAACATGCCTTGTTGATTGTGTTGTGATCTATTGCACTGAAGATACTATATGCTTTTAAAGATTGAAGTTTTGTGACAACCTTTACATCAAGCAAGTCTGTTGGCACCATGGTTATAACACCGCGTGCTCACTTCATGTCTCTGTGCCACATTTTGGTAATTCTCACAGTATTTCGAGCTCTTTCATTCGTATCACACCTGTTATAGTGATCTCTGATTAGTGGTCTTTGTTACTATTATACTTCTTTTGGGCTGTTTTGTGTCTCTCACTTTAAGTCAGAAATCTAGAAATGATTAAATTTAACTAAAAGCTGAGTTAGGCCAAAATCTAGGCTTCTTGCACCAAGTCATTAGCCAAGTTGTGGGTGCAAAGTAAAAGTTCTTGAAGGAAATTAAAAGTCTACTCCAAATGATAAGAAAGGAATACAGTGCTATTGCTAAAAGCGGGAAAGTTTGAGTGGTCTGGATAGAAGATCAACCCAGTTCTCACATTCCCTTAAATCAAAGCCTAATCCACAGCAAATTTCTAAGTCTCCAAAATTCTAGGAAGGCTGACAGAGATAAGGAAACTGCTGAGGGAAAGTCTGGAGCTAGCAGAGGTTGGTTCATGAGGTTTAAGAAACCATCTCTATAAAATAAAAGTTAAAGGTGAAAGAGAAGTGCTGATGTAGGAGGGGCAGCAAGTTATCCAGAGATCCACCAACTGATGAAGGTAACTGTGCTAAACAACAGATTATCAATGTGGATGAGACAGTTTTCTATTGGACAATGTCATCTGGGATTTTCTCCTTCTACAAAGGAGAAGTCAATGCCTATTTTTAAAGTTTCAAAGGACAGGAGGACTCTCTTGTTTGAGGCTAATGCAGCTGGTGACCTGAAGTTGAAGCTAATGCTATTTACCATTCTGAAAATCTAAGGCCTTTAAGAATGATGCTAAATCTACTTACTATGCTTGTGCTCTATAAAAGGAAAATTTAAGCCTGGATGACAATACATCTGTTTACAACATGGCTTACTGAATATTTTAAGCCTGCAATTAAGACCTACTGCTCAAGAGAAAAAAGAAAAACTTCTTGAAAAATATTACAGCTCATTGACAATGCTCCTTGTCACCCAAGAGCTCTGATGGAGATTTATGAGGAGATTAATGTTGTTTTCATGCCTGCTAATCCAACTTCTATTGTGCAGCCTATGAATCAAAGAGTAATTTTTAACATTTAGTCCTCTTATTTAAGAAATACATTTGTGGGCGGCGCCTGTGGCTCAGTGAGTAGAGCGCTGGCCCCATATGCCGAGGGTGGCGGGTTCAAACCCAGCCCCGGCCAAACTGCAAAATAAAAAAAATAGCCGGGCGTTGAGGCGGGCGCCTGTAGTCCCAGCTGCTTGGGAGGCTGAGGCAAGAGAATCGCTTGGGCCCAGGAGTTAGAGGTTGCTGTGAGCCGTGTGACGCCACGGCACTCTACCCGAGGGTGCTACAGTGAGACTCTGTCTCTACCAAAAAAAAAAAAAAAAAAAAAAAAAAAAAAGAAATACATTTGTAAGGCTATAACTGCCATAAATAATGATTCCTCTGATGTATCTAGGCAAAGTAAACTGAAATCACCTTCTGGGAAGGTTTTACCATGCTTCACGTCATTAAGAATGTGATTCAGGTGGGCAGTACCTGTGGCTCAAAGGGGTAGGGTGCCATCCCATGTGCCAGAGGTGGCAGGTTCAAACCTAGCCCCGGCCAGAAAAAGAATGCGAATCAGGGATGGAGGTGAAAATATCAACATTAACAGAAGTTTGAAAGAAGTTGTCCAACCCTTGTGCACAGCTTTGAGGGGGTCAAGTCTTCAGTGGAGAAAGCCACTGCGATAGGGTAGAAATAGCAAGAAATGGAGCCTAAAGATGTGACTGAATTGCTATAATCTCATGATAAAACTTGAGTGGATAAAGAGTTATTTCTTATGGATGAACAAATAGAGTGCTTTTTATTTTTTTTTTAAAAACAGAATCTCACTCTTTGCCTGGGGTAGAGTGCCATAGGGTCCGAGCCCAAAAGCAACCTCAAACTCTTAGGCTCAAGTGATCCCTTTGCCTCAGCCTCCTGAGTAGCTGGGACTAGACTATAGGCACCCTCCACAACACCCGGCTAATTTGGATCTACTCCTGAAGATGCTATGAACATTGTTGCAATGACAACAAGGGATTTAGAATGTTACTTATAGACTTATTCATAAAGCAATGACGAGGTTTGGCTCCAATTTTGAAAGAAGTTCTACTATGAGCCCAGGGGTTTGAGACCAGCCTGAGCAAGAGCAAGATCCCATCCCTAAAAATAGAAAAACTAGCCAGTTGGTGGCAAATGCCTGTAGTCCTAGCTACTCAGGAGGCCGAGGCAAGGGGATTACTTGTGCCCAAGGGTTTGAGGTTGCTATGAGCTAGGACACCATGGCACTCTACCCAAGGAGACAGAAGGAGGCTCTGTCTCAAAAAAAGAAAATGCTGTCAAACAGCATTGTATGCTAGAGAGAAATCTTTTGAAAGGGGTTTGGTGGTGTACCCAGAGACAAGACTGGAGGAGGTTCAGGCCAAGTTTAATGAAAGGGGACAGGGGTCTATGTGTACGAAGATGGCGGCTGCAGTGAGAATGTTGGAGGCTTATTTTTACACTGGATGTAGGGGAGGAGGAAGATTCCACAGCTTGGTGGAAGGTTCTGGTAAGCGAGGGTCTTTATTTTCTTATTCTTTTTTTTTTTTTTTTTTTCAGAGACAGAGTCTCACTTTGTTTCCATAGGTTAGAATGCCATGGTGTCACAGCTCACAGCAACCTCCAACTCCTGGGCTTAGGCGTTCTCTTGCCTCCAGAGTAGCTAGGACCACAGGTGCCCACCACAACATCTGGCTATTTTTTTGTTGTAGTTTGGCCTGGGCCGGGTTTGAACCCTCCACCCTCAGTGTATGGGGCTAGTGCCCTACTCACTGAGTCACAGGCGCCGCCCTGGGCAAGGGTCTTTCTAGTGGAATTCTTGGGGCAGGGCCAAGGAGGCCTTTTATTCTAGGGGAGGAGGAAGGAGAAGGGTTTAGGCCCCAAACACTTTTGTGAGAAGAAAAGTCAACCAATGCAGCAAACTTCATTGCTGTCTTACATCTAAAAATTGCCACAACCACTTCAAATTTTAACAGCCACCACCCTGATCAGTCAGTAGCCATCAAATCAAGGCAAGACCTCCCACCATCAAAAAGAGTATGATGTGCTAGACACTCAGATAATCATAAGTATCTTTTAGCAACAAAGTAGTTTTTAATTAAAGCATGTACTCTTTTTAGACATAATACTGTTGCACACTTAACAGACTACAGTGTAAAACCTAACTTTTATGTGCCCTGGGAAACCAAAATATTTGTGTGACTCACTTTATTGCGATATTCCCTGTACTATAGTGATCTGGAACCACAACACTATGTATCTCCCAGGTATGCTGGTATATTGTTAGATACTGATGTTTTCATAGGACAGTTTCCATTAAAATAGGATTTGCTAAGTTAAAAGATATATACAGTATTTTATTCTAACAGCTACTTCCAGATTACTTTCTATTGCAATTCATACTTCCCAAGCAAATGCTCATTTTCATCTCCTTGATAAGATGTTATCAGTGATTTTCCTTTTACCCATCTGACAGTGTTTGAGAGTAAGGAGTCTCTTGGCTAGAATGCCTGAGTCCCTATTTCAGCTTTACCAAGCACTAGCTCCATGCTTTTAGCGAAAGCACATTACTGCCTTGTGTCTCAGTCACCCTTATCTGTAAAAAGAGGATGATGTGAATACTCACTTCATAAATTAAATGAATTAATAGTCAAGTCTTACATCAGTGAATAGTATATAATAAATTCTTTATGAGTAAAGATAATTAAAAAATTCATCTGATTAATCATTTATAAAATTAATGATTTTAAAAATCTTAACTTGCACCTCCCTAATAGTGAGGTTGGGCATATTTGTATTTCTGTCTTAGTCATTTGCCTTTTCCTTTCTCTAAATTTTCTATTCATATCCTTTGCTCATATTTGTATTGAGTTATTTATCTTTTTCTAATTTTTAGGAATTCTTTCTGTATTCCCATAGTAACCCTTGTCCAGTCATTTTTATCTTCTCTAAATGATTTCATTTGTATGCTTATAAAAATAATCAGAATGATTTTTAAAAGAAAAAATTTTTTAAATGCTAAAAAAACCTCCATCAGTATAGAACTGTAAAAATCATTTTAAACCCATGTGTCTGAGTTTATTTAGTGTTGCTATAATAGAATACCAGAGATAGGGTAATTTACAGAGAAAAGAAATTTATTTCTCACAGTTCTGGAGGCTGGGAAGTCCAAGATCAAGGTGCTGGCATCTCATGCTACATCACCCCGTGGAAGAAGGTTGAGAGGCAAAAGAACCCTCCAGAGAGCAGCTGAGCAGGAGGGAGCAAACTTGCTTTTGTTTTTTGAGAGGAAGGAAAGGGAAATGTATTACTTTGTCAGCAAGGAAGGAAAAATGGTAAACTACATTTGTCACAAAATACCAGTATTTCCTGGACAAAAGCAGAAACACAGAGTTTTTAAAAGGGGGGGCCTATTGTCATTCAACTATAGTTAATGACTGTTATTGTCCCATCTCTACCAAGGCAAAACCTCCACCTACAGAGGAGGCTTCCGGGACCTTTCCAGCCAGGTCCTGGCCTCCAGGACCATCTTCTGTAGTGCAAAGAACAAATAACACTCTTTCGCCCTTCATGACTACAACCAAGGCAGGGGTGCTGATTTCAGTTTCCAAAAAGAATTAGGGAAGAAAACGTCAACATCAGGACATCTTCTATTGCGTGTTCCCCACTCTCACTCTATGGGAGGAGGAGCAACATAGTCTCAAGCTACTCCCCACTGAATTGGAGTGTTGTTTTCAATGGAAGATTTATACTTATATATACCATGGAAGGTTTATACTTATGCTGCCCTAAAACTTGTGGCTGTACATGTATAATAACAGTTACCAAGAAAAAAAGTCATAAGCAGCAACTATAACAGTGAGGCTTGACAAGGTGAGAGGAATTATTGTCTTGTACATAATGTCTTTTATAGGACTAGGCTAGAAAGAAATATAGGGCCTCGGAATAGAAAATCATTAGTTCCAACCTGTAGGTGAATGGAGGGACCAGCTTCTGCAAATTCAGGAATCACATACAGCACCAAACAAGGTTTAGGACAACAAATCCAGTAGCAAACTTGCTTTTATAAACAAGCCCACTCTCAAGATAACTAACCTACCCCCATGATAAAGACATTGATCCTGTCACAAGGGCTCTTATGTGAGGCCTCATCCCCAAACACTATTGCATCAGGGGTTAAGTTTTCAACACATGAATGTTGGGGACACATTCAAACCATAGTGTCATGTAACCTCATACTCCAAAGAATAACCACTGCTAAGAGTTTCATATATGGGAAGCCTTCTGTTTGCCCTCAGATTCACTGGTTCTTGACCTTGGCTCTACGTAGTGGTTGGGAGGGGTCGTTCTTTACATCCTTCGTATTAACCTGGATGGAAGTGGAAGACATTATTCTTAGTAAAGCATCACAAGAATGGAGAAGCATGAATCCTATGTACTCAATTTTGCTATGAGGACAATTAATGACAATTAAGGTTATGGGGGGGAGGAAAAGCAGAGAGAGGGGAGGAGGGAGAGGGGTGGGACCTTGGTGCATGCCACACCTTCTGGGGGCAAGACATGATTGCAAGAGGGACTTTACCTAACAAATGCAATCAGTGTAACCTGTTTTATTGTACCCTCAATGAATCCCCAACAATTAAAAAAAATATACCAATACTTTGGTTTCATTTCATAGGTATTATTAATTAACTGGTGGGGCCCTAGGCATCAGTTCTTAAAAGGAGGTCTGGTTGAATTCTGTTGTGTAGCCAAGGTTAGGAATCAGACAATGCAACCCTGAAAAGTCAATCATAAATCAATTTGTTTGTAAATCAAGGTGTCACTAGTAATCACTGCTGCCACCTGTTGGTGGGTGGCAGTGCTGGCACAGTTTAGGTATGTAGCACTGTAAGGCTGTTTAAAGTTATTTAGACTTGCATCTTTATATTTATCCAGACCAATTTTTTTTTTTTTTTTGAGACAGAGTCTCAAGCTGTCACCCTGGGTAGAGTGCCTTGGCGTCACAGCTCACAGCAACCTCAAACTCTTGGGCTCAAGCGATTCTCTTGCCTCAGCCTCCCAAATAGCTGGGACAACAGGCCCCTGCCACAATGCCCAGCTAGTTTGTAGTTGTAGTTGTCACTGTTATTTAGCTGGTCTGGGCTGGATTCAAACCCGTCAGCTTTGGTGTATGTGGTATAGCGCCGTAACTACTGCACTATGAGCGGCATAATAGCAATGTAAACGACTTCTTTTTAATGTAAATGACTTCTCAGGCAACTTCTAACTATAAGATCCTGAAAGTTAATATCAAATTTATATTTCTCTTGGTTCTGTATATTCCACAGTAATAAATGACAGAATATGATGTGATACCCCTGAGGTCTTGTTGATCCTTAGTCATCAAAGATTAAGTGACATTTACCCTAAGAATTAATAGGAGAAAGTGCATTAACAAATTTTAGAAATACTTTCATCAATAGCAGTTGAAAAACAAGGCAAAACAATTTTTGTGATTAATCCCAACCAAAAATTAAACCACTGCCTCTCTCTGCTTCACCCCTTCCTTAGCTATAAATGTTAATTGAAATTTTCCTCTACAGGGGCATTTTAAGATGTCTCCTTTTTTCTTGTAGAATTACACAATGTGAAACATCGGAAAATAACAGAAAGTCAGTGAACAGGGAAACACACTTTGAGAAATAGTGATGTTAGAAGAAAATCGAAGTGTCTGGGGGGAGGTGAAACAAGATAAAACCGGCAGAATTATAGGCTTCTGCATGGGCTACTAATTAGTGAGTTTTTCTTCTGAGCAAAAGGTATTTTTCCTCTCTTTCCATAGATAGCCAAAAGACATTAAAGACACTGAGAGACTGAAATTGTTAGCTTGCCATGAAAATCATCTTTGATACATTGAATTTAAAATATATATATTAATTCCCAGGCAGCTTTTTTTTATGTGTTGTGTTTTATTCTTGTAGCTGGCAATAGGGGATAAGTCTTTCAAAAAATACACATATGTATGTGTATATATATGTATGTTATATATGTATGCATATGATATCTTTTTTCATCCAAAAGGTCTTTTTGAACTGGAACTTATTGCTGCCTATTGTGGAAGTTGTTACTAGATTTCTTCCATCCACCCTAGATTTAGACTCTGTTCAGGAAGAGTATCCTTAAGAGCTGGATTTCTCCACCTCAGAACTGTTGCTGTTGTAGCCCTGATCATTCTTTGTTGCAGGAGGCAGCTGTCCTGTGTACCACAAGGCCTTTAGCAGCATCCCTGGCTTCTACTCACTAATGCCAGTAACAGCTCAATTTCAACAACCAGAAATATCTCCAGGCAATATTGGCCCTAACTGAGAACCACTGATTCAGAGAACGGGTTACTTGTGGCCCTACTTTGGGGGTGGAGGGGTGCGTTGTCACTTCTTTAAAAACAACCAATCTAAATTAGGTTCCGTATTTCTTCTCTTATAAAACAATATACATCTCTTGAAAATGTCAGTGACAGTTTACAATAATATATTTACCTTGAGAAATTAATGTCTATCTTCCCTATTAAGCTTTAAGTTCCACAACTTAATCTGTCTGGTTCCCGCTGCACACGTCCTACCTAATGCAGTGATTGGCACTTGATAAATGTTTGTCAAATGAAAGACTATAATTCTACCATATCTAATAATCTGAAGCACAAAGCCTGACTTGATCCAAAGGGGTTTTTCTTCTCAGGTTTATTTCGATCTCAATGACAAAGCCAGTAAGAGAAGAAATTAGGGACATATTGAGGCTGCTGAAGGGTGTGAGCAGAGAAATCTAAAAATTATATTATTTGGATAAGATTCCCTGGGGGTTTTGGCAGGTTGCTGGTGAGTGGCAGTTTCGTCCTGGAAACAACAGCTCTGATATGTCACTGTAAGGCAGAGCCAACCTATCACTCCTGCTTTCTGAACTCCATCCACCATTGATCTGTGGAAGAAACAAGTTTTTTTTGACCAAAGGGAGGTTTAATGTTCCATGAATTCTCTGAAGGAAAATGTCCTAGGACCAGGAGAGATGTATCTATAGAAAATAAACCTAAGTATAGACAGCAAGAGAGTACTTTAAATGCTTCTTTGCATGTTTTTAAAAAATAAAATTAAGATGCATATTTTTTTAAATGAAAAATGACTGGCATTCTTCCCACTGAAAATGGAAGGTAATTTAATTTGTTAGCAGTTTATTTTATGTGACAGTCTTTGTACATACTTGATTTGGTTTGTTACACCGAATTACCCTTTAATAATGGGTATATATAATGCCGGTCTCTGCCCCCCAGTTTGGTTTGATAATTGGATGAGGGTCTATGTTGTTCAATGTTTTCATGACAATGAGGATGGAGCTATTTGCAAAACTTCCAATCAGGAGAGTTTTCAGATTTTTTAAAAATTTTCAAAGAATTTAATTGTTACCCAGTGACCAATCATTCCACCAGCTACTTTTGCTAAGCAATTCTACGTTGTATAATCATGACTGAATTCCGTGGGTGGATGGAAGGTATGCTAAAACCTCACAGCCAATAAAAAAAAGTCAGAAAATCTTCCCCATGCAATTTCTCAAAATGGACCATTTTTCTATAGTTGGAAGTTGATGGTAAAAATTCTAATAATAGCTACTATTGGGCTGGAGCCAGACTGCCAGAGTTCAGGGGCAACTCTACCTATTGGTAACCGTATGACCTTGGACAAACTTCATGGCCTGTCTTGCTTCAAGATCCACATCCATAAAGTGGAAATGATCTTAGTACCTACTTCATAAGGTTGTTATGTTTCTCTATTGGCTCATATGTACCAGGCCCCATGCTATGTTTTCTCAACAATGCTGAGAGAGTTCATATCCCTAGTATTATGGGAAGGAGCGCTGATATCAAGAGGGATCAATTGACAAACCCAAAAGCACATGGCTGGTAAATGGCACGGCCAGAATCCAAGCCCAGGTCTCCATAACTCCAAAAATCCTCTTACATCATATGGCCCTGGATTTTGTGCTCATTTATCTCCTAGGAGAATTTTGAAAAGCTTCAGACCTTCCTGAGCATTTTTAAGTACACAACATTGCAATGGAAATGCAATGGAAATGCTACTTGTGTACTTAAAAATGCTCAGGAAGGTCTTATCTGAGTATTTTAAACATTGGCAGTTTAAAATGAAAGTAAATGTAAAATAAAAGTAAAAGTAAAATAAAAGTGTTATATTACCTTTCTAACAAAACCAATGGAACTTAAACATCATCATAACTGGATATCCATCAATACCAATTAAAAGAATATGTGAACAAGTTTTTCTTTAAAAAATCAGAAACTTTATGTTGTTTTTGTTTGTTTGTTTGTTTTTTGAGACAAAGCCTCAAGCTGTCACCCTGGGTAGAGTGCCATGGCATCACAACTCAACAGCAACCTCCAACTCCTGGGCTTAAGCGATTGTCTTGCCTCAGCCTCCCAAGTAGCTGGGACTACAGGCGCCCGCCACACGCCTGGTTATTTTTTGGTTGTAGTTGTCACTGTTGTTTGGTAGGCTGAATTCGAACCCACCAGCTCTGGTGTATGTGGCTGGCGCCTTAGCCCCTTGAACTACAGGTGCCAGACCTATTGTTCATTTTTCTTCTTTAAACTTCTATGTTGCATTTCACCTAAATAAATGCTAAAAGATTTTTTTGATCAATTCTACAACAAATGTAGGTGTAGAAAGATTTTTACCTTGTGAATATATGACTATAAGAGTTTAAAATTCTCTTTTGGATTTATTTGCTGCTATGATTATTAATGGAACACAATACACCAAAATAATGGGAACACAAAATTTTGACAAATAATGAGTAAGCATAAAAAGTAAAGTTTCATTAGAAATGCTTATTATAATGAGCTGGGTGGGAGGGGCATTTATGGCCCTTGATTAAAAGTATCATCTAATGTCCTTCCCAGAAGTTTATGCCTTACAAAATATATTTTAGTAAGATTCAGGCTGAGTTAATGTATGTTTTCTTTGTCTTTCTTTGGCAAAGATGAGATGGAGAATTTGGGCTGTGGTTACTTCTGGAGATAATCTGATTTTATGAAGGAAAACATGATGGAAGTTAGGGATGAGGAAACGGTTTCCTTTAAAACTGTTCCACATAGTTCTGGGGAGTCGTCACCCATGCCTAAGGGTCAGTATCCTCAATGAAGATGACTCCTCTATGCCACTAAGCTGTATGGCTTTGGAATAAAGATATTTACAGGAGGAGCTAATGGCGCTCCCATCCTCGAGATGATTTATTCCCTCTTCCTTGAAAATGAAGTCTGAGTGTCTTTTAGTTATTGGCTCTACCCCAACCCTCTGGTGATTGTTACCCGAGAGGCATGAAGGATGATTCTTGAAGGAAGCCCAGTGAAAAGGCAAGGCAAGAAACTTGAAGGGAGGCTGGAATCTGGAATCCTGCAGCTTTTCTGACAGCTTTACCATTTAGTGGCTCGCCCCTTCTCCACTGAGCTTCAAAGCTGTGGTCCCAAAGCACCAGAGTCAGGGGCTCCTCACACCAAGGATAAAGTAGACACCCAGGACTTCAGCTCTCATCTGTGTCTTCTCTAGATCAAACAGCCTTGGTTTCAGCTGGTTATAAACAAGAAGCAGTAGGGGGCTGTGTACCGACCACCTCTCTACACCCTTCAAGGATACTTTGTGTGACAACTTCCCAGCAGGTAGCAGCACTCAAAAAGTGTTTGAAGGTTTCATCCGGGGCCAGCATGTGGTCATAACCTTCAGATACGCACTTCCTAATTGATGGTAGGGAACCCATTTCACCCCATGACCTCAATACGAGGGATGTCTGGAAAGTATCCAGCCCCACATGTTGCTCTTTTTCAGAGCACCTGGCTGGATACTTTACGGACAGCCCTTGTATATGTCCTGTCAGTCTAAATATAAAGTAATCTCAATTATGTGGGGAGGAGGGTAGGGAACATCTGTTGAACATTAACAAGGAGACATGGAACAAGCATGGATTTAAATTGATAGCCATTTGTTTGAAAGGCCCCATAACGTCGATTGTGTTGATTTCACTTAACGAACAGTGGTAGCCAAAGGTTTGTGCGCTCAGCTCAGTGAGATCTGACCTCCAGTTACCTGACAACTGAACCCGTTCACATCCTACAGATAAGCATCTCTTCCTCTTCCTTCTCTGTCTTATTTCTGTCTTTATCTCCCCTCTGGTCTCCTTGGTCACTCTCAGAGTCTTGCTTTGAATCTGAACTTACTGGGAGCAGGAGGCTGCAGTGGTAAACACAGCTGCTGTTTTCCTCTCTGTGAAAAGTCAGCTCATGAAGGTGCAGTGAGCCTCCATCCTCTCCCCGCTGTGCACTTTCACAAATGTCTTTTAAAGCTGGGGCTGCGGGGCTTCCTGTTTTCCAGGGCTCTGCTCAGCTTTAATTGTATGTCCCTGAGCCAGGGCATTGTGACCTGCCAACCCACACTGAGGCGCTGTGGAAGATGGTGAAGAATAGCTGGTGTGGTCACCAAATAAGCAAAATGACAGCAGCATTCGTTTTGTTAGTAAATCGATTCTGGGAAGTGAAGGATGGTCTGGTGCTGTATTTCCCAAGAGGAGAGGTAGAAAAGATAATGAGAAAGAACCTGGGGGAGGGAGCCTGCAAAACGGGTGGAGAGGGCAGGCAGACGGTGCAGGATCAGGCAGCCACTCACACCGCCTCAAGCTTTCCTCACCCTCACAATAAAATCTGTGGCCCCGATGACTGATCTACCATCTTCTCCAACTACTGTCCCTCCTCACTCTTCCCCAGCCACAAAAGCTGTTTGCTGTTTCTTCTGCACGCTGAGCATGCTCCAGCCTCAGGGCCTTTGCACTTGCTGTTCCCTCTGCCTGGAATGCTCTTTCCCAGAAAGCCACGTGGCCCTCCCTCCCCTTCATTCAATCCTGGCTCAAATGTCACCCCACTCAGAGAGGCCTCCCATGACCACCCCACCTCCAGTAACACATGCTCCACTTGCTACCTTCTTACTCAAGTCACATTTTCTTTATATACATATATGCACAAGAACTTACACCCCATGGAGATGGCTCACTGTTGTGTCCTCAGCCACTAGAACATGTCTGACAAGAGGAGAGATACAATAAATATTTGCTAACTGAATAACTAAATCACTGGCCTCCCACCCCAGAAGCACACAGAAGTGCATACCTGCACATAAATACTTTGCCCTGTTCCTCTGAGCCTTGACATTGCTGGTGCCTCTGACTAGAGCACTGTTCCCTGTCCTCCCTACCCCACCCTCACTTCTGCCTCCGGACTCCCAATCACCCTTCAAAAGAACTGCCTGGCTCAGTAGTCTTCTTTCTGAGGTCTGCCTTGACTTTCCCCGGGAGAGACGGGACCCCTTTTGTTGGTACTGACCACCATCACAGCAGGATTGCTCTCACTGAAATGTCTATTTGTCTCCCTCCCAAGCATCTGACCATGCCTTTCCAGAATCCAGAATATGGAGTGACCCAGGGCTGCGTTAAGGAGTGCCAGCAATGAGTACTTGTTTTGTCTCAGACTAGCTGTGTGACTTTAGACGAATTTCCTAACCTTTTTGTGCCTCTGCTTCCTCATTTATGCAATAGAGATTAAAATATCGGCCAAGCTAAGTGACAGGAGAATTTGCTGACGAACTTCTTATGTTTTTAAGACATTTTATGCTGTCAGTTAGGTAAGAGGGTATATGGAGAATGTGCTGCTTGAAGTGGGTGATCATGGAAGTCCTTAGGGGAGTGACATTTGGACAGAAACTGAAGGAAGTGAGGGAGGGAGTAATGAGGCTGTCTGGGAGGAAGAGCTTCCCAGAAATACCACAAGTGAGATTAATCTCGGTAAACTTTGCAGGTTAGACTTTAAGGCTGCTCTTTGGGCCCCTGGGACATTATTCAGTTGATATTCTTATGTGATACTGGGCAGACGGGCAAGACCCAGGCCTAGGATGCTTGTCCTGCAGAACCAGCCTCCAGAGGATGAGCTGAAACTAAGTCAAGATCAGAGAGGTACATGAGACACATGAGGGAAGGGCACTGCTGAATCCAGCAGCTCCATCCACAACCACCTGCATCCTCTGAGGGCCAAGGCCGAGCCCGCGTTTCTCCAGCACTTCGTCTCCCAGCTGAGGGTAGCTTCATCAGCAACTCTGCTGTGACGCTCAGATCAGGGGCTTTGAGTTGAGCTAATAGGCCCTGGACAAATCCTGAGTTTCCCCCGGTTCTGATTCTGTCATTTAGCAAAAGGAAGACTGTGGTTCTGTGGCAGAAGCCTGGCAAAGTGTGTAGGGGGCAGTGGAAGCCTGGGATGGGAGGCAGAAACCCTGGCTATGCCAGCAACCCTGCAAATGACCATGGACAAGGCACTTGATCTCTCAAGTCCCCATTTCCTCACCTGTGTATTTCAGGAACTGCCCTTGGCTACTTTTTTCACACTTTCTCTAACTGCAGAAATTCTATGAGCAAGATACTGAAAATGCAAGCATGTACTGCCAAGAATAAGGAAGGGAGTAAGGCCTAGACAGCAGGTCCTCCTACCATGTCCCACCTCCGACACAGCAATGAGGGCCCTGGAAGAGGCTTGAAGGGCCTTTAAAACCTGATGTTTCCTGATTCTGTGTCATATCTGTACAGCACAGAGTCTTTCCAAAGTATTAGGTTAGACCACATGAGATTAGACGTTTGGCTTGCAAAAACGGCAGTTTCATATCTCATTTCAGCCTAATAGTTTCATTTGTCTAGCTAGGTGTGCCCACTCGGGCACCAGATTGGTTCAGATCCCAGCTCCTCAACTTATTCTCTGGGTGACACTGGACAGAATATTTCATCTCCCTAATGGGGCAAACAGAAGTTTCTTGCCTGTAAAGCTGACAACTGAGGGTCCAGAAAGAGCAAAAAGAGAAAGGGTCCTTGAGTGGCAAGAGCAGTGGGAGGCTATAGGCGCAGGGCTGGCACACAACACAGGAAGCCACCCCCCAACCCTTCCTCTCCACTCCCGCCGTGAATGTCTTCAGACAAAGCCCTAGCCATTGTCCATGGGCCTAACTCAGGGAATAGTATCCCAATTTCCCCACCAGGCCCTGAGAGGTGTATGGAGCCAGGGTGGATAGAAAACACAACCTCAGTGTGGTCTCCAAATCGGTTCATCCTTTCCTGCTCTAAACTTGCCTTTGTTTTTGAGAGGGGAGTCACTGGGCCACAGACGAGCCTTTGCCTGGGCAGAGACTGATGCAGGAATACTGTGATCCACATTCAGCTCCCCGACCCGCCTTACTTCGGCTCCATCCCCAGACACCTACACGGAGTCCTTCCCCACTAAGTGATACATCATGGAGTATGTCAGCGGGAATTAGCAGGCAGCCCATCACATTAGGCTAAAGCTCTGGGCTGGCAGCTCCCGCTTTGCAATGCCTCTTGATCCTGGCTGTCATGCGGCCTTGCCAGGTTCCACAGCCGCAGGAACCCTCTGCAGCCAATGCTCAGGCACAATGTTGGCCCAGGCAGGAATTGAGGAGGAGGAGCCTCGGGAGGTCTGGCAGATGCCATTTCTTTTGTGGCCCTCAGGAGCCTGCTTTGAGCTCTGTACCCCTGGTGGGCAGAGGAAGCCGGTAGCACTCAAAAGCTCCATGTAGGGAGCTCCTCTGTGATAAGCTAAAAGCTCGCCACCTGTTTGTAGAAGCACACAGAGCAGATGCCCCGCTCCAATATCACGGACTCCTACAACACCTAACTCAGGTTTCTTAACCACAGCACTGCTCTGACTACCTCTGCCATTATTATTGCAGAGAAATATTTATTCCATAAATTTGCCCAGTGACTTACTTATGTCACTCACAGAGCATTTATCACTTCCTACCCTGTGTGATATTTTCAGCATAGCATGGTGGGTACCATGGTGAGAATGCTAACTTCACAGTCATGTGGACCCTGGAGTCAAATCCTATGTCTCCTACCCCTGGGCAACCCTGGGCTGCTGACTTAGCCTCACCAGGGCTGAGTTTTCTCTTTGTAATTATATTTTGTCCTAGTACCTAAGCCACAGACCTGTTGAAAGAATTACTTGAGATTATATATGAAAAATGCTTGACACCGTGAATGCCCAGTAAGTAGTATTTCAGTACAGAGTTCCTAAATGCAAAGTCACCTTTTTATCCATTACAAAGCCTTAACTCAGACATGCCCTTAATTGGTTTCCAGTATTGTATCACCTTCCCTTTAACAATTCTACCTCATTATTCCTCTCACTTGTTCTCCATTGTACACCTGGAATGATCTCATCAAACCTGAACTTGATCGCATCACAGACACTCAAAATCCTTTCATTTCTTCCCATCTTGTTTGGAATACTGGCAGCAGCTTTTCTTGGGCCTTGCCGCCTTGCCGCCTTGCCTCCTGCCTGCTCTGCCACCCTTCCCAGCTGTCTTTCTGTCTCAGGACAGTGACCCGTCAGTCCTTCACTCCTGCCACAGGACCCTCACACGTACCTTTGCTTTTCTCTGACTGGAATATTCTCTGCTCCCCTTTCCTCCTGCTGCTCATCCTTCACATCCCAACCACCTCCACACTCTCAGGAAAGCCTCTGCAGACCTCTGCGACCAGGCTAAACCACCCTGGGCGCTACCTCCTCTCCTTTGGATAGTTACCTCATCTATTATGAGATGACACAATTCGTGTCCATCTCCTCTGACAAGATCAGATGTATGATGGCAGGGCCTGGGTCTGGTCTTACTCCCCAGCTGCGGCCCCCTGGACTTTGTGCAGAGCTCAGTAAATGTTATCGCAAGAGTGGGTAGAAGGGTGAACTGGGGGATCAATCAACTCAACAAATCCCCACCACCACCCTGCATGATAGCAGTCACTGCTCTCAGAGGGAGCAGGTTGGTGGCCCAGGACTCCCAGCCTGTTGGTGAGTGTGAATGTGTGATCAGAACCCAGGTCTCCTAGACCAGGCTTATGCGGCAGAACCGTTATCCACACCAGGTGGGGACCACAGAGCTCCCCTTCCCTTCCTAGTATTCAGAGGCCCCTGACTCTTCCTACATCCTAATCTGAAGTCTTCCCTGGTTTCAGGATATCCAGCATCACATCTGTTGAATTCTGTGTTTCCTCTGGACTGTTCATTTAATTTAAAAAACTCCTTTAAAGGTGAGATAAACTCCCTCAAGACTCAGCTGGGAGAATTCTGTTTTCTGAAAGGTTACACTGTGGAAGTGACTGCACTTAGCCAAATTTAACCTTTGTTTTTGCCACCTTCTCCTCACGACCTGGGATTGAAGCCAATTCAGAAGTTGAAGTCTTAATCTACCATCTGGTATCAAATCAGTCAGGGCTCAGTTGCAAGAGATGATTTGCTTGTAAAGAAAAAGGCTTTTCTTTCTCTTTTTCTTTTTTTTTTTTTGAGATAGAGTCTCATTATGTCACTCTCAGTAGAGTGCAGTGGGGTCACAGCTCACAGCAACCTTCAACTCTTGAGCTTAAGCATTTCTCTTGCCTCAGCCTCCCAAGTAGCTGGGACTACAGGCATCCACCACAACGCCCAGCTATTTTTTTGTTGCAGTTGTCATTGTTTAGCAGACGCAGGCTGGGCTCAAACCCACAGCCTCAGTGTATGTGGCTGGTGCTGTAACCGCTGTGCTATGGGTGCCAAGCCAAGAAAAAGACATTTGGTTCTTTTATTTTTTATTTTTTAATTAAAAAAAAATTTTTTTTTTTAACAGAGTTTCACTTTGTCACCCTCGGTAGAGTGCCATGGCATCATATCTCACAGCAACCTCCAACTCTTGGGTTCAAGGGATTCTCTTGCCTCAGCCTCCCAAGTAACTGGGACTACAGATGCCCCGCACAATGCCTGGCTCTTCTTAGAGACAGGGTCTTGCTCTTGCTCAGGCTGGTCTCGCACCTGTGAACTCAGGGCAATCCACCTACCTCAGCCTTCCAGAGTGCTATGATACAGGCATAAGCCACTGCGCCTGGCTTGGTTCTTTTATTTTCTTTTTTGTATTAAAAGACCACCCCTATCTTGTGATGTTTTTGTTTGGTGGGGTTTTCATTTTTTGTATTTTTGTTCTCCATCCCTTTCTTAAGAGCCAGTTCACGCAGCATTGAAGATAGGAGTCTGCAAAGTGATAAGATCTTTTCTTCATATTGGCCAGAGAGAGATTCATGTGTGGGAAACTGTTGAACTGCCTGATTCTTTTATCTGTTGGAAAGAAAACATTTCCTTGCATATTCTCACTCACTCATTCAACAAAGGATTATGGAGAAGTTTTTATGTATCAGTAAGGTGAACATATAACTAACAGCCAAACAGGGACGGTCTTGAATGTGAAAGGGGGCGCTTTCCCGGTTCATACTCTAAGACAACAGGTATCAACCAGGATTTTCTCAGATCAGCAAGGATGTCAGTGAGTGCCCTCAATGAGTATCCATAGTGGAATTGGGGTTATTAAAGCTTTGGGTGAATATGAAGTGCCCTTAAGCCAGGATGGGGTGTAGGCCTCCACAACCATAAGATGAAGAGACATAAAGGATAAATTTAGATTAAAGTCGAACCAGACATTTCTACAATTTTACTACAGCTTCTTTTTTCAAACAAATTTCATGTTTTAAAAAAAACCAGTCCTGAAAGGAAGCAGCCCCCCAGTGGAATCCAAGCTCCCCTGAGATGAGGCCGTCTGAAGGGCCTGGAAAGAGAAGTTTAGAATTTATAAAGGATGAAATTTCCCATCAGAGCTAAACGGTGGTGATATTTTTGGAAAAGGAGCAAAACTAAAAGCAGTGGAAAATGACAGGAACAAGGTGTGATTTGTTCTTCATCTCCTTCTTGAACTTTAATTTCCTTTACTGTGGTTATGATTTTGTGTGTGATAACATAGGACATGAACATGCCTGTTCTTGGTTCTGAAGTGATTTGTTTCTCTTGCATTCCAGGTGCCTGTCCTGAGACCCATGGACCTGATGGTGGAGGCCACCCCACGAAGAGTATTTGCCAACGCACACACATATCACATCAACTCCATATCAGTCAACAGCGACTATGAGACCTACATGTCTGCTGACGACCTGAGGATTAACCTGTGGAACTTTGAAATAACCAATCAAAGTTTTAGTATCCTTTCCTTATAGCTAATAATCAGTTGGCATAAATCAAGGATATTCAGGTAAGAGCAGGTTTGGGAGAGGAAATGGAATAGAAAGGAATAATCATGCTCACACCTGGAATCCTAGCACTCTAGGAAGCTGAGGTGGGAGGATTGCTTACGCTCAGGAGTTCAAGAGCAGCCTGAACAAGAGGGAGAACCCATCACTACTAAAAATAGAAAAATTAGTGGGGCGCTGGGGTGTGCACCTGTAGTCCCAGCTACTTGGGAGGCTGAGGCATCCTCTTCAAGGAGGATCAATTGAGCCCAGGACTCTGAGGTTGCTGTGAGTTAGGCTGATGCCACAGCACTCTAGCCTGGGCCATAAAGTGAGGCTCTGTTTCAAAAAAAAAAAAAAGAAGAAGAAGAAGAAGAAGAAGAAAAAGAAGGAAAGAAAAGAAACAAGTAGTCACAACCATTAATACCTAGCACTTACAAAGAACTTGCCCCTTTTAAAATACACTGGTATCTGTGAGACTCTTTCATCCTGATAATAAGGTTGAGGAAATACTGAAATTTAAGTAGTGAGCCAGTAGCTAGCTCTAGATTGGAATTCTGAATTAATTTCTTCATGCCCAGGCATTTGTGTGTCATGAATTAAAACTAAATGTGATTATAGCAATAATAATATAAGACCTTGGAGTTCAGTTAGGGTTACTTTTTCTGTTAAAGGATTCATAAATGGTCTGTATGGACAGCACAAACCTCAGGTATACATATGGTTCCTGCTGAATAATGAGACTGAAAATAATAGTGGTTGACATGTATTGAGCTCCAAGCATTTGCACTGGGAACTCTTAGGGTGTCATTTTTACCCCTCATTGAAGTGTAATTTGCATACTTAAAAGTACACATATAATTGTACAGTCTGATAACACTTCTCAGATTGAACCCAGCCGTAGCCACCATCTACATCAAGAAACAGCTCTTCACTAGCAATTCTCAAGCCCCCATTCATGCCTTTTTGTAGTTTCTAACCCCTGAGGGTATATTTGATATAACAACCCTAAATGTGAGTATCATTATCTACTATTTAACTAAAATTTAGAGAAGTTGGCTTGGCTCCCGTGGCACAGTGGTTACGGCACTAGCCACATACACCAAGGCTTCTGGGTTCAAATCCAGCCTGGGCCAGCTAAACAAAAATGACAACTGCAATTAAAAAAAAAAAAATAGCTGGGTGTTGTGGCAAGTTCCTGTAGTCCCAGCTACTTGGGAGGCTGAGAGAAAGAATTGCTTAAGCCCAAGAGCTTGAGGTTGCTGTGAGCTATGACACCATGGCACTCTACCAAGGGCAACAAAGTGAGACTGTCAAAAAAATTTTTTTTTTCTTTTTTTTGAGAAGTCAAGAAAATTGCTGAATAAGTATCTGACTCAGTATTCTCACCCCACTCTGTTGACCCTCTACTTCAAATAAAAATTGATCATTTACTGAGTACCTACTGTGTACTCCATTCTTCCACAAACCTGATTCTTTACTATAATTCCCATTCTCAATTCATGGCTTCACCACTCAGACAGTCAGGCAACTGACCGAGGAGTCAATATTGGTTCTCTTCTTTCACTTGGCAGCATCGCCTACCCCAACCCAATCTATCCACAAGCCATGCCAGCGCTTCTTCTATAATACATCTCAAATCAACTCATACCTCTCCGTCTCCACTCCCACCAACCCAAGGGAGGCCATTGCTGTCACACAGGTAAGAGAGAGACACAGCAGTAGAGCCACTGTCACCCCTCTCTCACCTATGTGACAACAGGGGCCTTCTCTGGGGTTTCTATTCTTTCTTGCTCTTTTATACAACACATGACCCACATGACAGTCAGAGTAGACCTTTCACCCTGTGATTCAGATATCGCTCCTTCCCTACTAAGAACATTCTAGTTCCTCCCCACTGAATGTAGAATAAACCCACGTTATCACCGAGACCTATGTGATTCCGCATGTTCTGGGCTCCACCTTTTTCTTTGATATCCTGTCATATCACTCTTGTCACTATTTCAGCCAACTAACCACTTTTCTCTTCCTGGGTAAATATTTTCTGTGCATTTGCTGTTCCCTTTTTCCAAATATTCTGCCCCCTGAGTTAACATGGCTACCTACCTGTCATTACTCAGCCAACAGAGGCACTGTGTCCATTAACTCCCAAGTAGCCACCAATAACTCTCTATCCTTATTATCCTCATCATACTATCACTATTTGAAATTATCTTTTTATTTGTGTATTTTTGGTTCCCCCATATGAGAATGTAAATTCTCTGAGAGCAGGGACTCTGTATGACCCAGCATGTGGAACACTCTGACATATAGAAAGTTGGTTAGATGTGTCGAGTTTTAAGTAGTAGTAGATCATCAAAGTAGAGGTATCCAGTAGACCAGTTGATCATGACATGTAACCTGGAAATTTACCTTTAAGTATTGTAATAAAGTTCTCAATGTTCTGAAATAATAAAGCTCTTGACCCTATAATGGCTCAAGCAAATAAAAGATGATTTCTTCTGTAAAGTCAAATTCTGATGGCCCCCATTAGCAGGCAGCTTTGCCCAATTAGTGATTCATAGACTCAGCCCTCTGATCTCGTGGCTTCTCAGTAGCACCAGGTTTTTCAAGAGCAGAATAGCAAAAGAGGGAGGTCATGGAGGACCAAACACAGGAAGTTCCTGTGAGTGGGCCCAAAAATATGCATTCTGTTGGCGGGAATTCAGCCACGAGGCCACCTCCAAGTATAAGGCAGGCTAGGAAATGTAGTCTAGCTGTGTGCCCAGTGGGGGGAAAAAAGACCGCAGGGAGTGCTAAGCAAAAAGGCTCCAAAGGCTTTTCAGGAGCAGCAGTTTTAATTTGGTAGTGACAATTCTGAGATATATTTGGAGATGTTGAGAACTGTCCATCAGGACCCGGGCTGGCATCTTTTATTGCTCACAGAACAGACTCGACGTGCTGCCTGGGCCTGGGAGACTGTGCCACAGATTTTGCCTGGCGGTGCAGCTGCTAATAGAATGAGTGTGGGTGGTGGTTCCCTTTCTCTCCCCACATCTATTCCAAGAGCCAGAAATCTGCTCAGGCTCAGCTGGCTGTCACTCTGAGCTTCTGCTTTCCCCAGTCTGGGTGACATGTTTTCTGAATTTTGCCTCTAGGCCTCCAAGGCGGAGGGAAGTTTCTTTAGGCACTTTGGGAGGCAGATGCCTTGGGGAGAATGCAAAGAGGAAATATTAATAGCACAGTTTAGGTTATATTCAGCAGATGTGTGACAGCCTGCCAGATGCTGGCATACAAATGAGACCGTGCCATTCACCCTTAAAGCAGCCATATGTAAAATAATCATTGTCATCATGAGAATGATGATGATAACTGATAACTATATAGTTCTTTTCAACCAGACCGCCCTAAGCACTGAGTAGACTCTACAAACTAGAACCCTTTTGCCTCTCATCTCTGAGGCTTAGCCACTTCTGGATCAGGAAACAGCCATCTTTAAAAACAGCCTCGGAAAAATACTAACCATCAGGCAGGTCTTAAATCATGTGTTGTTTCGCACGTGTTTCTATAATGCCCCCTTATCCACAAAGGAGACAGAAGAAAATGGTTTACAAGAGAATGACTGAGTTTCCCAGAGCATGGTGTGGGTACCCCTGAGGTGGTAGGCCAGATGCTTTTAAACAATATATGGGCTTATTTTGTTTCTATAATTATGTATTTATTTTGATGAATATCATAAATCATATCGCTCCGATGATTTCATGGATATTAAAAATCCATTTAAATGCTAACATAAGTATATGTAAATTATTGTAAATAGTAAGACAAGTGATCTGTATATGTAGTCAGAAAAACATCGTGGTTTGGTATGACATTGGCATTACGGTTGAGAACTCAAGCTTTGATGTCCAACAAGTGATAGAGTTCTCACCCAGCTCTACACACTTTCTAAATGCATAAGCTTTAACATGTTTCTTAATTTATACAAACCTCTACTCATATTTACTTCATCATCTGTAGAGAGGAGCTCTATCAATATGATCAGGACTAAGCAACCATAATTACTGGAAAGCACAAGGAAACTAGAAGAGTTTCTTAGAATGGTGGGTTCTATTCTGCCAGATTCATTATCTGGGTCATCTTCTCTATTTCAGACTCCTCCTTTGGCTTTGAACTTGGGTATGGTTTGCAAGATATTGCTCATTATATGCTAGTTACCTGATACTTACAGGGTCTCTGAGGCCCAGGGCCTTATGTTTAGCTCCAGATCACAGCAAAGCAGTCCTAAACCTCAAGGCACATGGTCATGAACCCTCTGCCTCCCGTTCATAGCTAATCTGTCCTTGTTGTGTATTACAGGTTCTAGTTTAAGGTAGTCAAACTTTGGTCTCAGTGAGACTACATCAGTACCACAAAAACTCATTTCTAAATTAGTAATTTTCTGGGACAAAAGGCAGCTCTAAGTTGCCAATAAAAAATTGCTGTTAGAAGATACTTCTTTATGAAAGCTACAGTATACCTAGAATCCTTTGAACTCTTTTCTCAGAACTAAGAATGAATTTACGTAGGGTTTTACCTAGTCTGACATAGGACCTACTAGCTAGTCCCATATCAAGTCAAAAATAAAGACACAACCCTCAACAACTATACACCAAACACCTAGTTTATGCAAGGCACTGCACTAAACCTGGGGATACAAAACTGAAAAGAAACAAATTTTCTGCCTTCAGAATGACATTCATCCAATAATCATGCTAATGAGCATATAATTACCAACTGAGATAAGTTCTGTAAAGAAAGGGAATATAGTGCTATAAATGTATTTTTAAAAAATTCCAATATAGCATAGGAAATAAAGCTTTGCTGATTCACTGGTTGTTGAGTTAGTATCTGAAAGAAGAAGAGCTAACTTGGCAAAGAGAGGTTGAAAAATGTGTCCAGTATGTGCAAAGGTCCTGTGGCAGGAGACACCAAAACATGTTAGAGAACTCTAAGGCAACTATAACTAGAGCTGAGATAGTGAGGTGGGAGATGGTGTAAGGGAGGCTGGAGATGGTAGCAGAAGCTGCACCTGCCAGGAATCCAGTCTCTGGGTACAAGACAGAGGATTCCTACAGGAGAAGCCAACTGGACTCCAGGGTTACTTCATCTCTAACCTTGGTCTTAGCAGCTGTGTGTGGCAGCTTCACTTGCTCACTAAGCTGAGGCCCTTTTGGAGTTGATTCCCTGATCAAGGGACCACACAGATGCTGCTCTCTTCCAGAAGCTAGCATCCCTTAGTACCATGGACAGCAGCCTTCCTTTTAATCCAGTGGTATTCTGCCAGGCAGGCTTGGGGAAAGCTGTGGGGGCCTCGTAGAAGTTTCCCTCCCTTACAGCTTCAGTGGCTTTCATCCCACCAGGGGATCAGATGTGCATATCAATCTCAGATTGGCTTTTAATATAAAAAGAGAGTATCCTTTCTGATGACACATCCACCATTGGCCGCGTGTGCCACGGCAGCTCTTTCCTTTCTATATTAAAAGCAGTCTTGGTGGTTTTCATAGACCTTGTGTCCAAACAGCCCTCCATTTCTGAGGCCAGCCCTAGGGGCTCTAGGAGCCTGGGGGTTTCTCTTCCCACAGGACTATGTCAAGGTAGAGGGCAAGAATTCAACTACGCAGATTTCTCTTGGGTTTCTTGAGCTTCCTCAGAGCAGTATAGCTTAGCAGCTGGGACGCAGGCTCTGGAGTCAGATTCACTGGATTTGAATCCAGCTTCGTCTCTTCAGGTATGCATGACTCTTACAAGTTACCCAGTGTCTCCTTAACCCTCAGTTTCCTCATCAGCTACTGAGATAATAATATGATCTAATAAAGTTGTGAGGATTAACTGAGGTAATCACGTGAAGTGCTGAGCTGAGCACTTGATGCAGAATGGATGTTCCATAAACTGGAGCTGTTATTATGTGGAACATTTCCCCAGGCCCCTTTCTCCTTGCCTTGCTGCTTGGATCTGCTCTCTCCTAAGAAAACTACAGTCTGTCTGATTCACACTATACAGGCCTAGCAACTTGGCTTATTGACCCTCCATGAGTTTTCTACATTTAAAAAACCATGGCTAGAGAAGGTGCTAAGTCATAAGAATGAATTAAAGAAAAAGCCATAAACATTTACCGAGCACTTGCTGTGGTACTGGAGATGGCTTAAAGAATGAAACTGCATCCCTGATGTCCTGCAGAACTAGTAAAAGAGGGGTGTGTGACTAGAAAAAGAGAGAAAGAGGGGTTCAGGAGGGAGGGAGAAGGAGATCAACTTATCATAATATAATGAACTGGCCTTGGCTTGGCACCTGTAGCACAGTGGTTACCATGCCAACCATGTACACCGAGGGTGGTGGGTTCAAACCCAGCCTGGGCCAGCTAAACAACTGCAACAGAAAAATAGCCCAGCGTTGTGGTGGGCACTTGTAGTCCCAGCTACTTGGGAAGCTGAGGCAAGAGAATCCCTTAAGCCCAAGAGTTTGAGGTTGCTGTGAGCTGTGACGTCACGGCACTCTACCAAGGGTGACATAATGAGACAATGTCTCAAAAAAAAACAAAACAATGAACTGGCCTTGCATGTCCATAGTCACGAGCAGACTGGAAGCCCACAGGCACAAGTGAAGCTTGTGCACAGGTGGTAGTCAGGAAGGAAGATTCAGAGAGAAGAGAAAGCGGTTATAGACCCAGGAGCCATGTGGAGTCTTCCTCAAGGAAGGCCTGAATTATCTTTTAAATGCCTTCCAACTGATTACGTCAGGCCCACCCAGAATTATCTTCCTTTTGATTATCTTGAAGTCCAAACCTTTAATCGCATCTGCACAATCCCTTCACAGCAGCATCTGAAAGAGTGGTTGACTGGGAGAAAGGGTGCTGCAAAGTGGTTGCTCCCCACTTCTGTCCCTCATGCCTATCCTGACCTTCCTTTAAAAGGAAGTCTAAGGATCGCAGTTCAGCCTAATCAAGTTAACAGATCACCAGGCCTGTGATGTATCAGGGCAGAAGGAGAGAGAAACCAGATAAGAGGTGAGTCTGACCATTTCTCAGGCTTTCACCAAATGCCAGGTGTGTGCCCCTGTCATCTCCTCCAGGGGTCTTCCTCTTTGTGTCCCCAAGGTAACGTGTTCAAAGGCATTTGAGGTGGATGTAACTGGTTATGAATTTGGGAATAAAATATATGCCTCTCTTACTGTAAATTCCAGCAAAATCGGGTGGCGCCTGTGGCTCAAGGGATAGGGCGCCGGTCCCATATGCCGGAGGTGGTGGGTTCAAACCCAGCCCTGGCCAAAAACCAAAAAAAAAAAAAAAATTCCAGCAAAATCTATTTTATAGCACACCATCTCAAATTATTTAAATAATGATATAAAGTGTATTTAGGCTTCTCATAGAGGTGCATGCAAGGAGCTTCGGATGTCCAGGACAGGGAGCATCATGAAAGAAAGGCTGAATGCTTCATAATGAAAGTAGCATCTGAGCTTTCCTCTGAATTGAAAAGTTTTTAAGGATGAGATTTCAAGCTCTTATGTGAGTGGGAAAGAGTTTCTGATTAGGGAGTTTTCAAGTGCTCCCCCAATCAGAAAGCCTGTCTCAACCCAAAGTCTTCCCCAGCTCAATGCATATTTAACATGGCACCATGTGTCTCTTTGTCATACTAAGCCTAGCAACTGGCAAACACTCCATGAATATTTGCACATTGGCTTTTTTTAAGCTCTTAAGAGAGGAATATCCTGGGAAGTCCTCTGTGGAGATCTCCAGTGTTTCATCACCAAGCTACATGTCCTATCTGCTAATAAGGCCCAGATGCTTTGTAATCATTGCTCAATATCCAGAGATTAACTTCAGACTTTGCAAAGGAAAAAAAGACCTCTAAGCAACTCATGTCCCCTAAAACTCTGATATGCTTAGTGTTCAAAACCAAGATATGACTACTTTCCACTTTCAATATGGGCCAACTTTGCATGGGATATGAAAAGCCTTATCTGCTTTTGAATGTGGATACCTTACCCAGGTAAACTCAGAGTCCACTCTTTGACTCATAACTTATAAAACTCAGCCCCGCAGAAAGCATCCTACTTGGCTCCTATCCTTGATTGGCTTAGACAAGATTTAGGAGGGAAAAAACTCAACAATATCAGCAAAATCAGCAGCAAAAAGAGAGAGGCGTGTGAGGACAGTTGCCTTCAAAAGCCCACAAGGGCAATGCCTGTGAGCACTGTCCTTGGAGAAATACACGCTTCATTCAGAAGATGGGGATGTTTCAGCCTAATATCAAACCATTTAATAAATGCTGTAATTGTTTTTCTATTATCATTTAATAATCAAAATTCTTAGAGGGTGACAAAGTAAATAGGATTATTCTCATTTAAAGGCAAAGAAATTGAAACCCAGAGAAATGAAATGACTTTTCCAAGCTCTCTTATCAAAATAGAGATGGAATCAAAACTGATTCCCATTTTCCTGCCCCCACTGCATTACACTCACAATTATTTGTCATAATATTATCTTGCACGTCACCCATGCACTTCACCCAATTCTCTCATGAATGATTTTAAGCTAGGAAAGCTACTCTTTACATTTACTGTTTTGTTTAATAATATATATTGATTGTAGAAATTGGGGGGGTGGGGAATGAAATAGAATAGAATGACCAACAATCTCACCACCAGTTTTGCTGCGTGTATAATTTGCATCAGAATTTTCACTTAATTCTAGTTAATTCTGCAGAAAGGCTCAGGAAGGAGGGAAGGAATAAGAAAAAAGTCAACATAATTTAAAATCCTTGATTTACTCAGGAACCTTTCTGGGGTTCAATCTAGGACACAACACACGTGTGGACACACACACACTTTCTCTCTCCCTTCCCCGCTCTGTTTTCCTGCTCAGCGGTCGTCACTGTCTAGTGAGCTGTATGTTGTGCTTATTTACCTTGTTTGTTGACCCTACTAGAATCTAGGCCCCATGGGCCCGGGAGGGGTTTAGTCTGCTTTGTTCACTGCTGTATCCTGGCACCCAGAAGAGTACTGGCAGACTGCAGATTCCTTGGGAACACTTGTAGAATACGTGAAGCAATAAATGAGTGAATGCACCTGTAACTTACGTGCTGACTTTGGACTCTTACCTCGCGACTGGGCAGGACTACATTTTTTTCCTTTCTCTCCTTTCTCCCTCCGAGTGTGTGTTTATGTTTATGTATGTGTGTTTTTGTTTTTGTTTTTGTTTTTGTTTTGTGTGGCTATGGTAAGACTGTGTATATTTTGTACCTAACTTTCTTCACCAAAATAATACATACAATAACCATAGAAAAGTTTCTTAAGTCTTTTTATCCTAAAATACTACAAGTTCATCCAAAAAAATGTAGAAATGATAGTGACAATTGCAAAGGAAAGGAAAACCATTCATACGCTTGCCTTATCACTGACATTTTAGAGTCTTGGCTTTGAGGTTATTGTTTTCAGAGTATAAGTTTTAAATAACGTTAGAATCATACTGTAGTTAGAATTTTGTGTACTATGGGATTTTATAAGCTTGGAAATTTCACTGCAAAAAGAATTTAATGGACTAGATAGAAATTTATTTAATCTGCTTTTATTTCTGTGTATTTATTCAGATCGTCAATCTTTTTCTTCTAGAACATTGCAGTAGACAGGTTGTGGTAGAAAGGTTTTTCCAAACTCGGAGTAAATGGCCCTGACTTTTGAATGGCCCCCATGCTACTCCTCACTAGCCTGCCACGAACCCTCTCTGTTCTTCACCCCACCACTGATATAATTGATGGCTCTGGCTTTTTATTTGTTTGAAGTGGATCCCTAAAGGGGTGACCTCCCAGTGTCTTCAATTATTATTTTAAATGATGCCTCAGGCTACTGCCTGGCACAGCAGGGCCCTCACCTTCCTGCCTTCTGCCTTCCATGCATGGAGCTCAGCTGCCAAGCAGGCTGGACCCCCTCCTATTGTCAGAGCTGCCTCCAGAGTCCCAGCAGAGAGCCAGATTAACCCCTTTTGTTAGCAGATGTAATTTTCCTGAGTTCAGCATTAATAAGGAATGCCATAAGCAGTTGGGTCAGAAAGAACAGATCTGTCAAGCCCCAGGGTTAATTTAATAGCAATCTGTTGGCTGTCTGCATTGTGTATTAGCCGTGAATCCAACTGTATGTTTTGCTTTTGCCATTTACTTCTTTGGGACAACAGAGAAATAATTTGGATAAAGAGCTCTGAAGGATAAGGAAGAGAAAATTGACTGTCAAAATGCATCATTCCATTTTCGAGATAATACAGGGAGCCGTGCACTGCTCATCTCCTTTCTCTTTCCCTTCCAACATGAAGGGCAAAACTGCATATGCTGAAAACATGTATCGCCCTTTAGAACATCACAAGGGAAAAGGCCTGGGTTTCTAGAGTATGCAGATGTAAAAAATATCCTCTCTCACCATCTCCATAAATCATTGCATTTTTAGCAACTGGACATTTTCTCTCAAATGTTTCTAGAACTCAGCAAATTCTCCATCAAAAAACAATCCCCGCCCAAATCCCTTGTCAGTCTTCTGTCCCAACTTTTGGTTCAAAAAATCTATCATAGCACATAGAAATTCTAGTTCTGGAAAATATAGCCACCAAAGTGTTAGGTGAACTAAGAGAGCACAGGCCTAATGCAAAAGAAATGGAGCTGCCATCTCGGATTACTCACACTCAGAAAGGCTGGCTTTGTGAAGCCACTCCTCAGGGGAGGCAGAGTGCCTGATGGTAAAGAACTCGGGCTCTGGAGTTGGACGTTCTTTGGTTCAAATCCCAGCTCTGCCCCCTATAAGTCATATGACCTCGAAAATTGTAGTTGCTGGGCGCTGTTTCCTCAGTTGTAAAATTGAACTATTTATTAGTAATGCTGATGCTGTAAGGCTGAGATGAGGGACAAATGGTACAACACGGGTAATGTGCCATCTGTCACAGGGCAGGCCCAGCACTTGATAAGCATAAGCTGCTGGATGTTGTCTTCCTCTTATCTTTATCGAGATTATTATTATTTTTTTTTATTGTTGGGGATTCATTGAGGGTACAATAAGCCAGGTTACACTGATTGCATTTGTTAAGTAAAGTCCCTTTTGCAATCGTGTCTTGCCCACAAAAGGTGTGGCACACACCAAGGCCCCACCCCCCTCCCTATCAAGATTATTTTAGAAAGAAGGTAGATCATGGTACTAAACAAGCACTCTACTAAAAAAGAAGATGCAAGCCCCATGTGCTGGCTTACACCTGTAATCCTCTGGGAGGCTGAGGCGGTGGATTGCTTGAACCCAGGAGTTCAAGACCAGCTGAGCAAGAATAAGGGTGCCTGTAGTTCCAGCTACTTGGGAGGCTGAGGCAGGAGGTTCACCTGAACTCGGGAGTTTGAGGTTGCTGTGAATCAGGCTGATGGCATGGCACTCTAGCCTGGGGCAACAGAGTGAAATTCTGTCTCAAAAAAAGAAAAAAAGCAGACTGACTCAAACCTGCAGGGGGAGGGAGGGAAGCCAATGGCTTAGGGAGGAGAGGTGGGGGACAGACAGGCTTAGAGGTCCAGTGGAAGGAAGGAAAGATCCAGAAGCAGCAGCCCTAAGCTGATTCCGTGGGCACATCCCCATGATGGTCTCTGATGCTGAGGGATGATCCTGGTTCCACAAAAATGTTTGAGCACTTTGTTTTCACATGTTCTGACTTTGGGGCTTTATTTTTAGGTGGGAAAAAATAACTGTAGCTCTAGCACCTCCCCTGCCCACACAGCGAAGATCCTTTCCAGTTGAGCTTGTTTTTAGAGCTATACTGGTAGAGGTTGAGAGAGCTGACACCAGATTTTCTTTCCCTATTTTGGGAAAAGAGAAATATGCTCACTGGCACAGCAGGGTATCAAGGATCTTCCTGGAGAGATCTGACAACAGCTGAACACTAACCTCTGCTGACTTGGCCACACGGTCTGGGAGGTGGACCAGGCGGCTGGACAAGGGCCAGAGCTGGAGCCTGGAGCCCCCTCCTGAGTAGCCCCAGGCCCTGCTCCCCAGCATCTTGTGCTACCTGCAATAAGACTCACATTTCTGGCAAAGTTGAGATGAACAGTAGTAGTTTGTGAATCCACGGGACACACACGCCCTGGAGACCCAAGTAATATGTGCATCTGGGTTTGGTGGGGAAAATTATAGTCGACTGTAATGTTAGCTCAGTCTCAAGCTAATTTTAGAAAGAACCCAACAGGATTTATAAGAGATAATTGAAGGGAAAGGAGGTATAGCCAAATATAAAGCCATTGTTGCAAAAAATCGCCTGCTGGAATAGTTGTAGCAGGTGCATGTGTGATGCTTCACTTTGTTTTTTGCTACTGCTGGTGGGACTAAAAATATCAAAATATTGGCACATTTGTTTGTACCTTGTCTAAACTCTAGGGAGAGGACTATGCTACTCACCTAATAAAAAATACTGAGGACTTTCGGCCATCCTAGTCTGATAGGATAGTCTATGTCAAATTATGGCTTGTTGATTCAATGCTTTGTTGCCCAAAATATAGTACATAAACTCCAGGTGTGCATGCATATTTTCACCTTAATTGTTATACATTTATTTTCATGAATATTATTAAAAATATAACCAGCTCATTAAACCCCATAATTTTATGAATACTGGATTATTGCTTAGAGGAGTCTAAAAAAAAGTGAGTCCATTTAAAGTTGATCCAAGGAAAAAAATGTTATGTTAAAAAAAAAAAAATTGCCTCATGACTAACAGATGGGGCAAAAATGCCCCAGGTAGCCCACGGGTAGTGAAGTGTGGGAGAGTGGGGGTCACTTGGTCTGCTTTACTGCATCACAGCACCCACACCACAAGGCCTTCTCCTTTGCAGGAAGGTGCTGGGTCCTCAGACAGACGCTCAGGCCCAGACAAGTGCCTCCCAACCTGCTCCCTGAGCCCCCAAGTCCTGGATAGGGTGTGGAGGGATCACCACAAACCCCCTCCTTCACTCATGCCCGGCACCCCAATGCAGGTGTTGGTTTCCACTGAGTTGCCTTCATAAAAGGCTAAACGTTTTATTCCAATATACCAGGGTGTGGTCTTAGAAGATACAGGTATACAGCCTGGTGCCATGGTTTTCACTTGCAATCTTAGCACTTGGGGTCTGAGGTGGAAGGATTACTTGAGGCCAGGAGTTCAAGACCAGTCCAAGCATCCTATTGCAACCTTGTCTCTACAAAACGAAAACTGAAAAATTAGCTGGGCTGGGAGGTGCATGTTTGTAGTCCTAGCTACTCTGGAGGCAGAAGGATCACTGGAGGCCAGGAGTTCAAGGTTGCTATGAGCTGTGATTGTGCCACTACACTCTAGCCTAGGTGACAGAGCAAGACTGTGTCTCAAAAAAACAACAACAACAAAAAAGAGGTATAATAATTCTTAATCAGAAAGGAAAATACTGAGGAAAATTTAAAAACCCAGATGATAAAACTAAGGGTGTGTACCACAGAAGCCAAAAACTTCCCCAGCATACAACTGGGTGGCTTCTTTCTGGTACTTAAACTCCTTCCCAAGCTGTAAAGCAAACCACAGCTTACAGAAGTTAGAAGTCTTACATATCTTAAATGACAGAACTGTTGCATAATTATGAAAGAACACACATTTTGCACCTGGGATGAAATCCTGGTGTTGTCGCTTGTCAGCCATGTGCACTTGGAGCCTCTGTTTCCACCCCTGAAAAATGGGATAAGAGAAGTGTTGATTGTACATTTGTTAAAGGATAAACTGAGTTGATATGCGCTGTGTGATATGCACAGTGAATGACCTACAGTAAGGGCTCGATAAATGTCGGCAGCTATTGTTATTATCATTATTACGAACACTTTATTCAAGAACATCTCAGGGATTTCTTGGAAGAGGCTATGCAGTCCATCGTAGGTATCATTTACCAGCCTAGGAGTCTGAATAAGGATTCACTCAACCACTGTTGTAAAATGGGAAGCCAAAGTCTTTGCAACTTGGTTCATATTAGCATGAGTGCGTGAGCAGGTAACTTTGTTCGTGAATGGTATACTTTGTATGTCATAGAGAATAAAACACAGATAAGAAGGTCAGGAGACCTGGGTTCTCACGCTGCCTCTCACTACTGGGTAACTCTGGGCCATTTTCTTATAGTCTCTGAGCTGTATCTGCCTGGGACCAATAATGCCCGCTCCTTTGCGAACACAGTTGCCATGAGGACTCAGCATGTGCGTGTTAGATACTACCACACGAATACAAGCTGGTGCCGTGGCTAGTGCCCTGGAGTTTCTGCCCCCTCCTTGACTCGTCTGTGCCAGACATTGTGGACATCAAGCCTGCCAACATGGAGGAGCTCACGGAGGTGATCACGGCAGCCGAGTTCCACCCCCATCACTGCAACACCTTCGTGTACAGCAGCAGCAAAGGGACAATCCGGCTGTGTGACATGCGGGCATCGGCTCTGTGTGACAGGCACACCAAGTGTGAGTAGCGGCCTGAGGCTGATGGGGGGAGGAGAGACTGGATGGGAGAGCGCCTGGTAGGTTTTGATCTTCTTCCCTGCAATAGACACACAGGGAATGTGGCAACTGCAGGTCAGGAGCCAGCTCCACATTTGGTATTTCAGGAAAAAGATGAAACCTCATGTTCAATTTTAAAACAGTCAGGTACAAAGATAAATAAGACACCACTCCTGTCAGCAAAGAGTTTATATATCCTTGTGACATGATCCAGATTAAACATTAAGGAAGATGACACTTGCTGCCGTGGGGAGAATGGATCTGAGGAGTCGCAGAGGGACGGGTTAGGAGACCGTTGAAGGGTGTCCCGGACGTGGTGGTGAGCGGGAACAGAGAGGGCAGGTGGCCGCTGGCCAGGTCTTGGCAGTGAAGTTAACAGGACTTGCTGAACTGTGTGGGAGGCTGGGGATATACAAGGCATCAGAATGGCAGCTGGCAAGTGAGCTAGTGGCTTCTTAGGGAGGCTGCATCTGCAAAAAGCACCATAAAAATCCCAGTGTTCTCATGGGCATGGAGGAAAGCTTCAGGGAGACAGATTTGGAGAAAAGTGCAGCCCGACTCATGACCCTTAGGTCATGCTGGAGTTCCCAGGGCACTGAGGGAGCAAAGATCTCCTAAGCCAGTTGGAGCTGAATGCCTGGACACAGCAGGCTAAGGCAGGTGATCTCAGCACGGAGACTGGCAAACCTCGCTGTGAGCAGGTGAAGGCTGCCAGCACTGCCTGCGGGCACTGGGGAAGACAAGATGGGCCTGGAACTAGCAGGGAGGATTTCTAGAAAGATACTGATCCCAAGAGCAGAGGTGCCTGGAAGGCAGCAGCAGGCCGCGTCCAGCGCTGGGCTAATTATTGTGCAGCTGCTGGGATGCTCTGGAGAGGCCAGAGCCGTGTGTGTCCCACTGTCACCTGCTGCAAGGTGCCGCTTTGTCAGGCTGGTCTGCTGTGCAGAGCTGTCTCTCCCACAGCCCCAGTTTTCAACCTGTGTGATGTGGGTGATACGTCAGCTCTCTACGCAATTGTAGGACCAGCAGAGGGACACAGACTTGGTGGCCCTTTGGTCACTTCTGTTTGCTCGTTTGTCATCAGAGATTTCTCAAGGGGGTGGTGGTGGTGCTGGTAGATAGAGTGCAGGGGTGCGCAAGGTGTGTATTCTGGAGTCGCACAGGGCCTGGGCAGGCCAGGCTTCACACTTACTAGCTGTCTGACCTTGTCCACCTTCCCTTACCCTTTCCAGCTTATGTTTTCTCATGTGTAATGGGTGAGAATCCTAACAACCACCTCTTGGTTTGTCATGGGGCTTAGACGAGATAACTATTTTAAATCATTAGTGAGATACTCTGCATTCTCTTTTTTCTATACCAAGTCTTCAAGCCTTGCCATGTACGTACTCTTGACAGGACAACTCAATTCAAATTAGTCACATTTCAAGTGCTCGGAAGCCCATGGGGGCTAGTGGCTTTGAGATTTAGGACATTAAATCTTTACAGAAAATTCTACTACAGGGCTGACAGCTTCTGGAGAGCATCATCTATTCTGTCTCCTTCACTACTATTGCTCTAGCATCTAAAATAGGGCCTGCCCAGGATAGGTACTAAACAAATATTTACTGATGTGAATGTTGATCTCGGAGCAGTACACTTTCCCAACAAAGGAGAAAGTGATCAAGGTAGAAGGATCAGCGTATGCTAAGGTCCTGGGGCCTGAAAGATCATAATATGTTTGTGGAACTGCAGGGCACTGACGTGGCTGGTATGTAGGGAGTGACTTGGAGCAGGGACTGAGGCTTGGGAGGAATGTCCAGTGTATTCTAAGACCTTCAGCCGCTACTCTGGCCTTGCACACTAGATGCCAAAAGAAGAAGCCCAGTTGTGATATTTGAACCAGGCACTGTGAAATAGCCTGTTGGGGAAAACACTACTCTTAGTTGTAATGTAGATCAGAACCTCTGATGTACACTGAAATGTATTGGGTCAGCCCTTCAGCGTGCTGTTCTGTGTCTGCGATATGATTCATACCATAAAGAACAATGATACAGTGGAGAGGTAAGACTTACCTCCTGCACTGAAAAAATGTAAAGTTTGTCCAAGGAGGCAAGATGTACTCAGGAAACATTGGAGAGACAACATGTGTATAAGGCAGTGTGTATTTTCATACCCAAATGAGTGATGGAGACAATTTGGAGTTAGGACAGACTTCTGGATGTTGAGGGATAAACTGGAAAAGGGGAAAGGCCTTAGAAAGTGTCAGAACTGGAATGCTTAGAGCAGATGCTTTGCCATCAGAACCCTACTCTGACACTCAGTACCTGTGTGACCTCGGGGAAGTTATTCAACCCTTCTGAGCCCCAAGTTCCTCCTTTGAACATAGAAATATGAAGAACAGTGTCATAAGGCAGGATGTTCATCATGTGTGTAAGATCCCAGCACTCTGTTCAGCACACAGACGTCAGTACATGGCTGTCTCAGTTATCACAATTATTTCTCCTGAATTCCCCCAGTTCCAGGCCTGCGAAGGTAAGATGCTTGGAGCCCCAACTCCTGTGCCAGATATAGGAGGCCACATTATTTGTTTAATTAATATTTGTTGAGCAAAAACTATATGTCAGGGACTGTATCAGACTCTAAGGACATAGCAATGAGCAAAAACAGACCTAATTTCCTTTTATGTAGAGCTCACTGTCTATCTGGGTCAGGGTTCTCCAGAGAAACAGAACCAATAGAGAATGTGTGAGTATATGAAGAGATTTATTATAAGAAATTGGCTCACATGATTATGAAGGCTCACACCTCCCAGGATCTGCCATCAGCAAAATGAAGAGCCAAGAGAGCCAAAGGTGGTGTTCTAGTCCGATGGCCATCAGCACGAAGTCCCAGGAGAGCCGATGGTGGTGTTCTGGACCAATGGCCATCAGCATGAAGACCCAGGAGAGCCAAAGGTGGTGTTCTAGTCCAATGGCCACCAGCATGAAGACTCAGGAAGAGCCAAAATTTCAGTTCAAGTCTGAAGGAAAAAAACTGATGTCCCATGCAAAGGCGATCAGGCAGAGGAATTTGTTCTCACTTGCAGGAGGGTCAGCCCTTTATTTTCTTCAGGCCTTCAACTGATGGGATGAGACCCACTCACATGAGGAAGCTCCATCTACTTCACTCACTCTATCAATTTAAATGTTTAACTCATCCAAAAACACCCTTACAGAAATAACCTAAAGGTCTGACCAAATATCTGGGTACCCAGTTGACACATAAAATTAACCACACTGGGAGATTGGACTCCAGGCATCTCTAGCTGGTGGGATCTGCCTGTCATCACCCCTGTGAGGATACAGGGAGTCAGCGAGAGACTTCTGGACCCCAAGAGGAGGACTAAAACAGTGGAAAAACGGCAAGTGGTCGCATGTGTTCAATCCATCTAAACCCGCCCGCAACTTCCACAGGCACGAGAACTTAAAGAACAAGAGGAAGTGAAAGGAAAATTAGGGCAAGGAAACAGATAAAAGAAATCACTCATGAGGAAGAATCAGCAGAAAACTTCAAGCAACATGAAGAACCAGTCCAGAACAACCCCGCCAAGGGACCATGAGGTAGCTACTGCAGATGATTCCACGTATAAAGAAATGTTAGGAATGACAGAAAGGGAATTAGAATACACATGTTGAAAACAATGAAAGAAATGATGGAAACAATGAAGGAAACTGTTAATAAAGTGTAAAATAACCAAAAGGAAATCCAAAACCAGAATCAAATAAGAGATGAACAATATGAAGAATATAAAAAGGATATAGCAGAGCTGAAGGAACTGAAACAGTCAATTAGGGAACTTAAAGATGCGATGGAAAGTATCAGCAACAGGTTAAACCATACAGAAGAAAGAATTTCAGAGGTAGAAGACAAAGTTCTTGAGATAACTCAGATAGTAAAAGAGGCAGAAAAGAAGAGAGAGAAAGCAGAACGTTCACTGTCAGAATTATGGGACTTTATGAAGCGTTCCAACATACGAGTTATAGGAATTCCAGAAGGGGAAGAAGAATGCCCCAGAGGAATGGAAGCCATACTAGAGAATATTATAAAAGAAAATTTCCCAAATATCACCAAAGATTCTGACACACTGCTTTCAGAGGGCTATCGGACCCCAGGTCGCCTCAACTCTAACCGAGCTTCTCCAAGACACATTGTGATGAACCTGTCCAAAGTCAAGACAAAAGAAAAGATTCTGCAAGCTGCCAGGAGTAAGCGCCAGTTGACCTACAGGGGCAAATCCATCAGAGTGACCACAGACTTCTCTAATGAAACTTTCCAAGCAAGAAGACAATGGTCATCTACCTTTAATCTACTTAAACAGAACAATTTCCAGCCCAGAATTCTGTACCCTGCTAAGCTAAGCTTCAAAATTGACGGAGAAATCAAATCATTTACGGATATACAAACATAGAGGAAATTTGCCACAACAAGACCAGCTCTACAGGAAATACTTCAACCTCTTCTGCACACTGACCACCACAATGGATCAGCAGCAAAGTAAGAACTCAGAAATTAAAGGACAGAACCTAACCTCCACACTGATGCAAAAGATAAAACTAAGCAATGGACTCTCACAAAATAAGACGAATAGAATATTACCACACTTATCAATTATCTCAATAAATGTTAATGGCTTGAATTCCCCACTGAAGAGACATAGATTGGTTGACTGGATTAAAAAACACAAGCCATCCATTTGCTGTCTGCAAGAAACACACCTGGCTTCAAAAGACAAATTAAAGCTCCGAGTCAAGGGTCGGAAGACAATTTTTCAGGCAAATGGAATTCAGAAGAAAAGAGGAGTTGCAATCTTATTTTCAGATACATGTGGATTTAAAGCAACTAAAGTCAAAAAAGACAAAGATGGTTACTTTATATTGGTCAAGGGAAAAATACAACAAGAAGACATTTCAATTCTAAATATTTATGCACCCAATTTAAATGCTCCCAGATTCTTGAAACAGACCTTACTCAGTCTGAGCAATATGATATCTGATAATACCATAATAACAGGGGACTTTAACACTCTTCTTACAGAGCTGGACAGATCCTCTAAACAGAAATTAAACAAAGATATAAGAGATTTAAATGAGACCCTAGAACAACTGTGCTTGATAGACGCATATAGAACACTCCACCCCAAAGATAAAGAATATACATTCTTCTCATCACCCCATGGAACATTCTCCAAAATTGATCATATCCTGGGACACAAAACAAATATCAACAGAATCAAAAGAATTGAAATTTTACCTTGTATCTTCTCAGACCATAAGGCACTAAAGGTGGAACTCAACTCTAACAAAAACGTTCAACCCCACCCAAAGGCATGGAAATTAAACAATCTTCTGTTGAATAACAGATGGGTGCAGGAAGAAATAAAACAGGAAATCATTAACTTTCTTGAGCATAACAACAATGAAGACACAAGCTACCAAAACCTGTGGAATACTGCAAAAGCAGTTTTGAGAGGAAAATTCATCGCTTTAGATGCCTACATTCGAAAAACAGAAAGAGAACACATCAACAATCTCACAAGAGATCTTATGGAATTGGAAAAAGAAGAACAATCTAAGCCTAAACTCAGTAGAAGAAAAGAAATATCCAAAATCAAATCAGAGATCAACGAAATTGAAAACAAAAGAATCATTCAGAAAATTAATGAAACAAGGAGTTGTTTTTTTTTTTTAATAAATAAAATAGATAAACCATTGGCCAGACTAACGAGGAATAGAAAAGTCAAATCTCTAGTAACCTCAATCAGAAATGATAAAGGGGAAATAACAACTGATCCCACAGAGATACAAGAGATCATCTCTGAATACTACCAGAAACTGTATGCCCAGAAATTTGACAATGTGCAGGAAATGGATCAATATTTGGAATCACACCCTCTCCCTAGACTCAGCCAGGAAGAAATAGAGCTCCTGAACAGACCAATTTCAAGCACTGAGATCAAAGAAACAATAAAAAATCTTCCAACCAAAAAATGCCCTGGTCCAGATGGCTTCACTCCAGAATTCTATCAAACCTTTAAGGAAGAGCTTATTCCTGTACTGCAGAAATTATTCCAAAAAACTGAGAAAGAAGGAATCTTCCCCAACACATTCTATGAAGCAAACATCACCCTGATACCAAAACCAGGAAAAGACCCAAACAAAAAGGAGAATTTCAGACCAATCTCACTCATGAATATAGATGGAAAAATTCTCAACAAAATCCTAGCCAATAGATTACAGCTTCTCATCAAAAAAGTCATTCATCATGATCAAGTAGGCTTCATCCCAGGGATGCAAGGCTGGTTTAACATACGCACGTCCATAAACGTTATCCACCGTATTAACAGAGGCAAAAATAAAGATCACATGATCCTCTCAATAGATGCAGAAAAAGCATTTGATAAAATCCAGCATCCTTTTCTAAGTAGAACACTGACGAGTATAGGCACAGGTGGCACATTTCTAAAACTGATTGAAGCTATCTATGACAAACCCACAGCCAATATTTTACTGAATGGAGTAAAACTGAAAGCTTTTCCTCTTAGAACTGGAACCAGACAAGGTTGTCCTCTGTCACCTTTACTATTCAACATAGTGCTGGAAGTTCTAGCCAATACAATTAGGCAAGACAAGGAAATAAAGGGAATCCAAATGGGAGCAGAGGAGGTCAAACTCTCCCTCTTTGCTGACGACATGATCTTATACTTAGAGAACCCCAAAGACTCAACCACAAGACTCCTAGAAGTCATCAAAAAATACAGTAGTGTTTCAGGATATAAAATGAATGTCCACAAGTCAGTAGCCTTTGTATACACCAATAACAGTCAAGATGAGAAGCAAATTAAGGACACAACTCGCTTCACCATAGTTTCAAAGAAAATGAAATACCTAGGAATATACCTAACGAAGGAGGTGAAGGACCTCTATAAAGAAAACTATGAAATCCTCAGAGAGGAAATAGCAGAGGATATTAACAAATGGAAGAACATACCATGCTCATGGACGGGAAGAATCAACATTGTTAAAATGTCTTTATTTCCCAAAGCAATCTACCTATTCAATGCCATTCTTATCAAAATACCAACATCGTACTTTCAAGATTTGGAAAAAATGATTCTGCGTTTTGAATGGAACCAGAAAAAACCCCTACAGCTAAGGCAGTTCTTAGTAATAAAAATAAAGCTGGGGGCATCAGCATACCAGATTTTAGTCTGTACTACAAAGCCATAGTGGTCAAGACAGCATGGTACTGGCACAAAAACAGAGACATAGACACTTGGAATCGAATTGAACACCAAGAAATGAAACTAACATCTTACAACCACCTAATCTTCGATAAACCAAACAAGAACATACCTTGGGGGAAAGACTCCCTATTCAATAAATGGTGTTGGGAGAACTGGATGTCTACATGTAAAAGACTGAAACTGGACCCACACCTTTCCCCACTCACAAAAATTGATTCAAGATGGATAAAGGACTTACATTTAAGGCATGAAACAATAAAAATCCTCAAAGAAAGCATAGGAAAAACACTGGAAGATATTGGCCTGGGGAAAGACTTCATGAAGAAGACTGCCATGGCAATTGCAACAACAACAAAAACAAACAAATGGGACTTCATTAAACTGAAAAGCTTCTGTACAGCAAAGGAGACAATAACCAAAGCAAAGAGACAACCTACACAATGGGAAAGGATATTTGCATATTTTCAATCAGACAAAAGCTTGATAACTACGATCTATAGAGAACTCAAATTAATCCACATGAAAAAAGCCAACAATCCCATATATCAATGGGCAAGAGACATGAATAGAACTTTCTCTAAAGATGACAGACAAATGGCTAACAAACACATGAAAAAATGTTCATCATCTCTATATATTAGAGAAATGCAAATCAAAACAACCCTGAGATATCATCTAACCCCAGTGAGAATGGCCCACATCACAAAATCTCAAAACTGCAGATGCTGGCGTGGATGTGGAGAGAAGGGAACACTTTTACACTGCTGGTGGGACTGCAAACTAGTACAACCTTTCGGGAAGGAAGTATGGAGAAATCTCAAAGCACTCAAGCTAGACCTCCCATTCGATCCTGCAATCCCATTACTGGGCATCTACCCAGAAGGAAAAAAATCCTTTTATCATAAGGACACTTGTACTAGACTGTTTATTGCAGCTCAATTTACAATCGCCAAAATGTGGAGACAGCCTAAATGCCCACCAACCCAGGAATGGATTAACAAGCTGTGGTATATGTATACCATGGAATACTATTCAGCCATTAAAAAAATAGAGACTTCACATCCTTCATATTAACCTGGATGGAAGTGGAAGACATTATTCTTAGTAAAGCATCACAAGAATGGAGAAGCATGAATCCTATGTACTCAATTTTGAGATGAGGACAATTAATGACAATTAAGGTTATGGGGGGGAGGAAAAGCAGAAAGAGGGACGGAGGGAGGGGGTGGGGCCTTGGTGTGTGTCACACTTTATGGGGGCAAGACATGATTGCAAGAGGGACTTTACCTAACAATTGCAATCAGTGTAACCTGGCTTATTGTACCCTCAATGAATCCCCAAGAATAAAAAAAAAAAAATTAACCACACTAAGGAGTAAAGATGCATTAATAGAAGAAACAGCTCTGCAGCTATAATAAGTGGTATGAAAGAGAGAGGTGGGCTGGTACAAGTGAGTGTGACAAGACCCTATAAGGCAATAACACTGAGCCAGACCTAAAGATTAAGGGTGGTCGGAGGAGCACACAGAAGCAGAAAGTGTGCCTAGCCTCACACCCAGCGAGCTCCAGAGGCTCTCCCTCCAGCCTGGGCCTCACATGGCCCTGGAGAGACTCAGAGCTCTGTGGACAGTCCCTAGGGAGAGCCAGGAGCTAGCTAGTAGCCTGTAGGCTTCTGCTCAGCCCTGCCTCCCCACTCCCCATCCCATCGCAGGTGCAGTTCTGAATCCAAGCCGCCAGTCTACTAATCTAATTAAGAAGTGAACGAAATTCATTTTCTTGACTCGTCCAAAGTACTGACCTTCTTCAGTGCACATCTCCCTTTGTTTGGCTGCTGGCGGCAGCCCCCAGCTCCTGCCAGCTGGGAAAACAAGTTCAATCTGACCCTTTGCCTGACATTTCATATTGATTTTCTCCATCCTCCTCAAACGCCAGCCTGCAGTCGACCGCAGTTCAGCCGGAGTGTGTGAATGGAATTGAGACAGTTCATCAGAGTTCAAAATGAAAAGCAACATTGGTTTCCGGAGATGAGCACTGAGGAGGAGGGTATTTAATAACCGTCGGCATTTAATCAAAACGCGAGGAGCACCATGTTTTCAGAGCTGCATATATTAATTTCCATGTGTCCCTCCCTCTCCACACTCAGCAGGGGTTGGGAGGGATGATCCCTTCTCTCCCTTCCGCTTTTTTCTGCTGCTGTGGTGATGGGGGTTGTGTTTGCAGCTTTGAGATGTCTGAAACAACAGGGTGCTGATGGCGGCACCACTTGGCTATTCCGGAAGTTGCTCTTCCCTTTCCATGTGTGAGTGTTGGGGGCTGGGTAAAGAACTGGCCAGGTGTCATGAATGCCATCCTAGGAAATGAAAGAAGAATTAAGCCTGAGCTTCTTTCCAACGACCCCGTGAATGTGGTTCCTGACCAAGCCTCCGATCACAGCTCCCTATAGCCTGGCCATGCTGGTTTGCTTCCTGCACCTCCAACACACCCAGCCCTTTCCTGCCCCAGGGCCTTTTCACAAGCTCCTCCTCTGCCTAGATTCTATTCCACCCTATTCTGTTCCAACCCTACCGTGCCTGTCTTAGGTGCTGGGATAAGGTGAGGCAGCACGGAGCTGGGTGTGATGTGCCCTGGCCTCGGGTTTGTTTCTTCCTCTCTACCAAACTATGCAGACAGTAGTGGGTGAATTCAGACATTGGGACAAGACAGGGGAAAAGTATCAATGTGGTTTATCAGCCTGTGTCTGTGGCCTACCTGGTGACCTTAGACAGGTTACTGAACCACTCTGTGCCTCAATTTACATATAGAAGTATGGCTAGTGGAAGTCTTGACCTTCTAGGGTGCTTGTGAGGATTAAATGAGAGGACACCCTCAAAGCCTTGAATAGCGCCTGGCACGTTGTGTCCAAGCACAGTGTTACAGTTGGAATGACGAAGCTGTCTCGCTCCCCCACCATGTGTGCCTTTTAAGAGTGGGAAGCTGTAGAAGTAGTAATGTCAACAGCCTAATCGCAGCTCACTTCTATGACATTTCTGGGTCCAGGAAGTAAGCCAAGTCTGCTCATTTAATCCTCATGACCACCCTATGACGTACTCACTGCCATTATTCACATCGTATGACAAAGCTGGGGTTTGAATAGACCTGCAGGTCTTTATCACAACCCCAGGAGCCATGAAGTCAACCACAATTTATTTAATCCCTACTAGTTCCTACCTTCAGGCAGGTTACCTTCTGGTGGGGAGGGAGGAAATAAAACATGTACAAGTGGACAAATAAATAAGATCATTTTGGACAGTGATAAAAGCTGTAAGAAAATTAAGTAGGGTCAGAGAGTACCTGGGCTGGGGGAGCTGTTTTCATAGAATGATGTGAGGGAAAGACTTTGAATTGAGACCTGGATTACCAGAAGGATCCAAAGAGCACTGACATCTAAGTGGACTCTAACGCAGGAACAATCTTTTGTGTTCAAAGAATAGGAAAAAAGACCAGTGGATGGAGAGAGACTAGGGGACAGTGCAGAAAGTGAGGCCCAAAGGCAGGCTGAAACCAGACCAGGTTCAGCTTTGTGGGCCGGGCCGAGCACTTGGATTTCATTCTTAGGAAATGGGAAGCGTGAGACTGTGTAAAGCACACAAGTGAACACTCTGTTATGGTCCTTTTTTCTTTTCTTTTTTTTTTTTTGAGACAGAGTCTCACTTTCTGGCACTTGGTAGAATGCTGTGGCATCATAGCTCTCACCAACCTCAAACTCTTGGGCTTAAACGATTCTCTTGCCTCAGCCTCTCCCCAGTAGCTGGGATGTCGGGTCCCCACCACAATGCCCGGCTATTTTAGAGATGGGGTCCTGCTTTTGCTAGGGCAGTCTCAAACCCATGAGCTCAGGCAATCCACCTGCCTCAGCCTCCCAGAGTTCTAGGATTACAGATGTGAGCCACCATGCCCGGCCTTTGTTTATGGTCTTAAAAGTGTTTTCAAGCAAGGAGTGCCTAGAATCAGAGAAGCCATTTAGGAGGCTCTTGCCACAGTCTGGAGGAGAAGTGACAGTGGCTGTGACCAGGATGGAAGCAACAAAGCTGGGTTAGGTGGACAGATTCAGGGTCTTAGGAGGTAAGGCTAAGAGGACTTGCTGAGAGATTGGAAGGGGACAGGTGATGGAAAGGGGAGAATCTAGTATAGCTCTAGGTTTAGGACTAGAGTAACTGAGGGTGTAGTGGTAACACATAGTGAAATGAGGGGACTGGAGAAGAAACAGTTTCACGTGGAAAGAGCAAGCGTCCTCTTTTGGATGTGTCTAGTCTGTGATTCATTCAGTAGAGAAGTCAGGTTGACGGCTGGGTACACGAGTCTGGGAGTCAGAGGAGGGGTCTGAGCTGAAGGCACAAATTTAAAAATCATGACCATGTGGTAGTGTTCAAAGCCATGGGACAGGGTGAGGTCAACTAGGGGAGGACGTACAGAGGGAGAAGAAGGAGAGGCCCAGGAATGAGAGAAAGGGCAGAACAACATTTATCAGTGGGGTAGAAAGAAGGAGGCAGTGGCCTTTTACAAGAGATAGAATATGAGCCTCTGGGGAAGGAAGCAAAAAACCAGGGGATATAAACCAAGAGAGGGGAGTGATTTAGAAATATACCAGGCTCAGTTATGCTTTTGAGAGGCGATGGAGAAGTGATCCCAGGATTTGCTCTCATGGAAGTCTTTGGTCATTCGTGGTAAAAGCAATTAGCGCGCGTGTACACACACACACACACACACACACACACACACACACACACACTCTGCCTGGCATACAGCAGCATCCCAGTAAACTCAGTTGTACGATGATGACACCTGAACTTCTTCAGTTGCATCTTAATTCCACTGTGGTTTAGGCAAACCTGCCTCCCTTCTTACCTGCACCTTGAGTTCTCATCCTACTAAGGGAATGGCTTGTGCCAGGGACTTGCAGGAGATGAAGCTGGCCAGGGAGTATCCTGAAGACCCCTGTGGGGGGCCTGGGCTCCCCTCAGCCACAGTAATGAGCAGCCCTGCAGCACCAATCCCCTGTACCAGCCCTAGTCCTTGTGCACTGGCAAACCTGCCACTCAAGACTTGGACAGGTGACACCAAGGCAGCCTTCCTGTCCGGGAGCCATCAGCATCTGCCCTGGAGTTCACTTAAGTCTGTCATGGACCTGCTGTGAAGAAACTTTGACTCTTTAATGCTGAAGGGGGAAAGATATAAGCATTTTAGGCCTAAAATCAGAGCTATCTTAGTGAATAGTGTGGTCTTTGGAAAACCAGCCTGAGTTCCAATGAGAACAGAGCCAAGCCTGACGCCCAACCTAATAATTCTAATCAGAAATTTTATTTTCCGCGTGGCGCCTCTGGCTCAGTGGGTAGGGTGCTGGCCCCATATACCGAGGGTGGCAGGTTCGAACCTGTCCTTGGCCAAACTGCAACAACAACAACAAAATAGCTGGGCGTTGTGGCAGACACCTGCAGTCCTAGCTATCTGGGAGGCTGAAGCAAGAGAATTGTCTAAGCCCAAGAGCTGGAGGTTGCTGTGAGCTGTGACACCACGGCTCTCTACTGAGGGTGACAAACTGAGACCTGTCTCTAAAAAAAAAAAAAAAAGACATTTTATTTTCCTCCAAAGGTGAGTATAGTGGAGAGGGCTGGATTGCTATTTGTGAACCTTGTGTATCTTGTTTAATTTTCACAACAGACTGTGACAGTATTAGAACCTCCAGTTTACAGATGAGGCACGGAGAGAAACTTGCTCCAGCTCCCAGTGGAGGACCTAAGATTTGAACCCACATCTGTCTGCTTCTAAGATAATTCATTCTTCTCCTGGCTATTTGGCAGAAAGAGAAAGAGTATGATCTTTACCTAACATTCAAAAGGACCAATTTCATAGGGCTGTGTTTTACACACTCCCCAACAGCGGGGTCCCCCAGCTTGACCATTTCACACTGCAGATTTGACCCTGCCATTGCACAGAACGTGCAATCCACTCTTATTGTTCACCTTCATCTACAAACTCACTTAATTGCCAAGCCCAGGTTCTGGAAGCCACCAGCTCTCTGAACACACCTGCAGTGCATTCCCTGGGCCTCTGACGGAATGTGTTCAGAGATACCAGCTGAGACTGCAGCTGCAATGAATCTTAAACCCTCCGAGGCTTGGCACAGCTTCCAAAAGGGGTTCAGTATTGATCTGGGGCATAAATAACAGTGTTTATTTCAGGGGAGCTTGGTTAGGTGAAAAGCACAAGGTCCTTTATTAAAATACTTTTGCCCAATGACAGGATTACAAACACAGACACACATACCCCCACCCTGGAGGAAAGCCAAACAGCCCTGGTATAGGAAGAGAATTCACTGACACCCCCCATCTACCCACCCCCCAGTGTCTGAAGCTGCTCCACCCCACTTGAGCTTCACAGCAATTAACAGCAGAACATGCAAGGCCCAAGTCACAGAATAAAAATAGAATCCCTTCCCCCACATTCATTTCCATTTTTGATTAATTTAACCAGTTCTGTCAATTAGTCATTCTGGAGACTTCAATTGAGTGGATTTTCCTAAGAACAAGAACGCTTATTAATTTGGGAAGTGAGTGTCATTCATTAGGAGTTGACACCTTCCCAGGTCCTGTCCGCTCCCTCACTTGGGGTCTTGGATGACAGAGCAGTGGGGGGCAAAGCAGGGACACACACACAGCCGCAGCTCCCAAGACATGCAGAATGGGAAAGGCTGCCCATGGGGTCAGGGGTGACTCTGGACATCTCGGGGCCGACTTCCCTGTCATCACAGCCTGTGACCAGTCCTCACTGACAAAGCAGTCACAGGTACCAGTGAGCATCCTGAATTTGAGGTTCAAGAGAACTGCAGTCAAGGAAATGCCTGGGAAGTATTTCCCCCCAAAAGGGATATTGGCCTGTTAGCGTCCAGGGAGGGCTCTGGCTTTCTCTTCCCTTTGCTTTGCCTGGATGCACCAAAAGTTACCTTCTATTTTTTCAATTTGTAAAAATGTTGCAACTTTTGGGCGGCGCCTGTGGCTCAATCCAAGGCGCCGGCCTCATATACCGAGGGTGGCGGATTCAAACCCGGCCCCGGCTGAACTGCAACCAAAAAATAGCTGGGCATTGTGGTAGGTGCCTGTAGTCCCAACTACTCGGGAGGCTGAGGCAAGAGAATCGCTTAAGCCCAGGAGTTGGAGGTTGCTGTGAGCTGTGTGAGGCCACGGCACTCTACCGAGGGCCCATAAAGTGATACTCTGTCTCTACAAAAAAAAAAAAAAAAAAAAGTTGCAACTTTTAAAACCTTAGTCCATATTTTTTTTTTTTTTTTCTTGTGGAGACAGAGTCTCACTGTACCGCCCTCGGGTAGAGTGCCGTGGCATCACACGGCTCACAGCAACCTCTTAACTCTTGGGCTTACGCGATTCTCTTGCCTCAGCCTCCCGAGCAGCTGGGACTACAGGCGCCCGCCAAAATGGCCGGCTATTTTTTGGTTGCAGTTTGGCCAGGGCTGGGTTTGAACCCGCCACCCTCGGCATATGGGGCCGGCGCCCTACTCGCTGAGCCACAGGCGCCGCCCAACCTTAGTCCATATTTTATAGCCATTTTTTCCCTGCGGTAAGTAGGCATGCATCTTATTAAAGAGATGGAGTCTGCTACATTGCCCAACCTGACCTCAAACTCCTGGCTTAGCCAACTACAAGTGCAATGTATTTTAATTTTAGCGTTAATGTAAGTTAAACATAACAAGGTGGCATTTTATCATACAATTCATATATATATATATATATTATAGATCTCCTGATAGCCCATTCCTTCCCAGCAGAGGCGAAATCAGAAATCACCTCTTCCCTTTGTATTTGCTGCCCACAGCTGCTCAACAAATCACTGCAAACTCGGTGGCTTAAAAACAACACAATCTATCTTCTTGCAGTTCTGTTGGTCACAAGTCTGACATGGGTCTCACTGTTTAAAAATTAAAATTTTGGCAACATTGTATTCCCTCCTTGGAGATTCTAGGGGAGAATGTTTCTGAACCCTTTCCAGCTTCTAGAGGCAGCCATGATTCTCAACCCAGCCGCAATGTATTTTCATTGTTACCAAGGGGTTGCGACCCAGGACCCATGAGTTGCTCAAACTGCCTGCTTGCTTCACCCGTGGCCTTCCTCCACCTTCAGAGTCAGCAAAGCAAAATGAGTCCTGCCACACCACATCACTCTCTTCCGCCTCCTTCCACTTTTAAAGACCATTGTGATAACATGACATTCTCCCAGATAGCAGAGAATGATTTTAAGATCACTTATCAGCAATTTCAATCCCGTGCACAACCTTAATCCCCTTTTGCCATGTAAAGTAACATATTCACAGGGTCTAGGTGTTCAGACCTCAGCATTGTTGGGAAGCCATCATTCTGCCAAGAATAGTCTTAAGAGTTTCATTTAGGGCATTTTCTCCTAGGAACATTTGCTGGACCCCCATGCAGGATTAAATGCCTTCTCTCCAAGCACTTAATACCATATGTTAAATTAGTTGTTTCTATTTCAGTCTCTAAATGGAACTGCCATTATGGCTAGACTCCTTTTTCAAACCATCTCAGTGCTTAGAATAGCAAAGGTGCTGAATAAATGCTTTTAGAAGTAAATGACTACAGTCACCCAATTTGATAAGTCTGAATCTGGTGCCTCCCTTTAACAAATGAAAAGGCTAAGCCAAGCGAGTGGATTGCTTAAGCTCACGGGTTCAAGACCAGCCCAAGCAAGAGCAAGACCCTGTCTCTAAAAATAGCTGGGCGTTGTGGCGAGCACCTGTAGTCCCAGCTACTCAGGAGGCTGAGGCAAGAGAATCACTTGAGCCCAAGAGTTTGAGGTTGCTGTGAGCTATGACACCATAGCACTCTATTGAGGGTGACAAAGTGAGACTCTGTCTCAAAAAAAAAGAAAGAAAGAAAGAAAAGCTAACACTATACAATGGTTGACTCAGTGCTTTCTCATATCTAGCTTTAAGAAAATATAATGTAAATAAATTATACGACACACTACCTACCTTGTTATGTTTAAATTGTTAATGTTAAAACACATTCCTAGGTACCACAAGTAGAAAAACGACAATAAAACATAGACTAAGATTTTAAAAGTTGCAACATTTTTGCAAATTGATAAAATGGAAGGTAACTTTGCATGTTTGCCAGCAAAGTAAAGAGCAGAGGAGTCCATGAAATGATGGCAATCAGCAGTTATTCATTTATTTAACAAACGTTTCTTGTTGCCTAGCATGTGCCAGGCACTCTTACAGGCCTTGGAAAAATAGTGCCCCCTGCCCTTGTAGCACTTTATTCAAGAAGGGGAAATCAAATGATGCACAACACATAAACAAGATAAAGTGAGATCTGGCGAAATGTTTCCAGGAAAGCAGCAGCAAAGGCAGAGACTCTGAATCTGAGCTGTGCCTGGCAGGTCAGGGGAAGATGGATGGCCAGCTGGGCTGTCCACAGGACTGTGACAGAGAATAACCCGAGGGGAGGCAAGAAGAGCAGGTGGCAGCCCAGGTCACAGGAGGAACAATGTTCAGAGCAATCCCCTTGCACCACCCAGGCTCTTTCACGTTGTACTCTGAAAGGGCCAAGGACTGACTTGGCCCTTTGGGGGTTGGACACCGTGGTAGCCCTTTAGGGAATGGTAAGGACTTTGGAAACAGTAGATGGTGGGAGAAGAGTCAGAAGGCTGTTGAAACGAGGATGGGAGCGGCTTAGCCCAAGACTGTGACAGTGGAAGTGGTGAGGTTGGATGGATTTGGGCCATACTTTAAGGTTAAAGTTAAAAGGACTTGTTTAAACATTAAATGCAAAGGAAAGAATCAAGAAAACTCCCTTTTTGTCCTGAGCATGTGCCTAGATGAAAGAGCCATGAAGTGAGTTGGCAAAGACTAGGGGAGAGACAGTGTAGAGAGGAAACTCACAAATTCTCTGGACTCTAAGTTTCATATAGAAAAAAAGCGTAAAGTGGTTAAATTGATACCTTTTGCTGTTTAGCCCTTTACCTTTGATAGAGCCCCTTCCTATCCCTTGCAATTGATTCTCACAAAACCCGATGAGTTCATAGCATTTCTTTCTTTTTGCAGCTGAGGAAATCAAGGTCCAGAAAACATTACGTATAAAACCCTGACAATGCCTGAGATTCTCTTACTTCATATAATGAGTGCTGCCATCCTTAGTTCTTGCGTGGCCTTATAAGATAGAGAAGGGAAGGGGGGCTCCCTTGCGTGCGTAATTGGCCCAAGGTTAAGTATATAGGCTAATTCAAGCCCCCATGGAGCTCACATAATTCTATTTTGACAGCTTAGTAGGTAGCATCAATAACTGAATTGTGAGACCTGCCGTCCACTCAAGCATCTTCTAGCACCACCAGTGGAAGTCCCTTTATCTGCTGAATTACTCAAAACACCTGCTGGTCTACCATCTTTATCAAGCACAGACTAGAGGCAGCAGAGGGCAGGGAGATACTTATCCCCATGAATCTCCTAATAATTCTTTTATCTTGTTTTATATTTTTAATCTAAACATAAAGATTTTCATAAGATTTATCTCTTTAAGGATGTATGGGCATCCTTAATCCCTGGGTCAGCTAGTGCCTCTTGAAATTTTGGTGTCATTTAAAAATCCCTGTAATGCTGTGAAATTGTCATTGAAGAGTTACATGTGTGAAAAACGGGATCATCAAGCTTAGGGAAAAAAAGACTTGTGGAATCGAAACAAAACAATGAATTGGTCAATAAATGTTAACACGGTATTGCGCTAAGCACAGTGGGGTAGAAAGAAATGTGCAGCTACTGCCCTGTGTACTCATCATGGTGGGACAAGAGGATACAAAATTATGAAATGTTTCTAACACAAAGTCCATTTTAAATTGAATGTGAAATTTAGATTCCAATGTCAAAGAAAGAAAACGTTGACTAAAAACTGTTTATGCTGACTGTCATGTTAGATGGTTGAAACAAACCATGATGCCAAAAGTCCTTATCCTCAGCAGATCCTACATCTTCCCAAAAGTTCTGATGTGTAGCATTTTTCAGTCTCTGTTTATTGAAAAATCTTTTTCTTTTTTTATTAAATCACAGCGTGTACATTAATGCAATCGTGGGGCACCATGCACTGGTTTTATATACAATTTGAAATATTTTCATCAAACTGGTTAACATAGCCTTCCTGGCATTTTCTTAGTTATTGTGTTAAGATATTTATATTCTACATTTAGCAAGTTTCACATGTACCCTTGTAAGATGCACGGTAGGTGTGATCCCACCAATCACCCTCCTTCCATTCATCCACCCCCTTCCCCTCCCCTCCCCTTCCTTTCCTCTTTCCCCATATTCTTAGGTTATAATTGGGTTATAGCTTTCATATGAAAGCTATAGTTTCATAGTAGGGCTGAGTACATTGGATATTTTTTCTTCCATTCTTGAGATACTTTGCTAAGAAGAATATGTTTATTGAAAATCTTGTGTGTTCATGTCATTATGTTAATCCAATGCATGGTTGCTTGCCCCCAGGGACGTTAAGTATAGAAGTGTCCTAAGACAGTGTCTGATGTATCCTGGATGCTAAATCACACTTTGTGAATGAATGAATGAATGAATGAGATCTAATATCAAATTAGATGTGATGTGTGTCCCAGGAGACACTAGTGCTATGAATCTTAAACCAAGTGTATAAAATGAAGGCAGCAGGCATTGGCCCTTCCCAATTCCCAAGAAAAGCATATAAGCTGAAACTCAGAATGGCCTCAAATTTAAACATTTCTTTCTGAAACTCTTACAGTCCATACAACAGACCCCAATACAAAATAATATACATATTACTTAATACCGACATATATAATAAACTACTTGAAGATACTATCCCAATATTTTGTGGTTCTCTGCACCATGACTTTTGTGTCTTGGCCAGAACTAGAATCTTACTCCAGAAGTTCAGAGGAGGAAGTGACTGTGTCCTACTCAGCTGTGTGGAAAGAGGATCAAGGGGTGTTGGAAGAGGGAGAAGCTAGAGGAAGCAGTTGGGCCGAGCCTGGAAGTTGGAAAGATTTGACCTTCAGAGAATTTCAAATTCTGTTGAACAACTGTCAGCCACTAGCCAGCTTTCTGACACTCTGTTGAGGTTCATAAATGTATATCATCAAGATCAGCTATGGGTGTTTGTGAGATTCTTATAGTTTGGAAACTTGACTTTAATGAGAACAGAAAAAGGACGTATACCATAGTCATCAACAGTGTCGGCTCTGGGTCAGATAAATCTATGTGGGTGACTTGGACTTAACTTCTTGTACTTAACCTCTATAAATTGAGGGCAGTAATGGAGGCTGTGTTATTGGATTGTTGTGTGGATTCAAAGGGACAATGCATGGTCTACAGTAAACATTCCGTACTTAGTAGTATTTTGTTATGATCACACCAATCTATGTAATTAGAATTATAGATGAGAAAATTGGGCTCAGAAAAGAAAATACCTTCCACAAAATCAAAGATCTAGTCAGAAGTAGAGGCTAGATTCAAACCTAGGTCTAAAGCCCGTGGTTGAGTGTGGTTGATGGATAATACTGCTAAACATGTCCCATCCTTGCCTCAGTAAGCCTCCCAGCCCGAGGGGCAGAGCATGGGAGCACATGAGTATTTCACTGGTGGAGGCCGACTTTCAGGACATGAATCATACAGCCCATGTTTCTACAGAACCTGCTGAGGGTGTTCCTAGAGGTCCGTGAGCACAGTGGAGATGGAGAGACCTCTGTTTTCAGCCAAATGCAAAATGAGAACAGGGTATGTGCTATCTTTCATTCTCTGCAGCCAAGTTCAACAGAAGTGCATGCTGACAGATAAAGATTTTACTGGTTCAGTGATTGTAAAAAGCATCCTCTTTCTGTCCAGAACACAGTGGCTCAAAGTTCTGGGGTCTCTTAAGGGGGAAGGACAGGCCAGGTGGTGGTGATATGTCTGGAGCCAGTGGGAGGACCCAGCAGGTGGTGGGTGCTCAGTAAGGTTGATGACTGTCCTCCACATTGCCATTGGTTGCCATTCGTGTCCATTCATAGAGACTGCTCCATTCTTCTTCATTAGCACATAGCTAATGAAGCTCAAAGCAGAGGTTTAATTCTTGAACTAGACAGATTTCATTTTCTTGGGACCCATGCCCTCAGAGGTGGGGGACTCCCGGTGTCTGTTCTCAGTGCCAGCTTGAAGGGTCACCTTTCTAGTCAGACACTGGGGGATAATGACGCTGTGGGAAAGGCAGAGGTCAGCCATGGAGACACGGTTGGGTTTATATCCCACCCCTCCCTCTTCTCAGCCTGTGACCAAAGACAGGTGACTCTCTGAGCCTCATTTCTTCATCTCCATAAAGAATTTAGCCCAGTGCCCAGCAGATGAGAGGTCATGACTCCAGGGAGTCCGACACAGGAGCTGCTCCTCAGAGTAGCTGCTCAACGCATGCAAACTCCAGGATCCTTCAAGACACAGGTCCGGCTGTCAGCAGATTAGGAGCAATGTTTTCCTGCAGGAAACCAGTGCTGAGAACACAGAGACATAGAACTAGGCCACGAAAGGACAGTGAAACAGTGCCAGCCCCCACAAGGGGCCCTCCGCATGCAGCACTCAGCCCATGTCAAGATGCACTGTCCAACTCAGCTGTGAACTGCTTACCTTGCTCTGTGAGGAGATCCTGCGAGGGGGAGCCGCTCCCCTCTCCCTTTCTGTGCATATGCTCTCACCACGGTGATTATGTGTATAGCCAGGGAAAGAGGGACAGCTTGGGAGCGTAGCCCTGGCCTCGGCGGTGCCATGACAACCAGCTGGCCAGTATCACCCTTAATAACAGCCACTCACTAACGGTCCCTTCCACCTGGGCAGAGGCTCCCCAGGGAGCTCGGGCTTCTCTTGGAGTGGCTGCACAAAGCTTCCTATTGGGAACAAATTCTGGGAGAGAAGGAGAAAGGAGGGAGGACAGAGCATGCTACCTCCGGATAGAGGAGAGAGGAAGCAGGCAGATTTGAAGTCTCCGGCCTGTGGCGTGTTGAGCAGGTGTGAGGACCTGGAGCCCACTGGCTACAGGAATGTGTCATTCTGCAGCAGGAGCTTAAGGCCCAGGGCACCTTCGCCACTCACTGACCTTCCAGAGAGTGAAAGAACAAGCACGAGCTCTCATAAAGCCAGGCCTTGCTATTACCAGATTTCTTCATTAGAATCCTGTCGAGACCCCCACGGCCAACTCTCATCTTGTCTGGACTGTAGCCGCTCCCCTCATCGCTGCCTGCTGGAGAGAATGTGCTCGGAGACCTCCTTCAATCAATATCTTTCCAGAGAGACAGTTCTCAAAAATGCGCCAGTCCTGCTCACAAATGAAGGACAGACAGACCCACGGTTAATGAGCTTGTCTGCAGCTGTTAGCCCAAACTCAGCCTGTAGGTTGACAGTCGAACCCTAGGCCAAACACAGGTTCTCGCTTCCCATCTCTTTAGGGCACCGGTTCCAGCTGAGGCTCCTTCGTGAGAAAGTTCTAACCCTGAAGATAATGAGCCTTTACAATGCTGAGCTTGCTCGGAGGCCACATGCTCCTTGGGGGTCCCAGTTTCTTCAAGCCTCTCTTTCCTCAGATATAAAAGAGAGATCAATCTTAACCCTGTACAGGCCTGGCAGCTAACAGGTGCTATTATGACTATCAACGGTGTTTCCTTTCTGTGTGGCCCATTCCCCAAAGTGCAATTTCTTACCTCTTTGTGAATTCCGAACAAATCATGTTTTTAAAAAATAGTAAGAGGAAGTTTGAAGGCCAGATTAACCGGTAAGGAGGAAGGAAGGATGCAGTGGGCTGAGGCGATCCAGGAAGACTTCCTGGAGGAGGCAGTAGTCCCTGGAGGCTGAATCCGTGGCAGGAAAATGGGAGGAGGGATAGGTCGGATCAGATCCCAGCTGCTCCATCAACCTCTGCCATCATCATTCCAGAGCATGAATCAGAGCTTACAGATGGTGGCTTCTTGGATGACTTCTGTTGACCACACGCTCAAATTTCTTCAGTTAGTTGCTAGCACAGAACAGCAGGATTCCTCAGAAAAATATAGACTTTGCAAATGAGACGGTCCAGCTATGCTGAGCCACGTTCCTTCATGGCAACTCTCAGCCACAGCTGAATAGAAAGTGCCCCCTCCATAGCATAAGGATACTTTAGTTTGCCACCATCCCTGATGTTCCCTCTTGCTACCTGTGCCTGCCTCATCCATTTCTCTGCCTGCCTGGCCTTTGCAGGGAGCAGTCCTCCAAGCTTGGTGCATATGATAGGTAGACCAGTCAGACCTCAGTGAAGTGTTTGAATGAAGAGCAGTGAGGAGTAATTTTGAAAGGGCTGACCTGGGGCCTGATACCAGGGTGCCCAGAACGCCAGGCTATGTAGGTGGAGCTGCTGGCTCTCGGCAATGGGAAGTCACGGTAGGTGTCTGAGCGAGGAAGTGGCACTGCCTTGGGAAGATCCATCCGGCAAGTGGCAGGACTGTGTAGTTTTATATTCTATTGCTGAGCCCTGATGTCTCTGGGCAGTTTGGCTGGCTCAGTCTGGGCAGCTGCTGAGTTGTGGTTTCTCTGGATGGTGGCAGCCTGTGGGTGCAGCAGGAGGACTGTAGGGAGAAAGAGGGAGCTGAGCTGGGGTGCTTCACCACCTCCCGTGGAAGCAGTCAGCCTGTCACAGCCCACACCTGGAAGCAGCCCCCTCTGGCCTACCTTCCTTGGCCAGCCATAGAGGAGCAGCTGCTGAAAGGGAGTAGCACTGGGGCCCAGGGAAACAAGACCGACTGAGTTTGCAGAGCTGAGGGAGAGCTCAGACTGTCCCCTCTTTTGGTTGACCCAATGGAGAGAAGAGGATATTAGTGTTCTATTGCTTCTATAACAAATGACCACAGACGTAGGGAACTTTGTGGCTAAAAATAATCCAAGTTGATTATCCTACAGCTCTGAAAGTCAGAAGTCTAAATGGGTGTCACTGGGCTAAAGCCAGGTTGGCCACAGGGCACCTTTGTGGCAGCTCTAGGGGAGAATCTTTTCTTGCCTTGTCCAGCTTCTAGCAGTGATTTTCAACCGGTGCGCGTGAGCAGTGAGAGAATCTTAAGTGTACCACAGAAGTTTTTAAAGATTATTAATTATGTTTGAAGGCTATTCAAAGCACAGTAAGTATATTCTTTTTTTTTTACTCTTTTCTGATTAACATAATTTAGGTGTACTATAGAAGTTTAACTATAGGTTCAAGTGTGCCATGAGATAAAAAAAGGTTGGAAAACAATGATCTAGAAGCTGTCTATGCACTTGGCTCATGGCCCCTTTTCCATCTTCGAAGCCAGCAATGACCAGTCCTGTCTTTTTCATACTGGGTCACTCAGACCTTGACCCTCCAACCTCCCTCTTTGGTTTATAGAGACCCTGGCCCATGTAGGCAATTGAACATGATCTCCCCACCTTCAGGGCAGCTGATTACCAAACTTAATTTCTTCTTTTCATGTAACATAACATGTTCACAGGTTCTAGGGATTAGGGCCTGGGCATCTTTGAGAAGGTAGTGTTATTCTGCCTACCAGCCAGAATGTCTTCCTTCAAGAGGTGAAAGGAGCCCCAGCTATAGTATGTAAGTAAGCCAGCTCCTTGTGAAGGACTGTATCTTGCTCTTGCTCACTCTTGTAACCCTAGCAGCTCTCAAAGCACCTTGCCCTTGCCAGGTGCTCCATAACTGCTGGCCAAATAGTGTGTGACACTCACACTTGTTGACTTCTAAACGTGTGGCAGACACTGGCCTAAGAGTCGTATTTGCTTGATCTCTGTTGACTTAGCTCCATGCAAAGCAGGTATTGATATCTGCATCTTAAAGATAATGAAGCTGAATCTTAAGGACATAAGGGAAAATTGATATAGACAATCCCACTGGAAATGGTGCAGCACAGTTTCTAGCCCCAATACATGACTTCAAAGCCCAGCCCGAGCGACACAGCTTAGGAAAGTCATTGTCGTTTACAAAGCAGTGATCTCATCTCCTAGCCCTTCTGCATGACCTCTCTGTACTGCCAGTCCCAGAGTCCCACTGTCCTCCCAAAATACATTTATACCCACCCACCCCCACCCCGCCGCCCGCCCAGGCAATTACTCTTGCCCATCCCTCCCTCCCTTCACCCTGAGATCAGGCAGCCTCGCCCACCCCCACAGCCCCATCAGGGTTCTGGCCTACAGCCACTTGTTTTTGTACAACTCTAGCAAAGAATAATATTTTTACATTTCTTAAATGGTTGACTAAATCAAAAGAAGAGAATACTATTTCATGACATGTAACTTAGTAAATGTAAATATAAATGTCTTAATACAATAACTAAGAAAATGCCAGGAAGGCTATGTTAACCAGTGTGGTGAAAATGTGCCAAACGGTCTATAAAACCAGTGTATGGTGCCCCATGATCGCATTAATGTACACAGCTATGATTTAATAAGAAAAGAAAAATTATATGAAATTGAAATTTGAGTGTCCAGTCTGCAGAGCCTTTGCAGGCTACGTGCTCATCTGTTTATTGTTTCTGCTGCTCTCATGCTGCAAAGGCAGAGGGAACAGTCCCAACAGGGACCCAACGGCCCTCAAAGCCTGAAAGATTTGCTAATCTCTGATTTATCCAGTGTGTCTTGATTATTTAAGGCTCAACTTCTTATTGAGCTTTTCCTGATCACACCAGTCCCTTAGCTCATCACTTCTCCCCTGTGAATTCTTGGTCTATTTCTTCTGTCCAGTATTTTAAAAAAAATGGCTTTGACTTACTATTTCTTAACTTTGAAGAGACAGGATATTCATGAAGGAAGCATAACAGGTGTGGAAGCATTTCAAAAACAGTTATGGAAGAGACCAATAAACTTTCTCCTAGACTAACTTCTCTTTTTGCACCAGGCCATGCGTTGTGTTACTACAGCATTCATGGCCAGACAATTATTTGTGGAATGAAGGAAGGACTACATGAAAAGCAAATCACAAAGGTTAAGCAAATGGGCTTCATTATTTCCCAATTCAGTCTCCCTCATCTGAGTCTTAATATGATCTAAATTCCCAGCCTCCAGTCTGTGTCTGGAGACTCGAGACTGTGACATTAGGCCCTTGGTAGCACAGTAGCCCCTAAGGAAGTCTTCAACCTCTCTCTCACTGTCCTTGGCTGGATAGAGGCCAGCATCGTCAATCCAAGGGAGCTCTTACCCTCTGCGGGAAAACTGTTAGCCTTTTCTCTCACGGGGCAAAATTATTGGATGTGTCTTCTGTATAGTAAAAATTACTGGCTGCATCTCAATCAGAGAGGCTTTTCTCTCCGGGGGCAAAACTGTTGCCTGCATATCTCTGAAGGAAAATTGCCATCTGCCTCCCTCTGTAGGAAGATTGCCAGTTGTGTTCCCATTATGGGGAAATTTTCGACCATGTCTCCAAATGGAAAAGCGTGCCAGCTGTGTTTCTCCATAGAAGAAATGTCAGCAGAAGTGAGTGCTTTACAACCCTGTGCGTGATTCTGAGTCTTTTCCTTTTTCATCAGGATCAGACCTTCACACCCTCTGCCTTGTTCCCCTCCCTCTCCCTCTCACCTTTCATCACAGCCAGAGTGTAGGGGACACTGAGATGAGAGACACTTGTACCAAGGAGGGTATATTTCAGGGACAGACCAGAGACAAGTTATGGTGCATGTGTATTACGGCCCAAACAGCCTGGACCCAGAGGTCAGCATCACAACCGGTACCTCTAGACATCTGGCCCAAATGGAAAAATGCTTTAGGCTTTTGGACATTTCACACCAAGCTTGCCTTAAACAGCACCTGCTTCCGCATCACTGCTGCCTTCCCTGTTGTTTTGGGCACGGGCACTTTGCTCATTCCCCCTCACAAGCACCCAAGAAGGTGGGTACAAGTGTCGTCTCCATTTTACAGATCAGGAAAATGATCAGTCAAGCTGCTCTCTTGAACCTTCATCACTTACAAGCAACAGAGCTGGGATTTCACCCCAGGCCTGCAGAGCTTGGAACCACCCACACTCTAAGCCACCACACTCTATGGGACAGAGTGAGAAGGTCATCAGAATCCGCTGTGGTGGCCTCCGATCCCCTCGTCATCCCTCAACTCGGGTGTGAGTTTCTGTGCAGTGCCCAGTACAAACTCTGGTGAAGGAGCCACACCCAGAACAGCCTTTCCCTCTGCTCCGCCTAACCTCTCTTTTCCTGTCCTGCAGAGTCCAAGACCAGCTCACCACATGCTTCCTTTCTGCTTTTACCCCAGTGGTAGTGAATGTGGCTGTAGCTTTGATTGTCTCTAGTGAACTCAAGGCCTTCCCTGCATTTTGGTTCCTTATTCATTTATCCAGTCATTTGAGCCTCCCCAGAGGGCTCAGACAAGATACCTACAGTTCAGGGATGCACTCATACTGTGCTGTTCTAACACAAAACACTGTGTGAGGCACAGAAGATAACCTGTGAGATTTAGAAGGAAGTATTCGATTGCTTTAGCCTATAGCCCTCCCTGTAGCCCACAGTACATGTATTCTGAAACCCCTATGCTGGGGGAACATTGAGCTGCAAGTGAATTGCCCAATAAAAGTAAACTGGAATAAGGAGCCATGTGATCAAGTAAGATATTGAAGTAGGATTAAAGCAGTGTTTCTCCCCAAGGGACAATCACGCCGCCAGAGGACATGGAAATATCTAAAGGTATTTTTCGTTGTCACCACTGGGCATGTAAGGGAAGTGGTGGGCAGGGCAGATTTAGTAGGTAGAGGCCAGATAATTTGCTAAATATCCTATAATGTGCCAACAGTAGGATAATTCATCATCAACCCCCAGAATTTGCTAGGAGTTTTCCAAGCTCATGTGAACTCAGAATCTGGAATACCTGACATATTACAAGTTGAGGATTCTGCTAAATCCCTTTGGGAAAGGGAGAAGAAATTGAAAGACCAGTGGAATTTCATAGATCTTATAATCTAAGAGCTGGAAAGGAACTGGTAGACAACGCTACCTCCTTCAATTAGTAGGCCCAGAGAGCTGACATTTGCCTGAAGTTATTTAAAGGAGAAGAAAGTTAGGACAGAGGTAAAAACACCCTCTGGGAGCAAGAGGGCAGGATAGGTGTCTAGAGACATCGCTGGCTGGACCCAGAAGGAAGGGTAGGGCTTTAGGGAAAGAGGAAATGCACCTCAGGTGTCAAACATAGAGACCAGTGCCAGAGCCTGCCGGGGATCTCACAGAGGAAAACTACAAAGCAAAGAAGGAAGAAAAAAAAGGAAAAGAGATATCGGTGAGGGTTAAACCCAGTGAACAGGGCGGGAAGGGCCCTTTCTCCCTCCCACATCCCCTTAGTGACCAGCAGCCTACCAAGTTTCTTGGAAGATTTTCTACCCCCACAAGCCCAAGCGCTACAGCAAACACAGAATAGTGGGGAGAACTTGTAGGAGCCCAGAGTTTAAGCAGACTATATGGGGTTCTCCTCCAAGGAGAAGGAATTTCCTTCCATTCAGACTTTTATTCCTCCCCACCCACTGCAGCCAGGAGAATAGTTTAAGATGAGATTTTGGCAAGAGGCCATCCCTCCCCAGCCAGCTTCCACAGACACTAGGGCCCAAGCCTTCCCCTTAAGGCAATGGTTCTCAATCTTCCTAATGCCTCCTAATGCCACAACCTTTTAACTTTTTTTTTTTTTTTTTTTTTTTTTTGTAGTTTTTGGCCAGGGCTGGGTTTGAACCCGCCACCTCCAGCATATGGGACCAGTGCCCTACTCCGTTGAGCCACAGGCACTGCCCTGCCACAACCTTTTAATACAGTTCCTCAATGTTGTGGTGACCCCCAACCATAAAATTATTTTTGTTGCTACTTTAAAACTGTAATTTTGCTACTATTAAGAATCATAATGTAAATATCTGATATGCAGGATGTATTTTCATTGTTACAAAGGGGTCGCAACCCACAGGTTGAGAACCACTGTCTTAAGGACTTGCAGCGGACCTGGGGTGTCAGATCTGGAAGCTCCCTGCCTACCAGCAGAAGAGTGTAAACAGATCACACATGTTACTAGACATGCAGATCTAGTAACCCCCAGATTTGAGCAGGTTGCTGAGAGACACCAGGAAAGGGAGCCCACATGGAGAACTGATAGGAGAACACTGTGGGGGTCTGAGATGCAGCAGTCAGGGAGAGCGCCCATCCCCACTGCCAGCAGCCATGCTGGTGGGTTGGGCTGGTCCTCTGTGGTGAAGATCCCACCCAGGGTACCACAGCAACCAAGCACTGGGGCCTCACTCCCCTGGTCTTGCCTCCCAGTGGCTCCTCCTAGCAACTAGGAAAAGCAACCTGTGAGACTAGCTAAGGCTTTGCAAAGCCTTCCACTCATTCACAACCTAACTGCACTCTGCCTTGCTCCCCTTCTGCTGTGGTGGAGGTCGAGCAGCTTCCTGGGTAGTAAGGGCCCCTCCCAAAGCCTGGGGCATTCCAGTGCTCCCAAGTGGGAGAGCCAACCACAGGCACAAAAAAAATCTCCACAGTTGGCTCTTTCCTGCAAGCATCAACCACTAGCAGGGAAAACAAGTCTATAGCCCATCGCACATCTACCAACTCAATGAAACAGGGTGTGGCTGATTCTTACAAGTATCACCCACCATCTCAGAGATTGAGCTAAGGGACCCAGTACAATCCACACTTCGGGGAAGAGGCGAATAGAGGTGACCCGAGGGATGCTGTCTATTAGGAGAGAAACAAAAGTTACAAGCAACTCAATCTGTGAGGGTCTTCCTTCTTCCACTGCAGACCTCTAGGCTGATCAGAGTCTGTGCAGAGACATTCCACTAGACAGTGGGTGCAGCAGAGATCTGGTGCCTACCAGTCTCAGGCCTCAGTAGCTGATGACATCCTCATCACCCTGGTGCATGGAGCCACATCTCAGAACCCAGTCATCTAGTGTCACCTGCATGCTGGGGAAGAGGTAGACACTCCCCGAATAGAGCCTGTGACTCGGCCTGAGCATGACTCCTCCCCAGCACGGAAGCCAAGCAGAGGAAGAGCCTGAACACCACAGTCACCTCTTGGGATGCCTTGGGCAACTGCCTTAGTGGGTACTAAGTATGGGGAGAGAAACCTTTGCCAACCAGCCACTCCAGCCCACCAACACAGAACCTAGGCTGCTAAGAGAACCCTCTGCCTGTACAACTGAGCAGCAGCAGTCCCTGTGCTGGTGGAACAGCCCCCTCCTATGAGCAGCGCTGCCCCTGAAATCCCCAGAGCCAGCTCTGAAGCTCTCACTTCACCGGAAGCTGTCACTGCACCTGAGTCTGAGGCTCTGCTCCTATAGCTCCAGGGCCCCTGTTGGGCCTGCAATTCCAGAATTGTTCAAAGACCCCACCACTAAGTCCCCATCACTACTGTTGGGCTAATAGAACCTCCCATACGTCCAACACTTCACTCAGAAATCCCCCAGCCCTGAGCAGCTATCACTCCTAGACTGGGTTCAGGAGAGTCCCTAGCAACAGATAACACGTGCCTTGTGTTCCTATTAACCCACAGCTGAGAATAGAGGAGCCAGATGAGAAGAAACTAGCAAAAAAATCCCAACAACATGAAAAAACAAAATAGTTTGACATCCCCCAAGGGAACACAGCAAAGCTACAGTAATGGACCCACCCACAAGGAAATTGCCAAGATGCAGAAATGAAAGGCAGACTCTGGATGGAAAATAAGATGATTAGAATTAAAGAGCAAAATAAAGCCAACAAAATGAAGCTAAAAAGAACTATTTCAGGAAATCAATGAAAACGGCACTGGAAAGCTGTTTCGCAATAAAGGAATGTATAAATAAAATCATCTGGAAGCACATGGAGTTCAAATCCTGCCCCTCTCCTGCTAGCTGTGAGTTATAGCTGAGTTGACTGATTAGACTAATTTGTGGAAAAGATAAAGCAATAATACCTATGAATATTGAATGAGTTAATATGCGTAATGCACACAACACGAGAGCTCAATACATGCTTGGTGTTATTAAGTATCAGCCTGGATTGATGCCCAGCCTGGATTCCAGCCCAGCATCCCTGACTCCCAGTCTGATGTTCTTTCCAACATCCCAAGTTAGGCACAGAAAGAAGTGAGGGGAAACAGTGGGAATGAACAAGGTGTATCTAGAACATGAGGGGTCCCAGTTTGACTTGATCATTTGAACAGAGAAATTATACTAGCAAGGAAGGGCCCGGGTGTGGACGCAGTGTAACAGGCAGACAGGTCAGAGGTGAAAGCCCCTCTCCACCACTAGCTAGCTGTGTGACCCTAGACAACTTACTAAATCTCTCCTGGTCTGTCTCCTTCTCCGTAAATGTGAACAGTGCCTTGTTTACAAGTTTGAGCATTAAATGAGATAATTTAGGCAAAGCTTGAGGATCAAGAAATGGTAGCAGATGTTAATGTTCTGTTATTATTGGCATCTCTCAAACAAACCTTCTCGTTGGCAAACCTGGTGTATTCCCAGTAGCTGGGACTGGGTGACCAGGAGGCTTACCGAGCCTGCTTCCTCCCAAAGGGAGCAAAGTTCTGTCTGCCTTCTCCATGTGTCTCTTTCTTTATTCTCTTGCCATCTTCAAATTTGGTAAGTAGAAACCTGTAGGTCAGCAGGCTCTCAAATGCCATCCCAAGGGTTTCCAAGAGAAATGCCAGTTCTGGTTTCTGTCAGGTTCTGTCGCTCGGTACCAGACACTGTTGTACCATGTTCAACAAACATTAAGCACCTCAGACGTTGGAGGCAGCGTGAGAAGTAAGTCTATGGAGCACACACCCATGTTCCATTTACATGCCGCTGGCCAGGTCCACGGCATCTTTATTCCCCTCTGGTAACACCACACAATCTCATTTATTCACAACTTTAACTACATTTGTGGTCAATTATTTAACGCTTATCTTTTCCTCTATCTTGTGAGCTTCTTAAGGGTAGGACTGGATCTGACTTGTTCAGTATTGTGCCCTTGGTATTTGGTACAGAGCATGGCCTGTGTCCATCCCACAAATACTTTGTCCACTCTAGGTAACGAACTTGTGCACATGTGTGCACATAAGAAAATTAGCTAGTAAATGGATGTTCAACAAGGTCTTTCCACAGGGCACGAGGCAGAATTGCATCATAATTAAGAAGAAAGATTTAAAGTCTCACAGACCTGTATTCAAAATGCAGCTCCACCTCAGCCTAGCAGTGTATCCCCAGACAGGTTACAAAATCCCCCTCTGTACCTTAGTTTTCTACATATATAAAATAAGATCCCATATTTTATATGAAAAATATGAGCCACTTCATAGGCTGTTTTAAGGATTAAATGAGATAAAACATGTCAAGCATGGGGCCTGGGATATCACAAGCTTCTCATCAATGGTAATTATTAATATTATTCACTGTTGTTGCTGAACGAATGAAGAGAATTCCTGGAGATGATAGTAACACCTGAATACTCATGGGCATGTCATGAACTGCACAGTGCTTGCTGTGCTGGTGTGCTATCTGCATCTTGCTCTCTGTGTCCTACGTAAAGCAAGCACTCCACGAATAATTAGTAGTGGGTTGGTAAAAGAACTGTCCTCTTTCATTCCACGTCCATCTCATCAGGATGTCATTTTGAGGCTTTCCAATGTTACTCCACTGGCCTGCTGATACGCAAAATATTTAGAGTACAGATTCCTAGGTAAATCATTGAAAAGTACCATAAATATATATAATTTTTATTTGTCAATCTAATGATTAAAAATAAATGTGAGCTAAAAAATTAAAAAATTATAAAAAATATTAAAAATTTTGATAAAAAAATATGTCAAAAAGGTCTCTTTGTAAATATCCTTTACATCTTTTAAATAGCCACAGGCTCTGTACTCCTTGGTCCCAAATTCTTGAGACTCTTGATGAATAAAATACAATTAGCCAACCCAGAAGCAGTGCATGCTGATGATAAAAATAGTGACTGTCATTTATTCGTTTACTGTGTGTCAAGCAACGTGAATCCCCGTTTTGGAGCTGGGGAAACCAAAGCTACAGTAGAAAATAAAATGTCCAAAGTGATAGAAGTAATAACTGGCTTCAGGGCGCAATTTGCTGAGCCTTTCCCCTCTTCCTGCCTCCCGCTGTCTCTGCAGGTGCATCAGGTACAGGGGTGACCAAGACTTAGGGGCTCCCTCTCTTTCTCTGCTAAGATTATTTCACTTGGGAGTTTCTAAGATCTCAGTACTAATGAGACTGCTGTGAGCTGAAACTAATGTGAAACTTTTTTTCACACCTAATTCTCAACGATGAAGATACAATCAGAATCCCAGGGCCTTCTCTAAGGCTTGATTGAAGCCCCAGGGATTAGGACACAGACAGAGACACTAGGTCAGAGACTGTAATGAGTCCTGTTTTTCTGTTTCAATGGGTTTTTCAGTTCTCAACTTCAATTCTCATTGATCAGTTTTTTGGTGGCTGTTTGTTGTCTAAAATGATTCTGTGAAAACCAACATTTTGGTTTGGCTTGTGGTTTAATTCAGCAAGGCTTGAAAGGGAATTTATTACTGATTATGTGAGTATATCAGGCAGGCAGGAAAGAGGAAGTCTTGGAGGATGAGTTAACTCAGTACCCTGAAGGCTCGTGTTTGGTCCAGCCTAAAACTGTGATATAGACCAGATGCAATTATTATTCTTGTGGGTCAAAACTAATTGAATATTAGAAAATGCACATGGTTCAATCTAATGCTATACATACTAAGCACCTACAAGGCAAAGAATTCATTAATTTATTTGTCTTTGATTCCAATCAAGCAACAACACACATCATTTCCCAGCCTTTTGGCTAAGATCAAGGACAGTCAAGCAATACATATTTATTGAACATTTGTGTGTAGGACTCTGGGCACAAAGATAAATAAAACCAAAATCCTGCCCTCAAGAAGCTCATGTCCTAGTTGACGAGAGAAGATAAACTCATAAATTGTTAAATAATAATGTGAGAAAGGACAGTTTCATTGTAAGAGAGTACCCAAGCAAATACTAAATGAATGGCCAGACCAAGTATGATAGGGCTTCAGAGAAGAGAAAATATAACTTAGGATGAAATAATATGTATTATGAATTTACAGTATAAAGAGAATTTGCATCCGTGAAGAAGGAATAAGGCAATGCCTGGGAATGGGAAATGCCAAGATCTATACAATTTAAAACCAAGGTAGAAAGAAGGGTTAGAAGCAGTTTATGATGGGCTTCAATACCACACGAAGGAACCAGGCCTTTTTCCCTGTAAGTGGAAACCAACTGAAGCTACTGAGAAAGATCATAAGAGGTCAGGTGGAGGTGGTGGTTCACGCCTGTAATCCTAGCACTTTGGGAGGTTGAGGCAGATGAATCACTTGAGCTCAGGAGTTCAAGACCAGCCTGAGCAAGAGCGAGACCCCATCTCTACTAAAAATAGAAAAAACTAGCTGGGCATGGTGGCAGGCACCTGCAGTCCCAGCTACTCAGGAGGCTGAAGCAAGAGGATCGCTTGAACCCAGAAGTTGGAGTTTGCTGTGAGCTATGATGCCACAGCACTCTAAGCAGGGGCAACAGAGTGAGACTCTGCCTCAATAAAAGAGAGAGAGAGAGAATAAGAGCCTGAATATAAAAGCAAATAGACAATGTGCACAACAGACATTGTAACCACAGGTTACATATAAGGGAACCTGAGGGCACAGAGAAATACCTTACCCAAGATCATACAACAGGTAAATGACAGTCTGATAGCAAAGCCCCCACTATTAACACCATGATCTAAGAGAAATGAAAACATATGTCCATGCAAAACTTGTACATGAATAATTATAATAATAGTATTCATAGCAGCTAAAACCCCAAAATGACCCACATGTTCCTCAACTGTGGAATGAATACACAGTTCATGCAATGGAATATTATCCAGCCATAAAAAGAAGGAATTACTGATACACACTACAACACGTGTGGCCCATGAAAATACTGTGCTAAGTGAAAGAAGGCGTCACAAATGACCACGTGGTCTATGGGTCCATTTATGTGAAATTTCCGTAATAAGAATAAGAACCAGAAAGCAGATTAGTGTTTACCTGGGGCTGCAGGAAGGGGAACGGGGAGTAACTGCTAATGGGTGTGGAGGGTTTTTGTTTGGGGGGGCGGGGGTGATGAAACTCTTCTAAATTGAGATTGTGATCGCCTGATTATGTGATTATACTGAAAACCACAGAACTGTACACTTTAAGTGAATATATTTTCTGGCATGTGAATTAAAGCTCAATAAATACAAAAAAAATTATTTTAAGTATTTAAGATGACTCCAGGTTTTGGAATGTGCAGTGACACCCAGAGACCAGGGGAAGCATGAAACTGATAGAAAGATCAATGCCAGATCCCTGGAGGAGACAGGTTCCATGTCAGTCTTTCTGTGAGAATTAAACTATAAAAACCAGCGACAGCTTTTCCTGCTGCCAGGAAACTGCCAGTTCTCTGTTAGCAGCTTACTTATTACTATCTGAAGACACCAGTGCTACTTAATCCCTAGCTGATCCAAACGTGTCAGAGTCAGTTGATAAGGATGTGCTAAATCCATCGTGTTTTGCTTTTGTTCTGCAGTTTTTGAAGAGCCGGAAGATCCAAGCAACAGATCGTTTTTCTCTGAAATTATCTCTTCGATTTCGGATGTGAAGTTCAGCCACAGCGGGAGATATATCATGACCAGGGACTACCTGACCGTTAAAGTGTGGGACCTCAACATGGAAAACCGCCCCATCGAGACTTACCAGGTACAGAACCCCACCCACTCATAGGTATATGGATCACTCCCTCCCAGCTTCCAATCAGCCTCTGCTTGCGAAAGTTTACAGCGCAGAAGAGTAAAAGGCAGTACTTACTGATAAATTTGGGAGAAAGGTACAAGCTGTATAAGCCACGGGATTTAAGATAAGGATGCACGTGGACTAAGTTCAATGTAACCCATGTGGATTGAGCCCTCATGTGGCTGCTACAGAGGTGAACGAGCCAAACGTGGTACTTCTTTCATGGAGCAAAAAAAATTTATGTTTTTATTGAGTGTGTTCAAAGACCTGCAGTCTAGAGAAATATGTGTGTGCAGGAAGTTACATCTTGAATATGAAGCACAAAGTTAGAAAGATTAGCCTAGAAATGTTGCCAAGGGGCTGATCCTGTAGGCCCTGGCAGAGTAGGTTATTTTGTTTTTGGGATGGGCAGGGTGGAGAAGGTTTTACACAGGAAAGTGACATGATGAGTTTTTTTTTTTTTTTTTTTTTTTTGTTAACTGTTTCATTTTGCACTTGGCCAAACAGACTAAAGGAATTTAGATAGGAGGAGGTGATAGCAATTTGGGCTGGAGTGGTGGCATGTAGCTAGAAGAAGTGGTGGGATGGTCAGTGAGGTTTGTGGAGGGAAAAGGAATTGAGGACACTGTGAGGTTTGGGCCTTAAGCATCAGGTAGATGGTGGTAGATTTTACTAACAAAGGGAAGAAAGGAGAAGACATTAATTAGAATGGTTTTCTCAAAAGAGGGAGACCAGACTCCAAGGATTTAAAGAAGCTAATTCTGGACAAGAGAATAAGGAAGCCAAGATCAAAGGGTGTGGACAAACTGATCTTATCCTAAGATATATTGGGTTAGATTAAAAAGTACAGAGATTCTAGACAGAAGAATTTGACTTCCATTTTTCCCTTTCGATATAATCTATATAAGTATTATAATAGTCACCCTTTCAAAGTGTACAATTCAGTGGATCTTCATCTATTCACCAAGTTGTAGAACCATCACCAGTATCTAATTCCAGAACATTTTCATCCTCAAGTAATATTTTTAAATGGACACTCTGGTTGTGCTGGGCAACACACGGGAGGAGACAGGGAGAATAAAGCTATTGCAACATTCTGGCAAGGGGTGGTAGTAGCTTAGTGGAGGGCATTAGCAAAGGGGGTGGCCAGGCTCTTGATATTTTTCCAAAGGAAAGCTAATAGGATTTAAGGACAAATATGATGTAGACTATAAGAGGGCAAGAAAGAGCCAGCAGATGTGACTCCAAAATGTTCTTCTCCAGAGCAATTAGAGAAATGGAGTTGCCAATTTGTTTAGTTGAAAAAATCGAGAATTTATTTTTGGGCATGTTAAGCCAAGCACGATATCCAAACAGAGGTGGCAAGTAGACAGTTCACTGTGAGTCCAGATACGAACATGTGTCCGGCTTAGAGATATAAACCCGACAGTCATGAGTATATAGAGGGTATTTAAAGCCACTGGACTGGATGGGATCTTTAATGAACAGAAAAAAGTTTCTGTCAGTTACTGTGCCCTGGGATCACAGTGTGTAGAGCCTGAGACTAGAAAGAGAATTTGGCAACAGTGGTTAGGGGAAAGTGACTAGTAAGGTATGAGGAAAACTGAGAGGACCATCCAGGAAACCAAGTGAAGAAACTGTCCCAAGGAAGAGGTGGATGTCACCAACTGCCAAAGTCTGCTATTGAATCCAGTTGAAAGCTAAGAGTTGACCACTGGACTCAGTAACCATAATGAACAGGGAGTGGAATTGTATGCATAAACGTTTGATTGCAGGGTGTTCAAGAGACTGAAGAGAGGATGTGAACCTAATAAGGACTGGCAACTATTTCAACAAATTTTGTTCTGAAGGAGGACAGAGAAATGGCATGGTAGCTGGAGTGGGATACATGCTGAAGGAAGTTATTCCAGCATGCTTTCTGCTGACGGGAATAAGTCAGTAGAGACAGAGAGAGAATTTAAAGAGCAAAGCCCTCAAGGAACATGAGAAGGGATGGAGTCCTTTGCAGAATTGTCCTCTGGAGATGGGAATATGGATCATTCATCAGTCAAAGGACGGAAAGCAGTGTGCATACAGCTACAGAGGCAGTGGGTTTGTAAATTTTGTAATGGGACATATAGATGTCTTCTTATTGCTTCTATTATATTTTCTCAGTAAAATAAAGAAGAACAGCCATTAGCTGACTGAGAAGGAAGAAAAATTATAATACACTCATTTAAGAGAAAGAAACTTTGCAGGATTGCTCAGGGATCCACTCGAGATTTATGTAACGATTTAAAGTGAGACCAATCTGTATGATTGTGTTTCTTCTCAGCCACACTCACCTGCTTGGTACAGGTAAAGAAAGGGCAGAATGTTAGATTTAATAGTGATGGGGTTTTATCAAGTGAGTATAATGGAAAGAGAGAGAATGCCACGTTTGTTGAGCATCTATGCTGAGGAAGTGATTGTAAAGATGGACTGAGAATCTAAGGTAGGGAAGAAGGAAAATGAGGGACAGAGATAGTAGTCAGGTCAATGGATTTGAAGAATTGACAGAATCAAGATACTAGAGATAGTGAACTAAAAAGACAATAGCCACAGCCACAGAGACTTGTGCAACAGGTACGGTTACGTCCATTGATGTAAAGTTCATAACATGACCAAAAAGCAAAGGAGAAAATGCATTGAATATTATGAGACCAAGTAACTGAGAGACTAGAGTATTTAAGAAAAAACTAAAAATGATGGTGGAACAGTGATGGAAGAGAGATGGAAATGCTAAAATTGCTTCAAGGAATGAGAATGGATTACTTACTTAGAGAGCTTGCAATGACCGTGAGAAGGATGGGTAGCAAGAAGTTCAGTTTGATGGCAGGACTTCAAGAGAGATGAGGACTAGAAACAGGAACCATCGTCTGGTGTAGCAACAGTCACTGGCACATGGAGTGACAGCAAAAATCCAGCCACCACTTGAGTGCCCTCAGGAGAAGCAGTGTCTCTAGGAGAGATCCAAATTTCAGTCAGAGAAAGAAGGGGAAGGAAAAGTTCAGAAAGGAGGTTGAGGATGCTGGAGACATTGATGACTGTGAGTCCCAACAGGTGTAAGAGAATAGTTCAGAAGCTCAAGTTCAGGGCCGCATGTGTAGTTGAGACAGTTTTGTCTCCCCTGTGGTCCAGAGCATCCCCTGCACATTTAGGGTATTCCTGCCTCCTGAATCTTCGCCAGACTTCAGAGCTCAGCTCCACAACACCTTCCCACTCACAGCCCTTCATCTTTAGCCCAGAGCTGGAGTCATCCTTGTGTTCTCTTCCAACTGCACAAGACAAACTTTATAGTGTCATAACCCTCAATACAAACTACAAAAGAAATAGCAATGGACTGGCACGTGGGAGGGTGGTGCTTACAGTGGTGTGGCCTGCAGGAGAGCCCTGACTAGGGAAGCGTAGATTTAGGACACATGGCGGCAAGAACAGTCAGTATTTTTATTTTAGGGGAAGGCTTTTAGGACAAAGCTAGTTTTAGAACACAGCTAGCATGTGACATGAAGTAATCAGCATTTTAAGATTGTGTTTCTCAAACCAGCTGCTGGTAGACTTGAGAATCTTCATCTTTGCAGAACACTAAGAAATGGGTATCCATAGCCCATGTACTGAAATGAAACTTTTCCAGTTTCAAAATTTTAACTTTAGGTGGTCTATTGAAAAGCAATCTAGCTAACTTCGTATATTTTAAAGATGGTAGTATACTTATCAAAAAATATAATTAAACTCTGATTCAGTGAGTCTCTAAAACACCACTGAAAAAGATTATGAGGTCCAATGGGAAAGAATTCAATGATCAGTGACTAACATCTGCCCTGGGCAGGGCGACATGTAAAGTTCCCACCATGCATTTTCATACATGCATTAGCAGATCTCAAGCATAAAAGTCTGTAGACTTAAGTATAATGAGCTATTTTCAAGTTTTCCTATAAAACAGGGATTGGCAAACTGCAACTTGTAGGCCAAATCCAGCCCCCCTGGTTGTCTTCATAAATAAGTTTTATTAAAACACAGCCATGCACAGTCATTTACAGATCACGTGTGACCACTTCCATGATACACTGGCAGAGTTGAGTAGCTGTGGCAGAGACCATCTGGCTCACAAAGCCACACATGTTTACTTTTTGACCTTTCTTAGGAAAAGTTTGTCAACTCCTAAAGTACAGGAACTGAGCTTACTCTTGCTAGGCCTCAGGAGCAGTCCATTAACTGGTGGAGGGTGCTAAAAATATAGACATACGTTTTAATAGATGTTATCTATGTATTACTTTTCAAAGTTGAGTCAAATTATAGTAGCAAGGCGCAGTATGACATTTGCTCAAAAGATGGCATTAATCAAATAAATACTAGTGTCACCATGCTACAGGCAGGACAGTCAAAGAAAATGGCAGCACCATTGTCCTTCCAGGAGCACAAGACCAACATTGCTCAAACAGTAGTTCATCATAACCAGCAGGGTCTGGCCACTGATGGTAACCACCTTGAGCACTTCTTGTAATTGCAAAAGTCAAACATAACTTGTAGGAGGCCTGACAATTAAGTTCGCAGACTCGTCCTAGAAAAAGTGCTACATACCTCATTGCTGAATATCACTATAGTCACCATCGAAGTCTTCCCCTTGGGAAGCTTCACACCAACACCAGTGCCCAGTCTGCCCTTCAAAGCAATTCTGGAATGCTTTCTATGGATCGGACATCAGAGCTATTGGCATATTACCTTGATGTCCTGAATGTCATCAAAATGTCTTCCTTTCAATAATTCCTTTACCTTCAGGTAAAGAAAAAAGCCACTGGGGTCCAGATCAAGTGAGTAGGGAGGGTGTTCCAATACAGTTACTTGTTTAGTGGCCAACACTCCCATACAGACAGTGCCGTGTGAGTTGGTGCATTGTTGTAATACAAGAGCCTCACCTTTCTCATGCTAAAATTTTCAGTGAAGCTTTTCCTAAGTGTTTCTCTTACTGATGTTTACTTGGTCCCCTATGTTTCTCACACTCAGCCGACCATTTTGATGCACAATTTGATGAATTTTTGCAATGTTTTCATTAATTTCGCTCATTTACTGGCTGCCCCAACCTCTCTTCTTCAGTGATGGTTTCTCTCCCCTCAGAGAAACATTTAATCCATCTAGACACTGCCGTTTTCTTCATGGCATTATCCCCACAAACTTGGACCAACGTGTCCCTGGTTTTGCTTCCACTCTGCCAAGTTTAACAAGAATTGTAATGTTTGTTGTTCTCATTCAAGCTCCGATATTCTTGCGACAGCACACGAAAACACACAGTAATAATGACCACTCAGCAAGACACTGCTGCACGTTGGCACAAACACAGGTGTGAGACACCGATATACCAAGGTTATGAAACCTTACCTCAGGCTAGTGTTAAGAAGCCTGGACCCGAGCAATAGCAGCATAGAAAAGAAATGCCATTAGTAACAGGAGGAAAGAAGCAGCAGACAGGATGAGCTTTTACATCTCCTCTTGCTCCCTGCTGTAGTTTTTCTCATGTATATATCCTACCTCATTTTCTCCTTTGGTGAAGACAGATCCTGTTTGCCTAAGATTTGTTTTTCAACAACAGAACATAAATGCAACAGACCTTCATAGTAGGTGTTCTTTCTCTTTAAATGTTGTCAATTGGAGGTGGGCAGGAGCTCCCCAGACCTTAGGTCCTGAGGTTCAGACTGGGTTTTGCCTTTCCTTCCTGACTTTTATATTTTGAGATTTTGTTTGTTTGTTTGTTTTTGGAGACAGTGTCACTTTGTCACCCTCAGTAGAGTGCCATGGCGTCATAGCTCATAGCAACCTCCAACTCTTGGGCTCAAGCTTTTCTCTTGCCTCAGCCCACAGGTAGCTGGGACTACAGGCGCCCGCCACAACACCCAGCTATTTTTAGAGACAGGTCTTGTTCTGGCTTAGGCATGAGCCACCACGCCTGGCCCTTTGAGTTTTCTGAATGTGGCTCATGCCTGTAAAACTTCTCAACAGAGGTTTCAGCAATGTGGCTCCTGCTAACAGGCCCACACTTCCAAAGCATGTACATTTTGACACATTACTCACCTGTGGTGTTTCTAGAAGATGAAATGTCAAAGGTGAATGTTGAAAGATCAGGAACGGTTCATCTTGAAGAGGGCAGATGGAGCCACGCCTTAAAAGGCACACCACTGCCCTGTTTATGAGCCTTTATTACTCTGCCCCCAGGGAAGATCAAGGCCTTAACTTGCAGCACCAGATGCCTTTATAAGGGCAGGACACAAGCCTCACCCTCGGGTCCCCCTAAAGCATCTAACAATGCTAAAAGCCCCGCTGTAGTTGGATTCCCTTGTCACCAAAGCACTGAAGCCATGACCTGGCAAGGCCTGGAATTGTTTGGGAGCGAGAGAATAAAGGTGGGGGAAGTTAATTTTCAGTTAGAAATACTTAAACACTGTCCAGATAACTCAGAGGACGTTTCACATGCCCAAAACATCTAATGAAACATGGGATGAATCTGACCTCATTCCTTTGCCCAATGCTAAGCACATAAGAGAGGCTTCCGGCTCAGCAGCCGACAGAATTCTGGGAACAAGGGAGGAGAAGGAGCCCAGGCTGCAGTGAAAGGAGACTGAACATCACTCCTAATTCAAACAATGCCAACAGTGGGCCAGGAATGGTGGCTCGTGCCCGTAATCCCAGTACTCTGGGAGGCTGAGGCAGATGGATTGCCTGAGCTCAGGGGTTCGAGACCAGCCTGAGCAAGAGTGGGACCCCATCTCTATTAAAAATAGAAAAACTAGCTGGGTATAGTGGCAGGCACCTGTAGTCCCAGCTACTCAGGAGGCTGAGGCAAGAGGACGACTTAAGGCAAAGAGTTTGATGTTGCTGTGAGCTATGACACCACGATACTCTACCCAGGATGACAGTGCGACTGTCTCAAAAAAAAAAAAAAAACAGAAAAAGACAAAGTCAAACAGCACCCTCGGTAGCATCCCTCTGCCTGCCTTCACCTAGTTCTATCTTTCTCTCTCTTAGCCTCATTTGAGCTTATCATCGCAGCCCCTATCTAGGACTGAGGCCCCTTGTAAAGTGTGGCTGAGGAGACAGACAAGCAGGAGGCAGATTGCTGGAACGGTTCAGAGCGCGCACTCCAGGACCCAAATGCTGGGGTTCAGTCCCATGCTGTCGTTTTCTTTCCTGCGTGATCTGGGACAAATGATGTCTTATTCCTGTGCTTCAGTCTCCATTAATGTGAAGAGGATAATAGTGCCTGCATTATAAAATGGTTTAGAGGTGAAATGCGATTTTATAGATAAAGCACCTGGCTAATAATAACAAGCTAGCATATTGGGTGTTCCCATTACTGTTACCACTCTCTGCTAGTGGCTTCAAGAAGGATTACTCTCAAAAAATGGAACCCAGCTTACTACTCTGTGAACCTCATTCATCCATCTATTTGGCTTCTACCCCTGAGTTGCTAAATATAGCTGGAGAAAAAATACCCAGCGCAGCTAATCAATCTTATTTGAAATTCATCTCCAACAACTTCAAATGTCCCCCAGTGCCTTTCAGCAATCCTACACTGTTTCCCAGCCCTCGCCCCCTCTCTCAGTTAATGACCTTGCTGCTGTTTTCACTGGAATAAGAAACTGAAGAGAATTGCCATGTACTCCAGGACTACACTCTCAGAGTCTACTCGACAACTCTACTTGCAGAGACATCTCCAAATCATTGTGCCCGGAGAGGAATGTGGAGTTTCACTCCTCCACTGGTGCAGGAAGCCATCTTTGACTTCTGTCTTTCCCTCCACGCCTCAGAGTTTATCCAAATCCTATCCACTCTCCCTCCAGACAAGAGGAGAATCTGGCCACTTCCCACCACTGCTCTTGCCCTGGGCCAAGCCATCCTGTCTTCCGCAGGTTGCAACTGGTGTCCCCACCTTTGTCCTTGCGCCCTTAAAATCTTACTACAACACAGCAAGCCTACTGATCCTGCCTGTGAGGTCTCTTCTCCTTACTGGAATAAAGGGCCTGGGTGAACTGGTCATCTGCTTCTTTGCCACACCTCCCTCCGGGGTTCCTTCCCCTGGGCCTTTGCATTTACTGTTTCCTGTGCTTGGAAAGCTTGTTCCCTGAGCGCACTGTGGCTCATTCATGTCCTGCAGGCGTCTACTCCAATGCCACATTATCAGGCGAAGCCTTGACTGCTCACCGTATAATGCCGCCTACCTCTCCCTATCTCTTTCTCCATGCTGTTTTGTTCTCCAGTTTTACTACCATCTGAACGTCATACATACTTACTTGGTTATATAGTCTTTCCCCTGATGCTGAGATAAAAGCCCCACAGGATCTTTGGTTCATTTCTTTATCTCAAGTGCATAGTAGGCCTTCAATAGATGTATATTGAATAAAAGAGTACACAGAATCCTCTAACGTCTATGAGCAAACCAGCTTAGGAAATGGGAACCTGCCAGTTACAGGGCCCTACTGTATGCCATTGTCTATACAAACAAGTCTGTTTAGCCCAGTCCAGCCACTTGGGAAGCTCGCCAACCCATCCTAGTGTCCCACAGCTAGAAAAGGCCAAACGTGGATTTAGATACACATCTGATTCAAGACACATGTACACACAAAAATTAACAGCTTACATCACAAGACTAGGTAATTACAGAAAAAAATTACTGTTTAAAATAATATCTGACCTCATAAATGCCCACCAACCCAGGAATGAATTAACAAGCTGTGGTATATGTATACCATAGAATACTATTCAGCCATTTAAAAAAATGGAGACTTTACATCCTTTGTATTCACCTGGATGGAAGTGGAAGACATTATTCTTAGTAAAGCATCACAAGAATGGAGAAGCATGAATCCTATGTACTCAATTTTGATATGAGGACAATTAATGACAATTAAGGACACTGTGGGGGTGGAGGAAGTGGAGAGCAGAGACAGAAAGAAAGAGGGAGGGGTGGGGAAAGGAAGAGCAGAGAGAGGGAAGGAGGGAAGTGGGTGGGGCCTTGGTGTGTGCCACACCTTTTGGGGGCAAGACATGATTGTAAGAGGGACTTAGCCTAATGAATGCAATCAGTGTAACCTGGTCTCTTGTACCTTCAATGAATCCCTAACAATAAAAAATAATATATGTCTGACCTGTTTTTAATTTCAGGTTAATATGAGGATACATTTGATTACATGATTTGCATTTGTAAGGTCAACTATCTGACCTTCCTGCTGTGCTTCTTTCCCAGGTCCATGACTACCTCCGCAGCAAGTTGTGCTCCCTCTACGAAAATGACTGCATTTTTGACAAATTTGAGTGTGTGTGGAATGGGTCAGACAGGTAAGAAAGGCTCTGTGGCTGAGGAACCTTTCAAAGGAAGACCCTGGCCTTGAGTGATGAGGCTCTGGGCAATTTATCCTAAGTGGGCTACAGCCAAAGGGAGGTCAAAATTGGGCCCCAGGCCTGGCCAGGATGCACTGTGAGGGTCACTAATGACCTTGAGGTCGGGCATGAGAAGAAGGGAGGGATGTGGTTAGACACTTGAATCCTGTTTCAGGACTGACAGAGGGAACAGTTGGATGTCAGTAAGAAAGTCTTACCTGTTACAAACATGACATCATCATGCTCAGCCAACATGCCTAAATGAAGATCACTAATCATCTACCAGAAAATTCCAGCCTGAACCGTTCAGAGTACTGCAGAGGGGACTTCCTAGATCAGAAGTTTTCCCTTGATGCTGCTAGTGTAGACCTGGCCAAAGGCCCTGGTGGTTCATTAGCTGAATTCTAGTCGACCTCATTTATCACATTCCCTCCAAGTGATTTATTACGATTTTAAGGACTTTGGTTTCAACAGTACTTCATATTACCCCCCAGTAGTTCATTTTTAGTTTGACAGATACAGATAGATGATTCTCTGACTTCCATGAGAACTAAATGCGAGTTACCAGGGGCTGATTTCTTTCCTTGATGAAGGTGGCACCACCAGCAGTGTTTAGAAGCATGGAAAGTGCATTATGTCAGGACACTCAGAAAGTCAAGCTTGCAGTTAGCACAAGCTGACTCTCTCTCTGCCTGCTTTTGGCTTTCTTTGACCCAAAATGAACTCTGAAGGAGTTACCACCTGGCAAAGGAGCCAAGTCACACTGTTCCCTTGGTATAGAACAGACAGCAAATCAGCTGTGACATACAAATAAAATTCCTCAAGGGGAACTCAGCCTATCATTTTATTCTTTATTTACAGACATAATTTATTATTCATTGTTTATTATTAGTATTATAGATATCATTTATTATCCTATTACTCCAGTTTCCCCTCTATCTTAGCCTAGATCCAGAAGCTACACTTCTTAGACACCTACTGTGTTACTATGTACCAGGCACCTTCACACACATCATTTTATTTAATCCCAACCACAGTTGGACAAGGTTGTTTTTATCATCCTCATTTTGCAACTGAGGCTTAATGAGGTAACCTGCCCGACCTCAGAAAACAGTAAGTAGACACACAATAAGGATCTTTTCATTTTTTGTTTAGATAAGGTTGAAATTAAAAAAAAAAAAAAAAAAAGACTTTCTCTAACTTGTTTAAAAATTAGTTGGGTCTGGCTAAGCACAAGGGCTCATGCCTCTTGGAGACCAAGGGAGGGGGCATCACTTGAGGTCAGGTGTTCAAGACCAGACTGAGCAAGAGGGAAACCCCATCTCTACAAAAAACAGAAAAATTTGCTGGGTGTGGTGGTGTAACTATAGTCCTAGCTGAGGCTAAGGCAGGAAGATTGCTTGAGCCCCAGAGTTTGAGCTTTAGTGAACTATGATAACACCGCTGCATTCTAGCTCAGACAACAGAGCAAGGCCCTATCTCAAAAATAAAATAAAATAAAATAAAAGTTGGACCATAGTGGGAGAAGTGAACATCACCACCAGGGAAGCAGTGAGGCTGAGTCGCTAAATGTGTATGTCCTGGAGTCAGGGATATATGGTTTGAGGCCAGGCTTTGCCACTTACTAGAATTGTGACACTGTGCACATTCCTTTTATGGGATAATAGAAGTTAAAATGAGACTGTGGAGGTAAAGCCCCCAGCACTTACAGATCCCCTCCCTCAAGGGCTGTCTCTCCCCTTCAGCCTGTCACCATGTCTGAAATGTCACCATTAACATTTCAGTACCTTTCTCCTAGAAGGCAGTAGGTTTTCACTACTCTCCTGATCAACTGAAGCGATCCCTGGGAATGGACAACTCTTACAACAGTGTAGAAGTCATCTGTCCATTTGCTACCAAATCATTTTGTTTGGCCTTCCCAAAACCTTTTAAAATTTGAGTTTGCTTACTCTCTTCCTAAGACCACGATGACATTCATTTTGTAGACAAGTGTTCTGACTAGGTTGAATTCAGAGTTGGTTCTCAGAAGGTGAGAGGACAGGCCGGTCAGTACCCTGGCTTACCAGCCGTTTCTCCTGATGCCATGAAATCTTCCAGGTCAGATGGCCCAGGAATCTCCCTAGGCAGCTGCGCTTTAAATACTTACAACAACTGGCTGTTTTCAAAAATGTTCCTACTTTCACAACCTCACTCAGTCTCACAGTCCTAATAGAAGGGCGGGAGGGAAGGTGGGATCATTAATGCCACTGGACTGACTGACTGAGCCAAAGAACCAAAAGGCGTCTATCAAACAAAAGTAAATCGCAAGGAGAATTCTCACCATCCTTCATTTCCAACCCCAACCAAGGGAGCTTGCTGCTCTTAGTGATTCAAAAGCAAGTCAGCAGTCACACTAAGGAGTCTGTCATGGGTTTTCAGTTATTGTTTTTAATAAAACGATGGTACCATAAGCCGGCCACAGTGTGCTGGTGTTTGCTCTAGAAGGACACAGCTGGGGTATGTTTACTGCCTTTCTTTCTCTCCTCTCCACCCTGCAGTGTCATCATGACAGGCTCCTACAACAACTTCTTCAGGATGTTTGACCGAAACACCAAGCGCGATGTGACCCTTGAGGCCTCGAGGGAAAACAGCAAACCCCGGGCTATCCTCAAACCCCGAAAAGTGTGCGTGGGGGGCAAGCGGAGAAAAGACGAGATCAGTGTCGACAGTCTGGACTTTAGCAAAAAGATCTTACATACAGCTTGGCATCCTTCAGAAAATATTATAGCAGTGGCGGCTACAAATAACCTATATATATTCCAGGACAAGGTTAACTAGGTGGACAAGTTATTACTTAATAATCTCACATACTGAATACTAGTCAAACAAGTTTTTAAATGTTTCTTTGGGTCTTCATTTGATGCATTGACTTTAATTTCCCTATGCAGAAAACAATTGGAATAGAATTAAAAGGAGTCCAACTTTCCCAACTCCCCAGTTCTAAGAAACTTTGTCAAACCCAATAGGTGGGGGACACGTCTGTTTAGAATTGAGAGCTGCTAGCTAACAGTAATTCTTCCATAGTTGACTTGAATTTCTGATGCTTTTATTGCCCGGTTTTCTCTGGTGGGTCCAGTGTTTTGTTCCTAGGTGTCTGCTGCGATAAAATGAGGTTGTCTGTAGTATTTAAGGAGAAAAGAAATAAGTTTTTTTTTTTTTAAAATTAAGCAATTCCATTTGATTGGAAAAAACTCAACAAAAAATAAACAACCGTTCACTCTTAGAGACATTCTTCTTCTTGTGTGAAAAATCAGAACTAGTTAGTATGCCTGGCCCCTCCACCATTTTTTTTATTTCTATTTTCCATTTTCTTGTCAACAATTTCATTTAAAGCAGAGATTTATTTCATGAAGCTGAGAAGAGAACCCAGAATGACCAAGGAAGGGCACATCAACCCCACTAGGCTCTCTTTTTGTAAGCACCATAGAAACAGCCCGAGAATTTGGCTAGGAAATGCCCTGAAAGCTTCAGGGGACATAAAGAGAACACTTTCTACACGGCGCTGCTCAGAGTTAGCTTGGCAAGGCCACGCAGGGCCAGATTCCATCTGCTAGTTTGTTCCTCTTGCTTTTTGTCCTTATAAATGGCCCCATAGAATCCTCTACCTACACGTTCCATTGGCTTTTTCTCTTCAACCTTTTCCAGCTTATTTATTCCATTGACTTCTAAAGGCTGAGGCTCCGTTGCTTTATTATCTGGTGTTCTAAACGGAGCAGTGAGTTGGAAGCAGAGGCTCCCCCAAGAAAGACTGGTCTGTTTTTTCGAGGTGTGTCTCCTGAGGCGCTCCCTCCCCTCCTCCTGTTTTTGGTAACCCACAGTAACAATCCATCAGTCTGCATTATTCCTAGAACAAAAATGGCAAAAAAAAAAAGAAAGAAAGAAAGAAAAAGAAATGCTGGTTTGTAAAGTCTAATCAAGCACTTAAAACCCACTCCAAACTCACCATCTGGAAAAAGAGACCAGAGGGTTCTCTTCCATTCCTCACAAAAATGAAGTATGGTAGGAACAAGGTGTGATGGTTTCCAAGTGAAATGATGTTCACTGGAGAGATGAACAGAGGCTGGTTCATCCTCTCCCCCAGTTGAAGATTTGGCATGATACCTTGTTAACAGCCACTTCCAGAGGGTTCCATGTGGCCCACCTCTGGGAAGGGTACTAAATGTATGCAAAGGATTTATACATTTAGGGAGGAGGTTTAGAGGATAGGTAGGTGGTGTCCAGAAAGCTGGATCTTGATGCCTCATTTTTTTCTACCTTCCATTTAGTGAATGGGAAATGGCTTGAGATGAGAGTTTTTCATTGAAAGAGAAATTTTCCTTCAGTTTATAGAGCTCACAAGTCCCAACTGTCAAGTGTAATTTGCTTTGGAAGAGAGAAAAATAATGAAAGAATCATATTGCCTCAGTTCTGAGCTACTATCCCTTTAGTAATAGTAGCTGTTTGACAAGGAAATAACTATTGGTGTAAGTAAAAACAATTTTGTAAGATGCAGCCCAATTTTAGGAGCATAAAAATATGAAAAAGTACATCTCAAAATGGAGGGAGCATGGCAATGAAGATGGAACTTTCTCAATATTTCTCACTTCCCCTGCAAAGAAAGCTTGTTTTCAGGCATCTTGAGAAAAGTGACCCAGGTGGAAACTCTGGGCAGGAGTTCTGACCTAATGGGACAGTGTTCTTGCAAGACACATGACAGCCAGAAATGTGTCCAGTGTGTACAGTTATGGTCCAGTAGAAAGACCGCTGGGCAATTGCCCTACCTTTACCATCAACTTCTACAGCCTTTACACCACTCCTCCAGGACTCTCTGTTAGGTGACAGGCTGAGACCTGTCATTGTTCCTCAAACTTAAGCATAAACCCACCCTTGTACTATTACTCATTTAACATTTACTTGTCACCTTTAAAAAAAAATGAAAAACGAGACTTAGCCTCCTCTAAGGAAATAATATTCATAAAATCTCAGTTCTGATGTGCCAGTTATTTTCTCTAACATTAATCACATAGCTATTAGTATAATAGACATGTCGTTTTCTTTCCTATGTGATCTGGGACAAATGATGTCTTATTCCTGTGCTTCAGTCTCCATTAATGTGAAGAGGATGATAGTGCCCGCATTATAAAATGGTTTAGAGGTGAAATGCGATTTTATAGATAAAGCACCTGGCTAATAATAACAAGCTAGCATATTGGGTGTTCCCATTACTGTTACCACTCTCTGCTAGTGGCTTCAGGAAGGATTACTCTCAAAAAATGGAACCCAGCTTACTACTCTGTGAACCTCATTCATCCATCTATTTGGCTTCTACTCCTGAGTTGCTAAATATAGCAGCATGGGACTGAACCCCAGTATTTGGGTCCTGGAGTGCGCGCTCCGAACCGTTCCAGCAATCTGCCTCCTGCTTGTCTGTCTCCTTAGCCACACTTCACAAGGGGCCTCAGTCCTAGATAGGGGCTGTGATGATAAGCTCAAATGAGGCTAAGAGAGAGAAAGATAGAACTGGGTGAAGGCAGAGGGATGCTACCGAGGGTGCTGTTTGACTTTGTCTTTTTCTGTTTTCTTTTTTGTTGTTGTTTTGTTGTTGTTGTTGTTGTTGTTTTGAGACAGTTGCACTGTCATCCTGGGTAGAGTATCGTGGTGTCATAGCTCACAGCAACATGAAACTCTTTGCCTTAAGTCGTCCTCTTGCCTCAGCCTCCTGAGTAGCTGGGACTACAGGTGCCTGCCACTATACCCAGCTAGTTTTTCTATTTTTAATAGAGATGGGGTCCCACTCTTGCTCAGGCTGGTCTCGAACCCCTGAGCTCAGGCAATCCACCTGCCTCAGCCTCCCAGAGTACTGGGATTATGGGCACGAGCCACCGTTCCTGGCCCATTGTTGGCATTGTTTGAATTAGGAGTGATGTTCAGTCTCCTTTCACTGCCGCCTGGGCTCCTTCTCCTCCCTTGTTCCCAGAATTCTGTCGGCTGCTGAGCCAGAAGCCTCTCTTGTGTGCTTAGCATTGGGCAAAGGAATGAGGTCAGATTCATCCCATGTTTCATTAGATATTTTGGGCATTTGAAACGTCCTCTGAGTTATCTGGACAGTGTTTAAGTATTTCTAACTGAAAATTAATTTCCCCCACCTTTATTTCTCGCTCCCAAACAATTCCAGGCCTTGCCAGGTCATGGCTTCAGTGCTTTGGTGACAAGGGAATCCAACTACAGCGGGGCTTTTAGCATCATTAGATGCTTTAGGGGGACCCGAGGGTGAGGCTTATGTCCTACCCTTATAAAGGCATCTGGTGCTGCAAGTTAAGGCCTTGATCTTCCCTGGGGGCAGAGTAATAAAGGCTCATAAACAGGGCGCCACCTAAAATCATTTTGTTCACCACCAGGAGCATGTTTATCAAACTTTGGGATCCTGAGTAACTGATACAGGAACATTTATGCCTTTGGAGGCATCAGGGAAGTTTGATGGCTCTTCACATACCGGGGTCCACAGTGCTGCCAAGAACACATGTGAATGATTCGCATCCTGGTATAAAGGGTTCACAGCCCCTAATGTCTACCCCTGGACTCAAGTAAAAGCCCCTGCACGAATCCAACACCCTCAGCACCAGGAGGCACAAGCCGAGATTTGGAGGCTCTGAATGGGAAGATTTATCAGACAAAAAAGAGTATAGAGAACAGCCATTCTCTCCTCACCCCTCATAAAGGACACCTCAGAACATCAGATTGCTGGACAGGAACAGGAAGGGAAGGCCCTTGAGATTAGGCACTAGAGAGAGAACAACCATCACTCTTTGTCAATTAACTTTTTTTTTTTTTTTAGACAGAGTATCACTCTGTCACACTGGGGTTGAATGCCCTGAGGTAGCTCACAGCAACCTCAAACTCCTAGGCTTAAGAAATCTCTCTCTCTTTTTTTTTTTTTTTTTTTTTTTTGCCATTTTTGGCCGGGGCCAGTTTAGAACCCACCACCTCTGTTATGTAGGGCTACTTGAGCCACAGGTGCCACCCAAGAAATCTCTTGTCTCAGCCTCCAAAGTAGCTGGGACTACAGGTGCCCGCCTCAATGTCCAGCTAGGTTTTTGTTTTGTTTTGTTTTTTGAAACAGAGTCTCACTTTGTTGCCCTGGATAGAGTGCTGTCGTTAGCTCACAGCAACCTCAGACTTTTGGGCTCAAGAGATCCTCTTGCCTCAGCCTCCCAAATAGCTAGGACTACAGGCACCCACCACAATTCCCAGCTATTTTTCAGAGAAGGGGTCTTCCTCTTGCTCAGGCTGGTCTCCTGAGCTCAAGCAATCTCCCCTCCTCCATCTCCCAGAGTGCTGAGATTACAGGTGTGAGCTACCACGCCCAGCCTTAATTTTTCTATTTTTAGTAGAGACGGGGTCTTGCTTTTACTCAGGCTGATCTCAAACTCCTGAGCTCAGGGGATCTACCTGCCTCAGCCTCCCAGAGTGCTACGATTACAGGTGTGATCCAACACACCCAGCCCAATTGTCTGCTCTTTACCAGATGCTGAACTACGAGTTTTATTCATGTGACTTCCTTCAGCCCCAGTACTGGTGATATTTCTTAGAGACTGACACATAGAAGTCAGTCTCTTTTGCAGGTGACACCAAAAGCTTCTTGAAAGCTCATCAGCTGCCTTGCAATGGTTTGTTGGATTCTAGGACCCTGCACTACTTTGTATTGTGAGGCCTGCTTAGTAAGAGCTGTCAGGTTACAACTGGAGCATGTCAGTTAAATTAAGGAAAATGGGAGTCACTCCTTCCTAGGCTTCTATTAAAATCATTCTCATGCAACATTCAGTTCCTGACATTTTAAAAAAAGTAATTAATTCAAAAAGCTAAATTTGACAGATATCCAAGCTTTCTGTCAGGAGGAGGAAGATGAGTTAGAAGAAATGAGGAAGGAACGTACCAGCCAACATCAAGTGGTGGATGCACATGGGTAGGTGGGCGGTAGGAACCAAGGGGCTGCTTCTTAAGGTCTGGCTCCTTCCTTCACTCTTCTACTGGAAAAAATGCATCTTTGAATCTCTCATTGTTCTTATAATTAATTTAACCATACCAACATGTACTGGACAACCACCATGTGTAAGGAAGAAGACTGTTCAGTGGAACAAGATGAAACGAAAATTCTTTGAGCTCAGTGGCCGGTGAAATAAGCCAGCTATTTCCAATGAATTTCATTTGAACACCAGGGCATTATAATAAAAGGTAAACGCTCAAATGCCCAATCACTGAGGACTTGGGAGACCATGATTTCCCTTCCTTCAACCTACAGAGAAACTGCTTAAAGTTTCCCCCCAACCTCCTCTGGCCACATTCTTTTCTCATCCTCTCCACTGTCTGCCTACAGGGCTCAAGAAATCCTTGGTTGGGCAAAGAACAAGGGCTTAGGGATGACACTATAGTCCACATCCTCAATGATGGAACCTTTTCCAACCTGCCCTTTTTCATTATAGACCATCTGAAGCTGGCGTCTTTTAAACGATACGCCCAAAGCAGAAATCCCCCAACACGTTCTATAGCTGTACCACCGTGAAGGTGCCTGACCACATCTGAGCTCAGAAGCTAAGCAGGGTCAGGCCTGCATAGTGCTTGGATGGAAGAAATTCCCTGACACATCCCTGGGAACATTCATACCATCAGCTGATGTGTTGTGCATCCATCCTGCCTTAGCCCACTTCTTTTCCACGTTCTTCAAGGTCAGCACTCAGGAACTGCTGTCCATGAGAGCAGCTCACTGGGTCAATGGGAAGGTTGTGAGAAACTCAGGTCCTGCCCCTGGGTCTACTGCTAAGTAAACAGGGCACTGAGGCTAGCCCAAGTCCCATTGCCGGCAAAATGGTCAGAAAGCCACGGACCCATGGTAAGACAAGAAATGCACCACTTATACGCATATAACTGCTTAATAAGTTTAAAGCACAACAAAATGCCAACATTATTGATGCCAACTGATGATGAGTTAGTGTTCCCCGTGCATCACCTCACTGTCTCCTCCCTGGACCCCACGTTGGCAAATGAGGAATGGACTCACGGGTCCCTCTAGCCAAGAGAGAAGGAACCAGGACTCCAACTCAAGGTATCTGACTGTGAAGCCAGAGCTGAGAAAATGCTGGCTCAAACATATAACAGTAGCTAACATTTATGGGGCAAAATGGGTCAGGATTTATTCTTCACATTTCACATGTTTATTTACCCCCTAAACTCTAGATCAGTGGTTCTCAACCTTCCTAATGCCGCAAGCCTTTAACACAGTTCCTGTGGGTCGCAACCCACAGGTTGAGAACCACTACTCTAGATGCAGACACTATTACTGTTCCCTTTTTACAGTTAAGGAAATATATTGGGAGTCTCACCACATTTACACAGTTCAGAAGTGACAGAGCCAGGTGGCAGTTTGGTCAAAGTTCTGGCCCACCAACTTTTTTTTTCTGAGACAGTCTCCCTCAGTCACCCTTGGTAGAGAGCCATGGCATCATCATAGGTCACAGCATCCTCAAAATCTTAGACTCAAGTCTACCTTTTGCCTTGGCCTCCAGGACAGCTGGGACTACAGGTGCCTGCCACAATGCCAGCTATTTTTAGAGACAGGGTCTCGCTTTTGCTCAGGCTGATTTTGAACTCCTGAGCTCAGGCAATCAACTGGCCTCAGCCTCCCAGAGTGTTGGGATTACAGGCGTGAGCCACCGCACCCAGCCAACCCCATCTAACATTTTATAAATGTGTGCATGTGTGTAGATTGAAGTTATTGATTAGAAAACAAGTCCGCATAATGACGTACGAGTTTAATGGATTGAAAATACACTGATTGTCTAGGAAGTGTCAGGCACCCAGGCCCACAGCAAGGGGCTGGAGTTAGAGATGTTCAAGACTCTGGCCCTCACCCACTAAGAGATGACAGTCACATGAGAATCATATATATGTTGTAAATATGTTTATAACACAATGAGGTAAATACAAATTGTGGAAATCATGCAGAAGAGGGAGAGGCTAACCAATGAGTGATTAAGAAATGGTTCCTCAGAATAAGTGACATGTAAGCAGAGAGGTTTTTCTTTTTTTCTGATTTCAAAATATTAAGGGGATACAAAAGATTTTGTTACATGGATACACTCTGTAATGCTGACATCAGGGCTTTTTGTGTGCCTGCTGCCAGGACAGTATTCATTTACCCAATAGATAAGTTTTAAGCAGTTCACTCAACGGACAAAGCATGAAACAGCACTTCCAACAGACAGAACCCTACATGCGAGGAACAGAAGGGAAATGGATATGGCCTGGGAGGGAAGCCAATGTTTCTGTCTCCTATCAGAAACACATTTTGAATTTGCCAGAACTAGCCTACCACTTCTTGCTTTTGTTCACCCAGTAATAAATATTTATTAAGCCCTCATATCCAATCACTGTATTTAAATGTAAAATAGGTGGAAAGAATAAAAGGAAACCAGCACTTCCCAGTCAGTTGTGTGACAGGCACTGAGCGAGGCACCATTTAAATCATTACAGGCACCTGATAGGTAGCTACATTATTCCATTTTTATACTTGAGAAACAGATTCAGAAAGATTCAATGACACAGCCAGCGGCTTTATCTGGATCGGTCCCGTTCCGATCTAGATTTCTTCCATCGCAGTAATGCAGAGATACGATGGCTTATTTCACTAGTGGAAGTGCTCACAAACACATGTCCCTGGGACCAAATCTTGCCTGACAGCTAACGAGGAACACAAATTTGGTCTGTCACCAAAGCAGAGAGTGAAGTCAACTGGCTCACAGAGGTCTCCACCTCCTGACCCTGACCTTATTATGACTGATTAACTGCCTCCCAATTTAGATATTTTATGGTCCGTTGCTTAAACTGCTTGTGGCAGAAGCGACGTGATTTGCGTCCCTGCCAATCTCTGCCTCCACTGCGATCAAAACAATGATCATGGTTGGGCCAGAAGCAGGAGTTTAGTGGCTGCCAAGCCAGATCCCAGGCCACTGCCAGCTGCCCAACCCCTGCTCCCCATTCTCTAAAAAGCCAACCTTGAATCTCTTGGGAGGACAGCACCCACCCCAACCATCCCTGCTCACTTACCTCAGCACGCTCAGTTGCCACCCCCATCATTTTGACTCCTGCATCTCCTTCAAGTGGAATTGAGAAGCTGCATCTCCAGAACTCATCCCTGTGTGGAAACCCAGAGGCCACAGGGATTGGCCACAGTGCTGCCATTGTTGCTCTGGCTGGCTAGTGAAGCTCTCCCTTCTATCCTGAGCAAAAAATTCTTGTGGGGGGTCAAGGAAGACCCCATGGAGGCTGGAGTGGAAGTGAGGAAGGGGGCTGCTTCACTGGCAAAAGTACCACTTCAGCACTCTAAACAGTTGCTCCACTGGGAGCATTTCATTCATCCATTTATTAAAAGTTTAGAGATTGATTATGTACTGCCTGCCAAGCCCTGTGCCACGGTGGGGTGTGGATGCAGCAGCCGCTACCCCAGTCGGTAGAGAGCTCACAGCATGGGCGGGTTGGTGGGGGGTTGCTACTGACAAACTTACAGGCACTGGTAGCCCAAGGCGCCCAACCTGCCTATCTGCACTGTGGAAATCTGAGTTCCAAGACTTAAAAAGCTTAGCAATTCTGGATATAGGTGGAAAGCCTATAAAATTACCTTTAAGCAGTTCCATTCTGAGAGAAGTGGACAAGGACTTAACCTCTATGTGTCTCAATTTCCTTATTGACAAAATAAAGATAAGAATGGCACCCAGCTCATAAAATTACTGTGAAGACTGAATGATTAAACACGCACAAAACTCTGAAGTGTGCCTAGCCACAATATGCACTCAATGGGTGTGTACAGGGTGTCCCAAAAGTCACCGCTAGGCCAGAGGTGGAGGCTCATGCCTATAATCCTAGCACTCTGGGAGGCTGAGGCGGGAGGATTGCTTGAGCTCAGGCATTCAAGACTAACCTGAGCAATAATGAGACCCCCGTCTCTACTAAAAATAGAAGTAAAATAACTAGCCAGGTATGGTGGCACACATCTCTATAGAATATTTACAAAATATTGGCCACCTCTATGTATGGCGACTTTAGGACCAACATTATCACATCCAAGATATTACCCCACCTCTCAGCTGCAGCACTAAATATTCCCCCATAACAAGGCAAAGTCTCAGCTGCTAGAGAGGCTGAGGCAGGATGATTGCCTGAGCCCAAGAATCTGGGATTGGTGTGAGCTATGGTGACATCACGGTCCTGTAGCCTGGGTGACAGAGTGAGACACTACCTCAAAAAAAAAAGTCACCCCTAAAATTATCATACATAGGGAAAATGAGAAATTGTAGCTAAATGCACCTTTATGTACAAAATATTCATTACCAAATTTTACAAAATATTTACAAAACACTCTCTATGCGTTGGCCACCTCTGTGTATGGCGACTTTAGGAGCAACTTTTGGGACACCCTGCACATGTGATGGTTCTGCTGGTACCATAAAACAGCACGGCGTGCCTCACGGTGGGTTTGTCAGGCTGCTGGGAGCACACACAGCACTCCCTCATCCAGAGAGGATGAGGAGCTGATTCCTAAGGTAAAGTCTGAAAGAGAAGTAGGGAAGAGGCACCCAGGGAAGAGAAAGGTAAACAGCACTGCAGGCTTGGGGATAGGACAGAAGATGGTGGCTCTAATGGATTTGCTTAGTCCAGTATCACTGACTAGTAAAGAAACAGGAAGCCAGACCAAAACAAGTAAGAGGCTATGGTACGTAGAGGGACAATGATGCAAGTTTCAAAAAATAATAATATTAATGCGTGGACTTCATGTGGTTCACACATCGGGGGCTTCTGCAATAGCTTTAAGCCACTCAGTTGAGAAGCTGTGGTTTCCATATCTTAACAAATATTTATAGTCTGGCTACAGAGGGTAATCTTGACAAACTCAGCCCACATGTCATCTCTTCAGGGATGCCTTTCTCAACCACGCTTCGTTCCAAGAGGACTGAGGCATTGTTTAGTCCACTCCTCTATCCCCAGGACATGAAGCAGTGTCTGGCTCATAGTAGGTGCTCAAAAATATTTGTTGAATGAACAAATAGATCCAAGTGAGGAAGTAATACCCAGCCCTTGTCCACAGGAAACTTCAGACATGAGCTGTGTGCTAACTGGGAGTTTGAGTTAAGGAGAACCTGGTATACAGAGATTCAAACAGCATCGCAGGACTGCTCAGAGGAATCAGGAAATTAAAAAGAAAAAAACTGAGAGCCAGTGAGCCAAAGTGGGTGAAGAGCAAGCCACCATGCTCAGACTACAGGGTTAGTTAATAGAGCCCACGTGTCCCTGCCTGACACATGACCCTCCTTCCCCCATCCCCGGCAGGAGTCGGCCTTCTGGGACCCTGCAAAGCATGCAGAAAGGCTGACAGCTTACAGTCGATACCTGTGCACTGATGCAGGGAGCAACATTATCACATCCAAGATATTATCCCACCTCTCAGCTGCAGCACTAAATATTCCCCATAACAAGGCAAGGGAAATGACAAGAGCTATTATTCTCAACCCTCCCACTTGGAAGCAAGAGAGGAGACAAACCTGCCCCTAGGTTTTCTTAGGGGATGGCAAGCCAGGTCCCCAAAGAAATCTTTCAGAGCCGAGCACATGCTAATACAGCAAGACAGGGATGGGAGAAGATTGGCATTTTCATTTGCCTGGGTGTTCACAATGTAGGAGGGGAAGCTCATGGGCAGAGGCTGAGAAATACAAGTAAATCGGAGGGGAACAGGTGAAGGGGTCAGGGGGGCTGTGCAGAGGGGAGGCTGGATTTTATTCTATATGCCTAAATCGCTCCAGTAAAAAAAAAAAAAAGAAACACTTGACTTCTCCCAGTGTGTTTTTTTTTTTAATTTCAGCTTCTCTGACGGTGACATAATTGAAAGTCATATTTCATCTAGGCCATTGGTTTCCAACTCCAAATGCAGGTGGCATATGAATAGTCAACCTGAATCTATCAAAGAGACCTACAGCAAATAATTACAATTGCATGTTAAACACAATCTGTGTCTCAGGGAAGGAGCGTTGAGTTAGTCATATTACATACTAGCCACCACATGAAACTGATATTAAGTAGGTTGGGGGATGGTTCTTCAGCTAAGGGGTGGGAGATCAGAGCTATTTTCTTAATTCAATGGTACGCTTATTTTCAACCCCTCATTTCCTCTCTGATGAGAAGAGGGATATAGCTCTGATTTTTTTATATTCTTTCTGAAAAGGAAGAAAGGGTAACTAGGTATATTTGTAATGTTTCTTGATGAAAGAATCAGCTGAAACTCAAGAATGAACATGTTCATTGAAGATGGGACAGATGTCATAGAAACTGAGAAAGCGTCCATCATGCAGCAAGAAAGTTCAGTTCGAAAGCTGAGTTTTTCAAAGTACAAGATAAAGTCCCATTTCAAGTGTGCAACACAGCTCAAAGCAGCTCTTCACTTTGATCAGTGTGGAGTTAATTAGCTAACTCAGGTGAGTCCCACTGCATCCCAAGAGAAACTTGGGGAGACACCCACAAGTCTCTCTGCACATTCACAAGAACAGTGATTATAGCTTTTCCTTATTCTCTAGCGTTAAACAAATTCTTCTTAAAGATGATAACACACAGCCTCAATCTCCCACTAATAAATTCTCCTTTCTCAAAGAATCATCTCTGAATCATCTCCTTACTATAGGAATGGAGGACGCTTCCCAGCTGTTTAAGGGTACAACCTGGAAACAAAGGTTGTAATTTTTTTTATTGTATTTTACATCAGGACTGGGGATCCATTTACAAATTAAAGCTCCACTGGCTTGGTTGATAATAAGGTTATATGACTGTACATAAGACCGCAATGCCTTCCTTTTCTACCTGCTCATTTTATGTTACTGTCCAGGTGGGGAGCAGTAATTGGACATTTTGCTTTTGGAGACAGTTCAACTTCGCCACACACTTTCATGACCAGAAAGATATTGACAACTTCCCAAAGTTACATGGAGTGTTACTCCAAGGCCAAGATAGAAACTGTGTCTTTTGAACTTCTAAGATTCCTTTTATTTCATTGTTATTGTTATTGTTGTCATTGTTTGTTTTTCCATGTGCCTGAAAGCAATGGGTCATCCCAAAACCAGTCCTTGAGAAGAAGTTTGATTCCCACCCAGGAACATTTGGCATTTGCCTAGGATGTCACTAAAAGACTGTTCTGGGGGAAATGCCTCGTGCCAACACTCACTGACATCCTTTGCCTGGGTGTCCACAAAATAGGAGGGGAAGCTCTGTATGTGGCTGAGAAGTACAACAATAAATTGGAGGGGTACGGACGAACAGGTCAGAGGGGCTGTGTGCAGAGAGAATGCTGGCTTTTATCCTATATGCCTAAGTCACTCCAATAAAAAAATTTGCTCCCCCCAGTGTGGTGACAACTCTCCAACTTCCACAGAGGCACAAGTTCTCACAGGTGGGCCCTCTGCCTTTATCTACCACATTGTATCTCATTTACCCACAAGATTAAATGCTATCAATTATTTTACCTTCCTATGATCACATCACAAAATAATTATTCCATATCTGACCAAGTGTGATAGAGTGAGCTACAGAGATAAACAAGGGATAGTCTCTGTCCTTAAGGAATGCAGCCTAATAGGAAATGTCATTCCAAACAGATAATTTAAATGCAACGTGGTAAACGCAATAGCAGAGACATACAAAGGCTATTGTAGGCATACAGAGTTGAAAGTGAGTTAAATCCTCAAGAATGACGGCCCAACCCAGTGAGAAAAAACATGAGCAAAGGTGCAGGGCTGAGAAGCACCAGCTCTTTCTGAGTAGCAGAAGCAGTTTGATTTTGCTGAAAGACTCTTGGCTAATACTGGCTTGAGTGCTGGCAAGAGAGCAGGGCCAGGGTTGCAGAGGGCCATTTGGAGAGCTCAGCCTTCACTCTACAGGCCGCAGAGTGCTGCTGGAAGATTTTAAGGGGAAATTGACATCATCGGAATCACATTTTTAAAGATTGCTCTGCCAACTCTGTAAATGATACATTTGAAGTGGACAAGATTGAAGACAGGAGCCTACTTAAGAAGGTGTAGAAGTGGCCCCAGAGAGATGATAAGGACCTGAACTTGGGATAGGAAAAATACTGAAGAGGTAAAATCAATGTAACTTACAGAGCGATTTGATGAGAGTTAAGAAAGAAAGAGAAACCAATACAGATGTCTAGGTCAACAGCTAAGATGCTGAGCAAAGGCATGAACAGGAATGCAGAAGAAAGAAATTGGAATGGGTTCAAGGGGGAGGAAAGAAGACGAGGTGCCTAATCTGGGACACACTGGGTTTGAGGGGCAAGATCCCCAGCTGGCATCAAGATCCAAAGATCTATCACTGAGAGTCACTGGATGGGAAAGAAAGCCGTCATCCGTGTGTAGTGGCCTTGGAGGAGGGGGTGATGCGGGGAGATGCAGAGTGAGGATGTGTCATGTGAGGAGAGGACCCCCAGGATTACTGTGCTAAAGAGCAGACCGGGGAGGAGACCGCCCAATGCAGCAGAGAAGAAAGTGTCAGAGGCGTAAGGAGCTAAAGGAATAGAGCTCTCTCTCTGAAAAATAAATAGTTCCTTCAAATTATATATTTTTTAAAAGCCCAGTAGAAAAGTAGGTAAGGGAAATTTCAGAAAAGAAAAATTTAAGAAGTCAATAAGCATAAGAAATATGCTGTACTTAGTAATCAGGGAAATGCAAATAAATACTACATAGCCACAAAAATGAATGAAATTAGAACTGACACTGACAAAAGTTAGCAAAAATATGCTACAACTGGAACTTTCATATACTGCTGGTCTAGTTATAAATCCATAATTTTGGAAAATCATATGTCATTATCTACTAGCATCAGAGATGTTCATAGCCTATACCCCAGTAATAAACAAATATATACATATATGTAAAACACAATATATGCCAATACATGTAATAGGTCATACCCAAAACCCAATGCTAAGTAAATTCCCAACAAATTTATGTACATGTACACCCTTGAGACAAATTCTCAGCAATACTCCTCAATAGATGGTGAAATAAGAAAATAACACAGACGGCCATCAATAGTAAAACAACACAACATGTTCTTCCCACAAAATGGAATATTATCAAGGAAAATGAGTGAACTACAACTTTACACAGCAACCTGATCAATTTTACAAATAGGAGGTTAAGAAAAAGCAACCAGACAAAAGAGTATATGCATTGCGATTACAATTACACGAAAGTCACAGGTGAAACCAAACCAGTGTTTAGGGATGCATACTTAGGTGGTAAAACTATAAAGAAAAGCAAAGATGTGATTATAGACAGTGGTTATCTGTGGGGAAAGGAAGGGAATTTGACCAGGAGGAAGCATTGAGAGGTGAGGCTGACGCACACCAATTTTCCATTTTAGAGGGTTTTTCCTTTATTGTAATTAATTAAACTCTACATGTGCTCTATGTAATTTTGACATATGTATTGTATTTCATATCTAAAAACATTTTTTTGAATGACTAACAGAGGGACTCTGAGTTATGGTGTCAGAGAAAATAGCCCCCAAGTCACATCAAGAGCCTTGGAGATCATCACTGCATCACAACCCAGGGCAGTGTATTTGTAATGATGACTGGGAATCACCAAGAAAATACTAAATTATTTCTACATTTGTACATGGACAAGACAATGAAGCAGAAAATACATAGAAAAGTTATAAAGGTTGCAGAACGAGAACCTGTGATCATGTTAGGAGTGGGTGTAGGCTCTTCTCTCCTTTTGGAGTTCTTCCTCAATTCTACCACATTATCTTTTTTTTTTTTTTTTTTTGAGACTGAGTCTCACTATGCCACCCTCAGTAGAGTGCCATAGCGTCATAGCTCACAGCAATCTCCAACTCTTGGGCTTAAGCGATTCTCTTGCCTCAGCCTCCCAAGTAGCTGAGACTACAGGCACCTGCCACAACGCCCAGCTATTTTTTGCTTGCAGTTGTCATTGTTGTTTAGCAGGCCCAAGTCAGGTTCAAACCCACTGGCCTAGGTGTATGTGGCCAACACCCTAACCACTGAGCCATGGGTGCTGAGCCTTTTTTTTTTTTTCTTTGAGACAGAGTCTCGCTTTGTTGCCCTTAGAGTGCCGTGGCATCATAGTTCACAGAAGCCTCCAACTCTTGGACTCAAGCGATTCTCTTGCCTCAGCCTCCCAAGTAACTGGGACTACAGGCACCCACCAAAACGCCCAGCTATTTTAGAGATGAAATGGTCTGGCTCAGGCTGGTCTCAAACCTGTGAGCTCAGGCAATCCACCTGCCTCGGCCTCCCAGTGTGCTAGGATTACAGGTGTGAACCACTGCACCCAGCCTAATTCTCTCACTTTCAATGATATTTTTCTTGACAGTCCCCAGAAACATTTGCATCCAGCCTCTGTGAGAGGTGGGGATGGAGACACCGCATTCCCATATCCAATCTGGCACATTACTAGATGGATCAATATTTCCATCCAGTATTTCTATCTACATCAAACATTTCCAATTACTTCATTAAATGGGAAAATGCACTAAACAGGACATTATTAATCCAGCCAACATTTGTTTCCACTACACAGAATTCTTCCTTCTTTATTACAGTAAACTCTCTAGGTATTTTCTTAGGGTGGACCACTCCTTCCCAACCTCTGGCCAGGCACCTTGAATGAAAGTGACTTCACTTCTAGCTCCAGGAATGGAGCAGAGCACCTGGGAAGTTCAGAGATAACCTAAATCAGGCTAACCAGGACAAGGAAGACTCAATCTGGGGCCACCTTTCAGCGATCAGGGAATTGGATTTGCTCTTTCTTAATGAATATGAACAAAAAAGGATTAGTAACTGTAGCAGTTATAGCCATCTTGCCACTATACAAAGCCTAGAAATGCCTGAATCCAATATAAGTATAGTGTGGTTAGCACAGGGGGGAGGGAATCCTTCCCATCAAGAGCCAGATAGTGGGGCGGCGCCTGTGGCTCAGTCGGTAAGGCGCCGGCCCCATATACCGAGGGTGGTGGGTTCAAACCCGGCCCTGGCTGAACTGCAACCAAAAAATAGCTGGGCGTTGTGGTGGGCGCCTGTAGTCCCAGCTACTCGGGAAGCTGAGGCAAGAGAATCGCTTAAGCCCAGGAGTTGGAGGTTGCTGTGAGCTGTGTGACGCCACAGCACTCTACCGAGGGCCATAAAGTGAGACTCTGTCTCTACAAAAAAAAAAAAAAAAAAAGAGCCGGATAGTAAGTATTTAAGGTTTTCAGGCCATACAGTCTCCATTGTAACTACTCTAATGTTGTCCTTGTGGTGTGAAAGCATCTGTTGATAGTATTATATACACAGAAATTAGGGTCTGTATTCTGATAAATAAATTTCTTTTGAAGTTATTTGAAACAATTATTTTTTTACATAAAAGGGCAGGGGCAAGATTTGGCACATAATCTAGAGTTTGCCAACCCCTGATTTAGAATTTGGGCTCTGAAAACAGGGCTCATGGATTCTAGTCCTGAGTCCATCACTTGAACAGACCTGAATAAATTACTTTATCTCTCTATGCCTCATTTTCCCCATCTGTAAATGGAAATGATGATACCACTACCTACCTCACAGACTCATTGTGAGGACTAAATGAATGAGTAAATGTAATGTGTTTAAAACTGTGCCTGGGACGTTGAAGGTCTGCATATATTACCTATCATCACAATCAGAAAAGAGAGAAAAGTCAGAGAGAAAAATCCCGTCCCATATCATTTGAGCCCCAGATCAAAATGTACCTTAGCCCAGCCTATTTAGTTACATGAGGTAATAAGTTCCCTATTTTGCTTAAGTCAGTTTGAGTTGGATTTTTTTCTTATGACTCAAATTATCCCATCTAACTAAATGAATAAAATCAGGGCTGAGATGACAATTTACCTAACACTCGTGATGTAACCTCTCATTCCTGCACTCACCACAGACATCATCAATCAATCACAGCATTTTCTCTCACTGAATCATGAAAGGAACTGAGACATGTTTTATCCCCAAAACAGGACTCTAAGTGGTCTCTATCAATTAATCAAAGTCAGGGTATGAAATCAAACCTCTCTCTATCCCTGCTTTAGGTCATGAATTCTAAGAGTTAATTACCAGTAATACTAATGAGCTTTATAAACATTCTCTTAGTATTTTTTTGTGATAGAGAAAAATTATCCAAAAGAACTATACATTCTTAGGTGTGTGGTCTTCTTTTCTAACTCCTCGTTTGAGTTTCTATTCCATTCCAAACCCACATGCTTTAAGTTAAATGCAGAAACACTTGAGAGCATTCTGCCATCTTTTTATTTTTACACAGTGACTTTCTCTAGGAAAAGTGCTCAATAAATTTCATTTGCATGAATGAGGTCAGCAGAGGCTGCTAAAGAACAAGTTTCTCCTCTGACCCAAGAAGTGATAAAATTAATAGACTTTAAAACGTACAGTGTCACTGATGTATGTAATGTCCTTAATCTACAATGGGAAAAAACAATGGCATAATTGATTTAATTTGTTTTATATTCATGAAGAGAGAGGCTTTTGAATTCAGAATGCAAATGAGCAAAAAAACCTTGATACTGTCTCTTTTCTTTTTCTTTTTGTCTTTTTTTTTTAATTTTCTCTATACATATACATGTGTTTATTTCGTTTCCACTTTTTGCCTTCACAAAATTAAAAAGGCTTAAAATTTAATAACAATAACAACGTTTAAGATAAGAACTAGAAACAAAAACCTCATAAAGAATGAACAAAGATAAATACATTCAGAAAAGAAATCAGACAATTGCTACAATGAAATATTGAGCAATAATGATAATAATAATGCAAAAATGTAACATTCACATCGTCAGATAAGAGTGTGTCTATCATAGAATGCTCTGAGGTTCAGTACGGAGTCATTGGTTAACTTCTTATTTTTTTCCAAAGTCTCAAAAAATAGACAACTAATATTTATAAATAAAAATAAAAGACAATTTCCAAAAACAGATCATGCCAAATCTTATAGACAATAGAAAAAGAAGAAATACTTCAAAATCATTCTACTTCATCTGGATACACCTGATATTAAAACTGGAAAAAATATATTATTATAAAAGGGAAATTACAAACATTTCACTTATGAGGATGCAACATCCTAAATAACATATTAACAAGTTGAATTAAAAATTAATGTTTAAATAATGTACTTTAGTCAAAATTAAATCCAATTTATGTGAGAATTAGTCCCTATTTTCTTTTTTTTCCTTTCCTTTCCCTCACCCCCTCCCTCTTTCTCTCTCTGTCTGCTCTCCCTTTCCCCCATGCCCCACTGCGTCATTAATTGTCCTCATATCAAAGTTGAATACATAGGATTCATGCCTCTCCATTCCTGTGATACTTCACTAAGAATAATGTGTTCCACCTCCATCCAGGTTAATACAAATGCTGCAAAATCTCCATTTTTTTTTTTTTTTGTAGAGACAGAATCTCACTTTATGGCCCTCGGTAGAGTGCCGTGGCCTCACACAGCTCACAGCAACCTCCAACTCCTGGGCTTAAGCAATTCTCCTGCCTCAGCCTCCCGAGTAGCAAAATCTCCATTTTTAATGGCTAAATAGTATTCCATGGTATACATATACACAGCTTGGCATTTAGGCTGTTTCCACATTTTAGCAATTGTAAATTGAGCTGTGATAAACAATCTAATACAAGTGTCTTTATAATAAAAGGTTTTTTTTCCTTCTGGATAGATGCCCACTAATGGGATTGCAGGATCAAACAGGAGGTCTAGGTTGAGTTCTTTGAGGTTTCTCCACACTTCCTTCCAAAAAAGGTTGTATTCATTTGCAATCCCACCAGCAGCGTAAAAGTGTTCCTTTCTCTCCACATCTGCGCCAGAATCTGCAGTTTTGAGATTTTGTGATATGGACCATTCTGGCTGGGGTTAGATGATATCTCAGGGTGGTTTTAATTTGTATTTCCATAATAACTAGGGATGATGAGCATTTTTTCATGTATTTGTTAGCCATTCGTCTGTCTTCTTTAGAGAAGGTTCTGTTCATCTCTCTTCCCCATTGGTATATGAGATTGTTGGGTTTTTTTCTTGTGGATTAATTTAAGTTCTGTAAACTTACGAAAGGAAATAGCAGTTAGTAACTAAGTTACTAATAACTGTAACTAAGTTCCTAGTTATTAAGCTTTTGTCTGATTCAAAATATGCAAATATCCTTTCCCATTGGGTAGGTTGTCTCTTTGGTTTGGCTGTTGCCTCCTTAGCTGTACAGAAGCTTTTAAGTTTAATTAAATCCCATTTGTTTATTATTGCTGTTGTTGCTATTGCCATGGCAGTCTTCTTCATGAAGTCTTTCCTCAGGCCGATATCTTCCAGTGTTTTTTCTACTCTTTCTTTGAGGATTTTTATCGTTTCATGCCTTAAATTTAAGTCCTTAATCCATCTCAATTTTTGTGAGTGGGGAAAGGTGTGAGTCCAGTTTCAGTCTTTTACATGTAGACATCCAGTTCTCCCAACACTATTTATTGAACAGGGAGTCTTTCCCCCAAGGCATGTTTCTGTTTGGTTTATTGAAGATTAGGTGGTTATAAGTTGTTGGTTTCATTACTGGTTTTCTATTCTATTCCAAATGTCTATGTCTCTATTTTTGTGCCAGTACCATCCTATCTTGACCACTATGGCTTTGTAGTACAGCCTAAAATCTGGTATGGTGATTCCCCTGGCTTTGTTTTTATTACTAAGAACTGCCTTAGCTATACAGGGTTTTTTCTGATTCCATACAGAATGCAGAATCGTTTTTTCCAAGTCTTGAAAATAGGATGTTGGTATTTTAATAGGGATGGCATTGAATCAGTAGATTGCTCTGGGAAGTATAGACATTTTAACAATGTTGATTCTTCCCAGCCATGAGCATGGTATGTTCTTCCATATGTTAAAGTTCTCTGCTATTTCCTTTCTTAGGGTTTCATAATTTTCTTTATAGAGGTCCTTCACCTCTTTTGTTAGGTATATTCCTAAATATTTTATTTTCTTTAGGACTGTGGTGAAGGGAGTTGTGTCCTTAATTAATCTCTCATCTTGGCTGTCGTTGGTATATACAAAGGCAACTGACTTGTGGACATTGATTTCATATCCTGAGACATTACTGTATTTTTTGATGACTTCCAAGAGTCTTGTGGTTGAGTCCTTAGGATTCTCTAAGTATAAGATCATGTCATCAGCAAGGAGGGAGATTTTGACCTCCTCTGCTCCCACTTGAATGCCCTTTATTTTCTTGTCTTGCCTAATTGTATTGGCTAGAACTTCCAGCACTATGTTGAATAGTAATGGTGACAGAGGACAACCTTTTCTGGTTCCAGTTCTAAGTGGAAAAGCTTCCAATTTAACTCCATTCAGTAAAATATTAGCTGTGGGTTTGTCATAGATAGCTTCAATCAGTTTAAGAAATGTGCCACCTATGCCTAAACTCTTCAGTGTTTCAATTAGGAATGGATGATGGATTTTATCAAATGCTTTTTCTGCATCTATTGAGAGGATCATATAGCCTTTGTTTTTGCTTCTAATGATATGGTGAATAACATTTATGGATTTACGTATATTAAAACAGCCTTGCATCCCTGGGATGAAACCTACTTGATCATGATGTATGACTTTTTTGATGATAAGCTGTAATCTATTAGCTAGGATTTTGTTGAGAATTTTTACATCTATATTCATTAGTGAAATTGGTCTAAAATTCTCCTTTTTAGTTGGGTATTTTCCTGGTTTTGGTATGGTACCAAACATCAGGGTGATGTTTGCTTCATAGAATGTGTTGGGTAAGATTCCTTCCTCCTCAATTTCTTGGAATAATTTCTGTAGTACAGGAATAAGTTCTTCCTTGAAGGTTTGATAGAATTCTGGTGTGAAGCCATCTGGCCCGGGGCATTTTTTTGTTGGGAGACTTTTTATTGTTTCTTTGATCTCAGTGCTTGAAATTGGTCTGTTCAGGATCTCTATTTCTTCCTGGCTAAGTCTAGGGAGAGGGTGTGATTCCAAATATTGATCCATTTCCTTCGCATTGTCAAATTTCTGGGCATAAAGTTTCTGGTAGTATTCAGAGATAATCTCTTGTATTTCTCTGTCTCTTTTCCTTAAATATGTAATTAGTTTATTGCTAGAAACATTCCATACTTCCTAGATTCTTAACTCACATAGTAGGAATATCATTATGGCTTCCCTGGAAAATTACTTTGATGTATACCTCCCTCTCCGATAGAGATACCATCCCCTTGTTATGAAAGACTCCCTACTAATTCCACAGCAATCTATGAACTGTCTACAGCAGTGGTTCTCTAACTTGAGGTTATATCAGAACCACCTCGAAGGCTTGTTAAAAGACTATTTGTCCTGACTTCCAGAGTTTCTGATGCATTAGTGCTAGGGTACCATGTGAGAATCTAAATTTCTAACTAGTGCCTGGGTGAAGATGATGCTGTTGTTTTAGGGTCACACTTTGGCTAATGACAGAGATGCCTTGCTCTAGGCTGGTGGCTCTCAGTGAAGCAAAAGGAAACCTCTCTTCGGTAACCTATAATTCATACTACTTTAAATCATTCTCTACACTGCCGACACTTATTTTCCCAAAACAGGAGTTGAAGGTCACTTTCTTCCTTTAAAACCTCCAATGACACTTCATTGCTTACAAATTTCTTCTTTTTATCATTAAATCATACCTGTGTACATTAATGCAATCATGGGGCACCATACACTGGTTTTATAGACCATTTGACATATTTTCATCACACTGGTTAACATAGCCTTCCTGGCATTCTCTTAGTTATTGTGTTAAGACAGTTATATACTACATTGACTAAGTTTCATGTGGACCCTTGTAAGATGCACCATAGGTGTAATCCCACCAATCACCCTCCCTACGCCCATCCTCCCCCCCCTTCCCCATATTCTTAAGGTATAATTGGGTTATAGCTTTCATATGAAAGCCATAAATTAGTTTCATAGTAGGGCTGAGTTCATTGGATACTTGTTCTTCCATTCTTGAGATACTTTACTTTTAAGAAGAATATGTTCCAGCTCCATCCATGTAAACATGAAAGAGGTAAAATCTCCATCTTTCTTTAAAGTTGCATAATATTCCATGGTGTACATATACCACAATTTATTAATCCATTCGTGGATCGATGGACACTTGGGCTTTTTCCATGAATTAGCAATTATGAATTGGGTTGCAATAAACATTCTGGTACAAATATCATTGTTATAATGTGATTTTTGGTCTTCTGCGTATATATCTAGTAGAGGAATTATAGGATTGAATGGCAGATCTATTTTTAGATCTCTAAGTGTTCTCAAAACATCTTTCCAAAAGAGATGTGTTAATTTGCATTCCCATCAGCAGTGCAGAAGTGTTCCCTTTTCTCCACATCCATGCCAACATCTCTGGTGTTGGGATTTTGTAATATGGGCTAATCTTACTGGAGTTAGATGATATCTCAAAATAGTTTTGATTTGCATTTCTCTGATGATTAAAGATGATGAGCATTTTTTCATATGTCTGTAGGCCACGTGCCTGTCTTTTTCAGAGAAGTTTCTCTTCAAGTCCTTTGCCCAGCCTGCGATGGGATCACTTGTTCTTTTCTTGCTTATACGTTTGAGTTCTCTGTGGATTCTGGTTATTAAACCTTTGTCGGAGATATAACCTGCAAATATCTTCTCCCATTCTGAGGGCTGTTTGCTTGCTTTACTTACTGTGTTCTTCACTGTGCAGAAGGTTTTTAGTTTGATCAGATCCCAGTAGTGTATTTTTGAAGCTGCTTCAATTGCCCAGGGGTTCCTCCACATAAAATACTCTCCCAGACCGATTTCTTCAAGGGTTTTCCGGGCACTCTCTTCTAGTATTTTTATAGTTTGGTGTCTTAAGTTTAAATCTTTAATCCAGTGAGAGTCTATCTTAGTTAATGGTGAAAGGTGTGGGTCCAGCTGCAGATTGCCAGCCCGTTCACCCAGCACCATTTGTTAAATAGGGAATCTTTACCTCCTGAATGTTTTTCACTGGCTTGTTAAAGATCAAATAATGGTAAGTAGCTGGGTTGATCTCTTGGTTCTCTATTCTATTCCATACATCTACCTCTCTGTTTTTGTACCAGCGCCATGCTGTTTTGATCACTATCAATTTATACTATAGTCTGAGGTTTGGTAGCATGAATCCTCCTGCTTTATTTTTATTTCTGACTAATGTCTTGGCTATTTGAGTTTTTTTATGATTCCATATAAAAAGAAGTATTAGTTTTTCAACACTTTTAAGTATGACAGTGGAGCTTTAATAGGGATTGCATTAAAATTGTATATTGCTTGGGTATTATGAACATTTTAACAATGTTGATTCTTCCAAGCCATGATCATGGTATGCTTTTCCATTTGTTAACATTTTCAGCTATTTCTTTTCTTAGAATTTCATAGTTCTCTTTATAGACATCTTTCACATCCTTTGTTAGATAAACTCCCAAATATTTCATCTTCTTTGGCACTACTGTGAATGGAATAGAGTCCTTAACTGTTTTTTCAGCTTGACTATTGTTGGTATATATAATGGCTACGGATTTATCAACGTTGATTTTGTAACCAGAGACGCTGCTGTATTCCTTGATCACTTCTAAGAGTTTTGTAGTAGAATCCCTGGTGTTTTCCAGATACACAATCATATCATATGCGAAGACTGAAAGTTTGATCTCTTCTGACCCTATATAGATACCCTTGGTCGCCTTTTCTTCCCTAATTGCGATGGCTAAAACTTCCATTACAATGTTAAAGAGCAATGGAGACAATGGGCAACCTTGCCTGGTTCCTGATCTAAGTGAAAATGATTCCAATTTAACTCCATTCAATATGATATTGGCTGTGGGTTTGCTGTAGATGGCTCTATCAGTTTAAGAAATGTCCCTTCTATACCAGTTTTCTTAAGTGTTCTGATCATGAGGGGATACTCGATATTATGAAAAGCTTTTTCTGCATCAATTGAGAGAATCATATGGTCTTTGTTTTTTAATTTGTTTATGTGCTGAATTATATTTATAGATTTACATATATTGAACCAGCCTTGAGATCCTGGGATAAAACCTATTTGGTCATGATGTATAATTTGTTTGATGTGTTGCTGGGGTCTGTTTGTTAGGATCTTGTTGAATATTTTTGCATCTATACTCATTAGTGATATTTGTCTATAATTTTCTTTTCTTGTTGGGTCTTTTCCTGGTTTGGGGATCAGGGTGATGTTTCCTTCATAGAATGTGTTGGGTAGTCTTCTTTCTTTTTCTATATTTTGGAACAGGTTGAGTAATATAGGTACTAGTTCCTCTTTAAAGGTTTGGTAGAATTCTGATGTGAAGCCATCTGGTCCCGGATTTTCTTTTTAGGGAGATTTTGTAAGGTTGATGCTATTTCAGAACTTGATATAGGCCTGTTCAACATTTCCACTAGATTCTGCCTGAGTCTTGAAAGGTGACATGGTCAATTTCCTTCATATTTTCACATTTCTGAGAAAAAGTTTCTTGTAATATTCACTAAGGATTTTTTGAATTTCTAAGAAGTCTGTTGTTATTTCATCTTTGTCATTTCTGATTGATGAAATTAGAGATTTTACTTTTTTTTCCTAGTTAGGTTAGCCAAAGGTTTATCTATTTTATTGACCTTTTCAAAAAACCATCTTTTTGAATTATTGATCTGTTGTATAATTCTTTTGTTTTCAATTTCGTTTAATTCTGCTCTAATTTTGGTTATTTCCTTTCTTCTACTGAGTTTGGGGTTGGAATGTTCTTCCTTTTCCAGCTGCTTGAGATGTCCCATTAAGTTGTTAACTTCCTCTCTTTCTGGTCTCTTGAAGAAGGCTTGCAGTGCTACAAATTTCCCTGTTAGGACTGCCTTTGCGGTATCCCAGAGGTTCTGATAATTCATGTCTTCATTGTCGTTTTCTTCCAAAAATTTGGTAATTTCTTTCTTAATCTCGTCTATTACCCAACTATCATTCAGCATAAGGTTATTTAACTTCCATGTTTTTGTATGAGTATGCAGATTCCTGTTATTACTGAGTTCAACTTTTATTCGATGGTGGTCCGAGAAGATGCAAGGAATAATTTCTATTCCTTTAAATTTACTGAGGTTAGACTTGTGACCTAGGATGTAATCGATTTTGGAGTATGTTCCATGGGCTTATGAGAAGTATGTGTATTCAGTTTTGTTGGGATGAAATGTTCTGTAGATGTCTGCTAAATCCAAATGTTGGATGGTTGGGTTTAAATCTAAAAGTTCTTTGCTCAGCTTCTTATTGAAGGATTGATCCAACGCTGCCAAAGGAGTGTTGAAATCTCAGACTATTATGGAGCTGGAGGAAATCAAGGTGCTCATGTCTGTTAGAGTTTCTCTTATAAATTGAGGTACATTCTGGTTGGGTACATAAATATTAATAATTGAAATCTCATCATATTGAGTATTCCCCTTAACAAATATGAAGTGACTATTCTTATCCTTCCTTACTTTTGTTGGTTTAAAGCCAATTTTATCTGCAAATAGAATTACAACGCCTGCTTTTTTCTGGTTACCATTTGCCTGAATGGTAATGAAATATGGACGACAAATATGCCTGAAATATGGACGACAAATTTTTCACCATGAGTCTATATTTATCTTTTAAGGTAAGATGAGATTCTTGTATGCAGCAAATATCTGGCCCAAGTTTTTGTATCCAATTAGCCAACCTGTGCCTCTTTAGAGGACAGTTAATGCCATTCACATTAATGGAGAATATAGATAAGTCTGATAAAATTTTGGGTATAGAATTTTTCAAAAGTCCAGTGGACATTTTTAATCCTTTCACCACTGTAGAAGTTGGAGTTTGATCCAAAGTTTCTGAGTGAGTTTACTTTTGTGGTAGAGGATTGGGCTGGTCATTATTGAGGATAGGTCTGAGAATATCCTGAAGAGCTGGTTTGGTTGTGGCAAATTTGTTCAACATATGAATGTCATTAAAGTATTTAATTTCTCCATAATAAATGAAATTCATTTTAGCGGATACAGGATCTGGGTTTGAAAGTTATTTTGTTTTAGAAGATTAAAAGTCGATACCCTCTTCTGGCTTGAAAAGTTTCAGCAGAGAGATCTGCAGTCATTCTAATATTCTTCCCTATGTAGATTATGGTTTTCTTCCATCTGGCTGCTTTCAGAATTTTCTCCTTCATATTAACTTTAGTGAAGTTAATTATGATGTGCCTGGGGGATGGCTTATTCGGGTTTAGTCGTGCTGGTGTTCTGAAACTGTCTGCTATTTGAATTTCAGAATCTCTTGTCATGTCTGAAAAATTGTCTTTCATAATGTCATGGAGAAGGGCCTCTGTGCCTTGTGAAGCCACTTCATCGCTTTCAGGGATTCCAATGAGGCAGATATTAGATTTTCCCAGAGCTCTCTGAGAGAATGATCCATTTTTACTCTCCATTTCTCTTCCTCTTTGAGCATTTGGCAGCATTCACATGCTGTGTCTTCAATGTCAGAAATCCTTTCTTCTGTTTGCTCCACTCTGTTACTCAGGGATTCTACTGTATTTTTCAGATCTTCGAGGACTGCAAATTCTTGCTTCAATGTGTCAAAATCTTTGGTGGTTTTGTTTTTAAATTCGTCAAATTCTTTTTTTTTTTTGGTAGAGACAGAGTCTCACTGTACCGCCCTCGGGTAGAGTGCCGTGGCATCACACGGCTCACAGCAACCTCTTAACTCTTGGGCTTACGCGATTCTCTTGCCTCAGCCTCCCAAGCAGCTGGGACTACAGGCGCCCACCACAACGCCCGGCTATTTTTTGGTTGCAGTTTGGCCGGGGCTGGGTTTGAACCCACCACCCTCGGCATATGGGGTTGGCGCCCTACTCACTGAGCCACAGGCACCACCCAAATTCGTCAAATTCTTGAGACAACTTTTTAATTTCTCCTCGAATTCCTAATTCCAACTTTTGAATTGCTCCTCGAATTTCTAATTCTAAATTTTCCTCCATTCTATTAATCTGAATTCGCTTTCTGACATCTCGGCTAGCTGTTTATAAATGTGATCTTCAGTTACATCTGCCATATCTTTCCTTGGGGGGTTGATCTACTCTGATTATTCATGTTACCAGAGTTCTTCCGCTGATTCCACCCCATGATTATTTTATACCATTTGACTTTTCCCCTGGAGCTTTGCCAAGGACCCATACAGTGCTATGGCCTGAGAAACTGGGGACCTCTGTTTGGTGTGGTGGGGCTAAGTGGCTCTGTCTTATTTTCAGCTGGTCTCTGTCTGGCCCTAGTGAAACAGTTACTCTCAGTTGAAGTCTCAGCTGTGGAGAAATGCCAGCAATTAATTCACCCTGCCCACCACAGGCAACATTTGGAAAAGGAAAATCAAACCTTCCTACAACCACACACCCAGGGTACCATTCGGATAGTCCTCGGGTGATTGGCCCAGTTCAAGAGGTCCAAATCAATTATCTCTGTCAGCACCTGTCTCAGGTGGAAGAGTTCAAAAGGTCTCTGTCAACTAGATGACAGGGTTCTGCTGACAACTCAAATATGACTTGCTCCGGTGCTCCGTGAGGTCAGGAGGACCCAACCAGCAAATAGATTAGTCTGGGAAGTTTGATACCTCCTTCCCCACCTTGCACCTCTGTCACACCCAGTCACTGATAACCCCGCAGGGCTGTGACCCAGTTGCCTCCAATGAGCAGATACTCCAGGGGTTTGCACCTGCCCGAATCACAAGGAAATCTATGTCTCCTCAGCCAGGCGGCTACTCTCTGCCTCTATCCAGTAGGGGGAGGTGAGGCCTGACAACCTCGGGCACTTGATGGCAGCTGGGGCTGTTCACTCAGTTCCAGCCTCGCCCCTGAATTGATGTCACTGACCGAACAGAACAACTTTACAAATTTGTTTCTGTCTTGGCTAAATTCCCGGGGCCTGCGTTTCCGTCCCAGATCTGTTCCACTGGTGGTTGCCACCTGAGAAGATGCCAGGCCTCCTCTGTTTGCCCAGAGAGCCAGGGGTTGTGACTCCAGAATATCCAGGGGTGAGCCCTATTGTTGCCAAAAACAGCTGCTGCTGTGTGCCTTGGGGCACCGCCGCTCTGGTGTGGTTCCCTCTCAGCCAACCATCCTTTCCTCACTCCCATGCCATAGTATCAGCACTGACCAGCAGCAGTCCAGGCCCTTTTGTTTGTATCCTCAGGGTCACAGCTCACCTCAGCAGGGTTGATGTACGTTCTTCAACCTTCTCTCTTGGTGCAACTCTAATCCATCAGGTTACTTGCTAAATATCTGTCCTTTAATTCTCCTCTGGATGGGAGCCTCTTATGCAAGGTAGTTTCATCTTCTGTAAAAAGATGCCAGATGACAGTATGTGGTATTGTGTGGCCTCATGTGTAGAAACTTCTCCAGGAGACCCCATCCAACCCATTGCTTACAAATTTCAAAATCCTTTAGTCTCATATTTCAGCTCTTCTAGTCTAATCCAAGACAACCTTCCCAGTATTATCTCCCACCATACATCCTGTCATCTGTCCTATATATTTTTTCTATTCCCAGCCAGCCCATATTTACTCATGCCTCCAAACTATGCTCATGTTGTTTCCTCAACTGAAAAGATCCATTTCACCTTCTCTGCTTACTGAAATCAATGAAATCAAAATCATTTGACAGTTCCTGGCTGCAGATTTAAAAAAAAAAAAAAAAACCTGACTCAACTGGCTTAAAACTTATTGAAAATGTATTATACCAAACAAAAAGTATGGACATAACATGAATCCAGGAAAGATTAAATTGTCAGCCGAAGACACCATCAAGGAAAAAAGTTCTTTTCAACATGCCAGGCTAACATCCTCAGTACACTGTCTTGTTCTCAGGCTAAATTCCTGTCGAGTTCACAAAATGGCTTCAACAGTTTGAGATATTACATCCCATCAAAAACACACTAGCAGGCTAGGCACAGTGGCATATGCCTGGAATCCTAGCACTCTGGGAGGCTGACACAGATGGATTCCCTGAGCTCAGGAGTTCAAAACCAGACTGAGCAACTGCTGTACTGAAAATAGAAAAATTAGCCAGCATCATGGTGGGACCTGTAGTTCCAGCTACTCAGGAGGCTGAGGCAGGTGGATTCCCTGAGCTCAGGAGATCAAGACTAGCATGGGCAAGAGTGAGATACCATCTCTAAAAATAGCTGGGCATTGTGGCAGATGCCATAGTCCCAGGTACTTGGGAGGCTGAGGCAAGAGGATTGCTGGAGCCTAGGAGTTTGAGGTTCCTGTGAGCTATGATGCCATGGCACTCTACCAAGGGTGACTCTGTCTCAAAGAAAAAAAAAACACATATAGTAGAAACAAGGAGCCTTCTTGAGAGCCTTTGTCAACAATGAAAACTCCAGTCAGGATCCTATCCCAACTCCTTGGCCTAAGTTGTGCTGCATCCTCACTCCTAACTCAGGCACTGGGAAGAGGATTGTCATTACTAGGACTTAGACCAGGAGTCAATAAACTTTTTCTGTAAAGGATAAGACAGTAAATATTTTAGATTTTGTGGCCGATATGTGCTCTGTCACAACCACTTAACTCTGCCTGTATAATGCCAAAGTACCCATAGACAACACATAAACATCAATGATCCATTCTAATGAACTTTATTTACAAAAGCAGGTGGCAAACTGTTTGTCCCAGTTAGCCACCCCATGGTTTAGGCCAAACAGGATAAATTTATGAATCATAGTTGGGAAGCATAAATGCCAACAAAAAAAATTGGGTTCTTCCAGCAAAGAAGGAGAAAATGGATTTTAAAAAGATAACCCAGGCACAAACACTATTTCTTTCTTGTTCACACTTTATCCTCTGGACTTTGGTGGGCTCTCAACAGAACAGTTGTTGAGAGATCAGAAACCCTCAGAACAAACTATTAAGCTCATTCCAGAGATGAGGGTACCAATGTTCAAAGACCTCAGATGCCTACAGACACACAGATAGACAAGATTCAAACCCAAGTGCTTCACCCTGAAGTCCCCACTCAACCACTCATCTATAATCCCTCACTGCTCATCAATGCAATCATCACTTCACAGTAAATTTCTGCATGTTAAAAACTGGAGTTAAATTGGCCTAAGTCTCCTAAACCAATGTTTTTCATTGCAAACACCATTGTTGGTCTTAGAGCAGCAGTTCTCAACCTGTGGGTCGCAAACCCTTTTTTCCATTTGTAACAATGTGACAATTAGGAAGGTTGAGAACCACTGTTTAGAGGCATCTGCCTACAAAAGTAAATCTGAAGCTGATAAAGAGAAGCATCAAGAATAACCAAGGCCTCATGCCTATAATCCCAGCCCTGTGGAAGGCTGAGGCGGGAGGATTGCTTGTGCTCTGGAGTTTGAGGCTTGTCTGAGCAAGAGTGACACCTCAACTCATGAAAAAATGGAAAAACCCAGCCAGGTGCCTCAGCCAGCACCTGTAATTCGAGGCAGAGGCAGCAGGATACCCTTAACCTGAGTCTGAGGTTGCAGTGAGCTACAACGCCATTGCTTTCTGCTCAGGGCATAGGGTAGAACTCTGTCTCCATAAAAAAAGGAGAAGAAGAAGAAGAAGAGGAAGAAGAAGAAGGAGGAGGAGGAGGAGGAGGAGAAGAAGAAGAAGAAGAACTACCGCCACCACCACCACCACCAAGGCCTTCATTCACATAAGTCACACCTCTGCACCCTTCTGTTAAATCAATTACTGAAAAGCAGCAATAAATTCACTTACGAGTTCCTCCAAGCATGTCCCCTAGACACCAAATTGTTCCTAAAGTTGTTGCCATCAGTCTGCAAAGAGCCCAGCCTTTGCCTGACCAAATCCCAAGTGGACATTTCAATTCCTTGGCATAAAATAGAAAGTTAATCCACAAAATATTCATGTGAGAAGAATACGGTTTTGACACGGTTGGTATCAGAAATCTGGGATGTTGTGTGTTCAAAAAATATTTGGGTATAGAAATAGGAATAGGCTGACAAAAAGTCTAAACACGTTGGGAACCTCCCAAAGACACCAGTGAGAAGAATCATGACACCAGCTTATGACGTTTTACTATACTCTCAACTGCACATTTGGTCACCTCCCAGGGTCCCTAGGACAGGCATTCCAAGTTTTTTCATGATGTTCACAGAAGAAATAGAAATCATGATGCTGTTGGGGTGAAGGCAAGATGGCTGTCCACAGTGGCTCCCATCCAGAAGGAGAGTTAAAGAACAAAAATTAGCAAGTAACCTGGTGGATTAGAGCTGAGCCTAGAGAGAAGGTTGAAGAACACACATCAACCCTGCTGAGACAAACTGTGACCCAAGGATACAAACAAAAGGTACAAAATCCATCGCCAAGCAGATGGGAGTCCCCTCCCTCATGATAATGGCTTGGAGTACTTCATACAAACAAGTGAGCAAGTTCAAAAGTCTTCTCATTATATCCCATGGGAGAGACTCTCTAAAAACTGGACCTACTTCCCCTACTAGGGTGCCATGGCACTCTCCTGCCAGGCATAAAACTGTATATATTCTCTACCTGCAATTCTGAGCTCCCAGCACTCCCCTCACTCTGTGGTCTGGAAGCCTGTTCCCCAGGAGTTGAGATTCTTGGGTATTTTCTCTAGAGGTGTGGACAGGGCATGGACTGCTGCTGGTCAGTGCTGATTCTGTGGCAGGGGAGTAAGAAGAGGATGGTCGGATGAGGGGGAACCACACAGGAGCAGTGGTGCCCCAAGGCATATAACAGCAGCCATTTTTGGCAACAATAGGGCTCACCCCTGGATATTCCAGAGTCACACCCCTTGTCTCTCAGGGCAACCAGAGGAGGCTGAGCATCTTCTCTGGTGGCAGCCACTGGAAGAACAGATCTGGGATGGAAACACAGGCCCCATGAGTAAAGGGTTTGCCCGAGGTGGTATTGGCCTGGGTGGAGCACAGGGACTAGAATAGCATGTGCAGAGCTAGCAGATTCACAGGGCGGGGCTGACTTAGACATCCTCTTTACTGAGCCTAAGGCCACACGGCCATCAGGAGATCATTAGCCAAGATAAAAGAGGGCAGGCAGAGGCTGGAACTGACAGCTAACCATGCTGATGGAACAAATGGCAGCTGAGACCGGCAGTAGCACAGACAGGGCCTGAGGTGCAGGCTCTGTGAACTCTAACAGCGTCTCTTCTGCAGGGGAATATAGTCGGGACAGAAACAAATTCTGTGAAGTTCTTCTGTTCTGTTAGTAACATCAATCAGGGGCAGGGCTGGAACTGAGTGAACAGCCCCAGCTGCCATCAAGTGCCCGAGGTTGTCAGGCCTCACCTCCCCCTGCTGGATAGAGGCAGAGAGTAGCCGCCTGGCTGAGGAGACATAGATTTCCTTGTGATTCGGGCAGGTGCAAACCCCTGGAGTATCTGCTCATTGGAGGCAACTGGGTCACAGCCCTGCGGGGTTATCAGTGACTGGGTGTGACAGAGGTGCAAGGTGGGGAAGGAGGTATCAACCTTCCCAAACTAATCTATTTGCTCGGTGGGTCCTCTTGACCTCACGGAGCACCGGAGCAAGTCATATTTGAGTTGTCAGCAGAACCCTGTCATCTAGTTGACAGAGACCTTTTAAACTCTTCCACCTGACACAGGTGCTGACAGAGATAATTGATTTGGACCTCTTGAACTGGGCCAATCGCCCGAGGACTATCGAAGTGGTACCCTGGGTGTGTGTTGTCGGAAGGTTTGATTTTCCTTTTCCAAATGTTGTCTGTGGTGGGTGGGGTGACTTAATTGCTGGCATTTCTCCACAGCTGAGACTTCAACTGAGAGTAACTGTTTGACTAAGATCAGACAGAGACCAGCTGAAAATAAGACAGAGCCACTTAGCCACACCACACCAAACAGGTACCCAGTTTCTCAGGCGGTAGCACTGTACGCATCCTTGGCAAAGCTCCAGGGGAAAAGGTACAGACACCATTAACCATCCCTTGGGCAAAGGGATGGTTAATCACTATACTGGAGCCCCCAACCCAACTTCTCTTTATCCACTCATCTAGTAAAGCGGTGTAAAATAATCATGAGGTGGAATCAGCGCAAAAACTCCAGTAACATGAATAACCAGAGTAGATCAGCCCCCCTCCCCCAAGGAAAGATATGGCAGATGCAACTGAAGATACCATTCATAAACAAATGGCCCACATGTCAGAAATCAAATTCAGAATTTGGATTACAAACAAGATTAATAGAATGGAGAAATAGTTGGAATTAGAAATTCCATGGGAAATTCAAACATTGTCTCAAGAATTCATTGAATTTAAAGACAAAATCACCAAAGATTTTGACACATTGAGGCAAGAATTTGTAGCCCTCAAAGATCTGAAAAATACAGTAGAATCCCTCAGTAACAGAGTGGAGGAAGCAGAAGAAAAGATTTCTGACATTGAAGACAAAGCTTTCGAATGTTCCCAAACTCTCAAAGAGGAAGAGAAATGGAGTGCAAAAATGGATCATTCACTCAGAGAGCTCTGGGATAACTCGAAGAAAGCTAATATTTGCCTCACAGGAATCCCTGAAAGTGATGATGTGGCTTCATAAAGCACAGAGGCTCTTCTCCATGAAATTATGAAAGAGAATTTTCCAGACAGGACAAGAGATTCTGAAATTCAGACAGCAAACAGTTTCAGAACCTCAGCACGACTCAATCTGAACAAGACATCCCCCAGGCCCATCATAATTAACTTTACTAAAGTTAATATGAAGGAGAAAATTCTGAAAGCTGCCAGACGAAAGAAAACTGTTACCTACAAGGGAAAGAATATTAGCATAACTGCAGATCTCTCTGCTGAAACCTTTCAAGACAGAAGAGGGTGGTCATCGACTTTTAATCTCCTAAAACAAAATAACTTTCAACCCAGGATCCTATATCCAGCTAAACTGAGTTGCATTTATGATGGAGAAATTAAATACTTTAATGACATTCACATGTTGAAGAAATTTGCCATAACCAAACCAGCTCTCCAGGACATTCTCAGACATATCCTTAATAATGATCAGCACAATCCTCCACCACAAGAGTAAACTCACTCAGAAACTTTTGATCAAATTCCAACTTGCACAGTAGTGAAAGGATTAAAAATGTCCAAGGGACTTACAAAAAACTCAATACCCAAAATTCTACCAGGCTTATCAATATTCTACATTAAAGTGAATGGCTTAAACTGTCCTCTAAAGAGTCACAGGTTGGCTGACTGGATACAAAAACTCAGGCTAGATATTTGCTGCATACAAGAATCTCATCTTACCTTAAAAGATAATTATAGACTCAGAGTGAAAGAATTGTCGTCTATATTTCAGGCAAATGGAAATCAGAAAAAAGCAGGTGTTCCAATGCTATCTGCAGATACCATAGGCTTTAAACTAACAAAAGTAAGGAAGGATGAGAATGGTCACTTCAGATGGCAGCCAAGTAACAGTTTCCCTGCAACTGGGCACAGTGAGTCTGGGGAGATAAGACTCCAGACATCTCTGGCTGGTGGGATCTGCCTATAATCATCCCTTTGAGGATACAGAGAGTCAGCAAGGGACTCTGGACCCCAAGAGGATGACAAAAACAGTGGAAAACTAGCAAGTGGTTTAGTGTGTTCGATCGACCTAATCCTGCTGGCAACCGTAAGTACAAGCAGCAGTGAGACTGCAAACCGGAAAGGTTTACCGATGAACTGTTTCAGTGTTTTTGGACTTGGCACTCAGTTGAACTGCTTTGGGGAGAGCTTGAGCAGGAGTGCAGAGAACATTTGGCATTTAGGGCCCCAGACTGAGCCACTGAGCTGGGTCACAGGCAGCCATTGTGAGAGAACTGCCCCAGCAAGCTCCACCCTCAGGGTCCCAGAGCAAGGATCGGGCAGAAGCTAGAAACCTAGTGACTGAGCAGCCTAAAGGTGCGGACTGAGCTGCCTTACAGCCTTAACCCTTAGGGGCAGAGTGAGACTGGTTTTGGCACACTGGAGCCTCAGGCTGTTGCCCTGGGTAGAGTGCCGTGGCATCACAGCTCATAGCAACCTCAAACTCCTGGGCATGGCGCCACCCAGACCTCCATAAGAGCTGTGCAGCGACCCCCGACACGTGACCCATGCCCGCTGGGCCTCTGCATGCCCTGACCAGGAACTGCAGGAGCCGCGTCCTTTCCCCTGTATCCTCCCTGCCTCCACACTGGCCCACTCATCAAGCCAGGAATACTGGTAGACACATGCCCTCTGGAGCCCTCCCTGCCTCTGTGGAGAGCCCTTCTCCTGGCCAGAGACTGCTGAAGCCTTGGGCTCTCTGTGCCAAAGTCACTGAGTGCCAAGCACTCCCAGAACCGCATGCACCACCTCCTGCCCTGTTGCTGGATCCGGGTGTGTCACACTCCAGAGCTGCTTCCACAACCAGAACTCCCTAGCTGGGTCAGCCCCAGAGGAACTACACAGGGTCACTCCCTACAAAAATCCAGCAACAATAGAGTGATCCTTCTGGGGTCTAATCTTGGAGAGACACCTCCCCAACTCTGAGGACCATCAGAGGCAATGGTAAAAAACAATCATGAGGCAAAATCAACAGAAAATCTCTGGCAATATGAATAATCAGAGTAGATCAACTCCCCAAAGGATGAATGGGGCAGACCCAGCACAAGATCCCAAGCACAAACAAATAGCTGAGATGTCAGAAATCGAATTCAGAATCTGGATAGCAAATAAGATCGAATTAGAATTCCAAGCAGTAACCAAAAAGATATCTCAAGAATTCAACAAATTCAAAGACCAAATGACCAAAGATTTTGACACATTGAGACAAGAAGTTGCAGCCCTCAAATATCTGAGAAACACAGTAGAATCCCTCAGTAACAGAATGGAGCAAGCAGAAGAAAGGATTTCTGACATTGAAGACAAAACTTTCGAATGCTCCCAAACTCTCAAAGAGGAAGGGAAATGGAGGGCAAAATCAGATCACTCTCTCAGAGAGCTCGGGAATAGTTCGAAGAAAACCAATATTCATCTTATGGGAATCCCCAAAAGAGATGAAGTGGATTCACAAGGTACAGAGTCTCTTACCCATGAGATTATAAAGGAGGACTTTCCAGACATGCCAAGAGATTCTGAAATTCAGATAGCAGACAGTTTCAGAACTCCAGCACTACATAACCCACATAAGACATCCCCAGACACATCATAATCAATTTCACTAAAGTTAATATGAAGGAGAAAATTCTGAAAGCTGCCAGACGAAAGAAAACTGTTACCTACAAGGGAAAGAATATTAGAATAACTGCAGATCTCCCTGCTGAAACCTTTCAAGCCAGAAGAGGATGGTCATCGACTTTTAATCTCCTAAAACAAAATAACTTTCAACCCAGGATCCTGTACCCAGCTAAACTGAGTTTCATTTATGCTGGAGAAATTAAATACTTTAATGACATTCACATGTTGAAGAAATTTGCCATAACTAAACCAGCTCTCCAGGATATTCTCAGACCTATCCTCCATAAAGACCAGCATAATCCTCCACCACAAAAGTAAACACACCCAGAAAATTTTCATCAAATTCCAATTTCCACAGTCGCAAAAGGATTAAAAATGTCCACCGGACTCTTGAAAGGCTTATCAATACTCTCAGTTCATGTGAATGGTTTAAACTGTCCTCTAAAGAGGCACAGGCTGGCTGACTGGATACAAAAACTCAAGCCAGATAACTGCTGCATACAAGAATCTCATCTTACATTAAAAGACAAATATAGACTCAAGGTGTAGGGATGGTCATCTATATTCCAGGCAAATGGAAAGCAGAAAAAAGCAGGCATTGCAATCCTGTTCGCAGATGCAATAGGCTTTAAACCAACCAAAATAAGGAAGGATATGGATGGACACTTCATATTTCTTAAAGGTAATACTCAATATGATGAGATTTCAATTATTAATATTTATGCACCCAACCAGAACACACCTCAATTTATAAGAGAAACTCTAACAGACATGAGCAACTCATTTCCTCCAGTTCCATAGTAGTTGGAGATTTTAACACCCCTTTAGCAATGCTGGATAGATCCTCCAAAAAGAAGCTAAGCAAAGAAATTTTAGATTTAAACTAAACCATTCAACATCTGGACTTAAAAGACATCTACAGAACATTTCATCCCAACAAAACTGAATAGACAGTCTTCTCATCAGCCCACAAAACATACTCCAAAATCAACCACATCCTAGGATACAAATCTAACCTCAGCAAATTTAAAAACTAGAAATTGTTCCTTGCATCTTCTCAGACCATTATAGAATAAAAGTTGAACTCAATAACAACAGGAACCTGCATACCCATACAAAAACAGGGAAGCTTAACAACTTTATTCTGAAGGATAGATGGGTTATAGAGGAGATTAAGAAGGAAATCACCAAATTTTTGGAATAAAACAACAATCAAGACACGAATTACCAGAACCTCTGGGATACTGCAAAGGCAGGCCTAAGAGGGAAATTTATAGCACTGCAAGCCTTCCTCAAGAAAACAGAAAGAGAGGAAGTTAATAACTTAATGGGACATCTCAAGCAACTGGAAAAGGAAAAACATTCCAACCCCAAACCCAGCAGAAGAAAAGAAATAACCAAAATCAGAGCAGAACTAAATGAACTTGAAAACAAAAGAATTATACAACTGATCAATAAATCCAAAAGTTGGTTTTTTGAAAAGATCAATAAAATAGATCAACCTTTGGCCAACCTAACCAGGAGAAAAAGGGTAAAATCTCTAATTTCATCAATCAGAAATGGTAACGATGAAATAACAACAGACCCCTCAGAAATTCAAAAAATCCTTAACAAATACTACAAGAAACTCTACTCTCAGAAATATTAAGATCTGAAAGAAATCAACCAATACCTGGAAGTATGCTACCTACCAAGACATACCCAGAATGAAGTGGAAATGTTGAACAGGTCTATCTCAAGTTCTGAAATAGCATCAACTATACAAAATCTCCCTAAAAAGTAAAGCCCAGGACCAGATGGCTTTACGTCAGAATTCTACCAAACCTTTAAAGAAGAACAAGTACCTATACTACAAAACCTCTTCCAAAATATAGAAAAAGAAGGAATAGTACCCAACACATTCTATGAAGCAAACATCACCTTGATCGCCAAACCAGGGAAAGACCCAACAGGAAAAGAAAATTATAGACCAATATCACTAATGAATATTGAGGCTAACATACTCAATAAGATCCTAACAAACAGAATCCAACAACACATAAAAAAAATTATACACCATGACCAAGTGGGATTTATCCCAGGGTCTCGAGGCTGGTTCAATATATGTAAATCTATAAATGTAATTCAGCACATAAACAAACTAAAAAATAAAGACCATATGATTCTCTCAATTGATGCAGAGAAAGCTTTTGATAATATCCAGCATCCCTTCATGATCAGAACACTTACGAAAATTGGTATAGAAGGGACATTTCTTAAACTAATAGAGGCCATCTACAGCAAATCCACAACCAGTATCGTACTGAATGGAGTTAAATTGAAATCATTTCCACTTAGATCAGGAACCAGGCAAGGTTGCCCATTGTCTCCATTGCTCTTTAACATTGTAATGGAAGTTTTAGCCATTGCAATTAGGGAAGAAAAGGCGATCAAGGGTATCCACATAGGGTCAGAAGAGATCAAACTCTCACTCTTCGCAGATGATATGATTGTATATCTGGAAAACACTAGGATTCTACTACAAAACTTTTAGAGGTGATCAAGGAATATAGCAATGTCTCAGGCTACAAAATCAACACCCATGTATCTGTAGCCTTTATATATACTAACAATCACCAAGCTGAAAAAACAGTCGAGGACTGTATTCCTTTCACAGTAGTGCCAAAGAAGATAAAATATTTGGGAGAATACCTAACAAAGGATGTGAAAGATCTTTACAAAGAGAACTATGAAACTTTAAGAAAAGAAATACCTGAAGGGGCGGCGCCTGTGGCTCAGTGAGTGGGGCGCCGGCCCCATGTGCCAAGGGTGGCGGGTTCGGGCCCAGCCCCGGCCAAACTGCAACAAAAAAATAGCCGGGTGCTGTGGTGGGCACCTGTAGTCCCAGCTACTCGGGAGGCTGAGACAGGAGAATCGCTTGAGCCCAGGAGCTGGAGGTTGCTGTGAGCTGTGTGAGGCCATGGCACTCTACCAAGGGCCATAAAGTGAGACTCTGTCTCTACAAAAAAAAAGAAATACCTGAAGATGTTAACAAATGGAAATACATACCATGCTCATGGCTGGGAAGAATCAACATTGTTAAAATATCTATACTACCCAAAGCAAAATATAATTTTAATGTAATTCCTATTAAAGCTCCATTCTCATATTCTAAAGATCTTGAAAAAATACTTCGTTTTATATGGAATCAGAAAAAACCTCGAATAGCCAAAACATTACTCAGCAATAAAAACACAGCAGGAGGAATCACGCTACCAGACCTGAGACTGTACTATAAATCGATAGTGATCAAAACAGCATGGTACTGGCACAAAAATAGAGAAGTAGATGTCTGGAACAGAATAGAGAACCAAGAGATGAATCCAGCTACCCTGTTTCCCCGAAAATAAGACATCATCCAAAAATAAGACCTACTCATAGGAAAGATAAGACGTCCCCTGAAAACAAGACCTAGCACATCTTTGGGAGCACACCTTAATATAAGACACTGTCTTATTTTCGGGGAAACAGGGTACTTACTGTTATTTGATCTTTGACAAGCCAATTAAAAACATTCAGTGGGGAAAAGATTCCCTATTTAACAAATGGTGCTGGGTACTGGCTGGCAACCTGTAGAAGATTGAAACTGGAACAACACTTTTCACCATTAACTAAGATAGACTCTCACTGGATAAAAGATTTAAACTTAAGACATGAAACTATAAAAATACTTGAAGAAAGTGCAGGGAAAACTCTTGAAGGAATTGGCCTGGGTGAATATTTTATGAGAAGGACTCCCCAGGCAATTGAAGCAGTATCAAAAATACATTACTGGGACCTGATCAAACTAAAAATCTTCTGCATACCCAAGAACATAGTAAGTAAAGCAAGCAGACAGCCCTCAGAATGGGAGAAAATATTTGCAGGTTATACCTCTGATAAAGGTCTAATAACCAGAATCCACAGAGAACTCAAACGTATTAGTAAGAAAAGAACAAGTGATCCCATCTCAGGGTGGGCAAGGGACTTGAAGAGAAACTTCTCTAAAGAAGACAGACTCACGATCTACAAACACATGAAAAAAAGCTCATCATCCTTATTCATCAGAGAAATGCAAATGAAAACTACTTTGAGATATCGCCTAACCCCAGTAAGAGTAGCCTACATAACAAAATCCCAAAACCAGAGATGTTGGCATGGATGTGGAGAAAAGGGCACACTTCTACACTGCTGGTGGGAATGCACACTAATACGTTCCCTCTGGAAGGATGTTTGGAGAATACTTAGAGACCTAAAAATAGACCTGTCATTCGATCCTATAATTCCTTTACTAGGTTTATACCCAGAAGACCAAAAATCACAATATAACGAAGACCTCTGTACCAGAATGTTTATTGCAGCCCAATTCATAATTGCTATTGCTAAGTCATGGAAGAAGCCCAAGTGCCCATTGACCCACGAATGGACTAGCAAATTGTGGTACATGTATATCATGGAATATTATGCAGCCTTAAAGAAAGATGGAGACTTTACCTCTTTCATGTTTACATGGATGGAGCCGGAACATATTCTTCTTAGCTAAGTATCTCAGGAATGGAAGAAAAAGTATCCAATGTACTCAGCCCTACTATGAAACTAATTTATGGCTTTCATATGAAAGCTATAACCCAGTTATAACCTAAGAGTTTGGGGAAGGAAGAGGACAGGCAGAGGAAAGATAATTTGTGGGATCACACCTACTGTGCATCTTACAAGGGTACATGTGAAACTTATTGGATGTAGAGGGTAAATGTCTCAACACAATAACTAAGAAAATGCTAACTAAAAGGCTATGCTAACCATTATGATGAAAATATGTCAAATGGTCAATAGAACCAGTGTATGGTGCCCATGATTGCATTAATGTACACAGCTGTGATTTAATAACAAAGAAAGAAAAGAAAGGAAGGAAGGAAACTTAGGAACCTTTCTAACACTTTGACAAGTGATTTTAGGTCTAGGGAATCTTTTAAAAAGAGTTTGTTTATTTTGATTTGTTATAACTCATTTTTACTGTGTTTTAGAACAGATAGTTTGAGAAATACTGGATTTCAGAGGTAAAAATGGACCTGCAGAGAGAAAAAGCAGAGAGTGGATCCTCGTTCCAAACCACTCCAGGAGCCTGCTGCCATCCATGCTCTTCTATTCCAAAAAACATTCCTGCATCCTTACAATGAGCACTTATTTTTTTGCTTAAACATCTTGCTCAGACAATGTTACGGGTCTTGAAGCTAGAGTTCTAATTCACAGATTCACACCAGTCTTTAGTGGTAGGGCGGTAGAAAGCCTAATAACCATGGTCTTCATCTTAGTTTCCCTAAATTCTTCTAACCTGACAATCCACCTCAACGCAATCCAAAGCAATGATCATCTTTTCATTCTCATTTTTGGCTAGATTCTCAATTCTAAAAAAAAAATAATAATAAGTAAATTTTTTTTAATTTTCGATGTTTCTTTAGGAATTATGTAGCAGAAAGAAAAATAATCACAACAGATAAGAGAGTAAATCACTAAATATGTATGAATAACCTTCCTCAGTGGGTAAGTGTGAGCAGATGCACAAGGGCTTGCCATATGGTACTCAGATCATAGTGGGAGAAGAGAAACAAGCAAATTTTAAAAAACAAGATAGTTTCAGAGAGTGATACATTGCAAAGAAGGAAATTACAGTAGACCTCCATAGTTGACCACCTCCCTACATTGGTCTCCTCCTTAAGTTTACCTAATTTTCTCAGCCTGGACAGGCACCACATATACATATCAGTACAGTAGGCCTAGTTCCTTATGTTACCACCTCCATATGTTGACATATGGAGGTAACCAACAGTCCCTTGGGTGGTCAACTTACAGAGATTCTACTGCTCATATGACAAGGAAAACAGACCAATTACTCAAATCTACCAGACAAGGCAAGGAGGAAGATGAAGCTGAGAAGACAGACCAATAATTATAATCAATTTCACTTACTAAGGCCTTACTCTGTGCTAAGCACTGGTAGGTATTTTAAATAGTATCACAACAAATCTATAAGTTGATGTTATTATTTCCATTTTACAGACGGGGAAATAAGTTCAGAGAGGTTCCTAACTTGCCCAAGGTAACAGCTGGGAAGACAAGAAGGCACAATGGCATCACAAGAATGGAGAAACAAGAATCCTATGTACTCAATTCTGATATGAGGACAATTAAGGTCCCAGTATCCAGTGGGGGTGCAGGATGGGGAGAGCTGAGAAAGAGAAGGAGGGTGGGAGTGGGGGGACAAGGGGTGTGGTACACAGTTTGGGGGTGGGACAGAATTATAAGAGGGTCCTTATTTAACAAAAGCAATCAGTGTAACCCAGTTCTGTATATCCTTAATGAATTCTCAACAATAAAAAAAAAAAGAAGGCACAATGTGAATCTAAACACATCTTGCTCCAAACCCACACTCTTAACTACCCAAGGAGAATAATAAGACAAGGTGAGTACTCCTTCTGGTCACCCTGAACAGTCAGGCTTAACCGTTCTCACTTCCTGGTAAAAAAGGACCATGAAATCTCTTCAAATATATGTTCCCTTCAGAAAATGAAACATGAAGGCCTCCTGCTCAGGGAAACTGGCCTGTATTTGTTAGGATTAATAGAGACCAGGGTAGCCAAGTGCCTAGGCCACAGAAAAGCAATTTCTGCTGAAGCCATTTCACAAAATGGAACAAGAAGGTTGAATCTTATGACATTATTACCCTGAACAGTGGCGTGGCAGGGAATTGTAACATGTCTCATAAAATCCCATCAAATGTACAAATGGCTTGGACTTAAATAGGTTGAACAGCGATTGAGTAAGTCATTGAACATCTGGGCTGGATTTCCAACAGCCAGAAGCGCCCCAGGCTCAGCTAAGTGTTTGCAGGTGCTAACCAATCCATCACAGCCCCTCCTTTGAAGCCCTGTCCTCCCTCTCCCAGGCTTGCCTCTCTCACCCTCTCACTCTCTTGATAGGTTAGTGCACATGTTTTCTAATAACAGTTTCAGGTGAGTGAAGTCATCTATCTTTCTGGACCTTACAGGTAGGCAGATTCTGAATTTAGGCCTCTCTACCAGCTGCAGGCAGATTGCTTGATGTCCAAGCAATGAATAAAGACAAATGCAAGAGTACTGAGTGCCTTGAGGTGTGCAAGGGATTTATGGAATGGTGACTTTAGTCTGATTAAAAAAAATAAAACTTCCATTCCAACCCCACCACCCTAGAATTCACAGCAGTCTAAACCAACTCGTATTGACTTTACGTATACACTGCCTATAAGAGTATAAAAGCAATTAACTTTTTCAAGTACTTTAATAAAATTAACTCTCTGTAAATACATTCATCAAAGAATTATACTAAGCCATATCTCACTAATAATCATAATATTAAATGCTCAATAAACACCAGCTATCACAACAACTAGATAGAAGCATGATTTAAACCTGGATCCAGAGCCCACGCCCTCACCTATTCTGCAATAACTCTCCAGATATCTATTTTGCATCTATTCCTTAGTGACAGAGACTCAGAAGAAATAAAATATTTTTGAAAAGTCTTCTGAAATTCACAGAAGCCTTGTCTTCTACTAGCATGAAACAAAAGTAAGGTTTCCCTGTATTTAACAGGCTTTTCCATCCATAAAATGTTCCAATCCAAATCTCACAACTGACAGGGCTCTGCAGCACCTCTCAACAGGGGCGCTATCCTGTCTGTCTTCCCGCCGCTAATCAGATGGGCATCTCCATGAACAGGAGGGGATATCTGAAGTTGAAGACAGAACAAGCCTAAAGTCCTACCGTAGCCACTGCCCCAAGGGAACAACTTCCAGTAACTGCCCTCAAAGGTCAGTTCTTCCCTACAGTGTCTTGGTCCAGGTTAGGTCCCCATTTGAAACCATCTTTGCACCAGACTGGCCCAGAATCTCCCCAGAAATGTGGAACTTGTTGGCATCTCATCCTTTGAGCCCTCCTTTGTTTGCCACAGCATTGGTCTCCCCAGAAAGCATGAGACCTAAAGGGCCCTACATTTCAAAGAAAATTCTAGAAGTAAGGTGTTCTAGCCCTTCCAGGAAACAAATTCCACGTTTCATGTACCAGAAGACATAAGGTCTCTGGACAGTTTAGGTGAAGTGAAACCTTGGGACCACAAAAACAGTAACACTGACCAAGTTTCGGTTCATACTAGGGATTCATAAAACAGACTAACACTGGAAGTCCAACCAACTGCTCAATCCAAAGCCTGTGAAAATCCCCTCTTTTTAGTCTGAAGTACAGTGTATCTCACCTTCCCTGACAGAGGAGGAGGCAGGAATTCAAAGGAGACTCTAACCTTATTCTATATGGCTTAAAGAGCCAGAACTAACATTAAATTAGTGGAAAATGAACCAAGTCAAATTTCATCCTAATATGTGAAAGCATTTTCTCATTCAACACAGTATCCGATGACAGGCCAGACTTAAGAGGCGGTAAACTCAAGATATCTCATCTTCTCATGGAGATGCCAATCAGATGAGGTGAGAGAACAACAGACAAAAGGCAGGTCACGGTTTAGAGGTGCTCTGGGGCTCTGTGAGTGAATTATGAGATATGAATGGGAAGACTCTTTGGCCAGGAAAGCCTTTTAACCACAGGAAAATCTTACTAGTCTTCCAAGCTAGAATCGCCAAATGCACCAAGCAGCCCCCTGGAGCACCAGTTTCTGTGCAGGTCAAAATGTTCAATGAGACGTCCACAAAGTTTCCTTGTTTTGGAGATACATATATAGTTTCTCAATATAGTTTGTAGAACTTTATAAAAAGATCCTCTTAAATTCTGCCATACACACACGCACACACACACATTTTGAGCAATAGCATCTCATGTCCAGGAACTTGGCCTTTGCAGTTGGATAGTCTCAACTTCTCTGTCCCTTCACAGGTTGTGTGACCTTAAGCAAATTATTTAACCTAAGACTTAATATCCTCATCTGTTAAATGGCAATAATAATAGAACCTGACTCATAGAGTTGCAAGGATTACATGAAATGGCATACATAAAGAACTTAGAATATGGTACGAATTCAGAAAATCATAGTTATTAATATTGCTGGCTTCTTTGTAGTTCCCAAACATATTGCATTCATTCTTAAATCTCCGTCTTTACTCAAATTGTTCTCTTCTGAAAATTATGTTCACATCCCTCATTATCTTATCCATTCCACAAAGCCCAGTACAAAAAGAATCATGATTACAGACCTAAGAAAGGAAATGTAAATCTAGTATATTACTCGATTGTATTAAAACCTAAAACTTACATTCTCTTTGACCCATAAATTTCACCTTTATGAATATATTCTGTACAGATATATGAGTACACAAAGACATATGCTCAAGGATAGTTTCAGCAACACTGTTATTGGGCGCTAAGAACAGAAAACAACCTAAATGTCCATCAAAAGGGGACCGGAAGATTGATATATGATGTTTGCATATAATGAATTATCTGTAAAAGTTAAAAAGAGTAAAGTAATTCTACTTGTATAGAAATATAGCCAGCAGGCAAATGTTTAGGGGGGGAGAAAGGATAAAGAATAGTGAATATTAGAATGTTTGTGTTTTAAAATGATAATGAAGAAAAAGAGATGCTATCAGCTTCCATAAAAATAGAATCCCTCTAAAAGGGCATATAAAAAAACCTAACAAAGCTGGGCACAGTGGCTCACACCTGTAATCCCGCACTCTGGGAGGTCAAGGTGGGCAGATTGCCTGAGCTCAGGCGTTCAAGACCAGCCTGAGCTAGACAAAGACTCCATCTCTAAAAATAGCCAGGCTTTGTAATGGGCACCCATAGTCCCAGCTACTCGGGAGGCTGAGGCAAGAGGATCACTTGAGCCCAAGAACTTGAGGTTGCTGTGAGCTGTGACACCATGGCACTCTATCAAGGGTGACAAAGTGAGACTCTATCTGAAAAAAAAAAAAAAAAAAAAAACTAGCTACCTCTGGGGGAAAAAACTAGCTACTTTGGGGTGTTGGAGTCCAAGACAGGAAAGAAATTTATTTTTTATTAAATACTTATTTATAGAATATAATTTTACCATGTGCATGTATTCATTTTTAATTGATGTAATTGACATACAAATAATTTATATTTATCATGTATATGATGTTTTGAAATAGGTATACCTTGTAGAATCACTAAATCAAGCTAATTAACACATGCCTACCTCAGATACTTTTTTTTTTTGTGGTGAGGACACTTCACTTAAAATCTGTTCTCCAGCTAAGGCCTCTCCTCCTCTATGAAGCAGTTCCTGTCAACCCCAGCTCGTGGAGGTCTCACCTGCTCTAAGCTTCCAGAGCCCTGCACGCTCCCTGCTCTCCCACCTAATGCCTTGACCAGCTAACCACCTTTGGGTCACACAGCCACGCCCACTAGATTAATGCTTGTAAAAGCATAACACAAGGAACGTTGCAATGCCAAACGGCATTCAGGGACCTGTAAGAGAGGTCCATGAATTTTGAAGGATGGTTTCCAGAAAGCTAAAAAGTCTTTGGATTAATTATCTCAGATTTAAATTGTTGATCCCTCATGCTTAAATATTTGGCAAAAATTCTAATCCTCTAAAGACCATAAAACAAATGGTATTCAGATATCTAGTCCCTCTGCCTTCCTTTATGGGCCATAGTTCCCTAAGGGCACAGGTCATCTTTGCCCTTGTTCTGTGACTCAGAATATGTCCCTGAAGAAAGAAGACAGTCATTAAGTTTTAGAACCGGAAGATGTATAAGACTTCAAGCTTGGAATATGAAAAAGAAAAGCCTTCACTCTGTGCTTGGTGATAAAGGAGAATGAACCAGAATCTTTTTGTGGGGTCATCAAGCCTCTTTGCTAAGGCTAACCTGTGACCAGCAAAATCTTCTAACCTGCCGAATGTTATTTTTTCCCTGAAGACCTTGTCTGTTTCTCTCAAACTATTCTGTGAGTTTTCTTCATTCTTAAAGGAGGAAATTCTATTACTTATCCCATTTCCATAGCTTTTTGACTTAGTTTTCAAGTCCCCACATTCTAATATTCTCCCCCACCCCAACACTCTCCAGCTGATTCAGGCTACAAAGTTCTACTGGCCAAGGGGCTAGGGAAGCTGGTGGGGGAGGAGAAGTGGGGGAATAAGTTCACCAATCAACCTACATGGTCAGATGGTGTCTTCCTATCTATAAAATCCCATGAAAACACTTTTTTAAAAAATTGCCATTTCTGACCCACACTTGATAAGAATCTTCATATCCCAGATAAGTAGAGTCCTGAAGTCAGAGGGAACCCAGGTGGTGCTCTGGAGGGGGGCAAGGCTGTTACAGCCACTCACTGAAGGCCTCTTGGCTCCAGCCCCAAGTCAGGACAGGCTTCAAGATCACTTTGGCCTCTGCTTCTGGAAGCTGTCTCAAGAAACCAAACCCTACTTTCAAAATGTGGTTTCAGGCAAGGTGCAGTGGCTCACACTTATAATCCCAGCACTCTGGGAGGTTGAAGCAGGTGGATTGCCTGAGCTCAGGAGTTCAAGACCAGCCTGAGCCAGAATGAGACCCTGTCTCTAAAAATAGCTGGGTATTGTGGTGGGCACCTGTAGTCCCAGCTACTTCGGAGGCTGAGTCAAGAGAGTCATTTGACCCCAAGAGTTGGAGGTTGCTGTGAGCTGTGATGCCACAGCACTCTACTGAGGGTGACAAGGTGAGATTCTGTCTCAAAACAAGTAAATCAATAAATAAAAATGTGGCTTCCTTTAGATAAAGTAGCATTTTCCAAGAATGTTTCAAGGAACATACACTCTACAGGATGTTAATAAGACTTATGAATGAAAGGGAAATGCTGTAATAAACAAAGTCGGGCAGGTTTCTTTATTACGGGCCTCATCAGAGCCTGGTTTATATATGAGTCACAAATCTCTAAGAAGGGGATTCAATATGCAGTATCAATTTGTTATAGGACCAAAGAGTCTTTCTTTGAGCAGATTGTTGCATGGCTAATATTTCTCGAAATACCTTCCCAGAATGTACGGCCATAAAATTCCCACTAATGGCCTTCTTTTCAAATCTTTCTGTACCAGTTACATTCACAGATGAGGAGACATGTCCTCTTAGGTCCTTCTCACCCCTCTGATTCTATGCCCAGCTGAGTACAGCAAAACATCAGCACCCACTATTCAGCAGTTCATTTTAACAGGTGCAAGACTTCTTTATTCAAGCCAATAAAAGCAATAGTAAGAACAGCAGTAATCCCAGCTTATATACATTTTATTGGCCATATGTCTGGCCAGTTCCTACACAATGTCTCCTAAAACTGTCTTCGGGGCCCTAGGAAAGGGGTTTCTTATTTTACAGATGTAAAAATTTAACCTTAAAGATGTCAAGCAGCATCTTGCACAGCTCATGCTCCAAAGAGAACACAGCCAAGATCCAGAGTGAGAGCTCCTAACCAGCCTGTTATACAGAACCAGCAGGTTGTTCCGTGAAAGGCAAGTTCCATGTGAGAGTCTTGGAGGAAAAGGGGACGTTCTGCAGCCATATGAATACAGGAATGTTCTGTGCATCTCCCTCTGATCATCGCAGACCACACTTTCCTGCTGTGCTCTCTCTTCTCTTTGTTGAATAATCCAATCTTCTTACCACACCTGGCTTGAACTCACATCCCTCTCTGCCTGGAACACGCTTCCCCCACATCCTCACCTGACTGGCTCCTTCTTCTCCTTCACCGTGAAGGGCCTCGCTGACCCCACACCCCACCTTCCACAGTATCACCCCAGGTCACCACCGTCACAGCACCTGCTGCCACCTGGAAGAGTGTGCTGCCCTCTGTCAGTCCCACTGGAACGTGGGCTCCCTGAGGGTGGGGACCTTCCTCTTGTGCACAACTGCTCCTCCACAGCACGCAGTCGGAGGCTCGGGGAGCAGTTGCAGAGTGAGGAGTGCGTGGTAGAGGGCCCCGTGCTGGTGATTCTTTCAGTGAGTTAAATAAGGAAGTCTCATGCTGTGGTGGGCAGGAGGCTGGCAGAGTGGAGCAGCCCCTGGCTGGCCAAGCCCCAGGGCAGCCATCTGCAGCACAGAGCCCTCCAGGGACACACAAGCCCACCCCAGGGACCTTCAGGGACTCTAAAGAATGGTTTGATGGCCTTCCCATAACGTGTGGCATAAAAAAATAGGCAGCTCCATGAGGTTGGGGGCCCCACCATTATGCAACTTAGTTTCACAACCATTTCTACAGTCAGTACAATCCCTTCCTCACAAAATGAGGAAAAGCAGGCTCAGAGAGGCCGGGTCGCTCAGTCACTGTACTGTCTGTGCCCTCCCACCTTCTGTCTGCCAGTCTCTCTCACATCCACTTGGTGCCATTTGCCACCTTCTCAGACGCCTCCTTTTAGTATCATCTAGGACTGCAGAAAAATCCTTCACGATGAAGTCAACTGAGAAAAAAGTACATTTTTCACACATATCAAATTCAAGGAGATGCCAGAAATAAGAAGAAACTCAGGAGTTGTGTTTACTAATTTTTACTTTGCTCCTTTCCACCTCTAGGACGTTGAATCTGTGCCTGCTGGGGTTGAGGCTGGGGAAGAAACAGCCCTAAGAAAAGGTCTGAGACTCCTGCACACCAATGAAACCACCATGGAGGAGCTGGCATCGAATTCCAGAGCCATAGTGACTAAGTCGGCTTAGAATTTATAACCCTTAGTTTTCCTGGCTCCTCTTAATGTGATTTTTCCCTGCAATGATATCTCTGAATGACGAATAATTGACATAATATTCAACACGTATGAAGATCGATGTGACCACAAGGCTATCAATCTATCCATTTTAATGCTTCCTTTGCCCACATCCCTGATGGGCCCAGAGATGAATGGGGGAGGGGTGGTCCTACAGAGCCTGGGGATGAAGATGATAGAACAGCCTCAAATTATAGTGTTTTCAGGATTGTTTTGGGGGTGGGGGGAAGAACTTGGACTCAGCGGCATCTTGTTAAGACTCCCTGGGGAGCCACTAGTCAGGCGGAAAGGCAGATCCCGGTGATGAATGGACTTCTCCTGCCTTTAGTTCTTAGTGTCTCTTCTCAGCCACAAGATGACTGGAAAAAAAAGACAGAAACACACAGAGATACACACATATATTCACACAGGGATACATGCACACAGAAAGAGATATACGTACACATTTACACACACACACACAAAACCTGACCTTGGCAAAAGTCTGCTTGAACTTTAGAAGGCCTGCTAGGTCCATGTTTAGGTTACAAAATAGAAGTAAGATGATGACAGTTTCAGTTTTATCTTTGGAATAAGAAAGGGAAAATCTCTTTTTTTTTTTTTTTTTTAACTTTTTATTGTTGGGGATTCATTGAGGGTACAATAAGCCAGGTTACACTGATTGCATTTGTTAGGTAAAGTCCCTCTTGTAATCATGTCTTGCCCCCAGAAGGTGTGGCATGCACCAAGGCTCCGCCCCCTTCTTCCTCCCCCCCCCATAACCTTAATTGTCATTAATTGTCCTCATATCAAAATTAAGTACATAGGATTCATGCTTCTCCATTCTTGTGATGCTTTACTAAGAATAATGTGTTCCATTTCCATTCAGGTTAATACGAAGGATGTAAAGTCTCCATTTTTTTTTAATAGCTGAATAGGAAAATCTCCCAAATTCAAGAAACATGGTGTTTTCAGTGAACCTTGGATGAATATGAATAAATTCCTCAAAACTAAGTCAACTCCTTCTTAATTCTTAGGAATCATGAGACCAACCCAAGGACAAGCATAAATTATAATTGTAGAAAGTTTCTCAGCTTGTTCTTATGAATAGGACCCATTTAACCTATTTGATTAACAGTAATGATAATAAGCCTTTTAACAGTGAGAGACCATTATGTATGAATGTAAAATGTTGAAGTTACTGCTATAATAATTATTCTGTCACATTTATAACATTCTTATAAAATCCATTACCCCAAGAACCAACAGAACCCCAACCACATGTTTTTAACCACAATTTTGCCACTTGGCATTCTATGGTCTTGAACGTCTCGACTAGTCTCAAGGTGATAAAATTGCTGATCCTCTAAAATAATGATGGATATGACAGACTCATCTGATATAATTCAAAAATAGTATTAAGATTCTTAGTCATTGGCTCAGTGCTTCATAGCTCAGTGGGTAGGGTGCCAGCCATATACACCGAGGCTGGTGGGTTCAAACCCAGCTCAGGCCTGCTAAACGACTATGACAACTATAACAAAAATAAATAGCCAGGCATTGTGGTGGGTGCCCATAGTCCCAGCTACCTGGGAGGCAAAGGCAAGAGAATTGATTAAGCCCAAGAGTTTGAGGTTGCTGTGAGCTCTGATGCCAGGGCACTCTACCAAGGGTGACATGGTGAGACTCTGTCTCAAAAAAAAAAAAAGATTCTTAGTCATTAAGGCAGAATTGACAGATAATGTTAACTGAATTCTTATTTGTGCCACTGTACTCACAGCTTTTTATTCACTGCCTCTGATAGCCTTCATGTTATGTCGTGAAGGGTGCTGCTAACCCTACTTTATAGATGGGGGTTAGCAGAACATCTTTATAGAACAAATATAAATGAAAAAAAGTAAAATTAAGAAATATTAAATTGTCCTGTACTTGGTTATGGGCAGAACTGAGTTGACCAGTAGGTCTTCCTCTCTATTTTAGTCCATTTTCTGTTGCTATAACTGATACTTGAGATGTGGGTGATCTATAAAGAAAAAAAATTCTTACAGTTCTAGAGGACAGGAAGTCCAAGAGCGTGGCCTCTGGCGAGGGCCTTCTTGCTGCACTATAACATGACAGAGAACATCACATAGTTAGAAGGCAAGAGAGTCTGTTCCTATCAGCTCAGGTCTCTCTTCCACTTCCTATACAACCACTGGGCCTATCATGAAGACTCCACTGTAATGATGACCTTACCTAATCCTAATTACTTCCCAAAGACCCCACCTCCAATTAACATGAATTTGGAGATTAAGTTTCAAACGTATGAAATTTAGGGGACAAATTCAAACCATAGCATTCCATCCTTGAAGCCCAAAATTCATGTCCCTCTCACATGAAAAAATATATTCAATCCATCCCAATAGCCCCAAAGTCTAAATGTACTCCAAAGACAACTCAAAAGTCCAAAGTCCAGAGTTTTACCTGTATCAGATATGAGTGAGACTCAAGGCATGATTTTTCTTGAGGCAGATTCCTTCTAGCCATGAGCGCGTGAAATTAAACAAGTTATCTATTTCCCAAAATACAATGGTGAGACAGTCATAATATAGACATTACCATTCAAAAATGGAGAAATAAGCAAAAAGAAAGGGGTAGTTTGTCCCAAGTAAGTCCAAAACCCAACAGAACAAACAACATAAAATGTTCCAGAATAATCATCTATGCCGGTTGCCAACTCCTAGACACACTGGGAGGTTTGGGCTCCCTATCCAGTGGGCAGCTGTACTCCTGTGGTTTTCCCAGGCTCAGTCCACATTTCAGTTCTCACTGGTTGGACTGTCACATTCACAGCTCCCCCAGGCTGGCACTGCACACTGGAAGTTCCACAGTTCTAGGGTCTTGGCACCAATTCCACCCCCCAGGACTTCACTAAGCGTCATTCCAGTGGGGATTCACCATAGTGGTTCGACACTATGACAGATCTCTGCCTGGGCCCCTGGGCTCTCTGTGACATCCTTTGAAATTTAGGTGGAGAAAGCCATGCCCTACAGCTCTTGCATTCTACCTGCCTGCAGAAAAACACCATGTGAATGCTGCCAAGATTTACCACTTCTATCTTCCAGAGCAGCGGGTCAAGCCACACTATGATTTCTTAGGCCACAGCTGGGGTAGCTAAGGAGTGCCACTCCAAGATGCAGACACCTATCACCAATCACCCTCCCTCCGCCCATCACCTGCGGTGCATCTTACAAGGGTACATGTGAAACTTAGTAAATGTAGGATATAAATGTCTTAACACAATAACTAAGAAAATGCCAGGAAGGCTATGTTAACCAGTGTGATGAAAATGTGTCAAACGGTCTATAAAGCCAGTGTATGGTGCCCCACGATCGCATTAATGTACACAGCTATGATTTAACAATAAAATAAAATAAAGATGCAGACACCTGCAGTGGCCCTGGCAGTAAGCCCCCGAAAGCACCCTGGGCCGCCTGTGCCCCCAAGCCATTCTGCCCTCCTAGATCTCTGGACCAGTGATGGGAGTCGCAACCTCAATATTTCTGAAATGCCTTCAAACTCTTCTTCCCATCATCTTGATGAACAGCCTCTGGCTTCCTTCTATCTCTTTAGCAAATGGTTGTTTGGCTATATCCAAACACACTTTTGTAGTCTTTACATGACCAGATTATACATTTTCTAAATTTTTCTGCTCTGTTTCCTCCCACGTCTTACTATAAGTAGTTAAAAGTAGCCAGACAGCAGGCTGAATACTTTGTTGCTCCTTAGATATTTTTTACAACCAGATATCCTAGTTAGCCACCCTTAAATTTTGCCTCCTCCAAAGCCCTTGAGCATGGACACAGTCCAGTCACACTCTTTGCCACTACACCATAGCAAGGATGACCTTTACTCCAGTCTCTAAGAGTTCCTCGTTTTCACCTGAGACCGCATCAGGATGGCCTTTACTATCCATATTTCTACAGCATTCTGGTCATAACCACTTTAGTAATCTCTGAGAAGTACCAGACTTTCCCAAGGCTTCTCTTTTGATTTCTCACCTGAATCACCCTTAAGGCTCTACTTTTTTGTCTCCAAGTCCTTAAACATCTACTTAAACAGTTAAGGTACAAGTAATGATAAACTACATTTTTTACATTATAAGAAATAAGATTTTAGGCAGGGTGCTGTGGCTCATGCCTGTAATCCCAGCACTTGGGCCCAGACGGGAGGATTGCCTGAGCTCACAGGTTCAAGACCAGCCTGAACCAGAGCAAGACCTCATCTCTAAAAATAGCCGGGTGTTGTGGCAGGCACCTGTAGTCCCAGCTATTTGGCAAGCTGAAGCAAGAGAATCACTTGAGCCCAAAGAGTGTGAGGTTGCTGTGAGCTATGACACCATGGTGCTATACGCAGGATGACAAAGTGGGACTCTGTCTCAAAAAAAAAAAAGAAGAAGAAGATTTTGTATGATATCTGCATCATATGCCAATTTGCTAATAATCTCTTCTGCAACATTTCATTAACCCTCTGGTCTACAGGTTGACTCAAGAAGGCCAGAAAGGCAGGCAGGAAGATGGTAAACATATCAAACTTACTGAAGGGTAAGAAGAATCAAACACCTACCAACTGTACACTATGCTAGATTTTAAACACTTTACATAAATTAAATGTGAACATAAGTTCTAGTTACGCTTTAATAGAATAGCATCGCTATAGCCAATTAAGTCTGTGTTCTAAATGCTTTTTTACTTCAAGTACAAACTGTGGAAATAAACAATAGATCTTTGCCTAAAGAAGCATGCCAACATGAACTAAAACATATTATCCATTTCCAAAGTTTTTGTTTTTTACAAGTGTGCAACATTAGCACATGGGGACATCCAGGTTATTCCTTCACTGAAATCTGGGGCTTTTCCTTCTCATCTACTAAGCCCCATTTTGCCAACATTACTACAGGTTCTATCATCTTGTAACACTTAAGATGGGAAGAGATACTGTTCAGCAATTACATTACTGAGGGAAGAAACAGCTGATTTTTTTTTAACTTAACACAGCTAGCTTTCAAAAAATGGTACCTAATTTTAACACACCAAAGCTGCCATTTAAATAAGAAAATGTGCTTGGCTTAATCAGCTGCAAAATTAGGATATCAGCTTCCTTACAAGCAGCAGACCAAAGCCAATTATTTCCAGGGAGCCTAGTGATACCCAGCTCACACTGCACTACACTTCCCCAGGGTAGTCTTCCTACTCTCCCCAAACCTAAGTTGCCCCCTCACTCCTCGTTTCTTTGGGCCCCTTTTTTCCTCGCTGAGCTGACTGCCGCTCACCCATTTTCCCACCTCTCTTCTCTCTCCAACTGCCCCTCTCCCTATGCCTGGGCTGTTGCAGATTGTTTCTTAGCTGACTGGTCAATCACTGACATGACACTGCTCTAGATTTTGGATCTTAATAAAGATAACAGGTCATCATCACAAAAGCACTCTTTAAGGGTTCAGGATCACAAACCTGAAAGGTACTGATGAAGAGTCCTCAAATGCGTTTGTCATTCAGTCTAACGTTCTCATTTTCTTTCAGAGATGTTAAGGAGACTTGCCTGGGATGGTGCACTGCTAACCAGAGGCAGAAACTAAAACTGCATTCATAACTCTCCACTGCAGCACAACCACCACCAGAAAAACCCAAGGTTAATAATGGTTAAGAAAAGTTTGGAAAGCAAAACACCTAGTACATAGGAAGTCTTTGGGCTCTCGACACAGATTTTTAGTTAGAATCAAGGCAAACTGTACGAGAAATACCACTTATTTCGACAGATGCCATAAGCAGCCAGGATCCTTATTACTCTCAGTTTTGTGAGTCTGTGACTGTAGATAATAAGTCCCTATTTGAAAATAAGAGATTCTACCAGTTCCATTCTTTTCAAGTAAGGTTACGCCTTACTCTCATCATTTAACTGGATGTATTAAGCAAGGTGAAGTAGGATTAAGGGAATACAATAAAGATAAAAGCAAAAGGTAGGAAACGTTTTTACAAGATCATCGCAGTTACCTTAAAGGTTAAGGTTCAGATTAATTTACAGCATACTGACAGAACCATGGAATTTCAGTGAAAATCAACAATATAATTACACCATTAAAAAAGATTAATAAAGAACTACTTAAGTCAAGCAAGTGTGCAAAATTCAGATTATAAAAAAAATCAAGACCTGGTTTTCCACATACACTCCTCAAGTGAAGGTGAATTGAAAGATGAACAGAACACCAAATGAGTGAGAAGCTCAAGCTCTCTTCAGAGATCAGCCACCCAATTCCTTCATTTAATAAAGTGAGAAAAGTGAGCAGACATGAACTGGCAAAGCCCACACAGACAGAGTAGGGTGGATGGAGTTCTAATTCCTGGCGCCATTTTCAACTATGTATATTTAAAATACAAGGAGATAAATACCCAGAACACATTAAGACCAATGACTTCAACAAGACTGAAAGGGAGAGAGGTGAAGTGAGGTTAACACAGCACAGCAGCTCCCCTCACAAATTTATGTTTAAGAGATTAAATGGAAAGAATAAGATCACTCGGCGGCGCCTGTGGCTCAGTGAGTTGGGCGCCAGCCCCATATGCCGAGGGTGGCGGGTTCAAACCCAGCCCCGGCCAAACTGCAACAAAAAAATAGCCGGGCGTTGTGGCAGGCGCCTGTAGTCCCAGCTGCTCGGGAGGCTGAGGCAAGAGAATCGCGTAAGCCCAAGAGTTAAGAGGTTGCTGTGAGCCGTGTGATGCCACGGCACTCTACCCAAGGGCGGTACAGTGAGACTCTGTCTCTACAAAAAAAAAAAAAGAATAAGATCACTCAAAAATTGTGATGCTCAGTTTTCACAAAACAGTCTAATTTTCTATATAATTTTCTGATTTATAGCAAAACATACTAGCTTTAAAAATGTGCATTCTTGAAGGAGGCGGAGCAAGATGGCAGCCGAGTAACAGCTTCCTTGCATCTGGGCACCATGAGTCTGGGGAGATAGGACTCCAGGCATCTCTGGCTGGTGGGATCTGCCTATCATCACCCCCGAGAGGACACAGGGAGTCAGCGAGAGACTTCTGGACCCCAAGAGGAGGACTAAAACAGTGGAAAACCGGCAAGTGGTCATGTGTGTTCAATCCGTCTAAACCTGCCCACAACTGTAAGTTCAGTAGCAGCGAGACTGCAAACCAGAAAGGCCTTACCTGTGAACTGTTTTGGTGTCTTTGGACTTGGCACTCAGCTGAACTGCCTTGGGAAGAGCCTGAGCGGGAGTGCGGGGAACTTTGGCCTTTGTCTAGGGCCCCAGTCTGAGCCGCTGAGCCAGACGGAGCTAATAGTGTTTGGCTCTGGGTCACAGGCAGACATTGTGAGCGATCTGCCCCGGCAAGCTCCACCCTCAGGGTCGCAGAACTGGAATTGGGTGGGAGCTGGTAACCCAGCGACCAAGTAGCCTAAGGGCAGGGTCTGAGCCGCCTTGCAGCCCTAACCCTCGGGGGCAGAGGGAGACCAGTTTTGGCACACAGGGTAAGTGGATAGCCACTTCAGCAGTGATTCCAGCAACAAGCACTTCCCTGAGAAAGCTTCTGCTCAGTAAGTGAACAAGTTCAAAGTGCCTTTTAAGTGGGCTGAAAAGAGATTTAGGGTGTCTACCTGCTGGGGTTTGAGAAACTAGCAGCCTCCAGTCGTATCAGAACTGTGATTAACATCTCATACCCCAGAAGACCATGTGTTGCCCAGACAATATTCAATAACATATACATACTGCTTTGTTTTTGGTTGTGTTTGTTTTTTTGTTTTTTTTTTTGTTTGTTTTTTTTGGTTTGGTTGGTTTTTTTTGTTTATTTTGATGTTGTGGATTGTTGTTTTGTTTTTTAAGTTCAACCTTTTCCATACAGATCCTTTTTCTTTCTCAATTTTTCTAGTTTAATTATAATTTCCCATTGCTGCCTATTTCAATAATTAGAACTTCATTTTTGTTAGTGTTTCTACCGCTATTATTTGTTTTTTCCAGCCAATTTTATCCTGTAAAGTTTTCTGTTTGCTTGTTTTGGTTTGATTTATAGCATTTTTGTCTTTCCTCTCTACTTGGTGGAGGTGGGGTACTGTGTCTGATCAGGTTACCAAAGAGCTGCTGACCTCAAGGGAACCACGCAACTGGGCACCCTCAGAAGGTGGTTTTTTTTTTTAAGGTTGTATCAAAGTACCCTACTGTACACCTATATTGCTCTGTTTCCCTATTTCTGTGCCTCTCTTCTTTTTGTCAATATTCCTTTTACCCACCCCCTCTCCTTTCTCTATTTTTCTTTTTTTTTCCTTATCACTCGGTCCTCCTCTCTTTCACCCCTTTTTTGCTCTTAAACCTTCTCACCCTTCTGGTCCTGTAACCCTTAGTCCACAGGCACAAGAACTTAAAGAGCAAGAGGAAGTGAAAGGAAAATTAGGGCAAGGAAACAGATAATAGAAATCACTCATGAGGAAGAATCAGCAGAAAACTCCAGGCAACATGAAGAACCAGTCCAGAACAACCCCGCCAAGGGACCATGAGGTAGCTACTGCAGAGGATTCCACCTATACAGAAATGTTAGGAATGACAGAAAGGGAATTTAGAATACACATGTTGAAAACAATGAAAGAAATGATGGAAACAATGAAGGAAACTGCTAATAAAGTGGAAAATAACCAAAAGGAAATCCAAAAACAGAATCAAATCAGAGATGAACGATATGAAGCATATAAAAAGGATATAGCAGAGCTGAAGGAAATGAAACAGTCAATCAGGGAACTTAAAGATGCAACGGAAAGTATCAGCAACAGGTAAGACCATGCAGAAGAAAGAATTTCAGAGGTAGAAGACAAAGTTTTTGAGATAACTCAGATAGTAAAAGAGGCAGAAATGAAGAGAGAGAAAGCAGAACGTTCACTGTCAGAATTATGGGACTTTATGAAGCATTCCAACATACGAGTTATAGGAATTCCAGAAGGGGAAGAAGAATGCCCCAGAGGAATGGAAGCCATACTAGAGAATATTATAAAAGAAAATTTCCCAAATATCACCAAAGATTCTGACACACTGCTTTCAGAGGGATATCGGATCCCAGATCGCCTCAACTCTAACCGAGCTTCTCCAAGACACATTGTGATGAACCTGTCCAAAGTCAAGACAAAAGAAAAGATTCTGCAAGCTGCCAGGAGTAAGCGCCAGTTGACCTACAGGGGCAAATCCATCAGAGTGACTGCAGACTTCTCTAATGAAACTTTCCAAGCAAGAAGACAATGGTTATCTACCTTTAATCTACTTAAACAGAACAATTTCCAGCCCAGAATTCTGTACCCTGCTAAGATAAGCTTCAAAATTGATGGAGAAATCAAATCATTTACGGATATACAAACATTGAGGAAATTTGCCACAACAAGACCAGCTCTACAGGAAATACTTCAACCTGTTCTGCACACTGACCACCACAATGGATCAGTAGCAAAGTAAGAACTCAGAAATTAAAGGACAGAAGCAAACCTCCACACTGATGCAAAAGATAAAACTAAGCAATGGACTCTCACCAAATAAGACGAATAGAATACTACCACACTTATCAATTATCTCAATAAATGTTAATGGCTTGAATTCCCCACTGAAGAGACATAGATTGGTTGACTGGATTAAAAAACACAAGCCATCCATTTGCTGTCTGCAAGAAACACACCTGGCTTCAAAAGACAAATTAAAGCTCTGAGTCAAGGGTTGGAAGACAATTTTTCAGGCAAATGGAATTCAGAAGAAAAGAGGAGTTGCAATCTTATTTTAAAGCAACTAAAGCAACTAAAGTCAAAAAAGACAAAGATGGCCACTTTATATTGGTCAAGGGAAAAATACAACAAGAAGACATTTCAATTCTAAATATCTATGCACCCAATTTAAATGCTCCCAGATTCTTGAAACAGACCTTACTCAGTCTGAGCAATATGATATCTGATAATACCATCATAACAGGGGACCTTAACATTCCTCTTACAGAGCTGGACAGATCCTCTAAAGAGAAATTAAACAATGATATAAGAGACTTAAATGAGACCCTAGAACAACTGTGCTTGATAGACGCATATAGAACACTCCATCCCAAGATAAAGAATATACATTCTTCTCATCACCCCATGGAACATTCTCCAAAATTGATCATATCCTGGGACACAAAACAAATATCAACAGAATCAAAAGAATTGAAATTTTACCTTGTATCTTCTCAGACCATAAGGCACTAAAGGTGGAACTCAACTCTAACAAAAATGCTCGACCCCACCCAAAGGCATGGAAACTAAACAATCTTCTGTTGAATAACAGATGGGTGCGGGAAGAAATAAAACAGGAAATCATTAACTTCCTTGAGCATAACAACAATGAAGACACAAGCTACCAAAACCTGTGGGATACTGCAAAAGCAGTTTTGAGAGGAAAATTCATCACTTTAGATGCCTACATTCGAAAAACAGAAAGAGAGCGCATCAACAATCTCACAAGAGATCTTATGGAATTGGAAAAAGAAGAACAAACTCAGTAGAAGAAAAGAAATATCCAAAATCAAATCAGAGATCAATGAAATTGAAAACAAAAGAATCATTCAGAAAATTAATGAAACAAGGAGTTGGTTTTTTGAAAAAATAAATAAAATAGATAAACCATTGGCCAGACTAACGAGGAATAGACAAGTAAAATCTCTAGTAACCTCAATCAGAAATGATAAAGGGGAAATAACAACTGATCCCACAGAGATACAAGAGATCATCTCTGAATACTACCAGAAACTCTATGCCCAGAAATTTGACATGTGAAAGAAATGGATCAATATTTGGAATCACACCCTCTCCCTAGACTTAGCCAGGAAGAAATAGAGCTCCTGAACAGACCAATTTCAAGCACTGAGATCAAAGAAACAATAAAAAATCTTCCAACCAAAAAATGCCCTGGTCCAGATGGCTTCACTCCAGAATTCTATCAAACCTTCAAGGAAGAGCTTATTACTGTACTGCAGAAATTATTCCAAAAAATTGAGGAGGAAGGAATCTTCCCCAACACATTCTATGAAGCAAACATCAACCTGATACCAAAACCAGGAAAAGACCCAAACAAAAAGGAGAATTTCAGACCAATCTCACTCATGAACATAGACGCAAAAATTCTCAACAAAATCCTAGCCAATAGATTACAGCTTATCATCAAAAAAGTCATTCATCATGATCAAGTAGGCTTCATCCCAGGGATGCAAGGCTGGTTTAACATACGCAAGTCTATAAACATTATCCACCATACTAACAGAGGCAAAAATAAAGATCACATGATCCTCTCAATAGATGCAGAAAAAGCATTTGATAAAATCCAGCATCCTTTTCTAATTAGAACACTGAAGAGTATAGGCATAGGTGGCACATTTCTAAAACTGATTGAAGCTATCTATGACAAACCCACAGCCAATATTTTACTGAATGGAGTAAAACTGAAAGCTTTTCCTCTTAGAACTGGAACCAGACAAGGTTGTCCTCTGTCACCTTTACTATTCAACGTAGTGCTGGAAGTTCTAGCCAATACAATTAGGCAAGACAAGGAAATAAAGGGAATCCGAATGGGAGCAGAGGAGGTCAAACTCTCCCTCTTTGCTGACGACATGATCTTATACTTAGAGAACCCCAAAGACTCAACCACAAGACTCCTAGAAGTCATCAAAAAATACAGTAATGTTTCAGGATATAAAATCAATGTCCACGAGTCAGTAGCCTTTGTGTACACCAATAACAGTCAAGATGAGAAGCTAATTAAGGACACAACTCCCTTCACCATAGTCTCAAAGAAAATGAAATACCTAGGAATACACCTAATGAAGGAGGTGAAGGACCTCTATAAAGAAAACTATGAAATCCTCAGAAAGGAAATAGCAGAGGATATTAACAAATGGAAGAACATACCATGCTCATGGATGGGAAGAATCAACATTGTTAAAATGTCTATACTTCCCAAAGCAATCTACCTATTCAATGCCATTCCTATCAAAATACCAACATCGTACTTTCAAAATTTGGAAAAAATGATTCTGCGTTTTGTATGGAACCAGAAAAAACCCCGTATAGCTAAGGCAGTTCTCTGTAACAAAAATAAAGCTGGGGGCATCAGCATACCAGATTTTAGTCTGTACTACAAAGCCATAGTGCTCAAGACAGCATGGTACTGGCACAAAAACAGAGACACAGACACTTGGAATCGAATTGAAAACCAAGAAATGAAACTAACATTTTACAACCACCTAATGTTTGATAAACCAAACAAGAACGTACCTTGGGGGAAAGACTCCCTATTCAATAAATGGTGTTGGGTGGAACTGGATGTCTACATGTAAAAGACTGAAACTGGACCCACACCTTTCCCCACTCACAAAAATTGATTCAAGATGGATAAAGGACTTAAACTTAAGGCATGAAACAATAAAAATCCTCAAAGAAAGCATAGGAAAAACACTGGAAGATATTGGCCTGGGGAAAGATTTCATGAAGAAGACTGCCATGGCAATTGCAACAACAAAAATAAACAAATGGGACTTCATTAAACTGAAAAGCTTCTGTACAGCTAAGGAGACAATAACCAAAGCAAAGAGACAACCTACACAATGGGAAAGGATATTTGCATATTTTCAATCAGACAAAAGCTTGATAACTAGGATCTATAGAGAACTCAAATTAATCCACATGAAAAAAGCCAACAATCCCTTATATCAATGGGCAAGAGACATGAATAGAACTTTCTCTAAAGACGACAGACGAATGGCTAACAAACACATGAAAAAATGTTCATCATCTCTATATATTAGAGAAATGCAAATCAAAACAACCCTGAGATATCATCTAACCCCAGTGAGAATGGCCCACATCACAAAATCTCAAAACTGCAGATGCTGGCGTGGATGTGGAGAGAAGGGAACACTTTTACACTGCTGGTGGGACTGCAAACTAGTACAACCTTTCTGGAAGGAAGTATGGAGAAACCTCAAAGCACTCAAGCTAGACCTCCCATTTGATCCTGCAATCCCATTACTGGGCATCTACCCAGAAGGAAAAAAATCCTTTTATCATAAGGACACTTGTACTAGACTGTTTATTGCAGCTCAATTTACAATCGCCAAAATGTGGAAACAGCCTAAATGCCCACCAACCCAGGAATGGATTAACAAGCTGTGGTATATGTATACCATGGAATACTATTCAGCCATTAAAAAAAATGGAGACTTTACATCCTTCGTATTAACCTGGATGGACGTGGAAGACATTATTCTTAGTAAAGCATCACAAGAATGGAGAAGCATGAATCCTATGTACTCAATTTTGATATGAGGACAATTAATGACAATTATGGTTATGGGGGGGTAACAGAAAGAGGGAAGGAGGGAGGTGGGTGGGGCCTTGGTGTGTGTCACACTTTATGGGGGCAAGACATGATTGCAAGAGGGACTTTACCTAACAATTGCAATCAGTGTAACCTGGCTTATTGTACCTCCAATGAATCCCCAACAATAAAAAAAAAAAAAAATCTGTTCCCCAAAAAAAAAAAAACGTGCATTCTTTAGCTTCCTCTTACACTTTTTTTGGCCTCTTTCAAAACTGAGCACCAGGTATTTTGAACATAAGTAATGCTATATTCTAATTTTAATTGCATGTTTTAGAAATAAACAAAATTTATTTATTTATTTTAATTGCATGTTTTAGAAATAAACAAAATCCATGGTATTTCAGTAACTCATAGTGTACTTATAAAACGAAAAGCTCTCAACCAAAATACACTTTTCACTGGGAAAAATAAATAAATTGCACAAATGGATCTACATAAAGGAAATATTGAAGATTTCAGGGTAGGATAGCATATTTGCCCTTATTCCCCAAGAGCTGTTCAACTTCTGATTTAAGAATTTTTTTTAACATTTTTAACCATTTAACCATAACAAGCATATTTGCCCATATTCCCCCAGAGCTGTTCAACTTCTGAGTTAAGAATTTTTTTTAACATTTTTTACTGAGATTTTTATTATGTTGACATTTATTTCTCACTCCACTCATCTTCAGCCAAGCTCTGAGCACTTACATTTCTCTAATTGTCGGGAGCTTAGGCAGTAACACCAGTGGTGAAAGAGTTTGCTGTGACACCTGCAGTGACTGTTGTGCCAGTCCACACACAGCAATTGCTTTTATAAGATGGTCCAGCCCTTCCTGTATTCACCTTGAGCTGGTAACTCTTCACCGCTGTTATTTCTTCAAGGAAGAATTTCTGAACCGCTTCAGCATCTTTAAGGTCAAGTACCTTGGAAAGTTCAGCTCCTTCCTTGGCAAGCTTGTTTCTTTCCTCATTCTCAAAGGCTTTTATTAAAGTTGCAGTCACTCTGTCTCTTGCAGTCAAAGCAAGTGCAATGCCCAATGAAAAGGGCCCCACATACTCAGCAGCAATGGCACTGTTCTGGCCCATGATCCTCTCTCTCTCTTTCTCTCTCTCTCTGAGTGTAGACAGCAGAGGAGACTGCGAAAGAGTGGTTGGCCACGAACCTGAACCATCAGAGTGGACAGCACCACTCAGCCTTCAACTCCTGCCAGCCTGGGACTGGAAAAGGTCAAACACATGCCACTTCTAGTGGCAGTCCTCCAAGGCTCCCCTTATGCTCTGTTTAGAACAAAACAGGTTTTTTCGCACCTGCTCCTCCAAATTCCACTCACTACTGAGCTCCAAAGTCACTTCTACATTTTCAGGTATTTGTTATAGCAACGATCCCATCCTCACTACCAATTTTCTGTCTTAGTTCATTTTCTGTTGTATAATTGAAAAGCTCTTTATCAAAATACACTTTTCACTGGGAAAAATAAATAAGTACCCAAGACTAAGTAACTTATAAAGAAAAGAAATGTATTTCTTATAGTTCTAGGGACTGGGAAGTCCAAGAGCCCAGCACCAGCATCTGTGGAGGATTTTCTTCCTGCATCACAACACAGCAGAGAACACCACGTGGCAAGAACAGAAGAACGTGTGTGCCAGCCCAGATCTCTTTTTCTCTTCTTATAAAACTGCTAGTACCATCATGGGAGCTCCACTCTGATGATCTTATTTAATCCTGACTATCTCCCAAAGGCTCCACCTTCAATCAACATATGAATTTGGGGATTAGGTTTCTAAGACATGAAATTTGTTTCAATTCATTTTTTTTTTAATTGCTGTTTGGCCGGGCCAGGTTCAAATCCGCCAGCCTCAATATATGGGGCCAGCGCCCTCCTCACTGAGCCATAGGCACTGCCACATTCATATCATGACATTCCTATGTTCCCTAACCTATCCTCTTAACAACAACACTTTTGTGTATAAAGTTTCTAAGTAACTAAACTCAAACACGTTACTTTGAGGTGAAATGGTAGAAGGAAGTAATTTGCAAGCTTATGCAGACTTATGTTTGCCCCCAAAAGACTTGTCATCATGTTTTTGTTTTTTTTTTTTGTAGAGACATAGTCTCACTTTATGGCCCTCGGTAGAGTGCCGTGGCCTCACACAGCTCACAGCAACCTCCAACTCCTGGGCTCAAGCGATTCTCTTGCCTCAGCCTCCCGAGTAGCTGGGACTACAGGCGCCCACCACAACGCCCAGCTATTTTTTGGTTGCAGTTTGGCCGGGGCCGGGCTTGAACCTGCCACCCTCGGTATATGGAGCCGGTGCCTTACCGACTGAGCCACAGGCGCTGCCCGTCATCATGTTTTTTTATTCACTAAAGTTTCTGAAATTATAAAGAAACCAGCTCATTGCTAATAATTCCAACAAAACACAAAATATATTTACTCCTCAGTCACATCAGAACCAACTGTTTACTTCAGGAAATCTGCCACCAATGAGTTTCAGGTAGTTTATAAACCCCCTAAAGTTAAAGTCAAATTTATTACTTGCATGGATTTTTCTAAAATGTAAGTCCACAGCTTTGGTCAGTTCCTCAAAGGGCTCCAGGACCACTCTACCAGAAATAGACACTCTTTAGATACTCTTTAGAATTTTGGCTTCCCCAAGATGATGGAGATCCTACTAAAAAAGTAGCAACTTTTCAAGGCAGGAAAAAAACAAATATTAAAGATGCATAATATTTAACTTAATTATAACTGTCTATCCCTACACAACAATATACCTTTTTCTTCTTGAGTCCTCAATTGGTGTTTGAGATTCAGCCTGTTTCAGAGAGTAAAGATTCTTCTGAATCACTTTGCACTGTGGCAACACTTAGCTCTCCTGAACTTACACTTGTAATTCTCACCTCTTTGACACTGCTTTAGTAGTAGCAGTAAAATGTCATAGTAAATAAAAGTATATTGTTAAGTGGAAAAAAGCAGAGTATTGAAGAAGGTACTTCATGGGCTTTCATTTGTATTTAAAAAAAGAAAAAGAGGAGATGAAAGAAGGTACATATATTTGCCTATTTTATATAGAACATCTCTTTAAGTTTACACAAAAAACTGTTAACTTTGGACACTTCTGGGGAGGGACAGAGTAGGAAAGGTACTTAACTATTTATTTTATAACTTTTGAATTTGAAAACATTCATATGTATAATCTTTAAGAAAATCAAAGAATAACAAGATTTCATCTTCGTTTCATATTTGATTAAGCTCATTACTATTCTATTTTTATTAACTGAAATATATGCCACTGGAAATTAAATTGCTTCTTTCTAAAGTCAACTAGAGGAAGTTCAGGGATGTGAACTGTCATACCAGCCTCTTAGAATTGAGAAAAATATTAACTACTACAAGATATTTTTAAAATTCTGCTGCTTTTAACAAATTGCAATGTCTCACAATATACATACACAAAAAATTTTATTCTAACATTACATGATAGTAGGAACTTTCCTGAAGATATTTAAACCAATAATGAGATATACACATGTTACAATTGGACCCGTAAAATTCATGTGTTGAAACTTAACACTCACAGTGGTGGTATTAAGAGGTGGGACCTTTGGAGGTCAGTGCTTTTAAAAAGAGCTATAGAGAACTAGCCCCTTTGCCCTACCACTCCTCTTGGCCTGTGAGGACACAGTGTTGTCCCCTCTGGAATATGCAGCAATGAGGACCAACTTGAAAGCAGAGACCAGACCTCCCCAGACACCAAACTGGCCATCACCTTCATCTTGTCCTTCCCAGCTTCCAGAACTCTGAGAAATAAATTTCTGTTCTTTATAAATTGTCCAGTCCGTGGCATTTTGTTATAGCAGCACAAATGACCTAAGACACTGCATTTAATTTAAATTTACCTTAAACAGTGTCATCAAACAAATCTCTTAGCCAAGGTGACAGTCAATGAACAGACATCTTCCTCGGACTCTAAGTCTGGGTGTGAACAAAGACAACCTCTAATCTGTCGCTACTCATCCCTCTGCCTGATAGGTTTTGTTTTTTGCTATTAACTCTAAAAACCACCTCAATTTCAGACATGTTCAAACAAGGGGATAGGCAGGAAACAAACACAACACACCACCAGCAAGAGCGGCTAAATTTCCCCCATGTCCCCAGTCAAATTTTATTTTATTTTTTTAAATTTCAAATTAATATGAGAGTACAAACAATTAAGAGTGGCTAAATTTTAAAAGAGAGAAAATACCAAGTATGGGCAAGAATACAAAGTGACTGGTGGAAATGTAAAATAGTACATCCACTTTCAAAAACAGTTTGGCAGTTTCTAGTGAAGTTAAAGAGCATCTAAACTATGATCCAGAAATTTCACTCCTAATACAAGTTAGTGCATAGAGCCACAAAAAGGTGTGCACACAAGTGCCCTTAGTGTCATTACTCATAATAGCTAAAAATGGAAAAGATCCAAATATCCATTAGCAGAAGAGTGGATTAATTGTGGTATATCCATATAACACAATACTTCTCAGCAATAAAAAAAGAAAAAAAGCTCCCACATGTGACAACTTGGATGACTATTAAAAGCATTATGTTAAATGAAATAAGTCAGTCACCTAAAAAAGGAGTGTGTTCAAATTCAAAATCAGGCAAACTAATTTTCACTGCCAGAATTCACAGCAGTGATTTCCTTTGGTGTGAAGGACACATTGACTGTAAGAGGGAAAAGGGGAGATTATGGGGTGATGAGAAAGCTCACATTGCAATCTGGATGATGCAATGGATGGTGTTATGTAAATGTCTATATTTGTCAAAATTCATTAGGCTGCACATTTAAGACTTGCACATTTTACTCTATGTTAATTGTCCATCTATAAAATATTCTTATTTAAAATGTGAAAAATTCACTTTCTAATTGAGGCAAAGTAATAGATAGTATTTTATGTGAGCACCTAATATATAAGGAATGGGACTGAAACAGAGATCTAAAAACAATTAAATAAGAACTCAGTAAATGCAAATTCTATCTCAGTTCCAACCTTATTGCCTTGATCCTGGAAATTGACTCTTTTCTACTTAATCAAGCAGCTATGCTAGATCCTTGGATTTGTGTCTTTTGTCTGTAGATTTTACTCTTTGAGAATCTGATTCAAGTGATGATTCAATTTCAGAAAAGTGAATACCATATATATATATAAAACATTTTGCATAGAATCCCAGAGGGTCATAAATAATCTGAAAGTCATCCACAGGTAGCCCTGGAGAGATGTTTTTGTAGACTCTTGAAAGCTCAGAGGTTCCTTGTTAAATTATAAGCTATTATCTTCCAAATCAAACTAATGGCTTCTAAAATGCAAATTGATCAGTTGGAGTATGGAATTATTTATTAATTTAAAAAAGCATCTACGTTTTACTAATATTGAACCCTTATGGAGTCAGCAATAAATATATATAAGCTAGGGTTTCTTGCTCAAAATTTTTATATATTAAAAGATGTATGACCTAAAAAAAAGAAAAAGAGCAGTACTTACTTTTCTATTTTAGCTCTTTGAATTTTATGGAATCTACACATGCACCCATGCAAAAATAGAGACCCAATGTTTAAGGATTATTTTTTTCTTTCTTCCCTTAAAATAAAAAAAGGATGGGCCTTTCTGCAACTTTTACTATACGTTGGAAAAGAAAGAACCAAAAAAAGATATAGTCTCAGGATTAAAAAAAAAAAACTTTTAAAACAATTAATTCGGCTTTATGCATAAGTCAATATATTATTTTTTTATTTTATTTATTTTTTTTAGAGACAGAGTCTCACTTTGTCACCCTTGGTAGAGTGCTGTGCTGTCACAGCTCACAGCAACCTCCAGCTCTTGGACTTAGGTGATTCTCTTGCCTCAGCCTCCCGAGTAGCTGGGAGTACAGGCACCTGCCACAACGCCTGGCTATTTTTCCTTGTTGCAGTTTGGCCAGGGCCAGCCCTCGGTATATGGGGCCAGCACCCTACTCACTGAGCCACAGGCGCCTCCTGTCAATATATTATTATTATCTGGATTTTTCAAATTTTACTATGGAAGAAAAAAAACTCATTGTAAAGCATCTCAAGCACATTACCTTAAATGCTAGTCTTACTGAAATTTCAGCACTATTTTATTTTATCTTCATCAAGTTCACATATGTGGAAGAGAAAGATTTTAGAAATTTTTTAACATAAAATGTTGATGCCCCAGGCAGCACCTGTAGCTCAGTAAGTAGGATGCCAGCCCCATATACCGAGGGTGGCAAGTTCAAACCTGGCCTGGCCAAACTGCAATAAAAAAAATAGCCAGGTGTTGTGGTGGGCACCTATAGTCCCAGCTACTAGGGAGGCTGAGGCAAGAGATTCTCCTAAACCCAAGAGCTGGAGATTGCTGTGAGCTGTGATATCACAGCACTCTACTAAGGGTAACAAAGTGAAACTCTGTCTCTAGAAAAAAAAAAATTGATGGCCCTTTGCAGAATAAGAGTTTTACTTTGGCTATAGTTAAAGTTAGACTACGAGTAGACCAAAGAGTTTTTACCCTCTTCCCATCTCCTATGTCTATTTAGAATACCCACTGAAAGGAAAATAAAAAGTTTAGTGATTCATTAATGAGTCCTCCAAGACTTATAAAGCAGAGTAATTAATAAGTATATCCAACATAATAATCTGAGATTGTCACAAAAACTGAATAAATACAAAACTGCTCAGTGACTTGAAACTGAGTATGTATCATTACCCACCAAACCTTGAGCAATTGGTCCTCACAAAATGCTCCAATAGACTGTTGTATTTTCCCCTTTTAGGAGTTATACATAAATAAATAGACGCAGGCATAGGAGGATATGGGCAGGCTGAAAGGTGCTTTTACTTTTAGAGTTGGCCAAACCCAGCCTGCTGCCTGTTTTTGTATGCCTTGCAAACCAGATATATGCTTTATATTTGTCATTCTTGAAGGAAATCAAAACAAGAATATTTCATGACACATGAAAATATCATGAAATTCAAATCTGTGTCCATAAACCATTTCGTTGGGACAGTATTAGTGTTCATTAGTCTACAAATTGTCTATGGCTGTTTTGCCCTATAGTGCAATTGACAGAGACCTTCTGTCCCATAGAGCCTAAAATATTTACTATCTGGCCCTTTACAAAAATTGTTTGTTGGCCCCTGCTCCAAACTGTAAGCATCTGAAGGGTGGAGACAAGGCTCCCATTGTCAGCATTTTGATATTTCTGCCACCCAGGATCTATCCTTTTCTTTGCAAAGGTGAAGGCCCTACTTGGTTCTTTTCAGAAAAAAAACCCTGCCCCTCCCTCCCTTTCAGTCCAGTTCTTGGGGTGGAGGCCACCTCTGTAAGGCCGGTCCATACACCAGCTCCCTGGGCTCAGAGTGCCGGTGGTGGTGTTAGGTAATTGCCCCAGAGAAAGCCCCTCCCCCAGAAAAGGCCCCTCCTACTTTCTACAGACCAAGATTAGCTGTCTCTCTCTTAAAGTTACAGCTACCCACTGAAAAATTTCAAACTTATGGCCTGCCCCTAAAGGCTCTTCCAGCCAGAGCAGTAACTCCTTATAAGCTATTCTACCATCCCATCACCATTTTAAGACTTCCCCTAACCAAACCTATATAGCTCTCTCTCGCACACGTGGTCTCTCTCTCCGCTCCTCTCTCCTCCTCTCTTCTCTCTTTCTCTCTCCCACTTCCCCCTCCCCCTCGTCTCTTTCCTCTCTCTCTCTTTTCTCCCCCCTCTCTCTCCTTTTCTCTCCTCCTTGGGCTGCTCTGCAGCATCCCTCCCTCACCAATAAAAACCTTTCGTACAAGCCTTGGTGGTCTGTGAGATCTCTACCGGTCAAGTGCCCCCCCACCCCCTTCAGGTGGAACTTGACTCAGATGGTCTGGGTGAATCCTGGGACCTTTGAGAGCTTGCTCACATTTTCCCAGAGCATGCACCTGAGAGCATGTAGAATTAGAACTCTGCTCTCTTGCCCCACCTAAAAGAAAGCCTAAAAGAAAGCCACACAAGGGAGAAGCCAGGGGCTGACTGCACAGTCTGAGCCCAGATCACACAGAGTCTGAATGTTTCATTATTTTTGTGTATCTAGCCTAAACATAAATTTTTGTTTAAATTTGTTTGAATTACATTTTCTATGACATGCAATTGAAAGAAAGTCTTCACTGATACTTTCCCATTCTCACAGGCATTCCTGGCAGCAGATGGCAACTCAACAAGAACAAATCCACTATCTGTGCCCATGGATTAGGATAATAGTTTGAAGAATTTGGAGTCAGAAAAGGAAGCCCTGCAGAACTTTAGATGTACAGAGGGAAATGGACATAAGAAATGCACATCCCAGGCCGTTTAGGTTCACACCTGTAATCCTGGCACTCTGGGAGGCCAAGGCAGATACATTGCCTGAGCTCTGGAGTCTGAGACCAACCTGAGCAAGAGCAAGACCCTGTCTCTACTAAAAATAGAAAAACTAGCTGGGTGTTGTAGCAGGTGCCTGTAATCCCAGCTACTTGGGAGGCTGAGGCAAGGGGACCACCTGAGCCTAAGAGTTTGAGGTTGCTGTGAGCTATGATGCCACAGCACTCTACCCATAGCAACAGAGTGAAACTCTGTCTCAAGAGAAAGAAAAAAAATAAAAGGAAGGAAGGATTCCTAAAAGGCAAAATAAGTTTAAAAAAAAAAAAGCAATATCAACAACTAGTGATTGTCAGCATGCACCCCACACTGTGCCGTATCTTGTTACAATCTCATTATGTCTTAAGACAACTTATTAAAACCCCATGAAACAAACAGAAACTGACTCTGTCAGATGATACACAGGCAGTAAGAGGAAGAGATTTGATACCAGCTGTATCTAATTTCAAAGCCCACGCTCATGAATCCCTGGACTACTGAAAATCTTCTACTTTGGAAAGAGGTCCAGCAAGAAAAAGCAACCTGCCAAGTGCGCAGGATATAGATCAGGAGTCAAACCAGGGTTCATGTCCTTGTTATTCCTCTCTATATAATCTTCAGCAGCTGACCCTTCTGAATCCCAATTTCTTCACCTCCAAAGTGGGATTAATACTGCTTATACCAAAAAATTCCCTTGAAGATTAAATGACAAAAAGACAATAAAGCTCCTACTACAAGTTATTGACACATCCCAGGAGCTTACTATGTGCCGTTTTGAGGCTCCCATGCCTTGGTTGGGTCAGCCTGCTATGGTTTTCTCAGAAGTCCCCACTCAATCCCAGACCCTCACAAACACATTTCTGCAGAATTCCTTCTAAAGTGAATGCACTTGCACAGCTGCTGTTGTGGAACGGGCAGCAGGTACTAGACATAGCAAGTCCATCCTTCATGGGCTCCTATTAATGAATTGAGCTTTTAACCAGCCTGATGCAGCCAGGCCTGGAGTTCCCAAGCTAAACCCATTAGCATACAAAGCTCCATTTACTGAAAATGCCTGTAATTCCTCTCCAGCTTGCCACTGTTTTATGGCTGTTTCCTGTCTTGGGGCTCAAGTGATGAAGTTTTATGTATTTGTGGTTTCTTATTTTTAATTGAAGGTTTAGATTTCAAGTAACAGAAAAAAATGGTGGTTAATTAAAAATCACTCATGGTTTGCAATCCTTTGGTGCATTAAAAGGGGAAAAGAGGGCTAAAGAAAGGACATCTAATAGATGAAGCTGGGTAAAGAAAGTCTCTACCCTTTAGCTCTTATTTTGCTAACCAGGAAAAAAACGTGTCTTTTCTGAGGACTAGCCCTCCCCATTGTCTTTCTCTGCTCCTGTGACAACCTCTGATGGACCAGGCAAGCTGAAGTGAGCCCCTTTGCTTGGTGGAGGCCAGTGGGACAAACAGATCTGGCATCTGTGATCCATGGATTAAGGCCCAGCCCTGCACCTTACTCTTAGGTGCCCTTGATCAAGTTACTGAATTTATCTGAGTTTAATCTTTTCTCTTGTAAAATGGACATAATAATAGTAACAGACTCATACACGTGATAGGGTACTTGGTTGGAAGCAACAGTTCAAGAAAAAGAGGAACGTGTTAGAATCTATAGCAGCAAAGAGGTGCACACACGGAGAAGGGGCAGGAGCCACGAGCGCCTGAAGCTGGAGAAGCAGAACTATCAGTCCAGACGCTGCTGCCAGCAGCACAAACAGACGCTTCCATCCCCTGCCTGCCTCTGCCCTTCCTCTCGTGGTTCCTGCTTAAAGATTCGTGTCCAGTAAGCTGACCCATCTGCTGCAGGCAGGGAGAGGGGAGGCGGGGCACCCCTGGAGGTAGGCACTGTCTGGATTCATCCTCTCCGCAGAGACTCGTGTGAAGAAACGATGACAACTCTCCTCAAAATTATGTGTCTGACAACAGGATTGTTGTGAAGAATAAATGAGATAATGCTTGCAAAGCCCTTAGCAACTTACTCGAACATAGCAGATGGCCAGTAAATGACAGCTATTATTATTGCCATAATTAGCATTATTTTTAACAACTACCACTCTGGCCACTAGGGATGATACAGCCAGATAATAAAAATAGGCTCACTTTCAGAAGAATCTATGATGAGGGGTCGTGGGAGAGGGGAGAGCTAGAGATATTCAACATATGGGCCCAGTGCGCTGAGGAATGGCACCTGTATGAACTGCCCTTGATAGCAGTGTCCGACTGGATGCTGGGGCAAGGGTGGGGCCAGCCCCTGTTCTAGAGCAGAGTGGCACCCTTATGCCAGCTCTTCCCTGGCATTCTCCAGAGTCCACGGCACCGGGAGAAGGCGCCTCAGCTCTGAGCATGAGAGTCCTTCCATTTTAATGACTTGTCTCAAGTCCCTTGTATAGAAAAGATCAATCTGAGGGCCTCCTGAGGTGAAGGTACAGATTGAAATCTTGCAACTTAAAAAGGACAGGGTAAGGCTGCATGTTGTTTGCATCCAAAATATGGCTGAAGTCTAAATATTAGCCCATTGTACCTATGCAGAAAATGAAGGCTGATGTGGCGATTAATTCTTTGTACCTCTGTGTGCAAAGCGGGGGGTGGGATTTTTTTTTGAGACAGAGCCTCAAGCTGTCATCCTGGGTAGAATTCTGTGACGTCACAGCTCACAGCAACCTCCAACTCCTGGATTCAAGTGATTCTCCTGCCTCCACCTCCCAAGTAGCTGGGACTACAGTACAGGCACCTGCCACAATGCCCAGCTTTTTTTTTTTTTTTTGGAGTTTTTGGCTGGGGCTAGGTTTGAACCCATCACCTCTGGTATGTGGGGCTGGCCCCCTACTCCTTTGAGCCACAGGTGCCGCCAATGCCCAGCTATTTTTTTTTTGGTTGCAGCTGTCATTGTTGTTTGGCGGGCTCGGGCTGAATTCCAGCTCAGGTATATGTGGCTGGTGCCTTAGCCACTTGAGCCACAGGTGCCGAGCCGAGGACAGATTTTTTTTAAAGAGCAAAATTCTTACCCATTGGTTTGTGTCATATTAGTCAGTTGCTTTGAGCTAAAATTAAAAATGAAATAGCACCCTGAAAACCGTGCTCCTGAAGTCACTCTGATGTTACAAAGGAAGAGAACTGTTCTCTTTAAAAATGTGTGGTTTGAGGTGCTGCTGGCCCCGAGGTCTTGGACAGCTCAGAAGGGCCTTTGCAGCACCCCCATCCCAGTGAAGTCATATTCAGCATTGAGTAAAATGTAATGAAATTTATAAAAATTTAGTATTGCACTGAGGTGACTATAATCTAGAGAATATAATTATTTAAAGATAACCAACTCCACACTCCTGACCTTGCTAAATGTTTGACCTGTGCTAATATATTCAAGTTATAATCCAAGTTGCGATAGTGCTAGATTATAGGAATTAATTAATCAAAATTCCTTAAGAGTTAATGTACTGGGTAGTCATTCCTTCATCCAGACCCTGTCTATTCAATGTCTGCTGTATGCTGGGACCAGGCTGAGTTCTGGGCATCCAACAAAGAGCAAAGGAAGCCAGAGACCTCAGGGGGTTTCCAGCCCAGTGAAAGAAAGAGACGGTGATTGTCTAAAGAAATGCACAGTAGTAAGTTATCAGGGCCTTTAGCGGCGAGCTGAAGTTACTCAGGTGAGAGAAAGAAGGCTTCTCTGAGAAGGTACAACAGACAGGCTGAGACCTGAAGAACAAGGGTTGGTACCTGGGAGGCTATTTTGGCAGGCAGTTGTCCAACTTCACTCATCCTCACTTCTACCTTAGAAATGCAAATGCTCTGAACATCATGATCAGGAGCAGTCTGGGAAGTACATGTATCCCTAGACCCACTCTGGTGTGCCAATCACCTGAAGGACAAAAATTCTCAAACCGAAGCACCATTGTTTAAGTCTCTTTGGAAAGACAATGAAGTTTATAGCAATGAGTCTAAGGCATGGTTCATCCCTGTCCTCAACTTAAGTTTGAAGACAAATCCATAAAGCTTTTTTAGAAATCTAGGTTGCCAAGGCAACAGAAGAAGGCATATCCTTTTATTAATTGAGCAAATTATTTTTAGCAATTATAGACTGAACATTGTGTGGGACACAAAAATGACAAAGATACTTGATTTACCATGATGAGTCAAGAAAGAGTTTTCAATGGGTCTTGGGAAGAAAAGTTAGAAATTGGATTAGTGGGCAAATGGATAAAATACAGCCTAGGGAGATGCCATGGAGGGAATAAAGTCAGAGAAAAGGGACAGACGTCCAGGAGGATAGCAAAGAATCTAGTTTGGTTGTGGATGCAGAGCTGATCAAGTGGGCCAACTCCTGCCCACCCTGCTCCTAAGGTTGACAATTAGAACTTATTTCTGCACTACTCATCTCAGATCCCAGAAATCTGTCTCAGCATTTTCCAGGCAGCCATTCCCAATAAATAGAACAAAAGCTACCCAGTAAAATGGTGACATCATTAAAAGAAATAGTAGGGGAAAGAGAACCAAGAAATGGAAGATGAAGAGGTTAATTTTATTTATTTATGAGGATGTGCCAGAAGCAAACTAGAAAAATTCAGCAGGATCTTTTAACTTAAGAATCATCCTCAAAAAATGGTTCTAGATCACTATTCACACAACTGAGCTCTCTTTAGTTGAGAAAATGACAACCCAGGCAATTTTGGATGGATATAAACAAGGTCTTCACTGAAGAGGCTACACAGTTGTGGGGAGTAGCAGGTAGCAAAGTGAGTAAAGGCAGAAGTCTGCAGGGACTGGATCAGGGTTGTTCACACTTCCGTCATTAATCTAACTGTAAAGAGATAGTACCATCTAACCAAGATTTTGTCCTTGAAAGATTAAAAGATAAGGCCAGATACAGTGGCTCATGCCTATAATTCCACCACCTTGGAAGGATGAGGCAGGAGGATTACTTGAGGCCATGTTTAAAACCAGCTTGAACAACATAGTGAGATCCCATCTCTACAAAGAATATTTTTTTAAAAATTATCCAGGTATGGTGGCATGGGTCTGTGGCCCCAGCTATTCAGTAGGCTGAAGCAAGAAGATCGCTAAGGGTTTGAGGTTACAGTGAGCTATGATCATGCCACTTTACTTTAGCCTAGGTCATGGGCAATACTCTGACTCTAAAAATAAATAAATAATAAGTAAATGAATAAATAATAAAAATTAAAAGATAATTGGAGGCCACTTGCCATGAGAGTGTAAGTGGTCCTCCTTATTACTCAGACTATTTCATTACAGGACTCATTTTTCTGCATTACCGATCAACTAGGAGACTTTCACACAACAATTTGGTGCAGTGAGCAGGGTCAGCTTTGCAGAGATAGCATGGCCGGCTTCTTCAGGAACACTTCCCAGCTCCCGCAGTGGATGCTTAAGAAAAGAATGCAGGAAGGGATAAGAGCTACGCCACGACCACCATCAGTGCCTGCCCGGACCTCTGTAAGAGCTGCGCCACTCAGACCTCCATAAGAGCTGCACCACGACCGTGATTGGTGCCCGCCGGGCCTCTGCACACCCTGACCAGGAACTGCGGGAGCCACGCATCCCCACGTCCTGGCTGCCTCCACACCGACCTGCTCGTCTGGCCAGGAACTCTGGTAGCCATGTGCCCTCCGGAGCCCACCCTGCCTCTGCACAGAGCCCTTCTCCTGGCCAGAGACTGTTGGAGCCTTGGGCTCTCTGTGTCAAAGTCACTGGGCACCAGGCACTCCCAGAACTGTGTGTACCACCCTCTGCCCTGTTGCTGGATATGGGTGTGTGACACTCCCGAGCTGCTCCCACAACCAGAACTCCCTGGCTGGGGCAGCCCCAGAGGAGCTACACAGGGTCACTCCCTACAAAGATCCAGCAATAATAGAGTGATCCCGCTGGGGTCTAATCTTGGAGAGACACCTCCTCAACTCTGGGGATGGCCAGAGGCAACGGTGAAAAACAATCATGAGGCAAAATCAACAGAAAAACTCTGGCAATATGAATAATCAGAGTTGATCAACTCCCCAAAGGATCAATGGGGCAGACACAGCACAAGATCCCATGCACAAACAAGTAGCTGAGATGTCAGAAATCGAATTCAGAATCTGGATAGCAAATAAGATCGAATTAGAATTCCAAGCAGTAACCCAAAAGATATCTCAAGAATTCAACGAATTCAAAGACCAAATGACCAAAGATTTTGACACTTTGAGACAAGAAGTTACAGCCCTCAAAGATCTGAGAAATAAAGAGCTCTGGGATAATTTGAAGAAAACAAATATTCGTCTTATAGGGATCCACAAAAGTGATGAAGTGGCTTCACAAGGTACAGAGTCTCTTCTCCATGAGATTATGAAGGAGAACTTTCCGGGCATGCCAAAAGATTCTGATATTCAGATAGCAGACAGTTTCAGAACTCCAGCACGACTCAACCCAAATGAGACATCCCCCAGACACATCATAATCAATTTCACTGAAGTTTATATGAAGGAGAAAATTCTGAAAGCAGCCAGACAAAAGAAAACCATCACCTACAAGGGCAAGAATATTAGAATAACTACAGATCTCTCTGCTGAAACCTTTCAAGCTAGAAGAGGATGGTCATCAACCTTTAATCTCCTAAAACAAAATAACTTTTAACCCAGGATCCTGTACCCAGCTAAACTGAGTTTCATTTATGATGGAGAAATTAAATACTTTAATGACATTCACATATTGAAGAAATTTGCCATAACTATACTAGCTATCCAGGATATTCTCAGACCTATCCTTCATAAAGACCAGTGTACTCCTCCACCACAAAAGTAAACGCACCCAGAAATTTTGACCAAATTCCACCTTCCACAGTTAAAAGGATTAAAAATGTCCACCGGACTCTCGAAAGGCTTATCAATATTCTCAATTAATGTGAATGGTTTAAATTGTCCTCTAAAGAGGCACAGGTTGGCTGACTGGATACAAAAACTCAAGCCATATATGTGCTGCACACAAGAATCTTATCTTGCTTTAAAAGACAAATATAGACCCAAGGCGAAGGGATGGCTATCTATACTCCAGGCAAATGGAAAGCAGAAAAAAGTAGGCGTTGCAATCCTATTTGCAGATGCAATAAGCTTTAAACCAACCAAAATAAGGAAGGATAAGGATGGACACTTTCTAGTTGTTAAAGGTAATACTCAATATGATGAGATATTAATTATTAATATTTATGCACCCAACCAGAATGCACCTCAATTTATAAGAGAAACTCAACAGACATGAGCAACTTGATTTCCTCCAGTTCCATAGCAGTTGGAGATTTTAACATCCCTTTAGCAGTGCTGGATAGATCCTCCAAAAAGAAGCTAAGCAAAGAAATTTTAGATTTAAACTTAAACATTCAACATCTGGACTTAACAGACATCTACAGAACGTTTCATCCGAACAAAACTGAATACGCATTCTTCTCATCATCCCATGGTCATACTCCAAAATCAACCACATCCTAGGATACAAATCTAACCTCAGCAAATTTTAAAAAAATAGAATTTATCCCTTGCATCTTCTCAGACCATCATGGAATAATAGTTGAACTCAATAACAACAGGAATCTGCATACCCATACAAAAACATGGAAGCTAAATAACCTTATGCTGAAGGATAGATGGGTTATAAACGAGATTAAGAAGAAAACCACCAAATTTTTGGAACAAAATAACAATGAAGACACAAATTATCAGAACCTCTGGGATACTGCAAAGGCAGTCCTAAGAGGGAAATTTATAGCACTGCAAGCCTTCCTCAAGAAAACGGAAAGAGAGGAAGTTAATAACTTAATGGGACATCTCAAGCAACTGGAAAAGGAAGAACATTCCAACCCCAAACCCAGCAGAAGAAACGAAATAACCAAAATCAGAGCAGAATTAAATGCAATTGAAAACAAAAGAATTATACAACAGATCAATAAATCCAAAGTTGGTTTTTTGAAAAGATCAATAAAATAGATAAACTTTTGGCCAACCTAACCAGGAAAAAAAGAGTAAAATCTCTAATTTCATCGATCAGAAATGGTAATGATGAAATAACAACAGACCCCTCAGAAATTCAAAAAATCCTTAACAAATACTACAAGAAACTCTACTCTCAGAAATATGAAAATCTGAAAGAAATCGATCAATACCTGGAAGTACACCACCTACCAAGACTTAGCCAGAACAAAGTAGAAATGTTGAACAGGCCTATATCAAGTTCTGAAATAGCATCAACTATACAAAATCTCCCTAAAAAGTAAAGCCAGGACCAGATGGCTTTACGTCAGAATTCTACCAAACCTTTAAAGAAGAACTAGTATCTATATTACTAAACCTCTTCCAAAGTATAGAAAAAGAAGCAATACTACCCAACACCTTCTACAAAGCAAACATCACCTTGATCCACAAACCAGAGAAAGACCCAACAAGAAAAGAAAATTATAGACCAATATCACTAATGAATATTGATGCTAAAATACTCAATAAGATCCTAACAAACAGAATCCAACAACACATCAAAAAAATTATACACCATGACCAAGTGGGATTTATCCCAGGGTCCCGAGGCTGGTTCAATATACATAAATCTATCAATGTAATTCAGCACATAAACAAACTAAAAAATAAAGACCATATGATTCTTTTTTTTTTTTCGTAGAGACAGAGTTTCACTTTATGGCCCTTGGTAGAGTGCCATGGCATCACACAGCTCACAGCAACCTCCAACTCCTGGGCTTAAGCAATTCTCTTGCCTCAGCCTCCCGAGTAGCTGGGACTACAGGCGCCCACCACAATGCCCGGCAACTTTTTGGTTGCAGTTCAGCTGGGGGCAGGTTTGAACCCGCCACCCTCGGTATATGGGGCTGGCGCCTTACCGACTGAGCCACAGGTGCCGCCCAGAAGGGACATTTCTTAAACTAATAGAGGCCATCTACAGCAAACCCACAGCCAATATTGTATTGAATAGAGTTAAATTGAAATAATTTCCACTTAGATCAGAAACCAGGCAAGGTTGCCCATTGTCTCCATTGCTCTTTAACATTGTAATGGAAGTTTTAGCCATTGCAATTAGGGAAGAAAAGGCGATCAAGGGTATCCACATAGGGTCAGAAGAGATCAAACTTTCACTCTTCGCAGATGATATGATCGTATATCTGGAAAACACCAGAGATTCTACTACAAAACTTTTAGAAGTCATCAAGGAATACAGCAATGTATCAGGGTACAAAATCAACACCCATATATCTGTAGCCTTTATATATACCAAAAATAAACAAGCTGAAAAAACAGTCAAGGACTCTATTCCTTTCACTGCCAAAGAAGATGAAATATTTGGGAGTATACCTAACAAAGGACATGAAAGATCTCTACAAAGAGAACTATGAAACTTTAAGAAAAGAAGTAGCTGAAGATATTAACAAATGGAAAAACATACCATGCTCATAGCTGGGAAGAATCAACATTATTAAAATGTCTATACTACCCAAAGCAATATATAATTTTAATGCGATTCCTATTAAAGCTCCATTGTCATATTTTAAAGATCTTGAAAAAATAATACTTCATTTTATATGGAATCAGAAAAAAAACCTCAAATAGCCAAAACATTACTCAGCAATAAAAACAAAGCAGGAGGAATCACGCTACCAGACCTGAGACTGTACCATAAATCGATAGTGATCAAAACTGCATGGTATTGGCACAAAAACAGAGAAATAGATGTCTGGAACAAAATAGAGAACCAAGAGATGAATCCAGCCACTTACCGTAATTTGATCTTTGACAAGCCAATTAAAAACATTCAGTGGGGAAAAGATTCCCTATTTAACAAATGGTGCTTGGTGAAGTGGTTGGCGATCCATAAAAGACTGAAACTGGACCCACAGCTTTCACCATTAACTAAGATAGACTCTCACTGGATAAAAGATTTAAACTTAAGACATGAAACTATAAAAATACTTGAAGAAAATACAGGGAAAACTCTTGAAGGAATTGGCCTGGGTGAATATTTTATGAGGAGGATTCCCTAGGCAATTGAAGCAGTATCAAAAATACATTAGTGGGACCTGATCAAACTAAAAAGCTTCTGTACAGCCAAGAATATAATAAGTAAAGCAAGCAGACAGCCCTCAGAATGGGAGAAAATATTTGTAGGTTATACCTCCGATAAATGTTTAATAACCAGAATCCACAGAGAACTCAAATGTATTAGCAAGAAAAGAACAAGTGATCCCATCTCAGGGTGGGCAAGGGACTTGAAGAGAAATTTCTCTGAAGAAGACAGATGCACGATCTACAGACACATGAAAAAAAGCTCATCATCCTTAATCATCAGAGAAATGCAAATCAAAACTACTTTGAGATATCATCTAACCCCAGTAAGAGTAGCCCACATAACAAAATCCCAAAACCAGAGATGTTGGCGTGGATGTGGAGGAAAGGGCACACTTCTACACTGCTGGTAGGAATGCACACTAATACGTTCCTCCTGGAAGGATGTTTGGAGAATACTTAGAGACCTAAAAATAGACCTGCCATTCGATCCTATAATTCCTTTACCAGGTTTATACCCAGAAGACCAAAAATCACAATATAACAAAGACCTCTGTACCAGAATTTTTATTGCAGCCCAACTCATAATTGCTAAGTCATGGAAGAAGCCCAAGTGCCCATCGACTCACGAATGGACTAGCAAATTGTGGTGCATGTATACCATGGAATATTATGCAGCCTTAAAGAAAGATGGAGACTTTACCTCCTTCATGTTTACATGGATGAAGCTGGAACATATTCTTCTTAGCAAAGTATCTCAGGAATGGAAGAAAAAGTATCCAATGTACTCAGCCCTACTATGAAGCTAATTTATAGCTTTCACATGAAGGCTATAACCCAACTATAGCACAAGAATATGGGGAAAGGACCAAGGGAGGGGAAGGGAGGGGGGAGTTAGGGTGGAGGGAGGATAATAGGTGGGGCCACACCTACTGTGCATCTTAGAATGGGTACAGGCAAAACTTACTAAATACAGAATACAAATGTCTACATATAACTAAGAAAATGCCATGAAGGCTACATTGAACAGTTTGATGAGAATATTTCAGATTGTGTATGAAACCAGCACATTGTACCCCTTGATTGCACTAATGTACACAGCTATTATTTAACAATAAAAAAAAGATAATTGGAAAAGGTCTACTTATGTGAATCAAACACTATCTAATGGTAGGCTGCATACCACAAAAAACTCTATGGTAGTGTGTGATGGCTCACACTTTAGGAAACACAGAACAATAGATAATTAGCTAAAATTTACTGAACATGTACCAGTTACCATTCTAAAAGCTTTAAGCTCAAAACAACTCAGAAATTATTCTCTTAACAAAAGATGGAGGAAAAGGAGCCCTGGAGACAAGTCTATTCACCAGCCACCTGAGATCACTGGCAGAGAGAACTCTTCGTATTACAGGGGTCCTTAAACTGCGGCCCGTGGACCACATGAGGCAGTGTGATTGTATTTTTTCCCGTTTTGTTTTTTTACTTCAAAATAAGAAATGTGCAGTGTGCATAGGAATTTGTTCATAATTTTTTTTCAACTATAGTCCAGCCCTCCAACAGCCTGAAGGACAGTGAACTGGCCACCTGTTAAAAACTTTGAGAACCCCTGGAAGCTACAGATGGGCAGCTCTCAAGCCACAGCTGTATTTTGTTGTTCTACCCCACATTCTTTTAACATTTGGTCTAGCATATAAAATTTAAGAAACTTCACATAAAAACCCATATACTTGACTTCCCTTGAAAACGTAGAAGGTGTCACCATTTTGGTCCCACACTGCCCACTGACAACAACTGGCTCCTCCGGGAACCAGCTGCTGACTCATCTCCTCACCCCTGACCCTGCCCTACCCTCAGTCCCTTGCCAAGGGGATGCTCTCCGGTCCACTACCATCCCCTCCAATCCTCAGTGTCCTCCGGAATCTCTGGCTGAGGGAATGGCCATTTATCACCATGCTTGATACACTCTTCCTTACTGTAGAGAAAAATCCTTATAAGTATATGCTGATCAAAAGTGATAGAACAAAAACAGGCCAATGAGACTGTGTGAGTTCCTACATCTTCCCATTTTATTCATTTTTTATTACCTGCCTGGCCCCGGGGAACAATTTGCCACTATGGCCTGAGAGTATCTTGCAGATGTCAGTCTCGCCGGACCCGTTGGCAGCACACGTGCTCAAGTCCAGTTGAGGAGCGCCCCCGCCCGGCCGCCTGCAGCGCAGCACACGGAGGGCCGGCTAGTTTTACATTCTGGCGCGCGGGGCAGCCCCCGCTTCGCTTTAGGACACCACTGAGCTGTGTGTTTGAGGTAATTAGTTCGGCTCTAAAATTAGCAGTTAAATAAATGTTAATGAACAGCTGTTCCCAATAAACAAGATAAATTGAAATTAATAATTGCCGTATTCATTTAACAAATGAATTACCCACTTTTTAAATACGCCGACGTAACACACGTGTGATCGCCTGCCAAGCTGGGGCCGCCTGAGGAAACGTATCCGGGGGCAGAACAGGGCAGCCGGGAGCCCACGGGCAGGGACCGCGCTGCCCGCCCCGAAGAGACCAGGGAAACGGGCGGCCGCCTCGGGAGCCGAGCGGGGCAGGGACAGCGCTGCCCGCCCCGAAGAGACCAGGGTAACGTGCGGCCGCCTCGGGAGCCGAGCGGGGCAGGGACAGCGCTGCCAGTTCTGAAGAGACCAGAGAAACATGCGGCTGCCTCGCCTGCTTCTGCCACTTTAGAAGGCAGAAATAAACAGCGATTGACTATAACCCAAACACCAGGAGGAAGCGGATAATCTCATTTTACCAAGGGTGGAATAAGGTTGTGCCAAGCATTTCTTGAAGGCATTCGGCTCAACAACATACCCTCTACCTCATTGAGGTTTTTTGTTGTTGTCGTTGTTTGAGACACAGTCTCACTTTACGGCTCTCCGTAGAGTGCTGTAGCATCCCAGCTCACAGCAACCTCCAGCTCTTGGGCTTAAGCCATTCTCTCGCCTCAGCCTCCCAAGTAGGTGGGACTACAGGCACCCGCCACAACGACCGGCTACTTTTTTGTTGTTATTGTCAGTTTTGTTTAGCAGGCCCAGGCTGGGTTCGAACCGACGGCCTCAGTGTATCTGGCACTGACCACTGACTATGGGTGCCAAGCCCTCATTGAGTTTTTTACTAGGGAAGTATTTGCTTGTGGCTTTTTCTTTTTTTTTAGACAGAGACTCACTTTGTCACCCTGGGTAGAGTGCTATTGAGTCATAGCTTACAGCAACCTCAGACTCTTGGGCTCAAGAGATTCTTTTGCCTCAGCCTCCCAAGTAGCTGGGACTACAGGCCCCACCACAGTGCCCAGCTATTTTTAGAGAGGAGGTCTGCTCTTGCTCAGACTGGTCTGGAACCCTTGAGCTCAGGCAATCCACCCACCTGGGCCTCCCAGAGTACTAGGATTATAGGCCTGAGCTACCGTGCCTGGCATTGCTTACGGCTCTTTACAGAACTCAGTTGTGTAGTAACCCAGGAAAAGAAAACCACCATAGATGTTGGATTTTAGGATGGAAGGGCATGAGCTTTGGAGGGACAGATCTAAGCTCCAGTCCCTACTACGCTAATTACCTCAGTTTCTTCGTCTGAGTAATGGGAACAACAGCTTCCTCATGGGGTTATTACAAGCTTTGCATGAGATCTTATAGGTCACATAGAACAGTGTTTGGCACTTATTCCTTGTTTATTACATATTAATTTCCCTCTATGCCATAGTGGAAAAAGCAGATTCCAAAGAACAAACTAAACCTTGATCTACCAGAGCCCTATACATGGATTGTGTCAGAGCTGGTCCGAGACTGGGAGGCCAATGTGAACCAAGGCCAGGGCTCTGCCTGGTGGACCTCACACTCTGGTGTCCTGCTGGGGCAGGCACATGAAACATAGTACAAAAATGCAATAGAACTTTGAGGTATGTGCTGTGATGAAACTAAAAGACAACAGAAAAGTGGCTGGATGACCTTAGCTATGACAGGAACATTTGAGGGAGACATTAAACCAACTTGTGCAAGTGACTTAAAGCTTGCTATGAGACCTCCAGGAAGAGCATTCCTGGAGGAAATGTAAAGAGCAAATGTAAAGACCCTAAAGTGGAAGTGAGTACTGGCATATTCCACAGGAAGGCCCCTAGGTAAGACCTTAGGGATATTATCTGGTTTTACTTTTTAAATATCACTCTGGGCCAAGCCTGTAATCCTAGCACTCTGGGAGGCTGAAGCAGAAGAATCCCTTGAGCTCTGGAGTTCAAGACCAGCCTAAGCAAGAGCAAGACTCCATCTCTAAAAATAGAAAACATTAGCCAAGTGTTGTGGTGAGCACCTGTAGTCCCAGCTACTTGGAGGCTGAGGCAGGTGGATAGCTGGAGCCCAGGAGTTTGAAGTTGCTGTGAGCTATGCTGATAAACCTGGCACTCTGCCTGGATAACAGAGTGAGACTTTGTCTCAAAAATAAAATAATAAAATAAAAATCACTCTGAGTGTCCAAGTGGGACAAAAGTGAAAAGAGGAAGATGAGTGACTCCTGGCAAGGAAGTAACTTGATGCAATTGGGGAAGAGTAAACAAGGCCTTCAATTATTTAGAAAAAATGTATTTCTAACATGAATGTTCTTTGTAATATTGTGTTTTATATTGACTCCAATCTTGCATAATAAACTTTTTGTGAACATTAAAAAAAAAAAGAAGGGGGCGGAGGCAAGATGGCTGACTGAAGCCAGCTTTCTACAGAGGCTCACCTCCAGAAGGACCGTTAAAGGACAGAAGTTTAGCAAGTAACCTGGTGGATTAGAGCTGAGCCTAGAGAGAAGGTTGAAGAATGCACATCAACCCTGCTGAGGTGAGCTGCAACCCCAAGGATACAAACAAAATCCATCACTAAGCAGATGGGAGTCCCCTCCCCCATGAGAATGGCTTGCAGTACGCCTTACAAACAAGTGAGTAGATCTCAAAAGTCCTCCCACCCAACAGGAGAGACCCTCTAAAAACTGGACTTACTTCCCCTACTAGGGTGCCATGGCGCTCTCCTGCCAGGCATAAAACTGTATATATTTTCTACCCGCAATTCTGAACTCCCAGCACTGCCCTCTGCTCTCTGAAGTCTGGAAGCCTGTCCCCCAGGAGTCCAGATTCTTGGGTATTTTCTCAAGAGGTGTGGACAGGGCATGGACTGCTGCTGGTCAGTGCTGATTCTGCAGCACAGGAGTGAGGAGAAGACAATCAGCTGAGAAGGAACCATACGGGAGCAGCAGCTGCAGCGGCAACAATAGGGCTCACCCCTGGATAGTTCAAAGTCACAACCCCTATCTTTCTGGACAACCAGAGGAGGCTGGGCATCTTCTCTGGTGGCAGCCACTGGCGGAACAGATCTGGGACAGAAACACAGGCCCCAACAGTAAAGGGTTTGCCTGGGGTGGTACTGGCATGGGTGGAGCATGGGGACTAGAATACGCATGCACAGAGCCAGCAGATTCTTAGGGTGGGGCCGACCCAGAGGACTGCTTTACTGAGCCTAAGATGCACCCAGCCCTCAGGGGATCATTAGCTGAGACAAAGGAGGGCAGGCAGAGGCTGGAATTGACAGCTAACGTTGCCGCTCCATACAAACTGCAGCTGAGATGGGGCAGCAGCACAGACAGGGCCTAAGGCACAGGTTCTGTGAACTCAAACAGCATCTTTTCTGAAGGGGAATGTAGTTGGGACAGAAACAAATTCTGTGAAGTTGTTCTGCTCTGTCAACAACATCAATCAGGAGCGGGGCTGATACTGAGTGAACAACCCTAGCCGCCATTAAGCACCCGAGGTTGTCAGGTCTCACCTCCGCCTGCTGGATAGTGGCAAAGAGCAGTGGCCTGGCTGAGGAGACATAGTTCTCCCTGTGATTCAGGCAGGTGCAAACCCCTGGAGTATCTCCTCATTGGAGGCAACTAGGTCATAGCCCTGCGGGGTTATCAGTGACTGGGTGTGACAGAGGTGCAAGGTGGGGAAGGAGCCATCAACCTTCCCAGACTAATCTATTTGCTGATAGATGAGTGACTCACGGAGCACCAGAGCAAGTCATATTTGAGTTGTCAGCAGAACCCTGTGATCCAGTTGCCAGACGCCTTTTCAACTCTCCCACCTGAGATAGGTGCTGACTGAGACAATTGATTTGGATCTCTTGAACTGGGCCAATTGCCCTAGGACTATCCAAGTGGAACCCTGGGTGTGTGGTTGTGGGAAGGTTTGATTTTTTTTTTTCAATTGTTGGTTGTTGGGGGTAAGGTGACTTAATTGCTGGTATTTCTCCACAGCTAAGACTTCAACCCAGAGTAGCTGATTCCCTAGGGTAGAACAGAGACCAGATAAAAACAAGACAGGACCACTTAGTCCCACCACACCAAGCAGGTCCCCAGTTTCTCAGGTGGTAGCACTGTACGTGTCCTTGGCAAAGCTCTAGGGGAAAGGTAGAGACGCCAGTCCCAGTTTGGGGGAAAAGGGCTGGTTTATAGCTTCTCTTGGAGCCCCCAACACAACTTTTCTTTATACACTCATCTAGTTAAATGGTGTAAAATAATTATGGGGGGAAATCAGCGGAAAAACTCTGGTAACATGAAGAACCAGAGTAGATCAACACGCCCCTCCCCAAGGAAAGATATGGCAGATGTAACTGAAAATGCCATTCATAAACAGATGGCTGACATGTCAGAAACTGAATTCAGAATTTGAATTGGATTTCAAACAAGATTAAAAGAATGGAAGAAAAGTTGGAATTAGAAATTCCATGAGCAATTCAAAAGTTGTCTCAAGAATTCAACAAATTTAAAGACAAAATCACCAAAGATTTTGACACATTGAGACAAGAATTTGCGGCTCTCAAAGATCTGAAAAATACAGTAGAATCCCTCAGTAACAGAGTAGAGCAAGCCGAAGAAAGGATTTCTGACATTGAAGACAAAGCTTTTGAATGCTCTCAAACTCTCAAAGAAGAAGAGAAATGGAGAGCAAAAATGCATCATTCTCTCAGAGAGCTCTGGGATAATTCAAAGAAAACTAATATTCACCTCATAGGAATCCCTGACCGTGATGAAGTGGCTTCTCAAGGCACAGAGGCTCTTCTCCATGAAATTATGAAAGAGAATTTTCCAGACATGACAAGAGATTCTGAAATTCAGATAGCAGACAGTTTCAGAACCCCAGCATGACTCAACCGGAATAAGACACCCCCCAAGCATATCATAATTAACTTCACGAAAGTTAATATGAAGGAGAAACTTCTGAAAGCAGCCAGACGTAAGAAAACCATAACCTACAAAGGGAAGAATATTAGAATGACTGCAGATCTCTCTGCTGAAACCTTTCGATCCAGAAACCTTTCAATCATCAACTTTTAATCTCCTAAAACAAAATAACTTTCAACCCAGGAGCCTGTATCCAGCTAAACTGAGTTTCATTTATAATTGAGAAATTAAATACTTTAATGACATTCACATGTTGAAGAAATTTGCCATAACTAAACCAGCTCTCCAGGACATTCTCAGACCTATCCTCCATAATGATGAGCACAATCCTCCACCACAAGAGTAAACTCACTCAGAAATTTTGGATCAAACTCCAACTTCCACAGTGGTGAAAGGATTAAAAATGTCCACTGGACTTTCGAAAAACTCGATACTCAAAATTCTACCAGGCTTATCAATATTCTCCATTAATGTGAATGGCTTAAATTGTCCTCTAAAGAGGCACAGGTTGGCTGACTGGATACAAAAACTCAGGCCAGATATCTGCTGCGTAGAAGAATCTCATCATACCTTAAAAGATAAATATAGACCCAGGGTGAAGGAATGGTCATCTATATTTCAGGCAAATGGAAATCAGAAAAAAGCAGGTGTTACAATTCTATTTGTAGATACAATAGGCTTTAAACCAACAAAAGTAAGGAAGGATAAGAATGGTCACTTCATATTTGTTAAGGGTAATACTCAATATGATGAGATTTCAATTATTTTTTTTATTTTTTTTTTTAACTTTTTTAATATTTTGCGATTTTTTTTTTTTTTATTGTTGGGGATTCATTGAGGGTGCAATAAGCCAGTTACACTGATTGCAATTGTTAGGTAAAGTCCCTCTTGCAATCATATCTTGCCCCCATAAAGTGTGACACACACTAAGGCCCCACCCGCCTCCCTCCATCCCTCTTTCTGCTTCCCCCCCCATAACCATAATTGTCATTAATTGTCCTCATATCAAGATTGAGTACATAGGATTCATGCTTCTCCATTCTTGTCATGCTTTACTAAGAATAATGTCTTCCACTTCCATCCAGGTTAATACGAAGGATGTAAAGTCTCCATTTTTTTTAATGGCTGAATAGTATTCCATGGTATACATATACCACAGCTTGTTAATCCATTCCTGGGTTGGTGGGCATCTAGGCTGTTTCCACATTTTGGCGATTGTAAATTGAGCTGCAATAAACAGTCTAGTACAAGTGTCCTTATGATAAAAGGATTTTTTTCCTTCTGGGTAGATGCCCAGTAATGGGATTGCAGGATCGAATGGGAGGTCTAGGTTGAGTGCTTTGAGGTTTCTCCATACTTCCTTCCAGAAAGGTTGTACTAGTTTGCAGTCCCATCAGCAGTGTAAAAGTGTTCCCTTCTCTCCACATCCATGCCAGCATCTGCAGTTTTGAGATTTTGTGATGTGGGCCATTCTCACTGGGGTTAGATGATATCTCAGGGATGTTTTGATTTGCATTTCTCTAATATATAGAGATGATGAACATTTTTTCATGTGTTTGTTAGCCATTCGTCTGTTGTCTTTAGAGAAAGTTCTATTCATGTCTCTTGCCCATTGATATATGGGATTGTTGGCTTTTTTCATGTGGATTAATTTGAGTTCTCTATAGATCCTGGTTATCAAGCTTTTGTCTGATTGAAAATATGCAAATATCCTTTCTCATTGTGTGGGTTGTCTCGAGATTTCAATTATTAATATTTATGCACCCAACCAAAATGTGCCTCAATTTATAAGAGAAACTCTAACAGACATGAGCAACTTGATTTCCTCTAGCTTCATAATAGAGATTTTAACACTCTTTTGGTAGTGTTGGATAGGTCCTCCAATAACCAGCTGAGCAAATAAATTTTAGATTTAAACTTAACCATCCAACATTTGGATTTAACAGACATCTACAGAACATTTCATCCCAACAAAACTTCATATTACACATTCTTCTCATCAGCCGATGGAACATACTCCAAAATCAATCACATTTAGGTCACAAGTCTATCCTCAGTAAATTTAAAGGAATAGAAATTATTCCTTGCCCCCAACAATAAAAAAAAAAAAAGTTAAAAAAAAAAATAAAAGAAATTATTCCTTGCATCTTCTTGGACCACCATGGAATAAACGTTGAACTCAGTAACAACAGGAATCTACATACTCATAGGTTATTAACCATGGAGGTTAAATAACCTTACGCTGAATGATAACTGGGTCATAGACGAGATTAAGAAGGAAATTACCAAAATGACAATGTAGACACGAATTATCAGAACCTCTGGGATATTGCAAAGGCAGTCCTAAAAGGGAAATTTATAGCACTGCAAGCCTTCCTCAAGAGAACCCAAAAGAAAGGAAGTTAACAACTTAATGGGACATCTCAAGCAACTGGAAAAGGAAGAACATTCCAACCCCAAACCCAATAGAAGAAAGGAAATAACCAAAATTAGAGCAGAATTAAATGAAATTGAAAACAAAAGAATTATACAACAGATCAATAAATCAAAAAGTTGGTTTTGGCTCGGCGCCTGTGGCTCAAGCAGCTAAGGTGCCAGCCACATACACCTGAGCTGGCGGGTTGAATCCAGCCCAGGCCCACCAAACAATGATGGCTGCAACCAAAAAAATAGCCAGGCATTGTAGTGGGTGCCTGTAGTCCCAGCTACTTGGGAGGCAGAGACAGGAGACTCGCTTGAGCCCAGGAGTTCAAGGTTGCTGTGAGCTGTGATGCCACACCTCTCTACCCAGGACAACAGCTTGAGGCTCTGTCTCAAAAAAAAACGTTGGTTTTTTGAAAAGGTCAATAAAACAGATAAACCTTTGGCTAACCTAACTAGGAAAAAGAGTAAAATCTCTAATTTCATCAATCAGAAATGACAAAGACGAAATAACAACAGACTCCTCAGAAATTCAAAAAATCCTTAATGAATATAATAAGAAACTTTATTCTCAGAAACACAAAAATCTGAAGGAAATTGACCAATACTTGGAAGCATGTCACCTTCCAAGACTTAGCTTGGACAGTTTAGTTGAACAGGCTGATATCAAGTTCTGAAATAGCATCAATTATACAAATCTCCCTAAAAAGAAAAGCCTGGGACCAGATGTCTTCACGTCAGAATTCTACCAAACCTTTAAAGAGGAACAACGACCTGTATTAATAAACCTTTTCCGAAATATAGAAAAAGAAGGAATACTACCCAACACGTTCTATGAAGCAAACATCACCTTGATCCCCAAACCAGGAAAAGACCCAACAAGAAAAGAAAATTATAGACCAATATCACTAATGAATATAGATGCAAAAAATATTCAACAAGATCCTTAACAAACAGAATCCAGCTACACATCAAACAAATTATACATCATGACCAAGTCGGTTTTATCCCAGGGTCTCAAGGCTGGTTCAATATATGTAAATCTAAAAATATAATTCAGCACATAAACAAATTAAAAAACAAAGACCATATTATTTTCTCAATTGATGCAGAAAAAGCTTTTGATAATATCCAGCATCCCTTCATGATTAGAACACTTAAGAAAATTGGTATATGGGGCGGCGCCTGTGGCTCAAGGAGTAGGGCACCGGTCCCATATGCTGGAGGTGGCGGGTTCAAACACAGCCCTGGCCAAAAAACCACAAAAAAAAAAAAAAAGAAAGAAAATTGGTATAGAAGGGACATTTCTTAAACTGATAGAGGCCATCTACAGCAAACCCACAGCCAATATCATATTGAATGGAGTTAAATTGAAGTCATTTACACTCAGATCAGGAACCAGGCAAGGTTGCCCATTGTCTCCACTGCTCTTTAACATTGTAAGGGAAGTTCTAGCCATCGCAATTAGGGTAAAAAGGCGATCAAGTGTATTCATATAGGGTCAGAAGAGATCAAACTTTCACTTTTCGCAGATGATATGATTGTATATCTGGAGAACACCAGGGATTCTACTACAAAACTCTTAGAAGTGATCAAGGACGGGACGGTGCCTGTGGCTCAGTGGGTAAGGCGCTGGCCCCATATATCGAGGGTGGCGGGTTCAAACCCGGCCCCGGCTGAACTGCAACCAAAAAATAGCTGGGCGTTGTGGCGGGCGCCTGTAGTCCCAGCTACTCGGGAGGCTGAGGCAAGAGAATCACTTAAGCCCAGGAGTTGGAGGTTGCTGTGAGCTGTGTGATGCCATGGCACTCTACTGAGGGCCATAAAGTGAGACTCTGTCTCTACAAAAAAAAAAGAAGTGATCAAGGAATACAGCAGCATCTCAGGTTATAAAATCAACATTCATAAATCACAGTCAGGGACTCTATTCTTTTCACAGTAATGTCAAAGAAGATGAAATATTTAGGAGTTTATCTAACAAAGGACATGAAAGATCTCTATAAAGAGAACTATGAAACTTTAAGAAAAGAAATAGCTTAAAATGTTAACAAATGGAAAAACATACCATGTTCATGGCTGGGAAGAATCAACATTGTTAAAATGTCCATACTACCCAAAGCCATATACAATTTTAATGGAATCCCTATTAAAGCTCCACTGTCATACTTTAAAGATCTTGAAAAAAATAATACTTTGTTTTATATGGAATCAGAAAAAACCTCTAATAGCCAAGATATTACTCAGAAATAAAAACAAAGCAGGAGGAATCACACTACCAGACCTGAGACCATACTATAAATCAATACTGATCAAAACAGCATGGTACTGGCACAAAAACAGAGAGGTAGATGTATGGAACAGAATAGAGAACCAAGCTACTTACCGTTATTTGATCTTTGACAAGCTGATTAAAAACATTCAGTGGGCGGGGCGGCGCCTGTAGCTCAAGGAGTAGGGCACTGGTCCCATATGCCGGAGGTGATGGGTTCAAACCCAGCCCTGGCCAAAAACCACAAAAAAAAAAAAAAACATTCAGTGGGGAAAAGATTCCCTGTTTAACAAATGGTGCTGGGTGAATTGGCTGGTGACCTGTAGAAGACTGAAACTGGACCCACACCTTTCACCATTAACTAAGATAGACTCTCACTGGATTAAAGATTCAAACTTAAGACATAAAACTATGAAAACACTAGAAGAAAGTTCAGGGAAAACCCTTGAAGAAATCAGCCTGGGTGAATATTTTATGAGGAGGACCCCCCGCCAGACAATTGAAGCAGCATCAAAAATACACTACTGGGACCTGATCAAACTATAAAGCTTCTGCACAGCCAAGAACACAGTAAGTAAAGCAAGCAGACTGCCCTCAGAATGGGAGAAGATATTTGCAGATTATGTCTCTGACAAAGGTTTAATAACCAGAATCCACAGAGGACTCAGACGTATTAGCAAGAAAAGAACAAGTGATCCCATCTCAGGGTGCGCAAGGGACTTGAACGGAAACTTCTCTGAAGAAGACAGGCATATGGCCTACAGACATATGAAAAAATGCTCATCATCCTTAATCATCAGAGAAATGCAAATCAAAACTACTTTGAGATATCATCTATCTCCAGTAAGATAAGGCCATATCACAAAATCCCAAGACCAGAGATGTTGGCATGGATGTGGAGAAAAGGGAACACTTCTACACTGCTGGTGGGAATGCAAATTAATACATTCCTTTTGGAAAGATGTTTGGAGAACACTTAGAGATCTAAAAATAGACCTGCCGTTCAATCCTACAATTCCTCTACTAGGCATATACCCAGAAGACCAAAAATCACATTATAACAAAGATATTTGTACCAGAATGTTTATTGTAGCCCAATTCATAATTGCTAAGTCATGGTTAGTAAAGTATCTCAAGAATGGAAGAAAAAGTATACAATGTACTCATCCCTACTATGAAACTAATTTATAGCTTTGACATGAAAGCTATAACCCAATTATAACCTAAGAATATGGGGAAGGGGGAAAGGGAGGAGAGGGGAGCGGGGAGGATGGGCGGAGGGAGGGTAATTGGTGGGACCACAGTTGTGGTGCATCTTACAAGGGTACATGTGAAACTTACTAAATGTAGAATGTAAATGTCTTAACACAATAACTAAGAAAGTGCCAGGAAGACTATGTTAACCAGTGTGATGAAAATATGTCAAATGGTATATAAAACCAGTGTATGGTGCCCCATGATAACATTAATGTACACAGCTATGATTTAATAATAAAAAAAATTAATTAAAAAAAAAGAAAAGTAAAGAGGAAGATAAGATTGGAGGTGTTCACAGATGGTGGCTTTCCATAAAATGTCCCAACCTACTGCTTCCCATGCTAGGGGATCCTCCCACCCCAGGAATTCCTGTGGCACCCAGTGTTCATCAAACATCCAAGCTCATTATTGATGGAAGGTGTTACTGCAAGTAGCAGGTGAGTAGCTGGGAGCTGTACCTAAAGGGTGATGACAGGGCCCTCTTCTTCACCCCTCTCTGTGTGTTCCTTTGTCCCTCTCCCAACTTTCAACATACAGACAGCTTGTTAGTGGGAAGATCTGCATGTGGATAGATAATGGCTTGTGTTTATAACATGAAAATACCATAGGCCCTTTCAGTATTTCCGAGTGGTTCAGAGACCGTGGTCAGCCTGGTCTGTGTCCCAGCCCTGCTGTTTTTTGCTTGTGCAACCTGAACAATTTACTTCATCTCTTTCATGTGTCAGTTTCCCCCTCTCTGGAAGTGGGGAGGGTAACACCTAGACCTTGAAAAGATCAGTGGCAGAACATGGAAACAGCATAGAAGTGTGTCCAGCACATGGTAAGTCCTCAGTAAATGTTGGCCCTTAGTAATAGGCCCTCCGAGGGCTGCTCAGTAGCTCACGCCTGTAATTCTAGGACTCTGGGAGGCCGAGGTGGGTGGATTGCCTGAGCTCACAAGTTCAAGACCAGCCTGACCGAAAGCAAGACCCCATCTCTAAAAATAGCTGGGCATTGTGGTGGATGCCTGTAGTGCCAGCTACTCAGGAGGCTGAGGCAAGAGGATTCCATGAGCCCTAGAGTTTGAGGTTGCTGTGAGCTATATCTGCACTCTACTAAGGGTGACAAAGTGAAACTATCTGCAAACAAAACAAAACAAAAACACTACTCTGTACAGAGTTCTTCTCACTGATGGATACAAATCCTGTTTCAATGATGACCAAAATTTGGCTGTAAAATATTCTGTTATATTCAAAACTTTGCAAAACTAGTGTTAAAATTACTTCATAGATAGGAAAGTTTGTAGGTTTAGATTAAAAGCTAATTTATGGATCCAGTGACAAACTCTTTGGTCACAGCAGAGATTTCTTTGCAGCAAGTATGAGGTGCTCTAAATTTCATAGTAACATGACATCAAGTACAAGCAAAGTTAGAGGAGACAGAACTCTCATACATGGATGAAAAGGGTGTAAAATTGTGTAGCCAGTGTAGAGGACAGTTTGGCCATTATTTTAAATAAGCAACAGCTTCAATCCACCAATTCATTTCTCAATGTCTGGTCTGGAATATGACACCCAAGTGTGCATAAGAAACAATATCTAAGGGTGTCAGGGAGGCCAAGGCAGGGGGATTGTCTGAGCTCACAGGTTCAAGATCAGCCTGAGCCCACCGAGACCCGGTATCTAAAAATAGCTGGGCATTGTGGTGGGTGCCTATAGTCCCAGCTACTTGAAAGGCTGAGACAAGAGAATCACTTGAGCACAAGAATTTGAGGCTGCTGTGAGCTATGATGCCACGGTTCTGTATTGGGGGCAAGAAAGTGAGACTCTGTCTCAAAAAAAAAATCTGTTGCAAAAAAAAAGAAAAGCTGGGCAGCACCTGTGGCTCAGTCAGTAAGGTGCCGGCCCCATATACCGAGGGTGGCAGGTTCAAACCCAGCCCCGGCCGAACTGCAACAAAAAAATAGCCAGGCGTTGTGGTGCGTGCCTGTAGTCCCAGCTACTCAGGAGGCTGAGGCAAGAGAATCGCGTAAGCCCAAGAGTTAGAGGTTGCTGTGAGCCGTGTGACGCCACCGCACTCTACCCGAGGGCGGTACAGTGAGACTCTGTCTCTACAAAAAAAAAAAAAAGAAGAAAAGCTGGAAATAACCAAAATGATCACCCATAGAGAAATGGCTAAGAAATGGCTAAACAAATGATAGTTTCTTAATATGAAATGCACGCAATGGTAAATGAAATACAGTATAACTACAGTAGGACCTCTATAAGTTGACTATCCAAGGGACTATCACAGGCTGGTCAATATACAGACGTGGTCAATGTAAGGAGCTAGGCCTATAGTACTGATACGTACATGTGGTGCATGGCCAGTCTAAGAAAATTAGGTCAAATTAAGGAGGTGGTGGGAGGGGTTCCAACTAAGGAGGTTCTACTGTATATGTACTAATATGCTGAGAGATCCTAAATATATTGTACCAGAAAGAACAAGTGGCCAAATTGTATGTGTGGTATAAGTTTAGTATTATGTACTTTTTTTTTTTTTTTTTGCAGTTTTTGGCCTGGGCCGGGTTTGAACCCGTCACCTCCAGCATATGGGACCGGCGCTCTACTCCTTTGAACCACAGGCACTGCCCTAGTATTATGTACTTTAATAGACAGGTTTGCATGGCAGAGATTGCCAGTTGCCTTCTCCCCTGCTATTTAATAACAGAATCATGATTTCATTTGGTGTTTCAATGACTTTGGCTGAAAGACAACACTCCCAGCTCCTCTGCAGCTAGCTGTGACCTTATAACTAAATTCGGATCAAGGAGATGTAATCAGAAGTGTATGAAATGAGACTTCCTACTTCTTTCTACATCTGACCTTGAATGCAGAGCGAATGGCTAGAGCTTTTGCCACCTATTGAACCAGGGGCTGACCTTGAGGGTGAAAACAGTGGACAAAGGATGACAAACTGGTGCCTGGATCCCTGATGACACCGTGGCATCAACGGGCCAGCCCTGGACTGTCCGCCTTCTGGCTTTCCTTATCTGAGAAAGAAACTGCTAACTGACTTAAGGTCTAGTTACTTAAGATTTTCCTATCATAAGCAGCCAAACGTAATCCTAAGTAATACAGCAGGCAAATCCAACAATCTGCAAAATCTGCAAAGATAGACACTAAACTAATATCAGTTGTTACCGGGCGGCGCCTGTGGCTCAGTCGGTAAGGCGCCGGCCCCATATACCGAGGGTGGCGGGTTCAAACCCGGCCTCGGCCGAACTGCAACCAAAAAATAGCCGGGCGTTGTGGCGGGCGCCTGTAGTCCCAGCTACTCGGGAGGCTGAGGCAAGAGAATCGCTTAAGCCCAGGAGTTGGAGGTTGCTGTGAGCTGTGTGAGGCCACGGCACTCTACCGAGGGCCATAAAGTGAGACTCTGTCTCTACAAAAAAAAAAAAAAAAAAAAAAATATCAGTTGTTACCTTGGGGAACAAGAGAAGAGGACTGTGAATACAGAGAGAAGTCCAAGAACAATATAGCCCTGTGTTTTCCATTGAATTTTTTTGGAGAATTCATTCATGTATTTGTACAACTGAAAATTGAGGTTAAAATAGAAGAAAAACAGCCATTTAAAATTAAAGAAAGAAAGAGCTGGGCAGGCTCCGGGCTGCAGAGCTGCCTCTCACCACGCCCCACTGAACACACACAAAGCTGAGCCACTTTAGCTACCACCTCCCTGAGGGACTCTTACCTGACGGTCAGCTGGCCGCCCCCATCAGAAACAGTTCACCTGCAGACTGACCATCCAAAACCATCCAGCAGGCAATGAGCCTGGTCCCTTCCAAATGAATCTCAGCTGAGATGGTTGCCAGGCTTTGTAATCACTGAATCCCAAGGCCTCCGAAGGTGAGAGTTAGGTTCAATTGCCCAGGTGAAAGACAGAACTCTCCATAGCGTGGCGTATACCTATTTTTCCTGATTTGTCTTAACCACTTGTTCTTTTTACTCCAGCCACCTCTGCCTTGTATTGACTATGTTTTCTTCTAACTCAGAGCTTTGGAACAAGTTTATTTTAAGCTCCCCCAGCACCACCATCACCACCAACAGAGCTTTGGTTGAAGATAGTTGATACCACAGGCAAAATGTTTTAATGGTACATGATAAGAAACATGAGGGAAGATGTTGAAATATTAAAGCAAGTCTACTTTTTTGTCTGTAGTATTCTCGACTCCTCCCTTTTGAAGAAATACTATGGAATTTCCCCTTTGTAAAAAGAGACAAATAGGGCGGCGCCTGTGGCTCAGTGAGCAGGGCGCCGGCCCCATATACCGAGGGTGGCAGGTTCAAACCCAGCCCCGGCCAAACTGCAACCAAAAAGTAGCCGGGCATTATGGCCAGTGCCTGTAGTCCTGGCTGCTCGGGAGGCTGAGGCAAGAGAATAGCGTAAGCCCAAGAGTTAGAGGTTGCTGTGAGCCATGTGACACGACGGCACTCTACCCAAGGGCGGTACAGTGAGACTCTGTCGCTACAAAAAAAAAAAAAAGAGAGACAAATAAGTCTGGGCCATTTATAGCATTCCCAGGTCTTCACAGACTGCAGGCCAAATTCAACTTACTAACATGCCTTTATTTTATTTTTCTTTTTTTAAGTGATGCTTTAAAAGAAATGAAGCAATGTTTTTATTTTTATTTATTTATTGTTAAATCATAGCAGTGTACATTTGTGCGATCAAGGGGTACAATGTGCTGGTTTCATATACAATCTGAGATATTCTCATAGAACTGTTCAACGTAGCCTTCATGGCATTTTCTTAGTTATTCTATGTAGACATTTGTATTCTGCATTTAGTAGGTTTCACCTGTACCCATTCTAACCAATATTTTTAAATGAGAAAGTTTGGGAGCTCTGGAATGTTTTCCTCTCTTGAAACATCAGAAGACACTGAAACATCAGGGTTTTCTTCTCACAGGCAACCATCATCTAGAACCATGTGCAAGCTGGTCCTCTCAGACCTGCATAGCCTCTGGGGTTCACTGAGATTTCCACTCCCACACCATCCAGGCATTGCAAGTCCCCCAAAGCACAAATTATTTTTGTGGCTATTAAGAAGGTGCTTTACTCTGCCGCCCTCTGCTGGCGAAATCCATGCAACGGCAGAAAACTACCAACTCAACTGTTGATAACCATTGGTAAGTAGGTCAATCACTCAGAAACAAAATTCTCTTTATCCACACACCTTCTTCCAGCATCAGATGATATACATTTGTGAAATGCAAACTGAATTTCACCTTTACACACTACCACTTAAAAAGTGAATAAGAATGTCAAACATCAAATAAAAATTTATTATTACACTTTAGATTTATTTGTGAAAAGAATGCAGAACCATTTGATTTCCATAACAAAAGATTTAAGTCCCCCCAATATTCAGTCTATTAAGTAATTTTCTATCATACTTTTATATTCCAAATGATGAATATTGCATATTAATTAAGTCCTAAAGTTTCTGTGAGGTACATGCACTTCACCACCTTGGACTGTGGTGCTAAACTTGTCACAGCAAGGAGCTCCCAGGAGTCACTGCAGAACCAGAACAGGAGGCTCTTCATCATTGAATTACTGCAAAGCACAAACCTGCAAGCAGGAAGAAATCATGACTTCGCAGGGTATTTTCCATCTGTGTGCAGTTTTATAGCCCACTCCAATGCAGTACACTTTGAGAAACAAGTATTCAAGAAATTTCTGCTCTGTGTTTTACCACCATCCCCTTTTCTTGAGAAGATGAACTATGACATGAAAGTCAAGCTACACTCTTGATCACACCCTGCAAGCTAATCACCAGGTTCCCAACTAGCAGTGGGAAAGGCTGAAGAAACCCAAGCACCAAATTTTTTGCAGCTGAACTAGAAATCTAAAAGCAACTGCCAATTTCACCTGATCAAAAACTCTTGTGGAAGTACAGTAAAACCCACAGTGTGTAAGACCAATCCGAATTAGCCAACACTAAGAATTATAATTCTTATAGAAATTCTGTTTCACTAGTTTATTTTCTTTCTTTCTTTTTTTTTTTTTTGAGACAAAGTCTCACTCTGTCACCCTGGGTAGAGTTCTGTGGTGTCATCGCAGCTCACAGCAACCTCAAACTCCTGAGCTCAAGCGATCCTCTTGCCTCAGCCTCCCAAGAAACTAAGACTACAGGCACCTGCCACAATTCTCAGCTAGTTTTGGTTTCGTTTTGTTTTGTTTTGATTTAATTTTTTTCTTTCTATTTTTATTGTTTTTATTATTATTATTTTTTTAGAGACAGAGTCTCACTTTGTTGCCCATGGTAGAGTGCTGTGGCATCACAGCTCACAGCAACCTCCAGCTCTTGGGCTTAGGCAATTCTCTTGCCTCAGCCTCCCAAGTAGCTGGGACTACAGGCGCCCACCACAATACCTGGCTATTTTTTGTTGCAGTTTGGCTGGCGCAGGGTTCAAACCCGCCACACTCTGTATATGGGGCTGGCCCCCTACTCACTGAGCCACAGGTGCTGCCCTTTCTTTCTATTTTTGGTAGAGACAGGTTCTCACTCTTGCTCAGACTGGTCTTGAACTCCTGAGCTCAGGCAATCCACTTGTCTCAGCCTCCCAGATGCTAGGATTACAGGGACGAGTCACCCTGCCTGGCCTGTGTCATTAATTTCACATACATGTACAACTTGGAGTCACAGCAGAGCTATTTTCCATGAAGCAGTTAATCAATGCAGAAGAATAAATGGTTTTTCTTCAACTACATATATTTGCCTAAGGTGAATGTACTTTAATCTTCTAAACTCCCAGTTTTCTGGGAGTCCCTGAGACTCTTTCAAGGGGCCCACAAGATCAAAACAATGTTCTAACAATACTGAAGTGTTATTTGCCTTTTTCACTCTCATTCTATCATGAGTGTACAGTGGAGTTTTCTAGAGGCCACATGACATGATGTGTAACAAATTGAATGCAGAGGCCGAAAGGAGAATTCCGCCCCATTCTAGTAAGCCAGACACTAAATAGATCTGCAAAAACAAAACACTATCACCATTCTTATTGACTTGCTAAATGTTTTTGTTTTCGAAAGTAATTATTTCTAATAAAAATATTACTTATATTAACATATAATGCATCAGTTACGCACAGTGGCTCATGTCTGTAATCCTAGCACTCTAAGAGGCAGAGATGGGTGGATTGCCTGAGCTCAGGAGTTCAAGACCAGCCTGAGCAAGAACAAGTCTGAGACCCTGAGACTCCAACTCTTTGGGAGGCTGAAGCAAGAGGATCACTTGAGCCCAAGAGCTGAGGTTGCTGTGAGCTATGACAGCACATCATTCTACCCAGGGCAATTGAATTAAATTCTGTCTCAAAAAAATAAAAAATAAAATGATGAATTAATATTTAAATTTTCTTTCAGCTTAAGTTTCTAATAAGGTAAATATTGATAGCTATAACCCACATGTAAAAATCCCTTTGGCGGTCCTGGACAATTTTTTTTAATTTTATAATTGGTTTTAACAAATGAAACTCTATCTAAATATTTGGAATTTTTTTCTTTTTTTGTAGAGACAGTCTCACTTTATCACCCTCAGTAGAGTGCCGTGGCATCACACAGCTCACAGCAACCTCCAACTCCTGGGTTTAGGTGATTCTCTTGCCTCAGCCTCCCTAGTAGCTGGGACTACAGGCGCCCGCCACAACGCCCGGCTATTTTTTTGTTGCAGTTTGGCCAGGGCTAGGTTCAAACTCGCCACCCTCGGTATGTGGGGCCTGCGCCCTACCCACTGAGCCACAGGCACTACCCAGTCCTGGACAATTTTTAAATTGTAAAGGAGTCCTAAGAATAAAAAATTTCAGAACCACTATTTTAAACACTTGCTTACTAGGTTAGTCCAGCTCTCTAAAACTGATTTCATTTGAAAGAATCCTTTCTGCAATAATCAACAACGTAAAGAGTGAATCAGGGGTTCAGAATTCAGCCCCCAAAGCTGTTGCTGCCAACAGGCCTCAATATCCCACCCTCACTTGCCAAAACTACTTTTCACTTCCTCAGTTGAAGCACCCCATTCCAATCCACTTGCTTGAACAACATGCTTTAGCGCATCGGTTCTCAACCTGCGGGTCGTGACCCCTTTGTAACAATGAAAATACATCCCGCATATCAGATATTTACATTACGATTCATAACAGTAGCAAAATTATAGTTATGAAGTAGCAACAAAAATAATTTTATGGTTGGGGGGTCACCACAACATGAGGAACTGTATTAAAGGGTCACGGCATTAGAAGGCATTAGGAAGGTTGAGAACCACTGCTTTAGAATGATTATTTAATATGATACATTTTTTTTTTTTTTTTGTAGAGACAGAGTCTCACTGTACCGCCCTCTGGTAGAGTGCTGTGGCATCACACAGCTCACAGCAACCTCCAACTCCTGGGTTTAGGTGATTCTCTTGCCTCAGCCTCCCTAATAGCTGGGACTACAGGCACCCACCACAACGCCCATCTATTTTTTTGTTGCAGTTTGGCTGGGGCTGGGTTTGAACCCGCCACCCTTGGCATATGGGGCCGGCGCTGCCCAATATGATACATTTTTTAATTTGATGACCACTTACTATTTGCCAAGCCTTTGGCCTTCATTATTATCTAACTGAAGTGTTCCCAATGTTGTCTGGAATGTGATAAGCCTTCATTAAATGTTAGTGATGATGATGGTGGCCTTACAGTAATCCTATGAGGACAGTATTAATATTATTCTTCACATACAGATGAGGAAACTGAGGCATGAAAATGCAACTAGGAGGCTGGGTGTGGTGGCTCACAGCAGTATCCCTAGCACTCTGGGAGGCTGAGGCAGGAGGGTTGCATGAGTTCAGGAGTTGGAGACCTGAGTTCAAGCAATCTTGAGCAAGAGCGAGATCCCAACTCCACTAAAAATAGAAAAATTAGCTGGATGTTGCGACATCTGTAGTCCCAGCTATTTGGGAAGATGACACATGAAGATCACTTGAGCCCAAGAGTTTGAGGTTGCTGTGAGTTATGATGACCCCACAGTACTACCCAGGGCAGCAGAGTGAAACTCTGTGAAAGAAAGAAAGAAAGAAAGAAAGAAGGGAGGGAGGGAGGGAAAAGAGAAAAGTAAACAAAGTGCAACTAGCTCAAGTTCACAGAGCTCATAAGTGGCAGACCTGATTCCAGTCCATTCTGTCTAAATCTAAAGTTCATGCACCAAACACTTCTGCTTTGCTGTACACCAGAGCTTCTCAGACCTCACCACGCAGATGGATCGTCTGAAGTTCTTGTTAAAAGCAGGCTCTGGGGACGGTGCCTGTGGCTCAGTGGGTAGGGTGCCGGCCCCATATACCGAGGATAGCGGGTTCAAACCCAGCCCCGGCCAAACTGCAACAAAAAAATAGCCAGGCGTTGTGGCTGGCACCTGTAGTCCCAGCAACTCGGGAGGCTGAGGCAAGAGAATCGCGTAAGCCCAGGAGTTGGAGGTTGCTGTGAGCTGCGTGACGCCAGACATCACACACGTCTATCAAGGGTGATAAAGTGAGACTCTGTTTATACAAAATAAAAAAAGCAGGCTCTGATTGGGCAGCACCTGTGGCTCAAAGGAGTAGGGCGCTGACCCCATATGCCAGAGGTGCTGGGTTCAAACCCAGCCCTGGCCAAAAACTGCATTAAAAAAAAAAAAAAAAAAAGCAGGCTCTGATTACGGAGGTCTTGAGTGGGACCTGGCATTCTATATTTCTGAAAAGTTTCCAGGGAGTGTCAATGTTGCTGGTCCTCAAACCACAGTTCAGCAGAAGATCGCAAGCCTCTGCTCTCACAGGCATCTGAACCAGTTTTGTCATGTGTCTGTTTTCCTCAGTCTATAAATACTCAAAAATGCTTACCCTAATTAAAAATAGCTCCACCCACGTCCTATTCAACAATAGTCACTCCTCTTCATTCACCCTGTTTTTGTATATTACTCACTGACAACACAAACTGCCTTGGAAACACATTCAGACTTTCTCCATCAGCGGAACGATGAGAATTTTGAGTTGTCACCAGGGGGCGCTGCCCACTAAATCAGCAACGCACACTCGGCCGCAGCGTCTTGGTACAGTAGTGAAATTGTGCAACGGATGAACATATTATTAAAAATGAATGGAAATTGGGGCTTGGGGGGTCCAGGGAAGGCAGCCTACAAAGTAATATATATGTCAATGTTTAAGCACTGACAAAGATTTAGGACTGAAAAAACCCACTGGTTTGACTCGTGACTTTTTTTTTCAAATTCCTTACAAATGCACCAAAACATTGGAAGTCATTACTTAGTTACACATTTGTTTGATGCTCAATATGTTGCAGAACATTCCAAGTACACTACTTTGTATAACTATTGGGCCCTTGTTTCCTGTGTAGAGTTTAAGCTCTATTGAGTGGAGGCCACACCTGAGACTTCCATAACTTCCGCTATGGTAATAGTAGGAAAATCTAAAACCTTGATTTATCTGAGTAATCAAACATCTTCCCACCCTCCCACCTTTGACTTGCTTTGTAGGAGAAAGAGGCACCTCACCCGGCAAAAGAGCTGAACCCCAGCTTCATTCTGAAACATAATGTATGGGTTGAACTGTGTTCCCCCCAAATTTTATATGCTGAAGTCCTCACCCCCGTCTGTGTCTCAGAAAGTTATCTTATTTGAAGTTTGGGTCTTTACATAAAAGTGATCAAGTTAGGGGGGCACTTGTGGCTCAAGGAGTAGGGCACAGGCCCCATATACCAGAGGTGTGGGTTCAAAGCCAGCCCCGGCCAAAAACTGCAAAAAAAAAAAAAAAAGTGATTAAGTTAAAATGAGATCATTGGGTGAACCCTGATCCCATATAACTGATCTCCTTATAAAAAGCAGAGAGTAGGAGGCAGGCACACAGGGATAGTGCCACGTAAACATGAAAGTAGAGATGGGGGTGTCATATATACAAGCCAAGGAGCCCCAGAACTTGCCAGAACCCAGCAGCTGCCAGGCGAGCAGCATGGACCAGATTCACCTCCACACCTCTCAGAAGGGACTAAACTTACTGACACCTTCATCTTGGACTTTAGCCTCCAAACGTGGGATGATACGTTTCTGTTTTTTCAGCCACCAGTTTGTGGCACCCTGTTCCAGTGGCCCTAGTAATCTACCATCACAAGTTCCAGGTGTAAACTGGCATCAAAGCACAGCCGGCCAGCACCCTCCCCTTTGTGTCCGGTAGGGTGAGCGTCATTTTTATAACAATGACCCTACAACAGTCCATGTTCAACCAATCAAAGAAAGATAACCAAGAAAAGTGAGCTAGAGCTTCTTTTTTTGAGACAGAGTTTCTCTTTGTCACCCTCAGTGGAGTGCCATGGTGTTAAGTTCACAGTAACCTCCAACTCCAGGGCTCCAGTGATCCTCTTGCTTTAGCTTCCTAAGTAGATGGGACTACAGGTACCTGCCACAATGCCTGTCGTTTTTAGAGGTGAGGTCTTGCTCTTGCTCAGGCTGATCTTCAACTCCTAACCTCAAGCAATTCACCCGTCTCGGCCTTCCAGAGTGCTAGGATTACAGGCGTGAGCCACCATGCCCAGAGTGAGCTAGAGCTTTTTTTTTTTTTTTTAAGTTTATGTATTTATTTATTTATTTATTTATTTGCAGTTTTTCTTGCCGGGGCCGGGTTTGAACCCACCACCTCCAGTATATGGGGCTGGCGCCCTACTCCTTGAGCCATAGGCACCGCCTGAGCTAGAGCTTTTTGAAGAAATTTTTTTTACACCAAGAATCAAAAATACTTTCCAGAAAATTATCCATATTGCCCTATCTCTGATAGTCTAATTAAATGAAGTTTTTACTATAATTCTGCTATCAACAGTTGAAGAACCAAATACGAAATTTTGAAAACCAAAAGATTTCATCGAATCAAAATACCTTTCTTGGCCTTTTTATTCCAAGCAAGGGACTGTAAAGCTTAATGCACAGAGCAGGGCTGCTTATTGTAAAGGCAAGTTTGCAATGAAATTTAGTAGGATCACACTCAAAATTATACACATGTACATACTTTATTTATAAAGACACATTAAAAGACCTATGGAAGAGTATTCACCAAACTACCAAATAACTTTTGCAGTAAGCAGGGCTACTGTTGAGAGAAGGCCCAAAATGAATGAAATGTTTGGGTTCCAGCGAATGCCACAGGTAAAATAATCATTCTGCGTGAGAAATGCAGACAGAGTCCCACTGCACAAATTTCTACCACCCCCAGTGGCTGATCCCATACCTCCCTCTGAAAATGCATCCCCAGGACTGCAATTATCAGAAAGGAAACCACCATACCTCCCTCTCAAAATGCATCTCCCACGACTGCAGTTATCAGAAAGGAAACTTGTTTCAAAGATGAGTCAGTGCTTTGTGGCCCAGGTGCCAAAGCTGGAGCACTTGGTATCAAATTCCGGGCCTATCATTCACTAGCTATATGACTTGGGATCATTCACTTACTCCTTGCATCTGGAAAATGGACACAATAAAAATGTTTATTTGTTTATTTGAGACAGTTTCACTTTGTCACTCTCGGTAAAGTGCCATGGCAACCTAGCTCACAGCAACCTCAAATTCTTGGGCTTAAGCAATCCTCTTGTCTCAGCCTCCCAAGTAGCTGGGACCACAGGTGCCTACAACAATGCCCAGCTATTTTTAGAGACAGGGTCTTGCTCGAGCTCAGGCTGGTCTTAAACTCCTGAGCTCAAGCAATCCACTTGCCTCAGCCTCCCAGAGTGTTAGGATTATAGATGTGAGCCTCCCTAGGCCCAGCCCTGAAAAATGTTGACGTTTTAAGGTGTGTGTGGAGATATAGATAAAGAGCCTGGCACTTAGTCCTCTGTTAAGTACAGGCTATTATAATTACTATTTGAACTTAAGCAATAACAATTTTTTTAATCTTTGCTTTTAGCTTCATGAAGGTGTGATTGACAAATTAAAATTGTATCTATTTAAGGTGTATAACACAATTTTTTAAATATATCATCTACACTTGGTATCTATCCACACGAGACTGGTTCCAGGACATCCTGTGGATACCAAAATCCGCAGATGCTCAAGTCCCAGATACAAAATGGTGTAGTATTTACATATAACCTCTGCACCTCCCTCTGTTTACTTTACATCATATCTAGGTTACTTATAATACCTAATGCAATACAAATGATATGTAAATAGTTGTTATATTTTATTGTTTAGGGAATAATAACAAGAAAAAAGTCTGTACGTGTTCAGTACAGATGCAGTTTTTAAAAATTTTTCAATTTTTATGTATTTGAATCCACAGATAAGTCAGCCTTGGATACAGAGAGCAGACCACAAATATACTATATACTGTGAAAGAGTGACTACCGTCTAGCTAATTACCATAGTCATCAACTCACATAATAATTAACTTTTTTGGTATTCTTACCACACGGATAAAAAAAAGAGCAATAATAATTTTAAGAGGCTACTGGAGACCTGCAATGGTTCCTTGCCCAGCAGTAGACTGTCATATTTGTCACTTGCTCAAGACTTAATAGGAAAAGACCTTGAAATAAATGATACAAAGAACTCAAAGACACAACATGGTTCAACTACCTATGTAATCACTGTGCTCATAGAAGACAGAAAATTCAAAAGCTATGGCAAGTTTGAAAGCCAACTCAATGATCTTCAGAGCCAATGATCTTCAGAGCCACGTAGGCAAGGATGGCTTTTTCTAAAAAACAATTGCTAAGGCTAGTTCTGAGCAGACATGGGATCCTAAAGGACGCGCCTTCCTCCCGTGCACCCTGTCCCTCATGAAAACGAAAGAGCATTTAGCCATTCTAAAGATACAGATCTGCATACACTGATAACACAGAAAGTCACTTATAATCTGAAGTGAAAAATCAAATTTTCAATGGCATCTGGGAGGATCGTTCAAAACTATATACGTGTATAAAATGTATTTGAAAACATGCACATGGGGAGGTATCATATCTCACCTTCCCCGTGTAGCTTTCCCTGACAAACCCAGGAACTCTCCTGCCTCGGGGCTTTTTATTTCAAGATTCTATCAGTGATTCATATACAATATGAGAGTTCCAGAGAGGTATCCCAAGGATGACAATAGGAAAGGGGCTGGGAGGAGGGCAGGGCTTTGGAAAACAGGACGGTGTTTCCACCCTAACCCTTGCTTTGAATTGTATAACTCTCTTTTATCTGCTGTGTATACTGGACTTCTGCCTGAGAATTTATCTGCACAAAAGCCTTCCACAGCTGAAGTGTGAACACCATCCCATAACATGAATTTGGTACTTGCCTTACAACACTCCTAATGGTATGATTTTATGTAACATTACTGACGACCATTTCACCAAAGCACACTCTGTCTCCCCACAGTGTCTTCAAAGACTTGAGAGGACTTTAGTCCCACTTGCCTGACTTTCCCGCGGTTTCTATAATGGCCTCATAGATTCTTGTCAAATGTTAAACAAGTTCTTTAACTTGAACATTGATCTTTAAGGGAGACTGTCAGACTAAACAGCACCCCAGATAGTTCTGCCAAAGTCTAGTTTCCCCTGGCTTCTCACGTGACATCTGAAATCCTGTCTCAGCCAGGCTGGGTGGCTCACGCCTGTAATCCTAGCACTCTGGGTGGCTGAGGCAGGTGGACCACCTGAGCTCAGGAGAGCCAGAGTAGCCTGAACATGAGTGAGACCTCATTTCCTAAAAAAAAAAACTAGCCAGTTGTTGTGGAGGGTGCCTGTAGTCCCAGCTACTCGGGAGGCTGAGGCAAGAGAATTGCTTGAGCCCAAGAGTTTGAGGTGAGCTATGATGCCATGGCACTCTACCAAGGACAACAGAGTAACTCTGTCTCAAAACAAACAAATGAAATCCTGTCTTACTATTACCTCCCTCCATGAAGAACATCCTTTTCAGAAGCATTTGCAAAGGTTACAACAATCATACCTCAAATGACATTTGATACCAATTACTAATAACTATCAAATCCGGTACTATGCTCAAAAGTGGGCCTGGGTTTGGCTTAGACTTGAACACTAGACATGGAAGAACAAAGAGCTGTGCTGTCCAGGGTGGGAGCCACATGGGGCTATTTCAGTTTAAATAACTAACATTAAATACAATTTGAAATTCAACCCCATAATTGTCCTAACCACATTTGACTGGTGGCTCCATACTGGACAGTGCTGGCATCACAGAAAGTTCAAGTCACCAGCTCACCATTTCATAAAGTGTGTTCTGAAGAACACTAGCCCGGTAAGATAGTAAGATCTTGTCTAAATTAACCTAGAAAATTCTGCATTCTAAATCCCCTGCCTTATGTATTAGAATATTAATACTGCAAACGCCAGTTTAGCCATCTATTAGTAATGGGACCTTGAGCAAGTTACTTTGTTTATTATTAGCATGACGACGATAATGATTTAGGGTGTACAAAGATAGTTTTGTCTCATGGACACATTACATAGTGAAGTCTGGACTTTCTGTGTAACTTTCACTCAATTAGTGTACATAGTACTCATTGGGTAATCTCTCACTTTGAACCTCAGCTTCTTCATTAGAGAACCGAGACTAATGGAACCCCTCAGCATTGTCAGGAGTATGAAATGAGTTGACTCATGTAAAACTTGAAGTGCTTCACAAAATCTCAACACATAAAAACTGCAGTAATTATTCTTCAAAGTTCACAGAAGTCCCATTTAACTTTGTTTAGTCCAGCATTTCCCAAATTTTACTGCCATCAATTTTTTTTTTTTAGAATATATGAAAGACATAATAATGGCCCTCTCAAAGATGTCTCTACCCTAATAATTCCAGGAACCTGTGAATATATGGCCTTACATGGCAAAAGGAACTTTGCAGTTGTGATTAAGCCAGGATTTTGAGATGGGGAGATTACCCTGAATTATCCAAGTAGGCCCAACACAATCACAAAGGTCCTTTATAAGAGGGAGGCAGGAGAGTCGGAGATGATGGCTGAAGCAGAAGCCAGAGAGAGACTGGAGGATGCTATGTGCCTGACGTTGAACATGGGGGTGGGACTCAAGAGCCAAGCCACAGGGGCAGGGACTTCCTAGAATCTGGAACCAGATTCTCTCCCACGGCCTCCAGAAGGAGCACAGCACTGCTGACACTTAACTTTAGGACATCTGACCTTTAGAATGGTGAGTTTTAAGCCACTAAATTTGAATAATGTGTTACAGCCACAATAGGAAACTAATGCAGTGTGCCTGGAAATGTCTCTAGAGATACTAAGTCCCATGGGGAGGCTGGCCTGATGGGAAAAGCTGCAGCCAGAATCAGCTGAATACAGGGTCTATCTCAATTCAGCAACTGATCATCTTTGTAAGCACCAGCAAGTCACAACTTCAGTTTCTTCTTCTATAAAATGATAACACTACCACCTCCTCAAACTAATTTTTAAAAATGTATGAAGATGGCCAGATGTGGTAGCTCACGCCTGTAATCCTAGCACTCCGGGAGCCCAAGGCAGTGGATTGCCCTGAGCTCACAGGTTCAAGACTGGTCTGAGCCAGAGCGAGACCCCCATCTCTAAAAATAGCCAGGCCTGGTGGCATAAGCCTGCAGTTCCAGCTACTTGGGAGGCTGAGGCAAAAGAATCACTTGAACCCAAGGGTTGCAGGTTGCTGTGAGCTGTGACACCACAGCACTCTACCAAGAATGACAAAGTGAGATTGTCTCAAAAAAAAAAAAATTATGAAGGTAAAAATTAGATATATTTTGCAAGAAAAACTCAAACTTGCATACTTTAACTTCTTGTTTTTTTTTTTTTTTTTTAATTTGTCCGGGGCTGGGTTTGAACCCGCCACCTCCGGCATATGGGACCGGCGCCCTACCCGCTGAGCCACAGGTGCCACCCCATACTTTAACTTCTTAACTGCAACAAGAAGATAACACAATGCATGAGGAAGAAAAGTTTTAGAAGAAAACTGTTAGAGGAATTTTCTGTAGTTTCAACTACAGGATTTGTACTGAGGGGGGAAAATGTTAATTTTTGTTTGTTTGTTTTAGTCCCCTCAGCAGAAAAAGTGATTGACAGACATATTGTAAATAGGTTGAAGCTTCTGGAATCAGGATCTATAGCATCCCTTCTCTTCATCAAAACATCTTCTCTTTCAAAAACTTCGAGTATGATATTTTGTTGTTTTTTTTTTTTTTTTTTTTTTTTTGTAGAGACAGAGTCTCACTGTACCACCCTCGGGTAGAGTTCCGTGGCGTCACACGGCTCACAGCAACCTCTAACTCTTGGGCTTACGCGATTCTCTTGCCTCAGCCTCCCAAGCAGCTGGGACTACAGGCACCCGCCACAACGCCCGGCTATTTTTTTGTTGTAGTTTGGCCGGGGCTGGGTTTGAACCCGCCACCCTCGGCATATGGGGCCAGCACCCTACTCACTGAGCCACAGGCGCCGCCCGGAGTATGATATTTTGTTATTAGGGATGTTACAACATCATAAAAGTTTCTCTGCCAAGAGTAAACATGAAGGGCAAAATTTATAGACCAAAACAGCTGCCTCTCCTGTTTTATTTTGTTGTTGTTGTTATTATTAACATAATAAAGCATCAAGCAAAATGTTTCCCATTTTAAAAAGGAAGACAGAATTTAGGACTCCAGGAACATCATATACTTCCTCTCTTAACGTGCTGCTGAGTTACCAAGTTAGCCAGGGAAGGGCGGCACCTGTGGCTCGGTCGGTAAGGCGCTGGCCCCATATACCGAGGGTGGCGGGTTCAAACCCGGCCCCGGCTGAACTGCAACCAAAAAAAAAAAAAAAAAATAGCCGGGCGTTGTGGCAGACGCCTGTAGTCCCAGCTACTCAGGAGGCTGAGGCAAGAGAATCGCTTAAGCCCAGGAGTTGGAGGTTGCTGTGAGCTGTGTGATACAATGGCACTCTACCGAGGGCCATAAAGTGAGACTCTGTCTCTACAAAAAAAAAAAAAGTTAGCCAGGGAACTGTGAAGGCTGCCCATCCCCCTCTCATCTGGTCCTGGGATGTTAACGACCTGTGTGAAGACACCACGCCACCTGCTGGATGTGATAGTCACGGAAACCTCCAGTCCTTGCTGCAGTGTGTCACAAACACACTGACCCCCTCCAGGTGGGCAAGATGTAAAAAAAAACAATATACCAAAAATCCTGAATTCTACACTTCAAAGGAATTAAATACATGGCATGTGAATCATCTTCTTCTTTTTTTTTTTTTTTGAGACAGAGTCTCAATATGTCACCCTGGATAGAGTACCATGGCATCGCAGCTCACAGCAACCTCAAACTCTTGGGCTTAAGCAATTTTCTTGCCTCAGCCTCCCAAGTAGCTGGGACTATAGGCATCCACCACAACACCCGGCTATTTTTCTGTTGCAGTTGTCATTGTTGTTTAGCTGGCCTGGGCTGGGTTCGAACCCTCCAGCCTTGGTGTATGTGGCTGACGCCATAACCCCTGTGCTATAGACACCGAGCCTGTGAATTATATTTCTATAAAACCATTTTTTAATGATGTAAAAAAAAACTTACTGTATGAGGTGGTTGCAATAGTGGAATTTTAATTTTAAAAAAATAGTGCCAAATAATGGCACGTGTTATTTAGTAAGGACCCAAAGAGAACAATATCCTACAAAAACAAGAAACCTGGAGGCAGGGATAGGCTTATTATGACTAAGGTGAGACTTCAACCAGCCGAAGCCATAGGGATATCTTAGTGCTTCACTTACTGAGAAGACTATATTCTTTTAGAGCAAGGGGCACCTACAAAATAGCGACCCAGGTCATCATCATGATGGAAAAATCCATCTCCAAGACAGTTCCTCCTAGGGTCTTTTTGGTTGACTAGGGCTCCTCATTGCATTGTAACAAAAATCATAGGTGTAATTATTATTTGCATAGAATTATGAAGGATTGTTTTCAAGGGGAAAAATGTTTAAAGCTCTATATAAGCTGGCACAATATAGTCACCTGCGTTCTTACCATCCTTTTACTTTCCAGAGAGCCCTCACATCTCTGTCCAAATTTTATCCTCCATAAAGTGAAACTAAGCAGTTACTAACAAAGGCAACAAACAAACAAACAAAAACAACAACAACAACAAAAAAAACCTGGTAGAAAAAAAATGCAACAAAGAGTGAAGAAAGAAACACATCCCGGCCGGGCATGGTGGCTCAGACTTGTAATCCCAGCACTCTGGAAGGCCTGGGTAGTTGGATCGCCTGAGCTCACGAGTTCGAGACCAGCCTGAGCAAGAGCAAGACCCTATCACTAAAAGTAGCCATTGTGGCAGGTGTCTGTAGTCCCGGCTACTCGGAAGGCTGAGGAAAGTGAATTACTTGAGCCCAGGAGTTTGAGGTTGCTGTGAGCTACGAGGCCACAGCACCCTAACGAGGGCAACAAAGTGAAACTCTATCTCAAAACAAAAAAAAAAAAAGGAAGAAAAGACATATCCCCTGAGATTTCTGGCAGCTGAGATTTCTGGACACCAACCATGCCTTGCTGACGTAAGACAAGTGACTCATGCTTTCAGAGCATCTGTCTCCACATTTGGAAAAGTTTGACACACACAATCCGAAAGGGCCCATTTCTGATCTAACAGTCTCATTTTTCAGAAACAGGGTTCAGATCTCCTAACTCCCAGTACTTGGCTCTTACAGACCTGTCTCTGTGGAATTTGGAATATTCAAGGTGGCATCAAGTCTAAAAACATAAGCCAGTAGATAGTAAATGACTGATTAAATAACATGATAAAATAATAATCTACATTTCCAGACTTGATGACCACCTTGTAACTAACAGCACAATCAATCTTCTTCCATCCTTTTCCCTACAATGGGACTTAGAGCTACCTAACTAACAGCAAAAGCAGAAAGGGGTCTCTTGTAGGAGTGGCCACTCAGACAAGGCCACACCTATGCAGACACCTGCCTTAGAGATGGGCTATTGCTCAGCTGGCACCTGCAGCCTGGAACAACCACTCCAGAACAGCAGACACTAAATCATGGGCGTGCCACTCAGGAAGGCCCTGCAGCAAAAGATACTCCAAAACTGGGTGACTATGGGCCACAAAGGAAGGACACACCCAGAGGACTAGAGCGGACTTCCCTGAGTCAGTCCCAATAGATTAAGGGAAAGCCACATGACAGTTTTTAGTTTCCCTCAATTGTCTGTTAAGAATCAAATTTCCAAGTATCCATGTACTCAGCCCTACTATGAAACTAATTTATGGCTTTCACATGAAAGCTATAACCCGGTTACAACCTAAGAAAATGGAGAAGGGGGAGAGGAAGAGGAGGGAGGGGGGAGGATGGGCGGAGGGAGGGTGATTGGTGGGATTACACCTACAGTGCATCTTACAAGGGTACATGTGAAACTTAGTAAATGTAGAATATAAATGTCTTAACACAATAACTAAGAAAATGCCAGGAAGGCTATGTTAACCAGTGATGAAAATATGTCAAATGGTATATAAAACCAGTGTATGGTGCCCCATGATTGCATTAATGTACTATGATTTAATAATAAATTTTAAAAAATCAAATTTCCATATTAAAGGCATCTTGAACCCATTTAGCTTTTGTCTTACACATCTTCAGGAGACTTGGCCATGATAAGCGTATAAGCCATGGTATAAGGTAGTATTTATCTTCCGGTCCTGAACTGATCTCACCCAGGTGTGTTTGTTATAGTCCTTTCTTTAGTCCATAATATGCAAATCGTTCATTTGCTCTAAGTATTGCTCAAGGTATCCTCTGCCTCTCCCCGCTTCTTGCCCCTAAGCCAGTGTGGGCCTCCTCAGGCTGCTGAGTGCTGCTGTGGAGACGTAAGGGTATTTCATTGGTACAGAACTAACTGGGATTTACTGTGCCTTGCTAGGACAAAGCATTACCCTAATTTACTGTGGGATTTTTTTTTTTTAATTGAGACAGAGTCTCATTCTTTCACCACGAGATAGAGTACAGTGGCATTGGCCTAGCTCACAGCAACCTCAAATTCCTGAATTCAAGTGATCCTCCCACCTCGGCCTTTCAGAGTGCTAGGATTCCAAGCATGACCTACCGTGCCCAGCCTCCAATTTACTGTTTTACAATGTGGTCTCCTAAAATCTTGTTAAAAAATGTAAGTTCTTGGGCCCTTCTGCATCAGGTGATTCTGATGTGAGTTCAAGTTTAAAGAACTTGGTTCAGATGTAATGTTTACTGACTTATAGACTATAGTCAAGATTTTAGAAACAGGCAGCGCCCGTAGCTCAGTGGGTAGGATGCCAGCCACATACACCAAGGCTGGCGGGTTCAAACCCAGCCCAGGAGTATATGAAACCTGCACATTGTACCCCTTAATTGCACTAATGTACACAGCTATGATTTAACAATAAAAAAATTATAAACTGTTACGTTCCATCCAAAAATAAATAAATAAATAAATAAATAAATAAATTTAATTGACAAATAAAACAAAAACAAAAACCCGGCCCAGGCCTGCTAAACAACAATGACAACTACAACCAAAAAATAGCCAGGCGTTGTGGCGAGAGCCTGTAGTCCCAGCTACTTGGGAGGCTGAAGCAAGAGAATAGCTTAACACCAAGAGTTTGAGGTTGATGGGAGCTGTTATGCTACCGCACTCTACCCAGGGTGCCAGCGTGAGACTCTGTCTCAAAAAAAAAAAAAAAAAAAAAAAGATTTTAGAAACAGCAGGTTGAAAATAATTGCCAGGGATCAAAGGAAGGACAGGGAAAGGAAACAAAAACAGAAACCAGCAAAGTCAGCACCACTGCCGGCTTTCCCACTGGCTTGAGTTCTGGGGCTCAGAGGAATTTTCAAATGTCAGACCCTCCCTTTGCTGTGAAAACCGAGGGGAAGCAGGGTTGACAGTAGAATCCAGGCTCTGACTCAGCCCAGCACACTCTGCATTATATCATGCTAAAAAGCGTTTCTGATTCAGCCGCACCAGGGTAAGACACATCTTCATTTCAACCCCACAACCCCCCCAGAACAATTGTCCCTCCTCTGAGCCTCTGCAGAGTATCCACTGCCTATTATAAAATTTCACAACTGGTTCTAAAATCATTTTTTTCTTAGTTTTAAAATATTATTTTCTCTAAAAATCTCGTAAGTGCTTTCCACGTAGGAACTGCTGATTTTTCTCTGGTTTTTCTTCTCAGTGAATCCTTTGGCATTGCTCTCTGAAGAGGCTCAGTTCATCATTTGCTTGCCTTCATCATCATCATTTGTTGGAAAGTCTTATTAATATGTAAAAAACGTTCCAATTCTGAGCTCTAAATTTATCTATAAAAAATCACGATAGACTAAACTTAGAGTCATCCATAATTATATATTTTTTAGTAAGACTTCCTTCCAACTTTTCATCATCCAGCTGTGTTTGATGTCAGCCAGCTGTTGATGGGGTTTGAGGCGATGGTGAGGGCTGGGGAAAAGAAGACAAAGCTCATCTCTGCAAAGGGGTGAGTGGAAGCAGCACTGGTTCTCAGTTTGAAACACTAGTTATCAAGTGTGGTCTCCCAAAATCTTGTTAAGAATTGTAAGTTCCTGGGCCCTTCTGCATCTGGTGATTCTGATGTGAGTTTAAGTTTAAAGGACTTGGTTAAGATGTAGTGTTTACTGAATTATATAGTCAAGATTTTAGAAACAGCGGGTTGAAAATAATTGCCTTGACTGGCTCTAATGCCCCCCTAAAAACACACGCCTCTTGCGAGTATGTTGTCTTTGTTCATCACTTAAGGGTATGTTCCTATCACTGCACAGGGCTGACAATCTGGTATTAGACTTGCTAATGAGCAGCAGCACACACCCTGGCTGCCTGTCATTCAGAACAGGGTACAGCGGTGGGGAAGAGCTTACCAGTCAGCCTTCTTCCACATTCTCTTTCTGTTCTCAGGAAATTAGCAAGAGGAGGGAGGGTCCAGAGGTGTCATTTGACACTGACGACACAGTATTTATTTCCTGTGCAAAAGAGCCAAGGCAGAAAGACAAATCTCAATAAATAGCTAACTTCTGTAAGGAGGAACGGGATGGAAAAGGTGATGCTGGCAGCTGCCTTTGCAGACTCTAATTCCAGCACCATGAACTTGTCTTTTACTCACCTCCACTTTGCCGGAGGGTACCTGCCCTCTGACTCCCGGGACTGGAGAACCATCATCCCAGCTGTCTTGGTGGCTGTCTGCCTGGTGGGCTTCGTGGGAAACCTGTGTGTGATCGGTATCCTCCTTCACAGCGCTTGGAAAGGAAAGCCATCCATGATCCACTCCCTGATTTTGAATCTCAGCCTGGCTGATCTCTCCCTCCTGGTGTTTTCTGTACCTGCCCGAGCTATGGCATACTCCAAAGGTGTTTGGGATCTAGGTTGGTTTGTCTGCAAGTCCTCTGACTGGTTCATCCACACCTGCATGGCAGCAAAGAGCCTGACAATCGTGGTGGTGGCCAAAGTATGCTTCATGTATGCGAGTGACCCAGCTAAGCAAGTGAGTATCCACAACTGCACCATCTGGTCAGTGCTGGGGGCCATCTGGACCCTGGCCAGCCTGCTACCTCTGCCGGAATGGTTCTTTAGCACCACCAGGCATTATGCAGGTGTGGAAATGTGCCTCATGGAGGTACCAGCTGTGGCCAAAGCGTTCGTGTCAGTATTTGGTAAGCTCTACCCTCTCGTGGTATTTTGCCTTCCATTACTCTTTGCCAGTTTTTATTTCTGGAGAGCTTATGGCCAATGTAAAAAACGAGGGACTAAGACTCAAAATCTTAGAAACCAGATACGCTCAAAGGAACTCACAGTGATGCTGCTGAGCATTGCCACCACCTCGGCTCTGCTGTGGCTCCCTGAATGGATAGCTTGGCTGTGGGTCTGGCACCTGAGGGCCGGAGGACTGGCCCCTCCACAAGGTTTCATAGCCATGTCTCAAGTCCTAATGTTTTCCATTTCTTCAGCAAATCCTTTCATTTTTCTTGTGATGTCAGAGGAGTTCAAGGAAGGCTTAAAAGGCTTATGGAAATGGATAACCAAAAAATCTCCAACTGTCCCGGAATCTCGGGAAACACCAGCTGGTAACTCAGAGGTCCTTCCTGACAAGGTTCCATCTCCAGAGTCCCCAACATCCATACCTGAGAAGGAGAAATCCGGCTCTCCCTCCTCCGGCAAAGAGAAGGTGGAGATTCCCATCCTCCCTGACGTAGAGCAGTTTTGGCACGAGAGGGACACAGTCCCTTCTGTACAAGACAATGACCCTATCCCCTGGGAACACGAAGATCAAGAGGCAGCGAGTAATGATAAATAAGATTTGAGTTTCAAAGCACAACAAATTGTGATTCTTGTATTTATTTGTATTGCTATCAATATTGCTGACTTTACCATATCAAGTATGATAAAATTACTGCTGCTAGAAATTACAAAAATGCCTCACATTCTGTATTTTCAAAATGTGCAATTTGGTAAGTGGAACACCATGTTAGGGATAATAATTTTTAGAATTATAAACCAACTGTCCAAAGAATTCATTTTAAGTGTCGTGTAAAGATGTTGCTGTCAAAATGATTAGAGAGTCCAGCTATTTTGTCACTTGTTCACAAAGGCTTTTTTATAGATATGCCTTAGGACCAGCCCCATTCCCTGTTGCTAGAGCCAGAAATAGAGCTTATCTCTGACAAAGGCTGAGCTCCTTAACCTGCAGGTCCTAACTTCACCTATCACATTTTACTTTAACACATTAATACATTTTAATGAGTAATTTTAATTTGCTTAATGAACGTTAATTTACTTGATGAAAACCCGTATCACAATTTTCATTACTAAAGAATACACAATAAAGAACACAGCTTTATTCCAATTCTGGGCTAATTTCAAACCACAGCTATTTTTGGCTAAGCTTAAAAGTTTGTCAAATTTTGCCTTATAACTAAAGCCTGCTTTAATGACCTTTTAACAACCACCTGATGAGTCTTCAGTTTGAGAATTTTAGCAGCCTAAACATGATATTCTATATTCTAGTAAGGAAAAAAAGAAGCTTTAAAAACTGTCCTTTCCTGTCTAAATGCAGGAAACACTCATTCTTCTACAAGCAACGGTATTTTGTTTCTCACAATTGTAAGTTATGATTAATAAGTATTAATTACTGATTAAAGGCAAGCTTGAAGTATGAAGAGGAGATAGTGATTTTACTTATTAGAAAATATTAAATTTACCCACAACATTGAACTTGAACCCTGCTCAACTTTTAAATTACATGAGAAAATATCAGGAAGAAAATTCAACAGACATTTGGCTAAGAATAAAAAATAAAAAGCATAAGAGCAATGCAGAAAGAAAAACAATTGTGTTCCCAACCATATGGTAAAATTTGATTGGAAGAGACTATTCATACTATAGCAAGGTAAAGCATACCCTATAAAACATAAAACTATTATTCTTTTATTTTCAGTCTGTGGTTTGGGGGATTTTTTTATTATTATTTTTTACAAATGGTCATAGTTTGCTTTTCAACTCAAAGGTAGGGCTGCTTTCTTTTTACTTTGTTCATTGCAAATATTATTTGAAAGTACAATTTAACTCAAGATCCAAAATATTGTTTTGTGATACAGGACTTATACAGGGGATTACCATTAAAATTGCCTGTGATTAACTATTTGAATGAGAGATTTTTTTTTCACTATATATAGTAAATGTAGGGTGCAGGCTTCCAGTGTTTGATACTTTAACATGTAAAGACATAAAAACAATTATGTTTTACTTCAGATAGTTCTTAGAGGGTTAAGACTGTCAAAAGCCATCACTGTGAATAACTGGGCTTTGTGAGGATGACTGACCTCAACACTGGCACAGGACTCAGGGAAACCTGATTTTCAGAGTTCACTGACAAGCACCAAATCAAGATACAGACACTAGAAAAAGTGTAATTACAATGAACCTTTCACTAAGAACCTGACACAGACTTGACTTGATCCCTTAGAACATCTGCATAGAAAGCTGGATTTGCACCTTATATGAATAATCAAACTCGAATACTTTAAAAAGTATGAAATCATAATAGATATTGCCAAACCATTTTCTTCTCACTTTTCTACCATGAGAAAACAATACTACATGGAATTTGGAATAACAAAATAAGACATTCTAGGAACTGCACCTTTGGAAGACATTTGGTCATTATTTCTTTAATAGTTATGTTCTTTTTGGCAAGCACTTCAATTTCACTATTCATAAAATTCAAATGAATTTATAAAAATAAACGTCAAAAAAAGAGAAAAAAGGAAACAAAACATACCCTTTTATCAGAATGGAGGTTCCTACAGAGTTCACATAATTGCTATGGTACTTAACAGATTTAAGCTTAGAACTAAGTAACATGGATATAAATGTATGTCTGTGACTGTGTACACAATGTATTGACAAATACAGATCTGTTGGTATCCCCCCTTTCTAAGTTGTGTTGCAATCAATTGTGAGATAATGAGAAAATAAATTATTTTATTAGCACATATAATTTCCTAAACATTCTATTTGTGTGGCACTCTGAAACTGGCATCCTAAGAAGGAATTAAAATAAGGGAGATTTTTTTTTTTTTTTTTTTGACTGAGGAGGTAAGGCTAGAAAGAGCAATTGGGAATCAAAGGTAAGTTTCATGGTGTAATGGGCACATGTTAAAAGGATGCCAAAAGGCACAAACCATCACACATTAACACACAAAAGACAAACAAAGAAAAACAAAAAGGTACCCTCTCGCTTCTTGATCTCCAAAAAGGATCTCCCCTTCTACATTGCAGATACTTTATTAAAGCCTTTTAAAACTATGCAATATTCAAAATTTACTGTCAATTTTCTTTATGTCAAATTACATTTACTGCTTTTTTTAAAAAAAAGGTTTAAGATAAATTCTTATAGATAATGTAATAATAATATACAATACACATATATAAAAAGGGTTGGTTTATTGTAGTTCAAATACATAAACTGAACATTCAAACTTCTTAAACTTTAGAAACAAAAGTTTAACATTCAAACAGGAATATAGTTTACAGGGAACACCCAGAAAAGATATTTAATTTGTTGTCTAATCCAGAATATTGATAAAGATCACTTAATGGTGAAGAAAATATGTTTAACCAGTGGTTCTATTCTGGCCAACATGTTAGTTATGACCGTGGTTCCATACCTGAGAAGAAATTACTACATAAATCTTCTCTTAGGCTAAACAACAAGACTTGGTCTATAATTCAGAGGGGATAATCAAAGCACGTTAAGTGAACAAATAAAACAAACTGTTCTTTAGAGACGAAGGTAAAAGTATTGTCCATTGTAATAATCTTAGCCTCTGGAAGATAAGAATTCAATTTTCAGTGTTTTCTCTTTTACCCGCTTTAAAAAACAAAATCAAAACAAAACAAACCCCAACTTAGGTTTTCTTGGAGTCTGTGGTTTTTGCATCTGGCAAGTTCAGACCACAAATGCTCTTATGTCTTGCACGTATAACACTGCTAGAAAGAACGTCGTCACCAAGTCACTGAATTCCACACCTCATAAAAGTCTGATTTTTAGCTTCAGAAGATTTTAGATTTACTAGAGACAGCCTATATTTGAGTATGTATGTCAGTCATGCCACACAAAGAAAAGCATAAATATTCCAAAGTGTTCTGTTCAGAAACTGTTCGTGAATGCTTCTCCTTCTGTTCGTCAGATGGTTTTGTAATAGGTTGACTAATGCACATATATGTAAAAACCTGAAAACTGGCTCATGCAAGCGTTTTGAATTAATAGATACCCCTGTGGAAGAGTATTCAGATTATTTTGTTGATCGTCTCGTGGGCTCCGATGCTGTGGGAGGAGGAGGTGGGCCCCTGCGATCCAGGTCATCCACATAGGCCACAATCAGTTTACGCCTTTCCTCAGGCACACAGTCCAGTACAAGATACCGTTTGTCATTCTGCAAAATTTTTTCCACGTCTTTTAGGTGCTGATCAGATTCTTGAATTAGCTTTTTAGATCTGAAATAAGAAAAAGAAAAGTCCAAGAATTACTGACTGCTGTCCACAGGTCTTTCAGAAATGAGCTGGAAATGTCCATCTAGTTCCTAATTGTGTTTCCATTTTTTTTTTTTTTTTTTTTTTAAGAAAAATTTCACTGCAGTGGTCACCTTTGTAAGTTGCCTCAGCAAAGACTCCAGGAGTGAAAGGGCCTCAGAAGCTGAATTACCCTCCCACCCCTACTGGTGGTCCCTCCAGATCAGGGCTGAGGGTGGGTGGGTAAATCTTGCCCGTGCTGTACCTGTTCTGTGGATGAACAGAGGACTTCAGTCTGCGGGGCTGCCAATCCCAGCATCTTTCACAAGCTTTCACTTTCACATCTTTCACTAAATTAACTATAAAAATGTAGAAAGAAGTCTTACTTCACATCTAATTTAAAAGCCCAAGCTGATGCAAAACATTAAGGATCCTGACCAAAAAATCCAAATGACAAAATATCTAAAAACCACACCCTCAGCACTATCTATCCTCCCGTGCATATAACCCTTTGTTAAGATGTTTCAAATTTTTCTTTTAAAGGAAGAAAAGCCGAAGCATGAAACAAAAATGGTTTCCTGCATACTGGTTGGTAAGCAATGCAAAACTGATTTACTGATGATAAACTGTTGAGGGTAGGGAATTGTTGGGTATGCTACAGAGAAATCATATTTTAAGGGTCCAATTTTATAATTTACAATTTTTATTTAAATGCATCCAAAAAATGCTTTCCTCTAAGAAAAAGATTTTGCTGAGCTTAAATAGATGATTTCAAGCTTTTGAATGATCTAAAAACACTGAACAGTCTTCAGAGAAGGCAGAGATAATTGACAGCAAAGGATTATTTTGAAAGTCTCCTCATAAAATACGATTCATGTATAGTTGGGAGTACTCCTAAAAAAGCAGTGAAGTGAAAACAAAGGTATGTTTTAAAAGCTGGATGAGTAGGTTAACACAAAATAAGAATTGACATCTGGGCCCTTTCTTTAAAAAAAATAAAAGTATCGTAGATATGGTCTGTATTTGACTTTGGATAAAAGTTGGCATCTTCTTATTCCTAAAAATTAATAATGTCAACATGTGTGTGAATGCAAAGTATGCTTTGGCCATCAGAGTAAAGACTAGTAAAGACAATGACTGCCGACATAAAACATTTCATTGCACATACCTATATGTTATAAATTTGGTCTCTTTCAAAAGTGTCCTGAAGTCAGCTTTGGCTGTGATATATTTGTCTCTGATATATTCTTCAAACTCTCTTTGTTTTTTCTGCAAAGAAAGAAGAAAGAAAAGATGGGAGGAATTCATTAATTCTGTAATAAACATCAATTATTTATTAAACTAGTAATCTGTCACATAATAAAATTAAAAATTCAAAAGAAAAAGTGGTAAGGTATATTTTTATTCAGTAAGATTCATTAAAATGCATAATCCGCAATGCCCATTTTTAAGGCAAAAAAAAAAAAAAAAAGCAAGAGTAAAGAATCATATATTAGCAGTGGCTAAGATTTGAGGACTTGCTAGGTCCAGCACTGCTGAGCATTTTAAAAGATTATCTCCTTTCATCTTTGTTACAACCTCAAAAGGTAGCCACTCTTAAGAAAATTAAGGATTAAATGTTCATTTCTTGCAGACTGTATTTACATCGTTAAGCACAGAAACACTAATGTGGTATAATTTGGGAATCTACTAACTTTATGATAACATTCACAACTTAACTCATGGGTGGCACCTGTGGCTGAAAGGGGTAGGGCACCGGCCCCATATGCCAGAGGTGGTGGGTTCAAACCCAGCCGCAGCCAAAAACTGCAAAAAAAAAAAAAAAGAACTTAACTCATATAAATACAAGCCCAATAAATAAAATGGACTGTAGTAAGCAAAGATTTTATTTGTCATCATTTACTGTTTCAGACCTTAGGCAAGTCTGTTTCCTAAAGAGGAAGTAAAATGCACAAAAGATCAGGCCTCAGCTTTTATAAACCTCACACATCTTAGAGGTTCTTCCACTTCAAGTGGATGGAGCATATGAGACTAGGGATCTTGTTACAGTGTTCTTGTTAGCATGGCTTAGACAGCTTGGCACGAATTGGCAGCCCAAATGTATCTATCTAGTGAGATCTGAATATAAAATTAAAAGTGTAGCTTTATTAAATCTCTAAGATTCCAAAATACAACCTTAACCACAAGGATTAAAATTTTAAACTTTCTGTTGTGCTTTCTTGTTAAAACATCGTGCAAAAAATAAAATACGGGGCAGCACCTGTGGCTCAGTGAGTACGGCGCCAGCCCCCTATACCAAGGGTGGCGGGTTCAAACCCAGCCCCAGCCAAACTGAAACAAAAAAATAGCCGAGTGTTGTGGCAGGCACCTGTAGTCCCAGCTACTTGGGAGGCTGAGGCAAGAGAATCGCCTAAGCCCAAGAGCTGAAGGTTGCTGTGAGCTGTGAGGCCACCTACCTCAACCTACCAAGGATGACAAAATATGACTCTGTCTCAAAAATAAATAAGTAAAATAAAATATGAACTTTAATTAAATTAAGCTTCATTTCTCATACACATAAAAATAATTCATTTAAAACCATCAACTTTATTTTGGTCAAGATACTAGTGCTACTGACCATGCATTCAGTTAATAGTATCTTGCAAATTGACAGTAAATCTCAAGACAAAAATATCCTCTTACCCTATCACTGGAGGAGAACTTAATGCAACGAGGATCTTCTTTAATGATTTTTTTTACTTCTTTCCATGTGGATGTTAAGGTAATCTTTGAAAAGACATGTGAAAAAAAACATAAATATCACTCACTTTTATTTAAGGGGTCAAACTGCAGCACATATGGTACATAATATTACACACTGACCTGCAATCTCTTGTAATGCCCAAGCGTAACTGGACTAGTTAGGGACAGGGAAGCAGCGTTAATGCAATTTCTTTTTGTTGGCTTGCCACAAGAGTTATTTTCATGGCCATACTTTCAAGGTGGCCTAAGACAATCACCTGCAAACCCTGTATTTACATGGGCAAACATCATAACTTCTGAAGAAACCATCACCAAAAAGAGAGCAGATAAACAGGAACAAAACCTGGATAACAAAGTGTACAAACTACCAAACAAGGGGCCATAGTACCAAATTGAAAACGGAGCAAAAGAAGGAATTTACTAAATCTATTATCATGAGGGATCAATGACCACACACAGCTAAGGACATTGTGAATTACCACAGGAGCAGTTATGAATTTGAAAACTGCAAAGAGAAGTAATTTCTAAATAGTTAAGAAAGCCACACAATATTTTTAAAAAAATTAGAGAAGATAGTGTCATAAAATGAATTCTAGTAATGGATCTAAAAACCATGACACTAAAAATCCTATCAATGTTTTACTTTTTGGAATTATTAATGAAGACTTATCTAGATTAAAAAAAGAAAAATAAGAAACTCTTACCGCAGAAGTTTCATCCAGAAGTTGCCTAAAGTGCTCCCTCTTCTTTTTGGTAAGTGCTTCAATGTGTTCATTAAAAAGCTTCTCTTTCTCCTCTCGTTCCAGTAAGGATCCAGATTCCCAGCGGTGATCTTTACGGAGGGTCCTACGCGTATCAGACCATGACACATCTGAAGAACGTACCTAAAAAAGAGAAACATATATATCACCAAAGAGCCTTATCTTTCCACATTTCAACAAAAGATTCAATGTAATTTTTATTTTAAAAAGTGGAGTCATTAAAAAACTAAGAAATGAGTTCTGAAAATAAATATATCCTTTTGAATAGACTATATTATAAATAAAACTTATGTTTAAAGGCCATTTAAAACAAACTTCCAGCAACTTAATTAGCTCATGACACTAGAACAACCTTAACTAATGAAGAACTAACCAATATATGCTTCCAATAATCTGGAAGAGACATTTTTTGGTGACTTCACCTTAGGTAAGAAGTCACTAAAAACCTACTCACCTAAACATGTTTAAAGATAAGGAAGATGGGAAGGCTGAAAAGAAGGTAGCACTCATCAGTCATAATCCCTAAGAAATTTAATACAGGGGAGAAGGTAAGTACCAGAGTATTTCAAATTATTTTAGATTTTGGAATATTTGCATATACATTATGAAGTATCTTGCGGGTGGGACCTGAGTTTATAAACAAAATTCATTTGCTTCATATACACCTATACAATACTCTGAAGATATATATGTATACATATATACAAATATACAGGGTTATTTGGAGACAGAGTCTCACTCTGTTACCCAGGCTGGAATGCTATGGCTGTCAGCCTAGCTCACAGCAACCTCAAACTCCTGGGTTCAAGTAATCTTCCCACCCCAGCCACTCTACTGAATCTATAGGCACCTGCCACAATGCCCAGTAATTTTTCTATTTTTAGTAGAGATGGGGTCTTGCTCTTGCCCCTGCTGATCTGGAACCCCTAAGCTCAAGGGATTCTCCTGCCTTGGCCTCCCAGAATGTTAGGATTACATGCATGAACCACTGCACCAGCCCCCTGAAGATAATTTTATACGATATTTTTAATAATTTCGTGCATGAAACAAAGGGCACATTAAGTACTTATGTGTGGAATTTTCCACTTGTGGAGTAATGTCAGTGCTCAAAATGTTTCAGATATTGGAGCATTTCAGATTTCAGACTTTGAGAATAGAAATGCATTAAGCATTCAGGGAGAAAAAACACAAAACAGCAAATCTTGAGCTCATATGGGATGACTAATATACTAGAAGTGATGCTTCTAGTATGTTCAAGAATGAACACAGTTGAGAAGATGGCAGATGCAAGGATGGTTCAACATATGCAAGTCAATAAATGTGATATACCAAATCTTGAGCTCATATGGGATGACTAACATACTAGAAGTGATTCTTCTAGTATGTTCAAGAATGAACACAGTTGAGAAGATGGCAGACGCAAGGATGGTTCAACATATGCAAGTCAATAAATGTGATATACCACATTAATAAAATAAAGGATTACCCCAGAAGAAAAAAAGACATTTTACCATAACGTTTGCACTTAAGTGTTTATAGCAGCTCAATACATGAATAGATTAATAAACCATGGTATATGTACACCATGGAATACTATTCAGCCATAAAAAGATGGAGACTTTGTATCTTCTGTAACAACCTGGAAAGATTTGGAGAATATTCTCCTAAGCAATTTATCATGAGAATGGAAAAACAAGTATCACGCGTACTCAATACTAAATTGAAACTAGTAGATTAACAACTACAGGCTCACATGAAAGAAACATTCAATTAAATTCAAGAGCGAGGAGAAGGGGTTTGTAAGTTACTACCCAACAGGTACAATGCATGGGTATAGGGCACACTTCCTGGGAGAAGGACACCACTACAACTCGATGCTATAACCTAATCATATGTACCCTTATATTAATCTGAAATATAACAAAATGAAGTGAAATAAAACAAAACAATAAAGGATAAAAACCATATGATCACCTCAATAGATACAGAGGAAGTATTTGACAAAATTTAGCACCCTTTCATGACAAAACAGAGTAGGTATAGATAGAATGTAATTCAATACAATACAGGCCGTCTATGATAAACGCATAACATCATACCCAACAGTAAAAAGTTGAAAACTTTTCCTATAAGATCAGGAACAATACAATGATGCTCATTCATCCATTCTTTTCAACACTACTGGAAGTCCTAGTGAAAGCAATTAGGCAAGAGAAAGAAATAAAAACTCCTAGTAAGAAAAGAAAAAGTGAAATTATCTTTTTGCTGATCATAATCTTATACAGTGTGCCCATAAAGTTTGTCCAATAGTAAACAACTATTTTAAACTGCTCACGAACTTTACGGACAGCCTGTATATAGAGAACCGTAGAGACCACACCAAAAATTATTAGAATAAACAAATTCAACAAAGTTTCAGGATATAAAAATCAGTAATCTTTTATATACTAGTAACAAATTATCTGGAAAGAAAAGAAAATTTTAATGTCATTTATAGTAGCAATGAAATAAATACTCCGATGTAAATTTAACCAAAAAGTAAAACATCCATATATTAAAAACTAGAAAACACTGATGAGAGAAAAATGAAGAAAACAAATAAATGAAATATGCCAGGTGCTAGATTGGAAGAATTAATATCGTTAAAATGTTCGGGCTAGCTAAAGCAATCTACAGAGACAATGAAATCCCTCTTCAAATTCCAATATCATTTTTCACAGAAATAGAAAAAAAATTTAAATTTGTAGAGAACCACAAAAGACGCCGAAGAGCCAAAAACAATCTTGAGAAAAAGAAGAAAGCTGGAGGTATCACATTCCCTGGTTTGGAAATCTGTCACAAAGCAAATGTAATCAAAACAGCATGGTAGTGACATAAAAACAAACACACAGACCAATGGAACAGACCAGGAAGCCCAGAAATCAACCCATACATTTACAGTCAATTGCTTTTTGACAAGGGTACCAAAAATATATACAATGAGGAAAGGATAGTCTCTTCAACAAAGTTTGGAAAACTGATTATCCACATGTAGAAGAATGAAATTTGATCAATCCTTATCTCACACAGTAAGTAAAAATCACTTAGAATGGATTACAGACTTAAATATAATATCTGAAACAATAAAACTAGCAGAGGAAAACAGGGGGAGAGTATCTGAGAAACGATTTTTTTTTTGATGCAGGCCGCAAAAATAAAAATAAACGAGATTTCATCAAGCTAAAAAGCTTCTGCATAGGAAATAATTGACAAAGTGAAGAAATAACATATAGAAGGGGGAAAAATGGTTACAAATCATATATTAGATAAAGAGTTAATATTCAGGCTCAGCACCTGTAGCTCAAGTGGCTAGGGCACCAGCCACATACGTTGGAGCTGGCGGGTTAGAATCTAGCCTGGGCCTGCCAAACAACAATGACAGCTACAACCAAAAAACAGGCATGTGTTGTGGCAGGCCCCTGGAGTCCCAGCTACTTGGGAGGCTGAGGCAAGAGAACTGCTTGAGCCCAGGAGTTTGGAGGTTGCAGTGAGCTGTGATGCCATGGCACTCTACCCAGGGTGACAGCTTGAGACTGTCTCCAAAAAGAGCTAATATTCAAAATATATAAAGAACTCTAACCACTCAACAGCAAAAAAAAAGAACCCCATTAAAAATGGGCAAAGGACATGAACAGACATTCCTCAAAAGAAGACATTTTTTCCTCAAAAAAATGACCAGCTAGTACATAAAAAATTGCTCAACATCACTAATCACTGGGAAATGCAAATTAAAACCACAATGAGATATCACCACACATCTGGGAGAATGGCTTTTATCCAAAAGATGAGAGATAGGTGTGGGTGAAGATGCAAGAAAAGGACACTCTTTTTTTTTTTTGGTAGAGACAGAGTCTCACTTTACTGCCCTTGGTAGAGTGCTGTGGCGTCACACGGCTCACAGCAACCTCCAGCTCTTGGGCTTATGTGATTCTCTTGCCTCAGCCTCCCAAGCAGCTGGGACTACAGGCACCTTCCACAACGCCTGGCTATTTTTTGGTTGCAGTTTGGCCGGGGCTGGGTTTGAACCCACCGCCCTCTGTATATGGGGCCGGCGCCCTACTCACTGAGCCACAGGTGCCGCCCGAAAAGGACACTCTTATACATTGCAGTGGGATGTCAATTAGTATACCCATTATGAAAAATGGCACGAACTCTCAAAAACTAAAACCAACAACCATATGATCTGGTAATCTCAGTTCTGGGTATTACTGTCAAAGAACTAAATCAGTATGTCACAGGGAAATCTGCATTCCCATGCTCTTTTCAGCAGTATTTACAATAGTTAATATATGGAATCAACCTAAGTGTCCATCAATGGAAGAATGGATAAAGAAAATGTTATATAACACACAATGGAATACTATTCAGCCCTAAAAAATAAAAACAAATCTATCATTTTCAACAACATGGATGAACCTAGAGGATATTAGCTAAGTAAAGTAAGAAAGACAAATAACACATAAACTCACTTATATGTGGAATCTTAAAAAGTTGAACTAGAAATAGAGAATAGGATGATAGTCAGCAGAGGCTGGGGGATGGGAGCAGAGGAGGAAGGGAATGAGGAGTTATTACTGATCAAACAGTATAAAGTTTCAGATAGCAGGAATAAGTTTTGAGACCTCCTGCTACCAAGTAATACACTGTATGTCCAAAGTAAATTACAATTGTCTCACAACAAAAACTATGTAAAGAAAATGGTATGTTAGTTATAGTTTAATCATTCTGTGTGTGTATGTGTTATAGTATATCAAAACATCAATTGTACCCCTTAAATATATACAATTATGATTTGCCAATTAAAGGTAGTTTTTTTTCTTTTTAGGGACAGTCTCATTCAGTCACTCTGCTATGACATCATAGCTCACAGCAACCTCAAACTCTTGGGCTCAAACAATCCTCCTGCCTCAGCCTCCTGAGCAGCTGGGACTACAGGCACTCACCACAATGCCCAGCTAATTTTTCTATTTTTAGTAGAGATGGGGTCTCACTCTTGCTCAGGCTGGTCTTGAACTTCTGAGCTTAAGGGATCTTCCCACCTCAGCCTCTCAGAGTACCAGGATTATAGGTCTGAGCCTTCATGCCTGGCCAGATAATTTTTTCTTAAAAAGAAGACATAACAGGTATGACTGGCTTATGAACCAGTCATTGGTTCATAAGCAAAGTTCATTGCTTATAGTATTATTAAAAATTAGTCACACCACTGCCAATGCAAAGAAATAAGGAAGACTAAATAAAAAGATAAAAAGAAAAATGTAAACATATTTGTTTAAGCAACATGCATCGATTATCTAAATACTTGTCAGGTAAACATTTTACTTGGCACTAAGACTACAAAGTGACACACTGTCCCTTCCCTCAAATAGCTCAAATAGCTTTTACTCAGGGCAGACAGACATGTAAGCAAATAAGTGCAATCACATGTAATAAGTGCTACAGAGATGTAAAACACACAGCGAGACCACACCTGCCTACACAGGTCAGGAGCAGCCTCATGGAAGAGATACGTGAGTGCATTCCTGATGAATGAGGAAGTTTGTCACTGTAGTAGGAACAGTTCCAAAGCATTCTGGGTGGAGGGACTGCCATGAGAAATGTTAGGATGGTAAGATTCATTAAGTTCAGCAAGGCTGGAACTCAGGAACCAAGTGAAAACAGCAAAAGTGATAAGGTAATGGGAAGGTGGGGAAGTCCAGGAATGAAAAGTCTTTTATATTATTTTCGGAAGACTGAATCTGACCTGTAGGCAACTGCTCAAGTGCAGAGAACCTTCAACCCCTGGAAGTAATCAAGACAGTAACAGAATCAGATTTGCTTTTTATGAAGATTTTTGCAATTACAATAAAGCAGATGAATTTAAGGGCATATTAGAAGAGAAGGAATGTAATTATCCAGCATATAGAAAAAGGAGCTGATGGAATGAGAAAAGAAACTGTATAAGAGAGATGGTGACAAGCAGAAGACAAAAAAGTAGTAAAGACAGCATAGCAATCTGGGAGCATTCAGTGTAGGAATAAAAAAACCCTACCTACCTCAACAAACTTGAGGGGTAAGGTACAACAATTTTCAGGAAAATTTCAGAGTATATCCTGGGGTCAGTACACCTCCATTCCTACCTTATACCATCTACATGTACAATAATTAATCATCACAATGATGACCCTAAATCATCACGAAAAAGGTGAAATTATGTTCAGAACACTTTATCACTATGGAAAGGAAAGTGTGCAATAATGTAAGATGACTTTCATTAAGAACAATGAAAATCAGAGTTTTAAAACTAAAAGATTGTGACTTTTCACGTATGCAAAACACCAAACCTTTGTATTTATTAAACAACTGAGGTTTCCTATCCTAACAGTGCATTTAATTTTTAAATGTTTTATAAATAATTTACCAAATTATCTCTGAGTCAACCTCATTAAACTATTCATAATAAGGAATTTTAATATCTAGTACTTCAGATGAAGAAAAGTAAAAAAGGATTACTAATACCATGTCAGACAGAAGAGCCTTGAAATTCTGGATGGCTTCCTCTCGTTTGTGCTGTTCTCTCTCTCGATCTATTTCTTTTGTTTGTTCTGAACGAGCTTTTTGAACCTCCCTTTCTCGTTCCCGAAGGCTTGCCTCAATGCGGGCTTGCCTTTCAAGCTCCTTTTCTTTTTCCGAGTCTAAATTCTGTAAAAGTAAAATTACAATATCCTTACCAACTCCATCAAAACACGTTTTCACAGAATAACTAGCCTGCCAAAAAAAAAAAATTCCACTCTTGTTTTTACACAATATGCCTAAACACCGTGTACTTCTACCTTCAAATCTGCAACTACAAATTCTTATGATTATCAACGAGAAAAATTCCAAACAGTAACATATACCCTTAAATGCAATTAATGATGTTATTATTCAATGATAACAGGACAAATAAGCATTAATAGTTACCTTGGCTATTTTTTCAATGTACTGTTTGAAAAGGTCTTCTCTCATTGATGAACTATCCACTGCTTTGTAACGTGGATCACTTTCTACTTTGTCTTTTACTTTGCTCCATCGAGACTGACTGTCCAAGTGATGATTAGACAATAGTTCAAAGAAATCCGATTTAATCTATATTTTAAAAACAGCAGGATGGGAGGAAAAATAAGGTACCATGAGTAATTTCTCATGTATAAAAATTTATAACTAGGAAAAAAAATTTACTTACCTTAAAAATGAGAATAGTGACTTGTACTTATTTAGAGTAGAATAAATCTTAGTAAAAGAGAATATCAGAAATACTCTTTTACACATATTAGAAATATAAACAGCAATAGCCACATGGGTTCTCTCATCTAAAATCTGCTAAATTTAAGATAAATCATATTTTACAAATAATTATTCAAACAGAGAACAAAACTTTATAGATGATTTATAACTTTTGATAATTAAAACAGCCATGCTTTCATAGGGAATATGACTTTGCCTTGAGCTGTATTTATTTTTAGCTAAGACTCGGGTTTATGAATTGACAATAAAATACTTCAGCATCAAGATGATAAAAATGGGGCGACGCCTGTGGCTCAATGAGTAGGGCACCATATACTGAGGATGGCAGGTTTAAACCACCCCAGTCAAACTGCAAGAACAACAACAAAAAGTTGGCAAAAATGATTTAAAAAACTAGATGGATAAAATTTTTGCTCATTAAAATTAATAGGGGAATTTAGAAATCACTAAGCACAAATAAAGTTATCACAAACCTATATTATCAAATGCCTAAAATCAAACTAAGATTAAATTTATTTTGGTTTTTAAAAAGGCAGTTGTGGCTTGATACATAAGAAAACTGTAGAATTTATAAGTTGGTCATAATTAAGCATTACTTTAAATATTACATTCAGATACTCTACACTTTAGCATTAAACATGATTACTTTATCATTACAAAGCTCAGAATATAACTTAACAATTATGCTACTCAACAACTGACGTATCAAGTTAGTAACATTATACTAAAGGTATTAAATAACACTAATTCTTTATTATCAACATATGCAACTACTATAAACCCCTCCAAAACAGTGTTTCTTTTTTCATTAAGTAGAGGGGGAAAAGAATAAATATTTATTTTTATGTACGTTTGAGGATCTATTTTAAAATTTAGCCTCACTTATATTATTCTGTACTCCTACCATGGAAGACATCCAAGGCAGCCAAGATCATTTTAACAAAAGATTCTTATGATGTTAAGACACCACTACCACCAAAAGGAGTTAAACACAGTGTCTTTCCACCTGACCAGAAGAATGAAAAATTAGGAATGGAATCAGAATTTAAGATATGTAAACCCCCAAATAAGTGGATCATCCTTTCTGCCTATTCCAACCCTACCACTTCTCCCTACAACCTTGTTTTTCTAACTAGTGCCTTACAAAGGAGGTTGGTGTCCTTTTTGGAAACGTGTTTAATGTTATAAAAAATAGAATTTCTGCATCAGGGATTTTTTTTTTTTTTTTTGTAGAGACAGAGTCTCACTGTACTGCCCTCGGGTAGAGTGCCGTGGCGTCACACGGTTCACAGCAACCTCTAACTCCTGGGCTTACGCGATTCTCTTGCCTCAGCCTCCCGAGCAGCTGGGACTACAGGCGCCCGCCACAACGCCCGGCTATTTTTTTGTTGCAGTTTGGCGGGGGCTGGGTTTGAACCCGCCACCCTCGGCATATGGGGCCGGTGCCCTACTCACTGACCCACAGGTGCCGCCCAGGAATTTTTTTTTTAAATTAAAAAGAGCTGAGGAAAGAGCTAAGCAGCTGTGGATTTCTTCACTGCAAAACTTGGCTCTTGAGTTCCGTTAAGAAAGTCAAGAGCCAAGTTGGGATGGGATTAATGGGATTAATGGGAAATACTCATAAACTCAGTAGTTTTCAGAGAATGATTGAGAAATCACTTGATGTACTAATTTAATTGTTTTGTTCATTTTGTCTACTTTCTATCTGAAGTGATAAACACCAAATTCCTAGATGTATTTGATAACTGAAAGGCAAAATTTATGTTAAATTAGAAATGCAAGGTATATCAAATAAGTATGAATCTTTCTAAGCCACAGAACTTTATATTATATAAAAACAGTTTTCAAATATTAGATACAAAGCCTATAGAGATTATCATATAATTTCTTAAATATGCGATGTATAAACAAAGCAAACTAACTTTAAATTAACTTCCTTTCATTGTAGATTTTACCATGACAGGTTAAAAAATGGCTTACTGAGGCTGATATCTATAGAAGAATTATCTGATAGCTGCATCAAGGTAAAAAATAAATGTCATTTACCATTAGCTGTAACTCAAGGCTTTATTCCGTTTTCCTCCTTTACCTTAACAAAAATAATTCATTTGTTCAATAGCAGAAAATTTTAAAAAGATAAAAAAATGCCAACTTCACAACTCTGTTACAGCAACTTCAAATGTGCTGTTTTAAAGGGTAAAGTATTTCAACCACAATTTTATAAAAACTGGTTATAATAAATAAAATTAAAACACGATGGTACTTGCTTTGGCAAATAATAAATAAAGACTAATGAAAATAAGTAGACTTTAAAAGGCATTTTTCATAAAATAGAAAACTACAGGTGTAAAGTACATGAAAATAACTGTACCGTTTAGCTTGAAAATGCTACTTATGAAAAAAGAGAATTTCACCGGAAGTCAATGTTCTTCACAGGTTTTTTAAGTATTTTTAAACCATTATATTTAGCTATTGATTAAACTATCTCAATGCTACAAAGACCAGTTAATGAATTATAAGTAAGACCAGTATCATACTAGTAGTACTGGTCTTACTATTGAATTACATAGTTACAATGTAATTTAAGAATAAAAAGACCAGTAGAGTAAGAACAATATAAACAATACAGTAGAGAGAGGGAGTCATGAAAAAAATTATATTCTCAGAATGTTAATGTAAAATCGACTGTATTTAAACCCTTACTTTAGAGATTTCTGCTTCCATGGCCTAGTTAGTAATTGATTTTGCACCTTTTTATATTGGTTGACAAAGTTTCACTTTATCAATTTCCTGGTTTACAGTTTTCCTAACTTATCGTAAAAAAACCAAACCCATAATTTAGAGAATTAAAATTTTATAATCAAAATAAAATAAAGCTAAATATATTGGTTTATTTAGATGCCATGTCTATTTAATTACTTTTTAAAAATCAACACATTCTTGGCACAACTCTCATCACTTAATAAGGAAAAAGACTAAAGAAATGTAAAGTACCGGAACTGCAGGAGGCTAAAGTCACCACACAGAGAGACACCAATTCTTTCCTCACTAGGGAATCCCATAATATTTTGCATGTCAGTGATTGACAGCTGTCACTGAACTGACTGACAAGCCGCACAGCACAAAACTGTAAAATCTATCCACTTGTTACGAAACAGAATACATAAAATAGATACGAAAAAGTGTTCAGAAAATCAGTCACAAATGCAAAGAGAAATACATTCAATTTGTATAAAAGTAATCATACAATTATGAATCACTTATTTACTTGTTTTCTGTAATCAAATAGGTTACTCTAAAAGTGAAAAGTAGCAAACAATTCATTAACATGATTCTAATTCAACATATAAAACTATGTAGTAGAACCTGATTTTACACATCCCCATTAAGAAGCATAATCCTTATTTTAAAAAAATTTTTAACAGTGAAACAAATAACACTGGAAAAAATTACTTTGAAGTTCAATAAATCAGACAATCAGAAAGTTTCAGGAATTTCAGACAAAGGTTGTTTTACCTAATACTGTTAATGTTTTAAATGACAAGAGGATTTTTCCCAGTAAGAGCAGTTATTACTTCCTAGACATTTCTTAATCGAATATGTAATATTGTAACTTTCTGAAATAAAAGGCAATTTTAAATGTCAAGAATGATTAGGCTCCAGAGGCTATTCTTCTACATTCACAAAGCAGACCGGGACACTAAGGAGAGTAGTTGCATGTTTTAATGGCTCACACACCACCGGTGTCATCTCCCTACTAGTCTGCCTCCCCAGCAGTGAGCTCCTCGCCACTCCTGCACTGCTATCAAATGACATTTGGAATTCATTAATCTTTAATGGTTAACCTTTAATTGTGATAAGCAATAATTTATATGTAAGATATACTTAGAAAGTAACTAAAATGCTATCTTTTAGAGGGTAAAAAAGATAAAGAACCTCTTTGAAATTCAAATGTTACCACCTATAAAGAATCTTGAAATCTTGGCAGGCACCACTGAGCAGGCAGTCCTAACAAACAGTTGTGAGTTTACCAGAAATCTTATGAGAATTTAATGTAAAACTATATAGCTTAGTGAAGCTACTAAAAATAAGCATTGTGAATTGAGAGAATACATACATACATACAACTGTAAAAGTTAACTTAAAAGAACAAAACAGGTTCTATTACTTATGTCCACAAATAAAGTCAGAAACACAGCACCAACTTAGTCTTTTCCCATTCACACATCAATCACACCACTGGAACTAAAACCATCTTACCTTCTCACCTCTGGTCTTCGAATCTTCTTTCTCTTTTTTCCTTGCAGCTGCCACAAATTCATTAAACAAGGCTTCTCGGTCTTTCATCTTTTCAATTGCTTTGAATCTTGAATCTTTAGCATGCTTGGCTGCAAATTCACTAAAAGTAGCTCTGTAACAAAAAGGCAAGTGTGCTAACTTTGGTGGCGATATTTCTACTTGCAGAACAGTATGGCAGAAAATACCATTTTTCCAGCAAAAGAGATGCTGGGTCCCAACATCTATCTGAACAGTGAACAGTGACAGAAAGGAATAAAAAATAGCTAAAGAGTGAACATGTGATTAGCAATTTGTGTGCTATCAGCACAAAATTAGGGGGATATACATTTATTATTAAAAATGCAGGACATCAGAAAGTAAAGAATTTGTGTGCTTAAAGAGACTTGAGGGCTCTATTTCTACTCTAAGATGAAGCAGAGTCCTGCTTTCAGACATAATGGAATAACTCTTACTGGATTAACTTTTTCCATTAACAACTCTAAACTGAACAAAGTAGACAAGGCAACTGATTTCAAGAAGTAGATGACAGACAAGAGCCAAGACTAGGAAATTCATGACACAAGCCCTCATTGCTCTCGACCTTGGGACAGTTGGAGTCCAAGTAGAGCACAGTACTCCAAAAGAGCTGGAGGCAGCAAAAATCAGAGCTTAGGTGCTAAAACAGCAGAGGAGGAAGCTATACAAGCTATAAAGAGAAAAGTCCCATTTCAGCATTCCTCACAAGTCCACAGCCATGGCCAAGCTGTACCAATAATGAGGGAAACAAAATCGCCCCCTCCCCATACCAAGCCACCATGGGATTAAGAGAGGAAAAAGATTAATCATTTGTGCCCTCATCTTCATCTAAAATAAACTAAAAGAAAAAAAAGTGAAAAAGATAACATATTCATAAGTGTTAGATGACATGTAATATAAAGCCAACAAACCCACAAAAGATCCACAAGGAAAGTGGGAGTTGGGAGGCTGAGAGAACCACATTCTACTTTCAGAGATCCACAATAAGAAAGCATAATAACATACAAGCCTAAAATTAAGGTGGCAGCCACTAAGTGAACTGTCTGCTAAAATAAAAATCCCCGTTCTTCAGCAGACGATAACAGACTATGGAGTTTCTAAATGTTATCCATAGTGTCCAATATTCAATCAAAAATCACAAAACAAAGAAATGTATGATCCATAGGGAAAAAACTTAAAGTCAATAGAAACTGAATCCAAGATGCCCAGATGTTCTAAGTAGGTAATTACCTTAAAACAACTATTGTAATTATGCTGAAAAATAGAAAAAACAGATTCAAAGAACTGAAAACATGTTTTTTTTTTGAGACAGAATCTCACTCTGCCACCCTGGGTAGAGTGCCAGAGCATCATCATAGTTCACAGCAAGCTCAAACTCCTGGATTCCAGCAATCCTCTTGCCTCAGCCTCCTGAGTAGCTGGGACTACAGGCACACGCCACAGCACCAGGCCAGTCTGTCTATTTTTAGTAGACACAAGGTCTTGCTCTTGTTCAGGCTGGTCTCGAACTCCTGAGCTCAGGTGATCCACCCACCTCAGCCTCCCAAAGTGCTAAGATTACAGGCATGAGCCATCACACACGGCCTGAAAACATGGTTTTTAAATGAATACACAAATAGGGAATTTCAACAAAGACAGAAAACACAAAAAAGAAACTATAACTAACTAAGGAATAATTACCTGGATAGGCTTAACATGAGAGTAGACATAATAGACTAAGAGTCAATTATATGCAATTAAATCAATAACAATTATCTAATGAAAAGAGGAGACAGAAGAAAGACTGGGGTGAGGGGCACAGTCTCAGGAAAATGTAAGATAGTATATTAAACACTTTAATATGTGCAATTAGAATCCCAAAAAAGAGAAGCATGAATAAGGGTTAAAAACTATGCCAGCCAAAAACTCCCTGTATTTGATGAAAATCACCAATTTATAGACCCCAAAGCTCAGCAAACTCTAATCAGGTTAAATAAAAAAAAAAAAACGAAGCCTATGAGGCCTAATGAAGAGGCATATAAACAAAAGGTATTTTGTGTATGTTTGGTACATAAATTAATATTTGATGTTTCTACCTTATATATATGGTAAAAATTTACTCTCATAATTAACACTCTCATATATGCCATGCTTTAAAGAAAAACTGAAGTTTACTTTTCCTTTTTAAAATCTATTTTACAATTTCAACAACAAAAAAACACATTCTCCTATTTGTTAAAACAAAGATTAAAAAAATTGGCTATGGCTCGGCACCTGTAGCTCAGTGAGTAGGGCACGGGCCACATACCCCAAAGCTGGCAGATTCGAGCCCGGCCAGGGTCTGTTAAACAACAATGACAACTGCAACCAAAAAAATAGCCAGGCGTTGTGGCAGGCGCCTGTAGTCCCAGCTACTTGGGAGGCTGAGGCAAAAGAATCGCTTAAGCCCAAGAGTTTGAGGTTGCTGTGAGCTGTTACGCCACATCACTCTACCCAGGGCCACATAGTGAGACTCTGTCAAATAAATAAATAATAAATAATTGGCTAGTTACCGTCAGGATTTAGAATTTAAAACATCAACTAAAGGTTAAAAGTATCACAGCTAGCATTTGTTATTTTTAAGCTTTTGTGAGGCAAAATCAGATTTTTAGTAATGTTTTATATACAACCAATATCACTCACAATACCAAATTTCATTAATTCAACATTTTTTTGTAGAGACAAAGTCTCACTTTATCGCACTCAGTAGAGCGCCCTGGTGTCACACAGCTCACAGCAACCTCCAGTTCCTGGGCCTAGGCGATTCTCTTGCCTTAGCCTCCCGAGCAGCTAGGACTACAGGCGCCCACCATAACACCTGGCTATTTTTATTGTTGTTGCTGTTTGGCCAGGGCCGGGTTTGAACCCTCCACCCTAGGAATATGGGGCTGGTGCCCTACTCACTGAGCCACAGGCACCACCCCATTAATTCAACGTTTTTAACAACATAATTATTTTTCGAACCTGGTTTAAACAATAGATATGTAACCATAAAGAAATTTTAAGGTAAAAAAAAAATGTATATTCCAGAAAAGGGACCACATTTTCTCCACTCTATTTTCTTCTCATGACAAATTAAGCACCTTTCTTTATAACTTTTTAAGTGCCAAGAAGACACTCAATTCAGATTTAAGGATTTGAGATGCTCAACCAATTAAGTATAATGCAAACATTAGAAAAAAAAGAAAATTCTAAAATCTAAAACACTTCTTGTCCCAAGCATTTCAGATAAGGGACACTCAACCTGCATCACTAAGATTAAAAACCAAACTTTTTCAAAAATGTAAAATCAATTTGTAAAACTATAATAGGTAAAATATTTTAATGTTTTTTACCATAACAGATTAAAATGAAGTTTTAACATTAGGTCCCCATGGAAATGTGGGGTTTTTTTGTTCCCTGGAGTCATTGTTTTTCTCTCTGATGGCTGGACTAGAGCACAGTGGCATCATTATAACTCACTGCAACCTCAAACTTCTGGGCTCAACAATCCTCCTGCCTCAGCCTCCCAAGCAGCTGGGACTACAGGCATACACCACCATGCCAGGCTAGTTTTTCTGGGTTTTGTAGAGATGGGTTTTATATAGTGCCCAAGTTGGCCTCAACCTCCTAGCCTAAAGAGATTCTTAGACTCCCTAAAGTGTTAGTATTACAGACACAAGCCACTATGCCCAGCTCATGAAGATGTTTGTATAAGACTTATTTCTTAACTGCGAAAGGTGGTACTTTAAAACAGACATAGTGAAAAATCCTTTGGGGGGAAGTAGGCAATGGTTGGTGGTAGATAATGAGGAGATAGTAGAGTAGTGACTAGAAGTTGACCATGAGAGCTATGTCTTAAATTTCCATTAAAAAAAAAAGAAGAGGGCCGGGTGTACTGGCTCACGCCTGTAATCCCAGCACTTGTGAGGACGAGGCGGGTAGATTGCTTGACCTCAGGCGTTCAAGTCCTGCCTGAGCCAGAACAAGACCTGGGTATTGTGGCAGGCACCTGTAGTCCCAGATACTCGGGAGGCTGAGGCAAGAGAATTGCTTAAGCCCAAGAGTTTGAGGTTGCTGTGAGCTAGACAGCCACGGCATTCTACCAAGGGTGACAGGTGAGACTCTATCTCAAAAAAAAAAAAAACACCCAGAAAAATATGTAGAAGAGATAGGCACAGTTAAATAATTCTCCCCTCCCCATTCCTTCTGCTTGGAACAAACTCCAACACTCTGTATTTACTAGATTTTTTAATCATGGTTTTCTCCCAGTACAAAATGGAAATTAGGTCCATGGACAATATTTTCCCATTTTTTAACTTTTCCTCCTTTTCCCCCCTACTTACTAAAAATGGTCCAAATTTATATGTTAGAGTTAGGTGTATAAATATATCAATATAGCACAATGGCCCACATGCCTGATGGTTTTATTTTCTGAAGTAACCTGCATAATACAGGTTACCTCACCAATTCTATCATCTGCCCCAAAAGAACAATACTAGGGTATTGTGATAGAGTAACAGACCTACAAAAGGGAAACTTCTTTTGGAGTCTTAATTATTCCCAGAACCAGCAAGAGTTTTAATATTTTACAGAATCATTTGGAAATAAGCTGTAGACATCACAAAACTTCACCTATGTTAGCATGTAACTCCTGAAAGTAAAGCCTTTATCCTCCATTACCACAGTACCTAAGAAAAATTATTAATTCTCTAATATCATCTAATACTCAGTTCTTACTTAAATTTCCTCAATTGACCCTCACAAATATCTTTATAATCCAATCTCAACTACTTTGACCCATGAACTCATTCTTAAGAACAAACTCAGGCGGCACCTGTGGCTCAGTGGGTAGGGCGCCAGCCCCATATACTGAGAGTGGCAGGTTTGAACCCAGCCCCGGTCAGCTAAAACAGCAGTGGCAACTGCAACAAAAAAATAGCCAGGTGTTATGGCAGGCGCCTGTAGCCCCAGCTACTTGGGAGGCGGAGGCAAGAGAAGCACATAAGCCCAAGAGTTGGAGGTTGCTGTGAGCTGTGACACCAAGATACTCAACAGAGGGCGATAAAGTGAGACTCTATCTCACAAAAAAAAAAAAAAAAAAAAAAAAAACAGAACAAGCTCAAGACCTTCTTTAGTCTGAACCACTATTACCTTACCCCTGAAGAATACTATATTCTTAGCTACCAGTACTTTATTAGCCTTATTTTCTAAAATTTATCTTAATACCATAGGTTTCCTTCCATATTTCAAGTAAAATTATAATACTAAATATAGTTTCACAAATACCATTAGAGCTCCCTATCCCTAGGGACAAAAATAACTGTTTAAATAATATGAACTTTATAAAAAGTGCCACTTAACCCAGAGACTCCATGATTCTACCTTACAATTTTAGAAAGTATCCATTTACTGATATATGTACTGCAACCTATTAATCACTGCAATCACAACTAAATAAGAGTAATATTCCCTATGTATACTATTCTGTATGACACTGGAATCAAGATGAAATCCTGCTTCACTTGGGCAAGCTACCTAATTTGCTTACTTTCCTTATCTGTAAAATAGTTATCACATGGGTACCTAATTCATATTGGCTGTTCCTAAGACCCACTGAGATAATGTGTGTGCATATATTTAAAAAACATATGCTTTAAGCACACGTATGTTTGCAAATATGTATTAAGTACATACGTATATTCTTTAAGTGCACATAAACAAATTTTTAAAACCCAATAATTCCTGCCATTATTGTTGTAAACAAGTTTAAAATGTCTCATTTTTGTCAACTGATTACATGTATTCAATACACATTAACCATCAATTAAAAAATGTCAAACAAAACCATAATCTAGAAAGCCTTGAAAATGAAGTGGTAAAAGGTCCTTCTCTGCAATTTATTATGTATAAAACCTTACAAAGATAAGAATAGCTTTTCTGTAATTTACCAGTTTCTAGAGAATAACTTGTTTCCACAGGAAAGCATTTAAATCAAAGATATCCTTCTCAGAGCACCTGGGATTCCAAAGAAATATATTAAGAACAAGATTAGAAAGGCAGAAACTGGCCCAGCATGGTGGCTCACACCTGTAATCGTAGGACTCTGGGAGGCAGAGGCAGGGTTATGGCTTGAGCTCAAGGAGCTTAAGACCAGCCTGGTTAAGAGTGAGACCCCATCACTCAAAAACAGAAAGATTTTTTCTGGGCATGGTAGCATGTGCCTGTAGTGACTGATACTTTGGAGGCTGAGGCAGACGGTCACTGGATCCCAGAAGTCAGAGGCCGCAGTGAGCTATGATGACATACCACTGCACTCTAGCTAGAAAACAAAGCAAGACTCTCTCTTAAAAAAATAAAATAAGGGCGGCGCCTGTGGCTCAAAGGAGTAGGGCACCGGCCCCATATACTGGAGGTGGCGGGTTCAAACCCAGCCCCAGCCAAAAACTGCAAAATAATAATAATAATAATAATAATAATAACATAAAATAAAGACAGAAACCAATAATCAATATACATGTGTATATATTTTTATTTTTCTTAAACTGATCTTAAGAGAAATATACAACTTTGATATTTGATAGAAATGAACAAACATACCTTGGATTAAATTTTGCTTCTTCCATCATTTTTTTGAAATCTTCCTTGGCTTGCATTATTTTATTTTTCTTTTCCCTGCGTTCTTCCTCTGCCCTGGTCTTTACATACTGATCAAACACCTATTAAAAAAATAATACCAATGTGACAAGTTAGGCTTCCATATAGATAATTTAACTATCAAATTAGTATTTTCAATCTATTTTTTAAAAAGTTAAACTAATGCATTTGATCGAACTATAATAGGAAAATATACTAGTTATACATAATTATATGCAGGTTATATACAGCCAGTCTCACTTTAAAGCTTAATTGAAATTACGCAAGCAACAGCTCTCTGCTTTGGCTTCCCAAATAAAAGAAAATAGCAAAATGCCTCTAATTGCCCTTTTCTGTTGTAACAATTGTATCTTGCTCTGTAAACCTTTATCTTTCTGTTATTCTGTAAACCTATCTCTCTGCTTCTCAATAAGCTTTGTTTTACATTTGCCTTACTTTGGGGTATCTGGTCATTCTTCTGCCAAGAGTACCCCAAGAAGTTTTTTAAAAGCCTCTGATTTTTTCCCCGATTACAAATTAAACACATGATTATAATAAACATTTCAAGCAATTTAGAAATGTTTAAGAAAAATCACAGTCTTCCCCAATTCCTTCTAGAAAGAAATGTCAGTGGTATGGAATCCAGAGTTTATTTCTATCCTTCTCTTAAACATAATTATTTTCACCAAAATGTGATTACGCTTTACATCTATTCTGTTTTTTCCCCACTTAATAATATATACTTAAGATGATGAACTGAAATCAATACTTGCTCCTCACCTTCTTTAAATCCTAATAAAATGATACTAGAGGAATTTCTTTCTTTATTAAGTCATAAACCAATAATGACAGGGAAATGAGAAAAAGGGAAATAGCAACTGGGGGAGTTGCAAAGCAGATGGACAAGGGGCAAAAGATGTGAAAGATGTGAGAGAACTGAACATAACCTAGCAGTCAAGAAACAAAAAAGCAACCCTATTTTTTTTTTAAACCAGAAAATCCTCCAGTAGCTCAGGAATAGATAGCATCAGATACCTATGGAAGTGGGGGGCGGGAGCATAGCAACAGTAAGGAGTTAACTGACGAAAGGCTATTTACAAAGCAGGTAACCTGGCAGATTCTCTCACCAGCTTTATGTTTCTGGCACTGCTACTCCTAGACCATAGTTAAAAGGAAAATGGCTTATTCTCTATAGCAAAGAGTTGGCAAACCATGGCCTACTGGTTGATTTTATACAACTTAAAGAATTGTTTTTACATTTTTAAAGAACTGCAGAAAAAAAATCAATAAAAAATTTCATGACACATGAAAATTAAATAAACTTCGAATTTTAGTGTCCATAAATAAAGGTTAATTTAAATACGATCATGCTCATCCCTTTACATGTATCTGTAGCTGCTTTCATACTAAAAGAGTAGTTACAACAGAAACTATATAGCCCACATACCCTACAATAAATACTCTGAAAAAAAAATCTAATGACCCTGATTTAGAAGGTAAAACAAAGTGTCTTCTGAACTGGAGAAACATGAACTGGTAATGAGGACTGAGACTGTGAAGAGTAATCAAACACTTACAAACCAAATATTAACAGTTTTCTCACAACCAAAGCAGAAAGATTCTATACTCTCCAACCAAGAGACTAGAAATATGACTACCCTAAAAAGCAATGGCTCCAGGGGATTCTCAACAAACCAGCCTAAATCACTCTATTGCAGATTTCCCAACCTTGGCACTAATGATATTTTGGGCCAATTGATTAGCAGTATTCCTGGCCTCTATACATCAGATGCCAGATGCACCCACTTCAGTTGTAACAACCAAAAATATCTCCTAGTGGCAAAACTGTTCCTGGTTGAGAAATACCATCCTGTAGTGACTCCCAAAATCATGAGGGCCTGCCCAAATGCTAAGTGTGCCAAACCACATTTCAGTGTTCCATTCCTAATCATAAGTAGTCAAGGTCTTCAAGACACCTGAGGAACAAGGAATCCCTCAACATGAAAAAAGAGCCCCAAACAGAAAAAACTTAGTGGAAATAGACTATGCAGGAAAATGAAAATTTAAAAGAAAAAAGAATTCTAAAACAACTTCACAGAGCTAAGGCAACCCCAAAAATCCAAGAAAACCACACACACACACACACACACACACACACACACACACACTCCTAGAAATTAAAAGATGGAAGAAATAAAATCTAATTGAAGAGTTGGTTAATAAAGGTAAGAAATCATCCGGAGACAGAAAACAAAAAAAGCAAAGGGAGAAAATGTGAGAGAAAAGAAACTTTAGGACAGTCCAGGAAGGCAAATTGTCTTTCCCAGAATAAACTTTAAGAAAGAAAGAAAATAGAATCAAATTTTTAAAAGTAACATAAGAGAATCTCCCAGAACTGAAAGATCAAAGTTTTCATATTAAAAATCCCCCAAAATACCTGCACAATGGACCGTTTCACTAAGACACATCACCATGACATTCTAGAATACTAGGACTAAGAGAAGTCCTACATGCTTATAGGGAAAGAAAAACAAATGGGTCTACATAAAAAGGAACAGGTAAGAGAATGGCTTCAGAATCAACAGTAAACATCAGTAGCAGGCAATGCCTTTAACTAGCCAAATAATTTTTTTAAAGGAATAATAAAGTGCTTTTTTCTCAAATACATTAGGCCTCAAATCAACTTCCCTTGCATGCTCTCTCAAAAAGCTACAAAAGTAAAAAATGCGTCGAAAAGAGTAAACCAAGGAAGGAAAGACTTAGGATGTAGAGAACAGGTGACTTTGCACACACCCTGGCAAAAAAGATGAAGGAAATCCCCAGGATGGGCTCTAGCAGAAATGTTTCAGGATGATAAAAGTACTGTGGCAGAAGTCTAATACTTTCCCTAATATGTTGCCCTCAATAAAGTGCCGTGGCATCATAGCTCACAAGCAACCTTCAACTCTTGGGCTTAGGCGATTCTCTTGCCTCAGCCTCCCAAGTAGCTGGGACTACAAGTGTCGGCCACAACACCCGCTATTTGTTGTTGTTGCAGTTGTTAGCTGGCCCAGGCCAGCTAAAGAAAGATACTTTCTTTCTAAAGAAAGCTACAGTAAGATACTTTAAGATAGCAAGACCGTGTTCAACTTTTATTACAGTATATTGTTAGAATTGTTCTATTTTATTATTGTTACTGTTGTAAATCTGTGTCAAATTTATAAATCAAACTTTTATCATGTATGTATAGGAAAAAAATTGTACTGTTCTATAGGGTTCAGTACTATCCTCACTCTTAGGCATCCACTGGGGACCTTGAATATGTCCCCCATGGATAAGGGCTAACTACTATTGTTATCTACAATTACTTCATCAGCTTCCTGCTAGATACATAGGTCTCTGTCAATACCTGATAAATACAGCATTGCAGTTAATCATACACAAGAATCTGCATGCAGAAAGGGGAGGGAGAGATCATTGTTTCCAACTCCTTTTTTAGCACTTACTTTCTTACTCAGTATTAAATGACATATAAAATCCAAAAGAACGTCTATTAACTGTTTTGAGAAGCTAGAAAGAACTTTACATCCCCTCCTTTGAGATGTCCCAAACCAAAGTAGGGGATCACTCTCTGAGATGAACATTTCATAGAAACTAGGAGTTCTGCTATTCTTTCTTTCTAATTAACTATGTTACGCTTCCCAATAAACACACTGGGCTTTAAGTTCCCTATTTTAAGCAGTTATTTTCTTAAAACTAATTCATGAACAAAATGTTTTAACAACTACTATAAACATGTGTGAGTTTTAAGAACAATTCCTTGTTTTAACAATGTGTGAGTTTTAAGAACAATTCATGTTTATAGGCATAAACAAAAATACATATTAAAAGACTATAAGCATAAAGCCCTTTAATATGCCATACTTCAAGGCAGCTTCTGAGGTCCTGGTTATGTTTCATTTTTTGATCAACATAATTATACAATATGCTAATTTTATGAATTTCACTTATGACTTAATCTTTTCTATATGTCTATTTTTTCTTTAGTAAAATATAAGTTTACTAAAAGTATGGGAAACTATTACTTGATTCCTGTATCAATTTAATTTGCAATTTGATACCGATTCAGTTCCAAGTGAGTGGACAATGCTGAGCAACCATATTGATAATGGATTACCACACTGTAACATCATCAATATCCAAAAGCTCGGAATAATATATATGTAAATGTTTCTTCTGGTTTTTATTAGGGTTCGTAGGCAGGGCTTTCAAAAAACATTTCGAATGAACTAAAAATAATTGTATATATTCATGGGATACACAGTGATGTTTCAATACATATAGTGTATAGAGACCAGATCAGGGTAATTAGCATCTCAAACATTTATCATTTGTGCAGGGAATGTTCAATAGCCTCCCTCCTGGCTATTTCAGACTATGTATTATTGTTAATTATAGTCATTTTATAGCACCATAGAACAACAGAAGTTATTCCTCATTTGGCTGTAATTTTGTACCTTTTAACAAACCTCTCCTACTCCTCTCTTTGCCCTGCCCTTCCGAGCCTCTCCTGCCCTGCTCTATCTTTTACTTTAACCGATGAGATCAACCTTTTCAGTTTCCACACAGCAACGAGAAGAGGTAGTGTTTAACTTTCTATTTCTGTTTATTTCTCGGAACATAATGTCCTCTCCATTTCCATCCATATTGCTATGAGTGGCAGGATTTCATCCTTTTTTGTGGCTGAAGAGTATTCCACTACGCACATATACCACATTTTCTGTTGTTGGACACCTAGGTTGATTCTATACCTTGGCTTTGTGAAAAGTGCTGCAATAAACACGGGGATGTAGTTATCTCTTCAATATAATGATTTGCCTTCCTTCTTATAAATGCTCAGTAGTGGGATTACTGAATTATATAGTAGTTCTATTTGTAGTTTTCTGAGGAACTTCCATAATCTTCTGCCTAGTGGCTGTACTCACATTCCTATCAACCTGGCCTGCGATCTGTTATTGCTTGTCTTTTTACCAACGGCATCCTAACTGAAGAAGATGATACCTCACTATGGTTTTGATTTGAATTTCCCCTATAATTAGTAATGTTGAGCATTTCTTCATATATTTGTTGGCCATTTCAATATCTTCTGAGAAATGTCTGTTGAGACTGCTTGCCCATTTTTACATCAGATTGTTTTGCTACTGAGATATTTAAGTTCCTTATATACTCTGGATATTAATCCCTTGTTGGATAAGAAGTTTGCAAATATTTTCTCCCATTCTGTAGGATTCTTTTCACTCTGTTGATTTTCCTTGACTGTCCAGAAGCTTTTCTGTTTGATATAATCCCAATTGTTTATTTTTGCTTTTGTTACCTTTGCTTGAGGGCTTATTCATAAAATCTTTTTCCAGACCAATCAATGTTCTGAAGTGCTTCTATGATTCCTCTAGTAGTTTTATCATTTCAGGTACTACATTTAAGTCTTTGAGCTATTTTGTTTGTTTGTTTGTAGAGACAAGAGTCTCACTGTACCGCCCTCAGGTAGAGTGCCGTGGCGTCACACGGCTCACAGCAACCTCTAACTCTTGGGCTTACGCGATTCTCTTGCCTCAGCCTCCCAAGCAGCTGGGACTACAGGCGCCCGCCACAACGCCCGGCTATTTTTATTTTTTTACTGCAGTTTGGCCGGGGCTGGGTTTGAACCCGCCACCCTCGGCATATGGGGCCGGTGCCCTACTCACTGAGCCACAAGCGCTGCCCCGCTATTTTGTTTTTTATATAGGGTGAGAAGTGGTGTTCTGTTTTATTCTTTTGTACATGGAGATCCAGTTTTCCCAGCACCATTTATTAAAGAGATTGCCCTCCCCAGATTAATTTTGGCACCTTTGTCAAAATTCAATAGGCTGTAGATATCAAAATTAATTTCTGGGTTCACTATTCCATTCATTCATGCATCAGTTTTTATGCCTACTATGCTATTCTGATTACTATAGTTTTGTAGCATATTTTGAGGTCTACTAATATGGTGCCTCCAGCTTTGTTCTTTTTACTCAAGATTGCTTTGGCCATTTGAGGTCCTTTGTGGTTCCATAACAATTTTAAGATTTTTGTCTCTACTTCTGTGAAGAATTATCACTGATATTTTGTCAGGGACTGCACTGAATCTGCAGTTTGCATTGGGCAGTACTGTCACTTAAAAAATATTAATTCTTCCAACCCACAAGCATGAGACGTCCATTTGCATCTTCTTCAACTTCATTCATGAGTGTTTCCTTATAGAAGTCTTCCACCTCCCTAGTTAAATTATTCTTAGGTTTTCTTATTTTTTGCTAAAATAATAGGAGAAATAATAGCTTTTGCTATTTTTTGCTAAATAAGTAGAGAATTAGAGAATTCTCCACTTATTTTCAGCTAGTTTTGTTTTTTAAGAAACCCTCTGACTTTTGATATTAATTTTATATAATGAAAATTTACTGAGTTTATCAGTTCTAAGAGTTTTGGGATAGAGAATTTAGGTTTTTCTATATATTAGAGCAGGGACAATTTGACTTCCTCCTTTCAAATTTGGATATCCTTTATTTTTCTTGCCTAATTTCACTGGCCAGGACTTCTGGTACTATGTTGAACAAGAGTAGTAAAAGTAGGCATCTTCGTCTTGCTCCAGTTCTTAAATGAAAAGCTTTATTTTCATTTAATGAAAATACACAGTAATGTGTATTTTTAAATAAGAGACAACTTACTTAAAGTGTTAGCATTTGCTACTATCTACATTAGAGCCTATGTAAGCATGGAAATAGTCTGAGTTTTTTTGGAAAATGCTGTTCAATGAAATTAGGCAATAAATAAAAACATTTATGACCCTTTAAGTCAATTCTTATCAAAATGGTAATGAATATTGTAAGTTAAGATTTATGGTTAATAGTATAACAAATTTACATCTCTTATAATAACTAGAGTCAGAAATGAAATGTAATTTTATATTATAAGGTACTTCCATTGTTGTTAGCATTTTTAAAATTAAAGTATAATTTTCAAATATGAAATTCATTACAAAGTGCAAATATATAACCTAGCACTCTTCTGGTTTTTCCTTGATTTTATACTCCTATGCAAATAATAAAACCAAACAGTCAAAAAAATATTTTTTCAATGTCAAATGTTCCCCCTTTCCTCGGGTCTTGTATTTCAGTTGTAAGAAGAAAATTCTATGTAAAAGGCATGGGAACCTTTAGGTAGTTTTTACATAAAATAGAATAACAGAATAATACTTTCTCTTAAGGACATACCACCATTAGCGTATAGAATGCTTTTAAAATTAGGAAGGACTGTAGTTCTCAATATATTAATTATAATTTCACTCAAACAAAAATTATAACAATGCCAAGAATAAGTCTTTGGGATATTTAGGCATTGTTCCAGGTAGTTCCTGTCCTTATAGAATTTATATGTCACAAGAAGAGAAGACAGGTTGATAAACAACATCCTTTTAGAGAATTAAAGCTATCAGTACTTATGAACAAAGCAACGGAGGTAAATAGATAATATTTAGATAGACTGATCAGAAGGCACTTGGAAAAGTACCTTAATGAAATGGAGATGGCTATGCTAACATCTGAAGGAAGAATATTCCAGACGAAGGCAAAGCAAATATCAGAATGAAACTGCTTTGTTAAAGTAATATCAAGGCCAGTGTAGCTAAACGAATGAACGTTAAAGAAGTGCTTCAAAACGTATATAGAGCAGTCGCAACCGTGTTTTCCAAACTCCTATCTCCCTGCCAGAATCACCACTCGGATGGCTTCCTAAAACCCTGATGAACCCAGAGGAGATGCTGCCCAGGGCCCAGGGACAAAAGGCTACAGCAGGAGCTTATTACCCTCATGATGTCTGGCAACAAAGGAATTTCTGCCTTTCTTGAATCAGACAACCTTTTCAAATAGGTAAGGATCACCTATGGAGTAGCTGGCATAGTATATGAAGACCTAAGGTATAAGCTTTCCTTAGATTTCCTCAGTGATTACCCTTACAATGTACCCACAGTGAAGGTCCTCGTGCCCCACTACCACCCCATTGTGGACACCCAGGGTAACATCTGTCTGGACATCCTGAAGGACAACTAATCTGCCCAATATGATGTCAGGACCATCCTGCTTTTTGTTCAGAAACTGCTAGGAGAACCTTGTATAAATAGCCATTTGAATACACAAGTACCTACAAGAAATCCATTCAAAGCAGGTATCTACAAGGAAGGCTATGTTAACCATTGTGATGAAAATGTGTCAAATGGTCTATGAAGCTAGTGTATGATGTCCCATGATCATACCAATGTACATAGCTATGATTTAATTAAAAAAAAAAAAAAAAAGCAGGTATCTAGTCAGGTGTCCTGACCCAGGCTACCCAGCCTCTTCCTGTGTTGTCTTTTTATTTTCTCTTTCAATTGTCTTGTCCTTTCCTTGATTTCTGTATAGGACTCTGTATCTTGGGCTGTGGTATTATTTTTGTTGTTGTTGTTTTTAATTTAGGCTCTGGATGAGCCCTTGTGATGTATATCCAATACATTCTGGTTGGTTTTTGTTTAGAAAAAAGGTATATAGGCATGCATATATGCAGAATGTTAGAGACCATAAAAAAAGTTTCAATATTATCCTAAATGAAATAAACAATGTAAAGTTTTTTTGCAAGGGAACACTGACATAATTTAAACTTCAAAATTAGTCCAGTTGCTGAATGGGAAAGAAACGTGACTACAGAGGTGCAAGCACAGAAGTAAAGGAGATGGATTATTAGGAGCTTCACATCACATTAGGTGAAAAGAGGTGATCATAGTGGCATAAATCAGGCTGTTAGTGGAGGAAATAATGAATAAGTAGTTAGATTTAGAAAAGTTTTTGAAGGTAGATTTGCTGATGGGCTAGAAACACAGTGGGAAAAGTAAAGACTCAAGATTGATTTATAGGTTTTGATATAACCCTCAACTGAGATGAGAATGAGATAATCACACACAAATAGTTTTATTTTTAAAAGCTGCAAGGGTTGAAACGCATGATTCCAAATAGTTTTATTTGGAATGCCGTGTCTATTACAAGTACTACATGTCTGGCACACTAGAAATTTTTTCTCTTCCTCAAAGTCCAAGATTAGACATACATAATGGCACAACTGGGTAGAGAATTATTACAGTCATGACACTAGAAATACAATCTTACAGCTCAACAGAACTATACCAAGGAGTTAAACATACTCACTGTTTTACAGAGTTCACTGTCAGGATGGTTCAGGTAATTCAGAAATTATGTATGTTGGAGGTGTACAATGCTTAGAAGGAGCAATCACCATGAAACAGTATGTCAACGCATCATCATGGGAATAAATGGCAACTCAGGACAAGGCAACTGCAGTCTGCAACTATAGTTCAACAGAAACCCTGAACTAACCCTTATTCCTCTGATAGGAGGAAGACTGTTATTTTAACAGATGCTACTCAGATATGAACTTTGTGTGTCTGGTATGTATGAGATCAAAAATGTATGTCTTCAAAGTAATGTCTATCTGTAACATATACACACATATACCACAGTAAATTTGAAAGTGGTCATATCCGTTGGGATAGACAGGACTACAGGGTTATTTTTCCTTTTTACTCATCTGTATTTTGCTATTTTTCTACTCAAATTTGCATCATTTGCCCCAAAAGGACAGTAATAATAAATGCATGTGAAATGAATTTTAAAGCCATACCAACACTCAGTGTATAAGGCACAAGTATAAAACAGTTACACAATAGCCAGGATCATAAGGGTAAAACTACCCACATATTTCTGTGGCAGAAATGTCCACAGACATACAGCTGACTGTGCTCTAAGATGCAAGATAATCTTTTGAAGTACTGTTATGGGGAAAAAGAATGATACTTTATTCCTTACAATTTAAAAATTATGGTGGCAAGAGATATACATTTCCTAAATAAGGTCATTTTCCTTTTACCTGTTTTCTCTCTTTAGGATTGAGAAGTAAATACCGAGGATCAAAAACTATCTTGTGCAACTCCTTCTCCCATGTTGAAAAAGCAGATACCTTTAAAATAAAAATGTATTGCCTCATGATTAAGTTTGTTCTAAAAACATAAAGGTCATAATTTAGCTTGAAATCTACAGGATATCTGTTTATAAAGGAGACATAAAAACCATACTGACGTTTCCATCACTAATAAATGACAAGCAGTGGGAGGCTAGCAAAAGTAAAACTCTAACACTAATTGGCTCTGAACATTTCTATATTACATAGAAATAACACACACCAATTACTCATTAAAATTACCACTACTGTGTGACATTTTAAAAATCAGTACATCAGAAAAAGCCTTGAAGATTTGCATTTTGATTTCCCATGCTTGCTCTCAACTTGTGAACAATTCTGTGATTTAAAATTGAATAACTTTATTCAAATGATCAGTGACTATAAACCCAAAAGTTGAAAACCCTTCTCAATTAAGCTTCTAATAATATCATAATGTATCAGTTCTCTTTTAACCAAAAGCCATTCTGAAGATATTAAAGGAAGAATAATCATATATATATGCCTTACCTATCCCAGTAGTCCGCCATTCTGTAATATTAATACTCGTCTTACATTACTCACCAAAATTTAATGACCCAATAAATGTTAAGTGTTATACTTTAAAAGGACAGTAAAATGGTATTTAGTTAAATGTGAGCCAAGCAATAGGCTGTTTCCCCAAAATGTACAGTAATTTGATAGGGTTCCCTTAACACCCTCCCCCCCACAACATAAGCACTAACCTTAGATTTGACCTTTTAGCAAGACATATTTATATTACTTATACAAAACAGAAATATCTCCCCCAAAGATTGTTTTCTGACCCCTCTCTCTAGCAGCATGTCCTTGAACTGCTTCATTCGAGCCTCCAGAGGGACAATGGCCCTTTCTCGGGCAGCTTTAATTTCAGCTTCCATGGCAGCTTCTTTCTCTGAATCAATGTCTTTATTATCGTCTCTCCTATAAAAAATAAAATATAAGGCATCAATTGACAAAATATTAATAACAGATCTTACTAAATTATTAAAATCAATGGAATTTCCAAGACTCACTACTGAGCAGCATATTTTTTGGCAAAAACAAATTAAATTGAGTGTTTCAAATGAACTTTAAGGAATAAACAACTTTCATTATAATAATAAAATTAAAATGAGCTTCCAATGATGTTACAATGGCTACGTTGTTAGGGAAAAAATATATATCCTTAATGTGCTGTATCTCCCTAACAGTAACTGATACACAAAAAGTAAACTGCAATACTTTAAAAAGAAAAAAAAAGCTTAGCTAACACTGTAGTAAAACTATGTGTTAGAATAAACAGCACAAAATACTTTTTTTAGTTCTTCAGATAATATAGAAAAAAACTATTTTTCAAAATGTTTTACATTTTAAATATGTAAAATATTTTTAAAACTAATATAAATTGGTATTAAGTGGTATTACATTTTAGTACTCTCAAACATTTATTTTGAAAATAAAATTAAAATATCTGTAAACTTGGCCAAGTGAATATGTGAGATATACACCTTACCTACCTGACATTTTTATTACTCACTTTCTGGGTGATAAGTTGATATTTAAGCTGAGGACAGGTCCCAGAGAACAACATGGGCCCAGGAGTAGTTAGGTGGAATTAGAACTGTTCATCAATGACTAAACTACTTCTTGTTCCTCCAAAAATGCACCTCAGGGCTAAGGACAACCCTGTTGCGGTGTAGTACTCAAGTGAGATTTTAACATAAAATCAAGTCACCTCTCAAACACATGCACTGTGAAAAAGGCCCATTCACATAAATAATCCAAAAAAGTAAGTAATTTAATAACACTTGAGTATTTTTCAGCAGATCTTACTTCTTAAATATGATCTGCCAATTTTATTAAAATTGGCCCATATTCTCTATACAAATTTAAGGGAACTAGGAAAAGAAAGTAACTGGAAATTCAAAAGCATGCTATATAGGGAACTGTAGGTAGCCCAGGAGATTTAAATGGAAATAAGGCTAACCCACAAATTCAAGTGAGAGGTAATTAGCAACTTAGGGAATGAATCAAAAGAAACAGAAGACATAGTCCATGACCTGCAGGAACTTAGCGAGATAGTCTGTGACCTAAGATATGCACAAAACAAACAGGTAAAAGCAATTTGCCAAACAATATTTCCTCTTATAATAATTTATTTAAGAACTATTCAAATAAAGAGTTAAAAGACATCCAAGAAATATAATAACTAATGAAAACAAATAACCTTTATAGAATTATACTAAATGAAAATGTCACAATACAAGCTATCACTATCTATCTCAATAAAAGAAATAAAAGAAAAACTAAGCCAGGAAAAACAGGCTTTTAGCTTTGTACCTAAATAGAGAAGCTCGGGCAATCCACATAAAGGACTTCTTTGACATTCTCCTGATAAAAGCAGTTAAAAACCTTACAGAGTTGTCTATAAGAACAAACAATTAAAAACAACCTAAAAGTTTAACATTGTAGAAACATCCAAAGTTATGATACATAAACAGAATGAATACAGTCATTTACAATAATTAAGAAAACGTGTCTTAGTCTAGATTTTTTAAAAGAACACAAAATCATTTAATTACAACTAATAAAAATACATTTGGTCAAAAACTAAAGTCAATTGCAAAAATGAAAATACAGCAATAATTATGAATTATTTTAATTTATTTAATATTGTTGCCAATGAACAAATTTTTAAAGAAGAACCACCCTTCACAGGGGTTGTCTTACTGATTTCCTTGCCATAATTTGGCTGCATTCAATCTGTCCTTTTCAGATAAGGACCATGATTAACCAGTCTCTAATATGTCTTTAAAGTTTCCTTTTTGCTGCTAAATAATGGTCCCATGCCCCCCCAAACACACCCCCCTTCTATCCCACCCCTCCACCTCCCACAGTAAGTAACATTTACATTTTACATAACTCTAGAGCATTGGTCAAGCTAATGCTTTAACTTCTAACATTCTTTCTCTCAGAGCACTTCTTAAGCCCACCAGTTCACTCTACCAAATAGTAATGACAACAGACTCAAGGACTAGGAAAGATACAAGGTAATAATGAGAGAGAAGTCTGTGTCTGTTATTGTGAGATCTCTGGAATTATATCTGTTGAGATCTATCTATATCCAGTAAGAAACTGATTTATATAATTCAGACCTAATAAATTTCTGAAGAGAATTAATTTCGAAAGTGTCATTTGGCTTCATAATACATATTTGAATAATCAAATCTTTTATAAATCTAGCAACAGAAGGGACACGTGTTCTACACTATAAAACAAAGCTATTTATTATCAGGCCTAAGAGTATAATCATGACTTCTGTCTCCTAACAGTATTCACATTAACTGTTTATTACAGTCACAAACTGATCATGACCTAATCAAATTTTTAAAAGGTATAATCTACCTGAATTACACAAACTATATGTACTACTTACTTCCGTTTTTTTGCTTTAACAGGCTCATCTTCATTAATTTCTTCCATTAGTTCTTGTTCTTCTTTAACTGAACAAAATTCAATTAAAATATTTAGCCATGAATTCTTCAGCTAATCACTACCAGAATACTTGAATAGTATTAAATAGAAGCTATAATTTATAATTAGTTTACTCACTTGCACTCATAGAGAATTGCCACTTTTGGATGGACAGCATTGTTGGGGTTGGATGCCCTGGCAAAAACATTACAAATATTGTTATGAATAGTTATTGCATATATTTCACAAATTTCTTTTTAAATTACCATTTGTATAAAATACCCACCTCTCAATATTCATTCCTTTATAAAACATTAAACAAAGCATAATAATTCTATACTTCCTCTATTTATCCTCCTTTTACATGAAATTTCCAATTCATTTTGAATAGTTTCTTGCCCAAACCTTAAATCTATAAATATATAAACTTTCTTGACTCGGGATTTAATTACCTTTTTATGATTCATATTAATGTGCTTATCAAATGAATAAATCAAGTGTTTGAAAATAAAATCATGGCTCAGCACCCATAGCACAGTGGTTATGGGTAGCAGGTTGGAACCCAGCCCAGACCAGCTAAACAAACAATGAGAACTGCAACAAAATAGCCAGCCAGGCACTGTGGCAGGGGCCTGTAGTCCCAGTTACTTGGGAGTCTGAGGCAAGAGAACAGCTTAAGCCCAAGAGTCTGAGGTTGCTGTGAGCTATGACACTATAGCACTTTACAGAGAACAACATAATGAGACTCTGTCTCCAAAAAAAAAAAAAAACTCATATAAAACAAAAGCAAATCACATACTTTCTCAGTCTCATCCAATACTATGATTATAAAGTATCATTAATATCATAAATATTGCTAGAGAGGTGCCTATTACCTTCAGCACCAGACAGGCAAGGTTGCACTGATTCAAAAACTATCTGTAAGCGGGAAATGTCAGTACCACATATATACTATACACGAAAATTTCTCAATCACTAGAAATGATATATATTAGCATTTATTTCATTGTAAATGTTAAAAGATTCATTTGTCTTGCTTCTGTACTACATGGAGGCCAGGGTTCAATAAAAACACAATCATGTCAGTATAAGGGCAAATTACCAACAAGAAATACACAACAAAAATTGTACAAATTTATATACACTCAATACACTGGAAAAGATAATCTCTTAGTAAGATTTAGGTGTCTATATTCTCAGGAATAAGGATTATTATAATCATCTGATTCAAAGACTAAATCTTTGTATTTTGAAATACAAAATTTTAGAAAATAAAATATTTTTTTAAAGCTCTGGACGGTTTTGATAACTCAAAAACTTGTTACTAATCACAAAAGATGCTGAAAGGCTCACTAAGGAGCGCTTTGGTAGTATTATTACTATAAGCAGCAAGCAGCAACAGTACCAACAGATCTTAAACTCGGTCAAAGTCTTGAGAATAAATTTAAAATATACATCTTTTAAAAAACATAATCTCACCCAAATTCTTAATTTTAAATCCCTCTTATTTCACTCAAACCATTAGGCAGGGTTGTTTTTTTTTTAATTTCCTTAAAAATTTCTTGAAAAATAAAAGTTTGTATAGGGCCTTCACATTTTTTCTCAAGATATTAAAAAATTGTTAAAATTAATAGATACATTCCTGATTTAAAACTCACTTAGTTTCTTCATGTCTTCCATTCCTTTTTTATGAGGGGGCTCCTGAATAATTTTGTCAACATCTGCCCTTCCAATCAGATCATCAGGTCGGTCCCACATAGAAAGTCGAGTGGTAGGATTATAAAAGAAAACCCGTTCATCACCGGTCCAAACAACACACCTAAGAATTGATTCAAAATAATTTTTTACGTTAGAGAACATATTTTGTGGTTAGATCATCTGCTACTATCAACCCGTCAAAGGGGGAAAAGGAAGGTAGTAAGGAAGGATATGTTCCTTATGCAATAATTATTTATAAAGATGTCTTTTAGAACAGAAGACAGTTAAAGAAGGTAAAAACAGCAGCTCAACGTATTCATCAAGATAAACAGGACAATACAAAGCAATTTGTGATCAGAGTTCAGGGTGCTTAGGAAGCCGGCTTTGTACACTCATTTTGAGAGTAGTAAGTTTTTAACTACCACAAAGGATCGATTTAATAAGTCAATAATAATGCCATTAAGCAGTTCTAAGACTAAAGGACAGACCATTAACACCCTACTATGTACTTAATTTTTTTAAGAGACAGAGTCTCACTTTATCACCCTTCGTAGAGTGCTGTAGCATCACAGCTCACAGCAACCTCCAGCTCTTGGGTTTAGGTGATTCTCTTGCCTCAGCCTCCCGAGTAGCTGGGATTACAGATGCCCCCACAACGCCTGGCTATTTTTTTGTTGTTGCACTTTGGCTGGGGCCAGATTCAATCCCACCACCCTCGGTATATGGGACCGGCGCCCTACCCACTGAGCCACAGGTACCACCCTTCTTACTATTTTTTAACAGACGCTAAAATTATATACTCAAATGCAACCTTCCATGAAGACTGCAAGATCTAATTATATCTGCAATAAAAAGTAAAGAGACATATCAATTGTGCTAGGGCACCATATACCACCATACCTCACTATTGCCCACTGGTCCTATTAATTATAAGTAGAAAACTTTAACCAAAAAAAAAAAAAAAAAGATTGTAGACTCTGTACAATCTTAAAAAAAAAAAAAACAACAACAACAACAACAAAAGAAAAAAGTATGGAAGACAGTAAAAATTTAGAACTAAATTTTAGGGAATAAATTTTCCACTTTACCCTACCTGATAGCTCTGCCCTGAGGGTAACTCCAGGTTGCAAAGCTGCATGGTGGTAGTAGCACAAGCAGCTAAAACTCCAGTAGAAACGAGGGCTTCATGGCCAGATAACCAAAAGTTAATCAACATTTGTCAAGCCCAAGGTCACCTAAATGTTGAAATTATCAGACAAAGCATCCTCTGTTGAAATAGTCATACAAAAACCTTAGGAGCAACAATAACTAGACTTCATGAGACTAAAAGAAAAATACTTAAAAGAAGTGAAAAGACAGGAGTTCTCAGTAGAGAAATAAAACCATAAAAAATAAAAATTTTAGGGAGGAAAAAATAAACTCAAAGCAGAATAGCCTCGGGCTTTGTACTTTCCTACCTTCCTCAGGCTTTCATCTAAGCTCCCCTTTATCTCTGCTATCCTTGGCAGTGACCTATTTATTTATTTATTTAGGTGAACAAGGTTAGTCAGAGAGAGTACAGTATAAAACAGGGGCAAGGGGTGTGGGGGTAACTCTTCAATAGAGAAATCTGGCAGACAGTACCACAGCCTGGTCAATATCAATAGCAATAAGTCATGTTGATATATGTACCTTTAACAGAATAGAATACAATCAAAAATAAAGACAGCAATTTGTGTCTGTGGTCTTCTTCCCCGTCCCCCACAAACCCAGTCTAATTATGAGAAAACCATCAGACAAATCCAAACTAAGAGATACCCTGCAAACTACTTGACCAACGCTCCTCAAAACGATCAAACTCATCAAAAACAAAGAAAGTCCGAGAAACTCTTATAGTCTGGAGAAACCTAAGGAAATATGATTCCTGGATGTGATGTGGTATCATGGATGGATTCTATAACAAAAACAAAAAAATTGGTCAACATAGGTCAAGTGACATTGGAATAAAGTGTGTACTTTAGTTAAAACAAATAAAAAAAACAAAAATTTTAGAAATTAGGCTCAGCGCCTCTAGCTCAAGCAGCTAGGGCACACCAGCCACATACACCAGAGCTAGAGGGTTTGAATCCAGCCCAGGCCCGTCAAACAACAATTACAACCAAAAAATAGCCAAGAGTTGTGGCGGGCACCTGTAGTCCCAGCTACTTGGGAGGCTGAGGCAAAAGAATCGCGTATGCCCAAGGGTTTGGGGTTGCTGTGAGCTGTGACGCCACAGCACTCTACCCGGGGCCACGGGTTGAAACCCTGTCTTAAAAAAAAAAATAGAAAGAAAAATTTTAGAAATCAAAAATAAATGAAATTTCACTTGATTGGCTCAAGAACAAAACAGAGATGGCAGAGGAAACAATCAGTAACCCAGAGGATGAACCAATAATTATCCCACCTGACAGTTCTGAACAGAGCCTCAAGAACCTATGGAACTGTAACAAAATGTCTACTATGCATATCATGAGGTTCCAAAAGGAGCAGAAAGAGAATGAGGCAGAAAAAAATTTGAGGACATAATGGCCAAAAATATCTTCCAATTTGTTAAAAAGCAAATATATGTTAAAGAATGTTAAATACATGTGAAAGAAGCTCAGCAAACCCCAAATAGGATAAACTTCAAGAAAACCAGGACTACACATAAGACAAATGGGTGAAAATCAAAAATAAAGCAAAAAGACCTTGATAGCAGATAGCTAAAAAAAAAAAGAAAGGAAAGAAAGAAAGAAAAGGTACAATACACAGAGAGAAAGAGATACAATTCCAAAGACCATGGATTTCTCATCAGAAACCACAGAAGCCAGCCACTTTATTTACTAGCCCTGACAACAGAGATCTGCTCACTGTCTGGAGAACTATAAACTTTCTTACTCTGTAAACTCATCTTCCTCAATAAACCTAGTTCCAAGGTGCCTTACTTAAACAAACAAAAAGAAACCACAGAAGCCAAAATACAGTACAACATGTTTAATGTTCAAATAAATAAAGAACTGCCAGCCCAAAAATCCATATCCAGTAAAAATAACCTTCAGAAACAAGGGCAAAAACAAAATATTCTCAGATGAAGGAAAACTAAGAAATTTCATCTCCCACACCTCCATTCTTCATGCTGAATGGGAATGATACTAAAGAGAAAAATGGATCTTTAAGAATGAAGAAAAAAACAACAGAAATGGTAAATATAAAAGATTTTTTCTCCGTCAGTTCTTTAAAATATGTATGAAAAATTATACTACTACATACCTGAAAACCCCATCAGGTTGAAAACTATCAAAACTATCCATAACTTCAGGGCAATTAAATCAATAACTTAAATAAAATACCTAGAAAGTTCCAAATAGTGTATGTAGAAACAGACATCTAAATAATTTATGAGACATAAAAACAAATCAAAAAGTAAATACATATAATATGAACTGAACAGAAATGAAATACAACATAATTTGTAAAATGCTCCTAAAGCAATGCTGAGAAAACTTTTAAAATACTCATCCTAGAAAGAACTATACCAACAACCTAGGAATTCATATATGAAAACAAAAATGGAGGTAAAAGGTAAACCCAAAGTTTGTAAAAGAAAGGCAGCATAAGTGGCACCCGTAGCTCAGTGGTTAGGGCACCGGCCCTATACATGGAGGCTGGCGAGTTTGAACCCAGCCCGGGCCAGCTAAAGCAACAACGACAAATGCAATGAAAAACAGCGTTGTGGTGGGCACCTGTAGCCCCAGCTATTTAGGAGGCTGAGGCAAGAGAATCTCTTAAGCCCAAGAGTTTGAGGTTGCTGTGAGCTATGCCACTCTATCCAGGGCAACAGCTTGAGACTCTTGTCTCCAAAAAAAAAACAAAAAACGTTATAAACTCTTAGAACCAGGCAGTGCCTGCGACTCAGTGGGTAAGGCGCTGGCCTCATACACCGAGGGTGGCAGGTTCAAACCCGGCACCAGCCAAACTACAACAAAAAAATAGCTGGGTGTTGTGGTGGGTGCCTGTGGTCCCAGCTACTCGGGAGGCTGAGGCAAGAGAATTGCCTAAGCCCAGGAGTTGGAGGTTGCTGCAAGTTGTATGACACCACAGCCCTGTACCAAAGGCAACAAAGTAAGACTCTGTCTCTAAAAAGAAATAAAAATCTCTTAGGACCAAAAACTAATGTTTACTGATCCTAAAGAATATAAAATTCTTGTAATTTTTACCTATTAATATTCAAAAGTGTCAAACTAAGTTCATGAAAAATCATCCCAATGGACATAAAAGAAACACAAAACTTTATGTTTTACATATAGTTTCTTATCTCCAAAGAAACAGTAATCACAAGATAGCAAGAGGCAGAAATACTAATTAAAATATGATTATCCAAATTATGTAGCATATTCTCCTTGGCTGAACAATCTATTTAGCTTAAAGTTAGTACTTAACCATTTAGCAATAAATGTCTTTCAGTAAACCCAAAGCACTAGGGATAGATACATGCATTGGGGGATGGGGGAGATGGAAATGCTTCCTAAAAAGACACTGAACCTAGAAGCTATAAATAAAAAAAGATCAATTGGGCCAGGTGCAGTGGTTCACACTTGTAATCCTAGCACTTTAGGAGGCTGAGGCAGGTGGAACACATGAGCTCAGGAGTTCAAGAGTAGCCCAAGCAAGAGTGAGACCCCCATTTCTACTAAAAAAAAAAAAAAAAGGAAAAACTAGACAGTTGTTGTGGGTGCTTGTAGTCCCAGCTACACAGGAGGCTGAGGGAAGAGGATTGCTTGAGCCCAAGAGTTTAAGGATGCTGTAAGCTATGATACCAGAGCCCTCTACCCAGGGCAACAGAGTGAGACTGTGTCTCAGGAAAAAAAAATGTCTATCAATTTGACCTCATCAAAATATGAAATTTATAAAAAACAGGATACCAAAGCAAAAATCAAAAGAAACTATAATACATGTAAAAGTCAAAGGATTAGTAACAATATACATAAAAAGCCCCAAAACATCACGAAGAAAAAGTCCATTTAAAAAAGCACAAATGTGCAAAGACCAAGAAATGCAAAATAAGTTCAATCACACCAGTATTCAAGATAGAGATCTTTTATTAGATCTGTAAAAGAGTATATCACTACACTGCCATGTGTGAGTGAAACATAGTAATCTCTGGCTTTTGGTGGGAGAATTAACTGGTGCCTTCCAACCCTCCCAGTGAGCTCTATTTGGCAATATCCAATAAAACTTTAAACAGATACTACATCTTTATTCAGGAATTTCACTTCTAGGAATGAATCCAATAGAAATACTTGCATGTGTTCACAAAGAAATATGTATAAAGATGTCATAAATAGCACCTTCTGTAATGCCAAGGGCAAAAAAAGGGAAAACAACATGTGTAGGAAAATTATGCATTTTCATATAATAGAGAACTATGCTGTCATGAATAGATTTCAATGTACTAAAACAGCAAGATCTCTGACACATATTTACTTTTAAAATAATACATATTTTTTTCTTTCTAGAGAATGAGTCTCACTCCCTTACCCTGGGTAAAGTGCCATGGTGTCATCATAGCTAGCAGCAACCTCCAACTATTGGGCTAAAGCCGTCCTCTTGCCTCAGCCTCCCACAACAGCCCGGCTTTTTTGTTGTTGTTGCTGCACTTGTTTAGTTGGCCCAGGCCGGGCTAGAACCCGCCACCCTCGGTGTATGTGGCTGGCACCATAACCACTGTGCTATGGGCACCGAGCCCAGTGTTCCTGTTTTTAGTAGAGATGGGGGTCTCACTCTTGCCAGGCTGGTCTCCAACTCCTAAGCTCAAGCACGTACTGGCCTCCCTGAGTGCTAGGATTACCCTTTGACTACGTGTAAGTGCTCTGAAATAAAACATGCCTCCAGGCTAGCGCCTGTGGCTCAAGCGGCTAGGGCGCCAGCCACAAACACCGGAGCTGGTGGGTTCAAATCCAGCCCGGGTCTGCCAAACAACAATGACAACTACAACCAAAAAAATAAATAAATAAATATATGTAGAGCTGGTGTTCTGGCGGGCACCCGTAATCCCAGGTACGTGGGAGGCTGAGGCAAGAGAATCACTTAAGCCCAAGAGTCTGAGCTTGCTGTGGGCTGTGATGCCACAGTACTCAACCCAGGGTGACCTAGTGAGACTCTGTCTCAAAAACACAAAACAAAACAAAAAATGCCTATAGTCACCGTTAGCACCAAACTAACATCTCACACTGAAAGCCTAAAGGCATCACTCATACTGAAGAAACGCCTTGTTTGAACACCTAGGCTTGGCAGTCAAAAGATTAAAAAATGTGCAAGTAACCACACACATACTCCTACATGTTCACACACAATACAATATAACAAAAGGTGTGGAAGTCGTACCAAACTTTTTATTAATGGGAAAGTTTAATGAAGGTGGAATTTTATAATTTTTTACTGTATACAATTCTTTCATATTATATGCCTTGTTATGAATTCAACTATTCTAAGTCACCCCCAAAAGACCACCCCCAATCAGATCAATCCTGAATCTAATCATACTTCTAAATCTGTTTGCCTGTTTGTAGGAAATTCAGGAACAGAAATTCAGTACCATGGGGACACAATATCCAGATTTTGGAATGCTACAAGAAAAACATTAATTTTTTTCAATGACAAAAACAAGGAAAAGCAGCTGAAAAGGAACCTATAGATTACAATTACCTATAGATTGCTTCTTACGGAAGAGCAAAGGAGGTAGATTCTTAAAATAAAATCTACTTTTGATGAAGGTGCTATAACTATTGCAGTGATACCAAAGGATTTAGAATATTACATTAACTTAGTTGACAAAGCAGCAACAGGATGCTCTAATTTTGATTAGAGATTATAGATTACAAGACTTCAGAAACAAGCCAATTCACTGCAGTGTGAGGAGGGCATAGCAGCAATCCCAGAGTTACAAACATCTGACTTACATACAACTCAACAGTTACAAATGGAGGCTATTACAGGTAACAGATAAATGTGCCTATTCCAACTTAAACTTATCTCATTTGTCTCCCAGGGACTGTCTGTAACAAATTAAATGAGTTACAGCAGGAACAGGAAAAGGAAGCAATACCAGCATACCTCACAGATATTGCAGACTCCATGCCAGACTACCCCAATAAGGCTAATATCACAATGGAGTGAGTAACAAAAACTTTACTTTCCAGTCTATGTAAAAGCGTATGCTTTATACTATGCTATTGCCCAGAAAGTGTACAATAGCATTATATACACACAATGTACATACCTTTGTTAAAAAAATACTTTATTGCTAAAATATGCTAACAATCACAGAAGCCTTCAGCAAGTCTTGGGGAAGGTAAAGGGTCTTGCCCTGGATCCTAATGGCTGCTAACTGATCTGAGTGGTGGTTGCTGAAGGTTAGGGTGGCTATGGCAATTTCTTAAAATAAAGAATAAGACAATGAAGTTTACCTTATCGATTGACTCTCCCTTTCATAAGAGATTTCTTTGTGGCATGTGACACTATTTGATACCATTTCACCTACAGCAGAAATTTAAAATCTGCAGGAAACCAAAATTAGAGCACCCTTGTCACTGCTTTGTCAACTAAGTTTACATAATATTCTAAATCCTTTGGTATCACTGCAACAATGTTCACAGCACCTTCATCAAAAGTAGATTCTATTTCAAGAATCTACCTCCTTTGCTCTTCCATAAGAAGCAAACTCCTCATCCACTCAAGTTTTCTCATGAGATTGCAGCAATTCAGTCACATCTTTAGGATCCACTTCTAGTTTTCCTGCTTTTTTCACCACATCTGCAGTGACTTCCCTCACTGAAGTTTTAAATCCCTCAAAGTTATCCTTGAGAGTGAGAATCAACTTATTCCAAACCCCAGTTAATGTTGATATTTTCAATTACTCCCATGAATTATGAATGTTCTTAATGGCATCTAGAATGATCAATCATTTCCAGAAGGCTTTCAATTTACTTTGTACAGATACATCAGAAGCATCACTATCCATGGTACCTATAGCCTTATAAAATTTATTTCTTAAATAAGAAGAACTGAAAGTCAGAATTACTCCTTGATCCATGGGCTATAGAATAGATGTGTCAACAGGAATGAAAACAACATTAATCTCCTATACATCTCCATCAGAGCTCGTGGGGAACCAGGTGCACTGTCAATGAGCAGAAACAGCTTGAAAGCAATTTTTCTTTCTCAGCAAGAAAGAGTGGGCTTAAAATATTCAGTAACCATACCATAAACAGATCTGGTGTCATTTGGGCTTTTTTGCTCCACTGGCATAACAGAATTTAGCATTACTCATAACGGCCTTAGAATTTTCAGAATGGTACATGACCATTAGCTTCAACTTAAAGCGACCAGCTACATTAGCCCGTAACAAGAGCGCCAGCCTGGCCTTTCAAACTTTAAAGTGAGGCACGGACTTCTCCTTCCTAGCTACAAAAATCGTAGATGCCAACAGAAGGCTCTCTGATATAGGCTAAAAATCTGTTCTTTAATGCAGTCACCTTCATCAACAATCTTAACTAAACCTTCTGGTTAACCTGCTATAGTTTCTATATCAGCCCTTGCTGCTTCACCTTGCACTTTTATATTACGGAGATGACTTCTTTTCTTAAACCTCATGAACCAACATCTCCTACCTTCTAACTTTTCTTGTGCAGCATGATCTCCTCTCTCAGCCTTCAAAAAATTGAACAGAAGTGGGTCCTTGCTCTGGATTAGGCTTTGGCTTAGGGAATGTTGTAGCTGGTCAGATCTTCTGTCCAGACCACTCAAATTGTATCCAAAGATCACTTTGTTTTCTTATCATTCATGTGTTTGCTCAAGTAGCACTTTTAATTTCCTTTGAGAATTTTTCCTTTGCATTCACAACTTCGCTAACTGGTATAAGAAACTAAGCTTTTGGCCTGTCTTGGATTTTTTTTTTTTTTTTGAGACAAAGTCTCAAGCTGTCACCCTGGGTAGAGTCACATGGCATCATAGCTCACAGCAACCTCAAACTCTTAGGTTTAAGCAATTCTCTTGCCTCAGCCTCCCAAGTAGCTGGGACTACAGGCACCACCACAGCGCCCAGATATTTTTTTGTTGCAGTTGTCATTATTGTTTAGCTGGCCCGGGCTGGGTTCAAACCCGCCACCCTCGGTGCATGTGGCTGGAGCCATAACCACTGTGCTATGGGCGCCGAGCCCCGGCTATTTGTTGTTGTTGTTGTCATTGTTGTTTACTGGCCAGGCCGGGTTCGAACCTGCCAGCCTCAGTGTATGTGGCCAGTGCCCTTACCCACTGAGCTACGGGTACCACCTGTCTTGGATTTTTATATGCCTTCCTCCTTAACCTCAATCATTTCCAGCGTCTGAGTTACGGTGAAGTCATGCAACTTTCTCTCAACATATATAGTTATCAATTAACCTAATAGTCATATTGTTGTGTCTCAGGTAATAGGCAGGTCCAAATGGAGGTGGGGGGGGGGGGGGTGCTGGTTGGTAGAGCAATCAAAACACACAACATTTATTAAGTTCACTACCCTACCTGGATGTGGTTTGTGGCACGCTAAAGAATTACAATAGTAATACCAAAGATCACTGATTCTAGGTCACCATAATAGATGTATTAATAAAGAAAGTTTGAAATATAGTGAGAATTAGGTCAGTGCCCGTGGCACAGTGGTTACAGTGCCAGCCACATACAACGAGGGTAAAAGGTTCGAACCTGGCCCGGGCCTGCCAAACAACAATGACAACTGCAACAAAAAATAGCCAGGCATTGTGGTGGGCACCTATAGTCCCAGCTATTTGGGAGGCTGAGGCAAGAAAATCGCTTAAGCCCACGAGTTGGTGGTTGCTGTGAGCTGTGACAGCCTAGCACTTTATTGAGGGCAACATAGTGAGACTGTCTCAAAAAAAGTGAGAATTACCAAAATGTGACAGAGAGACAAAAAGTGAGCAGAAAAATGGCACGGATAGACCAGTTTGACACAGGGTTGCCACAAACCTTCAATTTGTAAAAAATGTAGTATCTGTGAAGCACAATAAAGCAGAGAACAATACAAGGCCTCCCTGTACTTAGATAAAAAGAAATAATTTCACATACTTCTATAAATGTAATCATATAATGGGTATGCACATAAAAACAAATTCAAAGCATTTTAAATAATAAAAAGTATATTAGGGTCTCACAGTGGTTCATGTCTATAATTATGAATGAAGATTAATGGAGAATACCACAAAGGAAGACACTTGTAGCAATTGAAATTTAGATGTGAATACCCCAAACACAATAAGTAAGAACCAAAATATTCAGCAGATTAAAAACATATTTAACATACATACTTTTAAGGTACTTTTTCTTTCTACAAAATAAACCATATAACAAATAAGTATAATTTTTTAAAAAAAGAAAGAGAAACTTATCAATCGATAATTAAGCTAAATGCATACCATGGAGTACCAGGAATAGGAGTAGTAGCTACTGGCTTTGCCTTCTGGGCAGCCTTTTCTTCTTCAGTCATCTCCTCCTCTTTGGGCTCCTATGTGGAATAATATTACTCCCATTTAATTACTATCAGAAAACAATGTTTAAATATTCCACAAAAAAAGAGCGTAACTGACAGCACCTCCAAGCACAATAAGGTCTGTTGTTAGAACGAGAATGGGGGACACTAAGTAGGAATTTCTAAATCCTTTCCCACAGAGAACCCAGTAGCAGCATCTGGTCTTACCTTATAAACTCACTAACTGTGTGATAAGGAACAAAAATGGAGAACTACAGTATAAAGAATCAGAGGAGACTTCTTCATTTAACACTGTTTCTGATCTCTGCTAACTGGCCTACTCCTGAGATATGGCTAGCATTAATCCTTCACTGAATTAAGGAAGCTTCTAAAAAGCAATTCTTTTAGTGCTCTAAAGGCATCATTCCATGCCAAAACATAACAGCAGAGAGGACAGATAAAATACTTCCAACATTTCCCAAACATGAAGTTATAATTTTAACATGTGCCAGTCTCTACGTCAAGAGATTGAAAATCAGGTTCCCAGCTCTGGTCCAAGGCCTTTTCTGTCTATGCCCTTCAGCTTAGCGTAAGAAGTAATTTAATGAAATTTTCAAAGGAAAAATTGAATTAGAATCTTCAAAGAACCCTAAGATTCCAAAGATCAAATTCATAATAATTATTTAAAAATATATCAAGCAGATTTTAAAAATAAATTGTACTAAACAACTAATGTGGCTCCCAGCTTCACAGGTTATGGCCCTTTACCTCCTTTATCTCCTTTATAGGCTCTTCTTTAGGATCCTCTTCCTCTGTCTCCATTGGCAGAGGTTCTTCAGAAGGTTCTTTAATTGGCTCTTTAATCTTCTCTTCTAATTTTTCTATATTAAGAAATTAAGATTTCTTATTTAGTAACATTTCTACTCAAATGTTTTGATATGATTTCCTAAGAACATTCAGAGAATAACGAAGTAAGATATTCCATTTTTTGACATTGAACATAAAGACAAAATGTCTGTCTTTACAGTATCATTGATTTGTATTTTAATACTCAACTTCCAATACCTTGCTATAGCAGTCAGGAAATTCTTTAAAGAAAACCTACTGGCCAGGCGTGATGGCTCACACCTGTAATCTTAGCACTCTGGGAGGCCAAAGCAGGTGGATTGCTTGAGCTCAGAAGTTCGAGACCAGCCTAAGCAAGAGTGAGACACTGTCTCTACTAATAATAGAAAAACTGAGGCAAGAGGCCACTTGAGACCAAGAGTTTGAGGTTGCTATGAGCTATGATATCACGGCACTCTACCCAGGGCGACAAGGGAGACTCTATTTCAAAAAAGAAAATAAAAGAAAACCTACTGGTGTAAAAGGATATAAAGTCTTTCATATATCATTTGTAGCAATGATTCATTTTGCTGACTAGCATAAGATATTAAGATACTCAGGAACAGAAATAGAGGGTTGTGATACAGAAAATTACAAGTTTTCTATTAACATCTAAGGTTCCAAGGGCTTAACTTTTTTCCTTCCATCAGAACACATAAAACATGTTTCCTTCCTGATCAGTACTATTAACCTCAATAAGGACAGTAACTACACAATAATTAAAATTTTCTGACAAAAGCAAAAATATACACATGTGTTATATAGGCATATGTGTAACTTAAAACTGGACTTTGAAATAAATCTCTGTTTATCAATTCAGTAGAAATAATCCCACAGTTACGTGATTGGAAAATCGCTCAAACATATTAAAAAGAAATTAACTGAGAATTTCAAATAGCTTTCTCTTTATTATAGTCATACTATGTCCCAAGCCATTAAAACCTATACCTTTTTCCTTTAGTTCTTGGGGTTTTTCCCACGTTGATTCTAATGTTCTATTATTATAATAATATGTCTTCCCATCTGCTGTTTTATATTCAGTCCATTCAGAAACTGCTGTTGCTCCAGCTAAGGTAGCAGGTGAAGCTGCAATAGCAACCTGGGGATGTATCATGGGTACAATAGGAGGGGCCATTCCTGGCAATACACCTAAAAAGAGAATAATAAAAAATTAGATCCAAGTACTCAAACTGCAATACAAATTAAAACTCTAAAATATGGGCTAAATCTATTAAATATTAATATATGAATGGACCAGTTGGAACAAAAACAAATCATATAAAAGATGGTTTAAATACTACTTAATTCTATTATCCTGGTTTTTTAGCTCTAATGCCTAAATGCAACTAGACACAGAAAAAGTGTCTTAAGGACCATCAGAAATTTGTGTCTCACATGACAGTCTTAACATAATAAATTGTAAAAATCATAGTATGTTCTCTACGTATGAATAGAAACATACATTTATAAAAATAGTTTCTCAAATTCTAATGAAATCAAGACAACATATTTACTGAGCATATTTCTTAAGGCAAAATTATTTTCTTATTGTAAAATACCTAAAAGGATATAAACAAAATTCTCAGTTTTAAAGCAAAATGAATGAGTTTATCAAATCTAAATGATTAAGTCAGATATGCTATCTGTCAGTTTACTCTTTTCCTAAAAGAAAGCAAAGCTGCTTCTGCTTTATAGAAGACAAGCCAAAATTTTTATTTTTTATAAGACAGCTAAATAAGCTGGTACTATATAAATAAAATACTATTAAATAAGGATACACAAATCAAAATTGGGAGAAAAAAATCCCCAAATCCTATACTAGAACTCAAGTTTCAGGTAATTATCTTATTTCAGTAACTTTAAAATGTAAACGTATACTATACACACAAATAATTACATACATATACTCACTAGCATGCAAGTATAATCACATCACTTTACACATGGAAATGATTTTTTTATATTTAAATTAAAAACACACATCAAAAATAAAATTAAATGTTATGATTATGAGAATGAAGTTGTTTACACTTATTACATAAATTAAGATATAAAGTGATCTGACCTTATTTGCTTTTGTGAACCAAAGAAGCTAATTCTATAGGCGTTTGGGAAAATTAAGTGTTGGCCAAATATGACAACTGCATATATACTGCTCATTAAAAAGAAATTATAAAAGAATTCACTCACTTGGGCAAAAGAATAAATAAAAGGATAAACAACAACATTCACTACCATGCCAACTTACAGACAAAACAAACTAAGATGGTTTTAAAAATTACCGGTCTTGGTGGTAGCGACTGTCTTTACATACGGGCAGCTGACTATTTGCATCATTGCTACACCTGTAAAATGGATAAGCAAGCATATGTTGGAAAGCTGCCATTGTATGTCAGCTACCACTGGGATTCAGGGAAATAATTTACCACTACAATTTAGAATGCTATTTCCAATGAAAAACACCAAGAATGGAGTAAATTTCTTTTTGTTTGACATTCTGTGGGAAGTAGTGCCAAATCCAATGATACTTATTTTAAATGACAGCATCAAATTACCTTTTTATCAAGCCAGCTCTGCTAATATTTGAAGGAGTCTCGGGACTTTAAATTCAACAAAACAAAGCCCCTTCATTACAATCGTGTAAAGATTTCTCACATGGGACATTTTCCTACAAGACATCAAACCCATGCTGGTGTTGCTTAGATATCAGAAAGGCAGAAGCTGCGTGACACTGACCAGACACTTCCTCTATGCTGCTGCTAAGGTAAAACTACATGCAGGAGCAGAGGCAGGAAGCACTACCATGCCCAAGTAGAAAAGGATGAAGAGGGGTGAGAGAGATAGTAAGATATGAAACAGATCCAAATATTGCACTGCAAATAATATTTTAAGTAAAAGAAAAGGCAAAGAAAGAGAGGAGGGTAACATTCAATTAATGACAAAATACCCATCCTTAGTGTCTCCTCTACAGACTCTTAGGGGCTTAGAACAGCATGGAGGCAGGCTAAACATTAAGAAACATAGGGCCTCTTTAATATCATTCATGACTGCATAGGCTGATGGCTACAGAAATCTCCATTATTTAAGCAGGATAAAGAAGTAGCACTTGAATTAAAGAAGGAAAATTACGTACAGTTCTTAGAAGAATGAAGGTTCATCATGATTCACTACAATGGTGATTAAAAGGGGAATGAAAGGAAAGCTAGAAAACTAAGACTGATTAAGGAAACTCAAAATTAAAAGTGACCTTTAAATTTTTTTAAATGGAAAAGGTTAAAATCTGAAGCAAAGGTAGGGGAAGTAATTTCTATATTTTCAGCTGAAAAACTTAGTTTAGTACCTATAAAAATTATAAATTATAACAATAAAATATTTTCCCCACTACTGTACAAGAAATTTCTCCTAACCTGAAGACTAAAATTTATATACAATGTAACCATGTTCGTTCACACACACACACACACACAAATACTACCAATTTCTGAAAAGTAACTTTAATTTTTTAATTGCTGTCTTATACACATATAAATATTAAAACTAAACTTCCTATGAATTCTTAAAACTAAAATAAAAAGACTGAATCACAGTGGCTCATGCCTGTAATCCTAGCACTTGGTAAGGCCAAGGTGGGAGGACTGCTTGCGGCCAGGAATTCATAACCAGCCTACTGAGCAAAAGTGAGACAGTCATCTCTATTAAAAATAGAAAACTTAGGCACAGCCCTGGTAGCTCAAACGGCTAAGGTGCCAGCCACATACAACAGAGCTGGTGGGTTCGAATCCAGCCCGGGCCTGCCAAACAACAGTGACAACTACAACCAAGAAATAGCCATGCGTTGTGGTGAGCACCTCTGGTCCCAGCTACTTGGGAGGCTGAGGCAAGAGAATCACTTAAGCCCAGGAGTTGGAGGTTGCTGTGAGCTGTGATGCCACAGCACTCTACCCAGGGCAACAGCTTGAGGCTCTGTCTCAAAAAAAAAAAAAAAAGTAAATAAAATAAAATAAATAAAAAATTGAGAGGCTGAAACAGGAGGATCACTTGAGCCCAGGAATTTGAGATTGCAGTAAGCTATGACACCACTGCACTCTAGCTCAGGCAATACAGCAAGACTCCAATGTCAAAACAAAAAACAAACAAACAAAAAAAAAAACCAAATCCTACAAGTATGCTGAGTAAAGTTTTATGTGTAATTTTATTTTCCCTACTATGGAAAGAAAGCAATGGAAATTTTTGGTTAAAGAAGTTACAGCATGTAGAAAGTTTAAGTTAGTGTAAATACTGCCATCTGCAGGATCACCAGCCCTATTAAAGATAGCACTAGAAACTCAATTTATAAGAGTATGTGAACTTGACACTCAAAGACTGTTCTCCAAAACCATCCTCCAATAAATAATTTTAACTATACAACCTGAACAGAATAAAATCACATCTACTCATATTTAAGCTTAACTGCCGTTGTCAAACAATTGCACCATTACAGAACACCACTTGACTATCAAAATACAGACCATAATGAAAGTTCATGTTTTTTCTCAGTTTAAAAAGATAAACTTTGCACTTGATTCCTGTATTTTATCTAATTCTTCTACTCCTTCCTTTCCTCTTGTTCATGACTATACCTTCCTTAATTATTCTTATTAGAGCCAGACAATGCCACTGCAAATAGAATTTAAGAATAGAATTTAAGCCTCCAACACAAATTACATACAAATCCCTCCTGTTCACCATATTGCTGAGTTGAAATAGAGAGGAAAAAACAGAGAGAGATCTCATTATACATATAACCAAAGAAGATTTGCAAAGTAGAAAAACAAGTTGTCTTTGCCCTGTTTTCCATGCTTATTAATGTCAGAAATGCCTTAATATATATAAACACATACTAATATCACTTTCTCTAAGACTGTAGGCTCCCTCTCCAAAGAATCTTGGTATCTTAGATAAAATCTTAATATACTATCCAATTCAAGTTCTCTTCCAACTGACCTATGAAATGTCACTAATGGTTGCCATTTATTGAATACCTTTCACCGCCAAACTTCACCTCATCTTGTGACCCACATGGTCACCATAACCTGTCCTAAATTTTTTAATAATGGGGCAAGGATCAGGGGAGACCATAACATCAAAATGCAGCTATAGTTGGAAGGATTCTATTGTAAAAGAAATAGAAATGAATTTTGCTACACTATTAACTTTCACCCATTGCTCCTAGTAAGAACCTCTAAAGAAAAGCAAAGTCCTTCAAATGAAAGCCTTTGAAAATACTTTGACAACATTATCATGCTAACTTTCAGTCTTCTCTCTAGAGAATTAACAACCCCAGTTTCTTCAGAGCACTCACAATACACCCTCTGGTCTTGATACCATCCTCAACTCCAAAAGCAGACAAAAAATGCAAAAAGAAGATGTGACAAAGGTCAAGCTCCTCTCCATTTACCACTCAGTTCCCAAGAAAAATGGCATTTATTTTCCCTAGAAAATATCCAGCTGCTTGTCTTAAATTTAATTTAGAAGGACAAGCCCTAATACTGAAGAAAACATTTTTGGTTTTCTTATTTTTAAATTGAGTTTCTTAAACACCATATATTAGGCATTTAATTATTTAATACTACATTAATAATGTGTGAATAAAATAAAAAAAATGTGTGAAATGTTTTTCTATCAAATCAATAAACAACAAAAACTAATTCTTGAAATGTGTCTTTCTTGCCAACGTGTAGGTGAAAGTATCCTTTTCAAAAGGGTCACAAGGAAAAAAGAACATCAGAACAATAATGATAATTAAGATGTGTGCAAATCTAAGAAATAGCTGAATTACAACATTCGTACACAGAAAGTAGTGATAAACTGGCAATAATAAACAGTGGGCAGAATATGAAACAAGAGACAAAAGGCCTAGGTTCTATTCATCTTTACTACAAACTACCCTGCAAACTTGACCTAAGTTATCAATGTTTTCAACTATAATACAGGAGAATGAGTCATGGATCAAGGATTAAATGTGTCTGACAACTGTAAATACATTCAAATTTAGAATGCCCAACACTATCAATGTTTAATCCCTACAGTAAGAATTCTACTCCATAATCTATTAAGTCCTTCTCTAATCTTAATGATTTGTCTTAAGACATTACAACACATGAATTGATTTGATGCATGTTACGCTTTACATCAAAACTGTTACAAGGGACGGTTTCTGTTTTATATGAAGTTTTTAATAGATAAGTAACTCACATTTTCTTCCCAGCATTAATAGTTACTAAGAGTTTGGTATCTGAATCTGGAGGACACAGGCTCAAATCCTAACATCATCACTTATTAGCTATGTGCCCTTGAGTAAGTAATTTAATCTGTCTGTTTACCTACCTCACAAGATGGTTAAAAAAATTAAAGAAGTTACACATGTAAAGTGCTTAGCACAGGGCACTGTATATAAATCATTAAAGTTGAGTTAGCTATTATGACTTGTAATTTCTCAACTTCATAGACTCAATCCCTTAAAATAATGCATGTAGAACATATTTACATGAAAATATAATTATTTTTAATTCAATGAAGCCATTAGCCAAAATAAGTGTAGCTTTAAATGTGGCTCTAATTTTAAGACATGTAAACAACAACAAAAAAAAGGACATTTACCAAAAACTTAAGAGAAAATATTGCAGTTAGCCATGAATCTTTCAAAAACATTTTGAGCAGGTGAGATTCAAGGCAAATTTCAAACGCAACAGACACATGAGAACAAACTGACAATATGGAAACATAGCTAGAAAGATCATTATAATCTGTTGGTTTACCTGGAAGTGGAATTGGCATGCCAGGAAGGGGAACACGGAACGGAGGTACCATTACTGGTGGAAAAGCAGGAATTGCTGCTGCTGGCTGAGGTACTGAATGAGGAACAGCAGGAGGTAACGTCTGGGGGTGCGGCTGGGGAACAGTTTGCACAGGTGTGGCTGTAGGACCAGGAGTTGAAACACTAACTGTAGGCGTGGCAACTGAAACAGCAGAACTTGGGGTCTGATCTTGTGTTGTGGGTGCTGATAAAAGATAAAAAAAAAACATGTATCACTCCTTCATAAACCACTTTACTATATCCATTCATCATTCACTCATTCAGTAAATTAAGTATTTAGGGGACCATTCCATGCACTGCAAGAAATTTGTCAAAAGGAGTTGTCTTCAAGAAGCATAAAAATAGTTAAATGAAACATAAAAAATAACTAAAATACAAAGTGAAATGGGATAAAGGATAGGGGTGTAAATCAAGACCCAATCAGTATTTATAAATGTGAGAGGAAACATAAAATTTTACACTGAGATGAGCCCTGAAAGACTGAGATTCAACAAGGAAAATGGGGGAGTAGAAGGAGAAAATAAGCAAGTAGTGGGAAAAGTATGAGCAAAGGCAAGAGTACAGAACAAAAAAACTGTTTAAAAAAACATGAAGGCAAGTGGTTAACTAGCAAAACAGTAGGCATATCAACAAAACCAGTGAGCTAAGGCTGGCAAGGTAAGTCAGAAGCAGAAAACAGGAAGCCTTGAACAAAAGGCTAAGGAGTGTAGTTTACTTGGTAAAGAAAAAGTGGAATTTATGCAAAGGTAGAGAAAATGATCTAGAAGAATATATACCAAAACCGATTAACAGTAGTTATCTCTATCTATGCCTTTTACTTATTACTATATAGGCTCCATTAGAGTATGAATTTTTTATAAAAGGCATTCACACATTATTTACATGATTTCATGAAGGGAGCATGGGGGGAATTAAGAGGAATAATAATCAGTGTTCATTTGATGAATTAACCTGGCAGATGCATAGGAAGAAAAGGAAGAACAGAAGTGAGAAAATCAACTACAACATTACTAAAATTGTCCAAGCAAGGAAGAAGAAAGAGAAAAAGATATGGAAATAACTAATGACAGATTGGATATGGACTGAATGGAGTCAAAAGCAAGTCGGGTTTCTCTACCATTATTTCAAAATTTTAAAGAAACTGTTTTAAACTTGGGTTTCCATCGTGAGAGTGAGAGATCAGGAAAATGCGAAATTCGGAATAATTTGGGTTGTGCTAACATATTATTTTTAAATATAAAAAAATCTCATCCCCAGTAATTATATTTAAAATTAACTAAAAAGTAATCCATATTTTGTAATTTTAAAAATGTTTAAAATCTCACATGTTACAAAATATCTTTGTTATTTAGACATAACACACCTAGTTGCAAAATAAAATTCATTTTGGAATTTCATTGGTAACAAATACTTCATCTTTTTTCTTAATGTAAAGAAAAAAAGTGTCAAACTATACCTGTATAGGTCTAAGAATGAAGTTACCCAATCAAATGAAATAAAGAGTACGTTCCCGATCTTTATGCCCATATTATTCTAGCAAAAGCATACTGTTGAATACAAACCACCCAATAATCCATCTGACAACAAAATCTGTCAGTATCTTTTTCCAGCTTCTAATAATGAAAAACTCACTTAGGCTGGGAAGATGTGAGCAATTTCATACTCATTAATGAGGGACTCACCTTGGCTAAATAGACAGCAGGGCCAAACAAGTATCTTCAGCGGCCCAGGAATGAATTGTTGGTCTAGCATAGACCTAGCCTTAGGGTACAGTATCATATTAATATAATTTTATAACAGTGTGAAAAATACAAGTTACATGCAACATTTGCCCAGTCCCATACATATACCATTTGCCATTTGTAATCTACCATAATGGTTGAAAACATATCTAGTTACTCTCCCCAATTTTCCTGAAAAGTAGGATTTCACAAACTTGCACAAAATAAATTTATGTTCAACTGGGATTAAAATATAAATATTCTTGTATTTCTTTTTAGTCCCATTTGCCCATAGATCTATGCTGCAGTTCACGGAATTAAATTTTTTAATATTATTATGACAGTATTCAGATAATTACTAAAATTATGATCCAAAGTAATATGAGGAAAATCAAGTAAGTTATTAAGAGTATCAAATTTCAAGTAGAAAGGAACACTAATGGAGATGGCAAAAAGAACTGACTCTATCCATTCCTCTTACTTTCAAGCACAGAATTTTCTAAATTTAATTAGCGGGTATGAGTCATGAGAGGAAGGGATAAAAGGAATGAAAAAAATTATTTTTATTTATTTATTTTAGACAAAGTCTCACTTAGTTGCCCTCAATAGAGTGCCGTGGGGTCACCATAGTTCACAGTAACCTCAAGCTCTTGGGTTCAAGTGATTCTCTTGCCTGAGCCTCTCGAGTACCTGGGACTACAGGTGCCCATAGGCACCCGCCACAATACCCAGCTATTTTTAAGAGACAGGGTCTCCCTCTTGCTCAGGCTGGTCTCAAACTCCTGAGCTCAGGCAATCCAGCTACCTCAGCCTTCCAGAGTGCTAGGATTCAGACGTGAGCCACTGCGCCTGGCTGGAATAAAAAAAATTCAATGGAAAGCTAGACGAATGGTATCTAAGACTTTAGTGGGTAAATTCCTGCTAACTCCATTTGTTAAAATAACTAGTGAAGTACTAGGTCTCAGAATATACTAACACAGCCTCAGATTTTAACTACAAAAGACAAGTACTAAGACGACAATATGACAACACTATGAAACTGAATCAAGTGAAACAAAAGCAAACATCAGAATACTCATGCATCAAAATTGATGTTTAAAAGCAGTAGAAAGAACACAGTTCTGCTATTTTGTTCCTAGAATAAAGGCCTCTCAATCACTAAAGAACAGTACAAAAATGACAAATGGCATATTTTAATAGTTGATCACAAGACAGCTAGCCATGAAGCTTACTTACAGACCAGATTTCAGAAGTGGAATATATATATAGGATGGTTAAAATATCTAACTACCTTCCTTAAGCAAAATAAAGTGCTACTATTTTTCTCTTCTAAAAAGGCAGGGAAGAAAAATGGAGCATCTCAGAGCCTCCACATGGAACTGCACTGCTTTTATTAATCCCCTTCTCCCATTACCACTATAGGTAGCCATAAAAACCAGCAGTTTTCTGCCTTGCCACACAGATTTTAGAAGCACTAAGCCTATGAAAAGTTAAAGACCTTCAATAAGCCAGCTAGTATGACTGTTATACTTCTACATCCAAAATCAACTCAGCTAGAAAACAGATTTGTAAAGTACTAGATACATTTTCCTGTTTAGTACATTTTCCCCTCAACGTGTCTAAAAAATATTGGGCGGCACCTGTGGCTCCAAGGAGTAGGGCACCGGCCTCATATGCCAGAGGTGGCGGGTTCAAACCCAGCCCCGGCCAAAAACTGCAAAAAAAAAAAATAAATAAATACACACACACACACACACATATATAAAGCAGGGTCTTTAAAAACCATCCCCACGGCTCGGCGCCTGTGGCTCAAGCAGCTAAGGCGCCAGCCACGTATACCTGAGCTGGTGGGTTCAAATCCGGCCTGGGCCTGCCAAACAACTATGACAGATGCAACCAAAAAATAGCCGGGCGTTTGTGGCGGGCACCTGTAGTCCCAGCTACTTGGGAGGCGGAGGCAGAAGACTTGCTTGAGCCCAGGAGTTGTAGGTTGCTGTGAGCTGTGATGCTACAGCACTCTACCCAGGGCGACAGCTTAAGGCTCTGTCTCAAAAAAAAAAAAAAACCATCCCCACATTACATGTACCTTACTTCTTCAATTATTTCTTTTCTTTCCTTTTTTTTTTTTTTTTGTAGAAACAGAGTCTCACTCTATCACCCTTGGTAGAGTGCCATGGCGTCACACAGCTCACAGCAACCTCCAACTCCTGGGCTTAGGCAATTCTCTTGCCTCAGCTTCCCAAGTAGCTGGGACTACAGGTGCCCGCCACAACACCCAGCTATTTTTTTGTAGCAGGTTGGCCGGGGCCGAGTTTGAACCCGCCACCCTCAGTATATGGGGCCGGCGCCCTACCCACTGAGCCACAGGTGCCGCCCTCTTCAATTATTTCTTATATCAACAAAATAAATTCAAGTTTGAATCCACTGTGATTAAATGTCTTTCATACACATTTTCCTTTAACAATTCCCAAGTCCCTGAAGCTACCAGGAAAAAATAAAGCAATCATTTTCCCCCTTATTCTTATCTATTATCCAGGAAGTAAAGTAATACAAATTATAATTACCCTGTAGGGACAGTAATGTTATCTTCAGACCAATGCCATAACAAATAAATCAATACAATTATTATTTAAATACTTTTGGCTCAGTCTCAGCCTGCAGAGTAAGTAATAACATCCATATACAAAAAAAGAAGAAACTAAAGACAGCAGAATAATACAGATGTTAATGACAATCTTTTAAGCAAATCAGTAGATGCATCCCTCTCTTCATTCCTGAAATGGGCTATTAATCAACTCTCATTTTAAACAAAAAAAATCTAAGCTTTGGATCTCTGTGATTTTCTATCTGAAAATGCTCTTGCCTTTCTGGCTGCTTCTTCTTTAACTCAATTCATATGCCTGCATCCTATTCTAGGACCTACCTACCTCTAAAAAAGTTTGTAGAAAAGTTCCTGATAAGTATCCCTAGTATCAACACTACCCAAAAACAGCACCAAAAAAACTTCCAAAATATTACATTTATACTGGTTCCCTAGTGCCTGTCCCATCCGTGTGTCTGATTCTTAAGATCCTTCATAAGCCAGTCTCACTCTTAACTGAATCTGCTAACCAGTATAAACCCTCTCACCTAAATGACTTTCCTAGCAGCCCCATAAACTGCATTTATCCTTATTTCCTGACCTTTATTCTGTTTCTCCTAGCTGAAAAATTTTTCCTTACTTCTAAACCTACTCAAAACCTACTCCATATTCTTCATTCTTAATACCTGTGTGGTCCACCCATTTCTCTCTCCAGTTCTTACATTTATTTGCACCCTATTCTCTAGTAGTAGTTTCCATCATTGTTCTTGCCTCCTCAATTAGGAAAATTGAAAACTCTGTAAGGTAAGGACCAAAACTTATATTTACTTGGCAAACCCCACAACACCCAGCATTACTATTGGCCAAGCTGAAAAGCTAACTCTACACTCACTCAGTTTAGTTTCATGAACTGCAACTGGGCAAATCATTTCTTCCACTAATGTAAATTTCTATTTTTCTCCAACTCAAAGGTTTTTTATGCAAAAAATGCATTTTCAGTAACAACAAAGATAATACCAGAAACACTAGGATCATTTTGAAACACAGTCCCTACTTGTTCATTTCTCTAGCTCCTAATGAAAACACATGCTGGCTAATACTCACTTGATACTGTCTGTACAACTGAAGTGGCAGTTGTTGTGGTGGAAGTGGTAGAGGAAGGGGTGGATGACGATGTTGAAGTGGATACTGCAGATGCTGGGCTACTGGTCGTAGGGGTGGAAGCTCCAACTGCTTGTGCTTGCACTTGCGCCTGGACCTGGGCCTGTGCTTGGGCCTGTGCCTGGGCTTGAGCCTGGGCCTGTGCCTGTGCTTGCGCCTGAGCCTGTGCCTGTGCCTGGGCCTGTGCCTGTGCCTGTGCCTGTGCCTGGGCCTGGGCCTGAGCCTGGGCCTGGGCCTGGGCCTGGGCCTGGGCCTGGGCCTGGGCCTGCGCTTGGGCTTGGGCCTGCGCCTGGGCCTGGGCCTGCGCCTGGGCTTGAGCCTGCGCCTGGGCTTGAGCCTGCGCCTGGGCTTGAGCCTGAACCTGTGCCTGAGCTGCAAGCATAGGTGTCAGTTCTGATTGCTGAATAACCTTAACTCCATCTGGCTTGGTCCATGCAGATTCACGTGTCCGAGCATTATAATAATAAACCTGCAGAGGAAACAAAAGCATTAAGTGTATCACAAAATCTGTCAACTGGTTATTAAAGACAAAAATGCAACCTTATTTTACCTTAAAAGCTATTTAAAAATAACTTTTAAAAAAGGAAGTACTGGATATCAAAATAGGGATATAGGTAATTCCATCAGATCCCCCAATTTTCTATAACGAGCACATCATATTTTCAACACACATAAAAAAGGGAAAACCAATGTCATATTTTATGTAGAAAGTTAACATAGCAAGCCTGAAACTACTGTCCTTAGAAAGCCCAGATTAGAGAGCTGGCCTTTGGCTGGAGTCTGGGAACTTAGATTTCAAGAGGGTCACTAGCATTCCCCCACTGGTAAGAATGGCTCACTATGCCTAACCATTTTATGCAACCAATGCAGTTTATGCTGAACATGTGCATTCCTTCTGGGAGTCTGGAATTTCAGTTATATGCTAGGCAGATGGTACCTATGTGACCAGAAGCTTCCAGAAGCACAGGTAAATGTATCTTAGCATTCCAGGCAACTTTAATCTGCACAGAAGTCCAATCTAGTCAGCTTTTCCTGGAGACCTTCCCCATCCCCTGCTTACCTAAAAAAGCTCTTTGTTTATTTATTTATTTATTTATTTATTTGGAAGACAGAGTCTCAAGCTGTTGCCCTGGGTAGTGCTGTGGCATCCTAGCTCACAGCAACCTCCAACTCTTGGGCTCAAGTGATCCTCTTGCTTCAGTTTTTCTATTTTTAGTAGAGACAGGGTCTCGAACTCCTGAGCTCAAGCTATCCACCCACCTCGGCCTCCCACAGTGCTAGGATTACAAGGCGTGAGCCACCACACCTGGCCCCAAAGGCTCATTCTTAATTGACAAGGATATCATTGATCTCAGCCTGCCGGAACTCTTAACTTTTACAATTTCAGTATATTTTTACAATTTACCTTCCCATCTGGAGTTTTATTTTCAACCCATATCTCTTCGGTAGGAGGCAGTGCTGGAGTACCAGGTGCAGTCACAGGAGGCATTCCTGGTGGAAACATCATACCAGGAGGGGGAGGCATGGTTCCCATAGGTGGAGGCATGAAAGGTGGTCTCTGTTAAGTCACAAGAACAGTAGTGGTCACTTGTAATTACCTTTTTCCTTCAAATTATTACTGAATTCTACCCAAAAAGAAAGCACTATAAGAGAAAGTAGTTTTGTAAGTCTATTCAAATACATGTACTGGTATCTGTTGTTCGAGCAAAGTTTTCTCAACAAAAATGATTACCAAACAGACTAGAAGAAAATACACCAAAGAACAGTAGTTAACCTTGGGTTAGAGCACTGTGTGTAAATTTTGCTTTCTCCTTTACATTTAATCTACACTTTTCATACAGAGAGGACACCAGATTACTCTTCTTAAAAATAAATTGATTTTTTTACGTTCTGTTATAACACCAGGTATACTAATGGTTCCCTAAAATTCACGTTAGGTAGCAACCATAAGAGAAACATTATTTTACAAAATAACACAGAAATAACCAAAAAAGAAAAATCAGACATATTTAACCCTTTACTCTCTTTTCCTACCAAAACACACAAGCAGGAAAATATTCATCATCTTCTATTTTCCATATAATATTAATATATCATCAAAGGCATAGTCATCAATAAACTTAAAAGATATAATAAAATTATCCATCCCACTTATTAATAGAAAATTAGAACTAAACTTAGGATTTACCTCAATTCTTTTTAATTTCCCAAAGCCATTACTAATTTGATCCTAATTCAGATAATTTCTTCATTCTCATTAATATGAATGCTAACACAATGCAAGATTCCGAATCAAACAATTTAATCAAACAATCAAACAATTTAATCAAACAATCTAATCGCTATATGCTACTTACTAAAGCAAAAGTGGTCTGCCTTTTTAACAGAAACACCCAATCTCTTTAATACAAGGATCAATTTATTGTGCATAAAAAAAATCAAAATCAAAACTGAATTATCAGTATGACTTTTTAGAACAGATTTTGAACACAGATTAAAAAGATTTCCTCAGGCAGCGCCTGTGGCTCAGTCGGTAAGGCGCCGGCCCCATATACCGAGGGTGGCGGGTTCAAACCCGGCCCCGGCCAAACTGCAACCAAAAAATAGCCGGGCATTGTGGCAGGCGCCTGTAGTCCCAGCTATTCGGGAGGCTGAGGCAAGAGAATCGCTTAAGCCCAGGAGTTGGAGGTTGCTGTGAGCTGTGTGAGGCCACGGCACTCTACCGAGGGCCATAAGTGAGACTGTCTCTACAAAAAAAAAAAGGTTTCCTCTAAGAAACATTAAAATTCAATTATCCAAAGCACCTTAATCTGGATAACAGAATTAAAACTATGCCAATAATGTGAAACTGTATTTCATTTTCCTAAAAAATTTTCTTTCACACACTGCAATTTTTGTGGCAGTTTAGTGTCTTTCAAGTATTAGCACATAGATCAATGTCGTTACATAAAAAGTATTGACCTCAGGCAGGCACAGTGGCTCATACCTATAATCCTAGCACTCTGGGAAGCTGAGGCAGGATACTTCCTTGAGCTCAAGAGTTACAGACCAGCTTGAGCAAGAGCAAGACCTCATCTCTACTAAAAATAGAAAAATCAAGCCAGGTGTGGTGGCTCACACCTGTAATCCCAAGCACTCTGGGAGGCCAAGGCGGGTGGATCACCTGAGCTCATGGGTTCAAAACCAGCCTGACCAAGAGTGAGACTGCCATCTCTAAAAATATCCAAGTGTCGGGCGGAGCCTGTGGCTCAAGGAGTAGGGCGCCGGTCCCATATGCCAGAGGTGGTGGGTTCAAACCCAGCCCCGGTCAAAAACCACAAAAAAAAATATATATATATCCAAGTGTTGTGACAGGCTCCTGTAGTCCCAGCTACCCGTGAGGCTGAGGCAAGAGGATTACTTGAGCCCAAGAGTTTGAGGTTGCTGTGAGCTATGACGCAACCGCACTCTACCAAGGGTGACAAAGTGAGACTCTGTCTCAAAGAAAAGAAAAAAAAGAAGAATCAGCCAAACGTGGTGGTGGGTGCATGTGGTCCCAGCTACTCAAGAGGCAGAGGCAGGAGGATTCCTTGAATCCAGGAGTCTGAGATTGCTATAAGCTAGGCTGACAGCACAGCGCTCTAGCCAAACAACAGAATGAGATTGTCTCAAAAATGAAAAACAAACAAACATAAAAAACCTACCTCAAATATGTCTCATGTACCCTTAGCTAGAAATCACTTAGGTATGATATAAATCTATTTAGCCACATAATTGTTTAGTCAGACTAAGAAAGCACCACATCAGGAAGTATCCTATCACAATATTTGATACTCTTGCCATTAGAGGGTTACATTGGTCCATTACATTTTATAGTATTTTATAGTTTAAATTAGGTTTAACTCTTAAAGGCCCAAATTAGAACAAATTCACAGGTAATAAGTTATAACACAATCTGCAGGTCAAAAAGCTGTTTCTTATGCTAATCACGAAGCAAATATAAAACTATATAACAATGTGTTTAGAGGAGGCACTATTCATTACTAGGAAGGCAGTAAGATTATTAAGCAATATATTGAAACGTTTTGTCTCTTCCAAAAACACAACCTTGTCTAAACAAAGTTAACATCACATAAATAACACATTATTTCTTTTCTATCATTAGTATAATTCATTCTTAATTATCTAAGCTAATGGAAGGTATTATCTAATACCACTCTGTATTTTATTTCAGAATTGTACAGATACAACTAAGAAAACATAGATACACATTCAAACAAAAATACAATCCCAAAAGTAAACATTTCAGAGGTAATGCCTTCATGACCTCACTTTAGACAGTAAATAAGTCTAGATACACTTGAGAAGGATATATGTCTCAGGTTAAATGACCAATGTTTCTATTTAAGGAAATCCCTTAATAAATCTTTTTCACCCTGAGTTAGCATTCTCAGTGCCCTGGCATGTGATCCCCTGAAGAGTCCCCACCAGCATGAGGCTCTTACCAGATGTGCTCCCTTAATCTCGGACTTCTCAGCCTCCAGAACTATAATAAACTTTTTTCTTTATAAATTAAAAAAAAAAAAAATCTTTTTCTAAAATTGTAAGCTATTTTCAAGAAAAGTTTCACGAAATTCAAATATAGTTATTGTGCTTACAATATGTGTTTGTTGTCACTAAAATTCAAATATAGTTATTGTGCTTACAGTATTGTCTGTTGTCACTTTCCAGATTCTATCCTAGGCACTATTTCTGGAGAGGAAAATTACTCAGAAATATATATACATAACTTCACTTCCCATAAAAAAGATGGATTACTAAAATTAATTCACAAAAATAAAGATAGGTAAGAACTACTCAATCCTAGTTTTGTATGTATACTTTTATATCACCATCTAAATTCCTGCATTTCTATACTAATCACTACTACCACCACTTCAGGATTAACATGTTAATACATGGACATTTTCATTAGTTCAACCAATTTCTTATAAATAAAATCCATAGTAGAACCTCCATAGTTAACCACCTCCCTACACTGATCATCTCAAGATGACTTAATGTTCACAGACCAGACATGCACCACATACACATAATAGTATGGTAGGCCTAGCTGCCTATGTTGACCACCTCCATACGTCGACCAGTTTGCCACAGTCTCGTGGGCGGTCAACTTACAGAGGTTCTACTTCATTCAAGAACACAACTTTTTTTTTTTTTTGGTAGAGACAGAGTCTCACTTTCTGGCCCTGGGTAGAGTGCCGTGGCCTCACACAGCTCACAGCAACCTCCAACTCCTGGGCTTAAGTGATTCTCTTGCCTCAGCCTCCCGAGTAGCTGGGACTACAGGCGCCCGCCACAACGCCCGGCTATTTTTTGGTTGCAGTTTGGCTGGGGCCGGGTTTGAACCCGCCACCCTCGGTATATGGGGCCGGCGCCCTACCAACTGAGCCACAGGCGCCGCCCACAACTTTTTTTGTTATTGTTTTTTTTTAGCAGGACCGGGCTGGGTTCAAATCTACCAGCCCTGGAACATGTGGTCAGCGCCCTACCCTCTGAACTACAGGCGCCGCCTTTTTTTTTTAGCAGAAGAACACAAGTTTTTATGACAAAACCCACACATAATATTGGCAACATTGTCAACAAAGAAACAGCAACCTCTACAATCTTTACCTGGAGGTGTGGAGGGCCCATAGGTGGAGGTATCCCTCCTGGAGGAGGCATTGGTGGCATATTAGGATCAAAAGGAGGACGTCCAAAGGGGGGCCGAGGTGGTGGTGGAGGGCCTCTCATCATACCAAAAGGTGGAGGAGGTCGCATGAGAGGCGGTGGGCCTCGCATCACTGCATTTGGTGGGGGAGCTGGTCCTCGGAACCGCAAGGCCTGCTGTTGAGCCATCCTGTAGGGAAAGTAATACATTTTTTTCTTGAAATTACAAAAATGTGACAACTGATCTCCAATTACATCAAATTTAAAAGGTCTTTAAGTAGAGGTGGAGTTGGAAAGTCATCTTGCAGCCATCATGCTAAAAACTAGATCAGCAAGAATGATCACTGGATGCCAAATCTAGGTGTAAATTTGGATGAGGATAGTCTTAAAATGGTCTTATAAATGCCTTATAAAAGGTCTTAAAATGACCACCCACATGCTGCTTATCGTTAAGGGAGGTTTAGAAAACCCTACGAAATAGGGCAGTATCTTGACCAAATGACCAAAATTAAGTCTCTTCAAGGAAGAATGGATAGATCATGTGTGCCTGCGAGGGGCACACATCACCTATGCCCGGCAATATATAACCTCAACCTGATAATGAGGAAAATATTAAACAAACACATAATGAGGAATGTTCTATTAAAGGGGAGCATATTCTTCAGAAATGTCAATGTTATACATAAAAACCAAAGGAAGGCTGTAGAAATATTCCGGATTAAAGAAGACTCTGGTCTTCTAGACACATGACAACACAATACTAACTCTAGACTGGATTCTGTACTAAAGGGACAAAATGCTAGAAAGGAATTTAGTGGATGGACTGACAATACCATCAAGTACTGTACCACTGTAAATTTTGGAAACTGATAACTAGGCTGTAGTTAAGTATAAAAAATCTCCATCCTTAGAAAATACACACAGGTATTTAGGGGAAAAGGCCACAAGTCTATGTATCTTACCCTCAAATGGTTCAGAGTAACAAAAAGCATGCATGCACACAAATAATAAAACAAAAAAGGTAAAATATTAACACTAAATGTTCTATCTGTATTTTTGTAACTTTTTGTAAACTTAAAATTATTTCCAAATACTAAGTTTTTAAAGGGGAGTAGGGATGACAGATTAAGAGTCAATTACTGTTCTCGATCTAAAGGGAAAGTCTTTCCCTGCACTGCACCTTGCCCCACCACCACTCACTCTCTAACTAAACACCTGTGTATTTTCTCCATGAAACGTATAAATAATATTGCACAAAACTCTATCATCTATCTCTTCCCCAAAGTGCTTTTATAAGAAAATTATTAACACTTACAAGCACTTACTATGTTCCAGACAGGGCTCTTAAGCTCTTTTCAAATATTAAGTTATTTAATCATCATAATAATCCTATGAGACAGATACTATAATTAACCTCATTTTACAGGTGTGGAACTAAAAGCACACAGAAGTTAAGTAACTTGCCCAAGGCCACAGAGCTAGTTCAGTAGTAAAGTCAGAATTCAAAAGTAGGCAAATGGCTCTTAAATACCACAGTCCACGTAAGCCCCCTCAGAGTAAAACTTCTGTTCACTGTAATATCCCCAGCACAATGCTGATCTCTACATAATAGGACTCAATTAACCCAGTGTATGAACCAATGAATACCTAGGTAACACTCTGCCTAAAACTACCTTGCAAATAGTAGAATCTTAGAAAAATTATTTTTAGGATAGTTTAGTCTATTTATTGAACACATATCATGGTACTCCCAGTAGCTACTATAAATCTCTGCTTTATACATGAAATCTACATTTCTGTCCTCAAGAGAGGACTAACAATTATATTCTTCATGTACTTTATTCTTCCAGTCCCTCCTCACCAGGCTCTTTCAATTTTCCTACATTTTTTAACCCTTTGCTTACAATTACCTTTCAAACCTTCTTTAAATTTTCCACATTATAATTCAATTCTGACACCAAAATTACCCTAATAAAGAACCAATCTGTCGAGCGGTGCCTGTGGCTCAGTGAGTAGGGCGCCAGCCCCATATACTGAGGGTGGAGGGTTCAAACCCAACCCCAGCCAAACTACAACAAAAAAATAGCCAGGCATTGTGGTGGGCACCTGTAGTCCCAGCTACTTGGGAGACTGAGGCAAGAGAATCGCCTAAGCCCAAAAGCTGGAGGTTGCTGTGAGCTGTAACACCACAGCCCTCTACCAAGGGCGACAAAATGAGACTCTGTCTCTAAAAAAAAAAAAAAAAAGAACCAATCTGCCTTCTAGGAGAAACTTAAAATTGTAAACAAGTCCAGAACTACTATATTTATCCAAATTTGTAAATGATCCTACAATCCAAAGGCTAGAAAACATGAGTTTAAAACAAGTCATTCCAAAAGGGAAGATGGATTGCATCAAAATATTCAGGTGTTTCTCAGATTATATGCACCCTCAAAAGACAGACAGCCAGTGTTACTAAAGGAAAGTCTTAACATTTAGGGCAGAAAAAAATTTAACCACCAAGAAAAAATATTCTGTTATAGCCTTAAGTTAATAATGTACCCTAATCTTAGTAGATTTCCTTTCCACCTGCCTATTCTTTTCCAAAATAATCTACAGTATTTTTTTCTTTGTAATTTCATACTTCCTGGTCATAGATCCTAAGTATTTAGGATCTAGAATCACAAAAAAGTCCTATCAGGGCGCTGCCTTTTGTTATTAGGCTGATTACATAATTTCTGAGTCTGAGTTTCCCCAGAAGTAAATGAATTAGGAATAAAATAAAAGGTACCTGGTATCTCTGTTCAATGCAAAAATCTTAGTGATACATTTAGGACAGTACCTGGTATACAATAAAATACTTTTAACTATCATTACTTCATTCCCCCACAAAACCTAGCAATGTTTACCTGTAAAAGGCACTTCGTTAATTTGACTAGATAGCTTTCAAAAGCTCACCACTAAAATGGTGTCAAAATTCACATGATTTCCTCCTTCAACAGCCTTAAGTTGCCATTTTCTGATGTCAGTTATGTGTAGAATACATCTGAGCTTTTTATATACATTGCTTCATCACAACTCACCGGAACCTGCAGTGAGAATTAAATAAGCTAATAAAGTATTTCAAACAGCATCCAGTGCATAAGTGCTATGTAAGTATTAGCTATTATTACTATTCCGACAACATCACTACAGTAATAGTACTAGTATGTATAATAGTATTAACATTAGTAATAGTGTTAACTATTATTACTGTAATTACTTATTATCAAGCTCTATATAATCTGGCCCTTGTTAACCTCTCTACAAACTAATCTCTCTAATCATCAAATAATTCAAAAATTCATTACTTTGAAGCCTCTGTATTTGTTCCTTTTGCCTGGCATGGTCTTCCCCAGATCTTTACATGACTGGCTCCTCTCATTACTCAGCCTCAGCTCAAATGTCATCTCTAACTGCTTCCCTATCTCTAACCTCTCCCAGATCCTCTCTGGCTCATTATGCAATTTGAGTTTTCAGTTATGATAAATGCTATGAAGAAATCTTTTATTTGTTTACTTTGTTATTAGCTTTATCCACTAGTATACAGTTCCCTTTAGTATACCGAGCCCAGTACATTGTATTAATAAAAATGAAGTTCCTAGCTACAGTTACATGGGCATGATCTATACTCTTTTAATCCTCACAACAACCCAATAAGATAAATTTGGCAACATTTTTAAAAAGGAATCTATTGCATAGAAAAATAACTTGCTTAAGGCAGCCAATCAGTGGTAACACCAGACGTATTCTTACTCTCATTTTTTAGGTGAGAAAATTTAGATTGCCAGTACTTTGTCATAAGTATTAATAGTCAAATACTATTGACTATATTGACTATATAGTCAATAGTCAAATACTATCTGATACTATATACAGAATCTATGCAAATAACTTTAAAAGTTACTTTAATGACCTCCAACAATAAAGGGATGAATGGCATTTGCAATCTCTGAATTTTGTATCTAATGTAGGTGATCTAAACCTATTACCACTTACAATCTTGTTGAAAAGCAAAGGTCTACTTGCATGAACAAAAACAACAAAAATATTTCCTAAGAACACCTAGAACATAACATTATTTTTCTAAAAGTACTCTATCCAGATATGCAGCCTTCCCAATGGTGAAGATATTATTGCTAATACTTAAATTAGAAGTGCAAGAATGAAAAGATGCTAGCTATATGGGAGACGACTCATATAAACAAACAAACTGAGGAAACCTAGGGTTTAGTCTAGACTCAACCAACTACTCAGTGAGTGACCCTGTATAAGTCACTTCATTCACACTTAGAGGCTCATTTCATCATTTCCTTTAGTTTAGAATTTAGATCAACCTTAATTAGGCTGGAAGCGCCTTCAGGACAAAGGCCTTTTTTGGTCTGGCAGGGCTTTACTGCCAGCACCTAGGTCTGTAACTGTCACACAGCACACAATAAATGTTGACCCAGTAAGTGACACATCTCAAAACCTATCTTAATTTATTTACCATGTACCTAGGAACACTCATTTGCCAGACACTATGATAGAAACACCATCAAATACATTCAGGATGCAAATACAAAACTAAGCCCCAATTTCTGCCATCAAAGTGGCCACACAAAGAGTTAATGTCTCATAAATCATGAGAAATGTTAAAGTAAACGTTCTATACAATGTATTTTGCAAGCAACTTCCAACCCAAGAGACTAAGGTATATTTGTAAGAGAGCAAATTAACTTGCAAATTAAGCCATATTTAAATCAGATTTACAACCATGTCTAGACTATTAATAAAGTCTAAAAGATGTATTCTGTTGTAAAACTGAAGATATGCTCTAAAACACAAAATAATATTCCCTAATAAACCCTTTTGAGACTAGCTAAGTAACCTCTCTTTAAGATCATAATCAAAAATAAACTTTCCATCAGTAATACTGAAAGACCGTGACAATGTACTTTGGTCACTCATTACTGAAGCATACATCTCTGAAATAAGACAAATTTTTAATCCTGACTAAGGGTTTGTGTGTGTGACAATTCAGAATCTAAAGGACGTTTTCTTCTAAAATCTCAAATAATAATTCCCATATATAATTCTATCTACACTGTGTATTACAGAGTCCTCATGACCTACACTGCTTTTTCATTTCTGAATGCTGACAACAGCACAACTCGGAAGAGCTGATCATCTGAAATGACATTTCTCTCACCCATACCAAAAATGTACCAAATATAAAGAAACAATTATCTCTTTTTTACTCGAAAACCATGACACATACACACTCCCAGGTCACTCTTACTTTATCAAATTTTAATTACAAATTCCAGAGGCATTGAGGTTCCACAGGAATAAAGGTCACGCTCTCTTTAGGCCAACGGCGTGGGTAGTGGACAACCAGAATACCGATCAAGATCGCAGGCTCTGAAGGGTTCAAGCCACTTCCTGGAGCCAGAACTCCACCCGAGCAATCTTGTTCTACAGACTCAACCTTTACAAGGCTCAGTTTCCTCACCTATAAGATGGACGATTAACTTAAATGAAGATGCCTCTGGTGTATGGCCTGCAAAATAAGAAGAGCCAACTACTCCAGGGGGTGGTTGAATAGGCAACTCCAAGTGAAAAGCTCTTGCTGGCACCTAGTAAGCGCCTAACGAACGCTTACTGCTATTGTTATTGCACGTACCTGCAGAATAAGCAGGAATAAAGAGATGAGAGGGGGGGGAAAGCCACACAAAGTTAAGAAAGGCAAGAGATGTGGAGGACAAGATTTAAAAGGGCAAACGTGGATACTCCAAATAGCCGCGGAGGGCGTGGAGAAGACTAAGCCAGAAGTGAAGAGGGGTCCCAGAAAGTTAATTGCAGAGTGGAGGGCGCCGAAGAGGAAAACCGGGCCCGCGGCGGAGCGTAGCCGGGAGGAAGGCTGAGGTCCGCCGAGGCAGAGGCGGCACGCGGCACGCGGCTAAGGCGGCGCCCCAAGGCGGGAGTGCCGGGCCCGGCCGGCGGGCCGCAAGAGGCGGCGAGGCCCCGCCAAAGCCGCAGGGAGAGCCCGGAGAACACGCTGGAAGCCGCGGCCCAGCCCCGGCCCGACTCTCTCATTCAAGCCACCTTCCCCTTCCCCCTTCTCAAACCCCATGCGGTCCTGACCCACAGCTACCACAGCTCCGCTGCCCACCGTCCGCCCCGAATCTCCACAGTGCAGGCCTAGCCCCTGGGACTCCAGCGAGCCAAGATGAGAAGGAGGGCAGCGCCCCTTACCTGAGCTCCCCCGGATTGAATCGCTCACCGTCCCCCCCGTCCCCTCCACGCTCCGCCATTACAGAGGGCCGCGTTCCTCCACCCGCCGACCCGACGTCCCCTATTGGACGGAAAATTCGTCCATCCCGCACAAGGGAGGCGGAGATACTGGAGCTCTATGATGTGATTGGTTACACTTTCCATCAATCCGTGAGTTGGAGGCGGTATCTGCTTTACTATTGGGAAAAGGGCCCGCCGACTTTGAAAGCGGTATGGAGACAGCCAGTTGATTGGTCGCTCGGAGACTTTATGGGAAATGAGACTTTTGGCAACTAGGAACCGCCGGCGCCCTCTCGCGGTAAGAATAACTAAGTCCTCCTACGTTCGGTGCAGTCTACAATGGCCACGTGTTCGGCGGCTTCCGAGAGAGCCAGATCTGGAGCCATACTGGCCAGTAGTAGGTCAGGCCGACACCGTGTCCATTGGATGAGCCAATCAAAATCGACCTGGGTCGCGCCTAAACCAATCGTAGAGTTGCTGTGGAAAGGAACTGTTTCCCAGCTTTACAGTAACTGGAGTCTTAAGTCACCGCTAAGATATATATATATGAAATAAATAATATATTATTAATTATAAGGATACCTCTCAAATTATACTAAATAATTAGTGTCAGGCTGTGGGTGTTATAAGTGTTGTATTTAGAGAGGTAAATTGGAGAAAGCAAGCTTTTTCGCCATGTATAACTTCAGCATCTCCTTCAATCTCAAAGTGCAGTTGTCTAAAATTAGCACACCTCGGTACCCAGACAATTCTGAATATTTACTTTTTTTTTAAATTAGAGATTTAAAAAAACTTTGGGCTCTAGAGTTTCAAGGGCAAAATGAAGATGAATTGTATCATTAAAAGTGCTCAAAATATTAAAAATATGCTAATAGATAAATTTTACTCAGACCTAATTATATATTCCCGTCACTGTTCTAATTAATTCCCACGTATCATCTTTTTTAAGCTTCAAAAAACACTAAAATGAGTAATATACATAGTCAAAGTTTTTTTTTTTTTTTTTTTTTTTAATCATAGTCAAAGTTTGTAAATCAGATTGAGGCACAGAGAAGTAACTTGGCCAAGGTCACATAGCTAGGCAATGGCAGAGCTTGGCCTTAAACACAAGACAGTGTGGTAGCAGAGTCCCATTCTTAAAATAAATGAACACACAAAATCTTGTACATAAATGTTCACTGGCAGCATTATGCATAATAGCCAAGTGGAAATAACCCAACGTCTATCACCTGATGAATAATTAGAAAATGTGGCATAAGCATACAGTGAAATATTATTCAGCCATACGTAAAGAATGGAATACTGATACATGCTACAACATGGATGAACCTTGAAAACATTAATCCTGAGAGAGGACACACACAAAAGGCCACATATTGTATAATTCCATTTATGTGAAATGTCCAGAATAGGAAAATTCATACAGACAGAAAGTAGAAGAGTGGTTTCCAGGGAGTAGAGGAGAGTAAGGAATTGGAAGTGACCTGCTAATGAGTATGGAGTTTCTTTTTGGATGATGAAAATGTTTTGGAATTAGATAATAGTGATGGCTACAAAACTTTGTGAATGTACTAAAACCCACTGAATTTTATAAAGGGTGATTTTTATTGCATGTAGAATTCATTTTCTTTTTGAGACAGAGTCTCACTATGTCATTCTTGATAGAGTGCTATGATGTCACAGCTCACAGCAATCTCAAACTCTTAGGCTTAAGCAATTCTCTTGCCTCAGCCTCCCAAGTAGCTGGGACTACAGGCCGCCCGCCACAATGCCCAGCTATTTTTTTGTTGCAGTTGTTATTGTTTAGCAGGCCCGGACTGGTTGGAACCCTCCAGCCTCAGTGTATGTGGCCCACACCCTAACCATTGAACTATGGACGCCGAGTCTGTGGATTCTATTTTAACAACAACAACAACAACAAAACACTATGCTATACTGAAGCCCATTTAAATATTCAAAATCAATTGAATGTGGTAAATTGTGATGAGGGCTGAATGCAGAGTTCTAAGCATGATTAATTGGAGCAGGGAAGAATGGTGAAAAATTCATTAAAGATGTGACATTTGAACAAACTAAAGTCTGACTAAAAGGGAAGGGGAGTGTTAGTTTTTGTTTTTATTTTGTTTTGGTTTTTTTTTTTGTCCAACATCAACATACATCCCCAAGTTCTGGCCAACTATTCTCAAAATAATAGTATTATAGATCACTCATTACAAATTAATTCCTTCTGGAAAAAAAATAGATACCTTATAGAAAGTGAGTCACTGGCATATATAAAAGATAAAAACTGTTGATCTGAAGAAACTCCTTGCAGGTATACTGAAAGTTTTATTATCTGATGATTTTTATTATGTTATTTACATCAAATATACATCAATATTTCTATTTTATTTTTATTTTCATTTTTTTTGTAGAGACAGAGTCTCACTTTATGGCCCTCGGTAGAGTGCCATGGCATCACACAGCTCACAGCAACCTCCAACTCCTGGGCTTAAGCGATTCTCTTGCCTCAGCCTCCTGAGTAGCTGGGACTACAGGCGCCCGCCACAATGCCCAGCTATTTTTTGGTTGCAGTTCAGCCAGGGCCGGGTTTGAACTCGCCACCCTCTGTATATGGGGCCGGCGCCCTACCGACTGAGCCACAGGCACCGCCCTCTATTTTATTATTTTATTATTATTACTTTTTGAGACAGAGTCTCACTTTTTTGCCCTTGGTAGGGTGCTATGGCATCACAGCTCACAGCAACCTCAAACTCTTGGGCTCAAGTGATTCCCTTGCCTCAGCCTCCCAAGTAGCTGGGACTACTGGCGCCCGCCACAACACCTGGCTATTTTTAGAGACGAGGTCTTGCTCTGGCTCAGGCTGGTCTTCAACTCAGGAGCTCAGGCAATCCACCTGCCTCAGCCTCCCAAAGCTCTGAGATTACAGGAGTGAGCCACCTTGCCTGGCCGATTATTTTATTTTTAAATAGATGAAGTATATGTACTTAATGTATATATATATGATAGTCATATATATTTGCTTCATTATTTCATTGCTATATTTTATTCTCATAAACATGTCCTTAAAATTCAGGTAGTTTGTGCTCAATAGTTGCATAAAACACTGCAAATATCTGACCTGAGCTATGTCTACATACCTATTTTACAGTGAACCATTTCACTAAATCAAAAGGGAAAAAAGAATAAGGAGTGTGAATCTTTTAAGAGACCAGATGGACTTTCCTAAGCTTGGTAAGGAAAGTCCAAGCTTGGACCATCCTAAAGCTTGGTAAGTCTTAGGATACTGATAACATACCTAGCTGTACAGAACAGAATAGCAAATAATACCTTTGCTCGATTGGCAATAATTAAATTACAGACCACCAAAATTAGCAGGTCAAGGTGAGATGAAGAGAGTGTTGGCTTAAACAAGTTATTATTATTATTATTATTATTATTATTATTATTATTATGAGAGCTTAAGTCTTGCTATGAAGATGCTCGTTCAAAGTAACTCTTGAGAAGTTATTCCAATGCAGTAGTTCCAAGGCTTTTTAAAAAATAAGTACCATTTTAGACACCTATCTTAAACCCATGATAAGGACTTTGCACACGTGATTTCTAATCTTTTCAGCAGCCCTGCAAGGCAGATGTATTGTCCTCATTTTAGAATTGGGAAAACTGAGGCTCAGAGTGATTAGAGGACTGGTTCGAGGTGACCTAACCTCACACCAAAACCAACTGGAGACTCCTAAATCCTGAGTCTCACCCAATCAGAAAATTAGTGTGGCTAATATATCATTTCTTCTTCTTTCCTAGACCATAAATATTTTAGGAAAACGATTTTCCTCACTAAATCCCCAGCTCCTAATAAGATGTTTATTCACCCATAAGGCCAACACTGTCTATTGGTCTTTGAATCATTCAAAGAGATCTCAGAAATGGAGAGGCTGGACTGATCCACAGGCTTTGGTGTAAATGAGATTAGGATTCTAGTCCTGGCTCTACCAACTATTTGCTGTAGAATCTTGGACAAGTTCCTTGACTTCTCGTAGCTTCAAATTCTTTATTCAGAGAACATAGAGTTGCTGTAATTTTCATAAGTAAACTATTTACTGTGGCATGGCAGCAACTAAAAATCATCAATAAATAATATTTGTTCACAGGGTTAATTTGGGGCTGCTATAGTCTAAATGTTTATGTCCTCCCCCCACAAATTCATATGTTGTAATTCTTAGTCCCAAGGTGAGAGAATTAGGGGGTGGGTGCTTTGGGAGATGATAGGTCATGAGGACAGAACCCTCATATGTAAGCATAATACCCTTAAAACAGAGCTGCAGGCAGCTGCAGCGGCAGCAGCAGCTTGACAGCTCATCCTCAAGGAATCACCATCTTCGGCTACTCCAGAAACCTTGTTTTCTGCTGTCTGCACTTGAGTATGCTACACAGTGTCCTGTGGTCACCCATGAGCTTCTTTGAGTGAACCCCCAGTAGGAACCTGAATGATAATGAACCCTGCTTTATGGCTGCTCTGGATCAGCGGAGCCCTTGAGGAGCAGGCTTAAGTCCGGCCCCTGAGAAATAGTTTATGGGAGACCCTCCCACCCTGAGCTAACTGCTAGATTGCTCCTTCTCCCATAGCTATGGGAGGGAAAAAGTGACAGTGGGAAATACGCTACAGAGGGAATGGCCGAAAAAAAATGCAAAAATATTTTCTGTCTCCCCAACATTTTGGGAACTGAATCCAGGCCTCAGGCCAGTGGTCAGGAGGGACAGGGAATGGCTCTTGTTCTTTGTGCCACAGGAGACGGCTCAAGAGAATCATCTGGGCAGAGGTCATGAGATCCTTTTAGCTAAAGATGGGATGAATCTGGGTGGAAGTCACAAGACTGAGCCAAAGATGGGATGAATCTGGGCAGAAGCCGAAAGACTGTCTTGGCCCAACATGGGATTATGGGATCAGAACCTTTAAAAGCTCTGGGCTTGTGCTCAGAAGCAGGTATTTGGATTTTGAGACCATTGTCTACCATTTTCTTCTTTTGCTGGCAAAATGATAAACTTCTTTTAACCTTCTCAAAACAAAACAAAACAAAAGGCCCACCTGCTTCTTGCTAGTGAGGTTAAAGTGAGAAGGTTGTGAGGAACCCAGCCCTCATCAGACACCAGATCTTCTGACACTTTATATTGGACTTCCCAGCCTCTACAACTGAGAGAAGTACATTTCTGTGGTGTATAAGCCACTCAGTCTATTTTGTTACACCAGCTCCCCTTACAGACTAAGCTAGGTCATTTTGCTAGCTAGCTCTTTACTTATAAGGTCAAAATCAAGATAGTTTCCTGCCTTTTGCACACATATCAGTGAAGACAATGAGAGAGCAAAGAAACTAGGACTAGGCAAACAATATTCTCTTTGAATAAGAAACATCATACTAAATTGAAATACGGGATTAGAGCAGTAAATAATAATAGTATCTTGTATTTCCTGAGCCCCTAATATGATGAGCATGTAACATAAGCATTTTACTTATTAATATTTATCAATCATTTGCCGGCACGAGGCACTATCTCAATCACTTTAAATGTATTAACACATGAGCATTTTAAAAAAACCTACGAGGTGAGCTACTATACTATAGGGTGTCCCCAAAGTCACCATACATAGGGAAGATGGAAAATTGTAGCTAAATGTACCTTCATTTATAAAATTTTCATTACAAAATATTCTCCGTGTGTTGGCTTTTATAACATTTTGTAATGAATATTTTGTAAATAAAGGTATATTCAGCTACAATTTCCCATGTTCCCTATGTATGGTGACTTGAGGGGACAGCCTGTATTTTACAGATAATAAAGGCACAGAAAATAATGCACCGCAGATGACACAAGTAGCAAGTGGCCAAACTGGAATTCAAACCCAAGCCGTCAAGGTACTGAGTACAGGTTCACAGCCAATATGCTCCACCCCAATCAATAATTAGAGTGTATTGGCTCAGCACCCGTAGCTCAGTGGTTAGGGCACCAGCCACATACACTGGAGCTGGTGGATTCGAACCCAGCCCAGGCCTGCTAAACAACAATGACAACTGCATCAACAAAAAATAGCCGGGCTTTGTGGTGGGCGCCTATAGTCCCAGCTACTTGGGAGGCTGAGGCAAGAGGATCACTTAAGCCCAGGAGTTTGAGGTTGCTGTGAACTGTGATGCCATGGCACTCTTCTGAGGGCAACATAATAAAATAAATTTAAAAATAGGGCGGCGCCTGTAGCTCAGTGAGTAGGACTCTGGCCCCATATGCCGAGGGTGGCGGGTTCAAACCCAGCCCCAGCCAAACTGCAACAAAAAAATAGCCAGGTGTTGTGGCAGGTGCCTGTAGTCCCAGCTGCTCGGGAGGCTGAGGCAAGAGAATCGCGTAAGCCCAAGAGTTAGAGGTTGCTGTGAGCCATGTGACACCATGGCACTCTACCGAGGGCAGTACAGTGAGACTCTGTCTCTGCAAAAAAAAAAAAAAGTAAAAAATAAATTTAAAAATAATTAGAGTATAAAGCCATCCTGGGCTTCTGCCATTATGTGTGGTTGCCTGACGGTAGCAGGCCACACTCCTCCCAGACCTCTTCTTATTTGCATCTACCTTCTATCTGTCACTTCATCATCCTGTGACCTAATTATGGAATTTAGAGCAAGAAGTTCTCACCTCCCATCCCCTAATCTCTACTGGATCTAAGGGTGGGAGAAAACTCAGAAATCGTTGTTTCATGTTCAGCCTTTATGTGATATCAGCCTTTATGTGGGGCTGAGAATTCTTGAATTGAAATAAATACATTTTTATGATTATATTGAGTCCAAAGATATGTCTCCAAAAATATGCAAGTGTTATGGATAACAGAAGACAGAGCATTTGCATACTATCCCCCCCCCCACCTTCCCTCACTCATCCTTTTTTTAACCTATACAAGTCAAATGATCTATTCAACCATGGGGCAGAAATCTATTCTACTCAAGACAATGTTTTAGCTGCAAGGGAAAGAATCCCCAATTAGCTCATGTGAAACGAGTATTGTTGAGGAAATTGAGAACTCACGACATCTATGGACAGGAAGGCTGGTTGTCCAGCTCCTCCTGGGGGCTGGAAATAGTCAAGGACCTAAAGAGCTCTCCTCTCTCCTCCTTTCCCTCTCAGGAACCATGTGGCTTCTCCTCTGGATTGGTCTTTGCTTGTTTACTTGAGCTTTCTCCTTCTGTAAACCTACTTCCTCCTCTAACTCATGCTCTTCAACCTGGATATAAAGGCAGCTGCCTCTTGGGGCTGGACGTGGTGGTTCACACCCATAATCCTAGCACTCCGGGAGGCCGAGGTGGGTGGATTGATTGAGTTCAGCAGTTCGAGACCAGCCTGAGCAATAGCGAGTTTCTGTCTCTACTAAAAATAGAAAAAATGTACACTGTGAGGGTGTATAATGTGCCCCCTAGGCGGCGCCTGTGGCTCAACAGAGTAGGGCGTTGGCTTCATATGGTGGAGGTCATGTGTTCAAACCCAGCCCCGGCCAAAAACTGCAAAAAAAAAAGAAAAAGAAAGAAAGAAAGAAAAAGAAAAGAAAAAATATGCCCCCTAGGTGAGGGGCTCTTTTACAACTGGAAGTTTACCCTGGAAGTGAGAACAATGTAACCTAAAAATTTGTACCTTTATATTAATTTGAAATAAAAAAAGAAAAATAGAAAAACTGAGGCAAGAGGATCACTTGAGCCCAAAACTTGAGGTTGCTGTGAACTATAATGCCATGGCACTCTAGTCAGGGCACCAGAGTGAGACTCTGTGTCAGAAAAAAGGAGAGGGCTGCAGCGCCCAGCTCACCTCACTGCCTCGCATCAGCACACCACTGCCAAATCTCCAGATATCTATAGGTGCAAATCCTTCAGAGAGAATATCTGGTCATTGTGTAGCCATTGTGTAACTGGTGTTGGTGTGTATGTCCATCCCTGCACCAATTTTGTGTAACCAGGGTGCAATCCAAAGCAGTTCTGAACTTTTCAGGGTCCAGGCTGAAAAAGGCAACAGGGTCTATATTCCACACCCAGCCTTCAAATGATTCAGCTCTTCCCCAGATTGGCTTCCACCCCATCCCCTCTATTCTGTTCTCTGTGAAGCATCTAATTAAGCTTCTAAAACAGCCTTCACCTAAATCCTTTCAATGGCTTCTCATTGCCCAATAGGGTAAAAACAGACTTTTAATGTAGTCTTTGTAGGCCCGAAAATCTCCAACCTTTTTTCTCTCACGGCACACTTGAGCCTATAAACTTCTGTGGCACACTTAAATTATGTTGATCAAAAAAAAAGTGTAAAAAAAAAAAAAGAACATACTTGTGCTTTGAACTTGTTTTGAAAATAATTAATAATCTTTAAAAATGTTCATGGAACACCTAAGTTCCTCTCATAGTACATTGATTGAAAATTACTGGCCTACCCCATGCCCATCTCCATAGCTTTATGTTTCTTCATTGCGCTCTAAATTCTGATCATTGGTTTCTTTCCATTCCTCAAAGACACCCATTCTTCTTTCTTTGGATGCTTATCTCATGTGGCTTTTTTCTGGCTGCCTGTAATGGTTTTCTTGCTTTCCTTCATCCAAATAACTTTTTTCTATCTGCATTAGTTACCCGGGGCTGTGTAACAAATCACCCCACAATTTAGCAGGTTAAAGCAAAAAAATTTATTAATCCACAGCTCCCATGGGATGGGAATCCAGGCACAGCCTAAGGGCTTCTTGCTCAAAGTCTCTCATGAGATTGCAATCAGGCCATTGGCCAGGATTAAAGACTCAATGTTGACAGCTCTGCTTCCGAGTTCACTCACCTGGTGGTTGATATGTCTGAATTCCTTAGAGGTTGTTAGACTGAGGACAAGCCACAGGGGACTCTCCATAGAGCTAATCACAGCCACAAGGGCCTCTCCACTGAGCTAACCGTAGCATGGAAGTGCCCTTCTCCTGGCACAGGCAATCTGAGAAAGAGAGGAAGAATGCCCTGGATGACAGCCACAGATGTTTTGTAACCTAATTTTGGACGTGAAATGTTATCACTTCTGCCCATATCTGTTAATTAGAATACGAGTCAGTAAGTCCAGACCACATTCAAGAAGAGGGGATTACCCAGGGGTTGCCATCTGACCTACTACACTTCCGATCTTAATTTACACAGTACTTCCTTTAGGGAGAAAAACCTGACCTCCTGCTACCACCATCTGAGTAGTTCTGCTGTTACATTCTTCAGCTATTGGGCCCTAGAAACCTTTGTAACATTCCAATCACTTGTTACTATACTGCATGTTGTAACAATGAATAGTATGTGATGATACATTTTACACATTTTACCTTATTTCTTTTTCTGCCAACTCACTTTGTTGTAAATGCTGAAATATTTTCAAGTAAATTATACACATCATAGTATTCCATTCTTAAATATTTCAGAATGTATCTCTTTAAAAAAAAAAAAGCCTAGTTTTCTTCATACCAAAAACATTTTCACATAATGAAATTAACAGTAATACTAATCCATATTCAAATTTTCAAAACTGTAACCAAAACGTCATTTCCAGCTGGTTTGACCCAATCTGGAACCAGTTCAGAACCAAGCAGTGTATCTGGTTACTGTATCTCCTAAGACACTTTTAACCTAGAACAGAGTCACTTTTATCATGATATTGACTTGCTAAAAACCAACCCGGTTTCACCTTCTGGATCTGTCTGTTTCCTCTAACCTTTGTGTTTGTTGTCAGCAGGAAGATAGATCTGAATATTTGATCAGATTTATTTATTTATTTATTTAATTTTAATTTTTTTTTTTTTTTTTTTTTGTAGAGACAGAGTCTCACTTTATGGCCCTCGATAGAGTGCCGTGGCCTCACACAGCTCACAGCAACCTCCAACTCCTGGGCTTAAGCGATTCTCTTGCCTCAGCCTCCCAAATAGCTGGGACTACAGGCGCCCGCCACAGCACCCGGCTATTTTTTTTTGGTTGCAGTTCGGCCGGGGCCGGGTTTGAACCCACCACGCTCGGTATATGGGGCCGGCACCTTACTGATTGAGCCACAGGCGCTGCCCATTTGATCAGATTTAAATTGAACATTTTAATCAACAGAACTTCATCAGTAGTAGTGTGTATTTCAATTTTATCACATCAGGAGACACATGAATGTCTAGTTGCCCTACGTAAGTGACACCAAGATTAACACTGAGTTAAAAGTGATGACATCTCAACCCTTCCATTGTAATCACAATATTATCTTCATGATATTACTCTGGCTTCATACAAATGTCTGGTTCCCTATCAATAGGGTGACCCTACAATTTATTATCCAAACCATCGCATTTGAGATTGAAAGGGGCATTATTTTTATTTATTTTTTTTTTTGTAGAGACAGAGTCTCACTTTATGGCCCTCGGTAGAGTGCTGTGGCCTCAACAGCTCACAGCAACCTCCAACTCCTGGGCTTAAGCGATTCTCTTGCCTCAGCCTCCCGAGTAGCTGGGACCACAGGCGCCCGCCACAACACCCAGCTATGAACGGGCATTATTAATAATTACACTTGGAGAACAGTCATAAACCAGGACCATCTCAGGCAAAATGGGATGAATGGTTAACCTACCTGTCAACCATTAGCCTAATGGTTTAATGGTTTTATCCTTTTCTGAATCAATACTTTCCTTACAGGTAGCAAACTAATGATCTTCTGATTATATGTTACTTTCTACATTTACTACTCAACTGTCTTCTATAAATTAGAGGTCTCACGCAACAACAGAAATTATTTAGTTACCCTAAAATACAGTTTCTTTTTTAAAAGTGGATAAATGCTTAGTTCTTCTTTTGTTTGTTTGTTTGTTTTTTTTGTAGAGGCAGAGTCTCACTTTATGGCCCTCGGTAGAGTGCCGTGGCCTCACACAGCTCACAGCAACCTCCAACTCCTGGGCTTAAGCGATTCTCTTGCCTCAGCCTCCCGAGTAGCTGGGACTACAGGCGCCCGCCACAGCGCTCAGCTATTTTTTTTTTTTTTGGTTACAGTTCAGCCGGGGCCAGGTTTGAACCCGCCATCCTTGGTATATCGGGCCAGCGCCCTACCAACTGAGCCACAGGCGCCGCCCCTAAATGCTTAGTTCTTTTCCTTTATCAATTTTAAAAATAAAAAGATAGTTTAATAACCATCTCAGCTGGTGACAAATTTTTCTGATTTCCTCTTTCTTTAAGTATTATTAAGGACTCAGGGATTTTTAATAGATTAAACGTGTATTTTGGGGTTTTTTTTGAGACAGAGTCTTACTGTGTCACCCTCGGTAGAGTGTTGTGGTATCACAGTTCACAGCAACCTCAAACTCTTGGGCTGAAGTGATTCTCTTGCCTGAGCCTTCCAAGTAGCTGGGACTACTGGCGCCTGCCACAGCCCCTGGCTATTTTTTTGTTGCAGTTATCATTGTTGTTTAGCTGGCTCCGGCTAGGTGTGAACCTGTCACTCTCGATGTATGTGGTTGGCACCTTAACCACCGTGCTATGGGTGCCGAGCCTAAATGTGTTTTTTTGTTCGTTCGTGCCCAGCTACTTTTAGAGGCAGGGTCTTGCTCTAGCTCAGGCTGGTCTCAAACTACTGAGCTCAAGGAATCCATCCACCTCAGCCTCCCAGAGTGCTAAGATTACAGGTGTGAGCCACTGTGCCTGGCCACATTAAATGTGTTTCAATCAACTACAATCATTTTCATGCTCAAATTTTCTTTTTCTTTCTTTCTTTTTTTTTTTTTAAGAGAAAGAGTCTCACTTCCTCACCTTCGGTAGAGTGCTGTGGCATTACAGAGCTCACAGCAACCTCCAACTCCTAGGCTTAGGCTATTCTCTTGCCTCAGTCTTCCGAGTAGCTGGGACCACAGGCACTCGCCCCAACACCTGGCTTTTTTGTTGTTGCAGTTTGGCCAGGCCTGGGTTTGAATCCATCACCCTCAGTATATGGGGTCGCCGCCTTGCTCACTGAGCCACAGGCCCAAGCTCAAATTTTCAAACATCATCCATTTACTCTTCACAACAATCATCTAAATGAGGTTATTACTATTATCCACTTTTTAATTATGAAGAAACTGAGAAATTGAGCAACTAAGAACTAAGTAAGAAATTAAGTAACTATGGTTACCTGGATAGTAACTTCAAAGTCTGGTTGAATATAGACTTCAAGAGAGTGGGGAGGGCGGCACCTGTGGCTCAAAGGAGTATGGCGCCGGTCCCATATGATAGAGGTGGTGGGTTCAAACCCAGCCCCGGCCAAAAAAATAGAGAGTGGGGAATGTGTTCATGTTTTTTAATCACTTCTCTCCCTGAATGTAGCTCAGTGCCAATCAATAAATAAGTCAATGGACAAATTAATTAATTGATTATAATCTCTAGTTGATACCAAAACCATTCTAATATCTACTGAGTACTTTCAAGTGAAATAATATAATGTCTGCAATTAGCTTCAGCCGACAGGGGAGTGGGGGGGCAGGAAGTGTGGGGAGTGTGAGGTGGGAGAGGTGGTTATAGATTTAAAAGGTATAGTTGACTACTCAGGCATCCTCAAACTTTTTAAACAGGGGGCCAGTTCACTGTCCCTCAGACCATTGGAGGGCTGGACTATAGTTTAAAAAAAAACAACTATGAACAAATTCCTATGCACACTGCACATATCTTATTTTGAAGTAAAACAACAAAACGGGAACAAATACAATCACACTGCCTCATGTGGCCCATGAGCCACAGTTTGAGGACCCCTGGATTTTGGTAATTTTTGCGGCTAGATGATGGGTAGATGAAGGTTTATGGTACTATTCTCTCTACTTTTTAATATTTGAAATTTTCCATTAATAAAATATTCTAGGTCCTTGAAACATTGGAATGGAAAAAACATTATATTTATAAATGCATAATGCAGGCATAAAAGCATTTAAACTGATACACAGCAAAATGTACGTGCTTACATTATTAGTCTATAGTCTGACAGCTGATAAGAAAGTGAAAGTTAACCATTGTACCAGCTATCCCTGTTAACAGATGAAGAGGGTCCGGCAAACTGTCACTGTCAGCCAATATACAGGGACAGGATGGTTCCACCAAACTTTATTTGTCAGAAGGCCAGGATTCTGGAGAACAATGAGAGTTGCCTCTCCAAGACTGTTCTGCTCTTCCATCTCCAAAATTACAGTTTTATACATTTAAGTTCAAAGCGAAGACCATGTTAACCTTATCTTAAACCAGTGGTTCTCAACCTCCCTAATGCCATGACCCTTTAATATAGTTACTCATGTTGTGGTGACCCCCAACCATAAAATTATTTTCTTTGCTATTTCATAACTGTAATTTTGCTACCGTTATGAATCATGATGTAAATATCTGATATGCAGGATGGTCTTAGGCGACCCCTATGAATCATTCTACCCCCAAAGGGATCATGACCCACAGGTTGAGCACCGCTGTCTTAAACAATAATTGGCAGAACCCATGACCCCATAGTAAACAATAGTCAGTATAACCCATGATCCAAAACAACATTCCAATTCAAAAGTTAATCTCCTAAATCAATTCACCTCAACTACTCCAGATAGGAATAGTTAGGGTGTGAGCTAAATTTATAAAACAGTAAGTATCGGGGCGGTGCCTGTGGCTCAGTTGGTAAGGCGCCGGCCCCATATACCGAGGGTGGCGGGTTCAGACCCGGCCTCGGCCAAACTGCAAAACCAAAAAATAGCCGGGCGTTGTGGCAGGCACCTGTAGTCCCAGCTACTCGGGAGGCTGAGGCAAGAGAATCGCTTAAGCCCATGAGTTGGAGGTTGCTGTGAGCTGTGTGAGGCCACGGAACTCTACCGAGGGCCATAAAGTGAGACTCTGTCTCTACAAAAAACAAAAACAAAACAAAACAGTAAGTATGGGAGACAGGGGTGAAGGTCAGGCGGGACCTAAACACACCTGCCCAGCTGTGTCATGTCTGCCGAGCCTGCCTGACTCCATGTCATTCTCACTATATGTGCTTTCATCTCAACACAAGCTGAATTAGATCTACAAAGAATAAGAGCTTCTTTATACAGGATATTATTACAATGCAAATTTCAGGTCTGATGTTATATTGGAAAGCTGACAATGATGGCAGAGGCTGTTTTGTTTTAAATGCCAAAACTTCCAGGAAATTTGTTGACTATAAAAGTAAGGGAGAACAAAAGTTTCTCAAAGAAAAAAAATCTACTACAGAAGCAATTATCCAAGTTGACCAAGTTGAGAAGCCAGGGGAAAAAGTATGCCAGGTCACAAAAGGTGCTGGTGTACAAGTAGATACCCATTAAAAATATTGTCTCTAAAGAGGGACTTTGCCTAACAATTGCAATCAATGTAACCTGGCTTATTGTACCCTCAATGAATCCCCCAAAATAAAAAATATATATATATTGTCTCTAATAGATATAGAAGAAATGATAAAAATAGGAAAAAATCTCTATTGGAACAACCGCAGTAACAATTGCTGCAGGCAAACCTATGGATAAATGGTAAAATTAGTGGACAAAACTTTAAGGAGAAACAAGATGTTTCATAGCCTCAAAATACCTCCACCCAAAATTTATAAAATACTGTGGTGGTTTTAACTTAAGTCCACAAATTCTTTACTACACCTTTCTCCAGAAGATGGCGATTAGTCCCCCTTTCCTGGAATGCAGATTCCACTCAGTGACTGGCTCTAATGGAAAGTTTCCATTTACAGTGGAGAAACCTGGAAGGCCCCATGTTAACCAAGCGATCAAGGTTAATCTCAGCTGCACTGGCTGCATGATGAGATGGGAAGGGTGCGGCACCTCTGTGGTTTTCTCCCCCAAATCCTCAACCTCAGGCTAAACTTGAGGAAACATTAAACAAATTCAGATTGAGGGACATTCTACAAAATACCTGCTCAGTGCTCTTCAAAAGTGTCAAGGCATGAAAAATAAAGACTGAAAACCTGTCACAGGTTTAAGGCAAGAGAGGAGATACAACAACTCCATGTAATGTGGTATCCTGGATTGCGTCCTGGGACAGAAAAAGCCACCAGTGGGGAAAACTAAGGAAATTCAAATAAAGCTTGTTGTTAGTTAATATACATCTTCATTTTGATCAATGGATTGTGGCTATATGACATGTAATGTACAGGGTAGCTGGGCATGGAGTATTTCTGTACTAACTTTGTAATTCTTCTGTAAATTCAAAATTATTTCAAAGTAATACGTTTTTTATTTATTTTATTATTATTATTATTTGAGATAGAATCTCACTTTGTTGCCCTCAGTAGAGTGCCTGGCGTCATAGCTCACAGCAATCTCAAACTCTTGGGCTTCAGTGATTCGCTTGCCTCAGCCTCCCAAGAAGCTGGGACATGCCCGCCACAAAGCCCAGCTACTTTTTTAGAGAAAAGCCTGCTTTGTTCAGGCTGGTCTTGAACCTGTGAGCTCAGGCATTCTACCTGCCTCAGCCTCCCGGGGTGCCAGGGTTACAGACATGAACCACCTCAGGCCCCCGGGGTGCCAGGATTACAGGCATGAACCACCTCAGCCTCCCGGGGTGCCAGGATTACAGGCATGAACCACCTCAGCCTCCCGGGGTGCCAGGATTACAGGCATGAACCACCGGGCCCAGCTAAAGTAACAATTTTTTTAAAGTTTGTTTTTAGTGTGCAGAGAATTCTTAAGAATGCTAAGTACTGAATGTAGAAACCACTGCCACACTATAATGTATGCCTCAGGTTATCCATCTACAAAATGAGAGGGCCAGACAAGATGCTCGTCCAATAATAAGGATGCAGTGTGCAGTGGTGCACAGAGGCATCCCCAGAAAAGGCTCAACTATGTGGTACCAAGAGAGCTCTCAATCCACCCTTGACCTAGACAAATACATGTGGTTAAGGATTGCACTACTAGCATTACAGTAGCCAGATAGAGTTTGTTGGCAAGGTGAGACTGGAACCAAAGTCAATAACACTCGCATTAAAGTGAGCACTTAAAGAATCATCTTTAAAAGTAAACCACGTCAGTTTATTCATTTACAAAGAGAATATCTCAACTGACAAGTAGACCAATGATCCTGTCACCCGTGGGCAAACTTACACAGCAAGCAAAATCATCAAAAAGCAGCTCAATGAGATTGGAAGCGGAACAAGGGCAGTAAGTTATTTTATTTGAATTTTTAATAGCTTTAGACCATGACAGCCTGATAATTCACTATTTCAAATACAGATATACCTTTCACTGGGATCATTGGGCCTGCGCTTGTATCAGGGAACTCGCCACTGTACCTAAGAACCTCTTCCTTGCATATATATAGCTAAGCCTACCTCGCCAGCTAGAAGAAAAAAAAAAAAAAGAGGTATGTTTTCTTCTTTTGTACTTTATTGGAGACAAAGAGAGAAAGTGATTTGTATTTCTTTTTGGTGTGTGTGTGTGAGAGACAGAGAGAGAGACAGAGTCTCACTTTGTCACCCTCGGTATAGTGCTGTGGCATCATAGCTCACAGCAACAGCAAACCCTTGGGCTCAAGTGATTCTCTTGCCTTAGCCTCCCAAGTAGCTGGAACTATAGGCACCCACCATAAAACCCAGCCATTTTTTAGAGACAGGGTCTTGTTCTTGCTCAGGCTCCTGAGCTCAAGCAATCCATCTGCCTCGGCCTCCCAGAGTGCTAGGATTATAGGGGTGAGCCACTATGCCCAGCTGAGAAAGTTATTTTTATTATTCACACCATTGGTTGATTCAGTCAACAGACAATGAATGGTTGGTGAACTCATGTGTTTGCAAACCCTTAAGGCAATTTCACAGACCACCTGGGATCTGTAGGCCACAGATTAGAGTCCAGTGCTCTAGGATGACCCATCTGTGTTTGTTTCCAGAACCCTTTCCCAGTAAGACACCACATGATTATTTAAGTTTCCATTTATGAAACAATTATCACATTCTCTAATTTGTGTTTTTTCTGAACTAAACAACCACACATTTGCAATCTCCTTGTTTATTAACATAGATAACAATATCTAAGTATAATACATTGTGTGTGCATTATACTCTCAGGAAACTCTGAATTAGTCCCAGAACAATTAACAACACATTTACAGTCTCCTAGTTTATTAACAAAAGTAGTTAATCACATCCATTGTGTAGGCCAGGCGTGGTGCCTGACATCTGTAATCCTAGCACTCTGGGAGGCCACGGCAGGTGGGTTGCCTGAGCTCAGGAGTTCAAGACCAGACTGAGCAAAAGCGAGACATTATCTCCATTAAAAAATAGAAAAACTAGCCAGGTATCGTAGTGGGCGCCTGTACTCCCAGCTCCTCAGGAGGCTGAGGCATGAGGATCACTTGAGCCCAAGAGTTTGAGGTTGCTGTGAACTTTAACACTACAGCATTCTACCCAGGGTGGCAGAGTAAGACTCCATCTCAAAAAAAAAAAAAAATCCATTGTGTAAAGTCAATGCTATTTCTGTTACTGAATTTTTTGTAAAAAAAAAAATGTGTGGGAGGTTGGTGGGGAGCTTCTCTCTTACCTTCTTGGGTCAACAGCTATCACTTGATAGTTCATTTCTGTTCTAAAATCCTACTGTTAATATTTTTCTATTTCTCAAACTTAAAGACAATAACTAAGTTTTATAAATACTACATAAAGGCAATGGCTAAAACTCTGACTCTATTAGAATGCAATTGTTTCATGTGTTATTTTTCACACAACAATTAAGTTCATGGACTTGCCGCTGTGCGTTTATGTTGGCAGCACTGTACAAACAACTTGGTAAGGTTGTCTTGGTATATGAGTGTCTCACAGCTATGTTCATGTCAATGTGTGGAGGTGTCTTGTTGAGTGGTGTTCGTTATTGTTTTTGCATGTTTTTGTGTGCTGTCATGAGAATCTTAGAGCTTGAATTGGAGCAATGAACAAACATTACGAGATTTCTTGTTAAACTTGGCAAGAGTGAAAGTGAAATTCAAGACACATTAGTCCAAGTTTATGGGGATAATGCCATGAAGAAAACAGCAGGGTACAAATGTTTTTCTGAGGGAAGAGAAAGTGTCACTGATGAAGATAACCAGCCAGTAATGAGCAAAACTGATGAAAACATTGCAAAAATTCATTTAATTGTGCATCAAAATTGTTGGCTGACTGTGAGAAGCACAGCAGACCAAGTAAACATCAGTGGAGAAACACTTAGGAAAATCTTAACTGAAAATCTTGGCATCAGAAAGGTGTGGCTCTTGCATCACGAAAATGCACCAGCTTACATGGTATTGTGAGAGAGTTTTTAGCCAGTAAACAAATAACTATTTTGGAATACCTGTCCTGCTCACTTGATCTGGCCCCCAGTGACTTTTTTCTTTATCTGAGGATAAAGGAAATATTGAAAGGAAGACATTTTGATGACATTCAGGACATCAAGGGTAATACGACAACAGCTATGATGGTCACTACAGAAAAAGAGTTCCAAAATTGCTTTGAAATGTAGACTAGGTGCTGGCAAGTGCCGTTTCTCCAGTACGTCAAAGGTGACCGTAGTGATATGCAGGATTGAAGTGGGTAGTACTTTTTCTAGGATGCATTCACGAACTTAATTGTCATTGCAGACAATTTCCCCAGTTACCACCATGAGAAGCTACAAAAGCAGTTGATTGAAGAGCTGAAGGGAACCTTCGAGATCATCCTGTCCCATGTTGTTTGTCTACAGATGTGGAAATAGAGACCTTGAGAGTTTAATGTTTAACTTTCCCGTAGTGTCACAAGTATAGTCAGTGGCAAAGACAGCACCAGAACCCAGTTCTTTCAACATTGTGCTTCCCCTGATAAACTTGACTGAAAGCCTTATCTGTTTATCGCCATTTACAAAACTCAGCACCTGCAATGTGTCCTTAAGCACCACACCAGTTTCAGGATATGGGGCAAGGAAATAATTTTTTTCATTGCCATAGCAACAACTCACTACTTGGAAGTTATTTGAACTCTTCTCCAGTACTCAAACATGTCAGATCAAGTGTTCTGATTCTAGGTTCAGAAGATAATCTTCCATCCATTTATTTTAATTAATTATTATTTTTTTTTTTTTTTAGAGAAAGAGTCTCACTTTGTTGCCCTCAGTAGAGTGCCATGGCATCACCCAGCTCACAGCAACCTCCAACTTCTGGGCCTAGGCGATTCTCTTGCCTCAGCCTCCTGAGCAGCTGGGACCACAGGTGCCTGCCACAATGCCCGGCTATTTTGTTGTTGTTGTTGCAGTTTGGCCAGGGCTGGGCTCAAACCTGCCACCCCCGGTATATGGGGCTGGAACCCTACCCACTGAGCCACAGGCACAACCCCAGGAAGTTTTTTTTTTTGCAGTTTTTGGCCAGGGCTGGGTTTGAACTTGCCACCTCTGGCATATGGGGCTGGCGCCCTACTCCTTTGAGCCACAGGCGCCGTCCCCATCCATTTATTGAATGTACATTTATTGCATGCCAGCAATTATCATAGTCACTAATGATACCAGAATCACTGTCCACAAGCACATAGTCCAGCAGACATGGACAAACACACCAGATAGTAGCCAGGACTATCCTGCTTCATAGATGAAACTTAGAAAGGTTGAACGAGCTGGCTAAACAGACACAACCTAGGTAGTGTGGTAAGGTCCTCCCACACGGCTGCATGTGCTCAAATCTTGTCTCACCACTCAGAGTTCAGGCAGAAATGTGGAAGCCTGGACTGTGTTTGGAGGGAAACTCCATTGTGGAGTAGAAACTGGAGACACAAACAAGGACCAGAAAAGAATGCGTCGGAGGCAGCATTTTGGATGTAATCTTAGGATTTTAAGAGAATGTCACAAAGAGTAAAGACTAGTGTGCAGGGGAAGGGCAGGAGAGGGGCCTACAGAGGTAAGTGGGGATTATATTTTATTCTGCACGTGATACAAAGTTATTATTTAAGAGTTACAAGTGTGGGAATGACGGAATCCCGTCTGCTTCTTGGGCAGCGCCTGTGGCTCAGTCGGTAAGGTGCCAGCCCCATATACCGAGGGTAGCGGGTTCAAACCCGGCCCCGGCCAAACTGCAACCAAAAAATAGCCGGGCGTTGTGGCGGGCGCCTGTAGTCCCAGCTACTTGAGAGGCTGAGGCAAGAGAATCGCTTAAGCCCTGGAGTTGGAGGTTGCTGTGAGCTGTGTGAGGCCACGGCACTCTACCGAGGGCCATAAAGTGAGACTCTGTCTCTACAAAAAAAAAAGCGATCTGTTGTGACTAGGGGAGAATGGTGAGTTAGAGCAGCTGCGGGAACAGTAGAATGTTGTTGTTGCAACTGACCACCATGAGACCTTGACATAAAGCAACGACAGCAAAGGTGGAGGAGTGGAGAGCAGATTCGGGAACTGCTTAAAAAGTGGAATGAACAAAACTAAGGTGATTGATTGCCTCTGAGTGGGGCAGGGAGGGAACTTGGGGCAATGTTAAGATTTCTGACCCGGGCAGCCAGGGTTACTACCTAGGGATAACTTACCTACTTTATAGCTCAAGTATACATTTATAGTCACAGGTGTATTTCATATAGACGGGTTCTGGTTTTTTAGATTTTAGTTTACGCTGTATCCTATCTGTATTCCCTTGCTAGTAACCTGTACAGATACTGCAGGATTGTTAGAAAAGAAGAGAAATTAGAGGAACACGGGAATTAAATGATTTACTTTAGCCTCATCACTTGCATCAGAACATCAAAACTTCAAGAACTATGAATAAGAAGTTTCTAGAACTGTTATGAAAGATTACAAATCCCTTTATGCAGAAGAACTTACGATAACGAGAGCCAACTCTTGTCCTTAAGGAGTGTACGGTCTAATGAAGAAGACTGAGAAAGAAAAGGAATTGCAGCACAGATGGTCACAGCTCCCACAGGGAAGCCCGGAAGAGGGGCAGGAGAGCAGGCCTGCGGGCAGGGGCCTGCCCTCCTCCAGGGCAGCAGGCGCCCCTAGGGGAAGCATATGATGGTGTTAGGCACAGAGTGGAAGGGCATTTCAGGTGGCAGAACGGCAGAAAATGGAAGAAGAGTTGTTACTCCTGTCACCATTTGTCTTAAAAGACGTTTTGACTCTGCGGTGTCAAGAAGCAAGCAGACAACATAAGAGGACAGACACAGCTTCTCTACCACAGCTGCCTGGGTTTGAACGCTGGATTTGCCTCTTGCTAGCTGTGTAATTTGTGGATTTATTTCCAGTCTTGGTGCCTCGGGTTCCCCATCTTTTTTTTGTTTTTTTTTTGGTTTCCCCATCTTAAAATGAAAATAATTATATCTCCACAAAAAGTTGTGTGAAGATGAAATGAGCGGAAGCCCATTTAAGGTGTTTAGAACGGGCTTCCTAGTAAGTGTTCAGTAAACATTGCCTGTTGCTGTCACTATAAATATATTTTTTAGGCCAGGCATGGTGGCTCACCCCCGTAATCCTAGCACCCCGGGAGGCCGAGGCGGGTGGATCGTTTGAGCTCAGGAGTTGAAGACCAGACTAAGAGCCAAACCCCATCTCTACTAAAAATAGAAAAAGTAAGGCAACAGGATCTCTTGAGCCCAAGAGTTTGAGGTTGCTGTGAGATATGATACCACAGAACTCCACCCAGGGTGACAGAGTGAAACTTGGTCTAAAAAATATATGTGTATTTTTTTATTCTTAAAATGTGACTTTCTCTTGCTGTCGTTATCTCTCCACGTCTGAGTCTTTACGCACCTGTTGCTGTTGCACAGAATGCTCTCGATTTTCTCATTAGTTAGCTAAGAAATAAATATAAACTACTCATGCACCATCCAAATTAGAATAAGTATTTCTGGAAAAAATAACAAACACAAATTACAACTGAAAATCGCCAGGATTGCATGTGGGATTGACTAAAAATTGACTGAAGATCAAATCTTGAAATGCAGATCTGCAAAATTTGACCCAGGAAAGTTGGATCTGGTATAAATGAGAGCCATCAAAGAAATCTCATATAAACAATACCTAAAATGGGTGTAAATTTGAGGTGGACAGAACTGCTAGATGATTAAATCCTCACTCTAAATTGATTCTATCAGAAATAACTTTAGTAAATAAAAAAAAAATAGCAAAAATTTAAAAAAATACATTATATAAAAAAGTCCAGAAATGTGATTGGTACGTATAAGGGTTTTTTATTTATTAGAGTTTATTGTGTGATGAAGTTATTGGATTTTATTGGATTTATTGGTATTTGCACCTAAAAATGCTCGCTCTATGAGTATGCAACAGTGTTGGTGTAATTTTGATTTAATGTCAGAATGTCATTAAAGGGTCCAAAGGATTGGGGTTAGGAAGGAGGTAGGGACCAAAATTGGGAGGCACGTAGAAGAGAAGTTAAAGAAGAACAAAAGGCAGAGTTGCTTCAGAGCTGGAGCAGCCTGCAGAATATCCCTGTGCTATTAGGAATCCCACGTAGACAGTTGTCGTATGTAGTTCAGGCCTATAATCCCAGTGACTCATGAGGCTGATGGGGGAGGGTCCCTTAAGGCCAGGGGTTCAAGTCCAGCCTGGGCAATGTAGTGAGACCTCCATCTTTACAAAACGAAATTAAATAACTAATGAATCAATAAGAAAAAGAATCCCATATTATTCTAACTGCTGCACCAGAGCAGAGCAGCACAGCATACGGGCTTTGGAATCAGGCCAACTTGAGTTGAAAAAAACTCACTAGCTATGTCACCCTGCAAAAGTCACCACTTCCCCAAGCCTCAGATTACTCATCTGAACGTGGGAATCACAATAGAACTCACCTCACCAGGTTATTATGAGAACCTCTTAAGATAATGCCCTGGGCAGGGGCCAGGCATGCAGTCAATCCTCAATGTAGATATTGGCCACAATTATTTATTACTGTTCTACTTTTTAAGAGTGTATGTGCACTCAGAAGAAGTTATTGTCTAGCTGGCTGTCAGCTAACTGTATGACTTCTTTTGGGAGGGGTCTTCATATTGTATTTCTTTGGCCCCCACCTGGTTTCCATGACCTCAGCACAATGCTGTCCTTATCATAGGATCCCAGTGATTTTTAGCTGAATGTTGAGTGCATATTAAGGAGAGAGAAATAAAAAGAGAGAAAGAAAGGGGTTGGGGGCCAGGGCTGCTAGACATATGGGGTGCCTGAAAGGATTGCCGACAGATGGTGAGCAGGGTAGCAGCTCAAGGCAGTGAGAACACCTGGGCTGTGCACTAATTAGCTGACAGGTGGGTCAAGGACTGGAAAAGGTGGGAAACAGTCTGTTGTTTATTCCCCAGAATCAGGGGCTGCCTGAGGCCAGGTTCTCTGATGTCCCTAACTACTTCTCCCGGCTGAGTTCCTACAAGTTCAGAATAAGCTCTACTTCACCTTGAAGAGCTCTGGACCAGGCAAAGGGAAGCTCTGCTGACAAATTTGATAACTGGACCTTTCAGGAAAGGCCATTTGCTACTCTGGCCTCAGACAGCACTCCACTTCCTCTGGGCACATCTTCCCTGAAACTAAAATACAGCTTTTGCAAAGACATCCCGGTGCCCTCACCGTCGCTTTGGCTTCCTCAAGCCATGACACACTCTCTCATTTATGAGCCTGCGGGGCTGTAATTCTCACCACCTGACATTTATGGGTGGCTTCATATTAGCAAAAGGCTTTATAGCCATTCTTATGAGGGATAACGCCCCGCACCCTGTCAGGTATAATCACCCAGACTGAGCAGAAGGAAAGTGAGCAGGGTGCCTAAGTAAACTGCCCTCTACCTGCCACTGCTCTTCAAATGCATGCCGGAGCTCATCTTGCCCTTGCAGCCTTGGGAGATCTTTCTCTCTCTCTCATCGCCATCCTCCACATCCAGCGGGTCCTGAAGATGAGACCCCAAAGGCACCTCAGATGTATCCATTTCTGCCCACCGCCCTAGCCTGAGTCACGCACAGCGCCACCTGACTCTGTCTCCACCTCCTGTCCCCCTACCCCACCATCCGTCATCCACCCAGGAGACAGAGTAGTCCTGTAGATGTGTACATATTTATTTAATGAATTCACTTTTTAGACTTTCTGATATTTCTTGGGGAAAAAAATCTTTATTGATACCCTATAGTGAGTCTGTATACTATTGAACAGTCAATACTTTGGCCTTGATACCTTCCTCTTTTAAATAAATTTTATCCAAAATAACAATCCCAGTTCCTTCACAAACTGCTGATCCTTCTGTGATCTGGTCCCTGCCTGCCTCTCTGGCCTCCCCTCCACACCGCCTTCTGCTAGGATTTCAGGGGCCCACAGAGCTCTTTTCTGCCTCCGGAGTTTACACACACTTACTGCTCTGCCTGGAAAGCTCTTGGCCGGCTCTCAGCATGCCTAGCTTTGCCTCACCTGTCCAGTCTCAGTTCACAGGTCTTTCTTAATTTGCCCCCTCCATATTACCCTGTTAATAACTTTCAGAGCACTTTGAAGAACCTTAAAATGTTTCCTATTTTGTCCACTTTTATACAAAATAGGTCTCCTTCACTAGAATCTAAGTTCCACGAGAATAGGGATCTCATCAGTATTTCTCCCCACTGTCCTTAAAGGTTCACACAGCACCTGCACAAAGTAAAGAGGTGTTGAAAAATTAAATGAAATGAGGTAGTAGAAACGCCTCCTTTAGCCACCTGCTAGTCTTCATTTTCATCACTAGAGGGCAGCAAAGACCCTACATTATCTAACTGGAGTTCGCGCCAGAAAACTTGTTACTCCCCTTTGCCAAATATAGCATTTTGGTTTATTAGAAATTTCAGGAAAATATTCAGCCTTACAAAATTTTCCTTCTCCTTATTCCTGGAGTCATCTCTGCTTTGAATCATTTATAGGAGTTTTTAAATAATATTTCAGGCTGACAATGCTCCTTAAGAAAGGAAAGCAGGTGTTGTATTGACTATGCCAAAAAGGAAACTAGTGGCCTGGGGCCTGTACCTGCCTGCTCAACAAGTGGGAGGGAGAGGAAGATGCTTTGATCATAGCCTCTAGCTGTAGCTGTTCAAGACTTAAGGATTTACAGCTCTGGCATCTGGTGTGTGGGAGGAGCAGAGACCAGGCAGGCAATTGCTGTCTGTGTTGTAAGCACCCACAAGTGAAGTTGTGTGTTTATGGTTCTGTCTTCAGTTTGCATCTGTTTCTTCTTATTCCATCTTCCTTTTCTGTTTAACACCCCTCCACACACACTCCTGCTTCTCAGGGCATGTGCCTCAACATCTCCTGCCTTGGCGGGGTCCCTTCACCCACAGTGCACACCGAACCCAGGCCAGCGGCGGTGCACTCAGTGGAGTTTTCTTTCAGTCTCTGTGGAGCAGGTATTTAGAGTCCTGCTCCATACCAGGCATGAGTCAGTGCTCTCTGAATACAGATGCTCTATGCAGTAGAAAAAATAGTTACTAGAATGAAAAGGATGCCAGGGTTTCTTACCCTCAGCACTCCTGACACTTTGGACTGGGTAATTCTTTGTTGTAGGAGCATTCTAAAATGTTTAACAACATCCCTGGCCTCTATCTAATAGATGCAGGTAGTACCCAACCTCCAAGTCATAATAAAAATGCCTCTAGACATTGCCAAAGGTCCTCGGAGGTGGCTGGCGAAGGGAAGGGGGTCAGAAATTTTTGCTCCCAACCCCGAGAGCCACTTTTTAAAGGACATTTCGGTGGATACCACAGGGGACACTCCTATACTGTTCCTCTCTACCCCATGCTTCTCTGTTGTGACCTGAAACCTATGGACTGAGTGGATTGGACATCTGACCCAACTTAAACCTCTCAGCTTCTCTCCTCTGGGAGTTTAAAAGTAGGACTGAGGGACTGATTACACACTGGCTCTTAGTGGGGTCAAAACTTTAATGCAGGGCGGCACCTGTGGCTCAGTGAGTAAGGCGCTGGCCCCATATACCGAGGGTGACGGGTTTGAACCTGGCCCAGGCCAAACTGCAAAAAATAAAATAAAATAAAATAGCCAGGTGTTGTGGCGGGCGCCTGCAGTCCCAGCTACGAGGCAAGAGAATAGGCAAAAGAATCGCCCAAGCCCAAGAGCTGGAGGTTGCTGTGAGCTGTGATGCCACGGCACTCTACCAAGGGCAACAAATGAGACTGTCTCTAAAAAAAAACAAAAAAACTTTAATGCAAATGCTGAAGATGTGGGTGAATGTATAACAACACAGAGGCCCAGGAATATCTGCTTATCTACTATAGAGATAAGAATGAAATGCACTACTGAGAAATACAGAGGTAAGAGACAAAGAGAGAAACCCCTGGTGCTAGCACTTGCTGGCCCGAGCGCTTTCTGGTTCTAGAACTGCTGCGTTGGATCCTTTAAGATGTTATGACTAATTTCTCTTTTGTGTTAGGGTGGTATTTTTTTTTCCTTCCCCAGTGGCTGGCACATTCCATGTGGCCTGGAACAGAACTCAATAACCAGAAAATATCTGGATTCTGGCAGCTGAGGGAGCCATTTCTAAGGCTCATAGCAGCATCACTAACTCAGCCCTGGTGCTCCATTCTCCTTCGTCAATGGAGAAATGGCTTCCTCCCCTCTCTGTAGTGTTTTTCTCTTGTCTTGCCCTCAGCTTATACATGGCCTGGCAGTGCCATGGCCTCAACTCAGCTTCTTGTTGTCCTTTCACCATCAGCTTGACCACTAACGGCAAATGCAGGCTGGGTTTTTAGGCTCCGGAGCACAGACAGGAGTCTGATCAGCTCGTGTGGCAAACACTACTGGCTGCCCATTAACAAGCATCCTTCCTCAGCACTGCTGTTCAGGTAAACAACCCCAGGTGATCAGTCATGATTGGTATGTAAGAGCGATGCTGTGTAAGAGAAATCTTCAGGTGGGGGGTGCTTATGGGAAAGAGTGTTACCCTTGATACTGGAGGGCAAAGCCTGGCGGGGAGCTGGCCCAGCCCCTTCCTACCTGCTTTGGACATATTATGTGAGGACATGATACGTGAAGCTCTTGTAACCACGAGGTGAAGCCCAGAGACCTACAAAGAAACCAACAGAAGAGGCATTACCACCCTTGAGCTGACAAATGAACCAACCCTAGACTCATTTCCCCTTAGATTTCTTGTTATATGAGGTGTCCTTACAGCTGAAGCGGCTTTGACTCGGGTGCCCTGTTACTTGAAGCCAAAGGGATGCTGGCCAATATAGACAAGCTCGTCTTTTGGGGCCAGGTTGCTTAGGTCCTGGGTCCCCAGCCAAGTCTGTAGATTGAGTCTATAGATCGCCTCGGGGTCAGGCATCCACCCCCAGGCCCTCTGTTTTTCTCCACCACCCCCAACTTTTTTTTTTTCATGATCTTTTTTTTTTAAGTTTGTTTGTTGTTTTCTCGCACTGCTAACTTTAACAACCTTTCTTTTTTATAACTTTTTTTTTTTTTTTTGTGGTTTTTGGCCAGGCTGGGTTTGAACCCGCCACCTCCGGCATATGGGATCGGCGCCCTCCCCAATCTTTTATTTTGAAAATTTTTATACTTACAGAAAAATTTAAAAAATAATATAGCAAACTCCCAAATATCTTTTACCTAGACTGATATATTGTTAACATTTAGCTAATTTGTTTATTGTACATATTTCCACATATCCAGATATATAGTTTTGGGGTTGGAATTTTTCTTTTTGTTTTGGTGGAATCACTTGAAAGTAAATTAGAGACTTTATGGAACTTCACCTCCAAGTATTAGCATGCATCAACTAAGAAACAAGGATATTATCCTATGCTACGTATAACCAGATTGTCATTATAGCAGATTTAACGTTGATTATGTTATCTAACATTTTAAAATCATATTACATTTATTCAGTTTTCTCAGTAATGTCCCTTGGAACTTTTCTTTTATCTTGGTTTTGCTTTCATGTTTGTTTTTCCTCAGGATTAATCAAGAATGGCATGCTGTTTTAATGATCACATATCTGTAATCTTCTTTGGGTTTTTGGTTGTTTTGTGTCTGTGCGTGTGTGTGTGTTTTAAGATGTGGGTCTTGCTATGTTGGCAAGGCTAGATTTCAACTCCTGGGCTTAAGCAATCCTCCTTTCTCAGCCTCCTGAGTATCTGGGACTACAGGCACCTGCCACTGCATCTGGCTATGGCCTCTTCCATTTTAAAAGTTCTTCTCTAGCTTTTTCGGGAGAGTTTCAGGCCATTTCTTTTTATATAATGTCCCACGGGCTCGGTGCCTGCAGCACAGTGGTTAGGGCACCAGTTACATACACCGAGGCTGGTGGGTTCAAACCCAGCCCAGGTCAGCTAAACAATACCTGCAACAACAACAACAAAAAAGTAGCTGGGCACTGTGGTGGGTGCCCGTAATCCCAGCCACTTGGGAGGCAGAGGCAAGAGAATAGCTTAAGCCCAAGAGTTTGAGGTTGCTGTGAGCTGTGATGCCACAGCACTCTACAGAGGGTGACAAAGTGAGACTCTGTCTTAAAAAACCCAAATAAAAAACCTTAAAATAACCCAAACCCATGGTTTGGATTACCTGGTTACTTTTTAAGAATTAGATTTAATTAAAGATTTTTTTGCAAAAACTCTATAGAGGTTGTGCTGGGTCCTTCCCAGTGCTCACAAAAGGCACCTGATACATGATTAATAAGGTGCTATTTGCTGGAATTCCCCAGTGTAAAGGCATCATTCCTCCCTTTGTAATTAGTAAGTAATCTGTGGATGACATGTTGAGGATATGGAAATATCTTGTTCCACAACAACTTCTGCCCAGTGTTTTTGCACCCATTAATAAACCTTGCCTGGGCCAAGCATGGTGGCTCACGCCTATAATCCTAGCACTCTGGGAGGCCAAGGAGAGTGGATTGCTTGAGGTCAGGAGTATAACAGCCAGAGCAAAAGCAAGACCTGTCTCTAAAACTAGCCAGGCATTGCATTGTGGCAGGTGCCTGTAGTCCCAGCTACTTGGGAGACTGAAGCCAGAGAATCACTTGAGCCCAAGAGTTTGAGGTTTCTGTGAGCTATGACTCCATAGCACTCAACCTCAGGGTGACTGAGAGAGACTCTGTCTCAAAACGAAACAAAACAGAACAAAAAAGAGCCAGACCTTATCTCTACTAAACATAGAAAACCTAGGAGGTTTTGTGGTGGGTGCCTGTAGTCTTAGCTACTTGGAAGGCTAAAGCAGGAGGATCACTTGAGCCTGGGTTTGAGGTTGTTGTGAGCTATGAAGAATGCACAGCACTCAACTGCAGAGCAACAGAACAAACAAAACAAAACTTTGACTGAATCAACTACTTTATTGGTGACTGCAAAACTTACAATTTTTCTAATCCTATCATTTCCTCCTTATTTACTGACATTCTACTGTTTAAGAAAAAGATTTCTCTTCCCTCATACACATATATATATATATATATATATATATTTTTTTTTTTTTTGAGACAGGGTCTCACTCTGTCACCCTCAGTAGAGTGCTGTGGCTTCACGGCTCACAGCAACCTTAAACTCTTGGGCCCAAGAGATTCCCTTGCCTTGCCTCCTGAGTAGCTGGGACTACAGGCACCCACCACAATGCCTGGCTATTTTTAGAGACGGTGGTCTTGCTCTAACTCAGGCTGGTCTTGAACTTGAAAGCTCAGGTGATCCGCCTGCCTCGGCCTCCCAGAGTGCTAGGATTACAGGCTGAGACTTCCTTCATATTCACCTTTTAATTTTCTTAAGTAGCCTATGAACTCAAAATATTCATTACAATCAGTTTTATTTTTAGTTCTCAGTTTGTCCCAAATGTGGCCAGTGGGGGCTCCTTGGTCTCTGTGTCTGATATATCCCTACCAGTTTTTAGTCCTTCCTTGCTCCCTAACAGAGAAAGTCCCAGGCTCTCTTTGCACTTGCCCTGATCCACATCTGAAATCAGCCATTTCTCCAAGGAAATTTGGTTCCATTTATTTATTTATTTAGACAGTGCCTCACTCTGTTGCCCCAGGCTAGAATGCCATGGGGGTCATAGCTCACAGCAACCTCAAAGTTCCAGATTTAAACAATTCTCCTGCCTCAGCCTCCCAAGTAGCTGGGATTATAGGAGCCTGCCACAATGCCTAGCTGATTTTTCTATATTTAGTGGAGATGGAGTCTCACTCTTGCTCAGGCTGGTCTCCAACTCCTGAGCTCAAGCAATCCACCCACCTTGGCCTCCCAGAATGCTAAGATTATAGGCATGAGCCACAAGCTTAGCCTGAGATGTGGGAACTTGTTCTTAGTAACTGAAAAGTGGACAGTAAGAGGGCTCTTTGCCACTGGGGAATCATAATTTTTTAATTTTGCTAAAAATGTTATGTTTTAATATGTAAAATAGTATCACAGTTAAAGGACCAAATTATATGAAAAGGTAACTCAGAGAAGTCTTTTTCAACCCCTCCATGTAACCAGTTTTGTTATTTGGGGTTTATCCTTTCTTAGTTGCAAAGTAAGCAAAAACAGGCAGGATATGGCGGCTCACACCTGTAATCTTAACACTCTGGGAGGCCGAGGCTGGTGGATTGCCTGAGCTCAGGAGTTGGAGACCAGCCTGAGCAAGAGCAAGCCCCTGTCTCTAAAAAAAAAAAAAAAAAAGAATAGCCAAATGTGGTGCGTGCCTGTCATCCCAGCTACTTGGGAGGCTGAGGCAAGAGAATCATTTGAGCCCTCGAGTTTGAGGTTGCTGTAAGCTATGATGCCACAGCACTCTACCGAGGGCAACAAAGTGAGACTATCTCTGAAAAAAAGAACAAACACATACATACTGTATGTACTCCAGAGAAAGAGAATTAATAGGATATACAGACAGAGGTAGACTCCTCATAATAAATCTCTTCCTACATATATTCCTCACAATGTCTCTTTGTAGCTATTTGTGGGCCACTGCAAAGTTTTGGGACAGACCGTGTTATGGTCTGTTATTTCACTCCAAGCAACACTGTTGACATAGTATCCTTTCTGTTTCACCCCTGCAAGTTTCTACTTGTTGGGCTTATCTGTGTTGCTGGAAGGGCTTCATTTGTTTCTGTCCACACAGATTTTACATCTCTTGACTTTTCTTTTTTTATGAGACCGAGTCTTACTCTGTCATCCTGGGTAGAGTGCTGTAGCGTTATAACTCACAGAAACCTCAAACTCCTGGCTTCAAGCAATCTTCTTGCCTCAGCCTCCAGAGTAGCTGGGACTACAGGTGCCTGCCACAATGTCTGTCCAGCTATTTTTTTTTAGAGACAGGGTCTTGTTCTTGCTCTTGTTCAGGCTGTTCTTAAACTCCTGAGCTCAAGCAATCCACCCACGTTGGCCTCTCAGAGTGTTAGGATTAGTGTAAGCCATCGCCCTTAGCTTAAATATTTGTCTTAAGTTTTCTTTCCTTGTGTATATTTAAGGAAATGTTGATTCATTTTTTTCTGGAATAAAGTCTGATGACAATCTCATTTCTTTTCCCATTTAAGTCACTTGATATTTGAAACCATTATGAAAAAAAGTATGGGGGTTCCTCAAAAAACTAAAAATGGAACTACTATGTGATCCAGCAATCCTCCTGCTAGGTCTATAGCCGAAAGAATGGAATTCAGTATACTGTAAAGATATGTGCACCCCCATGTTTATTACAGCACTATTTACAATAGTCAAGCTTTGGAATCAACTTAAAGTGTCTGTCAACACAAATTACCGTACAGTGGAACATGGATAGCCCTGGAGAACATTATGTTAAGTGAAATAAGCCAAGCACAGAAAGACAAATCTCACATGTTCTCACTCATATGTGAGAACTAAATATTAAAAACAACTGATGTCATGGAGACAGAGAGCACAATGATGATTACCAGAGGCTGGGAAGTGTAGCAGGAGGGAGGGATAAAGTGGGATGCTTAATGGGTACAAAAATATACTTAGATAGACAGAATGAACAATATTTGGCACCATAACAAGTGACAATAATCCACCGTAAGTTAGGGTATAATTTAACTAAAAGTGTGGAATTGGAATGTTCCTAACACAAAGAAACGATAAATGCCCAACGTGATATAGACCCCAGGTTTGATTAATTCACATTGTAGGCCTGTACGAAAACATCATGTAAAAAAAGGAATTAGCTAAAAAAATGTAATATGAAGTTAATACATTTTATGCAACACAGAAAGTGGTACATAAAATATCGAATGGAAAAAGAAGCTTACAAATTTTTACACTATGCTCTCATTAACACTACTATAAAAACTGGCTGTGTTAGACAATTTTGCCCCACTGTGGGCTACTGTAAGTTCTCTGAGCACTTTTAAGGTACAGCAGGCTAACCTGAGATGTCCTGTAAGCCAGGAGCATCTAACCAGGTTCTGACATAACATTTTTATCTCATGAAGAGTATATCAGGCCACAGCTCTACTGTAAGTCAAAGAGCATCTGTATTAATGAAACAGACTTCAAAGCTCCACCACCACAGGAAGGCAAAGGGGCCCATGAGAACCCCAGTGCGTTCTGTGCATAAGAAGGTGGTTCCCTCCAGGACAGCCGCAGTCAGCTGCCACCTGGGGGTGAGCAGAGCCCTGGGGAGCTGCTGCAGCTGCTGCCTGCCCAGCAGCTCCCACACCTGCCCAACCTTGAGCCCTTCTGAGAGGCCAGCATCTGCACACCTGTAGAGGGTGTGTGCCTGTCCTGACGCAAGAAAGCAGGCCCTGGAGTGCCCAAGGTGAGCCACAGTATGTCTCAGGAGCTCTGGGGCAGGCCATGGCCCAGGTTGTTGGCAGGTGCTGTGCATGAAGGGGGCTTCCTGGGAATGAAGGGGCAACAGATGTTAATAAACAGCACAACATGGGCATCTGGACACAGCGGCAACTACGTATGGACATGAGCAGAGCAGCTGGATGCACTTACTGGACCACACCTGGGCCAGGCAGCACGCACAGCAGGTGGGCAAGATGGGCTGTCCAGCCCTTCCACATTCTGGTCCTCAGTGAAATGAGATGCTCTGATGGTTGCAGGATGCAATAGTGTGTGGGCAGCAGGGAGAGAGCAACAGGACCCCCCACCCCCACCCCAGGAACTGCTCTGTGGGAGGCCAGGGTTTTCTGGCGCTTTTGGTGGGAGCAATGACATTACCTAGACAATCTCACTCAAGGAGGGCATGGAGGGACAGCTGCTTCCCTCTGAAATACGGGGGCTGGGATGCAGACCTCAAGATGTGGCCCACCACGCTCTGGCTGGCTGACGAGCCAGGCCAAGGAAGTCCACACAACAGGCCACACTTTCAGCATAAAGCATCTGCCTTCCTGAACTCTGGGTGGACACGGTCTCCTGGAGCTTTACCTGATCACTTCTCTGCTCGGCTTTTTGGATTTCCTGGTATTTTCTACTTGCACGGGCATGACCTCAGCAACCTCAGGTGTGGGCTCCCTAGCAGCTGTGTCTTGGCTGCCCAGGAGAGCTGCCTGCTGAGAGAAATCCGTGTCCTGCATAAAGGACACGCTGCACCTCAAAGCTGACAGCCACTCCTAGAATCAGAGATCACAGGGCAGAACACTTTATCTTTCCTCACGGCCATGGTACGATGGTGATGGATGGGACGGGGATGGCCACAGACTCACCTGGCCTGACCACTAACCCTCCATGGTGCAGTGTGAGGTCATGGTAGGGGCACAGCTCAGAGCCAGCAGAGGAGGACAGGCCAGAGCACGGCGCACACCTCTCCTGTGTGTGACACCTGCAGCCTGGCTCACGGCACAGGTCTGAGAAGCCACTCGGGATGGCAGAGAACTAGAATGTCCCATCTGGATGTGGCGTGCAGCTGTGCAAGCAAGCCAGCAAGGCTGCTGCAACCCAGCAAGATGGACACCCGGGCTTGAGATCAATAGATCCAGAAGGTGTGCAGCCAACCCTAAATGAGATGCCACAGCTAGGCGGGGAGCAGGTGCAGGAAGTGGGCAGGCCTGGACGGGGTGGCCAGGGACATCTACCCTAGAGCAGAGTCAACACCAGGGCGGCGATGGCTGGATGGAGCACCCAGTCATTGTGAGTTTCTGGAGAGCAACTCATGCTTTCCTTGCTTCTCCCTGTTAGGGGGGTTCTTACTTTGCTCATCATCTTAAAGCCTGCATGAAAGATCTTCTGGGCCAACCTGTAGTACACAGTATCTGGTCTGTCATATGTCATTGCATTATCACACATCAGTTTGAAATCTGCCTTAAATTCTATGACTGACTTGTATTCATTAGCTACAATTTTGTCTTTCATCGTGCCAAAATCCATTGGATGTTTTATTATCATTGAACATCCAACAGCAACTGGTTGGGTCTGGCACGCTCGCACTGGCCCATCCAGGAGCGGCTCCTCCACCACCTTTCTCCCAGGGTCGAAGTTACGAGCTCGGTCCCTCCGGGTCACAGTGTTCCTTCTGTCATTTCCGCTTCTTTTCCTCTTGTCGCCATAGTAGCTGGAATCGTGGCTGGACCCTGAGAGCTCAGTCACCTCACTTCCTCTGACCTTCAGGACCAGCTTCAGGGGCTTCTCCAAGGGCTTATCTGCATAGTCCTCGTAGGACAAGCGCCGCTTGGCCTTGTGCTTCTTGCCCATGGCGGCGCGGGCGGCGGGCACGGGGCGGGGGTCAGGGAGCTACGCTGATGAGGCCACCAGGCCTAGTTTGATTTATTTTATTTTATTTTTTTATTGTTGGGGATTCATTGAGGGTACAATAAGCCAGGTTACACTGATTGCAATTGTCAGGCAAAGTCCCTCTTGCAATCGTGTCTTGCCCCCATAAAGTGTGACACACACCAAGTAGTTTGATTTTCTTATTAAGAGACATGTTCTCAACTGCGCCAATAGCCAATTTCATTATTGAAACAATTCAGTGATTACATAGAATATTTTCTGTATCTGCTCAAAGATGAAATATCTTAAAAAATACATCATAGTTGTCACTGCAACCGTTTTTGGACACACACAGTGAATGCTGACTAAATGCTATTAAAAGAACAAAATTTAGGCTCGGCGTCTATAGCTCAAGTGGCTAGGGTGCCAGCCACATACACTGGAGCAGACAAGTTCAAATCTAGCCTGGGCCTGCCAAACAACATTGACAACTACAACCAAAAAATAGCTGGTCTTTCTGGCAGGCGCCTATAGTCCCAGCTGCTTGGAAGGCTGAGGCAAGAGAATTGCTCAAACCCAAGAGTTTGAGGTTGCTGTGAGCTGTGATGCCATGGCATTCTACCCAGGGCAGCAACTTGAGACTCTGTATGAAAAAAAAAACAGAACAAAATTTAATTTATATAAGATAACAAGATACCCTAGGAGAATGCAAAAAATAAGATTATTCTTAAACTTAAATAATTTGTGATCTTTGTGAAAAAAATATTTTTGAATCTGCACTATCCATGGTTATTTGGTGTGAACTGTTGTTTGTTGTTAATAATGTTAGCAAAAGCTTTCTGAAACTCCAAAATTGTGAACCAATAATGAAATTTGGCTATTTTTCTTTTTAAGATTAATTTTTTTTAATTTAGAGAAAACAGTTTTCCTAAATTGAAATAAAATTAATGTCCTCATTAGTACAGTGGTAAAAAAAAGAAAAAAAGTACATTTAAAATATGTAACAAATGTGACATTCCTATAAACTAATAAGAAAATTAGAACAAGTAAACAAAAATGTTTATAACATTGTAAAAGAGAATATTCACATATAAATAATCCTCAAACTAATTTCTACTCAGACTATTCTGGAGTTATTAAAGATCAATGTGTAGTATCAGAGATTTGAATAAATCATGGAATATATTGCCTATTTTAATTTTCTTTTTAATATTCCAGCCTGAAGATTTTGATAAAAGAACTTACAAAGTGTTTTATGAATCTAGAATATTATTTTTAGAGAAGGTAAAAATTGTGATGTAAGTCATAGATTTACATTATGAAATGAAAATATTTTGTAATATTTTCCATTACAACAATAATTTAAGACCTCATCATACTATTTGAATTTGATATGTAAAATCCATTGTCAGTTTCTGCATGTAAATGTTACAATAACTTTATTGACAATTTAAGTTGCTATCAACTGAACAGTAAGCTTTCTCCATACTGAAATTAATTTAAAGATAAAGATACAATGGTGTAAGAAAGAGTATCTAATTTGGCATTACTGTCATCAGAACACAAATTTATGGTTATTACAACAGGACTTAGTGATTTTGCTGAAATGAAGATAAGAAAAAATAATTTTGTAATAAATACATAGAAATATATGAATTGTTCTTAGTCATCCTTACATCAGCCAAATAACAGAACTTCCAGCTATGTGCAAAAAATTAAAGTGAGGGTCAGGCATGGTGGCTCAGGTCTGTAATCCTAGCACGCTGGAAGGCTCAGGTGGACTGCTTGAGCCCATGAATTTGAGACCAGCTGAGCAAGAACAAGACCCTGTCTCTACTAATAATAGGAAAACTGAGGCAAGAGGATCACATGAGCCCAAGAGTTTGAGGTTGCAGAGAGCTATGATGACACCACAACACTCTGCCTAGGGTGACATCTTGAGACTATGTCTCAAAAAAAAAAAATTAAAGTCTGTCAACTTTAAAATTTGCTGATATTCAGTCATATAAAAAATAATTCTCAACTTCATTTCAGAGGCAGGAGGATAGAACACATTATATTTAACAGTTAACAAAAAGTTAACAATTTGTTAACAAAAAAAAGTTAACAGTTCGTTAAAATATGGTTCTTCCTTTATATTTTTGCACCAGGCCCACAAATTTAGGAGTAGATCTGATTGAGCCTGTTAATTTTATAATTAATGCTAATGGCAACATCTGTGTAAATACTTATTATGTGTTGGACACTGAGTGAGGTACTTTTCATACAGTAGCTCAACAACTCTATGAGTTAAATAGTCTAATTTCATGTTATATATAGATAAATGGAGGGTTAGAAGGGTTCACTTCCTTGCCCCTACACTGTCAAAGCTGAATCAAATGATCTTGGGCACCATGGCTCAGTGGTTCGTGCGCCAGCCCCCAACACCAGGGGCGGGTAGTTTGAGCCTGGTCTGGGTACTTCGAGCCTGAGTAACAAAAACAAACAAACAAACAAACAAAAAGCTGAATCAAGTGGACATTTACTGTACCCGCTCTGAATTGGGACTGCCTTTTCAGAGCAGACAGGTTAGGAGGGAATGGGCTTTATAAATGCAACTCCTCTGCCGGGTACTCTTTGTCCCTCAACCCAACTTTATGCAGCCTGAAATTCCACCATTATGCATTGATTCCTTTTGGTTTTAAAGCCTTATCAGTCTCCAAAAGAAGCCAATGGAAATTTAAATACCCTCAGGGGGTATAACATGATAGCATATTAAGACACTGTACTCCTCATATTTTTTTCCACCAAAGTAACCCATCAGATTAGAGTGAACTCTTAACCCCCAGAAGTGTGAGGGCTTAGCCCCAAAGGTTCTGATCAATTTCTTTGACATCTTGTGCTTTCTGTTTAAAATCTGCTTATGTTCTTCTCTATACTATATACATATTTTAATGTAAAAATATTAAATCTTTAAATAAAAATGAGACTTCAGAAGAAACTGCATGTTCATCTTGCAGTGCAAGGACTCCTTGGCATAAAGTCCAAGCCGGTTTGAGAAGCAGAGCCTTAAACTGCTGTTAGGAGCTACTACTGTGAGCTTTACTTGACTCTCAGCTGAGAGCAAGGCCCTGCAGTTTTAAAGGGGGGAAGAAGATAAAGACCTCAAGAAGCAGGAATACGGCTTGGCGCCTGTGGCTCAAGCGGCTAGGGCACCAGCCACATACACCTGAGGTGGCGGGTTCGAATCCAGCCCGGGCCCGCCAAACAACGATGACGGCTGCAACCAAAAAATAGCCAGACATTGTGGTGGGCGCCTATAGTCCCAGCTACTTGGGAGGTGGAGGCAGGAGAATCGCTTGAGCCCAGGAGTTGGAGGTTGCTGTGAACCGTGATGCCACAGCACTCTACCTAGTGGTAGAGTGACAGCTTGAGTCTCTGTCTCAAAAAAAAAAAAAAAAAAAAAGAAGCAGGAGTAGTATGAAGATGGAAGGAACTGAAAGTGAGAAGGTGCCTGGATTAACTGCTTCTCAATTAATCGAGAAGGTTGAGGACTGCCCTGTTTGTCTTTTATTTCACTCGACTTCCTTAGTCATTGCAAAGTCTATCTTTGGAGAACTCTGTCACTGGAAGTATACAGCCTGGAGAGCTGTGGGGGTAGGGTAGGGCTTCAAGCGATAAATGGAGAAAACTTTCAAGTTTCATGCCCTATAATCCTGTGATTTTCTAAGTCTGCTTCAGCAGCAATTAAAAAAAAATGTACTCAATTCTCTAAATATTTATTCTGCACTTTTCTAAGTGCCGGATACTATGCCAGGCAGTGATGAACAGGGCAGTCTTCCTGAAACTCAGTAATTCTAATACAGCCTGGTGACTCTCACGGGAAAAGCACAGACATCCTAGAAGCTCAGTAGAGGGGCACCATGCCTGGAATAGTGGACATGGATCCTGGTAGTCTTCTAGGAGGAGGTAGCATTTAAATCAAGGTTTGAAAAAAAGAGTAGGAGTTTGCTCAGGTCTGTCTGAAAACTCCTGCAGTTGGGATTAATTTGGGGTGGCTTCAGATTCTTTCTATGCCCTGCTACATTTTGTTCATCCCTTCTGCTTGTCAATTCAGGATATTTAAGGACAAACGCGCTGGCTTTTTAATAATCAGTTGTAACCATAGAGGTATAGAGAGAAGTGGCACATCCCATTGTACAAAACTACATCAGATAGGGCGGCGCCTGTGGCTCAGTGAGTAGGGAGCTGGCCCCATATACCGAGGGTGGCGGGTTCAAACTCGGCCCCGGGCAAACTGCAACAAAAAAATAGCCGGCATTGTGGCAGGCGCCTGTAGTGCCAGATACTCAGGAGGCTGAGGCGAGAGAATCGCCTAAGCCCAAGAGCTGGAGGTTGCTGTGAGCTGTGACGTCACAGCACTCTACCGAGGGCAACAAGGTGAGACTCTAAAAAACAAAACAAAACAAATAACTACATCAGATACAGGAACCTGGTTCTAGGGTTTTGGCATCAAAGTTACTGTGCAGATCCTAAACTCACTTTAAAGATATTCGCAGCTGTTTAACCAAAAGGAAGAGAGGGAGGTGATTCATGCCGCATTTTGCCTTCTGGGCTGTGAACACAAAGGGAAGAAAATGTTGTTAAGGGAAGAAGCAGGCTCTTTCTTGCAGTAATATGTTTTTTGGTCGTCACACGCTAGACAGCAGGGCCAATAATCCAGTCTGCAAAATTGCCAGCTCAAAAAACCAAACCCTTTGAAGTGGCTAATGAATACACTCTTTTTAACTTACTCCGATCTCATTGCTGAGAGCTGTGCAGTAGCTCCTGGGCAGAAGTTTCACTAATGTAGGGATGTTGACTGGCCACTGCATCAAATATTTATCAAGTCACAGATGGGAATCTACAAAGAGTTTACAGAGAGGTTTTGTGTCTCCCTTGGCTTCTCGGGGAAGCACATCCGCACTACAGAATGCGAGTGCACAAATACCCACCTTTCAGCTTACGCATGGGGTTGCTGACCCACTTTAAACAGGTTAAATGGGGCCAATTTAAAGAAATCACTTTTTTCTTAAAGTAAAAGTAGTATATTTTTGTTGCAGACAATTCAGAAAATACCCTTACACTAAAAGAAGAAAATAGAACTACCTTATAATTCTCACCACCCAGGTGGATTATGTATCATTAATCGTCTTTTAAATAAAAAATAAATCACACTGTATCCAATATTCTGTAAATGTTTCCCTCTTTTGTTTTTGTTTTTTATGCTCCTCTCATTTAACAGTACATTGTAACATTTTTGCACATTTGTATGTATTTACCCAGTATTCTAGTGTATGAATGTGCTATAATTTACCCAGCCAATCTCTGTGTTGTGTTAAATATTTAAACTGTATCTACCTTTTCTATGGACTCAATGATGGTTTTGATGGACATCCTTGTAAGTATTTGTGCCCAGCTATGATATTTTCTTGGACAAATTAGTAAAAAGGGAATTGCTAGGTCAAAGAGTTGGCCTGATATATGTGTACCAGCTTACATTTCCACCCCCAGAGTATGAGAAAGGCAGGGTTGTCATTTTGAATGGGCTGTGAGCTTGCCCTACTCGAGTAAGTGTTCTGCTAGGTCACTGAGGGCTACATATTGGTCTAGGCGTTTGGGGATTGGTTGGTTTGTATGTTTGTTTGTTTTTGTAACGGCCTCCTTGAAACTTGAACTTTTTTCCTCTTTAATTTAACAGCTATCTTATTTCTCTAATCGCCCATCTTTATTTAGTTACACCAGAGAGAAAGAAGGATCTCTTCAATGGTAAACAGCAGGGCCTGAGTTCAATAAGGATTTATGGTTTGCTCTTTTGCATCCCTAGTAACCACAACTATAATGCTGGGTCTATCAATATCTTTTTCCTCTAGCAATAGAAGCCGAGCTGTTTCCTGCAATTGAAGTCTCTTAGAAGAGAGGTTCCCTGATAGGAAGAAAAAATGGGAGGGGTGGGGGACATTGTTTAAAAAGAAAAAGGATCACCAGCTTTTTGTTTAGCCAAGATATTAGACACAGTCACAATAAGCAACGGCTTTCTATTATCATAAATCAGTCACTAAGGAATGAGCATTTTACCATGCATGCACTTATCAAAAGTAAATAAATAATAAGCAAATTCCAGAGTGAAGTACATTCTTACCTAGGAAAGAACAACTGGTGTTCTGGCACTGATATGTACGCTGTCCTGATTTTCTCTTCTCACAAAGGACTTGAAAACCTCACTTTAGATCAGCAACAGTCTCTGGACCTTCGCCTGAAAACCATCATCTAAGAGGATTGTGACCAGGTCTTTGAAAAGAAGCAGGATCTGACCCAGTTCTTTTTCTCCCTGGACAAAAAAGGAATGATAGAGACCCTACCCTTTCCCTTCCAGGGGCCTCTTCCTACTTGCTTAGGGTATGAGGTGTTCCCAGATCGCAGTAATTTGGGTACTGTTTTCTTGATTTGTACATGCCCAAAAGCCTCCTATATTTTTATTTACTTAATATTTTTTAAAATCAGCACTTTCTTAACTTCAAAAATAAATTTATATCAAAGGGAAACTTAATATATCAATAACCAATGTTGCTTGCCATAAATAAAACAAAATGATGATATTAGATTTTTGCTCCCCAGCTGTGCCTGCCAACAGTTAGTTCTAAACCTGAGTCCTGTACTTTCCTGTTTTCTAAAGAGAGAAAGAATATTAAATGAAATGTGTTCAAGATATATTAGCACAGATATGAGATTTTGCCCTTGGAAGAAATGAAAGGATGGAGGGAAAATTGAAATGAAGATAAAGTTTTCACTATGTGAGGTCATGCATTTTTTTCTTTTTTTCTGAGACAATGTCACACTCACTCTGTCACCCAGGCTAGAGTGCAGTGGTGTCATCATAGTTCACTATAACCTCCAACTCCTGGGTACAAGTGATCCTCCTGGTCAGCCTCCCCAGTAGCTGTCACTAGAGGTACATGCCACCATGCCTGGCTAATTTTTTTTTTTTTAATTTTTGTAGCTTCTGGCTTCAAGAAATCCTTCTGCCTTGGTCTCCCAAAGTGTTAGGGTTACAGGTGTGAGTCAGCACGCCAAGGCCCATCATGCATTTTGATGGATGCTCTGTGTGCCACTGGTAGAGGTTTAGAAAATACCAGTAAGGTGGAAAAAGAACTGGACTTGGTTTTGAGCCCTTCTTGTCTCTTACTGATCCTACATCCTTGGGCGTATCACTTCTCCTCTTCTTAAAGCCTAGCTTCCTCAACTGTAAATTGAGATGCTAATAGTCTCTAACAGGGATATCCTGAAGAATGACTGAGAACACAAAGCATTCCGATCATGCTCACTTATGGGAGTATTTTTATGAGCGTCAGATCTTTCCTCCGATGGCCCAAAATACACTGACAAAATAATCAGGAGCCATGTCTGACCCGTTCATGGCTATATCCCTTGCACTTAGTTCAGCATCTAGCACATGGGAGAATTTCAATAACTGTTGAACAATGCACTCCTGGAAAGAAAAAGTTGAATGAATAAATGAATGAGTAAACGAATTAATGAACAGCCACCCAGTACTGTACTAATCATGTTGTTTTTGTTTTATTTTTTATTTGTATTTTATAATGGTGTGAACTCTTGGAGGGCTTGTGGAACCCAGGAGGCACTCCTCCTCCCAGGGGTAGCTAATTCCTAGAGACAGCAAACAACCTGCCTGTTGAGCACCCCTTTGATATGTAAATGAACCTGTCCCTATTCTATTTCCACCCGCCTCCTAGTATCAGGTTCCAGGACACTAACCCCCTACCCTAATTCACCCTAGGGCCAGGTACCAGACAATCAGGGACCATCCCGGGTCACAAAAATCATTCAGTCTGGGCAATCCTGCTCCTGTTCAACTGCCTACCCCGCCTTGCTCGTCCACTCCTCCCCATGACTACCAACAACGAATGCTGTCACCTCTGCTTTTCCTCACTCCGGCCTACTCACCATGGCATGACGTGGTGTGTCCCTTTCTCTTGGGAACTGTGGATAACCAACTATCTTTTCAATGGGCAGTCATCTTCTGCTCTGTTGGCCTCACCCTACCTGGATAAGAACAGTATCACAGGGTTTAAAACAAATACTAACCCTGAGAGCTCACCCCAACTCCAACCTCAATTCATAACTAGAGGGAACTGGGTCTCACCTCCGCCTTAAGCAGCAGTTCTCAACCTGTGGGTCGCGACCCCTCTGTAACAATGAAAATACATCCTGCACATCAGATATTTACATTATGATTCATAACAGTAGCAAAATTACAGTTATGAAGTAGCAATGAAAATAATTTTTTGGTTGGGGGTCACCACAACATGAGGAACTGTATTAAAGGGTCGCAGCTTTAGGGAGGTTGAGAACCACCGAGGAAGAATATACAACAGGCCACATTGTGTGGACGCATCATGGTATGGCAGGTGCAAGGCGTCTTTTGCTGAAACTGAAACTCATGATTTTTCTTTCCTGCTGGATCAGAAACTGGCAAGGTGTTAGATCTGGAGCTATGTGATAATTTTGCTAGCTAGAGGCAAAGCCTGTTTGAAATGGAGCCAACCAGAAAAAGCAGTGCCAAGAAATAAAGGAAGCAAAATCAAGTCTGGTGGCATTGTTTGAGCCGACTCCACTCCTGGACTTTCTAGTTACCTGTATTTAAACCCATTTCGATTGGGTTTATTGTACTTACAAGTGAAAGAATCCTAACTTACAGAATCTTCTTTCCCCTTTACCTTGATACCCAAAGCTATACCAGGAGATATCTAAAACGGCCATTTGGACTAATTCAGTTCCACACTGGGTGAATTCCAGGCACTGTGCCCTAGTGATACAACATCTAATAAGACCCTTAAAGAGCTTCAGTTTGTATGGAAGACAGACAGGCAAACAGCAGGTGGCACAGCCAGGGCTGTGGAGCAGGGAAGGACTGATCATACCTGCCTGAAGTTCCTTTCTTTTTTTTTTTGAGACAGAGTCTTAGTATGTCACCCTCAGTAGAGTGCTTTGGTGTCACAACTCACAGCAACCTCAAACTCTCAGGCTTAAGAGATTCTCTTGCCTCAGCCTCTCAAGTAGCTGGGACTACGGGCACCTGCCACAACGCCTGGCTATTTTTTGGTAGTAGTTGGCCCGGCCTGGATTTGAACCCGCCAGCTCTGGTGTATGTGGCTGGCGCCCTAGCTACTGAGCTACAGGCACCGAGCCTGCCTAAAGGTTCTTCCTCCTCTTCAATGTTAGTCACAGCCTTGACTCAGTAGGTTCCCGTGGGGTCTATCTCCCAGTTCAAGGAGAAGCAACTCTATCGAGTGCTAACATTTGGTGAGTGCTGCTGGTCGCACCGGGCTCACTTCATTCTTCCAGCTCTTTTGTAGGGCCGAGATTATTATGCCCATTTTAGAGACGAAGATTTCTACATTCTGAGCCTTAGCAAGGGCAGCCAACCCTGACCAACTCAGTGGTAGGGTCTGAACTCGAATGTGGGACATGTGACTTCAAAGGTCACATGGTTCGTTGCTAAGCCATTGCCCAGGGTTTCCCAAGTGCTCCCTGTATGCCAGACTCCACTGCGTCACTGGAGAATGAAAAGCAGCGTTCCCAAAGCATTCCTATGGCACCCCAGAATTTGCTATCAGATTCTTTCACAAAATATTCTCCTGCGAGTGGAAAACAGGAGGCCACTTAGAAAAATCTTTTCAACACACAAATTTGGGGGAGGAGCACAGCTAGTGAGTACAGTGAAGTGCACCCTCACTCAGGACCCCAAACTGTCATCTGAGGCACCTTCCCCTGATTACCCTCGGAGAGATGGAGCAGCCAGATGCAGCATTAAGTGGAGAAGAGCCTCCTGGGCCCCAAGATCAGCATTGCCTGCAGTGAGAAAGGGCCAGCAAGATCTCTGACTGACACCGGTCAGTGATTTGTGCCTTTGCTTCCAGCAGAGCACATGGGGCTTCTGAGAATTTCATCATGCCTGATGGAGGCACCGGAGGCAGCCTGAGCCCCAGGCATACCGACCACCTTGGCAGATTTCCTTTTTAAGCTTCATGTTGGCTTGTCAACCTCATCATCCCAGACGGTTAAACAATTTATTAGACTGGCAGCCCCTCTGGAGGGCGCAACTTTTATTTAGGGGACTGTAGGCTTTGCAATTTTCAACTACACTCTAATTATTTTCTTTCCAGAGAAAACAGGGTGCATCTTTCGGCCTGAGTAAGATGTGTTTTACTGTATGCATGTGGACATGGAGTTCATATGCTAGCTATGAATATTCATAGGCTCTCTTAGACATATCACATCAAATCTGAGTGAGGGATTAAGTATTTCACTTTAAAATCAAAGCTGAATAGGAGGCTTTTAAATCTGCATTAGATTTCTATTATAAGTGAATGTATTTATATTAAATTTGGATTAGAATTAGATATTATTCACACAATACATAATTAGAAACTTGCTTTCTTCCCTTAATGGTATTACTCAAAGACCTTTTTATGATCATTTCATTCTGAGCCTTTTGAAATAGATCTGAGTAGACACATTGGATTTTGTAACACATTAATGCTTCCTTTATTTCAAAATTGCTATTTTAGGTTTTTTGACAACTGGGAATGACCCTTTTTTTTTTCTGGTACTTTTTTCAATGCATGGTCAGGAAAATTGGGAATTCACTATCCTGTTTTGTTTTGTGTATTCACAGATCTTCTTAGAACTTAGCTTTTATTCCTGTAAAATTCTATTTGTTCATTCATCATAAGAAATATACGAGCCTTCATCGTAATAGTTCCTGCCATTTGCCAGTACTCACTCTGAGCTGTGTACATCCTGGTTCATTCAAATCTCATAGGAAATGTAGGAGGGTAGATACTGTTTTTTTCCCCTTTTATATATGAAGAAAACAAACTAAGAAAGTTCAAGAAATCTTGCTCAGGAAACCTTGCTGGTGAGAAAAGGAAGTGTATTATAAACTGCAACCACAGTCGTTCTTTCATTACACAGGCGTCTAAGGTCCCATCCAGGTGCCAGGACTGCTCCAAACAGCAGACATAGCACAGGAACAAGACGGACTAAGCTCCCTGCTCTCAAGAAGCTACGATCTACTCAGCTTTCTAACAAACCTGCATTACAGATCTGGACTTGCACCTACAGATGTGGTGGAAGGGCCAGGTCCTTGGCATGGCTGGATTCCCCAGCTGGTTTAAAACCACTGTAAGCCTTCCCGGGTTTAGGGCTAGGGTTTATTTCAAAGCCTAGTGTGGTGACGGCATCATGGTAAGTCCTTCATAAATATTTGTAGTTGTTGTTTGACAGTTAAGCCTCCAAAAAGGAAAAGCGGACAGTTGCTTCAGATGAAAACATTTTATTTAAACATCTCTTTAACAAGAATGTTAGCTTTGATTTTATTCTAGACCTGTATTCTTCTTCCTTCACTTACGTGCATCGGACATGACTCTGCGGACGGCTCAGAAGAGACGCTGTCTCAGGTGTCACACAGCATTCCCATCCTTTGCTACCTAGCCCGATGGCCAGGGCTAGACTCTCGTTGGCCCAGTCCTTCCCCCTCTTGGGGACAACGTTCCTGGCTGGCTCCCCACTCCCTCCTGTTCACCCTGAACAGCAGGAAGATCACAAGAAGGGTGCTATCATCTCAGGCCTTGCCATCAGATTTACAGCACTACCCCTTGGTCAGCGCAAGTGGGGAGATGAAAGAGACCCCTCAGCCCTGCCTGTTCTTTCCTGTCTTTGTCAGAGCTTCTTGTTCAGCCTCCAAAGCATCTGGAGCTTTCTCACAGCAGGAAACTAAAATGCTTTTTTCCCAGACATGATAGCTTAGGTCCTCCCCGAGCAGTGGGACCTGTCTGTCTTCCATTGGAATCTTTCATCTTTGCTTACATTCCTTCCTTTTGCAGCTTCTTCAATAGTTAATGGCGTTCTGCGTGGCACATCCATGCCGTCTGCAGAGTTGAAGCGAGGTGGGAAGGATGGGGCAAGAGGAAGGAGACACCGCTGCAGCCGCTCAGCCACTGCCCCAGCTGCGGCCCCTGGTCTCTTCTTCTTCCTCATCCATCGCCATGCGCAGCACAGCGTCCGGGAAAGAACCCAACTCTTCTGAGGCTCTCTGGACGCAGAGGCTGAGCTGGGGATTCTTGTGCAAGGAACTAATTGAGAGACAGTCCTACGAAGAAAGCTGTAGTGGGAGCTCAGGGTGGGAAGAGAAGCAGGCCAGGGCAGAGAAAGGAGCAGCAAAGCTAGGGTTTAGGAAAAGTCTTGCCTAGACGTGGTCCCCCTGGGCGATCTGCAGCAGCGGTGGCCTCTCAGAGGTTGCCCTGCCCAGGAAGAGGGGCTGGGCTCTTATGCTCCCCTCACCAGTCAGCCAAATGGCAGGCACTGCCCCTGCAGTGGTGAAACCTCCCAGGGGTCTCCCACAGAGAGGCTCTGCAACAAAGGATAGTCCTTTCTAGAAAAGAACAAGCATGTGAGCTAGTAGCAGCCAGCACCTGCAGCGGGGGGGGTGGGGGGGGTGGATGCTCTCTGCCGGAGTGACTAAGCAGTGCCTGTTAAGGAGCCTCCCAGCCACCCCTTTCTTTCTTTTAACAGATATTTATTAGTAAACCAGTCCTCATGGAGTTTAGAGAGTAAGTAAAGAGGCAGGCAGGGAACATGTCAAGGAACAAACACAAAATAATTCCAAACTGTGATCATTGCTCCAGTAAAGGGTAATAGGCAGGGGGGAGAAGACTCTTTTAGATTAGGTAGTTAAAGAAGGCTTCTCTGACCCTTTCAGATGACCTTTCAGCTCAGTCCCAAAGTGAAGACAGCGGAGCATCCGGTGGCCGGAATGCAGGGCAGGGGGACCTCAGGGAGGGCAGGCAGCAGATACAAGTCCCTTGGAAAGAGGTTTGTATGTTCTGAGAATGTTCATTGGAAGGAACTTAGATTTACTTCATCTGCAATAGGAAACCTTTGAAGGATTTTTAGCAGGGCAGTGAGTGATGTCATTGGGATGCTATAAAGAAAGATTGAAATTTTAATCACCTATATGCAAATTGCAAAAAAAAAATGGTGAATCTTTACTTCACCACACAGATCCCACCTTAAACTTTTCCTAACTTATGGAGAAATTTGACTTTTCAGGGTTCATACCTCAGTCTCTTCCAGTCTAAACAGTTGCCTTTCAGGAAAGTGCCAGGATTGGGTTCTTTTCGTCCCCCAGTATGTCCTCTGAGGTAGATGGAGGGCCTTGGGTCCATGTATAGGTCTCAGTAAGGGTCCCAGAGTCCTTTCCAGCCTCTGCAACAAGAAGGGCCTGGTCTCCTCCTATCCCCTGCTGCAGAAAGCTGTGCCTGGGGAGCATACTTGTCGAGCCCTGGAGTGTTCCTCCACTTCCAGCACCCCAGCCCTGCAGATGCACCCTGCCCTTGGTCTTGCTGGTGCTAAATAGTCCCTGGCAGCCTGCCCTAGACTCCCGTCCATGGGGTCAGCCTTGGACCACACAGCTCTTCCGTGATTAGTAAGCTTTCCAAACAGCTCCCCCACATTCCCCCTCAAGCACTGGGAACTTTGGGACACTGTCCATGCCAAAGGGAGCCAGGGATAGATTTTTGTGATTTAATTCCACGTCCTTATGCCAAGCCTCCAGTTTTACCCTGCCGTGGCTGTCCCACATTTGTCTGGATGGCACATCACAAGGCTATCACCTTGTCTAGTCTAAATCAGAATCAAGAAGCCAGGTAAAAGTCTCCCTTTAATCTACATAACAGAGCAGATTGGGCACACGGTTCACCATCTCTATCCCCTAACCTCACCCCCAGGCCCTGGAGGGAGGAGCTGGCTCTCTTCTTCATTCTCTGGTGTGAACTCTGCATCACTTTTTCCTTCCTTCAGAAGTGACCACACCATTCACGCTTACCAGAAGCTGCAGTGGCAGATAGGCCGTTTGAGACCCCTTTTTTTTTCCTGAGACAGAGTCTCACTATGTCACCCTCAGTAGACTGCTGTGGCATCACAGGTCACAGCAACCTCAAAATCTTGGGCTTAAGGGATTCTCTTCCCTCAGTCACCCAAGTAGCTGGGACTACAGGCGCTTACCACAACACTTGGCTATTTTTTTGTTGTAGTTGTCATTTTTGTTCAGCAGTCCCTGGCCGGGTTTGAACCTGCCAGCCCTAGTATATGTGGCCAGCACCTTAACCACTGAGCTACAGGCTCTGAGCCTGAGACCCTCCTTTGTGGTTAAAGGGATAATGCATTGGTTTAATATTTCTAAATTATCATTTCTGCTACAAATAACATGAAAAGATCACCCCAATTCCAGTGTGGAAATTGAAAGGGATAGAAGAATAGAGACAAAAATACCAGTTGGGAACTGGCTTATAATTCTTCTGGGAAGAGGGGTCAGCAGCTTGCACTCACTGTAGCTGAAGTGGAATTGGAGAGAAGTGGATAAGTTTGATGCATATTTTAGGCATAGATCTGGCCAACAGGGTATTTAACAAGCCTTTAGTGAGCACACACTCTGAGCAATGTCCCAGAAAGACACAAAGATAAGAACATGGTCCCTGCACTAAAAATGTTTACAGAATAACCAGTAAGGAAAGATATATAAACAACTAACTTCACACTAGGTTAGCACTAGAATCATGCACAAGGAGACAAGAAGTAGGTATTACCAAAGGTAGACTTCCTACATCCAGTAATAGTTAAAGGGTTTCATCTCCACTCTTCCTGTTACTGTTGTGTGATTGTGGGTTAGTTACTTCACTTCTCTAAGCCTCAACTTCCTTTAAGCCAAAAAGTATGCAATGCTAGAGACTACTTCACTGAGTTGTGTGAAGACTCTTTAAGATTGTATATAAGACATTAGATATGCACTGGCTCATAACATTTATTTTTATTAATCAAGCTTAATTACTCACCTGTATTAGCCATGTGCCCTTACTTTATTTCCTTGAAATGCACTTCCCTGAGACACTCACCTACATCCACACAGGAGGGCTTCCAGACCACGACAAAGACCAAGTCAGCTGCTAGTATCCATCCAGCACTGTCGACCTAGCACAGTGATTCTCAACCTTCCTAATGCCACGGCCCTAATGTCATGACCCACAGGCTGAGAACCAGTGACCTAACACATATGCAGAGACTAAGAGCTCACCCAGGCCATTATGCAGCCTCCGACCTGATTGGAAATGATGCTCTGCCTGTGTGAATTAGGAACTGCGCAAAGCAGCATTTGACTTAATGATTCATTCAACAAATAATTATGAAGGTCTACTGAGTGATAATAGATGTGTGTATTCAAGCAAGCCCACTGCCCTCCCAGGGAGACATCATCAACCCACTTCACAGATGAAGAAACAGACTCAGAGAGGGTAATGTACTCAGGACCACACAGCTGGTGGCAGGTGTTGGCGTGATGACAGTGCCCATACTTTTATCCAAGTGTCATCAGCCAATCAGCAGCTTCCTACTGAGTGTCAGCTTTGTACCAAGGCACCGTGCTGGGCTCAGACTGCTCCGTTTGGGCTGATTTCAGACTCTGTGAGGTACATGTGCAGAGGAAAGAAGGGTTACGTGTGTGCCCTGTCGTTGGGAGGAGCAGTGGTCATTGAAAGGGACTGAGAACAGCCTGTAGTATTCTGAAAAACAGGACATAGCCAGACTTTAGAAGCAAGGCTTTGGAGCTGGGAAAACCTAACTCAGCTGCTTACCAGCTGTGTCCTATGGGCAAGTCTGTTTCACCTCTCTATATCTGAGAAGAAAAGTTAATAGTGAAGTTCACACTCCCGGGGTAGCGCTCAGTACTCTCTAGATGGGCAGAATTGTGAAGATGACTCTTGAGGAACATTCAGGGGTTCTTTTGGGCCCCCATCCATGTAGACTGTTCTTGTCAGTTTCCTTGACAGGAATGAATGCATTCCTGTTCTGGCTGAGTACACGTGGCCCCATTCATAGCCTCTGAGCAGCTCGGGTTCAACTTCCACCTGCTTTCTTTCTTTCTTTTTTTTTTTTTTTTGTAGAGACAGAGTCTCACTGTACCGCCCTCAGGTAGAGTGCCGTGGTGTCACACGGCTCACAGCAACCTCTAACTCTTGGGCTTATGCCATTCTCTTGCCTCAGCCTCCTGAGCAGCTGGGACTACAGGCGCCTGCCACAACGCCCGGCTATTTTTTTGTTAGTTTGGCTGGGGCTGAGTTTGAACCCGCCACCCTCGGCATATGGGGCCAGCGCCCTGCTCACTGAGCCACAGGTGCTGCCCTTCCACCTGCTTTCTATCAAGGTCCCACTGCCTCTCCAGACGGTCCTCTGGAGCAAAATCCTAGGACGTTCCCATGCTGGTTTTCCTGCACACATGGTCCACACATGGTCACCAGTGTACACTCATGCACTCTTTGCTCCATTAAACTCTAGTACAGCAATTATTTCCCAAGTCTCAGGCCTCCATTCAGGGGCCAGACGCCACTCCAACCAAACTCATCATGGTCCTCAGATTTCTCAGACACAGCTCACACCTGTCCACCGTAAAAATAAACAGCAAAGGCCTCATTTTCAACTCTTTGAGTGGTAAAGCCATTTTCCTTAGGCAGGAGATGAAGTGCAGCCCCCACCCCTTCCCTTGGGGTAAAAAACTCTTCTTTTAAAATCCTCTGAACAAGGACATTTGCACTAGATGGTTTATCACAGCTCAATTTACAATCACAGATGTGGAAATAACCTAAATGCCCATCAACTCAGGAATGGATTAACAAATTGTGGTACGTGCACACCATGGAATACGATTCAGTCATAAAAAAAGATAGTGAGTGACTTCACAACTTTTGTAACATCCTGGATGGAGCTGAAACACTTTCCTCTTAATAAAATATCACAAGAATGGAAAAGCAATTATCCAATGTACTCAGTACTAATATGAAACCCGTAGATGATGTGATGCATGTCCACACAGAATTTTGAAAAATTCATTTCAAATCAAGTTGGGAGGAGAGGTAATGAGGGAGGGAGGGGGTTGGGGTGCTCCCACTGAATGGGAATGAGTTGGAGGTGTTTTGTGTGTAGGACATAACCACAAGAGGGACTCTACCTAACAAAATCAATCATTTTGACCTGGTTGTTTGTACTCTTACATTAACCTGAAATAAATTTACTTTTAAAAAATCCTCTGGGCCGCACCCATAGCTCAGTGGGTAGGATGCCAGCCACATACACTCAGGCTGGAGGGTTTGAACCTGGCCTAGGCCAACTAAACAGCAATGACAACTGGAACAAAAAAATAGACTGGTGTTGTGGTAGGCACCTGTAGTCCGAGCTACTTGAGAGGCTGAGGCAAGAGAATTGCTTAGGCCCAAGAGTTTGAGGTTGCTGTGAGCTGTGACGCCACAGCACTCTACCGAAGGTAACATAGTGAGACTCTGTCTCAAAAAAAAGAAAAAATCCTCTAAACTCCAACTCCTGGCCCTTTTATACCATTGAGGTAGGTGAGGGGTTTCTTAGCAACCTACTTTGAAAATGTTTGTATTTTGTTTCAGTGCCTCTCTCTCTAGAATATACTTCTGCCAAAATTTCCCTTTTAATGTCCCATTACACTCAGAACTCCATGAATGAGCTCATCCTCCCTGGGGGTGGGAGGAAGGCGCCCTTAAACAACCATTATGGGGCCCCGTGGTTCTTGTTCTAACCTCAGCCCAGTTTCTCCAGGTGACCTTGGAGCAGCCCTTTCATCGCTCTGGGTCTCAGCTTCTCCTCTCACTGAAATGGAAATCAAATCTCTGTTCTCACCCTCTCTCCAGGGAGGTATTGTGAGGAATAATAAGGCAATGCCTATAAAGTGCTTTAAGTACTTCGGGGAAAGACATTGGCTAAATACCAAATGATAATAATAACACCGTCATCATCATCCACATTATTATTCATGGGTTGAGAGGAGAAAGCAGTTGCTGATGGTGTCTTTACTCTGTGGGAAGGAGGACTTCAGGCCCCAGGATGTTCTATCAATAAGTCAAAGCCAATAAATACCCAGCACTGGAAGTGGAAGTTATCTCGCCATAAAGGCTGAATGTACATGCCCATTTGTATTGGAAATGACAACAACTGACTCTGTTTCTCATTTTTTATTTTTATAGCCACTGCTCAGAGCAGCTAGAGCTGAGGGGAAATTGTATTTCTTTTCGAGGGGTGGGGAGTGGTGTGCAAAAGGAATAATTTTTTTTTAACATCTTGGATTTTACTCTTCACCACTTTCTTCTTAAGCAGGATTTTTATTTTTTCTATACTCCTCACATTCCCTAGCCTCTACTCTCATTGTCTTTTCTTTTCTTTTTCCTCTCTCTTCTTTTCTTCCAAGATGGAATATAGACCAGACTAGTCTGGTCTTAAACTTCTAGGCTCAAGCAGTCCCTCTGTCCCGGCCTCCCAAAGTGCTGGGCTTACATTGCACCAGGCCCATTCCACTCATTTCTGAGTCAAAGTTCTAATCAGCAGAGAGGTTGTCAGTCTGGTAGGCAACGAGGAGCAGAGAAGATCAGAGGTGAGCCATGGGGATAACCCGACTTGGAGCTTAGAGAAGAGAAGGAAGATTCTCCCTCCCCTAAAGCTCTGAGCCAGATTCATTTATTCATCAAAAAAGAGTGTCACATTTCATGAACACTGTGCGGGGTCCCAGAGCTAGGCTGGTAAGTGAGAGACAGCCCCTGCCAGAATTTCAGTTCCTTAAACTCCTGCAAAATCTTTGGCAGTCAGGTGGAGTGGCATGATTCAGTGAATGGCAAGCCCTTTGTCCAACAACATGACTGGCAGGGATGATAATAGAATATTAACCTGAGAAGCATTAATGATTCCTAAATTTACATTTCCGGTTCTGGAGGAAAGCTTTCTCATCCCCATCCAAATGGGCAGTGTAAGGTCAGGAATCAACAAGACTGTTCCCTGACGCACAATGTCTTCCAGTCCAGGGTGGTCAAGACTGTGGACTTCCAATCTGAAGACAAGGTTTCAGTCTGAGCCTCCAGCTTACCTCTTACATTTCTCTGAGCCCCCATTCCTTTATGTGTAAATTGAGGATGAAATTAGTGGTTCTCCTGTAGTCCCAGCTACTCGGGGTGAGAGGACCAGTCAGATCCCTTGAGGCCAGGAGTTCAAGACAAGCCTGAGCAGCATAGTAAGATCCAGTCTCTAAAAAGACTTTTTTTGGATTTTTTTTTTTTTCCATTTTTGGCCAGGGCTGGGTTTGAATCCTGGCACCTCCAGTATATGGGGCTGCGCCCTACTCCTTTGAGCTGCAGGTGCCGCCCGCTATTTTTGTTTTTTAAAATAGTGGTTCCTGTTACTTTCCAGAAGCATGGAGGTCAAATTGATGGTGACTGTGAGGCTCTATTCAGATGGAAGTCCTGAACAGTTGCTGAACCGGTACTCACACGGTGCCAAGCACTTTGCCAGGTGAACTAGCTCCTGAACGATTGTCGGAGACTTAAGTGCTAAGCCGAGCTGCCTGGACAGCTGAGGACTTGCTATTTTCTGTCCCAGGAGCCTGTGGGTACTGAAGGAATACGAACCTAGCTTTGTTATCTTTTTTATTGTCAAATTTTATACATACAGCTTTTTTGTTATAGAAGTCATTAATGTATAGGATATTTGTAAAAAAAAAATCAGACAATAAAAAATGTAAAGAAAAAATTTTCAATATTATACAATCTTAGAACTATAAATTTGAGGAGTATAGCCTTCCAAACTTTTTGGAGCACATTCACACACATATTCTCTCTGCCTTCCCCCAAAGATTGGACCTTCATATGCATTGTTTTGTGACCTACCTTTTTGGGCTTAAAAATGTACCCTGGCCAGCTTTCTACTCGCCTTCATTTAAAAAAGGCTCTCTGCCCAGGTGTAGATGTCTCTTTGTGAGATGAAGTATCCTCTTTGAGCTCTGCCAGCATCTTTTAGGGTCTCTTTGATAGGGTATAATCACTCCCAGTGGCCACAAAGAATGAGAAACTTCCCCCACCTCAAAGAAATCCAACTCAAGCACATTTACAAGCCCTGCTTGTTGGGTTCTGATACACTGACATCTTGTCATTTTCCCCCCCTTTTTCTCAAATTTAAAGTTGAAGTTTGATGTTGAATTAAAAATGTTGCCAGGGGCTGTCTGCAGGGCCCTCGGGCTAAAACAGTGGCAGCATCTGCCAGGGGAGACCCACAGATCCTTCTTTGGACCATGGCAACGTACAGCTGGCATCGGAGCTCAGCAAAGGAGGGGAGAAACGTGAATGTGAAGGGAAATTCAAGGATCATTACCTTAAAAAAAGAAGAATAAGAAAACAACTCATTAAGTGTTTATCCATTTTATTTGGGCTTTGTGACTAAATGCCCATGAGATGATTTGTGTTCAGATTTTTCCAAGAGGTTGAAAGGGAGCAGCAACTTGTGGTAGGCATGCCAGACCTTGTTAAAGGTCTCAGGACCCTGGATGAAGGATGTGAGGAATGATGTGAAGGGGACAAGCATGGAGCTGATCAACTAATTCCTTCACGAAGTGGAGCGTTTGCTGAGAGCATCAGATGAGAAGACACATGTGGGTGTGCTCTAGAAGCAGGGAAGCCCTCCGCAGAGGAAGCCATGAATCACCCACATGCTGGCTTAAGACAGAGCTAGAAGGGCTCTCCTGGAACTGGAGTCGCCTCTGGAAGGAGGAGCTAGGAAACGAGGAGATGGAGAGAGGGAAGGACTTGTTCTTCACTCTGGTTCCTTTAATTTCTTTTGCATTTTGTATCCTGTGCATGATTTACCTTTCAACACACAAAAAACCTAGTTGGGCACAGTGGCTCACACCTGTAATCCTAGCCACTCTGGGAGGCCGAGGCAGTGTATTGCTTGCTCATTAGTTCAAGACCAGTCTGGGCAAGAGCAAGATCCCGTCTCTAAAAATAGTCAAGTGTTATGGCAGGTTCCTGTAGTCCCAGCTACCTAGTGGGCTAGGATGCCATGGCACTTTACCGAGGGTGACAAAGTAAGAATCTGTCTCCAAAAAATAAAAAAAATAAAAAAAACAAATAATTTAGCAGAAAGGAATATTAGGCCCCGGGATACATCCTTCAGGAAAAATACTCTCTCTTCCGTAAGGGACAACCATTCTTTTTCTTTTTCTTTCTTTCTTTCTTTTTTTTTTTTTTTTTTGAGACTGGAGTCTCAAAGCAATTCCCCTAGCTCAGCCTCTCAGGTAACTGAGATTACAAGCATGTGCCACTATAATCCCAGCCAGGCAACCTTTCTTTACACCTTAAATCATACTAAATCCCACTAAATCTTTTCACTGAATAGCCTCATTCTTTCCTACAAAATATTTTTCCTTCGAAAACATTCAAATCAAAGAACCAGAAGAAGTCTTCAATTATTATTGTCTTTAGGACTTCAAGTGCAAAGCATTTTCTGAGCAAAAAGAAGTGATGGCCTCAGATGTTATACATAGCTGTCAATTAATGAGACTGGTTTTTGCACAGGTCTGTGACTGTTACTGTATTACTTACACTATACCTATAAGTTATATTAAATATACTTGTGTACCTACAAGTTGTATTAAGTATCCTTATTATTCTATAATTCTAGCTCATTCTCAACCTCAGCTGTGCTTCTTTGGATATTTAGTAGCTATGCTACTTTGGACAAATTATTTAACCTCTCTGAATCTTCCATCCTTCATTTGTAGAATGGGGACTAGTGGGAAAACCTGCCTCATAAGACTGTTACAAACTACTTCTTCTTCTTTTTTTTCTTTTTTCTGAGACAGAGTCTCACTCTGCTGCCCTGGGTAGAATGCCATGGCTCACAGCAACCTCAAACTCTTGGGCTCAAGAGATCCTCTTGCCTCAGCCTCCCAAGTACCTGGGACTACAGGTGCCTGCCACCATGTCCCAGCTAATTTTTCTGTTTTTAGTAGAGACAGGGTCTCACTCTTTCTCAGGCTGGTCTTGAACTCCTGACCTCAAGGGATCCCCCTGCCTCAGCTTCCCAGAGTGCAGACTGTTATAAATTAAGTGATACTGTATAGGGTCTGGTACATAGTAAGTACTCAGCAAGCACCACTCTTATTATTAATGTTGTTTTTATTACTGCTGTCCTTGGAGAGAACCAAGTGTTGAAACCTCAAACTGAGGCTAAGGAAACCGAAGCAGCATGGAAGAGTGCTCATTGTCTCAAGTTTTAGAAATCTCATTGAGCGAATCCATATAACGCTCATAGGCAACATGCCTGTGGGTGTGTCTTTAGCTGATGCCTAACTTCACTTTACCACCCTTCACTTCCTACCTTTCTCCCCTTTCATGAAAGCAACATCAGAGACAGCCGTTGCGTGTCTGGTGCCTGACATTCAGCCTTTCACCGCTCTGGGGTGAAAGCCACTCCTGCTGCTAGTTATGATAAACTCTGAGTGCCAGGGGAACACATGAGCAACACACGTTCCTAACAATTACTCCTTTTTTCTTTCTTTCAACAAATAATTATTGAATGTCTGTTAGTGGCAAGCACTGTTCTAGAATAACTGTTGTTGGCAGGGGACTATTTGTGTTCCCAGGGGACACTGGGCAATGTCTGAAAACACTTTTGGTTTTTACAACAAGGGATGCTACTGGCACCTAGTGATTAGAGGGCCTGGATGCCGCTAAGCATCCTATACTGCCCAGAACAGCCACTCGCCACAAAGAATATGCGGCCCAAAGGTCAAGAGCGCCAAGGACGAGAAGTCCTATTTTTTTTTTTAATTTCAGTTTAATGTGAGGGTACCAATAACTAGATTACAACGTTCGCATTTGGTAGGTAGAATCCCTCTGGTAGTTGCGTCCCCTGCCCTAGAGATGTGCCATGTGCCCATTAAGCGGGAGCACAACAACCCCTTTCCCTTCTGCCCTTTCTAGCCACTCCTTTCCCCCTCCCCCTAACTTGAATTGAATTGAGTCGAGAAATCCTATTTCAAAGGCTTGCGAAAATTACATACCTAAACAGACAAAGATAGTTGCTCTTGTAGAATATAAATTCTACAGGGAGTCAAAAAATAGACTGTAAAAATAAGTAAATTAGAAAGTATTTGAGGCTGGGCATGGTGTGTCAAGCTTGAGACAGCCTGAGCAAGAGCAAGACTCAGTCTCTACTAAAAATGGAAAAATTAGCCGGGTGTTTTGTCAGATACCTGTAGTCTCAGATCCTTGGGAGGCTGAGGTAGGAAGATCTCTTGAACCCAAGGGTTTAAGGTTGCTATGAGCTAGGCTGACACTATATCATTCTAGTCTGGGCAATAAAGAGAAAAGGAAGAAAAGATAGAAAAGAAAGAAAAGTAAGGAAAGAAGGAAGAAAGGAGGGAGGGAAGGAGGGAGGAAGGAAGGAAAAGAAGAAAGAAATAGGTACCCATTTAAAAAAAAGACAAAGTTGGGCAGCGCCTGTGGCTCAGTGGGTAGGGCGCTGGCCCCATATACCGAGGGTAGTGGGTTAGAACTGGGCCCCAGCTAAACTGCAACAAAAAAAATAGCCAGGCCTTGTGGCGGGCGCCTGTAGTCCTGGCTGCTCGGAAGGCTGAGGCAAGAGAATCACCTAAGCCCAGGAGTTGGAGGTTGCTGTGAGCTATAATGCCACAGCACTCTACCCAGGGTGATAAAGTGAGACTCTGTCTCAAAAAAAAAAAAGACGAAGTTGAACAGGGCAAGCAGAGAAATAATAATGGACATTAAGAGTATTGTATAAGATGGTCAGAGGTGAGTGGGTGAGATTGGAGCAAAGATTTAAGATAAGTAGATAAGGTCAGGTGTGGTGGCTCACACCTGTAATCTGAGCACTCTAGGAGGCTGAGATGGGCAGACTGCTTGAGCTCATGAGTTCAAGACCAGCCTGACCAAGAGAGAGACCTCATCTCTAAAATTAGCCGGGCATTGTGTCAGGCACCTGTAGTCCCAGCTACTCTGGAGGCTGAGGCAGGAAAATCTCTTGAGCTCAGGAGTTTAAGATTGCTGTGAGCTCTGAAGCCATGGCACTCTACCAAGGGCAAAAAAGTGAGACTCTGTCTCAAAATAATAATAATAATAATAATAATAAGGCAAGTGGATAGGCACATGGAAACCTGTGGAAAGAGCATTCTGAGCATTCCAAGCACAGGAAATAGCCCCAACAAAAACCCCAAGGCAGAGTGACCTGGCATGTTCATGTCACAGCAAGGCCAGAGTGTGGGAAGCAGTGAGCAGGAGGGGAATGAACAGGACTATTGAGAAGACCAGAGTTCTGCCTTGGACACACATTAAGTCCCCAGTATCTACCCTGTTTCCCCGAAAATAAGACAGTGTCTTATTTTAAGGTGTGCTCACAAAGATGCTAGGTCTTATTTTTCAGGGGACATCTTATCTTTCCTGTAAGTAGGTCTTATTTTCGGAGGATGTCTTATTTTCAGGGAAATAGGGTACTAACATCTAGGTAGAGATGCTGAGTCAGCAGTTGGATATACAAGTCCCACGTTCAGAAGAGAGATGAAGACTAGAAATGAAGACATGTGAGTCCACAGAACTTAGAGGGGACGTGATGAAATGACAATTAGTTTGCACATAGGTGGAGGAGAGGCCCAGCACACTACAATGAAGAGCTTGGAGAGGAATTCCCAGCAGAGGACACTATGAAAGATTATCCAGTGAGGTAGGAGGCGAAGTGGAAAAGTATAGCAAAGAGAAGAGAGTCACCCATTGGTCAAACAATGCTCATGGGTTCAGATGTTCAGGGTAACTATTAACCATTGGCTTTAGCCAAATGGCGGTTATCAGTAAACGTGACAGCAGTGTGGGTGGAACGTGACTAGATTGGGTTCAGGGAGATAGAGAGAAAAGAGCATAGATAGCTCTTGAGAAGTTCTGATGAAATGAGGAGCAAAGAAGTGGGGTAGTAGCTGGCAAGGGGAATGCAGGCAAGAGAAGGTTTTTGTAAGGTGGGAAGGATATGTCATAGAGGGCAAAGCATTAATTATGTGTGGAGAGAGGACAGACTTGCTGGAGCAGGTGAGAGAAAGGATTTAGTACAGGAGAAAAAGAAATAGCTTTAGATAGAGTGTAGAAACTTCATCTATGGGAACAAGAAGGAAGGCAGAGGAGGCAGAGGAAAATGTTGGGTGGTTTAGGTTCGGTTGCTGATTGCTTTGGTTTTCTGAGTGAAGTATAAATAAGTATCAAACTGACTCATCAGATGAAAATGAGGACTAGCATTATAGACCCGAAGAGGAAAATGTGTGGAATAGCTGCCTAGGACATAGGAGAGTGAATAAATAAAGGGCAAATAATATGACCGCCTGGCAGTGTATAAGGGGCTACTTAAGTTTCAAAGTCATCCTTTTAAAGTGAGGCCTACCAGTGTGGCTACAGGATTTTCTCTAGCACATTCAGCTGCCTTAATACAGGCTAGAAGTAAGCAGATGTCAGATTGAACCAAAGCTATGGTTTTCATTGATAAAGTGAAATAGGAACATAGTAACTGATACATTACCATGCAAAGGAATAATTATGGTAATTCCTTTCAGAATTTAAGCTATTCATGTCTTAATAATGTGCACTGTTACAATGTAGGTATAATCTTGTAACGAAGTAGATAGCAAGCACCCTGTTTTATCAGCCAGATCCCAAATTTGACAAGTTTTTTACAAATTCATGGGACCAACATAGGTCCGGAGATTTAACCAACTCCTTTCTTCTATCTGCTTTCCTAAGCAGATAAGACTCTCTCTTTGGGGGTGGCGCCTGTGGCTCAATGGAGTAGGGAGCTGGCCCCATATGCTGGAGGTGGTGGGTTCAAACCCAGCCCTGGCCAAAAACAAACAAAAAAATTACTCTCTCTTCGTATTTTATGTCTCCCAAGGACATAACATCACTCCTCAGAAAGAGCAAGGCTAATGTTTATTAACCTAACTTATAGAAATATTTCTCAAAGAGCTTGATTAAACTTCCAGGCTCCTATTTAAATTTTCCTTTCCTTGCATTCTTGGTAGTGATAAAAAATAATTGGTCAAATTTTGATATATTCTTTTACATTATTACTTAGTTCATTCCACAAATGTGTAGAGTACTACTGACTATCTGCTAGGTACTGGGTATACAGTGGTGGGAAACCACGGTCTTTTGTTTCCCCAGCTTTATAGTCATGTGGCTAAATATAGGTGATTTCAATATTCTGTATGTATGGGATGTGACTGGGGAAAAATGGAGCCGTACATGAACACATAGCAGAGACACTAACCCAGTTGAGGGGGAGAAGGATAGAGGGGAAAACTCATGCAAGGATTCCAGGAATAAGACATGCAGAAGTTGAGAAGTAGTTTGGAGAAAAGAAAGGGGGATGAAACTGTTCCAGGCCATGAGAGCCTGTATGAAACCCTGGTGGTGAGAGAGAGCAGGATGTGGTGCCCAGAGCACAGGGAAGCAGGACAAACAAGGTGGAGATGGGGCTGGAGAGGCCAACGGGAGCGTGTTAGGAAGGGTTAGCTTTATACCAGGAATTTGGGCTTTATCCTAGGGGTAGCATTGATGGGCTTTGCACAGAAGAGTGACATCATTAAAAAGAGGGATATGTGCTTTAATAAGTTCACTCTGGCCACTGAATGTGGGGAAACAGCTGGAGGAAATGCCTCTAGGAACAGCAAAACTAGCGAAAAGGATGTTGCTGTCATACAGGTGGGAGACAATGGTGGCCTGGACCATGCACAGGGCATCAGACCTGGAGAGAAATGGATGTGCTCAAGAGATGTTGTAGGTGGTTGAATCAACTGGTCTTGGTGATTTGAGGAAAGGGAAGAATCAAAGACGATGCTTCGTTTCTGATTTTGAAAACTGAGTGATACTATTTTCTGAAATATGACACCCAGGAGAGTACATCTATTTTGAAATGTTGGGTTTAGGTGTCTGTGGCATATCCAGAAGAATATTCTAGAGGGCAGTTATACATAGGATCTGCCACTCAGGGAAGGGAGAGATGGAAAAGAGAGAGATACACTTAAGAATTATCCACAAATACATGGTTATTGAAACCACAGAAGTGAATAAAACAATCCATCGTCTGTGTAGGGAAAGGAAGACCTCGGCTGGGCACAGTGGCCCTCACCTATAATCCCAGCACTTTGGGAGTCCAAGGCAGGAGGATCGCTTTAGGCTGGGATCTGAGACCAGCCTAGGCAACAAAGGGACATCCTGTCTTTACAAAAAAATAAATAAATAAATATGGTGGCACAGGCATATAATCCCCATATAATTGGGGCTGGAGTGGAAGGATCACTTGAGCCCAGGAGTTTGCGGTTGCTTTGAGCTGTGATTGCAACACTGTATCAGCCCAGGTGAGAGAGTGAGATCCTGCCTCAAGAAAGAAAGAAAAGGAAGGAGAGGAAGGAAGGAAATTAAAACCCTAATGAACACCAACATTTACAGGATGGGCAGAAAAGGAGCCTCCAAAAGAAGAAACTGAGAAGAATCAGTCAGTTAAGTAGGAGGGAGAAATCAGGAGTATGTAAAGTCCTGGAAGCCAAAAAAAGAACATGGTTTCCAAAGGAAGGAATGGTCAACATTGTCACATACTGCCAAGAGGCCAAACAGTGAAGCCTGGAAAGGGCCTGTTGGATTTAACTATGGTCTCAGATTGCAGCGAACTTGGGTTAAGTAGGAGACGAAACATAGTAGACAAAAATATAAATAATTCTTTGAAGGAATGTTTAACATCTACATGTAAAGGCATCTGCCACAACCCCCAGCTACTTTTAGAGATGACCTCCCTCGCTCAGGCTGGTCTCCAAGTCCTGAGTGCCAGCCATCCACCCTTGTCGTCTTCCCAGAGTGCTAAGATTACAGGCCTGATCAGCATACCAGATTTTAGTCTGTACTACAAAGCCATAGTGCTCAAGACAGCATGGTACTGGCACAAAAACAGAGACATAGACACTTGGAATCGAATTGAAAACCAAGAAATGAAACTAACATCTTACAACCACCTAATCTTTGATAAACCAAACAAGAACATACCTTGGGGGAAAGACTCCCTATTCAATAAATGGTGTTGGGAGAACTGGATATCTACATGTAAAAGACTGAAACTGGACCCACACCTTTCCCCACTCATAAAAATTGATTCAAGATGGATAAAGGACTTAAATTTAAGGCATGAAACAATAAAAATCCTCAAAGAAAGCATAGGAAAAACATTGGAAGATATTGGCCTGGGGAAAGACTTCATGAAGAAGACTGCCATGGCAATTGCAATAACAGCAAAAATAAATAAATGGGACTTCATTAAACTGAAAAGCTTCTGTACAGCTAAGGAGACAATAACCAAAGCAAAGAGACAACCTACACAATGGGAAAGGATATTTGCATATTTTCAATCAGACAAAACCTTGATAACTAGGATCTATAGAGAACTCAAATTAATCCACATGAAAAAAGCCAACAATCCCATATATCAATGGGCAAGAGACATGAATAGAACCTTCTCTAAAGATGACAGACGAATGGCAAACAAACACATGAAAAAATGTTCATCATCTCTCTATATTAGAGAAATGCAAATCAAAAACTCTGAGATATCATCTAACCCCAGTGAGAATGGCCCACATCAGAAAATCTCAAAACTGCAGATGCTGGCGTGGATGTGGAGAGAAGGGAACACTTTTACACTGCTGGTGGGACTGCAAACTAGTACAACCTTTCTGGAAGGAAGTATGGAGAAACCTCAAAGCACTCAAGCTAGACCTCCCATTTGATCCTGCAATCCCATTACTGGACATCTACCCAGAAGGAAAAAAATCCTTTTATCATAAGGACACTTGTACTAGACTGTTCATTGCAGCTCAATTTACAATTGCCAAAATGTGGAAACAGCCTAAATGCCCACCAACCCAGGAATGGATTAACAAGCTATGGTATATGTATACCATGGAAAACTATTCAGCTATTTAAAAAAATGGAGACTTTACAGCCTTTGTATTAACCTGGATGGAAGTGGAAGACATTATTCTTAGTAAAGCATCACAAGAATGGAGAAGCATGAATCCTATGTACTCAATTTTGATATGAGGACAATTAATGGCAATTAAGGTTATGGGGGGGGAAGCAGAAAGAGGGAAGGAGGGAGGGGGTGGGGCCTTGGTGTGTGTCACACTTTATGGGGGCAAGACATGATTGCAAGAGGGACTTTACCTAACAATTGCAATCAGTGTAACCTGGCTTATTGTACCCTTAATGAATCCCCAACAATAAAAAAAAAACAAAAACAGATTACAGGCCTGAGCCAACACGCCTGGCCAAGAACTATCTCTTGAAGGTAACACTCAGGGTGCAGCCTGCTTGTACAACCAACTAGCCTTTGGCCAAGAGAGACCAGGATGCCTTAATTAACAGTACCATAATGAGAGAGGTGGTGTCCCCCAAAGAAACCGAGGTGCCAGAAGAGGGCAGGGACTGGACATTCACTACAGTTCCTAAGGAGATTCAAGTACTGGAGTGTATCACTGCCTGGATAAACCTTACCCATAACATCTCATGTCGTTGAGGCTTGAATAACGAAAACTCAAACCAGGATTTCCCACAATGTAGCTTTCCCTCTCAGCAACACCCCTCTTTCTACCTGCCGCTTCATCTCTATCTCCTTCCTGGGTCTGAACATAGAGACAAATTTTCACGCACCACAGAAGAACTTGATGTTGCCACCCCTCTGACCAGTGTTTCTCCTTCCTCTGAATCAGAGTTTTGCATCCCAAAAATTCAGCCCTGGACATTAATGTATGGGACCTCTGAGCTGTGTACCTTCTCTACCTGGTTCATTAATTAGTGGAGAAGGTTGAAATAGAAGATTCAGACCCCAAAGTATGTTTTGAGTATAGATAATTCCATTTGGCTAAATCCCCAGACACAAAAACTGGAAAGCAATCAAACACCTAGTCTTCTTTGTGCCGGGTACATGCAGCCGGCTGAAAATCCTAATGCCTTTGTAGTTAAATAACCTTACACACGTCCATGGTATCCCAGATCAGAACTGGCCTTTATGTATCCCAGCCATTGATTAAATGCATGCAAAAGAAATGTCCAGATTTTTAACTCAATTATGGAGAAACAGTTGCAAGCAAATTGCAAGTTGTAGGCAAATAAGACTCTTCTTAAACAAGTGTGTCTCATTTTGCAAAACAGATGTGTTTCTGGAAAAATACTGGTAAATGATTTAAGGAGTTTGTTGTTGTTGCTGCTGGTGAATTAATTAATACTCATTTTCCCATTGCTAATGAGTTCAGAATGGCTTCATTTTTGGCGAAGCTTTCAGTCTTTAGACTCATGATAATGTGGCAATAACATGTTAGGGCTTTTGAGGCCAGCAGTCTGAGTTGGAATTCACTCCACCTTTTACTAGCTAGGCATAGCTGGGCAGAGCTCATTGTTCTCGTCTTAGTAAGAAATGCACCACAATGCATGGCTCTTGGCACCAAGTAAACACCCAACACGTTTTAGCATTTATTATTACCTTTTTTTGCATTTATTATTACTTTTAACTCTAAATTTCTGTGCTCTCCAGCTATGTTACACAATTAATAACTTGAAAAAAATTATTTATAAAATTTTTATTATGAAATTAGAACATGTGTATTACAGATAATTTGGAAAATACAGAAAAATAATTTTTTAGAAAGATAAAAAGTCCCTCTTCTGAAAGATAACGATCCCTAACTCGAATGTCATCTCTGCAGATGGATGTCCTTTTTGTGCTGAGTTCTTCAAAATACCAAGAGAAACTAGTAAGTAAAGGCACCCTGCTCATATAAGTGAATGATGTTTGGGAAAATGTAACTGAGATATGACTCATGTGCCATAAAATTCACCCCTTTAAAGTGTACAATTCAGTGGTTTTTAGTATATTCACAATTTGTACAATAATCACCATTATCTAATTTCAGAACATTTTCATCATTCCCAAAAGAAACCCACATCCCCTAGTAGCCACTCCCATTCCTCACTCCCCTTCCCCCCACTCTTGGCAATCACTAAACTACTTTCTGAACAAATTTGCCTACTCTGGAAATTTCATATGAAGGGATCATATAATATATGGAATTTTATATCTATCTTTGTTCCTTCAGCATGATGTTTTTAAGGTTTATCCACATTGTAGCACATATCAGGACTCAATTCCTCCTTACTGCTGAATAATATCCCATTTTATGGGTAGAATACAATTTTTTCAGCCATTCATCCAGTTGATATTTAGATTTGGGTGGATTCCCCTTTTTGGCTAATATGAATAATGTTGCTATGAATACTTACATATGTGTTTTGTGGAAGTATATGTAGTGAATTCTTCTTAAAAGTAAAAGCTTCTAAAAAATCTATAGTAGATCTCTAAAATGTTTTCCCTAAAGCAATTTAATTTATTGTTATACTTCAATCAAAGAAAAAAAGCACAGAGAATACTGTAATAAATCAGTGGCCCTACCACACAAATTAACAAATCGATAATTTAACATATTTGTCCCGGATCCAAATATTACAGTGAACGTAACATTTGAACCCCTCTCCCACCCCATTTTTATTCCAGTAGCCTGAAGTAACCACTATCTTTATGTAAATGAAGAAGATTTTTTGCTATAGAATTATGCTTAATGCTATAGTTTTGATCTGTGTTGTGACACATAGCTCTAGTGCATTTATTTAATCTGTCATACAGAATCACATAATAAATTTGCCCACTCCCCTACTGCTGGAACTTTAGGTTGTTTCTTGGGTTTTGTTAATATAAACAAGGGTGCAGTGAACATCCTTGCGTACATCCTCTGTGTCTCCAGATGTGGAATGGCTGGGTTGTAGGACAGCACCTCTTCAGCCTTCATAGATGCTGCCAAATCTGCTCTCAGAAGTCAGATTTTCTTATTTTGAGGCACACTTGGGCTAGCCACGTTGTTTGTTTAGATTGTAAACTCCTTGAATACAGGGCCCATTTCATTTCTAACATGGACTGAATGGATGAATGTGGCTTGAGAAATTGTGGGAAAAGAGAAAAAGAACAGAATTTACACAGCGCAGTGGGTTGAATAGTGTCCTTGAAAAAGATGGTGAAGTCCTACCCCCCTTCAGGTGACCTTAAATGGAAATAGGACCTTTGCTAATGATCAAGTTAAAATGATTGAGTCCTTATTAAAATGAAAAATTTATTGTTGCAGTTTGGCCAGGACCAGGTTTGAACGTGCGACCTTCGGTATATGGGGCCGGCGCCCTACTCACTGAGCCACAGGCCCCACCCCTTAAAATGGAAAATTTAAATATAGAAACATGCACACAGGGAGAATGCCAAGCTTAAGGCAAAGATCAGAGTCACGTATCTCCGATCTCAGGCATGACAAAGGTTTCCAAGAAACCCTGAACAACCAGGAAACAAGGCTGGAACGGATTCTCTCTCACAGCCTTCAAAAGAAACCAGCTGAGGGTGGTGCCTGTGGCTCAGTGGGTAGGGCGCCGGCCCCATAAACTGAGGATGGTGGGTTCAAACCAAGTCCCCGCCAAACTGCAACAAAAAAATAGCCGGGTGTTGTGGCGGGCATCTGTGGTCCCAGCTACTTGGGAGGCTGAGGTAAGAGAATTGCCTAAGCCCAGGAGTTGGAGGTTGCTGTGAGCTGTGACGCCACCGTACTCTACCAAGGGCGACAAAGTAAGACTGTCTCTACAAAAAAAAAGAAAGAAAGAAAAGAAAAGAAACCAGCTGACACCTTGATCTAGGAACTCTAGACTCCAGAATTGCCAGACAGTAAGTTTCTGTTGTTTAAAGCAACCAGTCTGTAGTACTGTCTTACAGAAGCTGCTGGATACTGACACACACTGGAATGCCTCATCTTGCCAACCAAATCAAATATCAGTGATGTGAGGTTGGCAGCAATTTCTCTTTCTTTTGTCACTGTGGATGGTTTTTGTTCTTAAGCTCTTTACCATTCTCTTGTTCTTTAGGCCTAATTCCACCACTGAGCCCTTGAACTTCCTTTGATCCTAAAACAGTCCTTTTGTGATTAGTTATTATTAGATATCACTGAGAGCATTCACCTTTTTTCCCCCTTGATATGTATGAGTATTTTTCCACTTTTAGTATTCAGAGACTCAGGCTGCTCATAGGGAGGATATATTAGGCATAAAAAATATCCTTTATTCCAAACTGTTCCTAGATTCAATGGGAAACCTTTGGAGAACACTTGCCAATAGAAAATGTCCAGGAAGAAAATCTTGGCCAAAGACTTTTTTTCTTCTACTTTGAATGTCTAAGGTGTGTTGATCCAGTGGCAAGTTACTTCTGGGGGCGTGATGCAGGCTCCTCACTTGAAAGCCATGTGAAAAATCCATAAAAGAAAGAGTGGAGGGAAATTCAGACAAAGTGGGGTTATAGGGAAAGGAAAGGAATTTGAATGGCTTTAATTATTGCACATTTTGAATAACAATAGAAGAACAGAAAAATCAATCCTGGGATTCCGTACAACGGAGTTCATAAATAAACCAGAGCTGCATGTGGCAACACGGACAAATCTCAAAAACATGAATTTAAAAATACTTACACAACGCAAACAATTTTTACATGTGTCTGGGTATAATTCACATACCTTCAACATAGCGGTTACTAGGGGAATGTGAACAGCAGAAAAATGGGACCAAATTGGGAAGCGCTTGGAAAGGGTCAAAAGCTTTGTGCTTACTAAGGGCATCCTCTGTAAGTTACATACATCATCACCAAGTCATCCCAACACTCTCAGGAGGTAGGTAATAGGAAACAGAGCCACAGAGAGATTAAAGAAGTTTCTAAGATCTCAAGGAGGTGAGTTCTAACTCCAGAGCCTGAAGTCTTAAAATCCATATCATGGAGCCTTCTCAAAGCGTTAGAAATGCCAAATTGCTGGTGATACTGTCATCACCAAAACACGGAGCCGTTTCCCCTCTCCTCCTAGCAGCTGCCTTAAAAGAGCAGGCAGCTTCTCTAGAAAGATCAGAGACCCACTTGAACCTCAAATATTATATTTGGCTTATAGGACTGCTAAGCTGTTCCATGGAGCTCCGGGAGGAGGGGTAAATGGCAGCGTTTAGCTTTTGTGACTGAACTGTGGGGGCCTTGGAACCCTTCCACCCACTTGAAAAACGGTCGCCCATCTGACATTAATAGAAAAAGACCATTAAAAAGCTTTATGCTATTCTGTTCTCCTGGTTCTGGTCCCTCTCTGCCTTTGTTGCTGCTGGCATTTTATAAATTATGGATGCGCCTAGGTGCTGCTGTTCCCCAGTCTCCTCTGTAGTGCCGCTCGCTCCCCGCGCCGGCCTCGCATCCTTCCTCTGAGCACAGGACCGCGCGGCCCAGACCCCACATCAGTGTAATTAGCGCGCCGCACACAGCTCGGGTGTCAGGACTGCTTCCGCTCACTGCCAGCCTTCTGCCAGCCCCTGTCATCCACGCGAAAGTCAGCGGGCGGCGGCAAGGCCAGCGGCGCAGGCCTCCGCGGCAGGGAGGGGACCGCCAGGTGGAAACGCGGGCCCCAGCCGCCAGCTCGGGCGTGGGGACAGCGCTGGGGTTGGCAGCTGCCGCACACAAAGTCTGATCGCAAACTCAGACAATAGAGAAAGGCGCGACATTAATATCTGCCCCTTAACTGGCTACAGGGGAGGTTGAGGAGCAGGTCCATGGTAGGTGGGTGGAAAATTCCCAATGTGCCTACGGCTAGAAAGGTCTGGGGGCACCTCCAGACCAGTGTTCCCACGGTGTGCCGCTGGGGAGGACTGTCCCATTGGTGGTAACCGAGGGTATTTGGGGTGGCATACTCAGGATTTTAATGGATTTGCATTTATTTTAAAGTTTATTTTATATAACTATTTATCTGTATCTATATTCTATATCACCAAATCCACAATTTCATGGATATTGTTGTTAAAGTAGATAAAATCTTACATCTAATTTCATTGTAAAAGGAAAAAGAAAAATTAAATTATGCACAGGTGATACACAGATAATGGCAAAGATGATACAGAGCACAGAATGACGCAGGTTTGGGAAGAACTGCCGGGGGGCTGGGGATTAGGGTCACAGATCCTGGTAAGATCCTGACGGAGCTGAGGACTTCCCTCCCCACACAATCCCACTGCCAAAAATACACACCAATTTGGCGTGCAAATGCAAGAGTTTCACAGGTTGCTGGAAGGCCACGCTTTGACACCAGAGTAAGACCTATGGTCTGAACTGTGAGTTCCTCAAAAGTAGAAACTGAGTCTTTTTTATCACTGTATCCCAGGCATACAGGAGATCCTTAAAAATGTTTGCTCCAGAAATCAGTGAGTTTCAGATCTTCTTTCCTTTCATCAGAAGATAATCCTGGGACCCAGAGAGATCATTGAACTTGTCCAGGATCACAAAGCTTAGGCCAACATCCATATCTCCTGACCCCCAGTTCCTCCACCAAACATTGCTATCTCCCACCACCTCTATTTCTCTAACCCTGTGGCCACCCCTTAGTTCTTCTTTCTGTTTCTTTTCCTTTTTTTTGAGACAGAGTCTCACTTTGTCGCCCTTGGTAGAGTGGCATTATAGCTCACAGCAACCCCAAACTCCTGGACTTAAGCAATTCTCTTGCCTCAGCCTCCCACATAGCTAGGACCATAGGCCCCCGCCACAATGCCTGGCTATTTTAAAGACTGAATCTCGCTCTTGCTCAGGCTGATCTGGAACTCATGAGCTCAGGCAATCCACCCACCTCAGCCTCCCAGAGTTCTAGTTCTAGGATTACAGGCATGAGCCACCTCAACTGGCCAACCACCCCCTACTTTCACCTCTTGCCTCCATCCCTTCCAGCAACTCCAGTACTTTAGGATTCCAGAGATGGAAGGAGTAGGTGAGAAGGAAAGTCAGGAAAGGATCAAAGATTTCAGGTTTGCTCCAGGTCCTGCCTGACACCCCAACCCAACCCTTACCCCAAGCACCAGGTGAAGGGCAGATCTGTCAATAAAGGAGCTACAGAGAGGGCAGTGACCCCAGGGCAGCCCTCTGTGCCATTTGTCAGGGATGGCATGGAAAAAGGAGATATGTATATAGATTTAATTTCCTTGGTGTGTTCTCCCGAAGCCCTTTCCCGGATGGTTATGAGATGCGCAAAGTTTACATAGGAGACCCGTTAATGCTCTGTCTCTGGGGTTAATATTTAATTAGACAGTTTTAAAAAATGCATACTATTACTGGGGAGACGGCTTCAGTGCTTGTCTCTGCCCTCTGGGATGTAGTGTTCAGACACAGAATTCTGAACCCTTCACAGTTCCCATGGAAACCCTCAGAACTGGTGACTCCAGCTGAGCACAGGGGACAGCCAAGGCTCAGTGAAGACCCCAGATGTAGAAGACTTAAAGCGTTCTTGAATCTTCTCCAAGGGTTCAACCAGAGGCCATCTGACCGACTAAGGCCAGGTCAGGGACCTCACCCTTTCAAAGGCAGCCTAGGCAATTTTTGGACCACTCTGACGGTGCCAGAGGCCTTCTGTAGATTAATCTCTCATCACTCACTTCTGATGGTCTTAGATCAGCAATTTATGGCTGTGGAAATCAAGTGAAATTCTTTTTCTGTTAGTTCCTCACTATCATTATTATTTGTGCATAGGTACTGTGCTAAACAATGTATAATACATATCATTTAACTCACACAACCACCGCATAATGTACGTATCATTAGTATGTCACTTTACAAGTAACCTGACCAAGGCTTCACAGCTAGTAAGCATCAGAATGGGATTCCCACAAACCAGGTGTGTCTGTCTCATCTCGTGCTTCTCACCACACTGCCTCTCCTCTCATTGCTTCTCAAGAGACTTTGAGCTATTTGAAATAAGTGCTTGAGTCTCACCTTCCCTCACCTGCCTCCCTGAGAGTTCTCTTTTCTAGGCTAAAGCTCCTCCCATCCCTTTAGCCTACAGAGCACTGTCATTCCAAGCCACACTAAGGATGCTCCTCTGCTCCTGCATCCTTAGCTCCTGCTCCGGTTGGTCTATGCTCCCCATCTAGGGTGGAACCCACAACCAAGCCCAGCCTCCCTGCCTGGCTAGTGCAGAATACCATGGTATGGGCCTTTTATTCACTCATTCAGCACAAAGACTGCAATGTGAGGTGGAGTGAAATCTCTGTTGGAAACAGAAACCTAACCATATTTTATGTTTCGTTCAACTCAAACCCATACCTATTTTGTTCCATGAAATTCTTTTTTGTTAAGCTATGTTTTCCAATCCTTTGCTTTGCAATTATTTGGAACTATATATAAATTTTTAACTTGAATTTCTCCCTATTTAAATTCCACCCTTAAATCTGGTCCATCACTCCCATCTCTTGAGCTCTTTCAGAACTTGGAACTCACTGAATTTTGTTCTCACTCCCAACTCTGTGCTGTTCCCAAATTTGCCTGCCTTCCAGGTTTCTGAGATGTTGATGAACAGGAGACATGAAGACGCAGCCATTCAGTTGAGACATGTTTGGATATTGCAGGGGCTCTGTGTTCTTTGCCTATGCCTCCTATCCACCTGATTTCACTGCCACAAGTGGGTATCTTGGCAGATCAGCATCTCACTTTAAGCCCCACCTCTTGTGTCTCTCTGCTCTCCTACTTCCAGACCTCCTCCAAAGCCAAGCATGGCCACGTAGCCTAGGCAGAGCACAGCCTGGAAGTTGGAGAGAGTTAAAGCTCCCAAGAGCAATCCCAAATCAAGGGGCATGGAGGTCTGTGGATAAATGTCCAGCTTCCCATCTATCAGAAGGACAGTTCCAGTAAGGCACAGTTTACATGGGTCTTCAAGGGTCCTCCAGGGAGGCTGAGCCCCAGCTGTGCTGATGGTAACCAACTCAAAGACACAGTCTGTATGTATTAGCTTTTCTTCCTTGTATCTCACTTTCTTAATTCTTTCATTCAGGCTCCCTGGGATTCCGTCCCAAAGGAAATACCTGCACTCAAGTTTGTGTCTTGGTCTTTGCTTACAGAACTCTAAACTGGGGCAGATATGAATGAAGCTGGACGTAGCAAAGAAACAGGCGGGGAATCATTTCTGATTTAGTTTCAGAACATCTTTTGCAAATGTTTCTTTTTAAAATATTTTATGTTTAAATTCCTCATTAAGAAAGTAAAATGTAAAAAAACCTTAAAATTTGGAAAATAGAGAACTGAAAGGGGAAATCTAGATATAATCCCAGCACCTTACTAAAACTACTAGCTGCCATTTTTATATACTGTATTTCTTTTCGATCTTTTGCGGGGCATATTTGAATATCAAGAGAATTACTCTGTACCTACCACAATCCAAGAAGTCCAAGAATGTTTATCTTACATTTTAAACTTAGTGTCTCCTTATTCTTTCAATGTTATAAAACAGTCCTAAAATCATTACTTTCACTGGCATTATTTCAGAATTAACTCCTTTTTTGCGACTATCCTAGAGGTCTCTATCCTCTTGAGGGCTGGGTTTGTGCCTTACCTTTTTCTACATAACACTAGCTTAGTGCCCAGTACACATTAAATGCTCATTATAGCTCATTAAATCAATGAGCCAACACACCATAGTTTACTTTGGCATTTTTGTACAGTTACATGAGAGTTGTTTCCAAATTTTCAAGACTGTCATTCATGCTGTGGTTATGGATACTATATAGGACTTCTTGAATTTCCCATCACCCCTTCTCTTCCTGTGTCTGTGTTGGGCTTATTCATATGATGAACCTTGGCAATCTAGTTCATGTGAAAAGTGGTGAAGCAAGTAACTCAGAACATGTTGCCTCATCTACTGGCTCCACAGCTTGCAAGCAGGGCAGTTCAGCTTGGATATACAAACCTGATAAGTAACCCTGAACTTGCCATCCTTGTTGGAAATTTCCTTTTAGGTTGTTGCGCGCTGAGTAGGATCACTGCAGGGGTTCCTAGTGCGGTAGGAATGGTTCCACGCTGCAGGGGTTCTTGGAGGGGACACATTTTCATTTCTTCATTGATCACAAACCTGAGAATACACATTTCCAATTTATTTGCCTGCTAACATTACCTAGTTTCCAAAGGGCTTGTAAACACTGTGGCAATGAATAAATAATAATTCGGTAAGAGGTCAAATTTATTTTTCACTTCTGTAATGCCAGGTACATTACATATAATTTTCCCAATGCACCTCTCTGAGGTAGCTACTATTATTGTTTATATTAATAAATAAAGATATGAAAACTAAGAGAGGTTAAGTAACTTGCCAAGGATTACACAGAATAGAGAATACAATATAATTTTATTTTATGGAATACTTTTTTTTTTTTTTTTTTGCCAAGAATTAACTATTAGCTTCCAGGACTGATTCTCTGCATAGGTGGAATTCACCTGCTTAAATGATACAACCCAAGGGATGTTAAAATGTTGCCCTACCCTAAAACTTTACTTACTGCTCTATATCGCCTTGGGAACTACAGATGCCATTGTGAATTTACTTTCTGACATATGGTATTGTCTGCAGACAGTTCTTGTGAAAGATGGAAGTGGCCTAGTAGGGGCAATACATGAATACATTTGCACCCATTAACATGTCAACTCTGGTTATGTTGTCAGATTAGTTAACTCCATGGCTCTCAACTCTAGCTGTCCATTACAATTATAATTCCTAGACTGCTTCAAAAAATATTGCTGCCTGTCTTTTGTATTTACCTGGATGGAGGTGAAGAACATTCACCTTAGTAAAGTATCTCAAGAATGGCAAAACAAGCATCCCATATACTTAATACTAATTTGAAACTAGTAGATGAACAACTACAGGCCCACATGAGAGGAAAAACACAATTAAATTCAAGAAAGGGGGAATGAAGAAGGGAGAGGAGGATTCAGTAAGCTCCTACCTGATGGGTCCAACATAAGGGTATATATAGCACACCTCCTGAGTGAAGGTGTCAATCACCAGTCAGACTTTACCTTACACACATCCGAACAATGTAACCTAATAATGTATACCCTTCATACTAACCCCCAAATAATATCTGCCTGGACCTCACCTGCCCCCTTGAGATTCTGATGCAAATGAAATGAGCTGAGACCCAGGCAGGCTTGAGAATTTCTGAACTAATTGACCACTTTATTAGATCCTCAAAAAATTAAAATGTAAAATAAGTAAGCTTTGAGGGCAGAGCCTATGGCTCAAAGGAGTAGGGTGCTGGCCCCATATGCTAGACAGGTTCAAACTCAGCCCCGGCCAAAAAAACTGCAAAAAAAAATTTTTTTAATTAAATTAAATAAAAAATAAGTAAGCTTTGAGAACATCTAGTATAATATGATCCTGAGTAAAAAGGCGACTCCCAACCTCAATATGTAAATGGAAAATGCTCAAAAACAACAAATGAGGATGGGAAGACACTGAAGACAAATTTTCTTTGTGTGTTGGCCTTGGACCAATCTGTAAATGGAAAATGCTCAAAAACAACAAATGAGGATGGGAAGACACTGAAGACAAATTTTCTTTGTGTGTTGGCCTTGGACCAATCTGTTTTACTAGAGCGTTGTCTTCAAGTTCTCAGTACTTTCTTCCATTGTCAGGCTATTTTCAGCTTCCTTGCTCAACTTCTTTCCTAGGCATCTTAAGTCGTATTCCTAGACTAGGGTTCCAAGGCCTGAGCTGGAAAAATGCTAGCCAGAGAAGAAACCAGGATGGAACCAAGCCATTCATCCCGCTCAGTTATCACTATGAAGGGGGCAAGCAGAGATTCAGAAATGGACCTGTACCAACAAGATGGAGCGTATACGCTCAGGATAGAGAGAGGGTGTGCTGAGTGGAGGAGAGGAGCCATGGCCTGGAAAGTTTCCACTGGGGTTTTGGCACACAGAACACAATGTGGCCTGACCTCAGGTAGGAGGAAGCTGTTGAGGCCATTGAGAGCACAGGGCCAGCTGGAGAGTTTTCCAACCCTAAGAGGAAAGTCAGCATGGCAGCTCAAGAAAGAATAATTCCTTTCAGTAGTAATGGTAGAAATAATTAATTTATTGATTACCCATTTTCTTGCTAGGTAGTGTTCAAAGTTTTTCATTATCTTATTTAATCCCCATGTTAACTCTATAAGGTAATTATAGTCATTACTTTTTGAGATAGTCAATTAGTACTCAGCATCGATTTCCACCTTCTTTGAAGTGCCTTCTTGTTTTCCAGAGGCTGGAAAGCTACTGGAAAGCAGCCTCCCTTGCAGCTAGGGTCTAGAAGTGAGATAGATTCCATGCAGTAGAAGCATCCAGGTAAGATTCAGAAGGCAACAATGAAGGGGAGGACAATTTCCTGTTATGTTTCTTGTTTTCTCTTGGCAGGAAAAAGTATGGAGATACTGATGTCTCATGTCCAGCTCTCAGGGGCAGTTGTAGCAGTAATGATGATTGGTTTCTGTGGTCCAGTGTCCAGATAATTACAGTGACAATGGAAGCTTCCTGATGAATGAATAGTAACCAAGATGGTACGTTCTGGACCTCAATTTCTCCAATGGCAAAAGTAGTACCTCCCATGGTAATCTGCAGTGTTTCCAGAGTCGTTTCTACATACTCAACCTGGAGTCTATGTCTTCAGCCCTTGCAATAATTTTTAAAGTACTTATCTCCTAGTACTAACTCCCTTGTGCTTCGAAATTCCTAAGATGCTTTCTGTTTCCTGCACTGAAACAGTATAAATAAAGGTTGCACAGCTACTAAGAGGTAGATCCAGAATTCTATGCCTCATTAGACAAAAAATGCTTTTGAATTTAAAAGAACTAGACAAGTGAAGAATTCACAGGCTATATTTCTAATAGATTTGACAAAGCCAAGTTCACAAATACTCTCTTCCCACTTTCAAACCTATGAGTTGCACTTGTGATTGCGGTAAGTGCTTAACTTAATTGGTTTGCATCTATGCCGGGACCTCTGGGATGCCGCTTACATAACTCATCCACAGGAGCCTGTCTTGCCAATAAGCACTGGCAGAAGGCTTTCACTCAGTCGCCACATTAAACACAGCTCTGTTCTCCGTAACTAGCTACTACTCGCCCACCCTCAGTCTTAGGTCAGAAGAGCTGAGGCTGTAGGAGGAATAGCAGCTGACATGTATCGAGCATTTACCACGTTCCAGGCATTGTTCTCTTATTTTACTTTATTTTCTAGTGTAATCCTCACAACAACCCTGTGAGGGGTGACTTTATCACTGTCCATACCATGCTTATGATCCACATCTTCAAGATCAGGAAACTGAAGCATGCAGATGAAGTCACTTGCCCAAGTTCATGCAGCCAGTGGTAGAGCCCAGATACCAACCCAGGCGGCCTCTTATTTATCATGCTATTATGTCTTCCAGTTATACTCAAACACTTTCTTTTAATTTTATGCATCATGGTAAACTGTATGAAATCCTCTTTATAGCAGTGAGATACAAAGAAACAAAAAAAGTGATGAATGGTTTCTTCTTTTTGAATCAGTCCTTCTCTGCTTTGCCTCACCCCACCCCAGCTCCGTCAGGGAGCACTCTCTTGCAGGTGCCATTGAGCTGGTGTTTCTGACTGCTGTGACATAAACCAGACCAGGGCACAGTCAGCCTCACTGCAACAGTTCCTCATGGCTCCATTGTTCTTTCTGTCATATGTGACAATCATCTTCTACAGAGGTTTCCCTTTCCATGGGCATACAGGGCACAGGTGGGTATAGTTAGAGCACAAATATGCGGGCACAGAGAGAGAAATAAAAGATATTACTAGAAAATGGTTAGACCTCAGCAGTCTCATGAAAATTTAAAATCAGAGTAAACACAAGGCTTTCTAATTAGACAGCCCTCTTTCCCCTGACCAGCGTTTCTACCGACTCCCATTTCTCCTAGAAATAGATCTCCACGAAGGCTAGCATCTTTTTAAAATTCTGCACTACAGAGAGCCAGACTAAGATGGTTCTGTCGAAATTACAAAACACTATACTTTCAAATAGCTGCTGAATTATTTAGTGACTTTACACTGTCCAAACGCTGGGCTCTTTGGGTAGACGATGTCTTGGTTTCCCTCCTATCTCTTTTGTTATGACATTCAGTAAATGGAGAGATATTGCTCTTCTTAATAATTTATAAAATAATAATCCACATTAAGGATCAAGCTCCTCTGATAGGTTTGGGGTTTCAAATCGGGTAGTCAAAAGAATGAGAAGCTTAAAACTCTCCTCTAGTTCAGTCAAGCGATTGGTCCTGGCATGCTTAAGCCTAACTTTTTAGTATTTGCTTCTTTCTCATCTCAACATTTTCTCCTTTCTTGTGTGGTTTCTTGAACTGCAGACTGTGCTTGCTATCACTTTTTGGCATCTGATTCGGCCCCACGATGAAGTATGTCCTCCAAGAAGCAGAGAGCAGGGACAATGTGTTTTGTCATCCCCTCCCATCTCAAAGTTTCTTATTTATTTTGGCAGTCATTTTTTTTTTCTTGCCTGTTCTGGAAGGACAGAAGGGAGGGAAAGAGGGAAGAAAAAGAGAGAGAGAGAAATAAAAAAACTTATTTAAGACCAGGGTGGTAGGGCGGTGCCTGTGGGTCAGTGGGTAGGGCACTGGCCCTGTATACGGAGGGTGGCAGGTTCGAACCTGGCCCCAGCCAGCTAAAACAGCAAAGACTAGGGTGGGTGGGCTTGGGTGTGTATTTTCTTCCAGACGCACATGAGTTCAATATCTCTGTGTACAATGTATGCCAAGGTTCATGTGTATTCCGTGACAGCTATAGAAATTATTAAAATGAACAGGTATCTACTTATCCAGATCCAGAGAGTTCTAAAAAGCTCTGCAAATTCGTCAAGATCAGAAATCCTGCCTTGTTAACCACTGCTCCCCCAGTGGTTTAGCACAGTATCTTGCACATCCATCCACTATATCATTTAACGCTTAACAATTCTCCCTGGTTATACAAACAGGAGTAAGACCTAGGGTGTAAGCATGTGAACAAGTATGGCACGTGCCATGGGAGTGACCCTCACGAGTCCTTTTTGATCCCAAAGGGCTGATGCTCCGGTTAAATCCAGAATTGTAGCTGGAGGTGGATCTGGAGATGAGCGAAAGCGAAAGATGCTGACTGGGTCCAGAGATCCCAAAGAGGAGGAAGAGGAAGAAGGAGGAATTAGTGAATCCCTTAACAACAGTGAGAGAGCAACGTGAGCAGCTGGAGAAATGTGGAAAGGCCTGGGAGCGGCCAGAGCTCCGTGATGAGCGTGTCTCCTCCAGGTCACAGACAGACGAGGATTACACGGAGGAGCTCTTTGACTTCTTACATGCAAAGGAGCACTGCCTGGCACACAAACCCTTCAACGGCCTGAAATAAATGTGCAAACTCATTCACCTGAGCCTTCATCAACTGGGCATCAGGATACTTCCTAGGGTTTTGAATATGCCATTTGTTTTTCGTTCGTATAACTGTTAAGCTCATAAGAACCTCATGGATTTGGGCTTAGGCAAATAGCTTCTGTGTAATAAACAGTGATTCCATGCTAATAAAATTTTGTGAACTGCCAAAAAAAATAGCATATGCGCAGCACTGTCGGAGAAGAAAGAAAGACGCTACTGCCTGACCCAGACTAGGGAAAGTATCACAGAGGATGTGGCATTTGAGCAAAGACTTGAAGGATAGAATTTTGCCAGGCACAGGGACCAGCATGTGAGTTACAGCAGCAGGAGAGTGCGACACAAGGGAGGAAACGGTGATGCTTCTGAATATTTGGAGCAAAGAGTTCCTGCTGAGTATAAATCAAGTAGAGGCTGAAAAGATGGGTAGAGGAACATGTACGGCATTCCTGGGAGTGGAATGTTGGCAAGAATGAGGAGAAATAGGCACTCCCCACTTCTGCTGGGTGTATTCAAGACGTAACCCTTATGGAGCACAAATTGGTGATATCTAACAAAAGTAAAAATATATAATCCCTTTGACCTGGCAATTACATGTCCAGGAATTTACTGTACAGACATGTAAAATTACACATGTACAAGGTTGGTTGTCATAGCATTGCTCACAAAAGCAAAAGACTAGAAGAAAGTGAAAAATTAATTCAAACAGCAGGAATTATTAGATAAACCTTGGTGCAGCTGTAAATGAAATACAATGACAGCTATTAAAAAATGTGCAAACTCCTTATATACTGATAGGGAACAAATTCCAGGATATATTAAATATAGAAAGAAAAATGTTGGTGGTGAGTGGTGGCTCATACCTGTAGTCCTAGCACTGTGGGAGGCCAAAGTGGAAGGATCACTTTAGGCCAGGAGTTTAAGACCAGCCTGGACAACATAGTGAGACCCTATCTCTAGAAAAAGTTGAACCAGATGTGGTGGTATGTGTCTGTAGTTCCAGTTACTCAGGAGGCTGCACCAGAGGGATTACTTGAGCCCAAGAGTTTGAGGTTGCAGTGAGCTGTGGTGATGACACTACACTCTATCCTGGGTGACAGTGTGAGATCCTATCTCAAAAAAAAAAAAAAAGGCATAGAACAGTAGGCATAGTTACTATCTGGAGAAAAAGAACATAAACAAATACATATACATGTAAATATGTTTTTATACACATATACATACACATGTATATACAAGCAAATATGGGCTTAAATTAATAAAAAATCCTCTGGAAAGATACACCGGACATTGATAAGAGCTCTGGGTGGATGGCGAGAGTAGGAAGGAGAACTTTTACCATAGACCATTGTGCATCTCTCTCTCTTTTTTTTTTTTTTTTATTGTTGGGGATTCATTGAGGGTACAATAAGCCAGGGTACACTGATTGCAATTGTTAGGCAAAGTCCCTCTTGCAATCATGTCTTGCCCCCATAAAGTGTGACACACACCAAGGCATTGTGCATCTCTTTAATTTTGAACCTTATGAACGCAACACCTAATCAAATAAATCAATTACAAATAAAACTGTCAAAAAGAGATACGACATAGTCAGAGAGGTTTCTCAGGAAAGTGAGGACTAGAAGAAGCAGGAATATAAGGGGAAAGAGACCAGAGGCTGGAAGACTAATCAGGAGGCTACTCCCCACCTGCCATCAGAAGGGGGTGGCGCCCTGGACTCAGCGGGAGCAAGCGTGGAGGAAGGGCCCAGATTTCAGGTATCATTTGGGGGTGATTTTACCCAGCTTATTTTGAGAATTTACTATATCCCAGGCACTTTAGATAGAGGGAGTCAGCCATTTAATCTTTGCTACCAGCATAAGAGATTTTATTTGTCCCATTTTACAGATGAGGGAAGTGAAACTCACTGTAACACCTCACTTGTTTGACTAGGTGCTGCCTTTACATGGCTCAAAATTGAAGAGGTGCACAGTGGTATGTGGTAAAAATTCTCCTTTCTACTCTTGCCATCTACCCAGAGCTATTACAATGTTCTGTGTTATCTTTCCAGAGAATTTCCATTAAGTTAAGCACATATTTGCTTGTATATACATGCATATGTATGTGTGTATAAATACATATTACCAAAAGTCACACAAGTAGAGGAAATGGTAGAAGCAGGATTCAAACACCTACCCCCGTACCACACTGGGGGGATTTGTATGATAACACCAGAGTGAGTAACCAGATATGGGGCAACTTACTGTGATGAGATAAAGGGAGGAACCTTGGGGAGCACATAAAAGCCTTTTGGCAGCTCTGAAAGACCTCTGGAATTCCTGAAATCATAGATAGCTCAGGGAAAGAATAAGAGTATTCACCCTGGTCTGTGGGTCAGAACTCAAGGCACTCCTTGGTTGCAATGTCTTGAGACGGACTCAGACATTGGGAAAAGCCCAGACCTCCCTACAACCCACTGAAGCCAGAAGCTCCATAAGAGTCACTATTCCCAGTATCTCCGCAGGGATTCCACTTACTGGCTTCAGGATGTGCCAGGGCAAAATGCGCCTCTCCCTCCCCAGCAGGAAGCGCTAGAAAGGGGGTTCCCCGGGGTACCGTTTAGCCGGAACGGGCTCCATATTTTCCTCTGCCGTCTCCCTGCAGTATCAAGTGTGTGATTATTGATTTCCTCCCTGCATTTGTTTTTGTTATCCATTATTTATGGGATCATTTTTCCATCGTTCGTGCATGAAGGCAAATTTTGTGTAAAAATCAATTGAGTGAGCGCCGCCGATGGCTTGTTGTATTTTCTTGGCTTTCATCTCTGAGGCACCAGCTCTCAGGAGATGCAGAGTTGGGGTACTGGATTAGGTAGCAGGCCAGAAGGGGCAGGGGAGGTGAGGACAATGCAGGGCTCAGAAACCTGCCTTGAGAGACCTACCTGCCTATCCCTTTTGGCCCCTCCACCATGCAGGTTCTGTTGAGCTTCCCTGGAAACCTAGGTAGCTGTTAATGTCTTCCTGCCCTCATCCAACCCTTACCTTCCTCCCCTCTGCTGGGCTGCAGTCAAGAAGGGGTGGGGTGCTAACTGCAGAACCTCCTCCATTTCATACGGATGTACTTCAACGTAGAAACCCACAGGACTCTCTAGGATCAAGGCTTGGGAGCCTGCTGTCTGGGGGCTTACCGTGAAAGCTCTAGGAAGTCGCCCCGAAGGACCAGCTGGGGAGAGGCTGACATTTAACTGGCACTTGCTGTATGTCAGGCTGAGCACTTCAGAAAGTGCTGGTTAAAGTCTCTACTTGGCCCCTTCCTAGCTATACGGCCAACGTGTGATCGGTCTATTCCATAGTTTTCTCACTTGTATTATGGGAATACTATTAGTGCTTACCTCACATGCAGTCTTGCATTGGAGAGTGGGTGATTGGCTCGTGGTAAAGACCGTCAATAAAAGCTGGCTCCTGATGGGTGTTGTGGCTCACGTCTACAATCCCAGCACTTTGGGAGGCCCAGGCAGGAGGAACACTTCAAGCTGGGAGGTTGAGGCCAGTCCTGGCAATATAGCAAGATCCCCATCTCTGCAAAGAAACAAAAACCAAAAAATAAACTAACAAACAATAACGAAAGAAAACCTCACAGGGCCGACTCCTTTATTCTTGCATGCCTCCACTTACGTGTCACTTTCACAGAGTAACTGTGCCTTTTTGCCCCAGCTAACGTGGGTATTTCCAACCCTGGCAGTAACTTTCTGTCACACCACCCTCTGTTTCCTTCATGTGCCATCTCAGTCTATTTCTCTCTAGACTACTGTGCACTGCTTCATCTCTTCCTGTGCCTCACTCATATTTTGTTTCTTTTTTATGAGAGGAAGTCTCACTCTGTTGCCATGGGTAGAGTGCCATGGCGTCATAGCACACTCACAACAACCTCAAACTCTTGGGCTCAAGCCATCCTTTTGCCTCAGCCTCCTGAGTAGCTGGGACAACAGTGTCCACCACAAATGCCTGGCTAGTTTTATTTTTTTTTCCAGTTTTAGTAGAGATGGGGTCTCACTCTTGCTCCAGCTGGTCTCAAACTCCTGGTCTCAGGCAATCTACCCACCTCAGCCCCAGAGTGCTAGGATCACAGGCATCAGCCACCGCACTGGCCCCTGGTTAAAACATAAGTTCCATGAGGCCAGGAGCCCTGAGTGACTGTGTTCAGGTCCCAGCACGGTGCACAGAGGGACTTGCTGTCATGATCATTTCCATTTTCCAGATACGGTCAGAGGCCAGGCTGAGTAACCTCCCCAAGGTCATATCACTAGGAAGCAGCACCGATGGCCTTCACAAGCCAAAGCCATGCTCTTTCCACTCCCCCTACTTTCAAGTTGGGCAAGACTAGAAACTGGTAAAACTGTCCTGGGGACACTGCTCCCTCTACCAAGTCTTCTTCCCCTTTCAATCTAGTTTTAGAGTTTGACAGTGGCCAAGATCTGGGGCTACCTTTCTAGCAGATGATTCTGACTGAGTAATCAATCCTCAAAAGACTGTCCTTCTTCACTTTCTAGCTCCCTGAAACTACCCAGAGCCACCCCATCATGCTTGACACTGGGTTCAAGATGGGTTTCAGTAAGGCATGGCGTTGTCAAAGGACTGCTCTGCAAACACTGCTCCAGGCTGACTTTGTCAGGAGGTTGGGATGGATTTTTGCTACATTTGGCAGGGTTCTTCAATTTTTCAAATGGCAGGTTGCCTGGGCTTCTTATCCATCCAACAGGGACTTCTTATCCATCCAAAGTTTTGTCTAAGAGTCTGTAATGGTTTTCTTGATGTAAGAATGTGTTGTTCTCTGGTTTATTTGTTTGCTGTCTGTTTGTCTGCAGACAGAGTCTCACACTGTCACCCAGGCTAGAGTGCCATAGTGTCAGCCTAGCTCACAGCGACCTCAAACTCCTGTACTCAAGTGATCCTCTCACCTGGGCCTTCCAGAGTGCTAGGATGAGGCAGGCATGAGCCACTGTGCCAGGTCTTACTGTTCGGTTTAAAGAGGCTTTTTAAAACCAGAAGGCATGGTAGGGAAGCCTCTGTGGGCCACAAGTTTTTATTTTCAAGGTGAAAAGACAGAAAGGCAAGGAAATTAAGATTCTATTTTAGGATTATCCAGGACCATGGTTTCTCCAAAAATAGCCCAGGGGAGCATATGTGAATCAAGGAGGAGGCGCAAAGCATTCAGGATGCTTTTAAAAGCCTCAGAAGATGTAGGAACCACCTGACACCATGAAAGATCTGGGATAGAAGAGACCCAGAAGAGATCTGGGAGACCCCTGCAGGACATCTAAACCAAGGGTCTGCAAATGACTGCCCATGAGACTAAACCTCCTTTTATAAAAAAAGGGTTATGGGAGCACAGCCATGCCCATTGGTTTCCATACTGTACAGCTGCTTCTGCAGAAGGATGGCAGAATTACATTGTAGCAACACAGACATGTGGCCATGAAGCCTGAAACATTTACTATTTAATTTGTTACAGAAAAACTTTGCCATGTTGTTTCCCAAACTGGGTTCTGAGAAATACTAGCATCCTTCAAAACCATAAATTACGAAACTCAAAGGGAAGAGGTGATTGTTTGATCAAATATGTTCAAGAAATGTTCTATTCTGAAAATACGGAAAAGTTCTACTAAGGCAACAACAAGAAAAACCTGGGAAATTTCTCAAACTTATTTCTTGTCCATGGGACGCTTTTTATGGTAAAATACTATTTCTTGAGTTATCAGTGGTGTAAATTTGATAAGTATCTATGTAGCTCATTGGTTCCAGAATTTCAGTCATTTTATGACTTTTATGTTATTTGCCACATGTATGTACTACTATATATATTTACTAAAAACATTTACTAAACATTTTTCTTTAAATTTACTCCTTTTTTAAACTTGGCCATAACTCGGTAACAATATCCATGAAATTATGTGTTTGGTGTACATGTGTGTGTGTGTGTGTGTAGGATGGTCAATGTAACTATAAAAATAGACATGATTTTCTATGTATTTACTTAATTATTTATGTTTCACCCATGGAAGGAGACATACCACTCTTTGGGATATATTGGATAAATTAAAGAAGAAAATTAGTTCCTCAGTTGCATTAGTCACATTTCAAGTGTTTGGTAGTCACATGGGGCTAGTGACTCCATATTAGTGCAGATACAGAACATTTCCATAATCTCAGAAACGTTTATTGGACAGCAGTGGGACTTTCTAGAATCATTTAAAACTACTCAGCATTTTTGCCTCCTTCACCATCTTCACCCCCAATGGATTTTTCATAAATCTTCCAGCAAACCCTGAGAAGTATAGCTATTAGGGACCAACATTAATACTCCTTCTTCTCTCCTCATCAGAGTTACTATCTTCCCCCAAATCCTCTGCATGTCTGTAATCATGAGCTGATGCTGAGTAGCTTCTGCCCTCCATAAGGAAGGCACGGGACCCCCTGTACCTTAATCTGCACCATGCTCAGCCACACAGTCTGTGGCTCCTCAAGGATAGTGCAGTGTTTCTTTGGACCTATATGAAGACTATGTTATGTGGCATGATAAATAGAAATGCATTGGTTTTCAAGGACAGTTTGGTCCCCATGATTAGAACCTTCATCTATTAATACACTTGACGAGTTTGGGGCTTATCTAATATTTTCATAAATTTGAGTACCTTGGAGTCTACAGCATCTCTGAGAATTTGAGATTTAAAGCTATAGACTAAGTAAGGGTGGGACTGTATACTGAAAGACCTAATTTTGTATATCATTTCAGGGGATACAAAGACACTCACCCCCAGCACATCCCTAGTTCTCCCAGGAGTCCTCAGATCTTCACTCAGAATCCCTGCTTTGGAGATTTCTAGTTAAAATAAGAAGTTGGATGCACATTTCAGCTCTCCTTTCTCCCGAAACCTGACAGTAAACCTCACCATAACATAACAATGAGAGAATATTTAAAGCATAATCCCACAGGGACAAAGTGAATGAGAAAGGAGACAATTACAAAAAAGAAGATACCAGACCAGGCATGGTGGCTCTTGCCTCCTAGCACTCTTGGAGGTCAAGGTGGGTAGATTGCTTGAGCATAGGAGTTTGGGACCAGCCTGAGCAAGAGCAAGACCCTGTCTCTAAAAATAGCCGGGGGTTGTGGTGGGTGCCTGTAGACCCAACTGGGGAGCCTGAGGCAAGAGAATTACTTGACCCCAAAATTTGAGGTGCTGTGATGCCAGGGCACTCTACTGAGGGTGACAAAGTGAGACTGTCAAAAAAAAAAAGACACGAGGGAGCAACTATGTAAGAGGAAACTGGCATAATAGACTCAAAAAACCTAAATTATAAGCAGTGGAAAAAGCTGAGAAACAACCTGAATTACACAGCAGATTCCCTAAAGACTTGCAAAGTGGTTAATACAACTGTATCTGGAGTCAAGAGGAGCTGCAAATGAGTGGATTGGTTGAGAGTCTGTTTACAAAGCAGTTAGATTTCCAGGTTATCATACACACACACACACACACACACACTTAGCACAGTAGGCAATTGTGTTTCTCCAAATCTGGCAGAATACTAGTGATTTATTTACTGGAAAAAGTTTTTTTTAAGTCCTTTTATGGTTGGGACACCAACAATAGTTAAAGTGGGAAACCATACTGAAAACAGAAAGATTAAATTGTATAGTCTCAATGTTGAAAAACCCATTCCTCTGGGTGGTGCCTGTGGCTCAAGGAGTAGGGCGCCGGCCCCATATACTGGAGGTGGCGAGTTCAAACCCAGCCCTGGCAAAAAAAAAAAAAGCACCATTCCTCTTCCTCTTCCAACATGAGCAGCCAGACATATGTAGTCCAAGCCAAAAATTGAAATCAAGTGTTCTCTGGGAATTTAACCAGTTCAAAAAAGAAAAAAGATAATACTACCATTAAGGAAGCCCTAAGAAAATAGCCCAATCAGATCTGGATAAACAAACCTGGCAAACAAAACCAATTCACATGCACAGAGCTTCCAATAAACTTTTTACCTAATTAACTAAACACTATCTGATACTACATACCGGGGACAGAGATCACAACGGACATATTTAAAATAAAAACATTTTAGAGGAGGCTCAGCGCCTGTGGCTCAAGCGGCTAAGGTGCCAGCCACATACATCTGAGCTGGAGGGTTCAAATCCAGCCCCAGCCCGCCAAACAACAATGATGGCTGCAATCAAAAAATAGCCAGGTGTTGTGGCGGGCACCTGTAGTCCCAGCTACTTGGGAGGAGGAGGCAGAGGCAGGAGAATCGCTTGAGCCCAGGAGTTGGAGGTTGCTGTGAGTTGTGATGCCATGGCACTCTACCCAGGGTGACAGCTTGAGGCTCTGTCTCAAAAAAAAAAATTTTTTTTTGTTTTTGGAGGAAACAGACTCTAAGAAAAAGAAACTAAAAAAAAAATAATAATACTATTAATAATATCCCCAGAGATATAACTGTAGAGATGGCATCATGAAATAAGATAAAGATTTTTTTCTTTAATTTAAAGTACAAAAATATCTGTTAAAACCTTTTTTTTTGGGGGGGGGACTGGGACTGGGACTATACAGGCGCCTGCCACAACACCCAGCTATTTTTTGTTGCAGCCATTATTGTTGTTTGGTGGGCCCAAGCTGGATTTGAACCCATCAGGTCAGGTGTATGTGGCTTGTGTCTTAGCCACTTGAGCCACAGGTGCAGAGCCAGTTAAAACCTTTTTAAATGAGAAATGAAAAACTCAACAGAAATGTTGGAAGAGGAGCTGAGAGCAAGATGGCAGCCAAGTAACAGCTTCCCTGCAACTGGGCACAGTGAGTCTGGGGAGATAAGACTCCAGGCATTTCCGGCTGGTGGGATCTGCCTATAATCATCCCTTTGAGGATGTAGGGAGTCAGCAAGGGACTTCTGGACCCCAAGAGGAGGACAAAAACAGTGGAAAACTAGCAAGTGCTTGCGTGTGTTCGATTGACCTAATCCCGCTGGCAGCCATAAGTACAAGCAGCACTGAGACTGCAAACCGGAAAGGCCTTGCCTGTGAACAGTTTCGGTGTTTTTGGACTTGGCACTCAGTTGAACTGCCTTGGGGAGAGCTTAAGCAGGAGTGTAGAGAACTTTGGGCATTGTCTAGGACCCCAGACTGAGCCACTGAACCTGACGGAGCTAATAGTGTTCAGCTGTGGGCCACAGGGAGCCATTGTGAGAGAACTGCCCCAACAAGCTCCGCCCTCAGGGTCGCAGAGCAAGGATCGGGCGGGAGCTAGTAACCTAGTGACTGAGCAGCCTAAAGGCGGGGACTGAGCTGCCTTACAGCCTTAACCCCCAGGGGCAGAGTGAGACCGGTTTTGGCACACTGGAGCCTTGGGCTGTTGCCCTGGGTAGAGAGCCATGGCGTAACAGCTCATAGCAACCTCAAACTCCTGGGCTTGGTGCCACCCGGACCTCCATGAGAACTGTGCCGCAACACCCAAACCGTGACCCGCACATGCCGGGCATCTGCATGCCCTGACCAGGAACTGCGAGAGCCACGCAATCCCATATCCTCCCTCCTATACCCTCCCTGCCTTCACACCGGCCCGCTCGTCTGGCCAGGGACTCTGGCAGCTGCGTGCCCTCTGGAGCCCTCCCTGCCTCTGCACAGAGCCCTTTTCCTGGCCAGACACTGCTGGAGCCTTGGGCTCTCTGTGCCAAAGTCACTGGGCACCAGGCACTCCCAGAACCGTGCACACCACCTCCCGCCTCTTGCTGGATCCGGGTGTGTCACACTCCAGCGCTGCGCCCGCACCCAGAACTCCCTGGCTGGGGCATCCCCAGAGGAACTACACAGGGTCACTCCCTAAAAAGATCTGGCAACAATAGAGTGATCCTGCTGGGTTCTAATCTTGGAGAGACACCTCCCCAACTCTGAGGATGGCCAGAGGGAATGGTGAAAAACAATCAAGAGGCGAAATCAACAGAAAAACTCTGGCAATATGAATAATCAGAGTAGATCAACTCCCCCAAGGATCAATGGAGCAGACACAGCACAAGATCCCATGTACAAAAATAGCTGAGATGTCAGAAATTGAATTCAGAATCTGGATAGCAAATAAGATCAAATTAGAATTCCAAGCAGTAACTCAAAAGATATCTCAAGAATTCAACGAATTCAAAGACCAAATGACCAAAGACTTTGACACATTGAGACAAGAAGTTACAGCCCTCAAAGAGCTGAGAAACATCAGTAGAATCCCTCAGTAACAGAATGGAGCAAACAGAAGAAAGGATTTCTGACATTGAAGACAAAGTTTTCGAATGCTCCCAAACTCACAAAGAGGAAGAGAAATAAAGGGCAAAAACAGATCACTCTCTCAGAGAGCTCTGGGATAATTCAAAGAAAACTAATATTCGTCTTATAGGGATCCCTGAAAGCGACGAAGTGCCTTCACAAGGCACAGAGTCTCTTCTCCATGATATTATGAAGGAGAACTTTCCAGACATGCCAAGAGATTCTGAAATTCAGATAGCAGACAGTTTCAGAACTCCAGCACGACTCAACCCAAATAAGACATCCCCCAGACACATCATAATCAATTTCACTAAAGTTAATATGAAGGAGAAAATTCTGAAAGCAGCCAGATGAAGGAAAACCATCACCTACCAGGGCAAGAATATTAGAATAACTGCAGATCTCTCTGCTGAAAACTTTCAAGCTAGAAGAGGATGGTCATCGACTTTTAATCTCCTAAAACAAAATAACTTTCAACCCTGGATCCTGTACCCAGCTAAACTGAGTTTCATTTATGATGGAGAAATTAAATACTTCAATGACATTCACATGTTGAAGAAATTGGACATAACTAAACCAGCTCTCCAGGATATTCTCAGACCTATCCTCCATAAAGACCAGCATAATCTTCCACCACAAAAGTAAACCCACCCAGAAAATTTTGATCAAATTCCAATGTCCACAGTTGCAGAAGGATTAAAAATGTCCACTGGACTCTGGAAAGGCTTATCAATATTCTCAACTAATGTGAATGGTTTAAATTGTCCTCTAAAGAGGCACAGGTTGGCTGACTGGATACAAAAACTCAAGCCAGATATCTGCTGCATACAAGAATCGCATCTTACATTAAAAGACAAATTTAGACTCAAGGTGAAGGGATGGTTATCTATACTCCAGGCAAATGGAAAGCAGAAAAAAGTAGGCGTTGCAATCCTATTCGCAGACGCAGTAGGCTTTAAACCAACTGAAATAAGGAAGGATAAGGATGGACACTTCATATTTGTTAAAGGTAATACTCCATGTGATGAGATTTCAATTATTAATATTTATTCACCTAACCAGAATGCACCACAATTTATAAGAGAAACTCTAACAGACATGAGCAACTTGATTTCCTCCAGTTCAACAGTAGTTGGAGATTTTAACACCCCTTTAGCAGTGCTGGATAGATCCTACAAACAGAAGCTAAGCAAAGAAATTTTAGATTTAAACTTAACCATACAACATCTGGACTTAACAGACATCTACAGACCATTTCATCCGAACAAAACTGAATACACATTCTTCTCATCAGCCCACGGAACATACTCCAAAATTGACCACATTCTAGGTCATAAATCTAACCTCAGCAAATTTAAAAAAATAGAAATTATCCCTTGCATCTTTTCAGACCATCATGGAATAATAGTTGAACTCCATAACAACAGGAACCTGCATACCCATACAAAAACATGGAAGCTAAATAACCTTATGCTGAATGATAGATGGGTTATAGATGAGATTAAGAAGGAGATCGCCAAATTTTTGGAACAAAACAACAATGAAGACACATATTACCAGAACCTCTGGGATATTGCAGAGGCAGTCCTAAGAGGGAAATTTATAGCACTGCAAGCCTTCCTCAAGAAAACGGAAAGAGAGTAAGTTAATAACTTAATGGGACATCTCAAGCAACTGGAGAAGGAAGAACACTCCAACCGCAAACCCAGCAGAAGAAAAGAAATAACCAAAATCAGAGCAGAATTAAATGAAATTCAAAACAAAAGAATTATGCAACAGATCAATAAATCCAAAAGTTGGTTTTTTGAAAAGATCAATAAAATAGATAAACCTTTGGCCAACCTAACCAGGAAAAAAACAGTAAAATCTCTAATTTCATCAATCAGAAATGGTAACAGTGACATAACAACAGACCCCTCAGAAATTCAAAAAATCCTTAACAAATACTACAAGAAACTCTACTCTCAGAAATATGAAAATCTGAAAGAAATCGACCAATACCTGGAAGTATGCCACCTACCAAGACTTAGCCAGAATAAAGTGAAAATGTTGAACAGGCCTATATCAAGTCCTGAAATAGCATCAACTATACAAAATCTCCCTAAAAAGAAAAGCCCAGGACCAGATGGCTTTACGTCAGAATTCTACCAAACCTTTAAAGAAGAACTAGTACCTATATTACTAAACCTCTTCCAAAATATAGAAGTAGAAGGAATATTACCCAACACATTCTACAAAGCAAACATCATCTTGATTCCCAAACCAGGGAAAGACCCAAAAAGAAAAGAAAATTATAGACCAATATCACTAATAATTATTGATGCTAAAATACTCAATAAGATCCTAACAGAATCCAACAACACATCAAAAAAACTATACACCACGACCAACTGGGTTTTATCCCAGGGTCTCAAGGCTGGTTCAATATACGTAAATCTATAAATGTAATTCAGCACATAAACAAACTAAAAAATAAGGACCATATGATTATTTAAATTGATGCAGAAAAAGCTTTTGATAATATCCAGTATTGCTTCATTATCAGAACACTTAAGAAAATTGGTATAGAAGGGACATTTCTTAAACTAATAGAGGCCATCTACAGCAAACCCACCACCAATATCAAATTGAATGGAGTTAAGTTGAAGTCATTTCTACTTAGATCAGAAACCAGGCAAGATTGCCCATTGTCTCCAGTGCTCTTTAACATTGTCATGGAAATTTTAGCTATTGCAATTAGGGAAGAAAAGGCGATCAAGGGTGTCCACATAGGGTCAGAAGATATCAAACTTTCACTCTTCGCATATGATATGATTGTATATCTGGAAAACACTAGGGATTCTACTACAAAACTTTTAGAAGTGATCAAGGAATACAGCAATGTCTCAGGCAACAAAATCAACACCCATAAATCTGTAGCCTTTATATATACCAACAATAGCCAAGCCGAAAAAACAGTCAAGGACTCTATTCCTTTCACAGTAGTGCCAAAGAAGACGAAATATTTGGGAGTATACCTAACAAAGGACATGAAAGATCTCTACAAAGAGAACTATGAAACTTTAAGAAAAGAAATAGCTGAAAATGTTAACAAATGGAAAAACATACCATGCTCATGGCTGGGAAGAATCAACATTGTTAAAATGTCTATACTACACAAAGCAATTTATAATTTTTAATGCAATTCCTATTAAAGCTCCATTGTCATATTTTAAAGATCTTGAAAAAATAATACTTCGTTTTATATGGAATCAGAAAAAACCTCGAATAGCCAAAACATTACTCAGCAATAAAAACAAAGCAGGAGGAATCATGCTACCAGACCTGAGACTGTGCTATAAATCAATAGTGATCAAAACAGTATGGTATTGGCACAAAAACAGAGAAGTAGATGTATGGAACAGAATAGAGAACCAAGCGATGAATCCAGCTACTTACCATTATTTGATCTTTGACAAGCCAATTAAAAACATTCAATGGGGAAAAGATTCCCTATTTAACAAATGGTGCTGGGTGAACTGGCTGGCAACCTGTAGAAGATTGAAACTGGACCCACACCTTTCACCATTAACTAAGATAGACAATTACTGGATTAAAGATTTAAACTTAAGACATGAAACTATAAAAATACTTGAAGAAAGTGCAGGGAAAACTCTTGAAGGAATCGGCCTGGGTGAATATTTTATGAGGAGGACTCCCCAGGCAATTGAAGCAGTATCAAAATTACACTACTGGGACCTGATCAAACTAAAAAGCTTCTGCACAGCCAAGAACATAGTAAGTAAAGCAAGCAGACAGCCCTCAGAATGGGAGAAAATATTTGCAGGTTAAACCTCAGATAAAGGTCTAATAACCAGAATCCACAGAGAATTCAAATGTATTAGCAAGAAAAGAACAAGTGATCCCATCTCAGGGTGGGCAAAGGACTTGAAGAGAAACTTCTCTAAAGAAGACAGATGCATGATGTACAAACACATGAAAAAAAGCTCATCATCCTTAATCATCAGAGAAATGCAAATCAAAACTACTTTGAGATATCACCTAATCCCAGTAAGAGTAGCCCACATAACAAAATCCCAAAACCAGAGACGTTGGTGTGGATGTGGAGAAAGAGGCACACTTCTACACTGCTGGTGGGAATGCACATTAATACGTTCCTTCTGGAAGGATGTTTGGAAAATACTTAGGGAACTAAAAATAGACCTGCCATTCTATTCTATAATTCCTTTACTAGGTTTATACCCAGAAGACCAAAAATCACAATATAACAAAGACCTCTGTACCAGAATGTTTATTGTAGCCCAATTCATAATTGCTAAGTCATGGAAGAAGCCCAAGTGCCCATTGACCCACAAATGGACTAGCAAATTGTGGTACATGTATACCATGGAATATTATGCAGCCTTAAAGAAAGATGGAGACTTTACCTCTTTCATGTTTACATGGATGGAGCTGGATCATATTCTTCTTAGCAGAGTATCTCAGGGATGGAAGAAAAAGTATCCAATGTACTCAACCCTACTATGAAGCTAAATTATAGCTTTCACATGAAGGCTATAACCCAACTATAGCACAAGACTATGGGGAAAGGTTCAAGGGAAGGGAAGGGAGGAGGCAGGTTAGGATGGAGGGAGGGTAATGGGTGGGGCCACACCTATGGTGCATCTTAGAATGGGTACAGGTGAAACTTACTAAAGGCAGAATATAAATGTCTACATACAATAACTAAGAAAATGCCATGAAGGCTACGTTGAACAGTTTGATGAGAATATTTCAGACTGTATATGAAACCAGCACATTGTACCCCTTGATTGCACTAATGTACACAGGTATGATTTAACAATAAAAAAAAAAGGTTGGAAGACATGATTGAGAAATACTCAAAAGAACAAAAAGATGAAGATAAAATATAGTAGGGAAATGATAAGCATATCAGAGAATCCATCCAGTTATTCCAATATCAAAATAATAGGCATTTCACAAGTATGAAAATATGGGGGGCCCCCAGGAACTTCAAAGAAATCATATCAAGAAAGAAAATTTTCCAAGAATGAAAATTATAAGTTTCAATATTAAAAATTGTTCAATAGAATAAATAAAAAGCATATGTCCTATAAATGTCCAGAAAAATAAAACAGATTTCTACAAAAGGTAAGAATGAGAATGGCTCGGTTTGGCACCTGTAGCTCAGCGGCTAGGGTGCCAGCCACGTACACTGAAGCTGACAGGTTCAAATCCAGCCCAGGCCTTCCAAACAACAATGACAATTAAAACCAAGAAATTACTGGGCTTTGTGGCAGGCACCTGTAGTCCCGGCTACTTGGGAGGCTGAGGTAAGAGGATTGCTTGAGCCCAAGAGTTGGAGGTTGCTGTGAGTTGTGACACCATGGCACTCTACCCAGGGTGACAATTTGAGACTCTGTCTCAAAAAATTAATTAATTAATTAAAAAAAAAAAAAGCAGAATGAGAATGGCTATCAGCTGGCCTAGAAAGCACTAACTAGCTTAGCCTGAAGCAGGTCAGAGGCACCAATGAAGGTTTTTGCAGGAAGATTGAACTGATAGAACACTTTGTGTGTTCAAAAGTATTAAGAGGAGAATTACGTAAGTGGGAAGGGCTTGGGGCTAATTAATAATAAACATACAAAAAACAAAACAAAGGAAAAAAATCGTAATTAATGCCCAGAAAATAAAATATTATACAGGAAAGGAAAAGTAGCTATAGTAACTTACATGGCTCAACAGTAAGTGTTTACACATAAAACATAAACACCCAATATTGACCTAAACAAAATTAAGATTCAACTATATTGGAGTAGTGAAGAGATGGGAATTGGGGTAGGGAATGAGAGAGCTCTCTCCTCATCTTTATCACAGGGAAGTGAATAAACGCCTACAACTGAAGGATCAGGGGGCAGGGATATAAACAGCAATGTAAACATGGAAACAACCAGCTAAAAGAGCTAAAGTGATTGCCTTGAAGAACCAGGTTAGGAGAGGAGGAGGAGCACTCAATGGTAGTTCTTTTTCATTCCAAGCCTTCCTAAACCAGTAGAATCTTTAAATTGTGGACACATATTACTTTGCTTTTTAGGGGGGGTGTTTGAAACAGTCTCACTTTGTCACTCTCAGTAGAGTGCTCTGATGTCATAGGTCACAGCAACCTCAAACTCCTAGGCTCAAGTGATCCTCTTGGCTCAGCCTCTGGAATAACTGGGACTACAGGTGTCCACCAGAACCCTAAGCTATTTTTAGAGACAGGGTATTGCTCTTGCTCAGGCTGATCTCAAAATCCTGAGCTCAGGCAACCCGCCTGCCTGGGCCTCCCAAAGTGCTAGCATTACAGGCATGAGCCACCACGCCCAGCCCAACACATATTACTTTGTTAAAAAACAAACTAAGGCATGAGCCACCTGCTGTGGTGGCTGATGCCTTTAATCCTAGCACTCTGAGAGGCCGAGGCAGGTTGATTGCTTGAGCTCAGGAGTTCAAGACCAGCCTGAGTCAGAGCAAGACCCTTATCTCTAAAAATCTGGACAGCTGCCTCTAGTCCCAGCTACTAGGGAGGCTGAAGCAAAAGGATCGCTTGAGCCTAAGAGTTTGAGGTTGTTGTGAGTTATGATCACAGCACTCTACTGAGGGCAACAAAGTGAGACTGTGTCTCCAAAATAAATAAATTAATTAAATTTAATTAAAGGTCATCTTGCTCTGACTTTTGAGAATAATATAAATATCACCTAGTTCCTCTCTAACCATCTCAGTCCTTAAACAAACCTGTGACAACACCCTTGTAGGCTTCTAACCTTTCATCCTTCAGAAAAGAGGCCACTCTTCTTATATTCCTCCACTCTGTGAAACCATAGGGGACTGGGTTTAAACTCTCAAGAGTCCAACTACGTACAGACTGGCAGAGGTTTGCTCTGGAGAAGATGTGTTGGTCTCAGCACTCCAGGAGAAAGTTTCATTCATGCAGTTGGTGGCCAATAGGGAGAAAGAAGGAGAGGTTCAGTCGGTGCTGTGATTTAGTTTGGTTGCCAGAAACACACACCTTCCTTTCAAGGTGACTGTTAACTTCCTCCTGCCATTTAAAAAAAAATCATCATTAAGTTCCATGACTTGGTACCACCCAATATTAAGCCAAATCATAGGGCACTGGGGACTATTTCCTGTCTCTTTAGCTTCATGACTTTTCTCTCTGAAAAGGAAATGCAGGTTGGGGGTGGGGAGGGGAGAAGAAGTTATATGGTACTCTAACAAGGGCATTTAGGAAGGTTGGGGTTGGTTCCCAAATACTACAGACAGGTAAAGGTCGGGTTAACTTGGTCAGCACATGAATTAGTCCTGAGTCCTGAGATATCACTAGTGCCCAGTTTGAGTGTAAGCTCCATGGGGGTAGGGGCTGAATATCAAGTTCTCTTTGGAGTCTCCAGCACCTTGAGCAGGGCCTATCACAGAGTAATAATATAACAAAAATTTGTTGAATTAACTCCTGTATTTCCATACCATAGCTGTTTCTGATAAAGTCAGATATCTACAGAGAAATCAGAAGAGACTCCATATTTTTCTTCTATTCTTTGGTCAACTTGTCCTCGAGAATTAAAAAAAAAAAAGAACACATTCCTCAAAAAATTAAAAGTAGAATGATCATATGATCCAGAAATTCCACTACTGGGTGTATATCCAAAGGAAATGAAATCAGTATGTCAAAGAGATGTCTGGGCTCCCATGTTCATCACAGCACAATAGCCAAGATGTAGAATCAACCTAAATACCCACTGAAGAATAATTGGATGAAGAAAATGTGGCATATGCACACAGTGGCTTAATATTGAGCCTTTAAAAAGAAGAAAATCCAGGCCAAGCTTGGTGGCTCACACCTATAGTCCTAGCACTCTGGGAACCCGAGGTGGGAGAATTGCTTGAGCTCAAAAGTTTGAGATCAACCTGAGCAAGAGCAAGACCCTAGCTCTACTAAAAATGTAAAAACTAGCTTGGCATTTTGGTGGGCACCTGTGGTCCCAGCTAGTTGAGAGGATCGCTTGAGCCCAGGTGTTTGAGGTTGCTGTGAGTTATAATGTCACAGCACTCTACCCAGGGTGACAGAGACTCTGTCTCAAAAATAAAAAATCAAAAATTAAAAAATCCTGTTATTTGTAACAAAATGAATGAACCTGGGGGGGACATTGTGTTAATGAAATACATTAGGCATAGAAAAAGAAATACTTCATGATCTTACAAATGTATAAAATCTAAAAAAGTTGAACTCACAGGAGCAGAAGGTAAAAAGTTGGTGGTTACCAGGGGCTGGCATTGTTATGGTTAGCAAGGAGAGAAATTTGGGGTAATGCTGGTCAAAGGATACAAAATCCCAGGTGAGAGAAATAAATTCAAGAGATCTGTTGCACTACATGGCGACTGCTGTTAAATAAGGTATTGTGCTCTTGACACAACAAGTAGCTATGGATTTCAAGTGCTTTAACCACAAAAAATGACAAGTATTTGAGGTCATGCATATGTTATTTAGCTCAGTTTAGCCATTCCATACTATATACTTACTTCATATATTTTCTACATAAATAAATACACACAATTTTTTGTTTTTTAAAATAAATAACACTCGGGCGGCACCTGTGGTCAAGTGGGTAGGGCACCGGCCCCATATGCCGGAGGTGGCAGGTTCAAACCCAGCCCCGGCCAAAAAAAATAAATAATAAATAAATAACACTGCTCAGGGTATTCATAATCATTTTAACCATTTTACTTATTTTACGTTGGGTTAAATGGAGTTTTCTTTCTTTCTTTTCTTTTTAAGAGACAGAGTCTCACTTTATTGCCGGCTAATTTTTCTATTTTTTAGTAGAGACAGGGTCTCGCTCTTGCTCAGGCAGGTCTTGAACTCCTGAGCTCAAGCAGTCCACTCATTTCCATTTCCTAAAGTGAGCCACCTCGCCCGGCCTCAAAACCATTTTTTTTCCGGATTAATACAAAACCATTTTTAAATAACAGCTCCCAAGTGACATTTCCCCTGAAGTCTCTAGTGACTCCCTATACTAACACTATAGACTGTAAAGTGTTTGAGCTTTTCTAACATAGTAAGTCAATAAAGGAACACAGTCTAGTATTTCTTTCAGTAGCAGTTTTAAAAATACAAGGTGTCCTTAATAGTTCTCTGGTTTAAATTGTACACAAACTTTATGGACACTCTGTATATCTTGGTATTCCAAAGGCAAATGCAAAAAATAAAAGCATTAAAATAATATTTATATTTCCTGCTACTTTCAGTAATTGTAAAATTTTTTCTGATGTGATAGTGCCTTGATGCTTTTCACTGGAGGGATCTAGGAAGGGACAAACGCAGATAGCAGCATCAGCTGCCAGTATGGGTCACCCAACCACACATCTGAAGCAGAAATCTCCTCCCTGACCCCCCCAGTATGACCCCCTAGGATCTCTGCTGGGACCCTAAGACAGGGACACACAGCACAGCACACACTTTGTGTCCTGTTGACTGCTAAAGCCCTCTTCCCTGTATGGAATGGAAATCTTTTCTCTCTGTGAATTTTATTTCCTATCTGGTTCTACCCGCAGGAGCCACATAGAACTAGAGTGAATGTTCTTTCACATAAAAAGCTCTTCAGATTTCACCCCTAAGAACATAAGTCCATTTTCTCTTTCGGGCATAGTAGAAAGAATACAACTCTCAAGGCAGACACTCCTGGGTTTAACTCCTGGGCTCTATCATTTATCAGTTTGACTTTAAGCAAGTTGTTTAACCTTTCTAGTACCTCATAGATAAAATATGTGTTATAATACATAAACGTCACCTAGGTATATGGAACATCTTAGAAGGGTAAGCACTAATATATGAACACCCTGTACCTTTTGAAATTCCTTTCTTTCTTTTTTTCTTTTTTTTTTAGACAGAGTCTATGTCCCCTTCAGTAGAGTACCCTGGCATCACGGCTCACACAACCCTAAACTCTTGGGCTCAAGTGATTCTCTTGCCTCAGCCTCCCGAGTAGCTGGGACTATAGGCACCTGCCGCAACTCCCGGCTATTTGTTAGAGATGGAGTCTTGCTCTTGCTCTGCTGGTCTCAAACTCCTGAGCTCAGACAATCCACAGGCCTTGGCCTCCCAGATGCTAGGTAGGATTCCAGGCATGAGCCACTGCACCACAGCCCCTGAAATTCTTTTCTTGCCTTCACCTTTGCGGGGGGGTGGGGGGTGGGGAGGAGGAGAGGTAGGGGGGTGTCACAGGGAGGATAATAAGCAAGAACAGCTCATTTATTGACTCAAGTTCAAATATTTGCAAAATATCTATTCTTCTAAAGTAATCAGTAGAGAAGTTGATTGTTCTATTGTTTATTTAATATTAATTTACCTTTAGAGATCATTTTTGTCCTACAACAAAAAGGCTGCACTGGAATTGACTTTCAAACTATGCTGCTTTTTCCTATGGGCTATGTGACAGTGTTCTGGGTTGTAGTTGTGTCCAGTGGTTCTGTGTGCTATGTTAATTTACCCCATGACACATGGCAGTGTGTGTATGTGAGAGAGTACATATACTTGTGTGTACACCATGGACCAAAAGTTTGTATAACCCCCAAATTAGAATGTTGAAACCCTGATCCCCACTGTAATGGTATTTGAAAACAGGACTTCTGAAGGTAATTAGGTCATGGAGATGGGCCCTCAGAAACCCATGATTTCTCTCTCGTCTGGCCATGTGACAACACAGTGGGAAGGCAGCCATCTGCAAACCAGGAAGAGAGCCCTCAGTGGACATGGAGTTTCCTGGCACCTTGACCTTCAACTTCCCAGCCTCCAAAATTGTGAGCAATAAATGTTTGTTGTTTAAGCCACACAGTTTATGGAATTTGTAAAAGCAGCCCAAGCTGACATGCTCGCATGTGTGTGCACATGCGTGGCAAAGGAGTCACAGATGTGAGGTGTGAAGCTGGAATGCAAAATTTATACCACCTTTAATGAAATTATAATTGCAAGAAATTTTTACTTTCAGGCTATATACCTAGACTCCAGTGTGGGCCACACTTTGGATGGAAGAAAATGTAAGTATAAGACATCTCTTTCTAAATCTGGGCAAGTAATCACAGTTATAAAAGGAGATGTTGAAAAATACAGATGCCTGGCCCCTAGAACTATAACATTATATTCTCCAGCTGGAGAATCTCTAAGAACTCTTCCCAGCTCACATTCTGGGATCTATGTGCTAAAAGCAACAATAGGAAGCATTTGAGCCAATCTTAGTAAAGTCCCTCTTGTGATGGAAGAACCCCACTGCGACAGTCAAGAAATACAGGCCCTCCCTCACTGACCCGGCAGCATAAATGGAAGAGATTGGGCCATCCTACACAAAGCTACAACCAACAGTGAGTTCCTACAGGCAGAACGATCAAGAAATGGAAAGCACAGAACAGACAGAAGCCCTGGGAAGTGAGCTCTGGGAGCAGAGAACAGGAGACCTGGTCAGTGTTCTCTTGTAAGGATCTGGGAATTCCTGCCAGAGCTGGGACAGGTTTCGGTGCTCCCTTGCCCAGCCCACAACAACCCACATTCCCTCTGGCTCACCTCTGGGTTGGGTCTCCCCAGAAATACTGAGGAACTGGCTTGGCTGACCCAGGACTATCTAGTCTAACAAAATATTTTAATTTCGCCCCACCTACCGCACCCATTTTGCCATTTGTTTTTAAACTTATAGTCTATTGGTGCTTTCTTTTTTTTTTTTTTATTGTTGGGGATTCATTGAAGGAACAAGAAACCAGATTACGCTGATTGCATTTGTTAGGTAAAGTCCATACACCAAGGCCCCACCCACCTCCCTCCCTCCTTCCCTCTCTTTGCTCTTCCTTTCCCCACCCCTTCCTTCTTCTTTCTCTCTCTGCTCTTCCCTTCCCCCAGCCCCACCATGTCCTTAATTGTTGGGTTTTTTTTTTGAGGCAGAGTCTCACTATGTCACCCTCTGTAGAGTTCTATGGCATCACTGCTCACAGCAACCTAAGATTCTTGGGCTTAAGCGATTCTCTTGCCTCAGCCTCCTAAATATATGGGACTACAGGCACCCACCACAATGCGTGGCTATTTTTTGTTGTAGTTGTCATTGTTGTTTAGCAGGCCTGGGCCGGGTTCAAACCCACCAGCCCCAGTGTATGTGGCCGGTGCCCTGACCACTGAGCTATGAGCACTGGGCCCTTTCTTTTTCCTTTAGGTGAACCGGGAAGGGTTGTGTTTCTACCACTTAGCCTAGAAGTCTGAATTCTGGAAAAGTGGGAGAAAGCATACTTGAAAGCCCCCTTTGTCCAGATCTAATTTGATTATACAACTTTATATTCTCAACCAAAATAGAAAAATAAAATAAGCCAAAACAAATATCAAATCTAAGACATGCCAATGCCTATATAATTCAGTTCATACAATGTCACAGCTGGAAGATTCAGATATCAACTGTTTTAACCCTCTCATTTTACTGATAGGGAGAATGGAGCCAGAGTAGTCCCCAGCTCAAAATTTCAACTCTATTCACTGAGTTAGTCAAGGGGGGAAAAAAATGTCAATTCTAATTGTTAGCAGAATCAAGTTTTAACAAAACATTTTTTTAAGCGAGATTATGACTCCTAATGTAGTGTGATTTTTTTTTTTATTCTACCATGCTGTCTCTTGGGAGATTGATTACTGGCCTGAAAAATAATTTTGTCAGAGCCATTGGCGTCTTTATGGGCAATAATCTCATCATTTAATTGGCACTTCATTTTTGCCTTCAGTAAAGTTCTTCCAAATTTGCTAAACTGGTTTCATTGCTTATGGGTATTGGGCCCTAAATTTGGACAGTCACATAAAGAAAGTCCTTTGCTTCATCGAGTCCCGGGACCCAGGAACTCATAGAATAAATCCAGGGTTAAATATCAAAAAGTTAGTAAAACTTTTGAATACACAGAGGTGCATTTTTCTGGGTTAGGAAAACAGTTTTTTTCTCAGATTCTTTTTTTTTTTTTTTTAATTTTTGGCCAGGCCAAGTTTGAACCCGCCACCTCAAGTATATGGGGCCAGCACCCTACTCCTTTGAGCCACAGGCGCCACCCTTTTTCTCAGATTGTTAAGGGAGTCCATGAATCCTCACCAAGTTGAGCTACTATCAAGTTCAATTTCCTTAAGTTAAGGGTGGGGAAACTGAGGTACTGAGAAGTAAATAAACTTGTCATGCTCACATGGAACAGAGTAAGGCCTGGAATTCAGATCTCTGCGTATTCTAGGTTTTTCCTCACTATACCAGGAGGCCTTTGTGTTGTATTCTGATCAGAGATGATTGTATTTCTCTCAGTTAACCTCCAACTGTCCTTTTCACTAGAAGAGGAATTCATTGAGGGAAGGAAGTATGCAAGGCTCAAAACAAATCCATGGGAACCTGTGAACAAGGGCTCCCTGCACATCTCCCGGAAGGAAGTCAGGATCACCACCCTGAAATTCTGTCAAGGATCCTATGACTCTCAGCTCCCTCACCTATGGGACCTCAGCTGGAGTTTCTGTCCTCCGCAGCCTGGTGCTCAATCCAACATCAGGTGGATTATTAAATGGTGTCATCATTGTCTTCTCTAGCCATGTCATACCAAATGCACACCAAAAAGAAACTCTTCTTACTGGAGAAGTGAGCTCCCTTGGAGAAGGTGAAGGAGTGAAGATAGATTTTTAAGGACATTTTAGAAAACTAAGTACTACATGGACTGAAACAGCCAATAGACAAAGGTAGCACCATGATAGGTCTAGTGTCTAACTCCACAGTAGTGACCTAGGCTGCTTTAAATTGTATTTAGGGGGATGTAGGATAGATTTCAAATCAACTCCAAAACACTCTTTATCTTTGTGAATATGTTGTTTTTATACATTATGGTATCCATACCTTTAAATGAACTGTCAAAAAAATTTTTTTAATCACAGAATTTTCAACTGCCTATTAGGTTCATTTTTTAAACTATTAATTTTATATAAAACTCCTATGATCCTTGGTGTAGAAAGAGTATTCAAGATTATTGTATCTCTAATTTTCCGATATCATAGAAAGAAGTTAAAGCTCCATGACTAAGAATAATAAATCAAGAAATGGCAGCGAGTAAAAGATCTCTGGAGTACCCAGGGGAAACTGATAATGTAGTTTACCTTTAGCAAAGGGAACTGGGCGACTTGTGTCAAGGAAGGCAGAATTTCACTGCACATCTTTTAGTTCTTTTGAATTTGAATCATGTATTATTTAATTAAAACATTAATAAATGAAAAGGGAAAGAAATATATACTGTACATATACGATTGAAAATGTCAAAAATAAAGCTGGGTGTGGTGGCTCACACCTGTAATCCTAGCATCTTGGGAGGTGGAGGACAGTGGATTGCTTGAGCTCCAGTGTTTGAGACCAGCCTGAACAAGAGTAAGACCCTGTCTCTACTTAGACTAGAAAAAGAACTAGCCAGGCATTGTGGCAAGTGCCTGTAGTCCTAGCTACTCAGGAGACTGAGGCAAGAGGATCACTTGAGTCCAAGAGTTTGAGGTTGCTGACAGCTATAACTCCATGGCACCAGGGCAACAAAGTGAGGCTCTGTCTCAAAGGAATAAATAAATGTTAAAAATAGGAAAATATGTTACTTAAACATATGATAAATGTCCAGAAGAAACAACTAAAACTGGTTGAGGTGGGTGGCGCTTATGGCTCAGTGAGTAGGGTGCTGGCCCTATATACCAAGGTCGGCAGGTTCAAACCCGGCCCCAGCCAAACTGCAAAAACAACAACAAAAAAAATAGTTGGGCGTTGTGGCAGGTGCCTATAGTCCCAGCTACACAGGAAGCTAAGGCAGGAGAATCGCCTAAGCCCAAGAGCTAGAAGTTGCTGTGAGCTGTGACGCCATAGTATTCTATTGAGGGTGACAAAGTGAGACTCTGTCTCAAAAAAATAAAAAGTAAAAAATTGAGCCCTTAAAATAAACAAATTAATTAATTAAACTGGTTGAGAGTGAGGGTTAGTCAAATCGCCCTTCTGTACTATTCCATTTTAAACTATCAGCATAAATTAACTTGACAAATTATAAAACTAGTGTTTAAAAAAGAAAAGAAAGGACAAGTTACCTCTAGCCAATTCCTTTTACAAGAAAAGAAATTGAAGGGTGGTGCTTATGGCTCAAAGGAGTAGGGTGCCCGCCCCATATACCAGAGGTGGTGGGTTCAAACCCGGCCCAGCCAAAAAGAAAAAAAAACTTCAAAAAAAATAATAATAAAATAAAAAATAGAAACTTAAAAAAAAAACAACAAAGAAAAGAAACTGAGGCCCCAAGATGGAAGAGCTGACAGCCTCCAGAGGTGACGGAGTATAGATAAAGCATCTGAGTTACCGCGTTATGAGGCCAGAGCTTTGTTTAACCTGGACAGGGACACTCGGAGTGGCTGGTGTGTAAATGCTTTTTAATTATTATTGTTATTGTTGTTATTATCATATTAAGACAGTTTAGAATATTTGAACAAAATTGACCGGTCCTCACTCTGATCCTCTGTACTAATCATCTTACCCTTTTTTATTCATTCAATTACAAGCAAATTGACAGGAGGCATTTATATGAGGCAGCTTAAACCCCAGCTAATGGAGTGCCTAATGACTAATTGATCAGATCCCAACCCAGAGAGCAGCTCTGAGTGGCCTAAAGGAATTTATGCAATTAGTTTAGGTTTGGTCGAAATTGAGTGCATATGAAAGTAAGCTTTTTATGGTCTTGATTTATGAGGGCTGGACATTAACTGTATCTGGCGAGAGGTGAGCCGCCCAGCAAAGCCTCAGGCACTGGTGGGCTCCGTCGCAGGCAGGATGTTAGGATTCGGAGCGGGGCTGACGTGTGTCTTGGGAGGGAGGTGAAAGAAAGTGGAGGAAAAGAAGATGGTGGGACTGGAGACTCAGTCAGAGACGCCCAGAAATTACGGTGGTGCCCCTCCTTATGTAATTCAAACCAAAAACAATCTTATATACTAAATATGTACAAAGGAGTCCAACAAATATGGTGTTCCCCAGGATGAACACTGGAATTTGTGGGTGTGCAATCCTAAAAATTAAAATTAAATATTAAATTAAAGTACATAAACAGAACATACGCAGAGTGCTGTTTCCAACCCAGTTTGCCTCCACTGCCGGGCAAGGCTGCGCGGGGCTGAACTGAGGAATGGGGCAGAGCGCGGACGATACTCTGTGCGCTGGGGACGGGAAGCCGCGGGTGAGGCGGGCTCCCCGGGAGGATCCAGGGTTCTGCAGCCAGGCAGGTTCTCCCCCCGCCACCGCTCCTCTGCAGCGCAGGGGACTCCCCAGGCCCAGACGCGGAGGGGAAGGCCCCTCGGGAGGCGCCCGGAGGAGGCCGCGAACCCTGACCCAGTCGGAGAGCCCCGGGAGCCAGGCTGGTGCGGAAGCGCCGTCGGGGGATGGAGGGAAACCTGACCTGATCGGAAAAGAGCGATCGAAGGGAAGGCTAATTTGTCCGCCGGGGTCCTGGTCGGCTCCGCCTGCTCGCCGGGGCGGGGTTACCGCGGGGGCCCAGCTGCTCCGGGGAAGAGACGCAAGGCGGGGGCGGGGGAAGAGGTTTTCTGTGCGCTCCGGAACGTGCCCCACCTCGCTCTTTTACTAGCAGGTACGAGTTTCTCGCTGGCGAGGTTGGACCCAGGGTAGGAGCAGGATGAGTGAGAAACGAGTGAACACACGAACACAGACAGGGCCAGAGACGTGAGACAGGTCAGAGGAGAGGAGTGCCCCAAACCTGATGAGGACAGCCGCCATTCCCGGCTCCCACCGCCGCCTCCGCTCATGCAGCCAAATCTGAGGCCAACCTGTGGCCCCTGCTCCGCCCTCACCCCCAGGTGGCCCGCTTCCCTACCCCTGGCTGGGTTGGGTCTCACCTGGGAGTGGAAGAAGCAAAGAAAATGGACATCAGCCAGATCTCTCCCCTGAATTGCTGTGTTCACCACTATGGCCAAATTATAAAAGCCCTCCGTGCCTCCATGTTCTCATCTTTAAAATGGGATTTAAAGTTGTACCTATCTATGGTGTAGCTTAGGAATTAATAAATTAATGCACATAAAGAGTTGGTAACAGTCCCTGGCATATAGGAATCCTTCTGCACGTTTTAGATATCATTATTCATTTATTCAATAAACACGAGTGGACCGCTCACCCTGTATGAGGGCGTGTGCGCGTTGGGTTCAGAGCGGCAGGATACACTGGGAGGCCTTGCTCACCCAGAGCACATTAACAGCTAAATACAGAGACAAGGTACTAGGTAGGTCTAGGACAGAAGGAAAAGGGGTGGCGTGAGGGCTGACTGGGGAAGAGCTATTTTATGTAGAAGAAACCAGCTAAATCTCTGATCGCTGGGCCTCAGTCTCTCAGTCAGTAGAAACCGTGTTCCGTCTTTCTAGTGCCAGGGCCAAAAGGTGAGAGCAGGGCGGGGTAGGGGCAGCGGGGGCCCAACCCCTTTATCCCCGCCTCCTTCCACCCTTAAATCACTGCCCCTCTTTAGGAGACAGTGCAATTCTAAGAAGTCTCAACAGCCCCCACTGCCGCCACCCCCCTCTCCAACAAATGCTATGTGTTTCTTGGATTCCAATAGAGAGGAAGTCTCAGGTTCAAGGACCCACTGACTGGGGCCCCAGCTTCTCTGTGGGACTCTCCTGGAGAGCAATTTCGTGGCCTCTTCCAGAGCCTGGACACCCAGTGTGCAGAGCACTTTTGTCCTCACTGCTGACCACCATGCATCAAGCAGATAGACACTGCTAACCTCATTTACAGATGACTAGACTGTGGCTCACATAGGGAAAATTTTGATCCCGCCTGACTGCAAGCCCTAAACTCATCTGGGAACACTGCCTCTCACTTTTTTGAATAGAAAGAATGTTTTCAAACAACTAAATACCTGCTAATGCCTACTGTGTGTCAGGCCCTGGCCTTACATGATCTTGGTGAATCATCAGAGCAATCATGAGAGTCTTTTTTCCAGTTTTACAGATCAGGGCACCTTGGGTTAGAGCATCGAGGTCACTCACTCAAGGTGATGGAGCAGTTATTCCATCCCAGGTCTGTCCCTCCAGAGCTGGAGCTATTATATTTCTATTTCAGCAGGAAAGTAATAAAACCCAAGCCCAAAAGCAGGCCAAGAGGGGGTCAGGCACACAGGGCAGGGTAGAGGTCACCCCCTGGTCTTTTTCCTTGACTTTTCCTCTGGGTTCCAAGGGCCCATGTTACACAGCAGCCCCAGCTTTATACATTCCCATTACTACAGGGTGAAGACCAACCTCTTCTATCTAAACAGGAAGGAAACTGACCAACTTTGAATGGAAGTTCATGATACAGACCACCACCTTAACCCTGACCTCTCTCCTAGAGATGCTCACCTACACTGATGGTCTTGTTCTTCCCTGCAGTCCCTAGAATCCAGGGGGGATTAGGCTGAAAACATGCTTTCATTTTGCAAAACAAAAACCATATTCATTTCTTAAACAGATACCTAGTGTCTGCCACTCTGGGCCAGACCCTGAGCTGAGCTCTGGGCATGAAATAGTGAACAAAACTAACACCACCTTAGGCACAGAAAGAGAAAGCCACTGGCCAGAGATCACACAGCTCAGAAGCCTCTAAATTCTATCTGCCAGGGCTTCAGCCAAGCACAGCAAGCCCTAGTTTGAGCCAAGCAGGGCTCAAAGGCCCAACCTTAGGTGGGTTGGCGCAGCTTTCCCCGCAAACAGCCCAAAATACTGACCTCCATTTCTATTGGTACAGTGAAAGAAACTCGCAACTAAGGGAGTCTTGGACAGTGAGTGTTGCAAGCTAGCAGGATTAAGAAAAGAAACCTGCTCCAGGTGCTGTTGGCATACACCTTCAATTACTTTTCAAAATACATTTGGGAACGTTTAATAGCCCTCGGCGGAGGCTGAGAGGTGATGTGACTTGCCCAAGGTCACACGGTTTAGGAAGAAGTCTACGGAGGAGGCAAACTAGGCCTATGTAAACTCCAAACCTTCTGGTACTTCCCACCCCTCCAGAGGTCTGTGCCTCCTCCGGGCAAGTGGCAGAGGCAAGGACACAATTCCGGGGAAACCACATCTCCGATTGCTTCCTGAGCTGGAGGGAGGACAGAAACCGTGGCGCCGGCGGGCGCACTAGGGATGAGGGAGAGAGTGTAGCGCTTCGCAGACCGGCTGGCGGCTCCCTCCTGCAGGTAGAAACTGATTAAAATACTCGTGCGCGACCGAACCTTTGGCGCCCGAAGGGGCCAAGGCACAGAGACGCAAGTGGTTCTGGAAAACTGGTGCATCCGGACGGTGCAACTCCTTTCTTCCTCTCCAAAAGTCTCCCAAACTTTTACAGTTGTTAATTAAAAAAAAAAAAAACCTCAATAAATAACAGCAGTGAACTTTTTGAAAAGGGAATGGAGGCAGATATCGCGTTCTTTCCTGGGCCAGAAAATGCGAAGGCTCTTACCTGCAGGGAACCTCGCAGCCCGAAAAGGCGCTTCACTTCGGCGCGGGACGCTCGCTAGCGGCCACCTCCTCTGCAGCCCGGCTGGGCTCCGGCCCTGTGTTTTATACCACTATAGGCGATTAATATTGCATCAGCCGTATTTTAAATTTTCAAAACCCACAATATAATGTAATGGCATAAGGGCATTTATTATTAAAGGACACCCAATGGAGAGGGAGGTAGAGGAATCGCTGGGGCTGTTGCACACGATGGGGGCGAGGGGCTGAGGCCTCGAGAGCTGGGGGTGATCCACAAGTTCGCTTTTACCGTGGAGGAGGGGCGCGCTGCCAGGAAGGGAAACCTACTCTGCTCCGGATTTTGGGGTGGGGTCTGATGGCCTGGAGCTCTTTGAGGAAGCAGCCAGTGAATGTGCAGATGAATCCCAGACGTGGGGCATTAATTTTTAAGTCAGGAAAGTGTTCCTATGGTTCACAAGTAAGAAGATTTTCTTCCCGTTTTAGAGGGAGCAGAAAGCGAAAAGTACTGGCATCTGTTGAGTACCTACTATGCGCAGGGCACTATGCTAGGTGTTTTGCGGCAGCTTGATCAGTCCCCCCACAGAGAAGCCAAGAGAGTCCATAGAGTGACAATTCCAAGCAGATTTCTGGAGAGACACCAAAGGGGCCCCAAAATGCTCGCAGGGAGCACTTTGCTCCCTCTTTGCCTCTATCCCCTCACCTCCTCCCCAGCCACCTAAATTTTTTTTAAAAAATTGTTTCCTTTTAAGCCCAAGAACTACTAGATGCCTTAAATAAACAGTCTTATCTGGCCCTGACAGTAACCCTAAGAGCTAAGCATTAACACCTCCATTCTGCAGACAAGCCATCTTTAGAGGAGGCTTAGACAACTTAAAAAAAAAAAAAAAGCCTCAGGATAGTTCAGCCAAGTGAAGTGGAGTCACTGGGGCTTGAATCCTCAACAGTCAGGCTTCAAAGTTTGCTATCAGCGTCAGGCTGAGGAACAGAGTCTGGTAAATATGGCACTCAGGGAACCGTGGAGGAAAGTGCCCCAAAACCCTGAGGTTCAGAGACCAGGGCTGGATCTCCCCGGAGGAGATCTGAGTGAGAGGGGAGAGTGCCTGCAAAGATGAGATGGCTGGGGGCTGGCTGGCAGGAAGTGACAGCCTAGTCCTTTGGGGCTCTCATTTGTTAAAGATCATTTCCAAGACTAGTTAGTACCCCTCAGCCTTTGAAAAAGAAAACCACTGCAATTCGGGTTGAAAAATAAAGCATTTATTTAAGAAATTAATTCAAGGGGTAAAGAGAAAAGAATCTTTAATATTTTATTTGTATCTATTTGGAGAATGAAACCAAAGGTCACACGGCAACACGCAAACTCCATAAAGCAACAAAAAAATAAAATACGACTGGACCAGAGGAGCAGGGGGGAGAAGTGTCCGGGCCACCAGTTTTGCTCCTTTTCTGGAGCACACCTGTAAGTGAACTGCCACTGAGAGACACTCACACAAAGGGAATGGAAAGAAGGGGAGTTAAATAAAGAATAGAAGTTAACAATGCTAATAACGACAATAATAATAAAAGGCCAACGAGGTTAGATGTGTTGGAAGGACTTGCATATGATGTGGAGAAGTTACGGTCACTTTGGAGCAGCCGGCTCTACTCTCAGCTGGCAATCTGGCAAAAGCAGCGAGCGGGATCGGGGAGTCCTCAGCAGGTGCGGAACACGACCCACCCCTGCTCTCCAGCGAGCCGCAATTACCTCTCAAATGCCAGCAGGTCCCGAAGGATGACCAGGGCTGGTGTGGTACTACAATCCCAGCGTTTTCAGTCCCCAGACTGGGCTCACCTTTTCTAGAGCTCCACCTACCACAGAGAATAAGAGATGGAAGTCTGAAACTCCCCACACTTTCCCTGAACCTAATATTCATGCTACCTTACGAGAACTTACAGCAAACCAAAGGATAAGAAGGGTAGAATGTAAGCAAGGAAGGGAGCATAAGGCTATCCTTTGGAAACATACGTGTATTTTATATACTCTAATAAATCTCCAGCACATGTTTGTGTCCCATTTCGATATTCTAAACTTTGTATTATTTATCACTTCCTTTCCATCCCTTTACCCTGCGCTTAGTAAAGTGCGCTTTTCCCCTAGCTTCGGGCGGTCGGGCCAATTCACCATTTTCTGCTTCGCAGCTTCTGTCCCCAGGTGGAGCCGTTCAGCGGTCCAGGGCAGATTTCAGCACCACGGACAGCGCACGTTCCTCCTGGCCCACCCTTCTTGAATTTTTTCCGAGTGCCAAAACGTTTTTGGTGGGGTTAGAAAAGAAAGAGAAAAGGAAGACCGGGAGGCCACCTGGCAGGATAAAGGGGAAAGTCTGTGCCTTCGTGGGGGGAGAGCCTAACCTGCCCGGAAGCGCCTTGAAGTTCCCCATGACAGTCCCCACAACCCGGGGGTGGGGGGATGCGCACTAGGCCTCCCAGCTCCCAGCGCCGCTCCCCACCGCAGTCAGTGGACAGCCGAGTATTTCATTCGTTTCTGTTTCTGTCTCTGGTTGCAAAACCAGACCCTCACCACGTTCTTTTTAAGGTCCAGTTTCTCAGCGATGGCCGCGATCTTCTCGGATGAAGGACGTGGCTGGATGGCGAAATAGGCCTCGAGTGAGCGTTTCTCCGGCGCAGCAATGGACGTACGTTTGCGCTTCCGCTCGCTGCCGTTGAAGAGCTCAGGCTTGCTGTTCTTCTCACGATAGGCAGCCTCAGCCTCCTCCAGCCAAGCCTGGAGCACCGGCTTGAGCGCGATCATGTTGTTGTGAGAGAGAGTAAGAGACTCGAACCTACAGATGGTGCTCTGACTGAGCGAGCCCACGCCAGGGATCTTGAGATTGGCTAGAGCTGCACCCACGTCCGCCTGGGTCACCCCCAGCTTGATGCGCCGCTGCTTGAAGCGCTCGGCGAAGGCCTCTAGCTCGCGCGGGTCTGACTCCACGTCGCTGAGGCACGCGGGCATGGCGCTGTGCGGAGCCACGGCATGCGGGTGACTCATGCCCATGGCCTGGTGCAGGTGGCCCATGGCGCCCAGGTGGTGTGGATGGATCTGTGCGGGCATCACGGAGTGCTCCGGGGCGCCCAGGCCGCTCACGCTCAGCGTGGGCGAGATGTGCTCCAGCAGGTCGCCTTCGAGGCCCTGGTGCACGGCGTGGTGCGGGTGCGAGGTGAGCGCGGCCGGGTGGGAGATAGGCACGGTGGACGAAGTGGACGTGCAGGGCACGCTGCTCATGGTATGGTAGGTGGCGTCGGGCTTGAACGGATGGTTCTTGCCGTGGGAGACGATATCCACCGCCGCCAGAGCTTCGGCGCGTGCCAGCAGGCTCTCATCAAAGCTTCCAAATATATTACCCTGCAGCTGCAAGCGAGAAGGCGCACAGCACGGTCAGTGGGGAATACTGTCAACTCAGGATTAAAACACATTTTCAAGCAACGGAGATGCCTCTCCTCAAAGCCCAGGTCATAAAAATTAATACGGAGGCAGCAGCTCTGCTGGAACAGACGTGTGGATCAGAGACATGAATGAGAGCGCGCGCCTGGAGAGAGCACGGGGGAGACCAGGAGAGGGGTTCAGACAGCGGCGATTGTTCTGGGCGGCATGAAAAAAACATGAAGCTAGTGCCTGTCAAAAAATGTGCCTTAGAGCGGTAATTATGCTCCACTACGTACCTGCGGGGCTGGGAGACAGACTCGGCGCATGGCCTCGGAGCCGGAGTGCAGGCTGGAGAATTTGGGTTCTTGCAGCACCGGGTGCATGCCGAAAGGCTGCTTGGCGTTCATGGCCATCATCTTCGCGCGCCTGGCAGGGTGGCAGCGGGGGACATGGAATCAGGGTTGTCTCGCTAGCTTGCTGCGCTCCAAGTGAGCGCCGCTCAGCGCCCGCGCTCCCCTCGCGCTCTCGCTTGCTGCCTCCCCTCTCCCCCACCTGCTTCTTCACTCGTCTTACAAGTAGCCTGCCAGGAAGGGCCCGGGCGCGCGCAGGCGTGCTCACGCGCTCGGGGCTCGCAGGGGCGGCCCGGGAGGCGAGGCGAGACAGCAGCTCGCCGCGCGCCTTTCTGCGCCCGCGGCGGCCGCCCCCTCCTCGACATTTATACCCGGGCCCGGCCTGGCCTCTTCCAGTCCGCCCCGCCCCGCCTGGCTCCACTCCTCCAGACCTTCAGGGTTCTTTCTTCTTCGTAGACTTTTTTTCCTCCTGAAATCCCAAACCTCCTGCCCTGTCCCAACTCGAACTGAAGGGATCGAAAGGTAGCCTTGTACTGAGCCCAAGCAGGAACTTGACTCTACTGTAAATCCCCTCCCCCCCCACACACACACTCTCTCTCTCTCTCTCTCTCTGGCCCCTTCGGCCGGCTGCCGCCAAATTGTCCATTTCCAGGGAGCTGCTGGCCCCACGCCTGAGCCGTCCACCAGAGTCTGGCCCCATAGTGCAGCGAGCAGGCGCCTCCAAACGCCCAGACGGGCCCCAGGGAGGGTGAGGGGCTGCCAGAATGAGCCCCTGATGACGCCCTCCTAGCCCAACCTCCCGCCAGGATGGGAGAAGGGGCATTAACTGCCTTCCCGGTCCAGGAGTGGCTTCCTCCCCACGCTCGCCTTTCTTGCTTTCATCTGAGAAACACCACAGGTCCACTCTCCCTTTCTCAACCTTCCAGTCTAAGTGAGCTTACTGAGTAGTTTAGATTAGTTTGTGACAGTTCAGGATGGAGCCTTGGATCTGGAGAGTCAGTCGGTGCACTTCAGCTGGGCAGCCTCACTCTGCATAAACATACCTACCATCCATGCGCTCCTAAGAAGTGCTAGACAGTTAGGCAACTAGCTCATGGGACCCTCACACCTGACCCGTGGAGTATGCGCTGTTACCCAGTTTTACAGATGAGGACAAGGGTCGGAGGGGTTATGTGACAGCTCAAGGCCACATAGGAGTTTGGGAGCAGAGCCATTCACTCCTTGCTCCAGTTGTCCATCTCACAGATAGTTGCTCATGGCTCTAAGCCAGGCTCCATGTCTGACTTCCAGGGCTCTTACCCGCTTAGCCTCCTGGTCTTCCTTCCCGAACTTTCCGAACTTGAGAGCCCGGGCTGAGTACTCCTATTCCTTACCCTTTTTTTCCCTCTTCTTCCCTCTTCTTTCCTCTCCTTCCCCCCACTCCTCCCCCCCACAACCCCCACACTAGTAAACATGGTGAATAATGAATGGGGAATCCTGGGATCGCAGCTACACTGCATTAACTCGGTTGGGAGAAAAAACCCATGGGCCCAGCTGTGCTCTCCATGCCACCGCCTTGGGGGCAGAGGTCTTAGGGATTTAGCAATGTCGCCAAGCCTTCCAGGTCAAGCGTGGGGGAGGGTGCTGAGGGATGCCCTTGGATTTCCCAGAATCTTCATGCAATGAAAGGCCAAGGTGGTGGGAAGGACCACCCTTGGCCTAAGAGGAAGCCCCAAGTAGACCCAGGCTTCCTGCTTACCTCACGGCCCTCCACTCACCTCTCTTTCAGTCTGAGCCTGGCCCTGCACTTGATCCCGCTCTGAGACTGGGGAAAAGGACTCAGTTCAGGTGCGGAGGCCAAGCGCAGCTCTTTCATTAAACCTCTCCGAGCCTTACCAACCGTGAGACCCTGTCATCACCTTAACCATGAGACGATCTCACCGTATCTGTATAGCAGTATTCTCATCTGTAAAGCAGGGGTAATAGTTTCTTTCCCACTGATTGCTGTGAGGAGCGTCCTGAGATAAGCACTTGGCACAGTGCCTGGCACATTGAAATCACAGAATAAATGTTCTTCTCTTCTTCCTCATCTTAAAAAAAAAGTGTTTAGGAGTGGGAATGGCCTGAGCCATCTCCCTGGAAAATAGTTTGTCTGCAGGTGCACAACCATGGTTTCTTCATCTCCGTTCATCCAACACTTGTTTTGTGTCAGATTTCATATGGAAGGCTAGGACACAGACGTGAACCGTATTGCATCACTACCTTCAAGGAGCCACCAATCTAAAACCCACAGCAGAAGATTGACTGTAAACTTGGCAATGCAGTGCAGAAAATACAGATTCATGAACAAGGCACAGAGCAAGGGTGGTGGGATTCCTGAAATGCAGAATATACATCAGAATGTGGGCTTCAGGAAGGTTGTGTTTTGGTCTGCATTCTGACACTTAGTCAGAATGCTGGCTGGGTTCCTCTTTACCTACAAGAAGTTTAACCATCTGGACAAGATGATTGCTAAGTACTTCCAGCTTTAACAAATGACTTCCATTCTGGTTAATTTGAATGAAACACATTTTCAGCAAATCAGAAACTTTTCTCCAGGGAGCCTCAACTCCCCCTGAAGCTAAATGTAAGCATTGCTTTGTCACTCACCAGCATTTAGTACCGCTCAGTCTTGTTTTCTGCTCAACACTAGAACCCCAAAGGGAAAGCAGAAATGGGAAGTGGGGATACTGGAACTGCATCTTGCTGGGCCTCAGGATGCCCTGAGACCCACACTCACTCCATAATATCCTGGTTGTCTGTAAAGCCAAACCCCCAGAAACTGGGAGACAAAGGCTCAGCAACATCCATCTTCTTTCCTGCTCTGTCCCCTTAGGGGCCTGGGAGATATTGGCCAGGGTTAAGGTCATGCCAGGGTCAGATAGTAGAAAACCAACTGGCCCTCTTAAGCCTCTAAAGTCAACCTTCCCCTCACCAGCTCCTACTCTAGCATCCCCAGGTATGAGGATCACAAATTTTAGAAAACATTTATGCCTGGTCCCCTATGTACCCTGAGTTTTTCCCATCCACTCCTCTAAGAAGGTCTAGTAGCAGCTCTAGGCAGCACCAGTAGGATGACATCCATCCTTAAGGACCAATGTTTTTGAGAAGGCTCTGGAAATAACAGATTGGAAAAGACAAGAGGGGAAAGACCACACAGAAAGCAACTGAGGAGGAGAGTCTTAGAAAACAGTTGATAACAGCTTGTATTCTTTCCAGGATTTGCAAACTTAAATCCTGTCCAGGGGCAAATCTAGTAAAATAAGTTAGAAACGCCAGCTGGTGAACAAAAGGAAGATTGGAATGATGATAAACTGGAGAGTACAAGCCTCCTCCCATGATATTAAATTACAATTTAAACATACACACACATACACACCAGTGGGACAAACAAAATCTGAGTGTCCAATCAGAACCACAGAGCTTTTGTGCAAGTGACACAAACAGGCTCATCTTCATCATTCTGCAAGCATTTTCAAAATGCAGCTGGGTCTTGTGGTAGCTCCTGCATTTATAAAGGAAACTACTTCAAGATCTCAGTCTGTCAGGGACAGGGACACAGAACTGCAGCATAGAATGCTAAGCTAAGTGCTCCATCCTTTAGAAGGACTAAACTTGTAGAGATGCAAAGGCTGAGGGGTAGAGGCAGAGGCATTTGGGGGCCAATGGATCTCAGCTTTTTAACATGAGTAGGAATCATCCACAGCCTCTTAAAATACAACACCCCAGGCCTATATGCAAAGATCTTGACTACCAAAACTTGCTCTGGATGTTTGTCTTCTGTCTCATTATCATTATTATTGTTACCATTATTTTTTAAAACTCTGTCCTAATTATGTAAGTTTCACAGAGACTCGGAGTTTTCCTTTGAGTGCCCAGCATTTTTGCATCTTCCTTTATTATCTCTTACTAAGGACATGGTATTAAAAAAAGAAGAAGAAAGAACATGATATTTTGTGGTCTCTACTCCTTAAAGAACTCTGAGACTTTTTTTGAGGGTGAATCTTCAGTCTCCAGTGCTCATGTCTGCAGACCAGACACCATATAGGAGCTTAGTATACTTTGTGTTGCATGCATTCATGAACAACGTCCTCCGTAAGACTCTTGCTTCTGATGGTGGTGACAACAACAAGAGCCATTTATGGAGTAGTTCTTGTGTACAGCACTCTGAGCCAAGTGCTTTAAAAATACTATGCACTCCATCTCCACATCAAGGCTATGATGTTGATATTATTATCTTCACTTTACAGATGAGGAAATTGAGGCAAAGAAAGATTAAGGAGATTGCCCAAGGCCACACAGTGGTGAGAGGAGGATGGAAACCCAGATTCATCTGGCTCTTGACCTCATACTCTTAACTAACATCCTGGCATCCTGGGCAGGCACCGGTTACCTGCCACCCAAGCCCACGGGCTGAGGGAATGGGGTGAGCAGGTTTTACTTCTCACTTCTAGAGGCTCAGAGACTGGCCAGGTTCCAATTCTGCTTCCGCACAGGCAGCACTTGGAGAACCCAGGACTCCCCTCAACCACCTTCGTTCCTCTCAAGCCCCACCTAGGAGAGTTGGGGAGGAGGCAGGGAGGGTGGAATGGGAGATGGCTCCGATAGGGAAGCCCGAACTCAAGATGCCATAGTGTGGGAGGCAGCTGGCGGGGCTGCCTGGCCAGGCGTCCCCAGCCACCCGCCTCACCTCCCTCTTCCTTTCTCTCTTCTCCTTTCACAAACTTCTCACATGTACTCGCCGCCTGCGCAGCTGCTGCGGACTCGCCTGTCGGCCGCTGCCTGGCATTGTCTGCGAGGGCTCTGATGATCCGAGACGCCCAGAGGGACTCTGGGGCCGAGGCTGAAGGCCGAGCACCCCTGAGGAGTCGGCACGCGCCGGGGGCCCCGCCGTGAATAGAGCGCTGGAACTCCTGCGGTGGGACGGGGGCAGGCGCTTGCCCCCTCCTGGCCTCAGTTTCCCCTTTTGAAGACTGGGCGGACCGCACCAAGGGATCTCTGAGAGTTACGTTCTTTCACTGAACATGTATTTATAGAGCACCTACTATCATATTGGACAGTCACCTGACAGGAGATAGAAATTTAGCTCCAGACACGACAGCCCACCACCCTCAAGAAGCTGAGGCTTCTGCAGATGGTAAGGAATAAGAAAGATAGCCACAAATAGTGATCATTGCTACCAAGAAAATGAATCAGTGATGGAATAGAGACTATATGGGCAGAAAAGGAAGAAGTGACCTTTCAGCCAAGGCCTGGAGGATAAAATGGAAGACAAAAGGGACAGCAAGGGCAAATAACCTGTGGTGGGAGCACACTTGGGGGTCCAAGCAAGAGCTAGTAAGAGAAGACTTGGGTGGCTGGAGCCTGGTGAGCAAAGTGGGGTTGGTGGAGATGAGGCTGCCAAGGAGCTACATCCTGCAGAAAGGTAGGATCATCTCGACAAGAGTGGGGAGGCCTCAGCTGGATTTAAGCAGGAACATGATGGAGTCTGAGGTCTACTTTCACAGGAGCTTTCTGGTAGATGTGCAGAAATTGGGTCACAGAGGTCCAAAGTGGAAGAGAGGGGTTCCTAAGTATGCTGGGTCTAGTCCTCTGCTTCATGGAGGATCAGGGTCAATAGTTTAGATCCAAGGGGCTGGGCGTGGTGGCTCACACCTGTAGTCCTAGCACTCTGAGAGGCCGAGGCCGGTAGATTGCTTGAGCTCACGAGTTCGAGACCAGCCTGAGCAAAAGCAAGACCCCATCTCTACTAAAATAGAAAAACTGAGTCAAGAGGATCGCTTGAGCCCGAGTTGCAGGTTGCTGTGAGCTATGATGCCATGACACTCTACCCAGGGCAACAGCTTGAGACTCTGTCTCAAAAAAAAAGAAAAAACAGTTTGGCTCCAAGGTGTCATTGCCCAGGAGACTCTAACAACATCCCACATTGAGTTATTGGCTTTTTGAACTCCCCATTCTACCGATAGGTCCTATTGTACCTTCATCTTTGAGCTCTAGACTTGAAAACATGTCATCAGCATCATCACTAGATCTGTGCTATCTGACCTCAATTATCACAAAATTCTCTCCCAGGCAAATGAGGACTGGTTGTGCCTTCGTCTTCTCCAGTTCATAGGCATCCGAGAGTTCAAAGTCATGAGGTCAGTCCCCATGCAAACTAATTGGTATCCATCTCTTCCATGGCCAAAGATTTGGGCTATTTCTCTTACTGAGCCAGCTTGGATGTGAAGAGGCAACGAGGGGTGGTGGATGGAGCATAGGAGCTCTGGATCCAAGTATGGACATGCGGCTAACTTGCTGTGTGACCCTAGACAAGTCACTCACGGGCTCATCACTACAAGAATACTAGGGAGATGGGCTCCCCAGACCCTTTTAATGGAGATATGTCAGGGCTCTAAGTGTGGATCTGGGGGAAAGGATGGAGGCCAAATCTATCACCATAAATGCAAATCAAGCTCTGATGGTTCAACAAAGTTCTCTGCAAGCAGAACTCTGTTGTACTGTGGATTCATCAAAAACTTACTGAGCACCTCCTCCATGCCCACCAGCACATGCTAGGTCTGGCCATCCAGTGCTGAACAAGGTCCACATGATTTCTGGTTCAAGAAATCTGGAGTCTACTGTTGTCTTATTCAGCCTTCATAATAACTCCCTGGAAGGGGGCATTAGCCCCTCACCCTTTCTCTATAGATACAAAATCTGAAGCTCAGTGAGGTGAAGTGACGTGTCTACCAGCACACAGCTCCTTGCTTCTTGTGTTTATTTAGGCTCTGTGCGTTATGTCAGTTAATCCTCATGACACCATATCTATCAAAGAACTGAGGCTCAGAGAAGTTAAGTATATTCCTCAAAGTCACACAGGCATGAGTGGCAGAGATAGGATTTGAGCTCAGGTCTGCTGCCCACAGGCTTACCCCACCACTAACTAGGCAGCCTCCCAGAAAAGAAGGTAAAACTTCCCATCACTTGTTTACTTCCCCCTAGGCCCTGGACTCAGAAAGGAAAAGCAGAGCCATTAACCAGCCTCTGTAAAAATTTTTAAAAGAAGAAGAAAAAGAAAGATAGAAAAGAAAAGGAAAGAGAGGAAACAAGCGAAGGCTTTGCTCCCATCAGGGGGGAAATCGGCGTCTTGTCGCCTAGCTCCATGCCCTGATTTATGATAAAAAATTTAGAGGAAATCATTTATATTTTAAAGGATCTAAATAGCTGCATGAAAGTTTTATCTAAAGTGCCACTGTATTTATAGGCAGTTCTTCCATGCTGGAGGTAATTAATAGATGTATAAATCGCAGGGCTCCAGGCTCTCCTGCCTGCCTGGCTGGATGGTGGTGTGGGCCTTGGCACTTGGGGATGGCCCAGGAAGGGGAAGACAGCAGCAAAGAGATCTGCACCACAGCTCACCCACACAACCCCTCCTTCCCGGGTTTGGGAAGTCTTTGCTAGCGGTCCTAGGGTTTATTCACATTAGACTGGAGGACAAAATACATCTCCATTTCCCCACTGCTCAACTTCTAGTCTCTTTCAAGAGTTATCAAAAGATAGTCCAAAAGGCCAGCCCCCCTTCTTCTGCCCCAGCCCTCTTCCAGTGCCAGGGAATTTAGTGCGTCACACTGGCTATCAGCTTTATAATTCCGGAAGTCCTCTTAAATGAAATCCTGGGCTCCCTCCACCCCCTACCCCAACTTTAGCCAGAGGCTCATTTCTCTCTCTGCGCCCCCAGTTCAAGATGCCAGGAGCTTGTTTTGGAAAAGGGAGCCCAATGTGGGAGGCTGACAGTTCTCAGCTTACTTTAATTACGGCTGTGAAATATTGATGGTTTTGGCTCTCTGTGTGGCTGCCACACCTTAACGAGCGCAGAGAGAAGCCCAGGGACGAACAAGTTAAGGAAGGCCAGATGGTTTCCCTTCAGAAAAGCCATATAGACTGACGGAGGTGTCACTGCCCGAGATCTTCACGGAGCCCTAAATAATTAATGGGTCTCCTGAATTTGTAAAGGAAAAAAAATACATAAAATTGGAACTAGCAGTGATGACTCATTTGTGGTTGAACCTTTGGGAATGGTGGGAGGGTGTGTTCATCTCGAGAGCTAGGGGTGGAGAAGCTAGGGGACAGAGAGCAGCCATGCTGAGTCTCCTCCTTGACTGGGTTCCTTCCAGGAGGCCACGTTGAGCAGCTTTTTCAGTCAGGATGTGGAGCAGGTAGAACCTCCTCCATCTAAACACACTCCTCTCTCTTGCCTGGGGGACCAAGAGCAGGCATTCCTCACTGAAGAGAAACTAAACAGCTTTCTATTTTCCGGCTCTTTTATTTCCCATCCCGTGGGAGTTTAAAAGGGATGTTTTTTGTTTTTGTTTCTCTGTTTGAGACAGAGTCTCACTTTGTCACCCTCGGTAGAATATCCTGGCATCATAGCTCACAGTAACCTCAAACTCCTGGGCTTAAGCGATTCTCTTGTCTCAGCCTCCCAAGTAGCTGGGACTACAGGCGCCGACCACAACACCTGGCTACTTTTAAAGTGGGGTGGGGAGATGGGGGGTGGAGTGGTGCGAGGATATCACTCTGGCACAGGCTGGTCTCGAACCCGTGAGCTCAGACAATCCACCAACGTCGGCCTCCCAAGTGCTGGGATTACAGGCATGAGCCACCATCCCCGGCCCTAAAATGGGAGTTTTTAAAAAACTTACACCATGACATCCTTATTCCACCATTATCTGTGGGCTTGTTTGGTGCTCTCTCCTCCATAACTTGTCCCGTGGTCCTAAAGACAGCACTAATGAAGTTGCCAGTCTGGGAAATGGAGATATTTTTACTTAGTGAATTGACTCCAGGGAGCTGGAGAGGGAATATTGTTGGGAATGGTAGTGATGGTGGTAGAGACCTCACCTTCCAAGACCTATATGTCTTCTGTCTGTTCTAACACGTTTGGGTTGAACTGGTAGAAAAGATTATGTCAGCTTTTGACATGATTTTTGACCTTGCCACTGACATATTTTAATACTTTACCCGAGAAGGTTTTGCAAATAGTATCTTCCCTTTACTTTTCATCACTTTACAAACAAAACAAAATATATTATAAGGAAATGCTATCCCATTTTATTTCTTCTTATATAAATGTACCTAGAGTTTATTATATTTCTCAAACTTTATTTTTAATCTGACAAACAAGACAATGATGGTCCAGCCCAATTATTGGGTTCAGCATCAAAGTTCTAGTAGACTATAAATATGAAAAACCTAGTATCTCTTCTCTACTGCTGTTTCAGACTTTTTTTTTTCCTTCTGTGAGAATGGCAGTTCATCCATTTCCTCTGCTCTTGTATCTACCAGAGCAGTATAGAAAATTGTGCATCTACCTGCAACTGAATCTTTTAAAATTCAAAACCAGGTCTGGTGGCAAATAGAAGGATCTGGAAATGATGCCATTCCAGGGGCTGTAAACTTCACAATATGGCAGATGGGCACTCTGTTTCATTTTGTTTCACATTTATAACCTCCTTTTTCTCTGAAGAGCACATTACACATAACCGGCCAGTTTCATTGCAGAAGGAAATGACTGCATCATTTGTGAATAAGTGGTAAGTCTTCCTGATCAGGGAGATCTTGACAACTACTACGAGTGGGGAGTGGCTCTCTGGTGGAAAGTGGCCAAAGGGCTTAAGAGAGTCAGGGAAGCCTTCTCTGAGTTGCTAAGACCTGAATGGGGAGAAGGAACCAGGCATATGACAATCTCTGGGAGGAGTATTCTAGGCAGAGAGTTAGTGCTGGTCCCCAAGATGGAAATGGACTTGCATGTTCAAAGATCAGGAAGAAGGCTCCTGTGTTAAGCCAATGGAATAAGGGAGGTGAGTTCAGAGAGGTGAAGAGATTAAATAGGAAGAAATAAGCCATAGTGAGTAATTTATGTTTTATTCCAAGTGCAGTGGGAGGTTTGAAGCAAAAGAGTGTTACGTATTTTGATAAAGGTCTCATAAGAGAGGACAAAACTCAGCTTAGAGTCAGACAGGTGGCAGGGAGGTTTTCCATAAAAAGGTGGCATTCTTGCTGTTCCCTCTATCTGAAAGTCTCTTCCCCCAGACAAGCATCTGGCTCACTTTCACTCTTCCCCTGTGTCAGCTCAAATGTCACCGTCCCAGTGAAAACTGTCCTAACCACCATATTCAAAGTTTCAACCATCCTGCCCTTTCCACCCCATTTTCTATGCCCCTCCCCTGTTTTTTTTTTCCAAAGCACCTATCATATCATATGCCTTATGGCTGTATTTTACCTATTTATGATATATTTTCTATTTTCTTAATAGAATGTAAAGCTCAAGGAGACTATGGACTTAATTTTAGTCATTTCTGAATACATAAGGCCACCGATACTGCCCAGGCTCAATAAATATGTGCTGACTAAATGAGTTAACCTGAGACAAAAGATTTTTTTTAAATGTATTAGAGACAGGGTCTTGCTGTGTTGTCCAGGCTGGAGTGCAGAGGCTATCCACAGGTATGATCCCACTACAGATAAGGGTGGGAGTTTTCACTTGCTTCCTTTCCACCTTCCAAAGGTGGGGATTCACCCGCCTGAGGCAACCTAGTCGTCCCCCTGCTCCTTAAGGAGGTCACCATTTGATGCCTCCTGCCTCAGCCTCTTGCGTAGCTGGGATTACAGGTGCACACCACTGTGCCCAGCTTGAGCTGAGTTTTAACAACATTGGATTTTTCATACACAAGGAATGTCACTGTCTGTACCCCTGGCAAGGCTTATTTTTTTTTGAGAAATTTAGCTCCATCCATATTCCCTCACTCAGACACCCTATAACTCACAGGGGAGGCTGCACAGTTTATTTGTGGTCTTGGAAGGTATAAAGGTGAGTAGCCACTGTGCGCCACTCGTGACCCTCTTTCTGTTCCTTAAATATGTAAGCCCACTCCCATCTCAGAGCCTCCATGTGTCTTCTCCTATCTAGAATCTTCTTTTCCCCTTTTCTTCACCTGGCTGGCCCCTCCTGGTCATCCAGTTCTTAGCTCAAATGTCATGTCATCAGAGAGGACTTCCCTGATCTTCCCTGACCACTTACCAAAATTATTTCCATCTGCCCCACCCCCTCACCATTTTCCATCCCATTTTTATTTCTCAACCTGGCACTTATCACTATCTGAAAATAATTGGTCCTTTACTTGTTTATGACCTGTAAGCTCTCAGTAGATTATAAGCTCCATGAAAGCAGACAAGGTTAACCTGGATTGTCACGGTCTTCCAGTGCCTGGCACACAGGAGATGCTCAAAATATGCATTAGGTGAATGAATCAATGAATAAGAGAGTCAGACAAGCTAAGGCTGGGCTGGAGCTGCAAAGTGATTGGCATTGCCCAGGAAATCTATTCCCAGTCGCCTCCTCCCCCTTCAGACCACATTGCCTTCCCGATGTATGTGGGAAAAGATACCTGAAAAGATAAATGAGAGCAGCTGAAACTTTTCTAAGCCCAAACTAAAGGGGAAATGCTGAGCTCTTGTGGAGGAAAGAGGAAGTGTGTCCCAGCTTTGGGAGGATCAGTGCTTCCATTGTTCACCTGAGCCTTTGGGTCAAGAAAGCAGATTTCTGACATCATAAAACTGATTAAGACAAAAAAAAAGTCAACACTGGCTATGACATGACTGTTCCATTGTACACTCTGATCGAGGAAATGTATCTAGGATTACCCAGACAGTCAATTATTCATGAGCTAAACGTCCAGGCATCAATTACCTGGCTTCATGCTCTTATTCATTAAGGAGATTGAACAGCCCGACTTAACAAAGCTGGAGAAAGTTGCTAAGTAACAGAAGTTACCTGACCAGCCACAACACTGCAACCTCCACAATATGAGTCTTTTCATGGCAAGAGAAGGCCCAGGGATCAAGGCCCAGAGAAGGCCCAGGGAGAGATCAAGTGGTGAACCCCACTGGGGCTCATTTCAGCTTTGGCAGAGAGAAGAGGTGGAGGGTGGATGGGCTGCATTTTAGGGAAGGAAGAAGGAATGGGCAGGATACAAGCCAAGGCCCTTTTTCCAAATGAGGTGGAGATTTACCAGGAGGAATAAGACTACATCCCAACACATATTAATTAATATTTTAGTTTAAAGTCAAAGATGCTTATGTAGCATATAATTGAATGAAAGTAGACTACAAGTATAACAAAGATTCCTCTGGGGGATACAAATTGTTGCTTTTTTTTTTTGCAGTTTTAGCCAGGGCCAGGCTTGAACCTACCATCCCCAGTATATGGGGCTGGCACCCTATTCCTTGAGCCACAGGCACCGCCCCAAATTGTTGAATTTTTCTCTTCCGTCATCCATGTGAGAGTGAATCTTAAAATCATCCCAAGGTTAGGGAAATTTAAAAACAGGTTGCAAAAGTTTATATAGAGGACACAGAGCTTTATATAGTCAACATAATGAACTTTTTCTTATAAAAACTTGCTGCATTCTATATAAAATTATAGTCCCCTTCACTACCACCCTCTGTGTCTGTCTGTATTATTTTTATCATCAAAAAAAAAAGACTATGTGGGGCAGCTCCTGTGGCTCAGTGAGTAGGGCACCGGCCCCAGATACCGAGGGTGGCGGGTTCAAACCCGGCCCCGGCCAAACTGCAACAAAAAAAATAGCCGGGCGTTGTGGCGGGCGCCTGTATTCCCAGCTGCTCGGGAGGCTGAGGCAGGAGAATCACGTAGGCCCAAGAGCTGGAGGTTGCTGTGAGCCGTGTGACGCCACGGCCCTCTACCAAGGGCAGTAAAGTGAGACTCTGTCTCTACAAAAAAAAAAAAAAAGACTATGTGTTTTTAGATTTGAGCATATGAATCCTTTTTTATTCTCCCCCCTCTTTTTCTTAAAGGAACTTAATTTAATTAATTAATTAACTTATTTATTTTTGCAGTTTTTGGCCAGGGTTGCATTTTTTTTTTATTTATTTATTGTTAAATCATAGCTGTGTACATTAGTGCAGTCAAGGGGTACAATGTGCCACCCTCGGTATATGAGGCCAGCGCCCTACTCCTTTGAGCCACAGGTGCTGCCCCCCTTTTTTTTTGAGAGAGTCTCACTCTGTCCCCCTAGGGTGTAATGCCATGGTGTTAGCCTAACTCATAGCAACCTCAAACTCCTGAGCCAAGTGATCCTCCTGCCTCAGCCTCCCACAGTACTAGGATTACAGCCATGAGCTACTGTGCTTGGCTGAGCAAATGAATCTTTTTGTTGTTGTTGTTGTTGTTGCAGTTTGGCTGGGGCCGGATTTGAACCCGCAACCCTTAATATATGGGGACAGCACCCTACTCACTGAGCCACAGGCTGGTGCCCTGAGCAAATGAATCTTAAGGAAAAGCATTTGTGTCTTGGACTTCAGCGCATACAGCATTTGACACAAGGTCATCAAAAAATGAAGATACTCACCACACCTGATGTGTTGATACAGTACAGAGAAGGCAAGATCGGCTACATAATTTGCAGCCCCCGCACATAGTGAAAATGTGGATCCCCTGGTTCAAAAGTATTAAGAATTTCCAAATGGTGACAGCAGAGCACTCAAGCAGGTTGTGGGCCCTTGTACACACAGGTCACACCGGCAGCTGGTCTGAGGCTGTAGGTTTAAGAGGCTTCGGGGTATGAGCCCTGGCTTCATCCTTTCTGGCTGTAAGGCCTCAATAAGTCTCTGTGTCCTCATTTGTAAAAGGAAAATAATAACAAGGCTTTGTGGGGATTAAAAGAGACTATCCCTGGCACATGCTAACTTCTTCATCAGGAATCATTACCTTTAATGCTGTGGAAATGTTACTGACAAGTTAGTGACTATGGGACCAGGCTGCACCCATCCTGCTGCTCAGCCTCCACATGGGGTAACTGTAATAGAATGATACAAACTCCAAAAGGAGGCAAACTCATTTCTCTCTGCACTTGACTCTCATCTAGTCTCAGCGTTCAGTGGGATTCTTCTCACAACTATTAGCATCGGAGAAGGGCCTGATTTAGGTTGACGTGAATATTTTATGTGAAGTACAGCTGTTGCAAGTTTGGTAACTCAAGCTCCTTCTGAGCCAACAGCATGGTGGGCTCACTTATTCATGAAGTGCTTTGATGGCCATTTACTAAGCACCTACTGTATGCCGGGCACTATGGCAGGTACCAAGAAAGCGTATAAATTATATACAATTTCTACCCTCAGGGTAGAGTGGGCATGGGGACATGTAGCAGTTCATGTGACCGGTTTGTTCCCATCCCTCTATGTCTCAGCTCAAATGTCAACCCCTGAGACAGGCCTCCCTCAGCCCCTGCCCCCAGATGACTGCTCAATGACTCGGTTGCACCACCCCACTTATTTCCTTTCTCGATCCTGTTGATTTATTTGTATGTGAGACTATATCTTGTTCATCTCTGTGCCTTCAGAACAAAGAGCAAGACTTGGATCGAATAACAACACAGTTAATATTTTCCAACAAATTAAGGAATAAGGAACTAGGGAAATTTGACGGTGCCGTAGGATCACAAAGGAACAGCGCTGCATTCTGCTGGAAATCAGGCAGGTGCCGTTCAGAGGAGTCTTAGGGATGAGAAGAAGCTTGAGAAGCAGACAACAGTGGACAGATCCAGATTGAGGGGACAGCACGTGCAAAAGCAGGAGGCCCAAGAGCATTCAGAAATTGCAGGTGTTTTAACAGAGGTCAGGCGGCAAGTGACACAAGGGGCAGGAAGTGGGTTCCAAAATACAAATGGGGACCAAATCACAAAAGGCTTTGCATGTAATTCTTGCATGTAATGCCTGCAGGAATCTAAGTTTTATGCTCTGGACAAGACGGCATCCTCCATTATCTGCTTGCTGTGTGCCCGGCATGGGTAGGGGTTCTCAAACTGCAGCCCGCAGGCCACATGAGGCGGTGTAATTGTATTTGTTCCCATTTTGTTTTTTTTACTTCAAAGTAGGATATGTGCAGTGTGCATAGGAATTTGTTCATAGTTTTTTATTATAAACTACAGTTCGGCCTCTAACGGCCTGAGGGACAGTGGATTGGCCCCCTATTTAAAAAGTTTGAGGATGTCTGGATTAAAGCAAAGATATATATGGCCCCTGCCTCAGGGAGTGTACCTTCTAGCAGGGAAGAAAGATATGGCATAAACACAAAATTCCATATGATTTTACCATTACACAAAAAATAATTAGAAGCTCTGTTATTCAACATTGCAGAGAACAGGTTGTGAGGGAGCCCATAACCAGGAGGCCTGACCTGGACCAGGACTCCAGAAGGACCCTCCCCTGTCCTCAGGCCTGCCAGTTTTGGCTTTAAATTCTCCTAGCAGGCCAGGTGCAATGGCTCATGCCTATCATCCTAGCACTCTAGAAGGCCGAAGCAGGTGGATAGCCTGAGCTCCCAGGTTCAAGACCAGTCTGAGCCACAGCCAAACCTCATCTCTAAATAAAATAGCCGGGCGTTGTGGTGGGCACCTGTAGTCCCAGCTACTTGGGAGCCTGAGGCAAGAGAATCGCTTGAGCCCAAGAGTTTGAGGTTGCTGTGAGCTGTGACACTGCAGCACTCTACTGAGGGCAACAAAATGAGACTCTCTCTCAAAAAATCAAAAATAAAATAAATAAAATAAAATCTCCTGGAAAAATCCATTGCTTGACGTCAAAAGTTAACTTACACTGCATGTAACAATGAGCAAAAAAATGACCCTCACATATATACTAAGGAGTTCAGTAAGTGCATTCCCAGACAGATATATTTGATTTGATGCCTTTTAAATAAAATTTTGAAATATAGAAAAGGGTATTATAGTCTATCGATATGTACATATAAGATAAAGACAAGTGTGGGAAGGACAGACACCAGAACCCGTATGGTGGCTCCTGGGGGACAGGGAGTGAAAGTTGGAAAAAAGAATATCACTGGGGCATTTCAACTGTGTTTATAATGTTTTATTTCTAAGCTGGGGATAGACACATTAGCTTGTTTTCTTTTTTGCAGTTTTTGGCCGGGGCCAGGTTTAAACCCACCACCTCTACTATAGGAAGCCGGCGCCCTACTCCTTGAGTCACAGGCACCGTCCCATGAGCTTATTTTCTATACAGTATTATATATTGGAAGTATTTCACTTAAAAAAAAAATTGCTGGGTGCAGTGGTTCACACCTATTATCCCAACACACTGGGAGGCCGAGATGGGTGGATTGCTTGAGCTCAGGAGTTTGAGACCAGCCTGAACCAGAGCGAGACCCCTCCTGTAGTCCCAGCTACTTGGGAGGCTGAGGCAAGAGGATCACTTGAGCCCAAGAGTTTTTGAGGTTGCTGTGAGCTATGACGCCAACCATGGCACTCTGGAGGGCAACAAAGTGAGATTCTGTCTCAAAAAAAAAAAAAAAAAAACAAGTTAACGGAAGCCTGTACTGAGTCTTTTTTTTAGTAGCTGCCATTGTCATAAAAGAGATTCTAACACCTGATCTCCAAGAGAGTATAGGAAGTACAGGAGTATAGGAAATACATATGTGGTGTCAATTCTATCATGAATATCGCAGGATAAATAAAGTCTAAGCTCACAAAAATTTTTACTGGGCCCAAAACTGTCTTCAGTCCTGTAAGTTCTTCCAGGGACTATGTATATAAAATAAATAAGTAAAGGAAGAAAGTGCTCTTTTTTTTCTTTTGATTTATCTTTATAAAAGCAACTCTTCTTCTAAACTATAACCCTTTGGTGATTGGCTGGACCCCTAGAAAATTCTGTTGATTTGGAAAAGTGGCAAGTAAAATGAAAAGCAACCCAGAGAAGGCAGAAATAGCTAGAACCTCAAATTCTCACCAACAATGCCAAAGTCTAGGCGCCAGTGAGATAGCTTCTCAATCAATGGTGAAGTGCATGGAAATGAGTGATCACTTGCCCTGTCACAAATGGCTTTCAATTGTACCCCTTTGAAGGGACTCCTGGTTGGCATGCATCTCTGGGATCTATGACCAAGGTCAAAGCTTGACCCTGGTAAAGGAGAAACAACGGGCTTCACTGTTTTAGAATATTTTCTCATAAGTCCATGGTAGGTCTCTGTGGCAGTCCTTAAAATAGCCAGCAAGGACTGGCAGCCAATTATTGATCACCCAGCAGAGTGCTAGCAGCTGTCAGCAGGCCAGAGCAACCGAGAGACCATGTACCTGCCCTCTCCTGGCAGAGCACATCTCCCCAAATCCTTATCACAGATCCAGGACTAAAAGCCCTAACTAATTTGCTACCTCAGCAGCACAAAGTCTAATAATATCCTCTGCTAAATGGAGACAAATGGTGTTTGGAAGATGGACAGTGCTTTCTAGATTGACAGCCCAATCCTAGGAGACACAAAGGCGTCAAGCCTTCATCTGAAGTGAAAGCCTATAAAACCATCAGCAGTGGAGGTTCTTTTCTACCCGGGATCTGTTTCTATGGGCCTATTCAATCATTAAATCCACTTGTCCATCCATCAAAACATAGCTTAGTGTCTATTTGTGTCATATTTCATTCTAGGTTATAGGATATGAAAATGAGCATGATTCTGTCCTGGAGGAATACACAGTCAATGTTGTCCACTGGAAACAGGACCTGGCATAAAACTTCTAAGGAAAAAATCCTCCCTCCAGTTTTGATATGTTAACTAGATGATGCAATCAATGATGAGGGTGAAGGCTAGATAGTCTTGTCCAACAGTGACCAATAGCTTTGTTACCTCTCCTGTGCCTCTTATTTTCAACTAGCATTGGTCATTTAGAGCCTTGTGATAGGAATGAGTCTGAGCATGAGTCCAGGTGTTGGGAAAGAATGCTGTGACTGATTAGTGATGTCTGTTACAAGTGAAGAATGAGAGAATGACTACTTTCTCTGGTGTAGCAAAAAGACATCAGACTAGCAACCTGTACAAGTATACCTTAAAGATAGTGTAGGTTTGGCTCCAGACCATTGCACTGAAATGAATATTGTAATAAAGTGAGTCACACAAATTTTTTGGTTTCCCAGTGCATACACTATACTGTTATGCTTAACCTATACTGTAGTTTATTATTTATTTATTTTTATTTTATTTTATTTTATTTTGAGACAGAGTCTCACTATGTTACCTTCGGTAGGGTGGCGTGCCATCCCAGCTCACAGCAACCTCCAACTCTTGGGCTTAAGCGATTCTCTTGCCTCAGCCTCCCAAGTATCTGGAACTACAGGTGCCCACCACAACCCCTGGTTATTTTTTGGTTGTAGTTGTTGTTGTTGTTTGGCTGGCCCGGGCTGGATACAAACCCACCAGGTCCGGTGTATGTGGCTGGCACCATAGCCACTGAGCTATAGGGGCTGACCCAATATACTGTAGTTTATTAAGTGTGCAAATAACTTTATGTCTAAAAGACAATGTATATAACTTAATTAAAATACTTTATTGCTAAAACATGTTAACGATTATATAAGCCTTCAGTGAGTCATAATCGTTTTGCTGGTGGAGGGTCTTGCCTTTGTGATAGCTGCTAACTGAGCAGGTTGATGAAGGTTGGAGTGTTTGCAGCATAATACGACAATGAGATCTGCCAAATTGTTTGCCTCTTTTTCTCATGAAAGATTTTCCGATAGCATGCAATGCTGTTTGATAGCATTTTACCCACAATAGAAACCTTTGCAAAATTGAAGCCAATCCTCTCAAACCCTGCCATAGTTTTTTTTATTATTGTTAAATCATAGCTGTGTACATTAGTGCAATCAAGGGGTACAATGTGCTGGTTTCATATACAATCTGAAATATTCTCATCAAACTGTTCAACGTAGCCTTCGTGGCATTTTCTTAGTTATTGTATGTAGACATTTGTATTCTGCCTTTAGTAAGTTTCGCCAGTACCCATTCTAAGATGCACCATAGGTGTGGCCCCACCCATTACCCTCCCTCCACCAAAACCTCCCCCCTCCCTTCCCCTTCCTTGGCCCTTTCCTCATAGTCTTGTGCTATAGTTGAGACCCTGCCATAGTTTTATCAACTAAATTTGTATAATATTCTAAATCCTTTGTTGCCATTTCGACAATGTTTACAGCATCTTCACCAGTAGTAGATTCCATCTCAAGAAAGCATTCTCTTTGCTCATCCATAAGAAACAACTCTTCATCCACTCAAGATTTATCATGAGGTTGCAGGATTCAGTCACATCTTCAAGCTCCACTTCTAATTCTAGTTCTCTTTCCATTTCTACCACATCTGCAGTGACTTTTCCCTTTGAAGTCCTAAAGCCCCCAAAGTCATCCATGAGGGTTGGAATCAACTTCTTCCAAACTCCTATTAATGTTGACATTTTCACCTCCTGCCATGAATCCCAAATGTTCTTAAAGGCATCTAGAATGGTGACGTTCCCAGAAGGTTTTCAATTGATTTTGCCCAGATCCATCAGAGGAATTGCTATCTTTGGCAGCTATAGCCTTACAAAATGTACTTCTTAAATAAGAAGATTTGAAAGTCAGAATTACTCTTTGATCCATGGGCCACAGAACAGATGTTGTGTCAGCAGGCCTGAAAACATTAATCTCCTTGTATATGTCCACCTGAGCTCTGGGGTGACCGGGTCCATTGTCAACAAGTGGTAATATTTTTCAAGAGATCTTTTTTTCTGAGAAGCATGTTTCAACAATGGGCTTAAAATGTTCAGTAAGCCATGCTGTAAACATGTGTGTTGTCATTCACACTTTGCCGTTTCATTCACAGAGGACAGAGAGAATAGACTTAGCATGATTTTTAAGGGCCCTAAGGTTTTCAAAATGGTAAACGAGCATTGGCTATATCTCAGCAGTGGCTGAGAAGATGGACAGTGATTTCTAGATGGACAGCCCAATCCTAGGAGACACAAAGGCGTCAAGCAGTTTGAGACAAGCCTGAGCAAAATATTGAGACCCCCATCTCTTCAAAAAATAGAAAAAGAGGCCAGGCATGGTGGTGCATGCCTGCAGTCCCAGCTATGTAGGAGGCTGAGGCAGGAGGATCAGCTCCCAGGAGCTGGAGGTTGCAGTGAGCTGTGATGACACCCCTACAGTCTAGCTGGGGTGACAGAGCAAGACCCCATCTCAAAAAACAACAAAAAGAGTCCTCTCCAGCAGCCACTGTAGTTGTACATGATTGTAGTCCCAACTCCTTGGAAAGCTGAGTTGGGAAGGTCCCTTAAGCCTAAGAGTTTTGAGTCCAGCCTGGACAACATAACAAAACCCCATCTCTAAAAAACAAAGTGCTGGGGCGGCGCCTGTGGCTCAGTGAGCAGGGCGCTGGCCCCATATGCCGAGGGTGGCGGGTTCAAACCCAGCCCCGGCCAAACTGCAACAAAAAAATAGCCGGGCGTTGTGGCGGGCGCCTGTAGTCCCAGCCGCTCGGGAGGCTGAGGCAGGAGAATCGCCTAAGCCCAGGAGTTGGAGGTTGCTGTGAGCTGTGTGACGCCACGGCACTCTACCGAGGGCAATAAAGTGAAACTCTGTCTCTACAAAAAAAAAAAAAAAAGTGCTACTCCAGTGAACACCTGAATGATGAGAGCCCTCACTGTGCGTGTGGGAGGGCTCGTTAGCTGCTTTCTTTCTCTCCGTTTCCTCCTCTATGGAACGAGGATGATAATATTTGCTCTACACTGTCTTCCCCCCAAGTTTGCTAGTATTGAATGAGATAAAGTATGAAAAAGTATTTGCAAACTGTAAATCCCCATAACTTACAATCACTCATGTTGTAAGTTAGTATCATACCCAAGGAATTAAGTTTTAATCTGAGGGGCAGGGGATCAATTCGTTTATTTGCCTTTTGTTGTGGATTTTATTTTGTTTTTCTATTCTGTCCATATTACTGAAAGCCATTGAATGAAGTAGCTCTTTTTGATGTCAAAGAATATTCAAAATAGGAGAAAAGGGGGCCAGGCGTGGTGACTCATGCCTGTAATCCTAGCACTCCGGGTAGCCAAGGTGGATGGATCACCTGAGCTCATGGGATCATGACCAGCCTGAGCAAGAGCCAGACCTCACCTCTAAAAATAGCCGGGTGTTGTGGCGGGCGCCTGTGGTCCCAGCTACTTGGGAGGCTGAGGCAAGAGAATTGCTTGAGCCCAAGAGTTTGAGGTTGCTGTGAGCTGTGACGCCATGGCAATCTACGGAGGGCAAAAAAGTGAGACTCTTTTCTTTTTTTTTTTTTCTGCAGGGTGACAGCTTTAATATGATGGAAAAGGCAGTGGCAGTTTCACTCAGCGTTGGCCACTGTACCACAGGCAGGACAAACGGAGCACCAGGGAACAGCATGTGGCAAGTCCGGTGACGCCTGCAACACCCACGGCCCGCTTGTCCTAAAGGGACAAGCTGGCTCTAGCGGGGCACGTGGCTCCCAGAGTGGCTCTCCAACACAGGTATGGCGAGTAAGGGGTCTGAGGGGGTGCAGGAGAAGCAACGCGGCTGCTGCTGGGTCTGCTTCCTCAAGGACAGCACGTGTGCACCTGCTGTTCTTTTTTGTCACCCCTCCTCCATCCTGCTACGTAGAACTTGAGTGCTTCCCCTGGGATCTTGAGATGGAAGCCATGTGGACAGCAAAAGCTAGACAGAGCCTGGTCTGTGGTGAGACTCTTTCTTTAAAAAAAAAAATAAAATAATAGGAGAAAAGGGGCCCGCATGTGTCTCACACTTGTAATCCCAGCACTCTGGGAGCCCAAGAGAGATGAATTGCTTAAACTAAGGAGTTTGAGACCAGCCTGAGCAAGAGCAAGACCCTGTCTCTACTAAAAACAGAAAAACTAGCTGGACGTGGTTGTAGGGCCCTATAGTCCCACCTACTCTGTAGGCTGAGACAGGAGGATCGCTTGAGCCCAAGAGTGTGAGGTTGCTATGAGCTGTAATGCCAGAGCATTCTACCTAGGGTGACAGTGAGACTGTGTCTCAAAAAAAAGGAGACAATTATTATAAAGATTCCTTAAAAGAAAAGGGAAGAGTTCTCAGGAGAACTCAGGAATAGTGAGTGCTCATGGCGCCCAGTTCAAGATGAGGCAGGTGGTTTGTGATTTAATGTAGCCCTGGGGCCTTGTCCCTCCCTTAGCAGCAGAAGTCTTTGGCCCCCACACAGTGAGGGCTCTCATAGTATTCCTCTTTGTGATGTTGACGGTGACTCTGATGATGATGACGAAAGTGAAGACATTGATACCGTGTCTGGCACTGTGCCACCGGCGTTACTGAGATTCTTTGTTTAACCTTTCCAACAGTCCTGTGAGGTAGGTACTGTTCTCATTTTAGAGATGAGATAAACCAAGTCTTAAGAGGTTAAGCAACAGCCAAGGTCACAGAACTAATGAGGATCCTACAAAACAAAGCTTGTTGAGGTCTCACCTGCCACACTCTACTGCTGGGAGTCTCTAAGCAAGAGGATAGAGCCAGCCAACAAAGACAAATTATGCCTTGGGATGGGAGTTGGATTTGACAACCCTGAGCACCTCTACAGCCCGATTCTATGAATCTAGCCCCGTGACTCCAAACACTGGTGTAAAGAACCACTATTTTAAGCAGAAGGGTTATTTTGGGAGAACAAGCAACTTGGTAGAACCAAAGTGAGCAAAACTAACCCTGGAATGTGGTAGTTCTATTATTCATAATTTTTCATAAAAAAGTATTTAGATTATTAAGTCCTAGCAATGAAGCAAAAAAATTAAAATTTTCTCTTATTTCAGTGTCATCACCTGTTTCTGTTCCCAGAACTCGTAAAATTTCCATTTTCTAATATCACATTTTACAGAGCCCTTGTCCATAATGTAGACCACATCCTTTTAGCATTTACATCCTAGCAGGTAAATAACATTAATTTTAAGAAGTTCCCATCATATGCTTCTTAATAACTAGCTAAAATCTATATATAGTACAAATGCTCAGGCCTGTCTAGACCACCAAAAGGAACTATTCCGACATAGAACATTGGGTAAAGTTTGTTGGATTGAATGGCCCCCTTATATTCACTTGTTTTAAAATATCTTTGTTTTTTTTTAGACAGAGTCTCACTCTGTTCCCCTGGGTAGAGTTCCATGGCATCATCTTAGCTCGCAGCAACCTCAAACTCTTGGGCTCAAGCAGTCTTCTTGTCTCAGCCTCTTGAGTAGCTGGGACCACAGATGCCTGCCTTAAAGCCTGGCTTATTTCTCTATTTTTAGTAGAGATGAGGTCTTATTCTTGCTCAAGCTCAGTGGTTCTCGATCTTCCTAATGCCACGATGTATTTTCATTGTTACAAAGGGGTCATGACCCACAGGTTGAGAACCGCTGCTCAAGCTGGTCTCGAACTCCTGAGCTCAAAGGATCCACCTGCCTCCACCTTCTAGAGGGCTAGGATTACAGGTGTGAGCCACTGCTCCCAGCTTGTTTCAAAATCCCTTGTTGCCACTTCACTTCTTAAGTTGTGTCCATTTTGCCCACGAAGTGACTGTAGGGACTTACAGATGGACAGCATGGCCAGATGGAGTTCCGCCATTCAGTCCCAAAGTCAATTCAAGCATAGAGGCCAGAAAGTCCTGCCCTTGGGTAAAAATGTTAATTTGCATTCACAGAATAATATTTGGTATTTAAACATAGGGTTGTTTTCAAGTGGAAAAAATGTATTCATGTCCGCAAAGCACTTGGTGTCTGAAACATTCAGGCCCTCAATAAAAGGCAGCTGCTGCCGTGGTTACCAGGAGCATCTTTCCACATCAAGACATAAAGCTTTTCCTTAGCCATTTAATGACTGCATAGTATTCTATTATAAATATCTCCTGATTTATTTTTTCATTTGTATATTCTCAATTTCTTAGCATGAGTATTATGTATCACATAAATAATAAGAAAATTTGTTCTTGCTATTAAAAACATCATTAGATATTGAAAGGACTCATTAAACACACATTTGTAGACATAATTGGAGTACCATTTTAGGATTGTTGAAGAAAGTGTCACCTCACGGATCTTTAAATAACAAAAACGAATTCCCCTCATTATTATTAATTAAGCATCCTAGAGAGATCTAGCAGAGGGCGACGCCTGTCTAAACTGAGAACGTTAGACCTCTTCATTTATTCTCTGCAGTTAGCAGTAATCAGACTGCCAACGCTATTGCTCTGCTAGTTCACTAAGGTCATCCAGGGTCTGAGTACGAATGTCAGCCTCAACCCTTGTATGAACATGGTGTGCTCTACAGTGTCTCCCATTCTAAACTGGGATGGACAAATGGTCAATGTAAGAATCCATGTGCACGGTCACATAGGTGTGATTATGAGTCAGCTTCATTCAGGGACTCTGGGCACTCAAGAGTAGTTCCCTCTGTATTTAACTTTGGAAACATACATTTAAAATATCATTGGGCCAGGCACGGTGGCTCACACATATAATCCTAGCACTTTGGGAGGCCGAGGCAGGTAGAGTGTTTGAGCTCAAGCAGAGCAACAGCAAAACCCTGTCTTTAAAAAAATAGCCAGGTGTTATGGCAGACGCCTATAGTCCCACCTACTGGGGGAGGGGGAGGGGGAGCCAAGAGGTTGCTGTGAGCTATGACACTACAGCACTCTACCAAGGGCAACAAAGTGAGACTGTCTCAAAATAAAGAAAGAAAGAAAGAAAAATAAAGAAAACATAAACTCTCTCATATATTCTTTAGAGGTATATAATAATTTCAAGTTTATTGTAATGAATCTCTTCTCCCAAACTATAGGGGTTTGTTTAAGGCAAATGGAATACATCATGTTGCCAGCTCTAAAATGAAATAACGGCTTTTATCTTTCATTGGATGTTTGAAGGCTTTTCTTTTTTTTTTTTTTTTGTAGAGACAGAGTCTCACTTTATGGCCCTCGGTAGAGTGCCGTGGCCTCACACAGCTCACAGCAACCTCCAACTCCTGGGCTTAAGCGATTCTCTTGCCTCAGCCTCCCGAGTAGCTGGGACTACAGGCGCCCACCACAACGCCCGGCTATTTTTATTTTTTGTTGCAGTTTGGCCGGGGCTGGGTTTGAACCCGCCACCCTCGGCATATGAGGCCGGCGCCTTACCGACTGAGCCACAGGCGCCGCCCTGAAGGCTTTTCTGAATTCGCAGTCATTAGAACAAACAAAACTGTGTTTTTCTTCCAACTGTGTGACTAGGTTACAGCTTTGCTATATATTTTATTATGTCTTCCTATTACTTTTGCTGTGGCATTTGCCTTATTCTAATTACATAGCTATCTCAGGTCTCTGGGGTATGGAGGGAGGAAGGCTTATCAGGCAACTTAAGCAACACTTTCCAAAGGGCCATTTCAGTCCACTACCGGGGCCATGAGGAGACGTGTGCTGTCCATAACGCATGTACCTATCACAGCCCTTACCTGTGGGATCCATTCTACTTTCTTGTGAATGAAAGCATAATCGTTATATACTTTGCCCTTGGTATTTCATATTGTGTCCGTGAAACTATGCATGTGACTCAACTCTGTGTCATGAAGATGTATGGAGCCCCAGTCTGTCCTTAAAACAGAATGGGGCCAGGCGCGGTGGCTCACGCCTGTAATCCTAGCATTCAGGGAGGCTGAGGCAGGTAGATTGCCTGAGCTCACGGGTTCGAAACCAGCCTAAGCAAGAGCGAGACCCCATCTCTAAAAATAGCCAGGTGCTATGGCAGGGACCGTAGTCCCAGCTCCTCGGGAGGCTGAGGCAAGAGAATCGCTTGAGCCCAGGAGTTTAAAGTTGCTGTGAGCTGTGACGGCACAGTACTCTACTGAGGGCAACAAAGTGAGACTGTGTCTCAAAAAAACAAACAAACAAACCAAAACAGAAGGGCATGAGAGAGAACTGATGTATCCAACCTCTAAATAGAACTTTTGGTACTATAATAACCTACAAAAAGTCTTTAAATTAAAAACTTCGGAAAACAGAATGTTGGGATGAAGTGTTGTTGGGAAGTTACCAAGCTGGTCCATGGAGTTGGCTCACAGCAGTAGGTGGTGCTGAAAACTGCACGTGCGGAGAAAGCCAGTGAGTGTCTGTCAGGCTCCGGCCAATAGTCCTACAGTCTGGGAAATGCCACATCAGGATGTGTTCCAAACAATACAAAAATGGCAGAAGAGTAGCAAGAAATGTGCCCCTCCTACACAGGGGCCCAGAAGATACCCACAAAAGACATATATCAGCTCCACCGGGAGACAGTCTGAGAAAACCACTGAGTGATCGTTTCCAAAAAGTTTCATCACATCAGATCTCTGCTCAAAACCTTCATATCTAAGAAAATTATTAATAATTTCTTAATATCATTAAGTTTGTAATAAAAATGTTCAAAATGAAGAAATACAGCATGCCCAGAAGTCCAAAAACATGGGAAAATGCATAACAGTTTACTGAATTCCCATGTGTGATAGGCTCGTATTGCCTCAGAGTTTTAGTCACCTTGTATTTGGTCAACAGCACTAATGACTGTCACGATGCTATGCAGAAAATGTCTGTCTCATCTGTGGCGACTCGAAGGACAAATAGCAGAGATCTGAACCCTACCTGTGGGGTCAGAAGGCTTTCCCGAGGAGGTCAGGCTGGAGCTGAGATTTGACAGAAGAGGTGTCCCTGTGGGAGAAAGAAGATATTTAGGCAGAACAAACTGCTTTTGTAATGGACCTGCGTAGGGGTTTCAGGAAAGAATCCAAGGGCAGAATGCCGAGATAAAGTAAGAGAGGCAGGTGGGGCCGGAGTTCCGGGTGTGCTTGTGCACACGTGGTCAGTGTGTGAGGGAGAGAGTGTGCATGTGTGTATAATTTTTACAAAGCAGGTAGGTAGCAAACCCAAATTGTTTCAGAGCTAGTTTTTTCTTTTTTTAGCTTTATGTTATATCGTAAACAACTTTCCTTGTCATTATAAACTCTAATACAAATTATTTGTGATGATAGCCTATCGTTATATACTCAAGCCATAATTCATTTAACCAATCTCCTATTGTCCAATTATGATATGGCTTCAATTTTTTCACCACAGTAAATGACATTAAAAGGAAGACCCTTGTAAATTAAATCTTTACACTCCTCCATCATTTCCCGCTTTGGATAAGTTACTCAGAGCCTTTTTGCAGGATAAATGTATGCATGTTTTCAAAGCCCCCTCTTCTTCCTCCCTCCCTCCTTTTCTCTCCCTCTCTCCCTCCCTCCTTTCCTCCCTTCCTCCATCTTCCCTCCTTCCCTCTGTCTTTCTTTCCTTTCTTCCTTCCTTTTCTTCCATGAATGAACAAATCATTTTCAGCAAAGCTTCTGCTGGTCTGTAACTCACAGCCAATTTGACTTTACTTTAAACATTAGGACATTTGAAAGGCATTTTATTTCACTGTTTTCTGGCACAATACATTATACTAAAGGCAAGGGAAAGAGTGGAAAGGAAAGAGATTTCCAAGTGAGCAGGGATATTTCATTGAGACACAACAGCAAAAGTCATCTATCAGACAATAGTTTCCAGTAAGTACCCATCATCATATCCACAGTATAGATCTCTCTAGCAGCAAACATTTAGGGGCCATATAATTCAGGAGTCATTGTCGAAACAAATCAATGGGCCCTGCACACGCAGGATAACAAGCTTTCACCCGCAATTGAGAGCTGGGTAGTCTGTACCTCTCTTGAAACAGCCTGGACTGTGAATGGCAAATCACCATTCAGCCCTCAGTGGGAGGCAGCACTTTCCGTTCCAAGCCCAGCCGGAGAGGCGGAAAGGGGAAGCAGTGCGGCTTTGTGGTTTGATCAGAGGACTGGCCCATTAGAACTTGAAGTTCTCTTTTGGGCTCTGCCAGTGACTTCTCTGATGGCCTCAATACTGTCTGTCTCCTTCTCAGCACTAAAACGGAGGTAACAATGCTTCCATGTAAAGAACACATCCAAGTGCTTGAAGACTTTTAACATGTCTGGGCACCCATAATGGAAACTTAGTTACCCAGGGCAATTCATTTTTTTTTTTGTAGAGACAGAGTCTCACTTTATGGCCCTCGGTAGAGTGCCGTGGCCTCACACAGCTCACAGCAACCTCCAACTCCTGGGCTTAAGCGATTCTCTTGCCTCAGCCTCCCGAGTAGCTGGGACTACAGGCGCCCGCCACAACGCCCGGCTATTTTTTGGTTGCAGTTCGGCCGGGGCCGGGTTTGAACCCGCCACCCTCGGTATATGGGGCCGGCGCCTTACTGACTGAGCCACAGGCGCCGCCCCAATTCATTTTTTTTAATCCCTCATTTTGTCAGAGTTTTGTCTTGCCACTTCAGCTAAATCTAGGTTTAAAGCCCACTTAGGACAAATCAAAATGACCGTGCCAATGTAAAATAGGAAGTATGGCATTTTTTTCTTTGTCTCCACAACCAACAAGTAAGCAAAAATGATATTAAAATATAAAGCTCATAGAAAGTGTGAAAACAATGTACAAGAAATATTTGTTTATAATTATGGGAAGATAACGTACTATTGAGTGAAAAAAATAATGAAAGCAGTATAATTCCATCTTTGAAAATTGTGAGCACATATAGATTTAAAGATGTTGTCTATAGGGGGAAAAATAATCAAATCATCTTCTGTTGGTTTTCTTTTTCTTCCTCTTGGCCAATCTCTATTTTCTGATTTTTCTACAATGAACATAAATTACTTGAGTGCTAAAAATTATTTTAATGTAAGTATGAATATTTTAGAGGACAATGATTTTTGTGAACCTAAATAGAGAATAAACCGGGAAGCCGTTCTATTGTGTAAATGTGGACATGATCCAAAAGGAGTAATAGCAAAGATTTGTTTTCACTGGAAAGAAGTAACTGCAGCAAGGGGGGCAGGCATTTCCCGACTGGAAGCAGACCTGTAGAGGGAGCTGGATAGAAATCATTACTGACTTTTTTTTTTTTTTAAAACAGTCTCAAGCTGTTGCCCTGGGTAGAGTGCCGCGGCACCATCATAACTCACAGCAACCTCCAAATCTTGGGCTCAAGCGATCCTCTTGTCTCAGCTTTTTCTATTTTTAGTAGAGATGGGGTCTCACATTTTGCTCAGGCTGGTCTCGAACTCGTGAGCTTAAGCAATCTACCTGCCTCAGCCTCCCAGAGCAGAAGTAGAGTTTTCTAAGAGATTATAAAAAAAGTCAGTAACTCTTTTTATAACCTCTTAGAAAACTCTGCCTCCAACTGGTATCCAGATCAGACTATTCTTCTCTGCCGATGATGCAGACTTTAGTTTCAACCACAGAGCCGAAAGAGATGAAAGGGAGTATCTAGCCACTCATGTGTCCCTTCATGTTTTAGTGGCAGTGGGCAACCCAACACCCAGCACTATGAAGTCACACGTGACATACGATGCTCATGCCACAACACACGTGCCCATGTGTATCAAGCACAAGCATATTGTCCACAGCCATGATGTAACAAGCCTATGTTTGGTTGCTGAAACAGGCTTCTTGCTCAGGCTGGGGGTGGTGGCTCATACCTGTAATCCCAGTGCTCTGAGGCTTAAGACGGTGGATTGCTTGAGCTCTGGAGTTCAAGACCCTGTCTCTAAAAATAGCCAGGCATTGTGGTGGGCACCTGTAGCTACTGGGGAGGCTGAGGCAAGAAAATCGCTTGAGCCCATGAGTTCGAGGTTGCTGTGAGCTGTGATGCCATGGCACTCTACCGAAGGTGACAAGGTGAGATTCTGTCTCAAAAAATAATAATAATAATAATTAATGCAGACTTCTTGTTCAAACTACTCTTGGAGAGAGATCAAATGAAATCCTGAAAGAATATAATAAACAACTTTTTAATCTGATAGTCATCCATTTCCCCTTCCAGTGGTATACACTCCAATTTGCTTTGAGGAGCCAGCCCCTCCTGAGTGGATACAACTTCGGTGGGACTGTCATTCAAGAGTCCTACCCGCTTCTGGCTGATGGCTTGATGTAGGCCAGGCCCATTTTCTCTACACAAAAACAGAATCTTGAGTGGACTGGCAAGGGCTGCAGGAGTTCATTCTGCTCCAAGGGAAAAAAAAACATTCTGAAGTGTAACTAATGTCAAATAAGCTGGAATCCTGGTGAACACACCTCAAGGCAATGATGAAGGAGTAGCAAAACTTTTAGTGCTCTCTCTCCAAGAAAAAACTTTTGAAAATGGAGAGGGGGATAAAGAAGCAAAAATAGGTCAATATATGGGTGTCCCAAAGGTTGCCCCTAAAGCTGCCATACATAAGGAAAATGGGAAATTGCAGCTAAATGTACCTTTATTTACAAAATATTCATTACCAAAGACGTAGTGAATACTTCCCAAATAATTTGTAAAATTCTGTAATGAATATTTTGTAAGTGAAGGTACATTACCTACAACTTACCATTTCTTTTTTGTTGTTGTTGCCCTCGGTAGAATGCTGTGGTGTCACAGCTCACAGCAACCTCCAGCTTTTGAGCTTAGGCAATTCTCTTGTCTCAGCTTCCCAAGTAGCTGGGACCACAGATGCCCACCATAACACCCAGCTATTTTTTGTTGCAGTTTGGCTGGGGCCGGGTTTGAACCCACCACCCTTGGTATATGGGGCCGGTGCCCTACTAACTGGGCCACAGGTGCCGCCCACAACTTCCCATTTTCTCTGTGCATGGTGACTTTAGGAGTGACCTTCAAGGCAACCTTCAGACACCTCATACATTAAATACAAACTAGGAATCAAGACAGCCAGTCTGTAGATGAGATTTTAAAGCTGATGAGTTCAGGAATTTCTAAACAAATCACTCTGTTCAAAATAGGAGATAAAAGATTGGGCCTGGTGGCTCATGCCTGTAATCCCAGCATGCTGGGAGGCCAAGAAGGGAACATTGCTTGAGCTCAGGAGTTCCAGACCAGCTGGAGCAAGACTGAGACCCTTTCTCTACAAATAGCCAGGCATTTTGGTGGGCACCTCTAGTCCCAGCTGGTTGGGAGGCTGACGCAAGAGGATCATTTGTGCCCAGGAGTTTGAGGTTGCTGTGAGCTATGATGATGCCACAGCACTCTAGCCTGGGGCAACAGAGTGAGATTCTGTCTCAAAAAAAGAAAAATAAAAAATAATAAGAAGAGACAATATTATTCCTCAACTCTCTAATACCAAGAACACAGTCTGGGTAATTCTGCCACTATGATTGCTTTCCCCAAGGTCAGGTGTCCACCAATAGCCCAATTGCCTAAGGTCACAGATAGACAGGGTCACATAATATAAAAACTTTTTAAAGGCCCTGCTCTTTGTAAAGAGGAGAAGGCAGTTATGAGAGGCGGTGGAAGAGCAAGGAAGGAAGTGTATTTTTTTTTTTTGGCACTACACTGTTTTATTCCAATCTGCAAATAATAAAAAGAGGTTGACAATTTCTGACACCAAACCACACAAGTAATAATAAAGGAACACAAAAAAAGTATCAACTCATTAAAGAAACAAATATTTGACATTTCACATCAGTGCTTTGGCAGTATTGGCAAGCATTTCTGGCCAACTGCTTCCAACAGCAGGCATCTGGAGAAACCCCCTGATCCTAGCAAAAGTACAGCCACATTTCTTCCTTTGGGTTTACATTTCAAGTCACTCCACACCACACTGTTCTGCCCAGCAGACTTTTGTAAACTGGATCATAAAATGTAACTAGGTACTGTATTCTGCCTGCTCACAATGAAAACTAAGTAAAACCAAAACAGAGTGGCAGATAAGTAAGCAAAGTTTCCAGTAAGGCATCAGAAGATCACTGCCAGCTGGGGCCTTCATTCTACCAGCTTAAAAAAAAGTTTTGATTTGGGGCGGCGCCTGTGGCTCAGTGGGTAGGGTGCCAGCCCCATACACCGAGGGTGGCGGGTTCAAGCCCAGCCCCAGCCCAACTGCAACAAAAAAAAAAATGGCCGGGCATTGTGGCGGGCGCCTGTAGCCTCAGCTACTCAGGAGGCTGAGGCAAGAGAATCACCTGAGCCCAGGAGTTGGTGGTTGCCGTGAGAATCACCTGAGCCCAGGAGTTGGTGGTTCTACCGAGGGTGGTAAAGTGAGACTCTGTCTCTAAAAGTAAAAAAAAAAAAGTTTTGATTTGTATTTCTCAGCAAATCCAATATTCAGAAGCTTAACCAGCAGGCTTAAGTCAAAGGTTTTTAAGACAGTCCCCTCTACCCATCCCCTTTCTTGGTAAATGTTTGATATAAAACATGAAATCAAGTTCTATTTTATAAAAAAAAACTGAATATTTAAGTGGTAAAATATATGTTTATATTTCTCTTTTTAAAAAGCCACTTAAGGCTCAGCACCTGTAGCACAGTGGTTACAGCACCAGCCACATACACCGAGGGTGGCAGGTTCAAACCCAGCCCGGGCCAGCTAAACAACTGCAACAACAACAAAAAATAAAATAAAATATAAAAAGATACTTACTAACAATACCTTAGAAGATTGGATTTAAACCCTATCCCCACGCCTGCCATTTGTTCATCCTAGCACAGATGCATTAAGGTGAAGGCTGGTGGAGAAGTGTGTCTACCTTGGCTGTGGGTTGGAGAGTCAAGGTGAACACACTCTGCTCCTTGCAGAGTCAAGAGAAAGGTGTGTCCCTCATGTTCACTGAGTCATCCTGCCTCCGGAAGGAAATTCTCTTAGCCATGTTGATGAATAGACCTGTGTCCACCACACCTGGAATCAGTTTGATAGCTGTGTTCACTTCCCTCCATTTGTGTACCTGGTGAAACTTCCAATCCAAGATAAAATTCCCATTATCTGTCACCACGGGACCTACCTTGTTAACAGCCATTCAGAGTTCAACTGCACCCCCAAACTTCTGGCTCATGGCTTGGCTTACTGGGAGGTAGGCCACTGATGACCTCTGTGGGGATTCCCTTGTGCCGCTGATCACCAAGGTTCTTTGAATCCTTCCTGAAATCAGCCATCACAATGAAGCGACTGGCACAGCTAGCCACAATCTTCTGGGTCAGGCAGCCTCCACCACCCTTGATGCGATTGAGATCAGCACCATGGATGGCCAGGTCAACCTCTGTGTCGGTACAGATCCCTGAGCGTTAAGCCAGACTGCAGGGTAGGCTGACGGGCCTGGAAGGTGGTGGGAATGCAGACAAGGTTTAGATTGCTTCACTCTTTCAGCTACTCGCTGCCCAGCAAGGACAATTGTAGAACCTCTTCCGATTCCCAGCACTTGGTTATTCCTCATGTGGTTTCTCCACCACCACATGGCCAGCCAGCTTCTTGACCTCTTCGGCCTTGGACGTCATGGAGGGGATTGGGCCGATGCTGCCAGAGTCCCCACTGCTGGTGCTTGTGCTTCCAGCGCCATCTTGGGTCCCGACTGTGCCGCCCTGACCCTGCACGTGGGAGCCTGGGAGGCCCCAGCTGTTCCCATCTCCACGGGAGGCTGCGCCCTGGGTCCGCCCAGGCAGTGGGGCCAGGACCCTGAAGGAAGTGTCTTATCTGCTTTGGGACGGTAATTTTAGAACAGGAGAGGGCATTAGAGAAGAGGTCCCCAGTTCAACCACCTGGGCACATTATACCACTAATAATACAAGCTTCATGATAGAGGGGCTCATGTTAGATAATTCCCAAAATGCTGCCCACCATAGAGCACTGTGGTAAAGTTTCAATCCAAACCAGTTTGAGAATAATTGTGTAACTAAGTAAAGAAAATGTATCTGCAGCGTGAGTTTCAGCGGGGTAGGTAGACTGTACACCACAGCCAGAGAGCACAGATTTCGGAGTCAGGCCCACTGAGTTCAGTCCTAGCTTACAGGTTACCCCTGGGTGCACAGATCTCCAGTGCCACCTTGGATGTTTACCACGAGGGATAAATGAAATCACCAGAGGACTTGCTGCAATGCCTGGTGTTTTATTATTATGAGATATAAAAATTCCATTGCAGTGTTAGCAGAAAAAAAAAAGTCTGAAAAAAACCATTTCTCTCTCTGCCTGATTTCAGTTTTTAATCTTATCAGGAGCTCATAATCTGGTATCAGCCTTTCGAGACAGAAATCAATAGGATCTCAGAAAAAATTCTCATTACGATGACCTCTTAGGATAAAGTAGAATGAACAAAGGAGAATTCCCTATTTCATCACCCAGGCATTGATAATCGATTGTTTTTAGGTGAAGAGGGGAAAAGAAGGCCCTTTCTCCCTAACGCCTGGGTCACACAGTGACCTGAGTGCCAGCCGCCCCGTCCTTGGCCCCTGCCCCCAGCCCCTGCTCCCACCCTCCCCCCTCCTGCCTGCTCTTAACGTCTCTGCAGCACCGTCCTGACGCCTGTGATGTACACTCCCAGGACGAGCCTCAATGGAGGAAAAAAATACACTTTTCATTGATTTCATTTCATATACATTTATGCTGTTGGTTGGCTGCTTTTATGTTACATCCAACTTCAGAATCCAGGTTGGATATGTCATGTCATGATGTGCAGAAGGCTTCGTGCAGCCTCAAAAAGACAGGCCTGCCGAGAGAGCACCCCTGGACTTTAATGGGAGTGAGTACATTCAAAGGGAGAATTTTGCTTTCAGTATATTTAACACTGCTTGCCTGGAGTTCTATCTCCACGGGGGCTGACATCTGTGTAAAGACAGCAGGGAGGGGAGCTCCTGACCCAGGCCCTGCTGAGAACAAAGCCAGGACACCTGAGAAGAAAAGGGGTTCGTCCTTCAAAGCATTGCTGATCATTCCCCTGCATATCCTGATGCCTTTGCTCCCTGCGCATACATCACCCAACAGTTCATCCCAGCAGCATCCTGCAAGTTTGTAAACTTGATATAAAAGACATCGTATCATATGCCTGCCCTTACCACTTGCTTTTTGTAATCAACATTATGGTTTTGAATTTTGTCCACGTGGCTTTCCTTTATTCATTTTGATAGCTGCATAGAATTTTATTGTTTGTAGTGTTTCGTTTCTTAAGTTGAGGGTGGGTGTCTTTAGTATCTGTTATGTTCTTTTCTTCTTTTTTTTCTTTGAAAAAGAGTCTCAAGCTGTCACTCTGGGTAGAGTCCCTTGGTGCCACAGCTCACAGCAACCTCAAACTCTTGGGGTTAAGCGATTCTCTTGCCTCAGCCTCCCAAGCAGCTGGGACGACAGGCACCTGCCAGAGTGACCAGCTATTTTTTTTTTTTTTTGAGACAGAGTCACCCTCAGTAGAGTGCCATGGCGTCACAGCTCTGTCACCCTTGATAGAGTGCTGTGGTGTCACAGATCACAGCAACCTCAAACTCTTGGGTTTAAGTGAGTCTTTTGCCTCAGCCTCCCAAGTAGCTGGGACTATTAAGTGCCCACCTCATTTTTTTGTTGTTGTTGTTGCAGTCATTGTTGTTTAGCTGGCCAGGGCCAGGTTCAAACCCACCACTCTCGGTGTATGCGGCTGGCACTGTAACCACTGTGCTACAGGCACTGAGCCCAGCTATTTTTTTGTTGTATTTGTCACTGTTATTTAGCTGGCCCAGGCTGGATTCGAACCTGCCAGCCCAGGTGTATGTGGCTGGTGCCTTAACCACTGACCTACGGGTGCCAAGGCAATATTTCAGACTTTTAAATGTAAAGTAAGTGCTAGCTTTTTTAGGTTTTCCTTGATAACATAATACTTCTTGTTGCCACACGTAGCTGTCCTGGTAGGTAGCAGAAGGCAGCTCTCCACCCTCCCACATTCCTGACTCTCTAGTCTTGAGCTCAGCCAATAATTGTTTTGTAATAATACCTAGTTGTATTTATGGAACATTTGTGTTATACCAGGCACTGTGCCTAGCGCTTTGAGAGGGTGATCTCATTTAATCCTCATAATAATCCTACAGGGGAGCGAGTATCATTATTATCCTTCATTTCTCGCTAAGAATACTGAGGCTCAGAAGTTTGGTGACAAGGCAGGGTTGTATTTCTAGGAAGGTATGGAGCCACTGTGCTACGGGCACTGAGCCCGGCTATTGAAGGGCCTCCAGGACACGTGTTCTCCCTGCCGTAACATTGGTTCATGAAGCTCAGCATCATGGTTGCCCAGGCTTGGTTTGCACACCGCAAGATACTCTCACCCAGTGCCCACCTGTGGGATGTGAGAGTAAAAGGAGCGTTGGGATGGTAACCATCACCCAAACCCTCCTTCACCTGGCGAAGAAAACGCACTTTTATATTCAAAGGGCCGGGTGTGGCAGCTCATTCCTGTAATTCCAGCACTTTGGGAAGCCTGAGTGGGGGGACTGCTTGACGCCAAGAGTTCCAGATCAACCTGGCCGACATAGCCAGATCCTTATAAAAATTTTTAAAATTAGCCAAATAGTGGCATGCACCTGTAGTTCCAGCTACTCAGGAAACTATGGCAGGAGGAGCCCAGGATTTGGAGATTGCATGAGCTATGTTAACACCAATGCACTCCAGCCTGGACAACAGAGAGAGATCTTACCTCCAAAAAAAATTTAAAAGTTAAAAGGAGGGCCGGGCGGGGTGGTTCACACCTGTAATCCTAACACTCTGAGAGGCCAAGGTGGGTGGAGCACCTGAGCTCAGGAGTTCGAGACCAGCCTGAGCAAGAGCGAGACCACACCTCTAAAAATATCTGGGCATTGTGGAAGGCACCTGTAGTCCCAGCTACTGGGGAGGCTGAGTCAAGGGGATCACTTGAGCCCAAGAGTTTGAGGTTGCTGTGAGCTATGACCCCACAGCACTGTACTCAGGGCAACAAAATGACACTCTGTCTCAAAAAAGAAAAAACATTCAAAGGGCCAGACACTACCCTCACGCTGCCACCCACACTGAATGCAGACATTCACCCAGTTTCTATGCTTTCATGAGAGGATTGCTTGGGACCGAGCACAGAAGCAGACCAGCTGACTCTTTCGGGCCAGGGCATTCGACCTTCGAGATTTCTAAACGAGGTTGTACTTAGTGTCCTTGTAGTTCTTCTCTTTTCCCTTCTCTCCTTTCTTCCCTCTCATCTTCCTCTTCTTTGAGTGCTGAGAGCATTTACATTATTTAATGTGAAGATCCTAAATATGCCAACTTCATAGCTCCATTTTTGTATTTCGAAAATTTTTTTTAATATATTAGGAGACTTTAAAACAGAGAAGTGGTCTAGACCTCTGAGAAGGTTTGTTTTCACTCTGGTGGAGGAGCAAGCCCCAGGGTCTTATGGGTCATTCGCTGTGTGCTGAGAATTCTCTCTGGTTCCCCAAAGGACTTTTAAGCTGTTGCAACAGCCTAACAAGATAAAAACCCTTGGATGATTCTGATTTCACCATCTGTGCAAGGCCTAATAAAGAAGGACATGAAAGATATCAGTACTTTCATTCATGTGAACGTATTTGTTTGTTTTACCTTATGTCTAATCCATATTAGCACTGACTGTGGATGAGTAACTATTACAAATGGCAATTGTAGGGCTGAGCTGACAGGCAACACTTCTGAGCTTCAACCTTCTCCCAAAACCTGTTTCAATAGCCCTGCAGCTATTAATTCTATTCTGCGGCTCTATTACCAAAATCCAAACCAGTGGGTGCAAAAAGAAATAAACTTTGTGCCTCTGAAAAACCAGCATTTTATTAATCAATCCAAAAGATTGCTTCCTAGCCAAGGGTCTGATCTGCTGTTTTAATAATTCCAAAAGACCACTGCTCCTTTTAAAAGACTGCTGTAACTTCAGGCACTTGTGACAAAACCTGGGTGAATTATTAGACAATTTCATGCTGGTTTGCAGAGTGATTAAAATAAGTGGCCTTGAATGATAGCATATGTTATAAAGAGATGGAGCCTTTCAGTTATAAAAGATGTATCAATCAGGGGAAAGCAAATACAAATTAAAGTTTGATGAGCAATTGGATATTAATTGGTACTAACTCTGCTTTTTATGTCACTTTGATGTGGAGTGGATCATAAACATGGTAAGCGATACTAATAATGTATATTCACTTCAATACAACTTTATGACTCCATTTATTTAAAAAAACAATATTGAGATTGAGTTGTGAGCGCACTGGTGTGCACTTTTCCCACTGTATACCTTCCTCTAACTCTTGCCGTGCGGGCTCTCAGCTGCAGCCTGCAGGGAACATTGCAGTTGGTTAGACATGTTAAGAGTCATTGCCTGGTTTTTTTCTTTATGCATCTATGTGTCAATTCTAAATTATAACAGAAGCAAGAAAAACAACAAACATAGGCTTTATATTTTTTCCTAGAGTTCTTTTTACAAGCTGCCTGCTTTTTACTGAATTTAGACCACGGTAGGGTGCCATGGTGTCGCAGCTCACAGTCTCAGGGAAGGATGTCATCTTGACATCATTGAATGGACCCTAAATAGACGCTGTAATATAGACCTATAAATAGATATGTTTTATGTCAAATAGAATCCAACATGTTTTATCTCAAATATAAAAGTAATTTTTTCCAATTGTGAAAATACAAAGGTGATACATTATCATTATAATAATAAAAGAAAAGCTATCATTTTACAAATTAAAACAAGAGCTTGTTTTAATCAGTTTACAACAAGGATAATCAGTTTCATATGCTCTTTTCTCCTTTAACAATCCATTTGGACAATTTTTAAAATTGTAAAAATTGTACATGATCTGGATTCATTGTCCAGTTCTGCCATTCTTCACTGTGTGACAGAAATGGCAGACAGGACAAGTCACTTAATCTCTCTGTGCTTTAATTTTCTTATCTGTAAAATGGGCACAATAACACGTAACCTTAAAGATAATGATAAAACTAAATGAGACTTTTTAAAAAACATTCTGTAAAACTATTATTTAACATTTAGTACTATGCCTGACATGTCTTCAAAAAGTTAGCTATTTTGATATGACAATATTGTTTATAATGGGTGGAGTCTATTTAATTGTATTACCCTCCTATAATTTATTTATTTTTATTTTTTTACTGAGACAGAGTCTCACTTTGTTGCCCTTGTTACAGTGCTGTGGTGTCACAGCTCACAGCAACATCAAACTCTTGGGCTCAATGATTCTTTTATCTCAGCCTCCCAAGTAGCTGGGACTACAGGTGCCCACCACAAGGTCCAGCTATTTTTTTTACTTGTTTGTTTGTTTTTATTTGTTTAGCAGGCCCAGCTGGGTTCAAACCACCAGGCCTTGGTGCATGTGGCCAGCGCCCTAACCACTGAGCAATGGGCCGAGCTACCTGTCATTTATTTAATCCATTTGCTATCGCTGGTGTTTCAGGTTGACACCAACATTTCTCATTATTACCTGACATTATTACCTTGAGATAAATCTTTAGGGGCTGCATGCTTAAGAAAACATTTAAGAAATACAGCTCCTCTTTCTTGCAATGCTTGCCATGGCCTAGAGTTCAAGCCCAGCCACATGGGAGTTACTTTGGTGCTATATTGGAGGCGCCACTTCTGTGTAACAAATTCTACTAGTTTGCTTTGTTGTTTTGTTTTTGAACCAACCACAAATTTAATTTGGTGAAATGTAGCCCAATTTGGAGCTAGGCTAAATACTTTCTTGAGCTCCTTGGGAAGAGCAAGAGGACATTGTGTTGCTCTTGGGGAAGAAAGCTTTGCCTACTCTGGGTGTCAGAACAGGGTAAACAGATGTGCATTTGCTTTTTTTTCCTAGAAGGAAACCTAACTATTAATTATGCTAAAGCCCTCAGGGAAGTATTTCACTGGGCTATTTGCCTCAGAACCTATATTTTTATCGTCCAACCATTAATTGGAACAGATTATTTAAAAGGGATGTACATTAATAAATAGCGAGGGTGGGAACTAAAAACTAAACCAGGGTAAAGGTTCCACTGTACACACATCAAGTCCGAGGAGACCCCCAGCAGGCAATGAAAGGGACTCCTTTCATTGCAGAAATTGGAGGGATGCTTGTGTTTTAGATCTATTTAGTTAAAAGGCAGCTTTGTGTACAGAATTAGAGAAACAGATCATAGAACAGGCACCTTGTGACATAAGGCCCTTAGCAAACAAAAGACATGTGTTGCATTTCAGTAAAATAGCTTTTCTTTTCTTTTCTTGCCAGGGACTCAAATGTCATCATTTGCCCTCAAAAGTAAATGGCCTATTTTTAAAATAGACAGAAAGTCCCTGCTCCTCATATCTGTTCTTAATTCAAGAAATATATCTAACTGTATTCTAACAAGAGTCAGTCTCAGAAGAAATTAATGAGGAGCATCCATTAATTATTTATGCCCTGAAACAGTAGGTCTGCTAATGTTTCTGCTAATCACCAAAGCTAAACAGATGTATCTTCATAAAGACAATCTCGAAGAATAGAATGAGTATGAAAGAGGCACAAATAGAAAAAATATGCATATATAGCAACGGCAGGAAATAATACTGGTGAATGCATCTCTGCACCCGAGACAATATGTGTTAAAACTGCAAGGCTCAGTAAAATTGTCAGTGCAAGACTGTTCCCGATTTCTAATATTTAAATATTATATCAAGCAATTATAACAGGAGTTGAATTTGGGGGACTTAAACTAATGCTATCAGATGAAAAGAATTAGCCTCCTTTAAATACTCTTTAAAACAGTATTTAGAAAGCCGCCCAATTTCCATAACCATCGTAAAAGCAGCTTCTTTCATGGATGTTGAATGAATGGGAAGGTTGCAAATTTTAAAATCATTATACACAAATCCAAAATGATTGAAACTCTCATTTTTACCTTTGTCCAAATTTGGTTAGAATAAAATCTGTCCCTTTTTTTGAGATGCAAAGAGAGTCCTCCCTGAAGTTCTGTGAGCTGTGGTGTGGAGCAGTCAGCTGAGGCTATTTCTGAGAGCCAGGCCATCTGGACTTAGCAAGCTTGGTAACCTGGCAAGAGAACCTCTCAGTACCTCAATTTCCTCATCGAGAAAATGGGAAATCAGGTAGCATCTGTATGCAGCTCAGTGGGTAGGGCACTGGCCACATACACCCAGGGTGGTGAGTTTGAACCCGGCCTGGGTCTGCTAAACAACAAAGACAACTGCAACAAAACAGCCGGGCATTGTGTCCAGCACCTGTAGTCCCAGCTACTTGGGAGGCTGAAGCAAGAGAATCACTTAAGCCCAAGAGTTTGAGGTTGCTGTGAACTGTGACATCACAGCACTCTATCAAGGGGGACCAAGCGAGACTCTCTCAAAAAAAAAAAAAAAAAGGGAAATCAGAGTACCCAAATCAAAAGGTTATAGAATGAATTCTTAAGACAGCCCAAACATATGCTTGGTTTTGTGAATTGCTATTATCAAGACAGCCGTACTGTGGTCAGTTTAAGAGAATGGGGTATTTTACATGGATTCACATTTGTACCACCATAGCATTCACAATGGAGTGACAGTGACCAGCTCCACCAGGCTTCCTAACTCATAGTGCCCATCAGGATGTTCCTCACAATTCTTTAGATAGAACACAATTCCCTTCATGTTCTAAGGAAGGTTTGCAGGATGATTGGAATCAATTCAATGACCATAATGGGGGCCACAGGGAATGTGGTTTGTTAACCTTATCCTTTCCAGGGTGTTCTGCCCATCCCTGCCCTTGCTAGAGACTGGGGATTAGATCCTTTCAAGGGCACTTGCAGCACTAAGATTTTGTATCCAAATTCACAGGGGATATTCCTTACCCTTGTTTGAGAAGGTCACCCACCATAACGCCCGGCTATTTTAAGAGACAGGGGTCTCCCTCTGGCTCAGGCTGGTCTCGAATTCATGAGCTAAGTCAATCCACCTTCCTGGGCCTCCCAGAGTGCTAGGATTACAGGCATGAGCCACCACACCCAGCGCCTTTAACTGAAGAAATTTAAATATGTATGTGTACACACACACACACACACACACACACACACACACGGGAGAAGGTATCTCTACTCAGGCTCCTGTCTAGGACTACTGAGTTAGGATCCTCAGAGCTGGAACCCTGCAACCTGTATTTTTTAAACAGGTCCCTAGGAAACCTCCGGTGCATAGTCTGATTTCAGAGCTACTGTTCAAAGGCAGTGATTCCCAACATGTGTCATGGCACATTTGATCTAAAGAGTGTCAATATTTATGAAAGACCTGCTATCACAGATCAGGGTAGATTTAAGGTTATCCCCCCCCCAATGAAGTCACTCTCCCTTCTCTCCCATCCCCTAATGCTGTCTTGCAGGGAGAGAAGAGGAGATGCTGTGGCTAGCCCTAAACCAGCATCCTGTCGGGTCTCTGCAGGAGTCTGCAGTGAGTGAGTGCCACTGATGGGCCGTTAATAAAGATGGCTGAAATATAGCTTCACTTACCAGAACAATATTGGTAGGGGGTGGTATTTTCAACAGCTGGTCAGAGCAATGTATTGCTCATGGGATTCTGCCGAATGTACCAAGTAGGGCAGGGCAGGACCCTACGCCAGTCCAGTCTGACAGCAGCATGTTGGGCTGTGGGCCAAAATGTCTGCGTCACCCTTCAAGCTGGACCATCTCACTGGCATGGGTCCTCCCTCACCACACCATCAACTTCTCCCACCTTCCCCTGTACAGTTCCCCCTTTGTGCCTGCTCAACTGGGGTGGCCTCAGTGGTTAACTCATAGGAAGGGGGCTATAGAGGAAACAGGCTATGCAGTGGTTCACACCTGTAATCCCAGCACTCTGGGAGGCCGATGTTGGTGGATTCCCTGAGCTCAGGAGTTGGAGATCAGCCTGAACAAGAGCAAGGCTCCTTCTCTAAAAATAGCCCCCTGTTGGGGTGGGCATCTATGGCCCCAGCTACTTGGGAGGCTGAGGCAAGAGGATTGCTTGTCCCAGCAGTTTGAGGTTGCTGTGAGCTATGACGCCACAGCACACTACCCAGGTGACAGAGTGAGATTCTGTCTCTAAAAAAAATAAAATAAAATTATAGGGGGATTCGGCGCCTGTAGCACAGTGGTTACAGCATTGGCCACATACACTGAGACTAGTGGGTTCAAATCCAGCCCAGGCCTGCTAAACAACAATGACAACTGCAAACAAAAAATGGCTGGGTGTTGTAGCGGGTGCCTATAGTCCCAGCTACTCGGGAGGCTGAGGCAGGAGAATCGCTTAAGCCCAAGAGTTGGAGGTTGCTGTGAGCTGTGAGGTCATAGCACTCCACTGACGGTGACATAGTGAGACTCTGTCTCAAAAAAAAAAAAATTATAGGGGAAATAAAGGCATGAAACAACACAAAATCAACAGACGGCTTTAGTATCATCCTCCCTGTTTTCCACGTGACCCCATGAACATGCCCGTTTAGCATCAATGATTCTCTCATTGTTGTGAGAGTCAAGTAGAAATGCCACAAAGAGAAGGGAGCCTGCAACCCACACCGAGCTCCCCGGAAGTAGTATCACCTCAGCTCGTTCATCTGAATGTGGGGGAAAAGCACGGGGCTGGCAAAGCCCCAAAGCTCCACTTACAAACCCAACCCAACGTGCAGCCAAATGTTTCTGCGTCACTTCTATGTTTTATTAAACACCAGGACCTTTGTAACTTTTTTCTGTACACAGACCAGCTGACTTGCAAGAGCCCCCGGGCTGCGGCGCACGTTGTATTCAGGCCTTTCTGCTGGCAGGGGCCTGTTTCTAGTTCCCTCTCCACACATTGCAACCTGCAGCATGTGCTTATTTGCTGCATGATCTGTAAAAACACAAAGCAACTAATCTGAAAGAGAATCACCAACACTTTATAAACCAAAAAATGAAAAAAGGTCAAGAGCAGATGTCAATATTTTGATGATTCCCCACGCTGGTGAGAGGTAGATGTTTTGTACCACATGATAGAGGATTGTACTGCTCACGGGATCTGCCTATGCACATATTCAAAATTATGATGTCCAGACTGCTTGTTTAACTGATCTTCACAAAGTTCGGCTTGGGTACTCTAGGGAAGACACTACCGCCTTTGAAAAGCAATGTCCAGAATTGCACCCATTGCTAAAATATTTGCAGAGTATTTTAAGTAACAATTAAACCAGCTAGTGGGAGAAAAGGAAAAAATTAAAGGGCTATTCCAGAATTTCTCTGGAAATAGTTTCTGATTATTTGGAAAAAGGAGATAATTCTCTTAAATATCTGAACTACTAAGGTTAGGCAAAGTCAGCTTGTATTGGGATTCATCAAGGGTGTTTCCTTTCTGCTTATCATAGAATTTGGTATACTTCTGAAAAAAATGTGCAGATGACATTCATTTGTTCCTGACATGATGCAGTAGGTGATACATTTTCCAAAAATTCTTTAAGTTTCAATAAAAAAATTCTGTAAGTTGCTTTTTCATATTACTACCAATGCATGAAGTGGAAATGACACATTTCCCATATGAAAGCCAAAACTTTCAGGTAACTTATGATCTCATAGTAGAAAATATTGTACCAGGGAAAGTATTGTAACAGGGTGGCGCCTGTGGCTCTGTGGGTAGGGTGCCAAACCCATATACCGAGGGTCGTAGGTTCGAATCCAGCCCCAAACTGCAACAAAAAAAAATAGCCGGGCATTGTGGTGGGCACCTGTAGTCCCAGCTACTTGTCCTACATGTGCTTTTGGGTTATAGGCTGGTGGTAGAACAGAATCCACAAGTAGCATTAATTCCCAGTGGAAAAAGCCTCTTGTACTCCATGTTCCAGATCTAGTCCAGATAAAGCCATTATCAAAACTATCACACCTGCTATCCTGTTTTGATTTTAAATTCGAAGAACAACTTTGCCTTTGGCTTCTAGCCCTCACATTAAGTAAATCACACCAACAATAGAAAGAAGAATAATGGGGAAAGTGAAGAGCTGCAACTCCCCGTGAATTAAGCACAGTGCCCCTGGCCGTCCCCGGGAAAAATATGCTGCCACACCCTCCTTTTTTCCTAAGGGAAATCCTTTACTACTGGGAATGGTTAAAAAAAAAAAAAAAAATAGGGTTCTTTGAGGAGAGCCCATATTCTAAGGAGGTATAAAATAAAAACTGTCAAGGAAGAAAAAGTCTCTGGTCACTTTCATTAGTGGCATTGGAAGTTAGAGAGAGAAGCAAGCACCACAAAGATTCATCATTTCCAGGTAAAATGTGTGTGCACTTTGCATTTGAGTGTTTGAAACATTTTTATCTTCCAGGATGCTCAATAAATCAATGTATTTGCTTAAATAGTCATAAGAGAGCCTACTACAAAAAGAAATGTTTAATAGTTTTAATAGCAGGCTCGGCACCCATAGCTCAGTGGTTAGGGTGCTGGCCACATACGCCAGGGCTGGCGGGTTTGAACCAACCCTGGCCTGCTAAACTACAACAACAACTACAACAATAACAAAAAATAGCTGGGCATTGTGACAGGGGCCTGTAGTCCCCGCTATTTGGGAGGCTGAGGCAAGAGAATCATTTAAGCCCAAGAGTTTGAGGCTGCTGTGAGCTGTGACGCCATGACCCTCTACACCAGGGCAACATAGTGAGACTCTGTCTCAAACAACAACAACAACAAAAAAAAACTAGTTTTAATAACATGATTCTTTTCACAGTATGTATTATTTGGATGATAATTTTATAAAAGTTACAAGATGGAGAAAATGACAACTTACTTTTAAGTGTTTTTCTGCCTTTTATCCAGAAATACAAAATCCATGAATGATTTGTGCTGTTATTTCACAAATTTTGTACTAATGACATTATCTATTTAGTAGGTAGAGTGAGACTGTCTCAAAAACAAAACAACAAACCATACTGCCTTTCATTCACCTCATGGCTACATGTAATGTGCACTTACAATTGCTAAGGATTAGAACATATCATTACCTAGAGTCTAGTTGTCTTTAGTTGATTATTGTGGTGCACAGTATTATAGAAATATAGAGGTGCGAACTCAGGTATAAGAATCATTCCTTTCTCTTTTCTCCAGAATTGATAGCATATATATTTGGGCATTTCCACAAGATTTAATAACTAGGGTACAAAATTCAATTGTAGTTGAAAATAACTCCTTTTAGACAAGTTGACGATGCTTGGATCTACTAATACTGATATACATTTCATGAAGTACTCAGTGAGATCTCATTTAACACTCTTTGCGAACCTGTGAACATTAAATGGGTACTAATATTACAACACCCATTTTCTAGTAAACAGCCTTCCAAAGACTAAGAAATTAATCCCAGCTCACATCGGTAGCAAGAATCTTGACGTACATATAGTATCAAGCAATGGTTAAAAGCCCTACTTGAGGTCAGAGATTAACATGTTTTTAATTCTTGCCTTTGCTTTGAGACTATTGAGTACAACCTCTTTATGCCCTTGTACGAAAAAGGAAAAATAGCATATCTCACAGAGTTGCTCAAAGGATTATATAATGTTTAAAAACCACTCAGCACAATGAGTCACATGCTACATAATGAAATGGTAGACAATATTATTTTGATCATGAGGCTGGGGCTGTATTGAGCATTGCATGGCCGAGGAACACTCAAGTTGGAGAATGAGCCACCTACACCAGCTCTGTGGACCCTCAGAGTTCTGCTTGCCTCCCTCTCTCAGATCAAGAATACTGAAATTAAAAGTAGTACATGAAAATGATGCCATGCTTGGCTCGGCACTCATAGCTCAGTGGTTTCAGCGCTGGCCACATACACTGGGGCTGGAGGGTTCGAACCTGGCCTGGGCTAGCTAAAACAATAGTGACAACTGCAACAAAAATTAGCTGGGCATTGTGGCCAGCATCTGTAGTCCTGGCTTCTTGGGAGGCTGAGGGAAGAGAATCACTTAAGCCCAAGAGTTTGAGGTTGCGGTGAGCTGTGATGCCATAGCACTCTTACCCAGGGCAACATAGTGAAACTGTCTCAAAAAAAAAAAAAGAAAGAAAAAAAGAAAATGCCATGCTTAAAGAAATCAAGTCTCAAATTTTAAAAAAACATAGGAAGCAATCCGGATATAATAGCTTTCACAATTCTCTAAGTTTATAATCATTTAATGGTTCTTAGCACCATTAAAATTGACTGTGGTAAAATGAAATGAAAACTAACCAAATAAAAGACAGAGATAGATCATTCGTTATTACCCCTCCTGCTTCTTCATTGACTCATTTGCTCAACAGATATTAAAAGGCTTCTGTGTAAAAAATATTTTGCCCTGTCTCATCCAATATGTTTTCTTATTTTCTTATTTATGGCACACAGCAAAAAAATCCATTGTATTTCTGGACAAGAATGGTAAAAGATGACTCTACTAAAATGTTGAAAACAAGCAGAATTCTTTGTACTTTTATTTTAAATGTGCACATTTTCTTTGGATTTTGATTCATACAGGTCACAAAGAAAGGGGAACAAATAAAACCATCTTCTGTAACCAACTCTGCCACCCTAACTCTATGAGGCATGAAACCACTGCGGGTGATAATCTAAACCTCAAAATGAATAAAAAGGCAGTCCTGGGGCAGCGCCTGTGGCTCAAAGGAGTAGGGCGCTGGCCCCATATGCTGGAAGTGGCAGGTTCAAACCCAGCCCCGGCCAAAAACTGCAAAAAAAAAAAAAAAAAAGGCAGTCCTGCTGTGTTTTGCTTTCCAGGCCACAACTGGGCATTGTGGCCTGGAAAGCAAGAGGCAAAATATGGTATGTAGCTGTTTTTACTGGCCATGTTGAAAGTTTTCTGAACATGTCTGAATGTAACAGTTATGTTCTTTTTTCTAGATAAGGCCATATCTGAGAAATTGATAGGTGTCTACAATTCACAAATAGCTTTCCAAAAATATGAGAGACTCATGACAGCAGCTTTCCTTAAAAATTCTTATTTTTTCTTTTTTTTTCGGGGGGGCCCATAGCTCAGTGGTTAGGGCACCGGCCACATGCTCCAGGACTGGTGGGTTCAAACCCCACCCTGGCCTGCTAAGCAAATAGCAACGACAACAACAAAAAAAATAGCCAGGCATTGTGGTGGGCGCCTGTAATCCCAGCTACCAGGGAGGCTGAGGCAAGAGAATCGCTTAAGCCCAAGACTTTGAGGTTGCTGGGAGTTATGAGGCCACAGCACTCTACCAAGGGTGACAAAGTGAGACTCTGTCTCAATTAAAAAAATAAAAGAATTCTTACATAAGTAAATCCTCAATCCTAGATTTTAATATTTTACTTAGTTTAATCTATTTAGTTTAATCTATTAGACTATTAGTTTTACCTGATTTATCAGTAATATTCACCTGAAAATTTAAAACTAAGAGTGGATGAAATGTCTTTGACATACTTGAGTCCTCAAGAGACCACAAAGCACCATTCTTTTGAGATGACTCCAAATAATCTTCACATGAATGGCTAAAGTGCAGAAATGCATAATTTATTAGGATTTAAATAAATCAAGGAGAGAAGCACTTTAAAGTTATTGGTAGAAAATTTTCAAAAAATAAAGATACAATTCTAAGAAATTAGGTTTTATGTACAAAATCTTCCTTCTCTATCTTTAATATTTCAAAGCAAATATGTTGACAATTCTTTAATAACAGTATGCATGCTTTTTTAGCAGTCGACAGTAAAATTTTTTAAAAAACACATGACATAATTCAATTTTGCTTTTAGGGGGAAACACCTTTCTTTCCTTTTTTCTTTCAGTCACAACCAAGAATGTTATTGGAAACCCCTTTCTTAAAACATGTACTATGTTGGCTCAGTGCCTGTAGCTCAGTGGTTAGGGCGCCAGCCACATACACTGAGGCAGGCAGGTTTGAACATGGCCTGGCTACTAAATGATGACAACTGCAACAAAAAAATAACGGGGCATTGTGGCTGGCGCCTGTAGTCCCAGCTACTTGGGAGGCTAAGGCAAAAGAATTCCTTAAGTCAAAGAGTTTGAGGTTGCTGTGAGCTGTGGACTCCACAGAACTCTACTGGGGGCGATATAGGGACTGTCTCAAAAAAAAGTACTATGTTGCCAGCAGAAATGTTATAATCATTCTCTTTTGTTTCAGCGCTTTCTATTATACAATTATTATACTGGAAATATTTCCCAGGGCTCCAAAATTATCAAGAACAAAAATCTTTTCATTGAACTTATTAGAACATGCCTAGTTTTCTCATGAGCTGTCAAAGAATTAAAAAGTTCCCTTTCCTCTAAGGTTGCTTACATCTTTTCTTTTTCTTTTAATGACAATTATTATCATAACAACTACTAGTCAATAAACATTTCCTAGTTGCCAAAATAGCAAAAATTACAAGTCCACAAGAATTTAGAATGACCTTACTAAGAAATCTGAACACGTAGAAATCAAATAACTCCATAAACAGAACAATGACAGGAACATTGATTTTATTCACTAAGGATGTATTTTTTTAAAAATCTGTGGCATGAACATAACTATAAATGAACACTGCTATTCTCAGCACTTTCTATCCACGAAATTCAGTATACTATATGAAAACATCATTAAATTAAAGCATGTAAACTTACTTATGTACAACATGATTTTTTTAATGCCAAGGTTAAAAGGAAGAAGGCACCAGAAATATTGAAAAACACAAAGCAGCAAGGTAGAAATACTGCAAGATTATCATAATTCAGTTTGCTACAGGGAAAATATTTAAGATAAAATTGAAAATAAAATAAACATAGGTTATGATGTAGCCAAATTATTATGAAATGTTATAAAATTGTCTGGCTGTACATTGTGGAGGTCACAGAAAATTATTACTTTAAAATGTTTCCCCACAAATTAGCATAAATAAACACCATTCTCATGGTTTCCAATATGCTACCTAAAAACATGGTGTTACTCCCCAAGGGAGTCTAGTTCCATTCCAAGGCAGATGAGACAGATGGAGCCAGAACCGCAGTGTTTGACAGACACTAATAAAAAAGAAAAGTGACATTCTACAGAGTTGCAATATTCCGTTTTATTAGAGCAGGAGAGCGCAGAGCTTAAGGATGAGCTCTGGAGCCAGACTGGTGTTCAAATCCTGATCCCACCACTACAGGTTGTTACCTCAGGGAAGCCACTTCATCTCTCCAAAATTGTTGTCCTTGCTGAACAAGGAAATCCAGCACCTTCCTCAAAGGCTGTTGTAATCACAGAATGTAGGCAAACTACTCAGCCCACCACCTGGATCAGTTTGCATTCAATATATTCCAGTTTTTTTTTTTAATTGAGTTTAAAATTATGAACCAGTTTAAATGAAAATACTTGTCTGGTACCATGTTATTATATGAAAGTCAGGTTTTATTGCATAAGGAATTCCAAAAGTAAAGTATACAAACAAGAGGACAGAAATATTGAAATGTACAAATAAGTTATTATATATTTCTGTGGTTAGGGTGCTGATTTCATTACTTTGCAGATTTAATGGTTTCTTTCTACAGATTTCTGAAGATACTGCCACATTGTCATGGTCATGTTCCCAATCTTCTCTTCACATTTTAGAAACTAGAAAAGTTCAGGCTTCTATAGAAGAGACAAATGGCATGTTTGCCCAAGATTAAATAAAGTGACACAGATAGGTAACTGTTTCTTAGACAGGGGTGTATCTATTTCTTATATTTCTTATAAACTTACAAAAGTATGTTTGCAAAGAGTGACGTTCAATTGGCACAATGTTAGAATGTGCACAATTTTCTAACACATCAAAATTTGCTTTTTTTTTTTTTTTTAGGCAGTCTCATTCTGTTGCCTAGGCCAGAGTACCAGGGCATTAGCCTAGTTCACAGCAACCTTCTGCTCCTGGGCCCAAGCAATTCTCCTGCCTCTGTCTCCTGAGTAGCTGGGACTACAGGCACCTGCCACCTCGCCTGGCTATTTTTTTCTATTTCTAGTAGAGACAAGGGTCTCCCTCTTGCTCAGGCTGTTTTAAACTCCTGAGTTCAAGGGATCCTCCTGCCTCAGCCTTCCAGACTGCTATCATCACAGGTGTGAGCCACCATGCCCAGCCTCAAAATTGGTTTTGAATAGTTGATGACTACGATGAACAAGTACAAAATTAAATTCAAAGCCAAATAATCTTTTATTGATTTAAAGACCTTAAATAATCGTAGTTGTATGGACTTCACAGCCAGTTTTTTTTAAATATCAGAATAATTTCTGCATAGTGACTTGAATTACATAAGAATTAGCACCAATATACCAATATTCCATCTTCTTCCCAGAACAAATAACAAAAATATAAAAAAGTCACTCAGAAGTTGTCTATTTTTTTTAATTTAAAATACCCTTCACGTTCAAGAAAGAGCATCAATAATTAGTTAAGAAGTTAATGTACACATTATTTTCACTTTTTAGACTACAGGTCAACTTTAGACTCCAGACTATTTTTCCAAGCAAAATATAGAACATAAAGTTATAACATTTTATACTAAAAACAGTTCAGTAGGATGTCACAGCAAAGTGATTTAAAAATGTAGTCTACCCTGTAGGGTAGTGTTCCAACAAGAACTTTTATCTTCTAGAATAAAAACGTAAGGTGCATATTGGGTAGTAGGGGTACTGTTCTGTAAATTTTCATTTGGTCTGTCCATGTGTGTATGGTGGCTAATACAGATGCATTGTGAGACACAATGCAAAACGTGTCTCCTTGTGAGTCACTGTGAAAGATTCAGTTGCCTTCTGGAGCCCTCTACAGGCTCTAAATGTTACGAACTTAAATTCTACAGTAAAATAAATAACTACTGTTAAAGAGCAGTTCAGAACTAGTAATCAATAATTTATGCAGGAAGGCATGTTTACATAGATAAATAGGTAGCACTTGGTCTAAGAACTCAAACTGAACATGTGAGAAGCCTCAATCTTAAAGCCAAATCATCCTCAAGAAACAAAATTAATATGGTAAGGTCTGTGTTAGCCCTTACTATTGAATTCATAATTGGAAGAAACAGATCAGTATCTCACAATAGTAGCAGTCTGGGGGAAAACTAAGAAAAAGAAAAATCACAAGGAATTTAGAAAGTTGTTAATAAAACATGCATCTTTATATGGTTTTTACAAAGTAGTGTTAAGAATTTAATCAATAGAAATACGGCCAAGCTTTTGCCCCTACGCTCCCACAAAGAACTGAATAAAGAACAATTTTGAACAATCAAGTGGTAAATCATTATCCCAATTCCAAATATTACTTTTAAAACTAATGGATCATTGTATCAAAGTAGTAGTACTCTATGAATGGTTAGAAAACTGCAATGGTGTAAGAAATACAGGCTTATTTTCATCCAAAACAACCTAACAGGCTGTAAGAGTATGGCCTACTTTCTTTGCTGCTTTCTTCTACAAAGGAAAAGATATTTTAACATAAATACAAAGAAAAAGTGACATGAGTATTTATCATGCTTATTTTAAAGACATCACTACTAACACCAAAAACAAAAAAAAAAATCTGTTTGCAGAAGCTTTAGATGTATACTACAAATCTCTCTCAAACAATCAGTAAACACTTTTTTGAACTTCATTTCACCTGTATCTGGTCACCTATGCCAGAGTGGATCACAGAAAAGGTTAAAAGGCCAAATGGCAGATCATCCTGTTGAAAGGTGATCTCTTGGGAATCAAATCAATTTAGTATAAATGAGGGTGATTTAAAATACATGCAATAGCAGTATATAGACTTTTTGGTCTTTGAGACTAAAACTGAATACAAAATTGAAGTCTGCCCTGCAAGATAATGTTGGTCTATTTGGTCCAAAGCAACCCTGACTCTGTCATCCAATATACCACACACTGACACACAAAATCATGTTTGTGGAGAACCCTGGAAGAACTCAAATTAGATTTCCCATTTATCCTGCAATCCCATTACTAGGCATCTACCCAGAAGGAAAAAAATCCTTTTATAAGGACATTCACACTAGACTATGTATCGCAGCTCAAACCACCTAAATGCCCACCAACCTAGGAATGGATTAACAAGCTGTGATATATGTATACCATGGAATACTATTCAGCCATTAAAAAAGATGAAGACTTGGTATCTTTTGTATTATTAACCTGGATGGAGGTGGAACACATTCTTCTAGGTAAATTATCACAGAATGGAGAAGAATCCAATGTACTCAATTCTAGTATGAAGGCAGTAGACGAGCTAACACCAGCGGTGTGGTAGGGGAGAGACAGCAGAGAGCGCAGAGGGAGGGGAGGGGGGCACGGTGTATGGCACACCTCTTGGAGGCAGGACACAAGTATAAGAGAGAGTTTATCTAATGAATGCAATCAGTGTAACCTAGTTCTTTGTACCTCAAAGAATTTCAAACAAAAACAAAATCGTATTTGTGTTTATTGTAACATAACTAGATTCAGACTAGATTATATGCTGGGGTTCATGACTCAAATTTTGTCCTTGGCTTTAGCACAATTTACACAAAAATCTACAAAAAAATCACAAAAAATCATTTTCTGTTAATGAGCTCCACTTTAATAAGGCATTTAACTTAAACAGATGGCACTATGTTCAGAAGTATGCCTGACCCCTCCAAAAAAGACCCAGAACTAATGTTTACTATGAATATATACAGGACCAATTATGATCAACTCAAAACAAATGGTCACACACAACATACTTTCCATTTACAAAAATGCAAACTAAAAATTACTATTTGAATGACCCTTCTTAAACCACACGCAATCATTTGAAGGGGAGTTTTATAAGAATAACTTTCTTTTAAAGTTTTATTTATTTTTTAGAATCAGGATCTCACTATGTTGCCCAGGCTGGTATCAAACTCTTGACCTGAAGTAATCCTCTCTCCTCAGCCCCTTAAATAGCTGGAACTATGGGTATGTACCACCATGCCCAGCTAAGAATATTAATTTTTAAAATGAGAAAACAGGAGCCCAAATGATCCACACTTCCCTTTCCTATTACTACCCAACCTGTATTGTGTAAGATCACTGTTGTAGAGTGGTTAAGAATTAGCACTCAATAATTTACGCAGGAGTACATGTTCATAAAGATAAATATGCAGTGTTTGGTCTAAGAACTCAAGCTGAACATGTGAGCAGCCTCACTCTTGAAGCCAAACCATTCTCAAGAAATAAAATTTCTTGTTATGCCTTACAAATCTTCATCATTTAAGATTCACAAATCTTTAAATCATCCCTTCCAGGTGTTTTTTCCTTTCTCCCTGTTATACCTATGGGAAGTGTCCCTTCCTAATGTTAGCAGGCATAATAAATATTCTCAAGATAACATTAAAATAATTGCTTTCACAAAATTATTTTGTGGTTTATATCTTGGATACCAAGACCCATCCATGAACAAAAAAATGTGGCTATCAAAGGTTACTTAGACGTAGCACTTTAATACCCTGCTTTTTCATTCTTTAGACTACCCTGTTGAGAAAGTTACCCCACTGAATATTTAACAGCCAATGACTTTGAACCCAAACTTCACTGAGGAACACTCACTCGCATACATGAACCCAACACAGAACACACATACATAAGCACTGCTACTCACTCTCTGCTCACAAGCAAGCATACACACACATTTTCTTTCTTGCCAGAACAATCCAGAATTACAGCTCTTTTGGTGATTGTTATAATTTTTGGAATGGTTCATAAATTTTCCAAATTCTTTTAAATTTGTGATACTTTCATCTTTTTTTTCCAATTGTGAACCATTCCATATTGCATCTTTATTGCAAAAGTCAACATGCTTCTTAGAAATTCAGATTGTAATTGATAAAACAAACATTACATATATGAATTTAAATGTATAAACAGTTAGAAATTCAACAATATCTCCTATTATACTATTACACAAGTTCACAATTTTGTAAAAACTATAATACAGGCATACTATACATCAAGAGGAACCACTATTCCTTTTCACATGATTTTTGTTCTTCTTTTTTGAAATAATGATCCATTACCATGGACCTTTTTTTACTTTAACAAGACTGTTTTCCAATTTATCATCTTAGCTGGTAACATTTCCTCAATGTTACATGAAGAAATTGAGGGAAATTTTGCATTAGTTGGGTTACCTTATTGAAGTTGGGCAGTAATCCACTAGTAAATTAGGCTGACCTAGATGACTGGTGGCTATTATTGCTGATCAGCTATTTATGAAGATGTCACACACATTAAGAAGAGCAATTTGCCTCAGATGCTATATGTTACTTCTATAAATGAAGATGCCAAGAAAACAAGTCATGGTAGTCATTCACTTTTAAGAAAAATTCTTAAAGTTGGAGATTTGAAGATAGGGGTAAAATATCACAAAAGAAATGAATACATATAAATATACATTCAACTATTTTATGCTAACCTTAAGTTTTCTAATAGTATAATTAACCCATATTTTGAATTCATTTTTGAGAGTCAAACACATTTTAGAATTCTTAGAAAGGACACTTTTAAAAGTATTTTAGTTCTATTTAAGGTATACTAAAAAATAAAAATACAAGCTTTATAGAAAGGGCTCTAAACCTTCCTGAAACTATCTGTTCTTCACTGTTTTAACACCCTTCTCTTTCATCCCTTTATAACTAAAAAGTCGAACAAATCCTCAACTCTCTCTCTCTACTGGGGATGCAGTAAGATGTCCACTGAGGTTAAAAAAATCACATGAAAAGGAATCTCATTCTGTTGAAGTGTCAGTCTACTGAAAGTTTTCTTATAGTTCCATTAATTTACTGTAATTTTCAGTTTCCAAATACAAAAATACAGCAATTCTTATTGAAATCTATACGCTGGTAGTTTTAGTACACAAAAAAAACTCAAACAAATTATTTACAAAATTATACAGTTTAAGAAAAAACTTTGTACAAAAAATATATAAATCCTTTGTTCCCTCTATCATGTTTAAACTGTCAGGACTCAAAATATTCACCACAATGAATCTTTCAAAATATATACTGACTGAGCCACAGACAACAAGAAAATTTCATTAGAGATGATGGAGGAGTAAGGAGCAAGATTGCTTATTCTAGGTATCCTATTCTAATATTTTCCTTCTTTTATTTACCTTCAGTGTTATCAGAAATGTAACAATAACCTAGAAAGAGGAAGTCCTTATTATTATGAAGGGAAAATTACATGAACTTAAAATGATCCTGGTTTGACACATCATACCAGAATATGCAAGTAAAAGAGGAAAAGATGATCAGAACGTGGGATTTTAACTTCTTGTATCTAAGTAAATCTAAAGTCCTGATGGTTTTAAGTTTCTCAGTGAATAGTTTCTATTTTGTGAAACAGGGTTTACCTCAGCAAACAAAATCCTTGATATAGTGATCACCAAGAACCTTACGAAGCCAACAGGAAGTTTCAAATTTTCACACCACACGTATATAAAAACACAGATGTGTGTATATCCTTGAAAAAGTGACATCCTATGTACATTAATCATTTTATTTCCCCAGGGGTCAGTACAGTGTAGTGTTGCTCCTCTGGTTTTCCATCTAACATTCAGAACACAAAGACATAAATTTACATATATATTTTACTTAACAGATACTCTACTCTAGACAGTGTACAGTAAAAATGCACACAGTAAAGGAAACTGTCTACTGAAGGATGTGTATGTTCATGGACAGCAACAAGCTATAAAATCATGAAAATATAAGGTCATCTGATCAAAGTCAAGTTATGACTCTCATTTATTTCTAGCATATCCAGGTCCCTGACCCCACCCCAACCCAACCCCAGTTACCTCACCATCATGGTTTAAATTTAAGAAAAGAATTTCAGACATTTTTTAACCCTTTTATGTAACTATAACTAAACTGAAGCTTCAAAAGAAAAAAAAGCTGGTGACTCTCTCTTTCCCCAAATCCTTCCATTAGTCTCATCAAAATATCATTTGTTTATCAAGGTGCTGATTTGAACCATTTATTGGAGACTGACTTTTGGTGTCCCAAATGAATCACTTATTTCAATAATGGCTAATTCAGGCTTATTAATAAAAGGCAAGAAGAAGAGGGGGATGAGAAAAGGGCAAGGGGTGAAAGCATTTAACATTCTCAGAGTATTATAAATATGTTAAAAAAGAGAACCAGCTGAACCAATGCTAAGTATTAAAACAAACACTATCAGTAGCAAGAAAAGTCCATGAATTAAGATGACGACAGAATGGAAATACCACCATTGCCATACGGCATTTAAGAATACAGAGTTTGTTGTTATTTTCACTAAAATAATACTACTGCACATGAAAACCCTGAAAAAAATTAGATTAAATACAAATTGGGCTCCTCCACAGTAAAAAAAAAATTAAATTCACTTTTCTTCCAAGACAACTCTTGAAAGTAAGACTTTAATTACAAATATCTCCTACTGTCTGACGACCCATCCATAATAGCTCAGTTAAAGTTACGAGATTCCAGGCAATTTTGACATTTAATGAAATTTTATCAGTAGATTATAATCCAAAATAAAATTTCTGAACACCCTGTCATTTACATCATAATCCAACACCAATAGCAACAAAAACAGGTGGTGTGGAAAATAAGGCTCTAGAGATTATCCATGTCATTCCTGTAGATCTTCACAACTGTGTAAAAGTCACTAGGCCTTTGGTGCTTTAATATCATGTACAGTTATGAGATGTGTTTAAATAGCAAACTTGCTGTCCTTAAACCTATTGTGTTGAAAGAAAAATAAAAAATTTTTTTGGCTCATTGACTTCTTAAATAATTTTTAAAAAGTTCTTCTTCTAAACAGTATTTCTAAAAATTATACAGCTCCCATCAGATTTCATCTTCGCCATGAACGAGACTCATATTCATCTTCATCTTCATCATCATCATCATGCAAAAACAAATCTGAGGTTTCTGTCTCCTGAAGAAAGAGAAGGTAAAATCTGCTTAGTGGTACAAGAAGATTAAGTAAAATACTTTTTCAGCAGAAGGACAAATAGACCAACATATAAGGCCTGGGCAGAATTTACAAGCAATACACTCAGAATACCTTTCAGGGCAAAACAAAAAATAAAAAAGAGAGAGAGAGACTTTTTTGAATGGATATAAATTCTTCTCCTCAGCTACTTTTGCTAGTTTTAATAGGAGATTTCCATTTTACTATCAACAATAAAATAAATAACATGTAACATTTATTAAGGAAAATGAAAGAAAAAATACTCATGAGATGTCTCTAATTCATTAAAATTACTTTTATTTCATTAACTTAAAGTGAGGAAAATAAAAGACCATGTAAACTCTTAAATATTTCCTTTCATATTAATCCAATTATTTGGAAGACATGAATGTACTAATTTCCCCATGACATTGACATCCCAGATCTTATTTAAAAACTCTAAAATCTTAGACAAAGTAGAAATACCCACAAACATTACCAAAATAACCAAGACTTTTCTTCTGTTAAAAAATATGGCTCTGTTATATAAAACTGCATATATAATCAGAAGACATTCAATCAACTATAAATAGTAGACATCATTTAAAACCAAGATTGTGATATATAAGGAAAACCTTGCAATGCAGGCAAAGTATTTACTTTAATAAACTAATTATAAATACTGGAGTCAGGCCAGGCACAGTGGCTCACACTTATAATTCTAGCACTCTGGGAGGGTAAGGTAGGAGGATCATGAGTTTGAGACAAGCCTGAGCAAGAGCAAGATCCTCATCTCTGCTAAAAATAGAAAAATTAGCTAGGTACTGTAGCAGGCACCTGTGGTTCCAGGAGGCTGATGAAGGAGGATCACTTAAACCCAGGAGTCGGAGGATACTGTGAGCTAGGCAGATGCCATGGCACTCTAGCCTGGGGCAACAAAGTAAGACTGTCTCAAAAAAAAAAAAAAAAAAAGTTAAGAAAAAAAGCAAAATTCTTCTTCTTTTTTGACACAAGAGTCTTCAGCTGTTGCACTGCATAGAGTGCCATGGTGTCATCATAACTCAGAGTAACCTTCAACTCTTGCCTCAGTTTTTTTTTTTTTTTTTGGAGACAGAGTGCTCAGTCACCCTGGCATCGTAGTTCATAGCAACCTCAAACTCTTGGGCTGAAGTGATTCTCTTGCCTCAGCCTCCTGAGTAGCTGGGACTACAGGCGCCTGCCTGCCACAATGCTCAGCATTTTTTTTTTTTTTTTTTGCAATTTTTGGCCGTGGCCGGGTTTGAACCTGCCACCTCCAGTATGTGGGGCTGGCGCCCTACTCCTTTGAGCCACAGGCACCGCCCTGCTCAGCTCAGCTATTTTTTAGAGATGGGTCTCACTCTTGTTCAGTGCAGGTTGGTTTCAAACCCATGAGCTCAAACAATCTGCCCTCCTTGGCCTCCCAGAGTGCTGGGATTATAGGCATAAGCCACCGTGCCCAGCACAATTCTTATATATTTTAAAAGGCTGACTATTCAGTACTAGTATTATATAGGTCCTTGGTTTTCTAAATCCTTCACATCCAACTTTTGCATACCCTCATTTTAACCAACTGTACATTAAAAAATAATGAAGGTGCTCAAAACTATTACCGTGGAGCTTGAATAAACAAAAAGATAAAACAATCAGCTGAAGTTTAGTTAATGTAATCCATGCACTCACTTTTTATCAAATTAAAATTTGTTGAGGCCAAATAAGGCCAAAATAAATGTAAATTAAAAAGAACAGTCTCTCCTACACTAGAAGAAAATAACCCTCAAAAGAGCTTTTAACATCTCTGTCTGTACTTACTATAATTCCTTAATACACTCTGGATTGGTCTTAATTAACTGCATACATGAAAGCAAAGTCCAATATTTATTTTTAAATTTATATTGTTTAATGTTTATTTTTAAATTTATATTGTTTAATGAAATTTAAGAAAAATATATAATTAGGAAATTATCTAAATTCAACTCTTATTTTAAATTGTTAAATTTACCTCCTCCTTGACTTCTTCTTCCTCAGTTTCAGTAGATATAGACGGTACCTTAGGCTTGTGCCATGATATTTGTAGCCGACGGTCTTTGAATTTTGACCCTTGGTTTGTAGCCTAAAATAATATCACAGAAGAACACATGAGTTTACACTCACATTCACTAATGATCTGTTCAAATTTTGTGATAAAGTTCCTTTTTAATTAGAGCAATTATATGTTCTAGTTTGCCTAGGATAGTCTCTGGTTAATATTTATATTGGATACAATTTAACATTGGTCTTGCTAAGCATGATAAATTATATAGTCATACTACTTATAAAAGTCATGATGAGGACAACAAATACTCTTTTCTTACATTTATTAACCTGTGGCTTTGACATCTACATATTTAGACCCAAACCTTAATAATATATGATTTTTTTTTTAAGTGAATCATTGCATGTATATTCATCTCACTGAATCTTTTCCAGCCCCACCTTTTTTTGCAAAGCTCTTCCAAATTATTTTGAAAATGCTACGCAATGAAAAGCACTCCTCAGTTCACACACAAATTCAACAAGTGCTACACACCTACTATCCTAACTCAGGGTAAAATTGTTTCACTTCAAATGTGCTACTTTTACTACTTTCTAAACATTTTTTTCCTCCCTAGCAAATTCCCATAAGTAAGTTTAATTTTAAAAATAAAGTGTGGGGTGGGGGAGGGGGAGGAATTGGTGGGACCACACCTACGGTGCATCTTACAAGGGTACATGTGAAACTTACTAAATGTAGAATATAAATGTCTTAACACAGTAACTAAGAAAATGCCATGAAGGCTATGTTAACCAGTTTCATGAAAATATTTCAGACTGTATATAAAACCAGCACATTGTACCCCATGATTGCATTAATGTACATAGCTATGATTTAATTAAAAAAGAAAAAACTGGCCCAAGCCCCCATGCCTAGCTGGTACAGTTTGTCTTAAAAAACATTTTAAACTGTATGGGTCATTCATTCATTCATTTTGGAGAAATAGTCTCACTCTGTTGCCCAGTCTAGAGTGCCATGGTGTCAGCCTAGGTCACAGCAACCTCAGCTCTTAGATTCAAGCAATCCTCCTGAGGCACCTATCACAATGCCTAGCTAATTTTTCTGTTTTTAGTAGTGATGAGATCTTGCCCTTTTGCTCAGGCTTATCTCCAACTCCTGACCTCCAGGTATCCTTCCACCTCAGCCTCCTAGAGTTCTAGGATTACAGGTATGAGCCACTGCACCCAGCCTTACCTTTATAATTTCAAGGAAATACCAAATAACTAAAATTTTTATGTAAAAAAAACAAGGTTTGGAATATAGCCTTGTATTTTTAATATGATCCCATTTCAATAAATTTTCATTTATTGTTGGGGATTCGTTGAGGATACAATAAGCCAGGTTACACTGATTGCAATTGCTAGGTAAAGTCCCTCTTGCAATCATGTCTTGCCCCCATAAAGTGTGACACACACAAAGACGCCACTACCCTCCCTCCGTCCCTCTTTCTGCTTTTCCCTCCCCCCCATAACCTTGTCATTAATTGTCCTCATATCAAAATTGAGTACATAGGATTCATGCTTCTCCATTCTTGTGATGCTTTACTAAGAATAATGTCTTCCACTTCCATCCAGGTTAATATGAAGGATGTAAAGTCTCCATTTTTTTAAATAGCTGAACAGTATTCCATGGTATACATACACCACAGCTTGTTAATCCATTCCTGGGTTGGTGGGCATTTAGGCTGTTTCCACATTTTGGCGATTGTAAATTGAGCTGCAATAAATAGTCTAGTACAAGTGTCCTTATGATAAAAGGATTTTTTTCCTTCTGGGTAGATGCCCAGTAATGGGATTGCAGGATCAAATGGGAGGTCTAGCTTGAGTGTTTTGAGGTTTCTCCATACTTCCTTCCAGAAAGGTTGTACTAGTTTGCAGTCCCACCAGCAGTGTAAAAGTGTTCCCTTCTCTCCACATCCACGCCAGCATCTGCAGTTTTGAGATTTTCTGATGTGGGCCATTCTCACTGGGGTTAGATGGTATCTCAGGGTGGTTTTGATTTGCATTTCTCTAATATATAGAGATGATGAACATTTTTTCATGTGTTTGTTAGCCATTCGTCTGTCGTCTTTAGAGAAAGTTCTATTCATGTCTCTTGCCCATTGATATATGGGATTGTTGGCTTTTTTCATGTGGATTAATTTGAGTTCTCTATAGATCCTAGTTATCAAGCTTTTGTCTGATTGAAAATATGCAAATATCCTTTTCCCATTGTGTAGGCTGTCTCTTTGCTTTGGTTATTGTCTCCTTAGCTGTACAGAAGCTTTTCAGTTTAATGAAGTCCCATTTGTTTATTTTTGTTGTTGTTGCAATTGCCATGGCAGTCTTCTTCATGAAGTCTTTCCCCAGGCCAATATCTTCCAGTGTTTTTCCTATGCTTTCTTTGAGGATTTTTATTGTTTCATGCCTTAAATTTAAGTCCTTTATCCATCTTGAATCAATTTTTGAGTGGGGAAAGGTGTGGGTCCAGTTTCAGTCTTTTACATGTAGACATCCAGTTCTCCCAACACCATTTATTGAATAGGGAGTCTTTCCCCAAGGTATGTTCTTGTTTGGTTTATCAAAGATTAGGTGGTTGTAAGCTGTTAGATTCATTTCTTGGTTTTCAATTCGATTCCAAGTGTCTATGTCTCTATTTTTGTGCCAGTACCATGCTGTCTTGACCACTATGGCTTTGTAGTACAGACTAAAATCTGGTATGCTGATGCCCCCAGCTTTATTTTTGTTACAGAGAACTGCCTTAGCTATACGGGGCTTTTTCTGGTTCCATACAAAACGCAGAATCATTTTTTCCAAATCTTGAAAGTACGATGTTGGTATTTTGATAGGAATGGCATTGAATAGGTAGATTGCTTTGGAAAGTATAGACATTTTAACAATGTTGATTCTTCCCATCCATGAGATTGGTATGTTCTTCCATTTGTTAATATCCTCTGCTATTTCCTTTCTGAGGATTTCATAGTTTTCTTTATAGAGGTCCTTCACCTCCTTCGTTAGATATATTCCTAGGTATTTCATTTTCTTTGAAACTATGGTGAAGGGAGTTGTGTCCTTGTGTTTTTGTTTTTTTTTTTTTCGTAGAGACAAAGTCTCACTTTATGGCCCTCGGTAGAGTGCCGTGGCATCACACAGCTCACAGCAACCTCCAACTCCTGGGCTTAAGCGATTCTCTTGCCTCAGCCTCCCGAGTAGCTGGGACTACAGGCGCCTGCCACAACGCCCAGCTATTTTTTGGTTGCAGTTCAGCCGGGGCCAGGTTTGAACCTGCCACCCTCGGTATATGGGGCCGGCGCCTTACCGATTGAGCCACAGGCACCGCCCGGGAGTTGTGTCCTTAATTAGCTTCTCATCTTGACCGTTAGTAGCGCATACGAAGGCTACTGACTTGTGGACATTGATTTTATATCCTGAAACATTACTGTATTTTTTTAGGACTTCTAGGAGTCTTGTGGTTGAGTCTTTGGGGTTTTCTAAGTATAAGATCATGTCGTCAGCAAAGAGGGAGTTTGACCTCCTCTGCTCCCATTTGGATTCCCTTTATTTCTTTGTCTGGCCTAATTGTATTGGCTAGAACTTCCAGCACTACGTTGAATAGTAAAGGTGACAGAGGACAACCTTGTCTGGTTCCAGTTCTAAGAGGAAAAGCTTTCAGTTTCTCCATTCAGTAAAATACTAGCTGTGGGTTTGTCATAGAAAGCTTCAATCAGTTTTAGAAATGTGCCACCTATGCCTATACTCTTCAGTGCTCTAATTAGAAAAGGATGCTGGATTTTATCAAATGCTTTTTCTGCATCTATTGAGAGGATCATATGATCTTTATTTTTGCCTCTGTTAATATGGTGGATAACGTTTATGGACTTGCGTATGTTAAACCAGCCTTGCATCCCTGGGATGAAACTTACTTGATCATGATGAATGACTTTTTTGATGATAAGCTGTAATCTATTAGCTAGGATTTTGTTGAGAATTTTTGCATCTATATTCATGAGTGAGATTGGTCTGAAATTCTCCTTTTTCTTTGGGTCTTTTCCTGGTTTTGGTATCAGGGTGATGTTTGCTTCATAGAATGTGTTGGGGAAGATTCCTTCTTCCTCAATTTTTTGGAATAATTTCTGCAGTACAGGAATAAGCTCTTCCTTGAAGGTTTGATAGAATTCTGGTGTGAAGCCATCTGGACCAGGGAATTTTTTGGTTGGAAAATTTTTTATTGTTTCTTTGATCTCAGTGCTTGAAATTGGTCTGTTCAGGAGCTCTATTTCTTCCTGGCTAAGTCTAGGGAGAGGGTGTTATTCCAAATATTGATCCATTTCCTTCACATTGTCAAATTTCTGGGCATAGAGTTTCTGGTAGTATTCGGAGATGATCTCTTGTATCTCTGTGGGATCAGTTGTTATTTCCCCTTTATCATTTCTGATTGAGGTTACTAGAGATTTTATTTTTCTATTTCTCGTTAGTCTGGCCAATGGTTTATCTATTTATTTTTTCAAAAAACCAACTTTTTGTTTCATTAATTTTCTGAATGATTCTTTTGTTTTCAATTTCATTGATCTCTGATTTAATTTTGGATATTTCTTTTCTTCTACTGAGTTTAGGCTTAGATTGTTCTTTTTCCAATTCCATAAGATGGCTTGTGAGATTGTTGATGCGCTCTTTCTGTTTTTGAAATGTAGGCATCTAAAGCGATAAATTTTCCTCTCAAAATTGCTTTTGCAGTATCCCATAGGTTTTGGTAGCTTGTGTCTTCATTGTTGTTATGCACAAGGAAGTTAATGATTTCCTGTTTTATTTCTTCCTGCACACATCTGTTATTCAACAGATGATTGAAACAGAAGAATCTTCAAACAGAAGATTGTTTAATTTCCATACCTTTGTGTATGGTCGAGCGTTTTTGTTAGAGTTGAGTTCCACGTTTAGTGCCTTATGGTCTGAGAAGATACAAGGTAAAATTTCAATTCTTTTGATTCTGTTGATATTTGTTTTGTGTCCCAGGATATGATCAATTTTGGAGAATGTTCCATGGGGTGATGAGAAGAATGTATATTCTTTATCTTTGGGATGGAGTGTTCTATACGTGTCTATCAAGCACAGTTGTTCTAGGGTCTCATTTAAATCTCTTATATCTTTGTTTAATTTCTGTTTAGAGGATCTGTCCAGCTCTGTAAGAGGAGGGTTAAAGTCCCTCGTTATTATGGTATTATCAGATATCATATTGCTCAGACTGAGTAAGGTCTGTTTCAAGAATCTGGGAGCATTTAAATTGGGTGCATACATATTTAGAATTGAAATGTCTTCTTGTTGTATTTTTCCCTTGACCAATATAAAGTGACCATCTTTGTCTTTTTTGACTTTAGTTGCTTTAAATCCACATGTATCTGAAAATAAGATTGCAACTCCTCTTTTCTTCTGAATGCCATTTGCCTGAAAAATTGTCTTCCAAACCTTGACTCGGAGTTTTAATTTGTCTTTTGAAGCCAGGTGTGTTTCTTGCAGACAGCAAATGGATGGCTTGTGTTTTTTAATCCAGTCAGCCAATCTATGTCTCTTCAGTGGGGAATTCAAGCCATTAACATTTATTGAGATAATTGATAAGTGTGGTAGTATTCTATTCGTCTTATTTTGTGAGAGTCCATTGCTTAGTTTTATCTTTTGCATCAGTGTGGAGGTTAGATTCTGTCCTTTAATTTCTGAGTTCTCACTTTGCTGCTAATCCATTGTGATGGTCAGTGTGTAGAACAGAAGTATTTCCTGTAGAGCTGGTATTGTTGTGGCGAATTTCCTCGATGTTTGTATATCCGTAAATGATTTGATTTCTCCGTCAATTTTGAAGCTTAGCTTAGCAGGGTACAGAATTCTGGGCTGGAAATTGTTCTGTTTAAGTAGATTAAAGGTAGATGACCATTGTCTTCTTGCTTGGAAAGTTTCATTAGAGAAGTCTGCGGTCACTCTGATGGATTTGCCCCTGTAGGTCAACTGGCGCTTACTCCTGGCAGCTTGCAGAATCTTTTCTTTGGTCTTGACTTTGGACAGATTCATCACAATGTGTCTTGGAGAAGCTCGGTTAGAGTTGAGGCGATCTGGGGTCCGATATCCCTCTGAAAGCAGTGTGTCAGAATCTTTGGTGATATTTGGGAAATTTTCTTTTATAATATTCTCTAGTATGGCTTCCATTCCTCTGGGGCATTCTTCTTCCCCTTCTGGAATTCCTATAACTCGTATGTTGGAACACTTCATAAAGTCCCATAATTCTGACAGTGAACGTTCTGCTTTCTCTCTCTTCTTTTCTGCCTCTTTTACTATCTGAGTTATCTCAAAAACTTTCTCTTCTACCTCTGAAATTCTTTCTTCTGCATGGTCTAACCTGTTGCTGATACTTTCCATTGCGTCTTTAAGTTCCCTAATTGACTGTTTCAGTTCCTTCAGCTCTGCTATATCCTTTTTATATTCTTCATATCGTTCATCTCTTATTTGATTCTGTTTTTGGATTTCCTTTTGGTTATTTTCCACTTTATTAGCAGTTTCCTTCATTGTTTCCATCATTTCTTTCATTGTTTTCATCATGTGTATTCTACATTTCCCTTCTGTCATTCCTAACATTTCTTTATAGGTGGAATCCTCTGCAGTAGCTACCTCATGGTCCCTTGGCGGGGTTGTTCTGGACTGGTTCTTCATGTTGCCTGGAGTTTTCTGCTGATTCTTCCTCATGAGTGATTTCTTTTATCTGTTTCCTTGCCCTAATTTTTCTTTCACTTCCTCTTGCTCTTTAAGTTCTCGTGCCTGTGGACTAAGGTTTCAATGAGTCCTGTGTCTTCATATGTAGTGGATGTCAGAGCTGCTCAAAGGAAGCAGGCAGGCTGCGGATTCAAAGTACAAGCTTGCAAGAGGTGAAGCTCACCAGAAGTGCAGAAGAGCCTTCAATAAATGTTTTTAAAGTGAGAGGCTTTATATATGTATTCTTATGTACAAAAATTTTTTGATAAAGATTATCTAAAAATAGTGACTATCTTTTAAAATAGGGAAAGATTAGTAAAAGAAAGGTGATTTTTACTTTTCACTAACCATATTTTTAACCATTTGCACATATTACTTCTTACTTTAAAAAGTACTTTTAAAACAATTCAGAACTGACCTCTTAAAATATTACTTACCTATTAAAATACTTAATTTTTTCTACATACACATCTATATTCTCATATATACATAACTATATATGGCTTGAAATAATGAAATATTGGGGGCAAATTACATGTCCATCAATGTGGGCCTATTTAAATGCATTACAATATATCTATGCAATGGCAGAAGTTGTTTAGAGAGAAAGTCATCTAGTCCAGCCATTTTCCCAAATCAGAAATTGATGTCAAATCTGTGCCAACCGTAATTTAATAACATAACTGGCAAAGATGAAAAAACAAAAAATAAGTGCTATATGAGGATAATGGGGCAAATAGGTACTCTTATCCAATGTCACTATAAGTATAAATTAGTATGATACTGCTGAAGGGCAATTTGGCAAGATGTACCAAAATTATAAATATGCATGTCTTGATTCAGTTATCTTATTCCTAGGAACTTATATAAAGCAACAGTTTAAAATTAGAAATATCATCACCCTAGGACAGTGGTTCTCAACCTGTGGGTCGTGACCCCTTTGTTCAACTGGTAACAAGGCGGGTGTTAGGAAGGTTGAGCACCACTGCTCTCAGAGTTCTTTTAGTGGTCGCACTGACTGAAGAGCACTTATTGGCATTAGCGGTTGGAGCCAGGGGAGTTAAAAGTAATGAGCAGGTCTGTCGCACACAACAATGATCTCACTCAAAAATGCCACATCTAATATGACATATATAACATTGTTTATAATAGTGAAAAATGAGAAACAACACACTTAACTAATCATCAATGGGGGACTAGACATATAAATCATGGTACATTCTTACAAAAGAATACCTTTAAGTAAGACAAACGTGGGCAGCGCCTGTGGCTCAAGGAGTAGAGCGCCGGTCCCATATGCCGGAGGTGGCGGGTTCAAACCTAGCCCCGGCCAAAAACCACAAAAAAAAAAAAAAAAAAAAAAAGACAAACGTATACCTATGTTCATGAACATGGAAAATTCTCCATAACACACTATGTGTGAAAAAAATAAACCCCCAAGTATCAGGGATAATGTGTATATTTGCCACAGATAGAGAGGCTGAAAAATAGTCATAAAAACATAGGATTTCAGATTTCTTGTGCCTTATACTTTTATAACTTTTATTGTTTAAATGTTCTAAAAGGAGGAATTATCTTTGTAAAGAAACTTTATAAAGAAAATTAAGGCAGTATCGAGTTTAGTGAGTCTGTAAAAGTCATAAAATTATTATTGCCATATTTCACTACTAGGATAAGCTACCAAAATTGTATTTTTTCCTAAAGAATCCTATACACAGTAAAGTGTGTAGAAAGGGTAACTAACTCCCTCAGATCCTTTGTGAGAGATAATGACAATAACTTATCTGCCATAGCTTTGTTTGGTCCTTCCCCAATGCCTGGACACACCCCTATCTCCCAAATGAATGCCACATTTCACACTAATCAAATACATATATATATTTATATATTTAAATATATATAAATAAATGGGTTACTGTTAGATGCTTTAGAATGGTTCTACTTCTGAGAAGGAAAGAGATCCATTTGAGCGACTCCTGGGCCAAAACTTAAATATTGACGTACAATCTCCAGTGATCATAGGACAGAATATGCAGCTTTCTTCCTAACAAGATTACCTAGTTTTGATAACTGGAACTTTCTGCAATGAGGCAAATTCATAAAAATTCAGCTTCACATGATCCAGTGTTACCTCACCAGAGCTGTTACGGGTTTAAATGCCCAATTTACTTGGCAAAGAGATTTTAATTGAATTTTTTTATTATTATTTTGTTGTTGTTATTGAGTCTCACTATGTCACCCTCGGTAGAGTGCCGTGGCGTCACAGATCACAGCAACCTCAAATTCTTGGGCTTAAGCGATTCTCTTGCCTCAGCCTCCCGAGTAGCTGGGAGTATAGGTGCCCACCACAATGCTCAGCTATTTTTTGGTTGCAGTTGCCATTGTTGTTTAGCAGGCCCAGGCCGGGCTGTGGCTGACGCCCTACTCATTGAGCTATGGGCTCCAAGCCACAGATTTTAATTTTAGATATTCAACATTAAAACACAAAAAATCAACTTTTATACAGCTTTCACAAGAATACCCTGCACTTATAATCTCTTCCTCACTCCTCAAATAAGTCACTTTAAAGCTACTCTCTCACTTTACTAAAAACCAAAATAATGGTCACATCAGTGAAAAAAACTGGTCAAGAGGGAACAGGACCCAACTCAGACGACTCTCAAAACTGAACGCTCTTTATAAGAGACCATCTTCAAAAGCCAGGGTAAATCAGGATTAATGGGCCTCAAACTAATAAAAACACTTGGAAAGCCAGGCATGGTGGCTCACACCTATAATCCTAGCACTTTGGGAGGCTGAGGCGGGTGGACTACTTGAGCTCAGGAGTTCAAGACGAGTCTGAGGAAGACTGAGACCACGTCTCTTAAAACTAGCCGGGTAGTGCAGCGAGTGCCTATAGTCCCAGCTACTTGGGATGCTGAGGCAAGAGAATTGCTTGAGTCCAAAGAGTTTGAGAGCTATGACGCCATGGCACTCAACCCAGCCAATGGAGTAAGACTCTGTCTCAAAAAAAAATTAAAATTAAGGCTCAGCGCCTGTAGCTCAGCAGCTAGGGCACCAGCCACATACACTGGAGCTGGTGGGTTCTTATCTAGCCCAGGCCTGCCAAACAACGACAACTACAACCAAAAAATAGCCAGGGGTTGTGGCAGGCACCTGCAGTCCCAGCTACTTGGGAGGCTGAAGCAAGAGAATCACTGGAGCCCAAGAGTTGGGGGTTGCTGTGAGCTGTGACACCAAAGCACTCTACCCAGGGGTGCCATATTAAGACTTTGTCTCAAAAAAAAAAAAAAAAAAAATTAAAATTAAATAAAATAAAAACACTTGGAGTAAAGCCTTGGTCTTTATGATTTCCCTTACCACCTTTAACCACTTAACACTACACAGAACAGGAAATGTGTCTTCTCACAAAAGCTGTTTGAGGCATAGAGAATCTATCTTGGTTCTGCCACTTATTAGCTATATGATACTGGTTGACGATTTAAGTTTTGGTTTTCACATCTGTACATATAAGGATTTCAAATGTATACAATTCCACATGTATTTCGCTTTTATCCATTTATTTATAGTACAAATAAGATCACATATGAAAATGCTCTAGTACAAATCATACTCAAAAAACACTAACTAAATGATTGAGCAGTTATAAAGGGAATATGCACCCTACGTGTCCAAAACGTTAAGACATTTGCCTATAGCAAATCTCTAATTTGCATATTTGCCTAAAATTATGTGGTTGTCACTACATACAGAAATAAAACATGTCTGTTATCCTCATAAATTATTATTTAAATTTGATCTACACCCCACACTATTTCACTATTGACTATAAATACCTGAGAAACCACGTAATAATCCAAAAACAAAAACCAAATATAGCTTTGGGACAACCTGTCACCATAGTTAAGTAGAGTACGATGGAATTACAAAGCGAGAGCTGGTTTTTTTCTTTGAGACAGAATCTCACTTTGTCGCCCTTCGTAGAGTACCATAGCAAACTCGAACTCTTGGGTTCAAGCAATTCTCTTGTCTCAGCCTCCCAACTAGCTGGGGCTACAGATGCCTACTACAATGCCTGGCTATTTTTGCTCAGGTTGATCTTGACCCTGTGAGCTCAGGCAATCCACCCGCCTCAGCCTCCCAGGGTGCTAGGTTTACAGGCATGAGACACAGCACCCAGCCTCAAGAGCTGGTTCTTGACCTTTAAATATATTAATATGAATTTGCTAATATCCATTTTTTTATAACTAAATTTTCTAATCTATAAAATATTTGACATTTATGCAAATTGCTGCAAGGAAAATGCTGAATATGATGTTCCTAGAGTTAGCATTTGCTGTTTTAAAAACTTACTGAGAAATGTTGAAGTAATTCTTCTTTTTCTTCCTCAATGAATCCTCCAACTGTTAATGCTTTGGGGCGGTGGTCTACCACCATGTGATTTAGTGAGCCCCTTCCTCTTCCTCCACGGCCTCGGCCTCTTCCTCGACCTTGAGAGGACATGGTCTTTCCTCGACCCACAGGTAAAATACCTAATCGTGCAGCCTGAATAACAACAAAAGGTACATAGTAATATACATTGTTAGATTACACCTTGGAAAACAGAGGAAGTCTTTGAGATGGTAGATATGCTCAGTTAATAATTTCTTTTACCATGAAGGCTATGTTGAACAGTTTGATGAGAATATTTCAGATTGTATATGAAACCAGCACATTGTACCCCTTGATTACACTAATGTACACAGCTATGATTTAACAATAAATAATAATTAATAATAATAATAATTTCTTTTCTTACCTCAACTTGTAACTGATTAAGTTTTTTCCGTAATTCTGTTGTATCTTCTCCAGAGGATAGCCTCTTGTGGAGGTCCAGTTCAGTATCTAATAATTCTTTCTGGGCCTGTGGAAAAATTTAAAGTAAAAAGGTATTTTTTGATAACTTCAAAGGTTTTTTTTTTTTTTGAGACAGAGTCTCACTATACGTCACCCTCACTAGAGTGCTATGGTGTCATAGCTCATAGCAACCTCAAACTCTTAGGCTTAAGGGATTCCCACCACAACACCCAGCTACAGCTATTTTTTCTTACAGTGTCATTGCTATACAGCAGGCCCAGGGCAGGTTTGAGCCCACTAGCCTCAGTGTATGTGGCTAGCGCCATTACCACTGTGCTACAGGTGCCGAGCCAACTTCAAAGATCTTATTCAGAACATTACAGCATTATGGTTAGGCAATTACACACATCTCTAGGGAAAATGAGAGTAAGGGTATGCAATAAACATGGACGCTTTAAAGAAAGTAACTTTATAGATTTAACAGTGTAAACATGCAGAAAGTATACCAGTGAAACTATGCAGTATTACTGCATAAGGTGGCCTAAAAATCAGGTTCTGGGAACAGTCACCTGAGTTTAGGGAGCTGAAAGTAAGTTTCACATAATAAATCATCACAGATGAAACACAACATGGCAAAATAAATAAATAATTAAGTAGCAAAAATTTATTAATGGCACAAAGGGAATAGTTACATAATTATTTTCATATTGGCATCTACAACTGTTACCACTCTCCTTTTTTATGAGACAAATTATCAGTCTTTAGGTGGCATAACTGTGAGGTGTTTTTCTTCCTATGTGTGTGTGTGTGTTTTGTTTGTTTGTTTGTTTGTTTTTTAAGACAAGAGTCTCATTATGTCACCCTCAGTAGAGTCCTGTAGCATCACAGCTCACAGCAACCACAGCAACCTCAAACTCTTGGGCTTAAGCGAAACTCTTGGGCTTAAGCAAACTCTCTTGCCTCAGCCTCCCAAGTAGCTGGGACTATAGGCACCCGCCACAATGCCTGGCTACTTTTTGTTGCAGTTGTCATTGTTGTTTAGCAGGCTCGGGCCAGGTTTGAACTTGCCAGCCTCAGTGCATGTGGTTGGCACTGTAACCGCTGTGCTATGGGCACCAGCCCCCATGTATTCTATAATTTTTAAAATGTGCATATGGAAAAAAAAAAAAATGGGCGGCACCTGTGGCTCAAGGAGTAGGGCACCGGTCCCATATGCTGGAGGTGGCGGGTTCAAACCCAGCCCCGGCCAAAAAATAAATAAATAAATAAATAAAATAAAATGTGCATATGATCTTTCTATAATGAAGGACATTTCAATAAAGATAGCATTTCTATTATACAAGGGGTGTCAAGAAATGTATCTACATTTTAAGAGATGTTATCTACATATTACTTTTTGAAGTTGAATTGAATTATGGTAAGAACGTATAGTATGATGTTCGCTCAAAAGATGGCATTAATCAAATGAATGCAAGCACTACCATGCGACATGCAGGACAGACAAAGAAAATGGTGCAAAAACATTCTGAAGTGGCATTTGAAATTGGAGGATGTTGTGTAAGTATGACAACAATGGAGGCAAAAGAACCTCCAACATGCTTAATAACTGCATGTATTAGTGGTAAGTTTGGGACACACAGTACTGTGTGTGATGTGCACAAGGGAAGATCCAAGAAGCCTTGCAACATTGCTCAAGCAGTAGTTCCCAGCAATCAGAAGCATTTGGACACTAAAAGTAACCACTTTCGGCACCTCTTATAATTGCCTAAGTCAAAAAGGACGTGTAGTCAGTATACTTGTTATCAGTATGTCTTATTATAATTTTAATACAGTTTTTCCTTTCTTAAAATGTGTATACATTTTTGGCACCCTCTGCATTTTTAATAAGCAATCTTAAGACATTTTACATTCCTATACTGATAGAGAACCATAATTTCAAATGCAATACAATATTGTACATAATGATTTGCAGTCTATTTATCTGGCAAATTTACTCTTAGTTCTCAAAGGGCTGGAATTATCTAAAATCTCTCTACACAGCTGTGGTATAATGGGGCCACTACCAAAAGCAAGTACTTCCCTAAGGTAAGGAAACAGAAATTAGTAACATTAGATTTAAGGGGATCTAGAACATACCACATTTTTACCCCTACTAAAGACAATGATATCTTTTGGCCAGGGAAATATCTTTGGCCAGGGATTCATGTCTATAATCCCAACAGTTTGGGAAGCCAGAGTAGAATCACATGAAGCCAGGAGTTCAAAAATCAGTCTGGGTAATATAGCAAGATCCTGTCTCTATAAAAAATAGAAAAATTAGCCAAGTGGTGTGCACCTATAGTCCCAGTTACTCGGAAGGCTGAAGTGAGAGGATCACGCCACTGCACTCCAGCCTGGGTGACAAAGAAAGACCCTATCTCAAAATAAAAGTGATTTTATTACAACACTATTAGAACAATAGAACAAAACTGCTGAAATAGGAAATCTCTCCTCACTATCACTCTAGCAGTTTCATCTTTAGCACAGGGAATCCAAATGTTCAATTAAAAAAACACATCTTTGTTCAAAAAAAACACATCTTTGTTCAAAGAATATATTATTACCCTTTCTGAAAGAAAGTACACAGCATCTATTGAAACACTTTGAAAAAACTATACAATTATTGTTTGCCTATAACCCTATTAGGCTATTAGCTATTGAAGGGTTCCACTGTACTTTCTTTCTTTCTTTTTTTTTTTGTAGAGACAGAGTCTCACTTTATGGCCCTCGGTAGAGTGCCGTGGTGTCACACAGCTCACAGCAACCTCCAACTGCTGGGCTTCAGCGATTCTCTTGCCTCAGCCTCCCGAGCAGCTGGGACTACAGGCGCCTGCCACAACACCGGGCTATTTTTTTTGTTGCAGTTTGGCCGGGGCTGGGTTTGAACCCGCCACCCTCGGCATATGGGGCCGGCGCCCTACTCACTGAGCCACAGGCGCCGCCTCCACTGTACTTTCTATGGCAGATGTTCAATAACCCCATGTTAAATAAAAAAGGCAAATAAATACCTCTGTTTTTGTCTTTACTTTAGATGGTGTGGAGACTGCAGAAGATGTTTTTAATTCATCTTTTAATTGTGAGATCTTTTCTCCAAGCTCTTTCAAAGTCTTCATTATATTTGCTCTTTCTTCTGGTTTCATATTTTTGTTTTTTTCTAGCTTAGATATTAGCATCTACAAAAAAAAAAGAATAAAGTTTACCATACTTAGTAAACTTTAATGTAAATAAGTCTTAAAAACTGTACTATTATGGCCATCTTTGTAAAATCAATTCCATATATCAATTCCACATGCAAACAATGAGCTCGTCTTACTTTTTGACATTCTATTTGTTTTTCTAACATTTCTTGTCTCTTCTTTCTCATATCTTGTTGCAGCTTCATTGCTTCCTGTATGAACAGATATAGAAATTATTAACGGATAACAAAATTTGCTCTGATACATAATTGCTCATATATTCTCAACTCATTTCTTCTGGGTTGTTCCTATCTAAAACAAATTTTCCTCCTAATCAAACATTAGCTAAAACCAGAGATGAAACCTTTGAATGTATTTTCTCCAGCACTTCCAATATAACAGAGTTTACATTTATAACAGGACTTTACAAATATTTAAAATATTGGACTCTACTTAACTGTATCCATGAGGTTTATTGACTTGAATGACAAGAACAGTTTAAACTTGACTTCTTTTTGAAGTTTAAAGTTTAAAAATGTGAGCTACAGCCAGCGGTAGGCTAGAAATGACAGCAAAATGTATGGATATTGCCACAGAAATTTTGCCCCATCCAACTGTTAATTAAATCTCTAATTATATTGAGATAAAAATATTCAATTTTATCTGAAAAACCCTGTGTGAGCTTAAATCTAAAATGATAATGAAACTGTGAGCTGAATCACATGGATAACTACATAAACGTCACACTTTATATGAGACATTATCTAACTTACGAAACCAAAAAATGAATTTAAAAAGAAAATAAATACTGAAAAGTGTTTGTTTTTCTTCCTTGGAAAAATAAAAACATGACATAGAGAAAAACTGTAATCTTTGTATTTGATGTGGCCACTGAATGGCAATTGTTAAACACTTTTTCTCTATGTTCATCCTTTTTGTCAAGTGTACATAAAATAAAGAACCTAAATAAACATGATGCAGTTCCACAACATGAACTGAGAATCCAATGGGCTCTTTCCTCTGTAAGACAAGAAGAACTAAGATTGTTTACCTGTTTTTTTTTAAGAACTTCTTGAACATCGTGAGTTTTAGATCCTGAACAAAGTTTGGAAGGTGTCTTTATGTTTGAGGAACTGTAAATCATTTTTTGATGGCCTGGAGTTGAAAATATCTTTAAAAAAAAATCAAAATTAAATCTTAGAAATGCTTAAAATAATTTCTTAGACTGCATACATTTCTACTCTTTTCAGGTGTTATATACAATTTCACAAAATGCCAAAATCAGACAATGCTGTTCTTCAGACCATGATGGTTAAAATAAAGAACACTCCATAATCATGACTGAACACAGACAAAAATATGAATGTTATCTGTTAAGTCTAGGCTAAAGTAGAAAAATACCAGTTAACTCCTGACAAATTCCTGGGCTGCAAGCCCTCAACAAAATGGAGTAAGTCTGGTTCACTCCCAAGATAGATGGGAAAGTACTCACTAACTTCTTGCTTGACTAACTCTTGAGTCTGGGAAACAGAGTATCCCCAGATTGACCCTTAAACAATACCAAGGGGAGAGAATACTGAGAAAAAGATGTATGGAGGTGGGCGGAGCAAGAAGTAGGGAGCCAGTCCCATATGCCAGAGGTGGCGTGTTCAAACCCAGCCCCGGCCAAAAAAAAAAACATACACACACACAAAAAAAAAAGATGTATGGATGAAAAGTACTGGAACTAAAATGTGTAGGAACATATTAAAACAAAGATGTATGATATGTAGCTAATTAACTACAAAATTCTGCCTCAGTACAATGCTTGCTCGCTACCCCACCAGAATGCACCTGGACAGCCGGCATGCCAACCAGGATACAGACCAAGCCTTAAAAACCTGACTCTTTAAGCACTCAGGGCTGCTCTCAGAAACCCCTCATTGGGACACTGAGGCAGTCGCCAGCCGGCTCTCTTGCAAATTCGGCTTGTCTGGTTTGTGTGGTCTCTGAGGAACTCCTGGGCACAACATATCCAAACCATAAAAATGACTAAACATCTCTTTATCCCATTAACAACTGCTGCTTCTTTATCAATTACTGCTTTCCCCTCATTCTAGTCTTCACTCTTTCTATGTAAGATTTACTAAAATACCCTGCCGCAAAATTTATTCTTGTTTCCTTAAACCCTCTTAAATCATCAAACAGCCCAAATCCTAAAATACTCCTGTAAACACTCCTGGTTTCACGTGTTCTCCCTCACTAAATAATAAATGCAACTTGTTCAACTTCATGTTCCTGATGTCTCTGGCTGAGGGTATTGTAAGTTGTTCTCTGTAAGTGAAGTAACAAACAAAAACTTACGTTTCTCATAACTGGAAACCCTTCTAATACTTCAGCCACTTTGTAATCATAATCTTAATATTATACTTAATCAAATGTTACAAGTTTATAGTTGAATATAAGACAATAGCTGGCTCGCAGATCTGACTCTGCAAGCAACCAAGAGGTGGCAATTATCACTGTGATAATTTTAGTATTTGAATTCCTTTCTTCTTCTGAACAGATAGCTGTCTAATTTTCTCTTTAAGGTACAGTTAAGCTACATGGTACGCTATAAACTCTCCAGTTCAAGTTTTCCCTTCTATACTCTGTCCTTTTCTTTTTCCTTTTTAGAGAGTTTCACTTTGTCTCGCTTGGTAGAGTGCTGTAGCATCACAGCTCACAGCAACCTCCAGCTCTTATGCTTAGGGAATTCTCTTGCCTCAGGCTCCTGAGTAGCCGGGACTATAGGTGCCCGCCACAACGCCCGGCTATTTTTTGTTGCAGTTTGGCCAGGGCCAGGTTTGAACCCGCTACCCTCAGTATATGGGGCTGGCGCCCTACTCACTAAAACACAGGTGCCACCCCATATACCGAGGGTATATGCCCTTTTCTTTCTTTTTTTATTTATTTATTTTTATTTTTTATTTTTTTGCAGTTTTTGGCTGGGGCTGGGTTTGAACCTGCCACCTCTGGCATATGGGGCCAGCGCCCTACCCCTTTGAGCCACAGGGGCTACCCTCTTTTTTTATTTTTTAATTAAGTTTGAAAACATGATATGAGAGAGGCAATAATATTCATGAAAATAAAATTCATGGAAAATTCAATTATGCAAATAATACATTCAAATGTAAGACTTCTCTCAATCACTACAACACAAAGTGGCTCATGCCCATAATCCTAGAACTTTGGGAGGCTGAGGAGGGAGGATCCCTCGAGGCCAGGAGCTTGAGACAAGCTTGGGCAACAGAAAGACCCTGTCTCTGCACAAAATTTAAAAATTAGCTGGGTGTGATAGCATACACCCCTAGTCCCAAGTACTCAGGAGGCTAAAGTAAGAAGACTGTTTGAGTCCAGGAATTAAAAAGGTTGCAGTGACCTATGATGACACCACTGGACTTTAGCCCAAGTAGCCAAAGTGAGACCTTGTCTCAAAAAAAGAAATAATAATAATAATAAATTAATAAATAGAAAAAAATTAAGCTACTTTACAAAGAAAGTCCCTCAGGTAATGTAAGAACTGCATAGTTGATGTTCATGTTATTATTTTGGGTTTGTTTTTCTTTTTTTTGAGACAGAGTCTCAAGCTATCGCCCTGGGTAGAGTGCTGTGGTGTCACAGATCATAGCAATCTCAAACTCTTTAAGCGATTCTCTTGTTTCAGCCTCCCAAGTAGCTGGGACTATAGGCAACCGCCACAATACCTGGCCTTTTTTTTTTTTTTTTTGGTTGTAGTTGTCATTGTTGTTTGGCAGGCCGGGGCTGTATTCAAACCCGCCAGCTCCGGTGTATGTGGCTGGTGCCCTAGCCGCTTGAGCTACAGGTGCCGAGCCTTATTATTTTAGTATTAATATTTAAATGACAACAACTACAATTTACTGAGCACTAATTATGTACCAAGCATGTCTCTTTCATGCTTTATTAACATGAAGGTTTTAATTCTCCACAACAACTCAAGTTTATGAAAAGGAAATTAACACAAGTTATCTAACAAATTAGGAGTCAAGTTAGTCAGGTCTACTTGAATTCAAAGTCTTCATTTTTGTTTTTTCTTTTTTCTTTCTATAGTAGAATTTTTTTTTTATTATTGTATGGGATACAAAGAATTAGGTTACAATGATTGCATTTGTTAGATAGAGTTCTTCTTTTTTTTTTTTTTGGCCAGGGCTGGGTTTGAACCCACCACCTCTGGCATATGGGACCAGCGCCCTACTCCTTGAGCCACAGGCGCCACCCTAGATAGAGTTCTTATCATGGAATTTTTGAAACAGACAAAAGTATGGAGACTTGTATAAAACAGTTGAAATATCCATCACCAACCAGCAACCATGAACAATACATAAAATAATCTTCTTTTATTTATATCCCCAAATATTACACATTCTAATCCCAAATGCCGTATCATTTCATCAATAGTATTTCAGTGTATCTCTAACTGATAAGGATGCTTTTCAGTTTTTAACATAACCACAATACCATCATCACACTTAAAAAGATAGGAATACTTTTTAAACATCATTAAATATTCACATTTCCAACTTGTACTATAATTTTCTAAGCAATTTTTCCCATTCGAGGCTGTTATGGTCCATGTAGTGCAACTGGTTATGTCTATTTAAAGTTTCCTTTAATTCTTAGATTCCCTATCCATTTCTTTATTTTCCTTGCACATTATTTGTTTAAGAAACTAGGTCACTCTTGCAGAAGTATCCCCCATATGACTCTGTGGTGCCGTTCAACATGTTCCTCCGTCCCCCAAATTTCCTTTAAATTAGAGTGGGTAGATACAGAGCTTTGATGAGATTTTTTTTTTTTCTCTTTGACTAGACTCTAGTACTTTTTGACAACTTCCTCCTTTCTGGTTTGACAAAATATTCGAGGTTCACCTGTAACAGTGCCAGTCCCAACCACTTTGTGAAGGACTCCTGGTTCCTTTTCTAGATCTCTTCCACGAAGAGACTTAGGAAATTTGGGAAGTTTATTTTGTTGTTTTTAAAAAATACTTTAACTATCACACTAGAAAAAAATTTTTTTCCTTGGGGCCGTGGTATTTTATTATGAAAATAGAATAAAAAATTCTAAAACAAAATGATTGTTTCTAATTTAATGAAAAATTTGTTTTTTTCTTTTCTTTTCTTTTTTTTTTTTTTTTGAGACAGAGCCTCAAGCTATCACCCTGGGTAGAGTGCGGTGGCATCACAGCTCACAGCAACCTCCAATTCCTAGGCTCAAGCAATTCTCCTGCCTCCGCCTCCCAAGTAGCTGGGACTACAGGCACCTGCCACAACGCCCGGCTATTTTTTGGTTGCAGTCGTCACTGCTGTTTGGCAGGCCCAGGCTAGATTCGAACAAGCCAGCTTAGGTGTATGTGGTTGGCGTCTTAGCCACTTGAGCTACAGGTGCCGAGCCTGTTTTTTTATTTTCTGTGCTTGAGTTAAATGTGACATGAGAAAGGAGAGACATGCAGACTGACAGTGAAAACAATAAACAGAGGTTTCACAGCTTTATGGGGCCCTGGGTTGAAAACTAGCATGAGTTGAATGATATGACAGTTACTATGTTAAAGGTAAAACACAACTTGAGTTTTTACTTATACTTTCAATTCAAATGCAGGACTACAATGTTTTTACTTAATCTCATATATTTCTCAACTGTTTTCAAATGTACCGAAAATCTGAGTTCTCAATGATATATATCACAGAATTCCTCAATTTATTCTACAATGTTCACGAATCAATTTTAGAATACCAACCATTACTAAGGACATGACTGCTAAAAAGAGCTTTTATCACCACCACCACCACCACCACTACTACCACCACCACTGCTTTCTGTCTTCAGGGTATATCCAATTAGGAATATACAGACAAATTACTATGCTTTATAGCACTCTCTATTTATATATTAGTTCACTTGTTTAATTTTTCTTTTTAATTTCTAGGGATTACTTCTATATCATTTAATTTTATTTTATCAGTACCATGTGCTAACCAATTGAGCCACTGGAGCTCTGATTTTATTTTATAATTATATTCAGCATTTACATGATTCCAAGTCAAACTTACAAAATAAGAGATGGTCGAAGGGTATCTAAGCTTCTTCTATACTTGCTGTTATCACATCTAAATTAACTTTTTCTTTTTTTATTATAAACCAATAATTGCATTTGTAGAATGCTTCCACCTTTAGTTTTTTACACCAAAAGTGCCCAGCTATACATTTTTCTCTTCCAATTTGCTTTTTTTCTTAATATACCCTGATAATCACTCCATTGGTACACATAAAAACATCCCTCATTGTTCTGGAAGACAGCATACATACTCTACTGTGCAGATATACTACTACATTTTAACTAACCAGTCCCCTACAGATGAGCATTTGGGTTGTTTCCAGTCTTGTGCAATTTAGAGTCTACAATTACTAGCCTTGCACATATGTCTTTTTCATATTTTGGCTAGTATACCTTTGGCATAGACTCTTAGAAGAAAGATTATTTTAGAATAAATGCATATATAATTTTGCCAGATACTATACTGTCAAATTTCCTTTCATGGGAGGGGGGGTATCATTTAGCACTTCTATCAGAATCTAAATCTCAAATCCATCTGGAATTTATCCTGGTTTATAATGTAACAAAAAAAATGGATCTAACTTTATTTTTTCCACATGGCTATCCAGGTATCCCAATACCAAAAAGTCTAGCTTCCTCAGTGACTTGGAATACTTTGTTATTTAATAAATTTCTATTTGTAATTGAGTCTATTTCCATAATTTTCTACTCTGTTCCACTGCTCTATTCATGTGCCAATATTAAATTGTTTCAATTATAGAAACTACATTTTTAAAAGAAGAAACTGGGGCGGCGCCTGTGGCTCAAGGAGTAGGGCACCGGTCCCATATGCCGGAGGTGTCGGGTTCAAACCCAGCCCCGGCCAAAAACACACAAAAAAAATTAAAAAAAAAAAAAGAAGAAACTCTGTAGTATTTCAGGGGCAAGCCCTCCTTGCTGTTCTTTTTCAGTTATTTTCAGCTCTCTTTGCAATAATCACCATACTTGAGAGTCATCATATAGATATACTGCTAAAAGAAAAAAGAACTGTTTAAAATATATTTCAAAGTATGTTTTATTGTGACAGAATACACTTCACTATATTTATAATTATACACACACACACAAATATAATTTTATTTTTTTTGAGACAAGAGTCTCGCTTTATGAACCTGAGTGCCATGGCATCATAGCTCACAGCAACCTCAAACTCCTGGACTCAAGCAATCTTCATGCCTCAGCCACTCTAATAGCTGGAACCATAGGTACCCACCACAACGCTTGGCTAATTTTTCTATTTTTAGTAGAGAATGGTCTCACTTTGTAGAGGGTAGTCTCAAACTACCTGCCTAAGCTCAGGCAATCTACCCAACTCGGCCTCCCAGAGTGCCATGATTATAGGCATGAGCCATAGCAACTGGCCTATATTCCTAATTATTTTAAAGAGGAAAATAATTAAAGAAATGAACTAATGAAAAAATTTACCTATTAATAGCTAAAATTTTCAAATTCCCACTTAGCTTTGAGTATAAAATAAATTAAACTAGCAAATTTCTGATTGAAACTAGGGAAGTATACTCCCACACATAGGCCACTGTCACACTCATTTTGATTGAGGAAGTCAGACATTACAAATCTGGATGATAATAAATTTGTTAAGTTCCTTGTTAATTCACTGAATGCATGTAAATATACATGGGTCACTATCAAAGTTTTGGGACAGACTGTGTAATGATCCTTTATTTCACTTCCAAGAAACACAGTCAACAACATCCTTTCTGATTCATTCATGCAAGTTTCAACTTGCTCAGCTCAATGGTGTTGCTGGGAGAGCTTCATTTGTGTCCACTTCTTAATTTTTGTGTATCTCAAAACCTTTGCAATGACCCACAGTTTGAGGTTCACAGAAATGCATACCTGGCAATCCTCTCCAACACCACCAGACGGATTCAACAAGTGTGACGCGTCACTCTGGTTACCACTTGCATGTCCAAGACGATGTTTAACAGGAACTTTGTTAAGAACATATGCACCTGATGTCTGTGGTTTATTCATCATCTGCATGTACAAAATAAACAGTAAAATATACTGTTTAAAATATACAGTAAAAGTTTAAAAACAGGCCTAGGAATGGCATAAATTTAGGGTAGTGAGTACCATGGGGAAGAAGATAAAAAATGGGAATGAGAGGGTGCTTCAATTATCTGTAAAGTTTTATTTAAGTGATGATTATATTATTCATACGTTTTTGGATGTCTAAAACGTCACAAAAAGTACTTGCATATACATGCATAAAAATTATTATTTTTTAATGTGCCCTCCAGGATGTAACGTTCTGAAAAACTTAGGGGTTTTAATTGACAGTAGCTTAATATGAATAACAGTATGAAATGACCACCTCAAAAATATAATGCAATCTTAGGGTACATTAACAGAACATGGTCTAATAATTGCAGAGGTAATAGCATCTCTCTTTTCTACATATCCTGCATCTAGGGGAAGCATTCATCTCTGGGCTCTAACATGAAGTAGGATACAAACAAAGGTGAATGAAAGTTTAGATGTAAATGAACAGAAAAATAAACAGAGTTTAGGCTATATACTAAAAGGAATATTTTTTAAAGATCCAAATGTATTTAATCTAAACATAAGAATACCTAGGTGGAGATTATCATTTTTGTAAATATTTAAATGGCTCTAATAAGTGGTAGTTTTTTTCTTTCCTTCCTTCATCTATTCATTCAAATCTATTCATTTGAGTAGTAAGTGCCAAGCATTATTTTAGGCATTAGCGAAAGACTGAATACAATAGTCAATATCTCAATTATCTTGGAACTTCTACTCCAGTTTTAGAAGGAACAAAATTTGGCTTGGCACCTGTAGCTCAGCAGCTAGGGCATCAGCCACATACACCAGAGTTGGTGGGTTCGAGCCTGGCCCAGTCCTGCCAAACAACAGTGACAGCTACAACCAAAAAATAGCCGGGTGTTGTGGCGGGCACTTGTAGTCCCAGCTACTTAAGGGAGGCTGAGGCAAGAGAATTGCTAAAGCACAAGAGTTTGAGGTTGCTGTGAGCTATGATGCCACAGCCCTCTACCAGGGGTGACACAGTGAGACTCGTCCCAGAAAAAAAAAAAAAAAGGAACAAAATTTGTTTACAGGGAAAGCAGGACACATGGGTGGATATAAGGGAGATTGAGTCTAACGCAAAATAAATAAGTAGTTCTAAATCAGAGTTGTTCAATGATAGATGGTTACTATACCTTACTATCTATAAAAATCACTTAACAGTACTTGTTAAAAATGTATATTATAGGCACCATATCTGGAGATTGACTCTACAGGTTTGGGAAGGTGAGATCCAGAAATCTGTACCCAGGTTAAGTGATTCTGAATAGAACAGCACTCCTTAAACTTTGGGGTACATAACAATCACATACAGAGATTATGGAAACACAAATTCCTGGGCACCATTCCTAGTGATTCTCATGTAGTAGGTTGGGGTGAGGGCCAAGAATTTACATTTTTCCTCCAAGAATCTGCACTCCTAATAAGCTCCCAGGGGATCAGATTCTGCTGATCTACAGATCAAACCATGAGCTCTGATACAGAAGAACCAAGGACTATGAATTGAGACATACTGATCTAGAGGGCTGGACTAGAGGACCTTTTATTTCCAATGAATAACATTACCTTTTGGATACCTCCATGTACCGTGGAGGGAGGCGACTGGGCCACCAGCACCTGCTGCTGATGAAGATGCTGTGGCAGGTGATGGTGCTGCTGTGAGAGGTGACTAAGCGTTTGCTGTTGTTGCAGGAGGAGTTGTGTTGGGGACTGTAGTGATGGTTGCTCATTATTTTCCCTATGCCACAGAACTCGAATGAATCTGTTGTTTAGAACTGCTTCTGTGCTAGAAATAGCTTTCCTGGCCTCCTCATTGGTGAGATATTGAATGAGGGCTGCTTCTGGATCACCCTTAAAAGCAACCTTAAAGAAAATAATAGAAACAACATAAATTCCCAACAACAGAAAATAGTTAAATAAGTTATGGTGCATTGCTATGTAATAAATTGTGCTCCCACACCCGAATTAATATGGAGCCCTAAACTCCAATGTAACTTCATTTGGACACAAGCTTTTAGGAGGTAATTAAGGTTAAAAGAGCGCATAAGGATATAGTGCTAATGGATATAATTAGTACCCTGAAAAAACTGGAAAAGATCTCCTTCTCTCTTTCTCTGTCATTTGAGACTACAGCAAGAAGCCAACTGTCTGCAAGCCAGGAGAGACCTCACTACAAACTGAATCTGCCAGCACCTTAATTAATCTTCAATTTCCCCACATCCAGAACCGTGAGAAAATAAATTTCTGTTGTTTCAACCACACGGCCTTTCGATCTAAGATATCTGGTATAGCAGCCCAAGCAGATGAATTACAACTATCTACATTAAGCTATCTAAACTTCTCTAAATGCCATAAAGAATAGGGACCTAGGAAAAATTTAAAAGGAAAAAAACATAGACCTTGGGTACAATTACATCTTTTGTATTTTTTAAGCATGTGAAGTATTTTTTTTCCTGTGACTAGGAGCAAAATATGAAACATTTTAAAAAAGAGAATGTGTGTGTGTGTGTGTATATATATATGTGTGTGTGTATATATATATATGTGTATATATATATATATATATATATATATATATTCTTCCATATAAATAAATAAACCCACATCTTTTAACCAAAAGACGCCAGCACTCAGAAGGCTGAGGTGGGATCCAAGTCAACACCAGCCTGGGTAACATAGCAAGACCCTCATCTCCACTAAAATTAAAAAAAAAAAAAAAGAAAAGCTGGGTACAGTGGCACATGCCTATATGTAGTCACAGCTACTTGGGAGACTAAGGGGGAAAGATCCCTTGGGCCCAGGAGTTCGAGACTGCAGTGAGCTATGCGCATACCCCTGCATTCCTGCCTGAGTGACAGAGAAAAAATTCATCTCAAAAAATAATAAAAGAGCTGGTCAAGGTGGCTTACTCCTGTAATCCTAGCGCTCTGGTAGGCCGAGGTGGGTGGATTGCCTGAGCTCACAGGTTCGAGACCAGCTGAACCAGAACAAGGTCTCCTCTCTAAAAACAGCTAGCCATTGTGGCAGGCAACTATAGTTCTAATAATTGGGAGGCTGAGGGAAGAGAATGACTTGAGCCCAAGAGTTTGAGAATGCTTTTTGAGCTACGACCCCACGCCACTCTGCCAAGGGCAACAGCTGGACACTCTGTCTCAAAAAATAATAATAAATAAACAAAAGTTGAAGTCATTATTGCCAATTTAAAATATTTGAGTGATCTGTTTTTCATTTCTGTTTTAATGTATTTCCAAATACCTGTAAAACTAAATATGTATTACTTCTGCAGTCAGAAAAAAAACTGCTTAAAAACCTCTTAAAAAGAACACTTTAGTTCAATTTTTTAAAATAACAGGTCCCCTAATACTATGTGTACCTTCTTTTTATTATTTTTTTGAGACAGAGTCTCACTATGTAGCCCTTGATAGAGTGCTGTGGCATCACAGCTCACAGCAACCTCAAACTCTTGGGCTTAAGCGATTCTCTTGGCTCAGCCTCCCAGGAGCTGAGACTATAGGCACCTGCCACAAGGCCCTGCTATTTGTTTGTGTTGTTGCAGTTGTCATTATTGCTCTAGCTGGCCCAGGCCAGGCTCAAACCCACCAGCCTCAGTGTATGTGCCTGGCACACTACCCACTGAGCAACGGGCACTGCCTACATGTACCGTCTTAAACCCAGATATATTGTGGTTTGATGACAACAATACCCTCAATTACAGCATAACATCCTGTCAAATACCCTCAAATACAGCATAACACCCAACCACAAATTCAAGTATCTAACTAGCAGACAGTGAAATACAAAAGCTACCACTTATTTGATCTTGGATAACAGATTACACTGCCTAAAATTCTCAAGATTAGATTCATCCTCCACCAATTACTATTTCACCACATATAAAAGTCAGTCAGTAGGTAAGATTACAATAAAAAAATCTCAGCTACCTAGATTATTAATACAAGTTAAAAAAGAAGCCATTTAAGGCTGGGTGCGGTGGCTCACACCTAGAATCCTAGCACTGTGGGAGGCCCAGGTGGGTGGACTGTTCAAGCTTACAGGTTCAAGACCAACCTGAGCCAGAGCAAGACCTCGTCTTTAAAAATAACCAGGCATTGGGGGTGGCGCCTGTGGCTCAGTGGGTAGGGCGCCAGCCCCATATACCGAGGGTGGCGGGTTCAAACCCGGCCCCGCCAAACTGCAACAAAAAAATAGCCAAGCGTTGTGGCAGGCGCCTGTAGTCCCAGCTACTCGGGAGGCTGAAGCAAGAGAATTGCCCACGTCCAGAAGTTGGAGGTTGCTGTGAGCTGTGACGCAACAGAACTCTACTGAGAGTGATAAAGTGAGACTCTGTCTCAGAAAAAAAAAAAGTCATTTGTTCAAAAATAGAACTATGAGGCTCGGCGCCCATAGCTCAGTGGTTAGGATGCCTACCACATACACCGAGGCAGATGAGTTTGAACCTGGCTTGGGCCTGCTAAACAACAATGACAACTGCAACAACAACAACAAAAAAAAAAAAACAGCCAGGCATTGTGGCCAGCACCTGTAGTTCCCGCTACTTGGGAGGCTGAGCCAAGAGAATTGCTTAAGCCTAAGAGTTTGAGGTTAATGTGAGCTGTGACACCACAGCACTCTACTGAGGGCGACATAATGAGACTCTGTCTCAAGAAAAAAAAAGAAAAAGAATAGTACTATGAACAAAAATATAGTAATGTCTTTCAGAAAGAGGTTACAGAAAGGAACTAAATAACTTCACAAGAACATGTGCAGCTTACCAATTTCATCGTAAAAGTGAGTATACAGCTATACAGTAGAGTTTACAACACCTAACAGACATAATCAGAATCACCACTGACTCACTTAAGCAAGGTAAGCTGATACAAATACCTTCTAAGACCCATAAAATACTCACATTACATGACTGACATTAGCACATTTACCTGAATATTAACAATAGTTCCAAATTTGCTGAAGTGTTCATTGAGCTTGGTAATGTTGTTCAATTCCTGAGGGATTTTCTTGACTTCTAATTTGGTGTTTGTATACTGATTCTTTCGCAAGAATCCTGGTTTATTCTGATTGTTATTCCCTTGCCTGAAAGGAGCATTAATAGATCTTGATTAATTTTTTTACCTCATGCCTACCCAAGAGATACATCAACAAAGAATGTAAGTTTCTATTTATTTAAAAATGCCTTTTATAAGCCTTTAACATTATTAAAATATTATCAAGCAATTTTCAAATCATCCTTATTATATTGGAATAAAACCGGTTGAAGGAGCGAACAGCATTAAGATTTATAAAAAGAGATCCAACTGACAATAAAAATCACATGTTAAAAACAAATTACTAGGAGGTGGCGCCTGTGGCTCAAAGGGGTAGGGCACCAGCCCCATATGCTGGAGGTGACAGTTGGTTCAAACCCAGCCCCAGCCAAAAACTGCTAACAAACAAACAAAAAAAATTACTACGGGCTTGGCGCCTGTAGCTCAGCAGTTAGGGCACTGGCACATATATTGGAGCTGGTGGGTTAGAACCCAGCCCGGGCCTGCCAAACAATGACAACTACAAAAAAAAAATAGCCGGGCATTGTGGCAGGTGCTTGTAGTCTCATCTACTTGGGAGGCTGAGGTAAGAGAATCATTTAAGCCCAACAGTTTCAGGTCACTGTGAGCTGTGATGCCACGGCACTCTACCAAGGACAACATAGTGAGACTCTTGTCTCCAAAAAAAAAAATTACTAAAGTCATTAAGGAGTCTACTACTACAAGTATTAAAGTAACAATTGATCACCATTTTTTAGAAGTCTTTTTGAGTGTCTGTAAAGGTACAGATCTTTTTCTTTTCTATTTGTTTCTAGTTTCTCAATAATTTTAGGTGAAGAAATACCTAGGTACAAATACCTATTATGAATATTCTGTTATTTTTCAATTATCAGGACATTCTAAAGTTATTTCCTGGAACCCCAACTTTGAGACACATAATTTGAATGTTATTAATGACAACTCTTAATTTTATGAATTTAATAATGCAAAAAACAAAAACAATGACACTAATTAGATGTTACCAATTAGCAAGTTATCTTACTTTCCCAGCCAAGGTTTCTTGGTGAGTGGCCCTTCCAAACCACTCATAGCTCTTTTTCGACTATCTGGTTCAAGAACTACTCTGGTTATGTTGCTATTTATTGAAACAGGAACTGGTGGTTCAGTCTGGATCACAATGTTTGCAGCTGTTGGAGACAAAAATTCACATTACTGAGTATGAGGAGTTTCAAATCATTAAAATATTTAGTCTAATCTATTAGTATAGAGTATAAATGTCTTAACTCAATAATTAAGTAAACGAGATGAAGTATATATTAACCAGTGTGATGTAAGCATTCCTAATTCTATATGAAATCAGCACATTGTACCCCATAAATGCATTAATGTATACATGATCTATGTTTATGATTTAATAAAAAAATAAAATAAATAAAAAATATTTCATCTAAAAGCTTAAAAGTACTGTGAATAACTCAACTACTACCATTTCCTTTTTAAAAATGCCTAACAAGAAAAATTTCAAATGTCTCCTCCTTTTTAAAAAATGTAACCGCAAGTCTGAAAACTCAATAGTAACCCCAAAGTAATAACTGACAGGCATAGATCAATCAGTGGCTATAAAAAATAATTGGCATAAGCTTGTTGGGGAGTAAGTACCACTCCACAAATTACTAACTTGTTTTAGTAGAGAGATCAAACAATTACCATTTTAAATAAGCAAGCAAATTTAGCACCATTAATATACAGACATTATTTGCTTCCTGATGTGATACAACAAGAAGTTCACCACATCATAAAGATTAAATTTTATTAATAGAATTATGATTTTCTTGTATGAAAATAATATTGTGCTTATATAGAACTGTCTTATTCTTAGATGTAAGCTAAAGGATGTAACGTGTTACGATGTCTACCACTTACTTTCAAGTGGTTCAAGAAACAAAATATGAGGCTGGAGGTCAGGAGTTTGAGACGAGACTGAACAAAAGCAAGACCCCATCTCTGAAAAAAACTAGCCAGATATTGTGGTGGGCACCTATAGTCCCAGGTACTAGCGAGGCTAAGACAAGAGGATCACTTGAGCCCAGGAGTTGGAGGTGCTATGAGCTATGATGCCATGGCATTTTACGGAGGGCAACATAGTGAGACTATCTCAAAAAAAAAAAAAAGGGGGTGGCGCCTGTGGCTCAGTGGGGTGGGGCACCAGCCCCATATACTGAGGGTGACAGGTTCAAACCTGGCCCCCGCCAAATTGCAACAAAAAAATATCTGGGCGTTGTGGCGGGTGCCTATAGTCCCAGCTACTCGAGAGGCTGAGGCAAGAGAATCGCCTAGGCCCAGAAGTTGGAGGTTGCTGTCAGCTGTGTGATGCCATAGCACTCTAGGCACTCTACCCAGGGTGATAAAGTGAGACTCTGCCTCTACAAAAAAAAAAAAAAAAGAAACAAATATGTAACCGGGCATAGTGCCTCAGGCCTACAATCTCAGCACTCTGGGAGGCTAAGGCAGAGGACTGCTTGAGCACAGGAGTTCAAGACCAGCCTGAGCAAGAGTGAGCCCCCATCACTACCAAAGATAGAAAAATTAGCCAGGCATGATGGCACATACTTGTAGTCCAAGCTACTTTAGAGGGTGAGGCAAGAGGATTGCTTGAGTCAAAAGAGTTTGAGGTTGCTGTGAGCTATAATGATGCCACAGTACTCTACCCAGGGTGACAGAATGAGATGCAGTCTTAAAAACAAAAACAAAAAAACAACAACAAAAAAAAACCCACCACAGAAACAAATGTGAGGGGACGGTAGGAGAGGGAATTAAGAGAAAAGAAAACACATAAGCCTTCATACCCAAAGGTGACAAAGTAGTAATAACTGATAAATCTAAGTGAAGGCACTCAGATGTTCACTACATATCTTTTGGTTTTCAATAGTTCTAAAAATTTCCAAACTTAAAAGTGGTGAAGAAAATCCAAAACCAATACTCTAAATTGGCACATTTTCCTCACAACTTCAACTAAAATACTATAAAAAACTGGCCTTATAAAAGGTTACCTATCAGTAGGAAGAGGTATATTGAACAAAAAGTAAATTACCACAAAATTCTACCTCTTCTACCTGAGTACTTCCCCTAACGTTAGCAACTCAACCAAGCAAATAATATATCTAACATATGTAGGGCTGGATGCTAGGGTAGAAATATGGGGGTGGGGGGGGGGATTAATCTGTTCTGATTCATCTGTGTGACAGGAAAATTATGATGTAAAGATTCACTCATTTAGCATTTAGCTATTATACAGCTTAGCAATTGTAGTAAACCTTAGGTATAAATAAGTGAATACAATAGATATGATCCTTGCCTTTGTAGGACTTGTGTTCTCAGAAGGCTAATGAAAGAGATACCAATTATGATGACATAAAGCATTCTAGAATTGGAGAGATCATTATGTATTTCTAAAACAGTTATCATTACCACTTAACATTGCCTAATGCTTTTCTTTACTGAAGTGCATTATTAAACAAGAAAGACTAGAAGCTAAGTGACTTACCCCAAAGCAAGCCTGGAGAATATATATACTACATGACTTCTATACTGAGAGAATATCTATGGATTACTGTACTGATAAACCAGGCTAGTGGCAAAGGGAAGACTTAAAATCATTAAGAAATGAACTTTTTCACTAATTTCAGGTAACTGGGTAACAAAATACGCATTATAATAATGACAGAAGGTAAGAGGACATTCTTTGGAATTAAGAGTTGGGTTCAAATTTCAGTTCTGCTACTTAATAGCTGTGTGACCTTGAGCAACTTCTTTAACCTTTGTAAGCTTCAGTGTCTTCACTCGTAAGAAGAAAATAAAAAAATAGTACCTCTTTTATGGAGTTGTTATAAGGAACATGAGAGATATAAAGAAATGCACTTGGTGTAGGTAGTCCTAATACAAAAACCGTTATTTTAGAGTTGTTAATAAATGGCCGTACGAAAGTTAATAAAATCGGGACAGAAAAGAAGGTAAAAACAGAAAAACATTCACCATGTGACTAAATCAGAAAACTATTTTCAGTATAGAACTGAAATTAAATTTTGGAAATCTATAGTAAGTTACCAAACTGAAATCTCCTCAAATTTGTTAACCAATCTTTTGTGGAAGAGGGGTAAGGAGATTATCAACCTATATTAAAGGTAGATACTGGCTGGACACAGTGGTTTACACCTACAAATCCTAGCACTTCAGGAACAGGAGCATCACTTGAGGCCAGAAGTTTGAGAACAGCCTGAGCAACATAGCATGATCCTGTCTCTATGAAAAAGCATAAAAAAAATCAGCTGGGCATGGTGGTGCACACCTGTACGTCCAAGCCTGAAGCAGGAGAAATGCTTAAGCCCAGGAATCTAAGGTTTCAGTGAACTATGATGACACCGATGTACTCCAGCCAAGGCAACAGAGTAAGAGACCCTGTTTAAAAGAAACAAAAGCAAGCCAGGTGTGGTGGCTCACACCTATAATCCTGGCACTCTGGGAAGCCAAGCAAGTGGACTACTTGAGCTCAGGAGTTTGAAACCAGCCTGAGCAAAACTAAAATCCCATCTCTACTAAAAACAGAAAAAAAACTAGCTGGGTATTGTAGTAGGCACATCTAGTTTCAGCTACTCAAGAGGCTGAGGCAAGAGGATCTCTTGAGCCTAAGAGTTTCAGGTTGCTGTGAGCCATGAGCCCACAGCCTGGGACAGTCTGCCTCAAAAAATAAATACATTGGCTTGGCACCTATGCACAGTGGTTAGGGCGCCAGCCACATACACCAGAGCTAGAGGGTTCGAACCCGGGCCCAGGCCTGCTAAACGACGACAATTACAATAAAAAATAGCAAGGCGTTGTGGCGGACGCCTATAGTCCCAGCTACTTGGGAAGTTGAGGCAAGAAAATCACTTAAGCCCAAGAGTTGTAGGCTGCTGTGAGCTGTGATGCCACAGCATTGTACCAAGGATGACACAGTAAGACTCTGTTTCAAAAATAAATAAATAAATAAATTTAAATTCAAAAAACAGCTTACATTTTATCCTGGTTTTGTTTTTATTTTAAATGTTCATGCCTAAGCTTTGTAAAGGTCCTATGTTATAGCTGAAATAGTAAGTGTTAAAAATGGTCAAATTACATTTTTATTATAATGCTTTAGGCTCTCAGTTATTATTAGCATGAAGCACAGCTCTCAGGATACAAGGTAGGCACTTAAATGATCAGCTCTTTGAGGGCGAGGAATCAATCACTTCACTTTTCTATATCTAATATCCAGCACAATGCTCAGCACATTAAAACATCCTAAAATCCTATATAAAAAAAGCAATTAAATAAAATTATTCTTTGTATTTTAAAATAAATATATTCTAACTATAGCTTTAAAATAAAATCTGGAGATAAGGTTATTAAAAAATATTTGAGGGGGCGGCGCCTGTGGCTCAGTGAGCAGGGCGCTGGCCCCATATACCGAGGGTGGCAGGTTCAAACCCAGCCCTGGCCAAACTGCAACAACAACAAAAAATAAATAAATAAAAATAAAAAATATTTGAGATGATTATAAAGCACCTGGTAAATAAGTAATTTAGACATTAATTTCCTCCAGCCAGGTCAGAAATGCAAATGTAGTAACTATATCAAACTATTATGTAATATCTAGCATCAAAAAACACTTAATGTGCCTGGGAACTGTGGCTCCCTCCTGTAATCCTAGCACCCTAGGAGGCTAAGGTGGGTAGAGATTGCCTGAGCTCAGGAGTTCAGAGATCAGAGCAAGACACCATCTCTACTAAAAACAGAAAAACTACCCAGGCAATGTGACAGGCATCTGTAACCTCAGCTGCTCAGGAGGCTGAGGCAGGATCACTTGAGCCCAGAAGTTTCAGATGCTGTGAGTTAGGCCGATGCCACAGCTAGCTTAGGGCAATACAGTGAGATTCTGTCTAAAAGAAAGAAAGAAAGAAAAGTTCAACACATTCTCACCTCTTGGATTTGCATCCATATCTCCAGATGTTAGGCCAATCAGGTTGGGGCGCTGTGTCTGTGTTCTTGAAAAGAACTGTCTATACTGAGATCTACCAGAACTGGTAATACTAGGAGCTTCTGGGTTATAACCATCTGGTTCATAGGTATCTGAGAGAAAACAAAACAACATAACAAATTAGACAGGTTAAACTATTTCTCATTATTATATTACTGTTAAATAAACTGCTAAAAAAATGTATATTCTACAACAAATACAATTACATCAACTCATACATACATACTTATCCCTTTGTATCTGTTGGAAATTGGTTCCAGGACCTGCTACAGATACCAAAACCCGTAGATGCTAAAATCCTTTATATAAAATGGTGTAGCATTTGCAAATAACCTATGCACAACCTCCCATATACTATAAATTATCTCTAGATTACAATGTCTAATTAATGTAAATGCTATGTAAATTGTTGTGCTATATTGTTTTTTAATTTGTAATATTTTTTATTGTTGTGGGATTTTTTTATTTCTCCAAATACTTTCAACCTGCAGTTGATTAAATCTGCAAATGTGGAACCAGAGGATAGGGAGGGGCAACTGTATTTCTCTTTGTATTACAGTATATAGATACATCTTTTGGAGAAAAAAAGTTAATATCGCAAAACATCCATTCCTAAATATCAATATATTTTTACATTCCTTTATCCAGTCACTTCTATGTCATTGCTACCCCTACATATTAATCATCTAATCCAAACTTCAATGTTTGTTTTGGTTTGGTTTTGGAGTTTTTTTGAGACAGCGTCTCACCCAGTCACCTTGGGTAAAGTGCTATAGCATCATCTTAGCTCACAACAACCTCAAACTCCTGGCTCACGTGATCCTCTTGCCTTGCTTCAGCCTCCCAAGTAGCTGGGACTACAGGCACCTGCCACGACGCCCAGCTAGTTTTTTCTATTTTTAGTAGAGACAAGGGTTCTGCTCTTGTTCAAGCTGGTTTTGAACTCCTGAACTCAAGGGATCCACCTACCTTGGCCTCCCAGATTGTTAGTATCACAGGTGTGAGTCACCGCACCAGCCTAACCCGAACTTCAATGGACATTTTTATGTACATGAACACCATGTATGAAGAGCTGATTGAGTTTCCACTTTTATTGTCATGTCTCACCAATTCCTAGGCACTTTTGGGGAAAATCTATTTATATAGTTATTTGCACTTTAAGACAGAGAGAGAACAACTGGTCTCATACATAAAATATATTTCAAATAAAACAGCTAAATACAATAAATTTTATATCTATAATGTAATTATTTTATTACCATCCCACCAGTGTACTTTTGTCACATTTCCTGTGTTTTCTCTAGTAATAATTTAATTTATAAAATTCTAATGCTAAGTAGTTCATTAATATTAAAAAGAATGCTGAAAGCATTTTTCTCCAAATAGCATATTCATCTTCTTAATGCTACATAAAATGAGAGGGTTAAGACTAACTGAAGACACTGATTTTTCATAATTGTGATTTTATAAGTTCTTACATCTTTTTATTTTTTTTGATGGAAAAATTTGTCATGAGTTCATATTAACTTTCAGCTAAAGAAAAGGTACATTTAGATCTTTATTACTAGTCAGTTATGTCTATGATTCAGAGTATAAAATCAGAAAACCATTTACATTTAGGGGACCTTCTGGGTCACTACAGGCATTTAAATATGCTGCCTTTCTAAGCAAGCACAACTAGGACTCAGAGAAGTCCTCAATCCAGCAAATTTCTTTCCCTAAACTCACCTTCTTAGATTAACCCTCTCCGCAGAATACTGTGCTTCCTCTAACTTTAGATTTATGAGCAGAATGCTTCTCTTGCACCCAACATCAACAAGCCACTATGAGGCTAAAACAATAAAATGCCATTAAACTACAGGTGATTTTGGGATATTTGGTATCAGAACTAGAACTGCTGGTCAGAATTCCTACTCCTCCCCAGACTTTCATTTTTTTTCCTTTCTTCTGCTTTTGAAAACAGCTTATGAAACTGCACAAAAAGGGCATCAATAGATTACAAGCTGTTCCCTGTAACAAAATGTTAAATGATGTTGAATGTTAATCACGAGGGCCATTTGTGCTGCTCCCCTCAGAAGAAGATGGCTCAGGAGATATAAGAAATTATCACCATGATGCTCCTATTATAGTTTTTGGCCGGGGCTGGGTTTGAACCCGCCACCTCTGGCATATGGGACCGGCGCCCTACTCCTTGAGCCACAGGCACCGCCCCGATGCTCCTATTATAGATGGAGTTCTACTATGTTGCCCAGGATAGACTTCAACTCTTGAGATCAAGTGATCCTCCCTCTTAAGCTTCCTGAGTAGCTGGGACTCGAGGTACACACCACCACATCAGGGTTCTATTATACATTTTTGTATTTTCATTGCCAGTGTTCACATTCAGTCTCAAAGTTGCTTGGCGATGATGAATAAAACCAAATAAACTCTTTTGCATCAACAGTTACAAGGCTATGCATATAGTTGCCCACCTAAAAGTGTTTTTTGGGCTTCCAACTTATTTCAGCTTTTGTTTTAACCCTCCTTTTTATAATAATTGTTTCTTTAAGACAACCATATTTAATAATGAGTATGCCCTCCTGGTGAAAATACGCACTGTAATGTTATACCTAGCTTGAAAGCAAATCTAATATTCTTACTTATTAAATTTAAATGTGTTTAAGGCTGATGTGGTTTGGAAATGATATGTAAAAGAATAGCTTCCATGCTTATAAATGTCAACTCTAAGAAGTATATGTAGTATAAAATACAAAATAAATGCTGCTTTATCTTTTTTAAGAAAAGATCAGCAAATTAAAAAGTTTTCAGTTACCATTTGTTACTCTTGACAGAAAATCTCCAACATTTTAAGCTGCCGAAGCTACATAATCAACTGACCTCATTCTGTAACACCTGGGAATATACAGAACCCCAATAAATTTAAAAGTTCTTTAGTTAAATATGATCAACTGAGATCTAAAGGCAAAGTGAGAAATGTAAAAAAAATAATAATAATAATTCATGAGACATCCACAGAGCAACTCACAGATCTTCAAAGTACACATGTCAACAGGACAGAAGAGCTTTCAAGAATCACTACACCATATAAAACCAGTCAAAGGGACAAAGAGTGGAAAGGACATGTTCATCCATGATGAGCAAGAAACCAGATCTTTGTGTGTGTCTTTTTTTTTTTTTTTAGAAAAACTAAGTTAGTTTTTCTTGTAGTGTGTAATAATTTAATTGGAAAATAATCAACCAGATATTATCTTCCAATTTTCCTGGTTAGAAACTAACTCAAGGAACTAGCATGATTTTGTTACTGAGGCACTTGAAGTAAATACAGAAGATACCAGAGATGATAGACACACAGGAGGCCTAATCATCTAGCAGCCACTAGGGACAAACCAAAGAAGCAGAGGAACAGAAAATAAAACTACCTAAGAGTTTTAATGGAAATCTATGACAACAGATCAGAATGCTAGGTCACCTCTTAGGCTGGCCAGCTTATGGTACAAAGGATCTTTGAGGTAGATGGCCATTTGTAGCAAAGCTTACCTGGGACCAGAGGGGTGGGGCTGGAGATTGAGGTATGATACCCAATGGAGGATCCCATGAGGTTTCGAGGTGGCACCAAACGAGCTGCCAACAGAGGAGGCGGTGTCCCCAACTGAAGTCGCTCAGATGCAGCAGCACCATGTTCACGAGAGTACATGGGCTGTCCTACAGAGGAAAGAATAGGAGGGCAGCTGGGAATGAGAGTCACAAGCTTCTCTTCGGTAATGATGTACTTCCAAAGACTTTGAGCCAAAAACAGAAATTATACCAACAGAAAGAATAACTGAGAAAGATGCTACCACGATTCTAACTCAAGAAAGAACAGACATGCAACTGGTTAGGATGCATTTAGTTATAAAAAAAGAGTAAGAATTAGATAGTATGTATAATCTCCATCTTTTAGAATCTTAAATAGAATAAACTATGCTAATTTTATTTAAAGCAGAACATTCAACCTTATCAAGTTATTAGACCAAGAAGCCTTGAGAATTCATAGAGAATTTTGTATCCAATGAAATATGCAGGTGTGAATGCTGTTATATCCATTGGGGAAAAAAACCCACCTCCCCAATCCCACATAATTTCAGGTTTGCATATACTCCCACATGTGGGGCCAGAAAAAATAATAATAAATGCATTAGACACAAGCCACCATTAGCGCACACTCAAAGAGAATAAGAAATATTCAAAAGAAACAAGATAGTAAAAATTTGCTATCCCCATGGGCAGATGGATAACAAATACAGAGAAAAGAAAAAAAAGACAAAACCCAGACCAATAGACCAGCACTGGACAAATAAAATGATCCCAGACATAAAGAACCACATTTTGGAAGAAAGCAAACTGAGGCAAGAATGCAATTATATATTGATGCAAGAATGCAGACAAAATGAAACCAAATTCTGTAGTACAGAATTTAAAAGGACAAACTTTCAAAGAGAAAAACCTCCCTTTGGTTGTCCATTTAACGGTACCTTTTTTACTGACGACACCATTTCAGACATAATCATAAGACTTAATATTTCAAATCCAAAGTGAGACATTCCCAACATGACACAAGACAAAATAAAGTGAATTCAGAATTTTATTTTCACCTGATAAAATTATACAATTCCTGAAGATTTTAAATACACTTCAACAGAATAGAACAGGCTACAAAGCATCCACTTGATTTCACAGTAAATGTTGAGAGGAAATAGGTATGGTAAAGTTTATAACCCTTCTCTTCCTACATATGGAGGAAAAGACTTGACAAATCATACTGTATAGCAGACCAAATAACTGCAATTCACACCAACCCTTTTAAGATCTACATTTGAAAATAATCAATCATTAAACTGCAAAAACAATTTCACATATCCTCAATGCTCTGAAAACAGCTGTAAGAATGATCTATTGCAGATAATTACTAGTGAAGGATTAAGTAGCATACAAGAGAAAAATGGGAAGAAATAAATTAAAAAATACAAAATCTCAGTCCATATGATTACTCTAAATTTATGACACATCACTCAATATACCAAATTTACCTAATTAATAAGTGTCTCAAAGTAACCTAGAAACTAAAAGGCTAGTTTGCACAATGTCTATTTTTAAAACCAATGACAAACAACATGCAATTCAAATAATTCAAAAAGACGGCTATTCATCTGAATGAAGCCTGAACTTAGAAGGTCTCTAATTACTGAATGAAGCCTGATCTTCTATTGAGGACTCTAAGTACTACTTCTAAAGGAAATAGTGTTATTTAGATAAAGGGCCAATTCCTGGACAGGGCAAAGAATTCGTGAGTTTGGTACACCTTCATATACCTTGTCCTTCTAGAAAATATCAGACTGGCATGTCAAAAATAAACAAAAATGGAAGAGAGGGAAAAGAGAAGAGAATTAGTATGCTCTCACCTAATAGGTACAATGTAAGGGTATGTGGCATACCTCCTGGGTGAGGGGCACAACTACAATGTGGACTCTACCTAACAAATGCAAACAATGTAATTAAATCATCTGTACCCTCATATCAATCTAAAATAAAACAATAAACAAAAACCCTTCGAACCCATTGGGAGCCAATATGAGGAGGCTCCCACTGATTAAAGATGAAACAATCCAAACATCAAAAAACACTATAATGGCCAGGCGTGGTGACTCACACCTACAATCCCAGCACTTTGGGAGGCTGAAGCAGGAGGACCACTTGAGACTAGGAATTCAAGATTAGCCTGGGTGAAATACAGTGGTCCCCTTTGGAAAATTCTACAGAACCAACTCATTCTGAAAACTGATAAATGAAAGGAAATAAGCATCTATCTCTTCCATAAGAACTGCATTTTAGGTTAACCATCTGGTTGATACGGCCAACTTTATGTAACATCAGCAATAAACATAGAAGAAATTATAGAATTAGAGTATAACATGAAATAAGAGGTCCAGGCAATGATCTAAAATAGCTTCTTTTTGCTTTTTTTGGAGACAGAGTCTCACTTTGTCGCCCTTGGTATAGTGCCATGGCGTCATAGCTCATAGAAACCTCAAACTCTTGAGCTAAATCAACCCCTTTGTCTTAGTTTTTCATTTTTAGTAGAGACAGGGTCTTACTATTGCTTAGGCTGATCTTGAATTCATGGGCTCAAGCAATCCACCTGCCTCAGCCTCCCACAGTACTAGGATTATAGGCATGAGCCACCATGCCCAGCCTTAAAATAACTTTTTAAACCATAAGCAAATTTTAAAATCAGGATAAAAATGCCTATAACACACTGATCAATATCTGTAATACAGGGTAGTGCCTGTGACTCAGTGAGTAGTGTGCTGGCCCCATATACCAAGGGTGGCAGGTTTGAACCCGGCCCCGGCCAAACTGCAACAAAAAAATAGCCAGGCATTGGGTGAGCACCTGTAGTCCCAGCTACTTAGGAGACTGAGGCAAGAGTAAGCCCAAGAGCTGGAGGTTGCTGTAAGCTGTGATGCCACAGTACTCTATCGAGGGTGACAAAGTGAAACTCTATCTCTTTAAAATATATATTTGTAATACAGAAAAGAGACAACCGGACAGACATCATAAGCATGTATTATAATGTATTGTATAGGAAGTACAGATAAAACGTTCTTACCAAAAAAAGAAAAAACAAACAAATGTGACTGTAATTAAATACCTAGGTCTAACTTCAATTTACAGGAAATATTAGGAATAGAAGAATGTGTTAAATGAGACGCAAGGGGAAGAAACTGCCAAGGCAGTGGCTCATGCCTATAATCCTAGCACTCTGGGAAACCAAGGCAGGTATATTGCTTGAGCTCAGGAGTTGGAGACATGGTCTCTGCTAAAAATAAAAAAAACCTAGATGGACATAATGGTGCTCACCTGTAGTTCCAGCTACTCAGGAAGACAGGAGGATTGCTCAAGCCCAAGAGTTTGAGGACACTATGAGCTATGACGCCACAACACTCTACTCAGGATGACAGAGTGACACTCTGCCTTGGGGGAAAAAAAAATCTGCCAAATCTAGAATCTGAGAAAATTATTCAGAACAAATGATCTGCTCCTTCAAAAAATAAATGTCAAAAAAAAAAAAAAGGTGGTAAAGGAAATTGGTATAGATTATAAGGTTTAAGAAACATTTCAACTAAATATGTAATTTTGTTTAGATATAACGTCAAATGAACCAGCTATGAAAGGATATTTCTGATACAAATAGGAAATAAAAACACTATCAAGGTATTTGACACGGATAACAGTATACTATTATCAGGGAGGGAGTGATAACAGTATTATGATTTTGTGTGTATTTAACTCTTATCTTTTAAAGGCACACACTTAAGTTTTCACAGATGAAATGTTATATCTCAGACATTTTCTAAAATAAGCAAGTCCAACGTAGGTTATAGGTGAAGCAAGATTAACCAAATGTTGATAATTATTGAAGCAGGAAATGAGTATATGAAGATTCACTGAACCATTTGCTCTTTTTTTATGTATATGGTAATTAAAATTTTCCACAATGAAAAGTTGTTAAAAATCAAATAGGTTACAATAATGGTAAAGATCAGTCTCTCAGAATTTATATTTAGAGAATGACTAAATAAATCCAAACTGCAAACTTCTCATGTTTGTATTCCCATCCTAAATTGTTCATATACCTCACAAGCCTGATAACAACATTTCACATTCTTTTTTCTTTGAGACAGAGTCTCACTTTGTCACCCTCAGTACAGTGCTGTGATGTCACAGCTTACAGCAACCTCAAACTCTTGGGCTTAGGCAATTCTCTCGTCTCAGCCTCTCGAGTAGCTGGGACTACAGGCACCCACCATGACACCCGGCTACTTTTTAGAGATGGGGTCTCCCACTTGCTCAGGCTATTAATAGATGATACAACAACTAACATAACACGAGTCAAAGTAAAGCACCATGGGAGAAAAACTCTAGATAATATACAAGGATTCTGTTAGACACTGATTTATTTTTCTGGACATCAAATCCATTATTCTGCACAGAAAAACGTTATGTATTCCACAGAATTAAATCAGCAAATCGTAAATGTAGGAACATGGTATTTTAATAATTTTATACAGTCAATAATAGGAAAAGTATTTTCCAAAAAGATTATTTATGTGAATTCATATGGAGAATAAAGAATTGCTTTCAACCTAAGAATCAATCTCTAAAATCCAGAGTTTTTACTATTAATTTCACACATTCAGTACAATGAGCTTAGCGGTTGTAAAATATTTCTACTATGTCTTCTTCAAGGCAAAAAAGAGTATGCTTCTGATGGTCTTTTGACAGCCAAAGAATATACACTGGATTGGTGACTTCGAATTTGGGTAAAATGTTTAAGTACTTCAGAGGAAAAAGTTGATTTTAATAGGTGCATGATACTGCTGTTTTTCCATAAAACTAAATACATTTAAATATATTTAAATCATTTTAATAGGATCTATGACATTTTAAATCAATAAAAACAACAAAATTTCAGGGAAAGTTTTTACTAAATTATAACCATTTGATATTAAGTTTAAATAGCATTATCAGGAACCACATCTGCCCAGTTTGGTAATACTTCTTAACACTTAATTGTCCTCTTTCAAAACAAGTAATAATTGCAGCCTAAATGAATACTTTATTTTTGACAGAATTAGTTCTTTTGTCATCGGTGTTTCTTAGACACTCTGTTCAATGGCAAAATATACTAATATACATAATGTACACAAATATACATAATTGATTTTCAGGTTTTTTGAGGGCTTTTTTCTTTACAGATTTCTTCACCTTTAGATAATTATGAATGAACCATTTCTAATTTATCTATATAAATTCCAGTACCTAGCACTGAGAAGATTCCAACTCTTACCTTCAAAAATTCAGTCATTTTTCTGTGTTTACTCTGGGTCCCTACTGACATAATTTTATAACCAAATACTACGTGATATGCTGTCTTCATCTACATGTATTTTCTGTGCTATGAATTATAATGGCAATAAAATATCCATAAAGTTTTCCAAATGGTTAAATTTTCAGGATAGCTCGAGTTTCTATTACATTGCAAACACACATATAGCTTTTTACTTCATTTGAACTGAAGCAAATTCTAATTTATTTGAAATTAACTATTACAGTACAGGTTGAGGACCCTTTATCCGAAATACTCAGGTTAAGATGTGTTTTAGATTTCATATTTGTTCAGATTTTGGAATATTTGCTAGCTGAACATCACAAATCCAAAAACCCAAATTCTGAAATGTTCCAACAAGCATTTCCTTTGAGCATCAGGTCGGCACTAACAAGCTTAGCATTTAGGGCCAAACACAGTGGCTTATGCCTGTAATCCTAGCACTCTGGAAGGCCAAGGCACGTAGACTGCTTGAACTCAAAAGAGTTGGAGACCAGCCTGAGCAAAAGCAAGATCTTGACTCTAAGAAGAGCTGGGTGTTGTGACGGGCCCCTATAGTCCCAACTACTTGGGAGGCTGAGGCAGGAGAATGGCTTGAGCCCAAGAGTTTAAGGTTGCTGTGAACTATGACACCACAGCACTCTACCCAAGGTGACCAAGTAAGACTGTCTCCAAAAAAAAGTTCAGAATTTTGGAGCACTTTGGATTTGAGATGCTCAACTTGTATTTAAAAAAGTAAACCTCAACAATTTGAAGGATTAAGCTTATCCGTCTCCAAGACAATAATTTTTAAAAATCAATCGAATAGAAAGATTTATGACTGGGCAGCACCTGTGGTTCAAAGGAGTAGGGTGCTGGCCCCATATGCCGGAGGTGGCAGGTTCAAACCTAGCCCCGGCCAAAACTGCAAAATAAATAAATAAATAAAAATATATGACTGACAAACTATACTATACCCTCCCTACATTTTTTAATGTTTAGATTGCTATCAAGAACTCTCTCCTAGGTTTTAAAATTTCTATATAAATTTGAGAATCAAATGTTAGATTTTTAAGAAAAATACAAAGTTCTCCTGCGTAGTGCAGTTTTGAATTTTTCAATATGAATCACCTAGATAACTTCAAAAACATTCAGTAGCCAACCAATCAAATTATGTTTTTAGCTATAAAAGTATTTTTAAAATTGTATTAGGCATCTTATTCATCTTTGCTCCCTCTAGTACAATGCCTGCCACATAGGAGGCACTCAATAAATACCTGAATTAATAAATACACTAAGCTACATAATTAAAATAAATCGTAACTGCCAGATTTTTTAAAAAATTAAAACATGGCTCAGCACCTGTAGCTCAAGCAGCTTTTTTGTCTCTACAAAAAAAAAAAAAAAAAATATATATATATATATATACACCTATATATATATATAAATGTTTTTATACTATATATAGTAACTGCCAAATTTTTTAAAAATTAAAAAAATGGGAATTCTTATGAGTCACAATACCAAACTTAACAGTATTAAAAATACGCCATTTGTAATAAACAATCTAGTATTTCCTATTTAGAGTCTAAAAGGTATCAGAAAGAATATCAAGAGCTGATTCTAAGGAGATGGATGAAAGAGAATTAGCTATAAGCTGACTATTGAAGCTGGGTAATGGGTAGGCAGGACATCACTTTTTGTGTGTAAATGGGACTTTGATACACTATCTTCTTTATCTGTATACATATTTAATATTTTCAATAATTAAAAAATGACAGCAGCAACAGAACAAACATGTACTATAAAAAACACTAGAAGATGGACCAGGCCCGGTAGCTTACACCTGTAATCCTGGCACTCTGGGAAGTCAAAGTGGGTTGATTGAGCTCAGGCGTTCAAGACCAGTCTGAGAAAGAGTGAGACCCTTGTCTCTATTAAAAAAAAGAGAAAAATGAGCCAGGTGCTGTGGTAGGTTCCAGTAGCCTCAGTTACTTGGGAGACTGAGGCAAGTGGATTGCTTAAGATCATGAGTTTGAGGTTTCTGTGAGCTGTTACACCATGGCACTCTGGCACTCTACCCAGGACAACAGAATGAAACTCTTGTCTCAAAACAAACAAACAAACGAACTGGCTCAGCACCTATAGAACAGCGGTTATGGTACCAGCCATGTACACTGAGGCTGGCAGGTTCAAACCCAGCCTGGGCCAGCTAAACAATGACAACTGCAACAAAAAATAGTTGGGCGTTGTAGGGGCACCTGTAATCCCAGCTACTTGGGAGGCTGAGGCAAAAGATGACGCCATGGCTCTCTACCAAGGACAACATAGTGAGACTCTGTCTCCAAAAAACAAACAAGCAAACAAACAAACAAAAAAACCTAGAGGACTAAGAGATACTAAATATAAAACAAGAAGAACAATTACTTAAATATCAGATGGATTTCTGTTCTGGAGAAGCTCAATTGAATGTAAGAACTATATTAATAAAAAAAATAGCGGGCCTACATACAAGTACATGTCATTATGTAATAAATCCTTTTTGGTACTCAGCAGTTTAGAACATAGTAATTATAATATTTTCCAAGTACTTAAAAGATTTGGGCCTTGAAAGAGAACATTCTGAAGGAGTGAAGATGGAGAAAAAGTTAAGCATTCACAGGAACACAGAGAGTATAAATGGCCTGACTAGAGAAGGCGCATATTTAGGAACAGGAACAAGAAGTGGGAAGTACATTATAAAGAGTTACAAGCTCCAGAGAGATTCACTGATGGTTCACACACACACAAAAAAAAAATGGTAACCACTGAAGAGTTCTTATAAGAAACTGTCATGACTGTTTTCCTATTTTCTCAGAAAAATTAGCACAGCAGCATTATGTGGTGTGACTTAGGGGAATGAAACATAGAACAGAATGGTGCCAAGAAGGCTGTAGCAATAATCCAAATACAAAGTGATTCTAGTATGGATGAGGACAGAGGACATAGAACAGAAATGGATACTTCAAAGAAAAACAGAAAGGATTTTTGATTAACTCAATTTAAAAAAGCAAAGCAAGGAGCTGGGTGCAGTAATTTACTGGGATTTCCCCTGTAATCCTAGCACTCTGGGAGGCAAAGGTGGGTGAACTGCCTAAGCTCACAGGTTTGAGACCATTCTGAGCAAGAGCGAGACCCTATCTCTAAAATTAGCCAGGTGTTGTGGCGGGCGCCTATAGTCTCAGCTACTCGGGAGGCTGAGGAAAGAGAATCGCTTAAGCCCAAGAGTTAGAGGTTGCTGGGAGCTATGAGGCCATGGCACTCTACTGAGGGCAACAAAGTAAAACTCCACAGAACTAAAAAACAAAAAACAAAGCAGGTTGGATACCTGTAGCACAGTGGTTATGGTGCCGGTCACATGCACTGAGGCTGGTGGATTCAAACCCAACCCAGGCCAGCTAAACAACAATGACAACTGCAACAACAACAACAAAAAAAAATAGGCAGGCATTGTGGCAGGCACCTGTTGTCCCAGCTACTTGGGAGGCTGAAGCAAGAGAATGGCTTAAGCCCAAGAGTTGGAGGTTGCTGTGAACTGTGACGCCACAGTACTCTACCAAGGGCGACATAATGAGAATCTGTCTCAAAAAAAAGCAAAGCAATGAATCAGTCCTGTGAAGGTTTCAATTCTAGATGACTAGGTAGGTGTTATTTCCATTGACGCAGACAAGGATGGTGGAAGGTAGAAACTTAAGAAGATATTAAGTAAGTGATGGGACAGGTGCAGTGACTCACACCTGTAACCCTAGCACTCTGGGAGGCCAAGGCAGGTGGATTGCTTGAGCTCACAAGTTTGAGACCAGCCTGAGCAAAAAAAAAAGCGAGACCCCCATCTCTACTAAAAATAGAAAACTAAGGCAAGAGGATCACTTGAGCCCAAGAGTTGGATGTTGCTGTGAGCTCCGATGCCACGGCACTCTAACCAGGGGAACAGCTTGAGACTCTATCTCACAAAAATAAATAAATAAAAGACAATTAGTGATGAAACCAGTATTTAAACCTGGACTCAGCTAGTTTGCTGAATTGCCTCTCATGACATGAAAGAGATGAATAAATGTTTAGGAGGCAAAATAAAATTTATAAGAACAATTATATAAAAGATAAACATATCCATAAAGTTACCTGGCTCTGTAGTAAAATTCATGATTTGACATTTTTTAATTACCTTTTATGTTTTAAAGAAAGGAATATTTTTAAAAGGTTTAGTAAATAAAACAACGCATATAAAAAATATATGTAAAAGCAAATTAGGGTTCAATTAAAATGTATCATCAAAATTAAGCATGAATGTTACAAACAACCTAAACTCTAAATAGTACTATTTAAATAATTATTATTAAATAATGCTCTCTATTTTCACTTCAACATGCCAGTTAAATTATTAGGCATATTTTATCCAACCTTTTATAAACTTCTTAGGAGATCAGTCTTATGTTTTAAAAATTCAATCAGAGAAAACAATTTAACAAAAATTATAAAATCCGGGCGGCCCCTATGGCTCAGTCGGTAAGGCGCCGGCCCCATATACTAAGGGTGGCGGGTTCAAACCCGGCCCCAGCCAAACTGTAACCAAAAAATAGCCGGGCGTTGTGGCGGGTGCCTGTAGTCCCAGCTACTTGGGAGGCTGAGGCAAGAGAATCACCTTAAGCCCAGGAGTTGGAAGTTGCTGTGAGCTGTGTGAGGCCACGGCACTCTACCGAGGGCCATAAAGTGAGACTGTCTCTACAAAAAAAAAAAAAAAAAAAATTACAAAATCCTTTTCCTTTAGAAAAGACTAAATGTTGCTACTCCACAGCAGAGCAGACTTCTCCAAAACAGAAAGCCTTGCTTTTCCCTCCCATTATCACACAGAATTAACATATGGCTATAAACCATAACCACACAGTAAAGTACATTGTGAATACAAACTATAAGACTTATAGTTAAAAAGTCCATCATCATTATTTACATTTTTTAAAAGAGTAATACTGACATGAGAAAACTAGAAAATTCTTCTATGCTCTATCACTTTTAAGTCAAAACATCATTTACTTACGTTCTGATACTGTATAAAGGAGGTTCTGGGGTAAAGGAGGAGGTAGTCTTGCTCCCACTGGTGCAAGATTGGGCACTGCACTTGTCCCAGGCTGGTCACGGCTGTTTATCAAGCTGGACTGTGTTATGGGTGGTCCTATACATAACAAAAAGTGAAAGGGACAGCATTAATGTTTCCTAGTAAAAATATCTACTCTGCTAGTACTAATTTGGATATTCATACTTAAAACACCTACTTTGGCTTCAAACAGATTTAAAGAATTTTAGAGGGAAGAGAGAGAAGAAGGGGAGGGATAAAAAACTACCTAATGGGCATAAAGAACACAATTCGGTTGATGGGCACATTAATACCCCTAACTCAAGCTATCCATGTAACAAAAACAGATATACTCCCTTAATATTTTGAAATTTTAAAATAAATAAAAATAAACAATATTTTATTAATAGTGGAAGCATTATTTTTATTAATGAGAGAAGAATAAGACTCTGATCTGAAATGTATCCAAATAAAACATTTTAAATGTTTTTTTAAAAAGGAATTTTATATATGCAAACTTAAGCACTATGAGTTGCATAATTAAATGGACATTCTTGGTTCAAAAATAGACAAAACTAGTTTAGGGTATAAAAACGCAAAACTTGTTGCCTCTGAGTGGAAGGGGAGAATAGGTGGGAAAGGGCTTGAGGAAATCTTCTGGAGGATGGGAAAGTTCTATAGAACTCTTAAGTTAATGATAAGCATGTTTCAATTTACTGATGTCTGCAACACACTGTGAAAAGCATCAAAAATTAAAATGGAGAGACAGAAATACATATGATAACGCAAATATAAGAAAATGCTAATTACAGAGCATAGATGGTGAGTATATGAGTACAATTCCTTCAAGTTTTCTGTTTCCTTGAAATTTTTCATAGCAAAATATTGGGGAAAATAGAATTCTTGGACTCAATTTTTATACAGTTATGTTCCTACATTGAGATAGCATCTTTTATTATTAAAATTTCCATATATAACGATGCTTCCTTATCTGGAGAATAAAATACCAACTTGAGCTTCACAATTACACTGTTAATGTAGTAATAGTAAATATTCACGAACACTAAGTTCTATCAGGCAAGGTAGTTCATGCTGAGGTGGGTGGATTGCTTGCGCTCAGGAGTTCAAGACCAGCCTGAGCAAAAGCAAGACACTGTGTCTCTACTAAAAAACAGAAAAACTAGCTGGGTGTGGTAGCATATGCCTGAAGTCCCAGCTACTTGAGAGGATGAGGCAATAGGTAAGAGACTCACTTGAGCCCAAGGGTTTGAGGTTGCTGTTAGCTATAATGATACCATGGCACCTACCCAGGGTGATTCTATCTTAAAAAAAAAAAAAAAAGAACATAATGAAATGTGTTCTATGGGGTACATTATTGTACTGCACGGAAGCTTGGTGATGGATACATGGGATCACATTAAACTGTTTTTACAAGTTCTTGTGAGTCTATAATTATTTCAAAACAAAATGTTAAAAAAAAAAAAAAGAAAGAAATTGATTAAAAGTACTGCTTAGGACTGGGTACGGTGGCTCACACCCATAATCCTAGCAATCGAGAGGCCAAGGGAGGTGGACTGACTGAGCTCACAGGTTCAAGACCAGCCTGAGCCAGAGTGAGACCCCATCTCTAAAAATAGCCAGTTGCTATGGCGGGCACCTGTAGTCCCAGCTACTTGGGAGGGTGAGGCAAGAGAATTGCTTAAGACTAAGATTTTGAAGTTGCTGTGAGCTATGATGCCACAACACTCTACTGAGGGTGACAAAGTGAGACTCTGTCTCCAAAAAATAAAAAAAAGACTGCTTAAATAATTTAAATATAAATAACTTTTTGTTTTGTTTCGTTTTGTGAGACAGAGTCTCACTTGGTCACCCTGGTAGATTGCTGTGGCATCTTAGCTCACAGCAACCTCAAACTCTTGGGTTCAAGTGATCCTCTTGCCTCAGCCTCCCAAGTAGCTGGGACTACAGGCGCCCACCCCAAAGCCCAGCTATTTTTTAGGGACGGGAGTCTCATTCTGGCTCAGGCTGGTCTTGAACCTGTGAGCTCAGAGCAATCCACCTGCCTCATCCTTCCAAGTGCTAGGATTATAAGTGTGAGCCACCACGCCCGGACCAATATAAATAACTTTTAAAAATAATAATTTGCCATCTTTGAAAATGTTAAATGTTTTTAAGTAGATATTTTTTATATCTTTGCATACATGTCAATAATTCACTCCATAATCTTTTAGTTAATTTTAAAAATTTAGTTCTACTTCTGTTTCTGCTATACTAGCGACTATTACTGTTTTTTAAATGGCCGTTTCTAAATATGGGACTTTCTAGCTGGGACTACATGTGCCCGCCTCAATGCCCAGCTCTTTTTTATAGCCAGGGACCCTCTCTGGCTCAGACTAATCTTCAACCTATGAGCTCAGGCAAGTTACCCGCCTTGGCCTTCCAGAGTACTAGGATTACAGGTGTGAACAATGCACCCAGCCTCAAAATTCTTTTTTTTTTTTTTTTTTTGTAGAGACAGAGTCTTACTTTATGGCCCTCGGTAGAGTGCCGTGGCCTCACACAGCTCACAGCAACCTCCAACTCCTGGGCTTAAGCGATTGTCTTGCCTCAGCCTCCCGAGTAGCTGGGACTACAGGCGCCCGCCACAACACCCGGCTATTTTTTGGTTGCAGTTTGGCAGGGGCCGGGTTTGAACCCGCCACCCTCGGTATATGGGGCCAGCGCCCTACCGACTGAGCCACAGGCGCCGCCTCTCAAAATTCTTTTAAGAGATTTTCTTTGAAGACTGGGAAATTTCACAAAACTGCTGACACATTCTTTGACATCTTTGACTTTTTTTTTATTTTTTTTTTTTTTTAGATTTTACTTTGACTTTTTTTTTTATGAGACAGGGCCTTGCTCAGTTGCCTGGGCTCTGAGTGTTGCTATCATAGCTCTTTGCAACCTCAAGCTCCTGGGCACAGGCATTCTTCTTGGCTCAGCTTCCCACACAGCTGGAAACTACAGGCGTGCACCACCATGCTCAACTAATTTAAAATATTTTTTTGAGTCAGAGTCTCATTCTGTAGCCCTAGTGCCATGGCATCATAGCTCACAGCAACCTCAAACTCCTGGGACAAGTAATCCTTTTGCCTGAGCCTCCTATGTAGCTGGGACTACAGGGGCCCATCAAATGCCCAGCTAAGTTTTTCTATTTTTCAGAGGAGACGGGTCTCGCTCTTGCTCAGGCTGGTCTTGAACTCCTGAGCTCAGGTATCCACCTGCCTTTGCCTCCCAAAGTGCTAGGATTAGAGGCATGAGCCACCGTGCCCAGGGCCATAATTTAAAAAAAAAAATTGTGATTTTTTTTTTTTTTTAAGAGATGGGGTCTTGCTATATCACCCAGGCTTGTATTGAATGCCTAGTCTTGATTGTGGGCTTCCGAAGTGTTTAGATTACGGTGTGAGCCTCCTTGCCCAGCCACAAACTAGCTCTCTTAAGATGCTATCAACTGGGCAGTGCCTGTGGCTCAGTCGGTAAGACGCAGGCCCCATATACCAAGGGTGGTGGGTTCAAACCCGGCCCCGGCCAAACTGCAACCAAAAAATAGCCGGGCGTTGTGGTGGGCGCCTGTAGTCCCAGCTACTTGGGAGACTGAGGCAACGGAATCGCTTAAGCCCAGGAGTTGGAGGTTGCTGTGAGCTGTGTGATGCCACAGCATTCTACCGAGGGCCATAGAGTGAGACTCTGTCTCTACAAAAAAAAAAAAAAAAAAAAGATGCTATCAACTAACAAGGTTTTGACAATAGGTCAATTAGTTCATAGATAAAATTTACACTGAAGCTAGTACAAATAAAACCATGTGCCCAGGATGGAAAAAAGGAAAGGACATCTTAATAATGAGAATATAGTCCAGATTCTATTATTACTTTTTTCAAATAATTTAAACACAGTGTTAAATTAGCTAAAAGAGATAAGGTTCTTCCAAACAGAATTCTCCACTAAAGAAAGAAAAATCCAACAAACATGTACTTACTTGGTATGGGAAGCACAACAGAAGGTGGAGGTTGACCATGTCCTTGGGGAACAGGAAGTCTCATACTATGGCCAGGGCCTGGGCCTGGGCCTGGTCCTGGTCCTGGTCCTGGGCCAGGACCTGGTCCTGGTCCCGGCATTGGTGGCATTAACATTCCAGGAGGCGGTGGTGGAGGAAGCCCAGGAGGAGGGGGTGGGAAAGGAATCATACTTGGCAGAGCAACTTCATCAACAACCAGGGGATCATTTCCATGATCAAATTGACAAAGGTCACCAAGTACACAAAATCCTCTTTCTGTAAGAATAAAAAGAGAATCTTGTTATAATCTACTTAAGAATTAAAAAAACAGAACAACAACAACAACAACAAAAAATGCCCCTAAAAAACCCACCAATGTGATTTTCAATAGGTTTCCTCCAAGGAGTCTAAAAGCTTATTAGTATTATTCTGTTAATCTTCATTATCTCTAAGGTAGAAAGAGGTATATTCCCTACTTTCTGTACTATGACACTATGACTTGTTGAGATAGCAAAAAACAGGGTCCAGGGGAAACTACTAGCCACTATTAAATTAACCACTTGCTATTAAGTTTTCAAATAAAGACTCAGATACTTTAAACAAATATCAATTTAACAAAGGCTCAGGGTGGAGAATAAGGGCACTGACCTACATGATTTAATTTTAATGATGTATTCTCATATTGTTTTAAAGCAATCACCCTTGCTATATCTGAAAATTGAAACTTTAGTTTAAAACATTAGAGTGGACATCAAGTACCAGGTTATTCACTGCAGCACTGTTTATAAAAAACAGGTTGACACATTTATACATTAAGAATGCTAAGAAACCTAAATAAATATGAGGAAGCTCTTTATGTTTTAAAATATAAGAAATACTGTTAAGAGTTGCAATCTTATTTTCAGATACATGTGGATTTAAAGCAACTAAAGTCAAAAAAGACAAAGATGGTCACTTTATATTGGTCAAGGGAAAACTACAACAAGAAGACATTTCAATTCTAAATATCTATGCACCAAATTTAAATGCTCCCAGATTCTTGAAACAGACCTTACTCAGTCTGAGCAATATGATATCTGATAATACCATCATAACAGGGGACTTTAACACACCTCTTACAGAGTTGGACAGATCCTCTAATCAGAAATTAAACAAAGATATAAGAGATTTAAATGAGACCCTAGAACAATTATGCTTGATAGACGCATATAGAACACTCCACCCCAAAGATAAAGAATATACATTCTTCTCATCACCCCATGGAACATTCTCCAAAATTGATCATATCCTGGGACACAAAACAAATATCAACAGAATCAAAAGAATTGAAATTTTACCTTGTATCTTTTCAGACCATAAGGCACTAAAGGTGGAACTCAACTCTAACAAAAATGCTCGACCCCATCCAAAGGCATGGAAATTAAACAATCTTCTGTTGAATAACAGATGGGTGAAGGAAGAAATCAAACAGGAAATCACTAACTTCCTTAAGCATAACAACAATAAGACACAAGCTACCAAAACCTGTGGGATACTGCAAAAGCAGTTTTGAGAGGAAAATTCATCGCTTTAGATGCCTACATTCGAAAAACAGACAGAGAGCACATCAACAATCTCACAAGAAACCTTATGGAATTGGAAAAAGAAGAACAATCTAAGCCTAAACTCAGTAGAAGAAAAGAAATCTCCAAAATCAAATCAGAGATCAATGAAATTGAAAACAAAAGAATCATTCAGAAAATTAATGAAACAAGGAGTTGGTTTTTTGAAAAAATAAATAAAATAGATAAACCATTGGCCAGACTAACTAGAAATAGAAAAGTAACATCTCTAGTAACCTCAATCAGAAATGATAAAGGGGAAATAACAACTGATCCCACAGAGATACAAGAGATCATCTCTGAATACTACCAGAAACTGTATGCCCAGAAATTTGACAATGTGAAGGAAATGGATCAATATTTGGAATCACACCCTCTCCCTAGACTTGGCCAGGAAGAAATAGACCTCCTGAACAGACCAATTCAAAGCACTGAGATCAAAGAAACAATAAAAAAGCTTCCAACTAAAAAATGCCCTGGTCCAGATGGCTTCACTCCAGAATTCTATCAAACCTTCAAGGAAGAGCTTATTCCTGTACTGCAGAAATTATTCCAAAAAATTGAGGAAGAAGGAATCTTCCCCAACACATTCTATGAAGCAAACATCACCCTGATACCAAAACCAGGAAAAGACCCAAACAAAAAGGAGAATTTCAGACCAATCTCACTCATGAATACAGATGGAAAAATTCTCAACAAAATCCTAGCCAATAGATTACAGCTTATCATCAAAAAAGTCATTCATCATGATCAAGCAGGCTTCATCCCAGGGATGCAAGGCTGGTTCAACATACGCAAGTCCATAAACGTTATCCACCATATTAACAGAGGCAATAATAAAGATCACATGATCCTCTCAATAGATGCAGAAAAAGCATTTGATAAAATCCAGCATCCTTTTCTAATTAGAACACTGAAGAGTATAGGCATAGGTGGCACATTTCTAAAACTGATTGAAGCTATCTATGACAAACCCACAGCCAATATTTTACTGAATGGAGTAAAACTGAAAGCTTTTCCTCTTAGAACTGGAACCAGACAAGGTTGTCCTCTGTCACCTTTACTATTCAACATAGTGCTGGAAGTTCTAGCCAATACAATTAGGCAAGACAAGGAAATAAAGGGAATCCAAATGGGAGCAGAGGAGGTCAAACTCTCCCTCTTTGCTGACGACATGATCTTATACTTAGAGAACCCCAAAGACTCAACCACAAGACTCCTAGAAGTCATCAAAAAATACAGTAATGTTTCAGGATATAAAATCAATGTCCACAAGTCAGTAGCCTTTGTATACACCAATAACAGTCAAGAGGAGAAGCTAATTAAGGACACAACTCCCTTCACCATAGTTTCAAAGAAAATGAAATACCTAGGAATATACCTAACGAAGGAGGTGAAGGACCTCTATAAAGAAAACTATGAAATCCTCAGAAAGGAAATAGCAGAGGATATTAACAAATGGAAGAACATACCATGCTCATGGATGGGAAGAATCAACATTGTTAAAATGTCTATACTTCCCAAAGCAATCTACCTATTCAATGCCATTCCTATCAAAGTACCTACATCGTACTTTCAAGATTTGGAAAAAATGATTCTGCGTTTTGTATGGAACCGGAAAAAACCCCGTATAGCTAAGGCAGTTCTTAGTAACAAAAATAAAGCTGGGGGCATCAGCATACCAGATTTTAGTCTGTACTACAAAGCCATAGTGCTCAAGACAGCTTGGTACTGGCACAAAAACAGAGACATAGACACTTGGAATCGAATTGAACACCAAGAAATGAAACTAACATCTTACAACCACCTAATCTTCGATAAACCAAACAAGAACTTACCTTGGGGGAAAGACTCCCTATTCAATAAATGGTGTTGGGAGAATTGGATGTCTGCGTGTAAAAGACTGAAACTGGACCCACACCTTTCCCCACTCACAAAAATTGATTCAAGATGGATAAAGGACTTAAATTTAAGGCACGAAACAATAAAAATCCTCAAAGAAAGCATAGGAAAAACACTGGAAGATATTGGCCTGGGGGAAGACTTCATGAAGAAGACTGCCATGGCAATTGCAACAACAACAAAAATAAACAAATGGGACTTCATTAAACTGAAAAGCTTCTGTACAGCTAAGGTGACGATAACCAAAGCAAAGAGACAACCCACACAATGGGAAAGGATATTTGCATATTTTCAATCAGACAAAAGCTTGATAACCAGGATCTATAGAGAACCCAAATTAATCCACATGAAAAAAGCCAACAATCCCTTATATCAATGGGCAAGAGACATGAATAGAACTTTCTCTAAAGACGACAGACGAATGGCTAACAAACACATGAAAAAATGTTCATCATCTCTATATATTAGAGAAATGCAAATCAAAACATCCCTGAGATATCATCTAACCCCAGAGAGAATGGCCCACATCACAAAATCTCAAAACTGCAGATGCTGGCGTGGATGTGGAGAGAAGGGAACACTTTTACACTGCTGGTGGGACTGCAAACTAGTACAACCTTTCTGGAAGGAAGTATGGAGAAACCTCAAAGCACTCAAGCTAGACCTCCCATTCGATCCTGCAATCCCATTACTGGGCATCTACCCAGAAGGAAAAAAATCCTTTTATCATAAGGACACTTGTACTAGACTGTTTATTGCAGCTCAATTTACAATCGCCAAAATGTGGAAACAGCCTAAATGCCCACCAACCCAGGAATGGATTAACAAGCTGTGGTATATGTATACCATGGAATACTATTCAGCCATTAAAAAAAATGGAGACTTTACATCCTTCGTATTAACCTGGATGGAAGTGGAAGACATTATTCTTAGTAAAGCATCACAAGAATGGAGAAGCATGAATCCTATGTACTCAATCTTGATATGAGGACAATTAATGACAATTAAGGTTATGGGGGGGGGAGCAGAAAGAGAGAGGGAGGGAGTGGGGTGGGGCCTTAGTGTGTGTCACACTTTATGGGGGCAGGACATGATTGCAAGAGGGACTTTACCTAGCAATTGCAATCAGTGTAACTGGCTTATTGTACCCTCAATGAATCCCCAACAATAAAAAAAAAAAGAAAAAAAAAAAAAAAAAGAAATACTGTTAAATGAAAAAATACTATGCAGAAGCATGAACAGCATACTAGCATTGATACAAAAAAAAATGAGGGAGAATATACATATATGTATTTGTTTATGTACTTATGCACATACTATATTTGAAAAGATACACAAGAAATTGATAACATTAAGTTGGCCTTAGGAAGAATTCAGTGGCTGGGAGATCAGGAAATGAGGTAACACTTCAATTATGATCTGACTCTACTTTCCACTTAAAATATAAGAACACATGCATTCTAGACCAGGCATGGTAGCTCAGGCCTCTAATCCTAGCATTCTGAGAGGCTGAGGTGCGTGGACTGCCTGAGCTCAGGAGTTGGAGACCAGCCTGAACAAGACCAAGATCCCATCTCTAAAAATAGCCAGGCATTGTGGCAGGCACCTGTAGTCCCAGCTACTTGGGAGGCTGAGGCAAGAGGATCACTTGAGCCCAAGAGTTTTGAGGTTGCTGTGAGCTGTGACACCACAGCACTCTACCAAAAGCAACAAAGTAAGATTCTGTCTCAAAGAAAATACATGCATTCTACATTTATAGAAAAAAGGTTATGATAGCTATCATTTGCTTGATATAATACAAGCCAAGGAGAAGGGGGTGGGACTGTAAAGAAAAACAAGATTGCTTATGAGTTGGCAACTGTTAAAATGAGGTGATAAATACACTGGGGTTGGCTCGGTGCCTGTAGCTCAGTGGCTAGGGTGCCAACCACATACACTGGAGCTGGCGGGTTTGAACCCGGCCCGGGCCTGCTAAACAACAGTGACAACAATAACAACAAAATAGCCGGGAGTTGTGGCAGGCGCCTATAGTCCAGCTACTTGGGAGGCTGAGGCAAGAGAATCATTTAAGCCCAAGAGTGGGAGGTTACTGTGAGCTGTGACGCCACAGCACTCTACCAGAGGTCACATAGTGAGACTCCCGTCTCAAAAAAAAAAAAAAATGCACTGGGGTTGCCTGGTGTGGTAGCTTACACATGTAATCCTAGCACTCTGGGAGGCTGAGGCAGGCAGACTGCTTGAGCTTATGAGTTCAAGCCCAGCCTGAGCAAGAGTGAGACCACTTCTCTACTAAAAATAGAAAAACTAGCTGAGCATTGTGATAAGTGCCTGTAGTCCCAGCTACTCAGGAGGTTGAACAAGAAAGACATCTGGTGATCAAGAGTTTGAGGTTGCTGTGAACTATAAGCCACAGCACTCTACCCAGGGTAACAGAGTAAAATTCTGTCTCACAAAAAAAAATAAATAAATAAAATTTTTAAAAAAGAGCAAGTCATTAGATTATAATAAAAATATACTGGGGTTAATCATATTATCTTGTTAACTTTTTATAAATATCCAAATATTTCCATAATAAAAAACAAAAACACATACAAATTAATTTCATTCATTAAAATGAAAAGTCAGCAAATCAAACTTGTAAGTAGGTTACACATGTTTAAATTCTTAGCACCAAACATTACAAACGGAAATTATAATTTCTATTGTGTACCAACCTTATGGTATAGTGTTTGGAGTAACAATAAAAACAATAACAACAAATTTTAAAAGAGTCAAATTTAACCACTCTCTTGAATGTTAAACCATTAAATCAAAAGTAAATAAACATACGCCCATGATTCTTCTCTTCCCCCTTCATCACTTTTAACAAAAGCTGAACTATAATTAAAAAGCACAGAATATATGCAACATTTGCTGTACTAGGACTTTCAGGTACAATGTAAGAGAAAGTGGTAATTTTTACCGTCATAATCTCTGCATCGCCTCTTTGGTGGTGGGTTTCTACCAAAAGAATTGGAAGAGCTATGATTGTTATAGTAATTAGACCAACTCTCAGTTGTGTTTTCAGAGTGGTGAGCAGGTGCAATCACAGTAACAGTGCTGGGAATTGACTGTGCCCCAGAGGAATACTGCTCAGAAGAGTTTGGAGGTGGTGCAGATGCAGGCACGTAGGAACTCTCCAGGTCGTTCCTCTCACTCTTAAATTTTGATCTTTCCCTGTGCTCTGCTTTAGAGACAAAATAAAAACAAGACACAGAGATCAGAAATCTTACGTTCTTAAACTATGTTTATATTCTCAATTACAGAACAGAAATGATGAGAAAATTGCTTAATGAGCTACCTATATTTCAGACTGCTCTCACTATTAACATACCCTAAAAGCAAGAACATCTACAATCTGACATATCTTGACTAATAATTTGTACAAAATCATCTTTTATAATAGCAACATCATTTATATTTAATGAAAAAGGTTCAGCTTCTCTACTGATATTTAATAAGAATCTTATCCAAGAATTGACTTCCAAGCTGATATATCTCAGGAGGTGAGTGGTTGGGATAATAGAAATCTACTTAAAACTTTTTTCTTTTTAATTTTAAAACTTTAGACAAGTTTACTAAGCAAATCAATTATTTTGAGAACATAAAACAAAGCAAAAAAGCAAAAGCAGGCAACCCTCTTCCTTAACTGACAGCTTTGTTGATTTAAAGGCATTTGCATCAATTATATAAAAATGAGTTAAGTCTAGGCATAACTATGATACACTTACAAATAGCTTCCTTGTTAATCAAACTCCCTTGACTCCATCCTGAGAACAAAGCCCTGTCTTTGTAATAATACTGCGTTTTTTGAGAAAATTCCAGCATTTATATTGCTTAGACATATAAAGGTACATTTACCTTTAAGGGAATTACTTGTACCCTTGTGATACAGAAAAATAAGCAACTGCAGAATTTTTAGCAGGGATGCTCTATCTACTCACCAACATTCCTATTTGGATCCCGGTCTTTGCTGCGCCCCCTACTTCGGCTTCTACTACGACTCAGGCCTCGGCTCTTACTCCGACTCTTACTCCTAGCTCTTCTCCAGTCGTATTTCTCCCGGTACAATTCATTCCGCTCATAGTACCGGTCGTAGTCTCTCCACTTGCCATCTTCTCTTTTTTTCTCACGTGTTCTATAATACACAGATATAAAAGCCATACGTAAGCTATAGAGACCAAGTCTGCAAACAAATCTACAGTATGAAATACTCTCTAGTCATCAAAATGTGTAACAACTATGGTGTTTTAGAAGTTGCAAGACTACCACAAAACTCTTCTAAGCCAATATATAAAAAGGCAAAAATATTCCCACTTCAAGTACACTGGGTGAGGAGGAATGAAAAAAAAAAGAGGAGAATCCAAAATACAGGGAGGGATAGAGAAAAACAGAAATTTAGAAACAGAAAAGAAAAAAGGCTCAAAACAAAGTTTTCAAAGACAGATTGTTTTTTTTAATGGTAGGTTGATGACTCGACATACTAATTGTACTACTTACAGCATAAAATGATATGGATGATTTTAATCCTGAGCACCCCTAACCAAATGGAACGTTTCCTTAATATTCTCTAAGGAGACTACTCCCACCCCTGAACTCTTGGGGAAAGCACATAATGATGACTGTTTATAAAAGGAACAGAAAGTAAGACAAAAAAAAAAAAAGAAAACAGAATGGAAGGAAGAAAGACAACATCCTCTTTCTTTAATGAATTTAGAGAGGTAAGAGTCAGTTTATACATTAAAAATCCCTTTAATACCCTTGCAAGGCAACTGAAAATGAGTTATTAATGTCTTCATAATTAAAAATAAACACTAACCTTCGTTCACTAGATTCTGAACGAGTCTTCTGGGGACTAGGATATTTCTTTTTTCTGCCATCTCGTTCTTCCTCTGCTGGCTCCTGAAATACCTATATGAAAACATTATTAGAAATAAGAACATCAGAAGATACCAAGAAGCCAACAAAAAATGTAAACATTTTTTAAAAAGAACACTCCTATAAATTATGAAACATAGTCACCTAATATTTCCAGTGTGAGAAGGATGAAATAAATACACTGAAATACTAAAGTCAAATCATATTCAAAAGTTAGAAAAGAATGAAATTAAAAAGATGCTCGTATTACTTTAACAAGCAGTGTGTTAATTTTTAAATGTTAAGGTAAGAAATGTAGTATTAAAAAATCAATACATTCTTTAAATTGAAAGAGAAATAGCAAATCTCTAAGTATCATATGTAAAATGGTTTATTTTCCTAATTATGAAATACATTAACACAAATAATTCATTCAAAGAGCACTTAAGATTTAATTTACAGAAAAAGCTTGGAGAACAAATAGTTGGGTAAATATATACTGTAAAACTAAGATCTCATGTAAGTTAAGGAAAAATAGTATTGGAACTAACAGAAACAGTAAGTCTTCTCTTAAAGCGTAACAGTCAAGAGTGTCCAGAAATTTTTTTTATTTTTATTATTATTTTTAAACAGAAGTTGATCTCAAACCAGATACACAGACTTTTCTATAGAAATGTGAAATAAAGTCATTCTCCAGAGCTTAACAAATGTCCATCTAAGGGGCAAGCTCGCTTACAAAATATCCAAATCAGGAAAAATGAAGGGACCAGGAGATAACAATTTAAAAATATTCAGGCAACATAAAATAGCAACCACAACATGGCAACCATACGGTGCTGGCAAAAACACTACACTAGATTGCACTGAAAAATCATTCTGGCTCTGCGCCCATAGCACAGTGGTTATGGTGCCAGTCACATAAACACAAGCTGGCAGGTTCAAACCCAGCCTGGGCCAGTTAAACAGCAATGACAACTGGAACAAAAAAATAGCCGGGCGTTGTGGCAGGCACCTATAGTCCCAGCTACTTGGGAGGCTGAGGCAAGAGAATAGCTTAAGCCCAAGAGTTTGAGGTTGCTGTGAGCTGTGACACCATGGCATGGCACTCTACCGAGGGCGACAGCTTCAAATTCTGTCTCAAAAAAAAAGAAAAAGAAAAATCATTCTCAGCCAGGTGTAGTGGCTCACACTTGTATTCCTAGCACTCGGGGAGACCAAGACAGGTGGACTGCTTCAGCTCAGGAGTTTGTGACCAGCCTGAAGAATAGCGAGACCTTGTCTCCTACTAAAAATAGAAAAACTAGCCAAGCATCAGGTAAGTGCCTGTAGTTCCAGCTACTCAGGAGGCTGAGGCAGAAGGATCTCTTAAGACCAAAAGTTGGAGGTTGCTGTGAACTATGATGCCACAGCACTCAACCCCAGGGCCTCAGAATGAAACTCTGTCTTAAAAATAAATAAATAAAAATCATCCTACCAATTCACAAAAAATATAAAAGGATGTTTTACTACACTGGAATGCAATTAGCAAAATCCAGACAGCAAAACACTCTACAGGACAAACGAATGAGTTTCTTCACAAAATAAAATTTAAGGAAAAAGAAGAAGTAAAGAAAAAAGGAATGAATGCACTGCCCTTCATCAATCATGGCACATGTCCACCAACTTGTTTTTCTGGCCCCAGGATGAGTTGTGTCAGTGATCCAAATTCTCTCACCTGGCTCCCCTTGTGACCAATAGTCTAATTATAACACAGCCGATGGGACAATGTAGCTGAGCATCAAAGAAGAAAGTTAAAATGGATAGTCCTTAGACAGATTTGCTCCTCCTTATTCTATTTAGAGCAACTGTAACAACTGAGCACAGACCAAACAAGATGTATAACCAAAGATTTATGCAATCTCAAACTCCCTTCCTTCCACATGACTTAACGCAGTAGTTTTCAACCTTCCTAATGCTGTGACCCTCTAATACACTTCCTCATTTTATGGTGACCCCCCACCATAAAATTATAAAGAATTTTAACAATTATAATTAATAATTATAGATAATTTTATGGTGGGGGTCACCACAACATGAGGAACTGTATTAAAGGGTCACGGCATTAGGAAGATTGAGAACCACTGACTTTTAACAGAATTACTACGAACTATTATATGTATGTATTATTAAAGGAACTGTATCTGTATCAGCAATTAGAATTAAGTTATGTATAAAATCTTAGAAAATGAGAAATACCAGAAAGTGTCAGTTGTGTAGCTCTACACAAAAACAGGCATTATCTATTTTTCACAATCTTCAAAATTAGAATTTTTTACAAAGATACAAATCAGACGGTGTTAACAATTTTTTTTGTTTGTTTGCAGTTTATGGCCGGGGCTGGGTTTGAACCCACCACCTCCGGTATATGGGGCCGGCACCCTACTCCTTTGAGCCACAGGCGCTGCCCCAATTTGGGTTTTTCAAAACTGTTCTTTCAATCATAGTGGCTCACACCTATAACCCCAGCCAGCACTTTAAGAGCCCAGGGTGGGAGAATCACTTGAGGCCAAAACCTCAAGACTAGCCTGAGCAACATAGCAAGACCCATCCCTTGCAAAAAAAAATAGAAAAATTAGCAGAATATGGTAGTAACTGCCTGTAGTCAGGAAGAAGAGCCCAGGAGTTTGAGGTTGCAGTGAGCTATGATTATGCCAATGCACTCTAGCCGAAGTGACAACCTATTTTATTCACTCAATCAACTGCTCTTTCAAAATTCAAGATAATTGGCTCAGTGCATGTAGCTCAGTGGCTAGGGTGCAGGCCACATATACCAGGTTCAAATCCAGCCTGGGCCTGCCAAACAACAACAACTACAAAAAAAAAAAAAAAAAACTAGCTGGGCATTGTGGCAAGCACTTGTTGTCCCAGCTACTGAGGCTGAGACAAGAGAATTGCTTAAGCCCAAGAGTTTGAGGTTGCTATGAGCTGTGATGCCACGGCACTCTACCAAGAATGACATAGTGAGACTTGGTCTCCACAAAAAAAAAAAAAAAAAACTCAAGATAACACAAATTTTCTCTTATACCCAAATAGGCTGCTTTTCAAACAGATTCTTCTAAACCACTTAACTTTAATGCTGCAAAGGACTCATGCTGCAAAACTGTAACTTATTATAAAAGAGTACAGGCCAAAAATTATGCTATAAAGTACCAAAGAAAAATTTCTATGAAAGAAACGAAAAGGTTTCTTCTTATTTCTATTACTTGAAGAAACATCCAAGCAGCCTCTCCTCTTAAATTGTACTACATAATCAAAGAGCAGGATAAAGAAACAAAAAAGTGATACTAGACCAGGCACAGTGGCTGTCACACCTATAATCCTAGCATTCTGGGAAGCCGAGGCGGGTGGATTGCCTGAGTTCACAGGCTCGAGACCAGCCTGAGTAAGAGCAAGACCCCATCACTAAAAATAGCCATTGTGACAGGCGCCTGTAGTACCTACCAGCTACTCGGGAGGCTGAGGTAAAAGAAACACTCAAGAGTTTGAGGTTGCTGTGAGCTGTGACGCCACAGCACTCTACCTAGGGCAACATAGTGAGACTCTGTCTCAAAAAAAAGAGAAAAAAAAACAAAAAGAATCAGAAATGGCAACTAAATGATATGTAACCCTTAGAATGAATTGTAAAAATGAAGAAAAAAAACATGCTATGAAAAAGGGACACTATTGGGTAAATTAACTAAACTGAATACAGGCAATAAAGTATTACCCGGATGTTAAATTACTAAAATTGATAACTGCATCATGCTTATCTAAAAAACAAAATCCTGGTTCGGCACCTGTGCCTTAAGCAGCTAAGGCGCCAGCCACGTACACCTGAGATGGTGGGTTCAAATCCAGCCCAGGCCTGCCAAACAACAATGACGGCTGCAACCAAAGTCCAGGAGTTGGAGGTTGCTATGAGCTGTGATGCAACGGCACTCTACACAGGGCGACAGCTTGAGGCTCTGTCTCAAAAAAAAAAATAAATAAAATAAAATAAAATCCTTATTCTTACAAAATACTCACTGAAGTACTCAGGAGTGAAAGGAAATGATGTATGTCATTTACTATCAAATGATTCAGAAAAAAATAGTTATGAGTATGAATATGTAAAAAGAGAAAATGAGGCAAATCTCCAATGAGTAAATCCAGGCCAGGTGTACTTAGAATTGAAATCCTAGCACTTTGGGAGGCCAAGGTGAGAAGATAACTTGAGTTTAGGAGTTTGAAACCAGCTTGGACAATAGAGAGACTCGGTCTCTACAAAAAAATTAAAAAATTAGCTGGGCATGATGGTGCATGCCTGTGTTCCCAGTAACATGGGAGGCTGAGGCCAGAGAATCACTTGAACCTAGGACTGACTATCATCACACCACTGCACTCTAGCCTGGGCAACAGAATGAGACCCTATCTCAAAAATCTAAATAGAGGTCATACTATTCTTGGGTACTATTTGTTGCAATTTTTATGGAAATTTAATAACAGCACTGTACTCTAGCTGAAGTGACAGTAAGATTCTGTCTCAAGGCTTGGTGCCTGTGGCTCAAGCAGCTAAGGCGCCAGCCACATACACCTGAGCTGGCAAGTTTGAATACAGACCAAGCCTGCCAAACAACGACGTCTGCAACAACAAAAAAAAATAGCCGGGCATTGTGGCGGGCGCCTGTAGTCCCAGCTACTCGGGAGGTGGAGGCAGGAGAATGGCTTGAGCCCAGGAGCTGGAGGTTGCTGTGAGCTGTGATGCCACAGCATTCTACCCAGGGCAACAGCTTGAGGCTCTGTGTAAAAAAAGAAAAAGATTCTGTCTCAAAAAAAAAAAAAGAAAAGAAAAAGTCTACTCGGGAGGCTGAGGCAGGAGAATTGCCTAAGCCCAGGAGCTGAAGGTTGCTGTGAGCTGTGTGACGCCACGGCACTCTACCGAGGGCAATAAAGTGAATCTCTGTCTCTACAAAAAAAAAAAAAAAAAAAGTCAAGAAAATAAATTCATGATCTATGTGTATGTGACTTAATAAAAGAGAAGAAAAAAAAAAAAAGAAAAGAAAAGAAGGCTGGGCATGGTGGCTCATGCCTATAATCTTAGCACTCTAGGGAGCCAAAGCAGGTGGGTTGCATGAGCTCAGGAGTTAGAGATCAGCAGGAGTAAAGTAAGATCCCTTCTCTACAAAATAGAAAAACTAGCTGGGCATTGTGGCAGGTGCCTATAGCCTCAGCTACTTGGAGACTGAGACACGAGGCTCACTTAAGCCCAAGAGTTTGAGTTTGCGGTGAGCTAAGACGCCATGGCACTCAACCCTAGGGCAACTGAGTGAAACTGTCTCAAAAAAAGCAAGAAAGAGAGCAAGAGAGAGAGAGAAAATACTTAAAAGAGTAAAATTATTTCCAGATAAAAAATTCCAAACAAGAGGGGCGGCGCCTGTGGCTCAGTCGGTAAGGCGCCGGCCGCATATACGGAGGGTGGCGGGTTCAAACCCGGCCCCGGCCAAACTGCAACCAAAAAATAGCCAGGCGTTGTAACGGGCGCCTGTAGTCCCAGCTACTTGGGAGGCTGAGGCAAGAGAATCGCTTAAGCCCAGGAGTTGGAGGTTGCTGTGAGCTGTGTGAGGCCACGGCACTCTACCAAGGGCCATAAAGTGAGACTCTGTCTCTACAAAAAAAAAAAAAAAAAAAAAAGAATTCCAAACAAGAGCGGCGCCTGTGGCTCAGTGAGTAGGGTGCCAGGTTCAAACCCGGCCCCGGCCAAACTGCAACAAAAACTAGCTGGGCATTGTGGTGGGCGCCTGTGGTCCCAGCTACTCAGGAGGCTGAGGCAAGAGAATCGCCTAAGCCCAGGAGTTGGAGGTTGCTATGAGCTGTGACACCATGGCACTCTACCGAGGGCAACATAGTGAAACTCTGCCTCTAAAAAAAGAAAAAAAAAACTCTAAGCAAGTCAAAAACAAATATTGGGAAGTATTTTCTGTATAATAACCAATATTTATGTGTCAAGCAGTGAACTAGAACTATATATACATATGCATATAAAATCTTATTTAGAGCGGTGCCTGTGGCTCAGTGGGTAGGGTGCCGGCCCATATACTGAGGGAGGCGGGTCCAAACCCAGCCCCAGCCAGCTAAAACAGCAATGACAATTGCAACAAAAAATAGCCAGGTGTTGTGGCAGGAGCCTGTAGTCCCAGCTACTCGGGAAGTTGAGGCAAGAGAATCACTTAAGCCCAAGAGTTGGAGGTTGCTGTGAGCTATGACGCTACAGCACTCTACCGAGGGCAACAAAGTAAAACTGTCTCCAAAAAAAACTTATTTAATCTTTAATAAGTACTACATAATCCTCATTTTACTGACATGAAAGTGAGACAGAGAAGCAATTTCTTTTCTTTTTTTTTTTTTTTTTTTTTGAGACAGAGTCTTACTGTTTTCCTGGGTAGAGTGCTGTGGAGTTATCATGGCTCACAGCAACCTCAAACTAGGACTTAAGTGATAATACTCTTGCCTCAGCCTCTCCAGCGGCTGGGACTACTCATGTGCTACCATGCACAGCTAGTTTTTTGGTTTTTTCTTTCTACTTTAGTGGAGACTGGGTCTCACTCTTGCTCAGGCCAGTCTTGAACTCCTGAGCTGGGGCAATCTACCTGCCTTGGCTTCCCAGATTGCTAGGATTATAGGCATGAGCCACCGCCCCCAGCCTACGTAACTTTTAAATAGGGTTGCTATTTTAACTCATGCAACCTAATTACAGAATCCACATTCTCATCATATACTATATTTTCTGTATATAAAAGGAATTATAGGCTCAGCACCCATCACACGGTGGTTACGGTGCCAGTCAGATACACCAAGGCTGGTGGGTTTGAACCCAGCCCTGGCCAGCTAAAACAACAATGACAACTGCAACAAAAAATAGCCAGGCATTGTGGTGGGTGCCTGTAGTCCCAGCTACTTGGGAGGATGAGGTAAGAGATTGCTTGTCACAGAGTTAGAGGTTGCTGTGAGGTAAGATGCCACAGTACTCTAGCCAGGGCAACAAAGAGAAACTATGTCTCAGAAAAAGAAAAAGAAAAAGAAAAAAGACAGAGTAAATGGCTTACACACATTACACAAGAGAAAAACACAATTAAATTCAAGTGGGGTAGGATGGAGAAACGAGGGAGTTTGGTAAGCTCCCAATGGGCACAATGTAGGGATGGGTATATGGCACACCACCTGGGTGAAGGACTCAACTACAACTTGGACTTTACCTAATAAACACAAAAAAATGTAACCTAACTGTACCCTTATACTAATCTGAAATTTAAAAAAAAAAAAAAAAAAATCTTTTTTTTTTTTGAGACAGAGTCTTACTTTATCACCCTCGGTAGAGTGGTGTGACATCACAGCTCACAGCAACCTATAGCTCTTGGGGCTTAAGCAATTCTCTTACCTCAACCTCCCAAGAAGCTGGTACTATAGGTGCTCGCCACAACACCCGGCTATTTTTTGTTGCAGTTTGGCAGGGGCTGGGTTCAAACCAGCCACCCTCGGTATGTGGGGCTGCACCTTACCCTCTGAGCCAAAGGCACTGCCCAAGGGAAAAATATATTCTTTATAAAAAAGAAGAAAAAATAGTAAATTGTTTATCTATATAACATGAACACTTCTCTTGAGGCTTCACTACATTCAGGCAAGTGTTTAGATTTAACAAATTTTTCTTTTTCTAGAAGTCACTGGATAAGATTTCTCTGAACTCTTCAGTATCACTAAAATATTTCTTGATTTCTAAACAAGCTATCTGAAATTTTTCCAACTCTTAAAGTCCAAGAAACTAAGAAACCCTGATAAAGAATCATCACCATACCTCCAAGGATACTGGTGATAGAATCTAAGAAGCCCTTAAAAGCAAAAAGAAAAATTTTGCATTACCTCTTCTTTAATTTCTTCTTTTTCTTGGACCAATGGTTTTGGCTCAGGCTTAACTGGTTCCAAAGGTGGAAGGTAGTTCTTAGTATAGAGACTTTCAAATAGCTTGTCCACAAAACCTGAAGTTTCTAAGGAGAAGAAATAATATTTAACTGCTACACAAAAGAAAACAAATGTTTAACAACATACTATTAGAAAAGCTTAGGAAAACAGGGCATTTTGTATACTGCTGGTAGGACCAAAAAAGAGACCTGTGTTATGGAGGAGAAACCTTTTTCCAGGTTTTAAAATCCTTCTGACATACTTGCAAAATAATATGAATGTAAGATTACTTGTTGGAATATGTGATAGCAAAATATCAGAAACTCAAATTTCCATGAATAAGAGTCCAGTCAAATAATTATGGAACGATCATACCACAAAATAAACAGCAGCTATAACAAGCATTGATAATCCCAGATGTCTAAGATATGAGTATTTGTATGTGTTTATATCTGAAAGGATACAAAAACTGACAAAACTGTGTATCAGAGGTGAGAAAGGGGCAAATGTGGAATAGGTAAGAGAGACTTTCACGGCATACCTTTATATTGTTGGATTAAATGCACTACCGACTCAAACAATTTAACTGAAAAATATTTTTAAATCAGTTGAATATATATTAACACAAAAATTACATGAAAGTAACTTTTTCTGTTTTACATTAAAGGCTGCTCTATTTTTTTTATTCTTTTTTTTTTTTTTTGTAGAGACAGAGTCTCACTTTATGGCCCTCGGTAGAGTGCCGTGGCATCACACAGCTCACAGCAACCTCCAGCTCCTGGGCTTAAGCGATTCTCTTGCCTCAGCCTCCCAAGTAGCTGGGACTACAGGTGCCCGCCACAGCACCCGGCTATTTTTTTGTTGCAGTTTGGCTGGGGCTGGGTTTGAACCCGCCACCCTCGGCATATGGGGCCAGCGCCCTACTCACTGAGCCACAGGCGCCGCCCAAAGGCTGCTCTATTTTGAAACCTTTTTATACTAATTGAATGGGAGAACCAGATGAATTTACTTAAAGTATAAATGTCAAAATATTTACATTGTCTTACTAAAACCAAATTTAAATAACTTTCATTAGTCCTAACCTAAGGAACAGCTGAAGCGCATATAAAAAACACAATTCAGACTCTACTTACACTGCCATTATTATGCTTTCTACATAAAAGATCTTTCTGATTTCTCAAATTACCTTTTCTTCAGAAAAAACATCTTCCTATAAACTTCTTTACACTACTAATTTGTGTAGTAAGCATTTCATGATTACAAACCTGTTAGCTCTTGCTCATTATTACTTAAGACAATAACTTAATCGGCCCTTTCAAGAGCCTTTCTAATCAGAAGACTTTCTTTTTTTTTTTTTTTTTTTTTTGTGGTTTTTGGCCAGGGCTGGGTTTGAACCCGTCACCTCTGGCATATGGGGCTGGTGCCCTACCCCTTTGAGCCACAGGCACCACCCCGACTTTCTTTTTATACTTATTTTAAAAATAAATTATCACATGGATTATTTATTTATTTATTGAGACAGAGTCTCACTTTGTCACCCTCAAGAGAGTACCATGGCATCACAGCTCACAACAATCTCTAACTCTTGGGCTCAAATGATTTTCTTGCCTCTGCCTTCCAAGTAGCTGGGACCACAGGCACCTGCTACAATGCCCGGCTACTGTCTCACTCTTGCTCAGGCTGGTCTTGAACCTCTGAGCTCAGGTAATCCACCTGCCACGGCCTCGCAGAGTGCTAGGATTATAGGCGTGAGCCACCGTGCCCAGCCTCACAGATTATTTTGTAATTTGAAAGACATACAGCCCAATTTTTAAAAGAGCAAAGACAAACATCTAACACATCCAACATTAAACAATATTCAAGATACATTATTAAATTTTTAAAATACATTTTAAAAAAGAGTGTGCTCATTTACTGCTTTTCTTTCTTTCCTTTTTTTTTATTTAAGGGGGAGGGTCTGCTGTGTTGCCCAGGCTACATAGAGTGTCCTGCATAATCACAGCTCACTGGAGCCTTGAACTCCTAGGCTCAAGTAATCCTCCTCAGCCTCCCAAGTAGGTGGGACAACAGACATGTGCCACCACATTTAGTTAATCTGATTTTCTTTCTTTCTTTTTTTTTTTTTGAGACAGAGTATCATGATGTTGCCCTCAAAAGAGTGCCGTAGGCATCACAGCTCATAGCAACCTCAAACTCTTGGGCTTAACCGATTCTCTTGCCTCAGCCTCCCAAGTAGCTGAGCCTACAGGCACCCGCCACAATGTCCAGCTATTTTTTGTTGCAGTTGTCATTGTCGTTTAGCTGACCAGGACTGATTTCAAACCCGCCAGCCTTGGTGCATGTGGCCAGTGCCACAACCACAGTACTACAGGCACAGAGCTTGATTTTCATTTTTTTAAAAGACAGGTCTTAGACCAGCCCAAGCAAGAGCAAGACCCTGATCCCATAACTACTAAAAATAGAAAAACTAGCCAGGCATCATGGTGGGCACCTGTAGTTCCAGCTTCTTGGGAGGCTGAGGCAAGATGATTGCTGGAGCCCAAAAAGTTTGATGTTGCTGTGAGCTATGTGACACTACAGCACTCTACAGAGGGCAACAGTAAGACTCTGTCTCAAAAAAACTAAAAATAAAAATAAAAATAAATAAGACCAGGCTCGGCGCCTGTGGCTCAAGCAGCTAAGGCACCAGCCACATACATCTGAGCTGGCAGTTTCGAATCCAGCCCGGGCCCACCAAACAACAATGACGGCTGCAACCAAAAAAAAAAAAAAAATAGCCGGGCATTGTGGCGGACACCTGTAGTCCTAGCTACTTGGGAGGCAGAGACAGGAGACTCACTTGAGCCCAGGAGTTTGAGGTTGCTGTGAGCTATGACGCCACAACACTCTACCCAGGGCAACAGCTTGAGGCTCTGTCTCAAAAAAATAAATAAGAGCAGGTCCTGCTATATTGCCCAGGCTGATCTTAAACTCCTGTTCTCAAGTGATCCTCCTGCCTTAGTCTCCCAAAGTATTAGCACAATAGGCATGAATCACCATGCCTAACCCTAATACTTTTTTTTAAAGACAGAGTCTCACTATGTTGTCCTCAGTAGAGTGCCGTGGCATCACAGCTCACAGCAACCTCAAACTCTTGGTCTTAAGCTATTCTCTTGCCTCAGCCTCAAAGTACCTGGACGACAGGGGCCTGCCACAACGCCTGGCTATTTTTTGGTTGTAGCTGTCATTGTTGTTTTGGCAGGCCTGGGCTGGGTTCGAACTTGCCAGCTCCAGTGTATGTGGCTCTGAGCTACAGGCATCAAGCCCCTAATATTACTTTAACATGTAATATAAATACAAGCACAAGTATACAGTTATACTGTCCAATATGGTAACTACTGGCTACATGTGGCTCTTTAAATTTGAGTTTAAAATTAAATTTAATTCAATTTAAATTTAAAAATCTCAGCCAAAGCCAAGCACAGTGGCTCATGCCTGTGTAATGTTACCACTATGGGAAGTTGAGGTGGGTGGATTGCCGGAGCTCAGGAGTTAGAGACCAGCCTAAGCAAGAGGGAGACCCTATCTCTACTAAAAATAGAACAATTAGCTGGTCATTATGGTGGGCACCTGTAGTCCCAGCTACTCAGGAGGCTGAGGCAAGAGGATTGCTCAAACCCAGAAGTTTGAGGTTGCTGTGAGCTATGACTCCAGAACACTCTATCCAGGGCAACAGAATGAGAGTGTCTCAAAACAAAACAAAACAAAAATAAATAAAAATCTCAGCCACGGGACAGCGCCCGTAGCTCAGTGGATAGGGCGTCTGCCTTCATACACCGTGGCTGGTGAGTTCAAACCCAGCCCGGGCCAGCAAAAACAACAATGACAACTGCAACAACAATAGAAAAAAATAGCCAGGCATTGTGGCGGGTGCCTATAGTCCCAGCTACTTGGGAGGCTGAGGCAAGAGAATTGCTGAAACCCAAGAGTTCAAGGTTGCTGTGAGCTGTGACACCACAGCACTCTACCCAGGGCAACAGCTTGAGACCCTGTCTCGAAAAAAAAAACAAAAACTCAGCCACATTAACCACATTTTAGTGCTCAATAGCCACATGTGGCTAATGTCTACCAAACTGGCAAGTAGACACAGACCACATCATTGCAAAGTTCTATTGGACAGTTTTAGTTTAGAAAGATACATGTAAGCAGATTAACAGTGATTTTTATCTCGGGTGGCTAATTTATGACTGTTTATTTTCTTCTCCTTTTTAAAATGTATTACCTCTTCCTCATTTATATTGCCTTGTAATTTAAAAAAATTACTAAAAACCCTTATAGCTTTTTATAAGAGGAATACTTAGATAGCTACACATAGATTTGCCTCTTATCAAATATCTTTACTACGCTTTGCTCTTTTTTTGTGCCTCTACATTTCATATGACTCATCTTTAATGTAAATTAAGTAATGTAAATTAATACTTTTTTTTTTTTTTTTTTTTTTTGCAGCTTTTCTTTTTTGGCCAGGGCTGGGTTTGAACCCGCCACCCAAGGTATATGGGGCCAGTGCCCTACTCCTTGAGCCACAGGCGCCGCCCTAAATTAATGCATTTAGGAGAAAACACTCATCTGTACTGGGGAATAAGCATTACTTATTGGGTTTGTTTACAAAGAAAGGCATAAAATGCATGAAAAAATATGTAATCCTGGGTTTTAGATTAAGAATCCACATTTACTCTTTTTGTCCTCAGAAGAAACATTTATTGGTGATCTCATCACTGATAGCTCCGTTATTTATTTATTTGGGTTTTTTTTTTTTTTTTTTTAAGAAAAAGGGTCTTGCTGTGTTACAAGGCTGAAGTATAGTTGCCCAATCATAGTTCACTGTAACCTGAATCTCCTAGACACAAGCAATCCTCCCAGCTCAAGCTTCCAAGCAGCTAGGAACACAGGTGAGTGACATCATGACCAGATAATTTTTTAATTTTTTTTTGTGTAGAGATTGGGTCTTGCTATGTTACCGGGTCTTGCTATGTTTCCCAGGCGATTTGCAAACTCCTAAACTCCCATAGCACTGGAATCACAAGCATGAACCACCATATCCAGCCACCAATAGCCAGACTAACTGATAAGTATTATTCACATTGCTGTTCATACATTCAACAGTATTTCCTGAACATCTTCTATGTGCCAAACTCTGCAGTTTCTATGTTTCCACTCTCAGCAAAAGAAAAGACAGATAAGGGTGGGGAGGGATAAGATAAATAGGCAAATAAATACATGATGAGAGTAATAGTGCCACGAAAAAAGTAAAACAGAGTTGGAATGAAAAAAGAGTGAATGGAGACATGGGGTATAACATGTTGCATATACAGTGTTCAGGGGAAACTGCTCTGAGAAGATACCATTTAAAAAAAGTGAGGGAAGAATCCACATTTCAGGCAAGGCTAAAACAAGTTCAAAGGCCCTGAGTTGTAAACATGCCTTATTCAACAGGTGGTCAAAGTGACTAGAGGGAAACAAGCAAGTGACTGGTAGGAGATGAGGGCAGAGCAACAACAAGGAAAACTTCAAGAAAGTTCTCTTCACCATGGAAACAACTTTGGTAGAAAGATGCGAAGTTAAAGGCATAAGGAAAAGAAGACCATGCCCATCTCTTCTAGGATATCAAGAAGCCCCAGCCAAGAAAGGAAAAAACAGATGGTTTTATTGTCTTAATGAACAGTAAGAATAACTAGTTTCATTATCCTTAAACTCAACCATCAAGGCTCTGACAAAAGCTGCAATGATCTAATCACCTAAAAAGCATCAGAGTTGCCACTGCTGCCTCAATATAGGAAAGCAGCAAAATCAGTTCTGCCAAAACACATGATAAATAATTAAGCATGAGTGGGTATATACAAGCAGTCAAAGGACCCTCAATATTTTTCCTATCAAGTTTTTATCTTTAAGACTTTTCAGGAAGTTTTAAATTTGAAATCTTTACTGAAATACTTGGTTGAAGGCCCATAATAATTACCTTTTTGTAAAAAGACATCAAGTTGATCAGCACAAAAGGCTTTCAATTCTTTTTCAGGTTTGTCCTTCTTGACCAGTGCTACAACATAGTTGGCTAAAGCTGAAGGGTCAGCATCACATCTATTTAGACAAAAAGAAAACAAAAATTTAAAAATACATTTTCTTTCAAACAGCATTATTAAATGAATTAAGTCCTATTTTGGAAAACCAAAGTTGAAGACTTTATTTTAAAAAGTAACTACAAACACAGGCAACTAAAATAATAAACAGCATATTCATATTGAAAATGAGATTTCCTTTTATTTCTATAAAATAACAAGTTTGTCTATTTTTGAGTTTCTGATTAAACCAAGTGCCTTGGACCAGGTCTACATTTATTTGCTCTCTCGATGATAAAGGTAAAGGCAACTGACCCTTAAATTGCAGTTTGGCACCTTGATAGTCCCTGAGGAACCATCTGTTCCATGTGACCAATAAGGAAAAAGCAGGGGGTGGGATAGCTTTTTCCTCTTCTGAAGGCACTTCTCCCCACAATCTCAGGCACCAGCACTAAAAGTGGCTATCAATACCACTAATCTTTTTAATATAAGTATCTTTTTTTTTTTTTAATTGAGACATAGTCTCACTTTGTCACCCTTGGTAGAGTGCCATGCAGTCAGAGCTCAAAGCAACCTCAAACTCCTGGGCTCAAGCAATTCTCTTGCCTCAGCCTCCCTAGTAACTAGGACTATAGGAGCCCACCACAAGGCCCGGCTATTTTTTTGTTTAGCAGGCCCAGGCTGGATTCGAACCCACCAGCCCCAGAGCATGTGGCCAGCGCCCTAACCACTGAGCACGGGCACCGCCCTTTTTATAAGAATATCTTAAGAATTTTAAAAAGGGAGAACGAAAAAAAGGATGGCACCATAAGTATTACTGGGAAATGCTTTAGCAGTATAGGAATGAGAAAATTTAGGCATTAGAAACAGAAAAGAGAAGGGATGAATCAGAGGCAGAGATAAACTTGACCTACTTGACTTTTTTTTTAGTCAGTAGTAACCTGACGTGGATGCTCAAAATCATTTCCTATCCCAGAGTAGCATGTGATCTTTGGATTGCCAACTCCTAAAGTATAGAAATCTGTCAGACGCTTTATCTGTATCACATGAAACTAAAAGTTTTCATGGTATGTATATACACATACAGAGAGAGAAGGCTGTCTAGACAGAAAGTATCCAGCCACATGTGTATGAAAAATAGATATATGTCTGGATATTTACCAAGCACACATATACATACATATATACACACTAAAAAAATTATTATATACATAAGATAAATCTAGAATATGTAGTATTACACGTATTTTTTTCTAGATTCCCCCAGCAATGCATATTTAAGTAACATATCCTTTATGGCTTTACAGGGTTGTTATAGAGGTAAAACAAAAATTCAGTATAACAGTAAAAACCATTATGCAAGGAAAATAATTATAGCCCTATAAAACTCTATTCAAATCTAATCTTTTTCTTTTTTTCTTTGAGACGAAGTCTAACTTTGTTGCCCTTGGTAGAGTGCAGTGGCATCATAGCTCACAGCAACCTCAAACTCTTGGGCTCAAGTGATGCTCTGGCCTCACTTTTTCATTTTTAGTATAGACAGGTTCTCACTCTTGCTCAGGCTGGTCTCAAATTCATGAGCTCAAGTGGATCCACCTGCCTTGGCCTCCTAGCGTGCTAGAATTACAGGCCACATCTGGCCACAAATCTAACTAATTGTGTTCTATAATCCTGTCAACAAGAAAGTTAAAAGTTTCAGCTCAAAGATGTCAATCATATTTCTAACAATTTTTTTAGTAAACAAACCAAGCATCAGAAATTTACTTTCTTCTATTTTTCATTTTTAAAGTTCATAATTCAATAAAAGTTTTTTTCATTGCCAATATTAACACTGCCATGGCAAAGGCTGACCTGTTTAAACATTCATGCACCAAATTCTAAGAGAGAAAATTTCAATGACTGTCAATTTTACAAAACTCAGATCTAATTTAAAAAATTGTTGAGGCCGAGGCAGGCAGATTGCCTGAGCTCACTCGTTGGAGACCAAACTGAGCCACAACGAGAACTTGTCTCTAAAAAAAAATAGCCAGGCATTGTGAAGGGCGCCTGTAGTCCCAGCTACTCAGGAGGCTGAGGCAAGAGAATCACTTGAGCCCAGGAGTTGGAGGTTGCTGTGAGCTATGACGCCATAGCACTCTACCAAGGGTGACAAAGTGAGACTCGATCTCAAAAAAAAAAAAAAAAAAAATTAATTAAAAAATTTTGAGCAAAGGTCAAAGCACTAGGGAGAAAGTACAAGTGTTCAAAGATGAGTTATATATTAAAGATATGCAATTTAAAGGGAAGTCAAGATTTTTCTTAAGAAGCATAAGTTACATTTTGAAAAATAATGAACGGATCACCTTAGTTAACCCCAAATGCTAACTTCTAAAATGGATATACATATTGTATAGTATAATTTACTAAGAGAATAGATCTTAAGTGTTCTCACCACAAAAAAAGGTAACTATGTGAAATGAGTATGATAATTAACTGTAATAATTATTTCACAATGCATATATCAAAACATCACACTGTACACCTTAAATATATACAATTTTTATTTAAAAAGTAAAAATTGTAATTAAAACAAGAATAGTAGACATGTAGCACTTCTGTCTTTAAAAAATATTATACATGCTATGTTCTCTGGGCTATTCTGTAATATAAACACCTTAAAATAGAGTTGTGTCGCTAGATTTAGTTTTACCCCTGAGAACTAGAAGATATTTAATCAACATTTGTATGCAAAGGAGAGGGGAGAAAAATCACATTTCCACCTTTACTTAGAAAGTTCAGATCCTGAATAAAGCTATTTTAACAGAAGAGGAGGATTCAGAAAAATAAGTAAGAATGGTATAAAAAATAGCAATGTTGGATCAGCACCTGTAGCTCAGTGGCTAGGGTGCCAGCCACATACATGGGAGCTGGCGGGTTTGAATCCAGCCCAGGCCTGCCAAACAACAATAACAACTATAAAAAATAGCCGGGCATTGTGGTGGGCACCTGGAGTCCCAGCTACTTGGGAGGCTGAGGCAGGAGAATCGCTTGAGCCCAGGAATTGAAGGTTGCTGTGAGCTGTGATGCCACAGCACTCTACCCAGGGCAACAGCTTAAGGATCTGTCTCAAAAAAAAAAAAAAAAAAAAATCAAGATGAACAGGGGTGGCATGATGGCCCCATTTACTGGAGGTGGCGGGTTCAAACCTGGCCCCGGCCAAAAATTGCAAAAAAAAAAAAAAAAGAAAAGAAAGAAAAATCAAGATGAATAGTTATAGGAAGATAAAAGAGTAGAAAAAGACTAGACGCCAGGAAAAAACAATGATCACAAAATCTAAATATTTAATGTGAGGGAACAAATGATTGTTAATAACCGATAGAACTCTGCACCAAATACAAAAGCATGTTTACAGCCAAAAGAATAGGACCATTTAAATTTAATAGCTCCTAACATAGATTCACAAAGTGCACTATGAAAAAAATCATCAGTCTAAAATAATGTCACACTAATTGAGTGATGAAACTTAATCCAGGAATGTTGTGCTGTAATTTTCTAGACCTTTCTTATTCTTTCAACACACTGACATCTGATAATTTTTTATTTATTTATTTATTTTTGCAGTTTTTGGCCGGGGCTGGGTTTGAACTCACCACCTCCGGCATATGGGGCCGGCGCCCTACTCCTTTGAGCCACAGGAGCCGCCCCCCTCTGATAAGCTTTAAAAACTAATAAATATCATAGTGTAACTGTAGTACCAATAGTAATATAGTTAAGTAGCTAGTCTGACTTGCAGAATGTCACAAAAATTTGGGCATGACCAAGACCCTTGATAAAGTTCAAGACAAATACAAGATCACGTCCCTTCTCCCCAAGAATCATCACTTCTTACTTAAAACATTTTAACTATTTATTTCTAACAAGGCCCAGGAGAATCCATTCTGCTTAAATGTAAGAATAAGCATATTTCAGAATAAAAGAAATTTAAAAATTTAGGATCCAAGGTAATATAAATACACATTTCTAGACAAAAAAAGGGGCTTCTATTATAAGAGATTAGAAAAGGCAGTAATACCCATCTTAAATTACTATTCTATGGAGTCAACTAAATTTGTAAATTTGTAAAGACAAATTAAGTGATCCATTCAAGACTAGACACACAGAACAGCTATAGAAGTGAAAACTCAGCTGCAATTCCCATACAAACAAAATCTATTTCATAACACATATGCTTTTCTAATGTGTATCTCCATGAAAAATTAATGTATCCTAAATCTCAACTAAATCTCAACTTCCTTTTAGTTAAAACGAAGAATCAACAAAAGAAATTTCCTAAAGCTCAAAGTTACAAATATGATTCCTTAACAGCAATATCTTGTATAATAATGTTATGTGCATAAGAACATATTTCAATTATCTCTTAAGTTATTTAAAAAATAAAATCATAGCTGGGCACTGTAGCTGGCACCTGTAGTACCAGTTACTTGGGAGGCTGAGGTGAAAGGATCACTTCAGCCCAGGAGCTTGAGGTTGCTGTGAGTTATGATGACACCACGGCACCCAACCTCACAGAGACAGAATGAGACTGTCCCAAAATAATAATAATAAAGGCTCGGCTCCTGTAGCTCAGTGTTTAGGGCACTGGCCACATACGGGCAGGTGGGGGGGGGGGGTGGTGGCAGGTTCGAACCCAGCCCAGGCCTACTGAACAACAACAACAACAACAACAAAAATAGCCGGGTGTTGCACTGGGCACCTGTAGTCCCAGCTACTTGGGAGGCTGAGGCAAGAGAATCACTTGAGCCCAAGAGCTGGAGGTTGCTGTGATCTGTGACACCACAGAACTATGACACCACGAACTCTACCAAGGGTGACATAGTGAGACTCTGTCTCAAAAAAAATAATAATAATCAATTAGAATGAATTTTTATTAAGGGAAACAGAAATATTACCCTAAAAGTCTTTATCTGTAAAAACCTCAAATTTGTTTTTTTCCCTCTTTTAATGAAATCTCTATTGCACTTATTTTACACATCTGCTGAAATGGAACATCAGCTTTATGGAAAATTTCAGACATACATTTAACCCCAGATCAAAGGGTAAAGGTCCTACCTTTGGTCCCAGGCCAAGAAACACTACTAAAAACCCACGATAGACTATTCATTTTAGGAAAAAAGCCAAGACTACCTAGACCTTAATGTACCTGGGCTGGCGCCCATAGCTCAGTGGTTTTAGGGCACCGGCCACATACACCAGGCCGGCGGATTCGAACCTAGCTCAGGCCTGCTAAACAACAATGACAACAACAAGAAAAAACAGCCAGGCGTTGTGGTGGGCACCTGTAGTCCCAGCTACTTGGGAGACGGAGGCAAGAGATTCGCTTAAGCCCAAGAGTTGGAGGTTGCTGTGAGCTGTCATGTTAACAGTACTCTACCAAGGAGGACATAATGAAACTCTGTCTCACGATAAAAGAAAAATGTACCTGTTTTTGAAAATGGATCTATTTTAAGTTCTTTTTTTTTTGTAGAGACAGAATCTCACTTTATCACCCTCGGTAGAGTGCCATGGCATCACACAGCTCACAGCAACCTCCAGCTCCTGGGCTTAAGCGATTCTCTTGCCTCAGCCTCCCAAGTAGCTGGGACTACAGGCGCCCGCCACAACGCCCAGCTATTTTTTGGTTTGCAGTTCAGCCGGGGCCGGGTTTGAACCAGCCACCCTCGGTATATGGGGCCGGCGCCCTACCGACTGAGCCACAGGCGCCGCCCTATTTTAAGTTCTTAGAGTGTAACCTTTGTTTCAGAGGTGAGACAAATAATGTGCTGAGTCACAAAAAAAAAAAAAAAAAAATCTAATCCTAGTATGTATCAACCACGATTAAAAATGTCCACATTCTTTGAATCCAGTAGTTACATTTAAGGGAACCTAGTCTAAGGAAACAATAGAAAATACTCTTGGCACCTACAGAGGCAAATACATATACATACTTATTAAATAAAAACAGCATTACTGTTAACAAAAAAATAGAATCAAGATAACCACTCTTACTGTTGGATGTTTGTGAAACATTAGGCATCCAAAGTGACTGTTACAGGCTGAACGAGGTGGCTCACGCCTGTAATGCTAGCCCTTTGGGAGGCCAAGGCAGGTGAACTGATTGAGCTCAGGAGTTCAAGACCAGCCCGAGCAAGAGCAAGACGCCATCCCTACAAATTAATTAATTAATTAATTAATTAGGAGGGCATTGTGGTGGGCACCTGTAGTCCCAGCTACTCAGGAGGCTAACGTAAGACCACTTAAGCTCAAGAGTTTGAGGTTGCTGAGGGCAACAGAGTAACAAAACACAAGGTGATGGTTACAAAAACAATACATAAGCATGAAAAATGTTTTTGATATAATATCAATGAAATCAAGAAACAAAATTTTACAGAATTAGATTATAATTTTATAAAAGTTTATGCACAGGAAAAAAAACAAAATAAATATCCATAAGTAATTTTTTTTTGTTTCTATATTTTCTGTAATGCAATAAATGTAACACAAAATACCTTTATTTTTATTTTAAGAGAATGGAAGTAAATTAAAAACAAAGCCTGACTCTGAGATATATGTTCTGATTATTCCCTTGATAAAACAGTACTGGAAAATGTAAGTAAAAATGCAGCCTTTAGAACAGTGGTTCTCAACCTTCCTAATGCCTCCTAATGCCATGACCCTTTAAAACAGTTCCTCTTGTTGTGGTGACCCCCCAAAAAAAATTATTTTCGTTGCTACTTCATAACTGTAATTTTGCTACTGTTATGAATCGTAATGTAAATATCTGATATGCAGGATGTAATTTCATTGCTACAAACGGGTCGCAACCCACAGGTTGAGAACCGCCAATTTAGAACTTGTTAATACATATTAAAAACATACAAACAGGGGGCGGCGCCTGTAGCTCAGTGGATAGGGCGCTGGCCCCTTATACTGAGGGTGACAGGTTCAAACCTGGCCCCGACCAAACTTGCAACAACAAAAAAATAGCCAGGCATTCTGGCAAGCGCCTGTAGTCCCAGTTACTCAGAAGGCTGAGGAAAGGGAATTGCTTAAACCCAGCAGTTGGAGGTTGGTCTGAGCTGTGACGCCACAGCACTCTACCAAGAGCAATAAAGTGAGACTCTCTCTAAAAAAAAAGAAAGAAAAAAAAACCATACAAACATTGGTACTTCCACCTCTTGTCAAACAACAGCTTTCTGTCTTACTCCATTTAAGCTATGATAAGAAAATACCACAGAATGGGTAATTTGTAAATAAAAATTTATTGCTCAAAATTCTAGAGGCTGGGAAGTCCAAGATTAGGGTGCTGGCAAATTCAGTGTCCAATGAGGGCCCACTCCCCACAGATGTCACCTTCTGTGTCCTCATATGGCAACAAGCAGGACTCTCTCTAGTCTCTTTTATACAGGCACTAATCCCACTCGTAAGAGCTCTGCCTATTCAGTCTATCACCTCCTAAAGGCCCCCACCCCTTTTTTTCTTTTCTTTCTTTCTTTTTTTTTTTTTTAAAGACAGGGTCTTACTCTGTTGCCCAGCCTGGAGGGCAGTGGCACAATCATATCATACTATAACTCCTAGGCTCAGGTGATCCTCCCACCTCAAACTCCTCAGTAGCTAGACCAACAGGTATGTGCCACCATACCCATCTAATTTTTTTTTTTTTTTTTTTTTTGATTTTTGGCTGGGGCTAGGTTCAAACCCGCCACCTCCGGCATATGGGACCATATGGGACCGGCGCCCTACTCCTTGAGCCACAGGCACGGCCCCATCTAATTTTTTTTTAATTTTTATTTTTAGAGGCAGGGTCTTCCTATGTTGCCCAGGCTAGTCTCAGACTCATGGCCTCAAGCAATCCTACTGCTTCAGCCTCCCAAACAGCTGAGATGACAGGCACATCCAGCTAAGGCCCCATCTCTTAATACTATCACACTGTGGATTAAGTTCAAACATACGAATTTTCAGAGACATCAACATTCAGACAACAGTACTTTCATCTTCCCCTCAAATAATTAAAGGTTTTCATGAATTATTATGATGTGGAAGAGTACACCTAGATTTATTTAAGGAAAAAATATACACATATGTCTGTCAATTTATAGCCACTAACTTTAATACACACACAAACTGAGACTATTAAAAATTCTGGTCATTGGCTCGGCGCCTGTGGCTCAAGAGGATAAGACGCCAGCCACATACACCTGAGCTGGAGGGTTAGAATCCAGCCCAGGCCCACCAAACAAGGAGGGCTGCAACCAAACAAACAAACAAAAAAAAATAGCCAGGCATTGTGGCAGGCGCCTGTAGTCCCAGCTACTTGGGAGGCCGAGGCAACAGAATCTCTTGAGCCCAGGAGTTGGAGGTTGTTGTGAGCTGGGATGCCACAGCACTCTACCCAGGGTGACAGCTTGAGGCTCTGTCTCGAAAAAAAAAAAATTCTGGTCATGAACAACAGCTCACATCTGTGGTCCGAGTACTTGGGGGACTCAGGTGGGAGGATGGTTTGGAGGCGAGAAGTTTGAGACCATCTGGGCAACATAGGAAGACTCTGTCTCTACAAAAAAATTAAAAAATTAGATGGGCAGGCTTGGCACCCATAGCACAGTGGTTATGGCGCCAGCCACATACACCAAGGGTGGTGGGTTCAATCCCAGCCAAGGCCACATAAACAACAACAACTGCAACAAAAATAGCCGGACATTGTGGAGGGTACCTGTAGTCCCAGCTACTCAGGAGGCTGAAGCAAGAGAATCACTTAAGCCCAAGAGTTTGAGGTTGTTGTGACCTGTGATGCCATGACCCTATACCAATGGCAACACAGTTAGACTCTGTCTCAATAAATAAATAAATAAATAAATAAGATGGGGTGGCACCTGTAGCTCAAGGGAGTAGGGCACTGGCCCCATATTCCAGAGGTCGTGGGTTCAAACCCAGCCCTGGACAAAAACTGCAAATAAATAAATGAATAAATAAATAAATAAATTAGATGGGTAATGTGGCCATGACTATAGTCCTGCTACTAGGGAGGCTGAGATGGAAGGATAGCTTCAGCCCAGGAGTTCTAACCTGCAGTGAGCTATGATCATGCCACGGCACTCCAACCTCAACAACAGACCAAGACCTGGCTTTTTAAAGCAAACAAAAAAATAATTTTCTAATTGTCAACTCATCTACATATGAAGATGTCTATTCATTTAAACATTTACTGAGCATTTATTAAGTGCCAAGCTTCTTGGTTGGTAATGGAATTACTTTGAGTAAGACAGACCTTGCCTTGAAGTCATGTGGCTAAAAGATGGATATGAAAACAAATAATTATGGTACAAACTAACAAACAGGACAGAAAGGGACTAATGATATAGTTAACAGCATGTAAGACAGCGGTAAGAAACGTAAGGCTATAAAATTAACTCTGGCTTCTAGCTTCTGGCTGTTGGGCCAGGAAGAATGAAGTCAGACATATTTAGGAAGCAGACCAAAGGACACAGAACAAATATGTTCTTAACTTAGTAGACTAAAACTTGCCAATAAGTGTTCTTACCAAAATAAGTTCTTTTCTATGAAATAGTGAATGGTTTCTTTAAACAAGTCCCACAGCATTTCAGAAGCATACTAATTCACTGAAGCCACTTTAGAAAATACTCAGTACTTCTTAATCTTAAGAACATGCCTCCAGGGGCGGCGCCTGTGGCTCAAAGGAGTAGGGCCCCGGTCCCATATGCCAGAGGTGGAGGGTTCAAACCCAGCCCTGGCCAAAAACTGCAAAAAAAAAAAAAAGAACATGCCTCCAAAATACTTAACTGTAGTAGTTTGTTTATCAGGAGTCAAGTCTAACAATGCTAGATGATAATTTCTCTCCTATTTGGGCAACTATAGAAATTACTAGCCAAAGTTCTTCAGCTTGGTAAGAACTGCCTACCTATGCTAACATGTAAACTCTAGAGTTCAATCAAAGTATACCTGCCATGACCAACAAAGTCATAAATATGAACCAAGAAAATAATCTTAGTATGTGAACCATACCACTGCTCTTGCTGTCATACACTCCAAGATGACTACACATTCAATCTCCTGGTATACTTGAAAGGACCTGATATGGCTAGAAGTTGCAGAAAAAACTGCACATAAAAGTTTATAACTTTCACTCACAATTCCTGTTCCTACTTTGAGGACCTGTTATGAGATTTTGCATCTGTCCTGCACTAGACTATTTTGTAAATGGCAGTGGTGCTTAACAGTAATAAGAAAAATACTTTCACAGAGTTAAATTTATTTTCATATTCCAAAACCCGTAACATTTCACTTATACATATAGAATGACTGTGACATACGCCAAGTACTTTGTACAGTCTGCATCACTAATACTCATACCATATTTGTATGGTAGGTAAAAGGCTAATATAATCTAGCTCTGTTTAAAAGAGAAAGGCTAGACAATTTCTCCAAAGTCACAGAAGTAATCAGAAACAAATACAGAACTAGAAACCAAATGCCCTGATTTACATGATGCCCTTCTAAAACGGACAGACAGATGCAACTGTCCACAGAGTTTACAGACCCTATGACTTTTTCTTTTTTTGAAACAGAGTCTCACTTTGTCGCTCCTTGGTCGAGTGCCATGGCATTATAGCTCACAGTAACCTCAAACTCTTGGGCTCAAGCAAGGCTCTTGCCTCAGCCTCTGGGTAGCTGAGACTATAGGTGACCACCACAACGCCGGGCTATTTTTAGACATGGGCGGGTCTTGCTCTTGCTCAGGTTGGTCTTGAACTGGGAGCTCAAGCAATCCCCCCACCTCAACCTCCCAGAGTGCAAGGATTACTGTCCCGGCCCAAACCCCATTACTTTTTTAAAAATATACATCAAGATAAACAGTGAATCGGGAAAGGGAGGGGGGAGGATGAGTGGAGGGAGGGTAATTGGTGGGACCACATCTATGGTGCATCTTCCAAGGGTACATGTGAAACTTACTAAATGTAGAATATAAATGTCTTAAAACAATAACTAAGAAAATGCCAGGAAGGCTATGTTAACCAGTGTGATGAAAATATGTCAAATTGTATATAAAACCAGCGTATGGTGCCCCATGATTGTATTAATGTACACAGCTATGATTTAATAAAAAAAAGATAAACTGTGAATTATACACATTTATACATAATTAACATGTGTAATATAAATAAAATATTCGGTTAAATATAACATGCTTGGGTAGAAATACAGGTTATTGAAGAATACTGCTTGAACTATTCCTAAACTTGGAGAAATTTTTCAAGTTATTCATTTCTCCCCTGGATCTATTTAGAACCTTACTTTTAAAGGGTACACATACTTAAAACGAGCAGTCAATTCTGACATGATATCTCCAAATTGTGCCTAATCTCCTTTTTTTTTAAGAGACAGAGTCTCTTTTGTCGCCCTCAGTAGAGTGCCATAGCGTCACAGCTCACAGCAACCTCCAGCTCTTGGACTTAGGCGATTCTCTTGCCTCCCGAGTAGCAGGGACTACAGGCATCCACCACAACACCCAGCTATTTTTTTTGTTACAGTTTGACCGAGGCCAGGTTCGAACCCACCACCCTTGGTATATGGGGCTGGCGCCCTACTCAGAGTCACAGGCGCTACCCATGTGCCTAATCTCTACAGTCTCTACAACTAGCATGTTTAGGATATTTTGAAAAGTAGAGAAAGATGAGCAGCTGTAGAGAAAGAGACGTACATTTCTTGACCAACATATTGATTCCCCTCCTTTTTACTGCAGTGCCAACAAAAATGGTGGTAATGGGTTTTTTTTTTTCTACTCAGCTAAACAGTCATTTCCAAGGCTCTCTCCTTCTGTGTTTCTTTGAATAAAAGTAATAGATATGTTCCACATCTGCAAAAGGAATGGAAGGTACTAGATAAGCTCTAACAGCCCATGACATTCCTAACTTATCTACGGAGAATAATCAAATATAAACTAGACTGGTTTAGAAATATCTCCTGCTATGCCTTTCTTTCACTAGTAACAAATACAGCATCTTAAAAATCCCCAAAATTGAAAGCTTTTATAAATTTAATTAACTGTAAATTAAGCTAAATAAGAAAAAGCAACAGAAATTCATGTGCACAGCCATAGTTTGATTCCAACCTAGCCATTGCAACTAGATTATCTCAAAGCCTAACAACTGCTCTGAAATGCTATGTTGTAGCAACATGCCAATCTGCTATGAAAATTTTCTTGAATCTGGAATATGCAAAAAAGTAAATTTACAAACACAACCCACTTTAGCATATCATTTATTACATTTTAGGGTATCCAAACAAACAACAAATAGTCTCCCACAATAACACACTAAACATGAGAATATATAATATCTGCATTTGCATTAATTATTAACAGTTCCATCCAAAAAACATTACTTACATGAGCTAAAAATAAATATTTTTACTTTGTTAGCTCTAGGAAAGCTACCTACATTGTTAAAATCTAGTGACTGTAGGCCTTATTTAACTCTAAATGAATAACAAAAAAATTAGAAGCATGTGTACTCAAATGGAGAAACTAAATAAGTAATCATTTTGAATAATTTTTACTTTTGAAAGTTACAGGATAATTAACACTTAGCAAAATAAAAAGCAAACAAACAAACAAAAAACCTAGCACATGGGTGGCGCCTGTGGCTCAGTGAGTAGGGCGCCTACCCCATATACCAAGGGTGGCGGGTGGCGGGTTCACATCCAGCCCTGGCCAAACTACAACAAAAAAATAGGCAAGGTGTTGTGGCTGGCACCTATATTCCCAGCTACTCAGGAGGGTGAGGCAAGAGAATCGCCTAAGCCCAGGAGTTGGACGTCACAGTACTCTACCAAGGGCCATAAAGTGAGACTCTGCCTCTACAAAAAAAAAAAAAAAACCTAGCACAGCCTTACCATAATGAAGCTCCTACCCAAACTAACTTTTTTTTTTCTTTTTTTTCAAGTTATCGCCCTGGGTAGAATGCAGTGGCATCACAGCTCACAGCAACCTACAACTCCTGGGCTTAAGCTATTCTCCTGCCTCAGCCTCCCAAGTAGCTGGGCCTACAGGCGCCCGCCATAATGCCCAGCTATTTTTTGGTTGCAGCTGTCATTGTTGTTTGGCGGGCCCAGGCTGGATTCTAACCAAATAGCTCAGATGTATGTGGCTTGGAGCCTTAGCCGCTTAAGCCACAGGCGCTGGGGCCCAAACTAACTTTTTAGGAAAAAAAAAAAAACACTACCCAGGGAACATATTTTAGTGAGTTAAAAAAAAGAAAAAACAAGCAAGTAAGTGTAATGTCAAAAGTTATTATCGTCTACCCAAGACATAAAATACATGTTTAATACTTTCAAATGGATCTCTACCAACACACAAAATCAGGGATTATATGGAAAATAGTAGGGGAAAAAAATGGCAACAAGAATAGCAGGTGTACAAAAAAAAGGGGTAAGTTTTTCTTTTTAATCTTAAATAACAAAAATAAAGAAATTTTTGGGCGGCGCCTGTGGCTCAGTCGGTAAGGCGCGGGCCCCATATACCGAGGGTGGTGGGTTCAAACCCGGCCCCGGCCAAACTGCAACCAAAAAATAGCCGGGCGTTGTGGCGGGCGCCTGTAGTCCCAGCTACTCGGGAGGCTGAGGCAAGAGAATCGCTTGGGCCCAGGAGTTGGAGGTTGCTGTGAGCTGTGTGAGGCAACAGCACTCTACTGAGGGCCATAAAGTGAGACTCTGTCTCTACAAAAAAAAAAAAAAAAGAAAGAAATTTTTAAACATATGTACCTTTTTCTTTTGTCAGCCTTTTCCATATATAGTCAATTTCACTAAATCTTACTTCCCACCTTTACCACAATCCATTTCCATCTTTGTTTTCTGTTTTATTTTTTTGTTGTTGTTGTTGTTGTTTTAAGAGACAAAGAGTCTCACTTTATTGCACTTGGTAGAGTGCTGTGGGGTCACACAGCTCACAGCAACCTCTAACTCCTAGGCTTAGGTGATTCTCTTGCCTCAGCCTCCTGAGTAGCTGGGACTACAGGTGCCCACCACAACGCCCAGCCTTCTTTCTTTCTTTCTTTCTTTTTTTGCAGTTTGGCCGGGTTTGAACCTGCCACCCTTGGTATATGGGGCCGACGCCCTACCCACTGAGCCACAGGTGCTGCCCCATTTCCATCTTTGTACCCTCAAACTTTTTATTGTGGGGGGGGGGGAAAGCACGTTCAAGAGGCTAATTCATTTTTTTAATGTTTTAAAGGAAGAGACCCACATTCTTATACAAAATTTGTGTGTCCATTTTCACTTTAACTAGACCACCACTAGTCTTAAACTCAGAAGCACTTATATACATTTATCCATTCATTCATTTACACCTGTGCTGAACTGACACACCTCTCATCCTCAGAATGCAAATCCCACTTCAGACATCAAAACTCCTTTAATTCTGTTTCCCTTACACATCTTGCCTTTGCAAAGCTGACACAATGGACTACAGATGACTCTCTGCCTTGGTGATCTTCCCACTCAAGAAACTAAAGTAGCAAAAAAACAAAAGTTAATTAAACAAGGTTTCTCAGAAGGACCAAGAAACAGATGACAGGGAAATAGCTTGATACTGTCTCCCAACAGCCCCAACTTTATTATGCCTCCACATCTCCCAAGTTACTCCTTTTTTTTGACTTCTGAAAAATGCTGTTTCCACTAATGCAATCTGATCTAATCAAAGCCTGCTCAACTCATCTACCCCTTTTCAGTATAAATAAGAAACAGATATGTAGAGGGGGACAGGAAATGATGGTTCTTTCCCTTCCATTCCCTCTTTCCAAAGAGTTAAAGATATCTCTCCATCTCATCATCCTCCAGTCTGAGATATAGATCTAGACGATCTGTTCCAGAGACTATCTATATCCCAGATCCCCTGAATAAACACCCCGCAATCCTACCTCTTTAAAATGGCTATACAACAAAAAGTTGATATCTCTGCTATCCCTTTCAACCCTCCCAGTAATACTTCTACAACTATTTAACGCTACTCAAAATATTTTAAAAGAACAGCTCTCTTTTCAGCTCTCAACAATAACCTTACACCCCAATTATCGTCAGCTGTCCTCTCAATCTTTCAACATTTTACAAATCCCTTACTCTTTCTACTACTCCTTTTCTTCCTTCAATATCTGTTATCTAAAAATCCCCCAGATGTTTCAAGCATAACCCTTTTCAAACTCACCACAAATAATACTACATACCAGCCCTTTCAACCCTTAAGTGAATTTTTAAAAATCTCAATTTTCTTACCAGCCTCCAATGGTACCTAAAAATCACCAGTACTCCTAGCACAATCAACTCTTCAGTAATTAAAATTCTTTAATATCGTTGCTATCATACGTATCAGTTCCCCCAAATGATTTCTAAAACCCTTCCAAACCCACATATATACCCTTTTGGCCACTCCACAGTATTTTAAATCTTCAGTATTTCTGAACTCTCAGAATCCACCAATTAACGCTGTAAAGCGTCAATGTCCCTGCTATCCCCGCCTGCCCTAATATCTTGAAAAGGCCCTCGATGTTCTGCTTCTAGATCTAGACCTTTCAGTCCAGGAATAATGCTGTTTGTAAAGCCCTCGATATCCTGCTACTCCCTTCAAAATATTCCAACATCCACGTTAAAAAGAAACACCTCGATGGCCCCGCTACCCCTCGGTTCTCAAACAGCAACATTTAAAATCTCCTCACCACCGCCGCTGACCCCCCAGCCCCCCGATATTTACGTTTAGAAAGCCCTCGCCGTCCTCGCCCCCATGGCCCGACACCAACACCGCGGGCACGTCCCCGGCCCTCCCTCTCCCGCTTCCACTCCCCCCACAATGGGGAGAGTAGTCTGGGGACCAAGTCGTCGGGACCTCCGGCGGCGGCCCTCAGCGCCCCGCCGCTCCCCTCCCCCACGACCCCGCGGGCCCCCAACGCCCACGTTCGCCGCCCCGGCCGGGCCCGGCTCACTCACATCGGCTCCAGTAACTTGGCCAGCCAGGACTTGAGGGCATCCACATCCTCTATGAGCATGGTGCAGGGAAGGCGGGCTCGGCCGCCGCTCTTCTTCAGGCCTGCCGTGGGTCTTCACTCGCTGCCTCCTCACGCCCCTTCACAGCTCCCGGTGCCCCAGCCCACCGGGCATCTTAGGAGCTTCAACCTACTCCCCCGGACCGGGCCTAACAGGAACTAACCCAAGCGCCCTCACTCAACCTAGCCCGAAGGCTCGAGTGGGCGGGAGGCAGCGCCGAGTGGCGGGCGTGACAACCAATAAAAGATAGAGGGCCGTGCGCTCAGGACCAATGAAAAGGCTCGCTCGCCCCGCCTGCCGTCCGTACCCAATGAACGAGAAGGGATATAGCAAGGTAGGTGGAGAGCTTAAGCGAGCTCCTGGTGCAAGATGGTATCTTGGAGAAGGTACAGTGCCTCTTAAAGGGGCCACTGCTTCTTTTCCGACCACGCCGCCGCCCGCCGCGGAATACCTGTGTCTGCTGCTGGGAGTGCCTGGGGGAACCCGGCGAGCCCCTCAACCTGGTTCCTTCCTCTCATTTTTCCTGGAAACACACACTTGTGTCCCGAAATGACTCAGCTGTAGTAAATCTGCAACTCAACGTGTAATACGTTCACGTTCCACACATTGCACGGAATGCAAAATTTTACTTTTTTCCCTTACATTCATTTTGATCGGCGCTGAACCTTGTATTTTTTGCGCTGCATTTTAATTACGCAGAATGTTTCTGACAACCATGCTTTGGAATCCTATAACCGTCATTTTTAAAACGTGGCGAACGGATGCAAAAGGCTGAGGCCATTTCAATTTTATTAGTATTGACAAATGCTTTATTTAGGAAGAAAAACTGTGCTAATACTTTTTAAAATTATCTTTGCACTGCATATCTTAAATTTAGTGAAGTTGGGGGGGTTGCAGGAAGAATTTTGATCAGCAAAAAAGATTTTTAAAATAATTTTTTAAGAAAGAATAATTACAAGTTACCAAAAATGGGCAACTTAGTTTGTACTTGCTGAGAAATTCCTTTTGCAGTTTTGCAATCACCAACTTAGCATAGAGGTTAGAATGTGTATCCCACAACAAATACTGAACCCCTGCTATGTGTGAGCACTGTGCAAGGCGCCAGGAGTCCAGTGTTAAGCAAAACCAAGACTGGGGGGCGCAGAGAGTGTGGATTCTAATAAAAACATTTTGAAAAATACCCGATGAAGGCACACTTCCTATAAAAGAGATGAATCAACTCCAAATAAACAGGTATACTACATATGCATAGATCACGTGTAAGTAACTTTTTCTGTAAAGGGAGTGATGGTAAATATTTTTGGTTTTGTGAGACCTTGAGGTCTCTGTGGCAACGACTCAACATGTAAAATATCTTGGCATAAAATCGTCCATAGACGATGTGTAAACCAAATGATTGTTCCTGTAGTCCAATAATACATGAAAATTATTTACTATGTGAAAATGTAAATTTATATAATTTTCACATATCATGAAATGTTATTATTTTCATCTTTTCAACCATTTAAAAATGTAAAGCTATCCTAACCTCATGGATGTGCAAAAACAGGGGTCAGCAGGATTTGGCTTGCTTGCTGCTGTTTGAGACTCCTTAGAGTAAAAAAAAAATGGAAGCACACTTAGAAATCATCTAATGAACCTGCCTTACCAACACTGTCCGGCAGCTTTACAAATGAGAGAAGAACCCAGAGAGTGGATTGTTTTTACACAGACTCACACATCTGTAGATGGAGCAGAAGCAGTATGCAGAGCTTCTGACAAGAGCTTTCTCACATCCAGTGCCTCCTCTTCCTGCCCTCCTCCTTTCTTCGTTCCTTTATGCTTATCCACATTTTCCCTCCACTTCTTTCCACTAAAGAGATGAAGTGTTATTGCCAAAATGGCAGACTTTTTGTTTTATTTTATTTTACATGTATATGGGTTTTTCTTTTTTTTTGAGACAGAGTCTCGCTCTGTCAACCTGGGTAGTGTGCTGTGTCACCATAGCTCACAGCAACCTCAAACTCTTGGGCTCAAGAGATAGTCTTTCCGAGTAGCTGGGACTACAGGCGCCTACCACAACGCCTGGCTATTTTTAGAGATAAGGTCTGGCTCTGGCTCAGGCTGATCTCGAACTTGTGAGCTCAAGCAATCCACCCACCTTAGCCTCCCAGAATACTAGGATTACAGGAGTGAGCCACTGCAGGTTGATTAAGCCTAAAGCTAGGCAGGAACTTGATAGAATTGGAACCGGAATTACCTTTATCACAGTAAATCACTCATCTGCAAGAATTTTAAAGTACTTTCCAAAGGTATTTCTCAAACAAATTTTGCAGGCCTTATTTCAGAGATGAAGACACAGAAATAACAACTTCCTAAATAATGAGACCAAGTCCATCATTTAACCAAGCACATTACAGAGAGTAAAACAGACATGATTATAGGAGTGACATTTGGGTTTGGGAACCCTGAGTAATCAGTAATTCTTTTCTCAATTTTCAAACTGCAGTGTTATTACATTATTTTTCTGAGTTGAATACATTATGTGTATGTGTGTATTGCTTTGAATGTAAATATTGAATCCCAAATTGTATCTTGAGGAAGTAGCCTCTATAGGAGTTGTTTTTGCAGAAGTAATGAGGAGTACAGTATAGTCAACCCCACTTCCATTTGGGGCTCACTGAATTTACTGAATGGTTCATACTTGGTCAGTAGCCATAGGCCAGAATTTTGTCACGTACTTTATTCAGTAGCATCCATTGTGTGCATAAAACTGACTCATCTGCAGTCAATGAATGAAGTACTGATTTCAGCCATTCAGTTATTGGGCTACCCCAAATGCAATACATGCATAAACATATGTTTTATTTTATTTATTTATTTATTCTTTCTTTCTTTTTTTCTTTTTTTTTTTTTTTGAGACAGAATCTCATTTTGTTGCCCTCGGTAGAGTGCCATGGCATCACAGCTCACAACAACCTCCAACTCTTGGGCTTAAGCGATTCTCTTGCCTCAGGCTCACAAGTAGCTGGGACTACAGGTGCCTGCCATAACACCCAGCTATTTTTTTAGAGATGAGATCTTGCTCTGGCTCAGGCTGGTCTTGAAACTGTGAGCACAGGCAGTCCACCCACTTCGGCCTCAAGAGTGCTAGGATTACAAGCCTGAGCCACCATACCCAGCCTTACACATATGTTTTAATTCACATATACTGAGTGCTGGTTTTTGTATGCCAGAGTCTGTGCCAGATCAAAGACAAAAAAAAGTTTGAAGTTATATCCATTCACTGTTTTGTGGGAGCTCGGATACTGGTGGCCTATCAGCTAGACGTTGGAAATAATAATGACAGCTAAAGTTGTTTAGCACATACTCTGTGCCTGCTCTATGCTAAGTATTTCAGTACATTGTGTCCTCTCATGCTCATACTACCCTTATATAACACATACTCCTGAGAGAAAAGAAAATTGCATCCCAAAGAAGTGGCAAAGCTAATGAGTGGAGGGGTTCAGGCTTGAACATATCTGTTTGACTCCAAAGCCCACACCTTTAACATTCACTAAAACCATCTTACTAACATTGAAATATGAACTATGTGATTTCATTCAAAATTTATTCAACAAATATGTGTTGGCTGGTCCGAGTGCAGTGCTGTTTACAACTAATTTATGAAAACAGGTTACGGATTCCTTTATTCCTTCTCCACTCCCACTGCTTTACTTGACTAGCCTAAAAAAATAAAATGTTGAGCCTATTACCACCTATAAGTCACTGTTCTTAGACGACAGAGAATAAAACTAATTGTAAATAAATTTTCTTTCCTTGGTTAAGGTGACTACTTAACAAAGAATGACTTAAGAGTTCTTAGTTTTATCTTTATAGGAAGAAAGAGAAAGATGCCAGTTTATTTAAGAAAAGAGAGATTATTAATAAGGGGCCTTGAAAAAAGAAGATAGCTATAAGAAGAACAGATATCTAGACCACCTTCATTCAAACCAAGTTCCTTGTTTTTGCTTGAGGGTAACTGAGCCTCAGCAAGCAAGAACTGTCAATGTTGGGATTTTTTTAAATTTTATTTATTTATTTATTTTTATTTTTATTTTTTTAGAGATGGAGTCTCACTTTATTGCCCTCAGTAGAGTGCTGTGGCATCACAGCTCACAGCAACCTCCAACTCCTGGGCTTAGGCGATTCTGTTGCCTCAGCCTCCAGAGTAGCTGGGACTACAGGCACCTGCCACAATACCCAGCTATTTTTTTTATTGCAGTTTGGTTGGGTCTGAGTTCGAACCTGCCACCCTTGGTGTATGGGGCCAGTGCTCTACCTACTGAGCCACAGGTGCTGCCTTTTTTTTTTTTTTTTGAGACAGAGTCTCACTTTGTCCCCCTCGGTAAAGTGTCCTGGCATCATAGCTCACAGCAACCTCAAACTCCTGGGCTCAAGTGACTCTCTTGCCTCAGCCTGTGGATAGCTCGGACTACAGGCGCGTGCCATAACGCCCAGCTACTTTTAGAGATGAGGGTCTTGCTCTTGCTTATGCTGGTCTTGAACCAGTGAGCGCAGACAATCCACCCACCTCAGGCTCCCAGAGTGCTAGGATTACACGCGTGAGCCACCACTCCTGGCCCCAATGTTGGGATTTTTCTTTTTTTCTTTTTTTAGGGGGACAGAGCCTCAAACTATTACCCTGGTAGAGTGCTATGGCGTCACAGCTCACAGCAACCTCAAACTCCTGGGTTTAATAGATTCTCTTGCCTCAGCCTCCCAAATAGCTGGGATTACAAGCGCCCACCACAACACCCAGCTATTTTTTGATTGTAGTTGTCATTGTTTTTTGGCAGACCGGGGCCAGATTCGAACCTGCCATCTCTGGTGTATGTGGCTGGCGCCTTAGCTACTTGAGCTACAGGCGCCACCCCAATGTTGGGATTTTATACAAGTATTGATAGAAGTAAAAATGCCTTCCAGAATCAGAGTGGATCATACCAACAAACTGATTGGTTTTTGTTCTTATCCTCCACCCTACATTTAAAATTGACCCAGATGTCCAATAAAAGGGGTTGAGAATCATTTTTTAATTTTCTCAGTGAAATTAACAATCACAGCATGCCTCATTTACATGCAATTAAACTAAGTTTTGGTAGAATTTCAAACTAGGAAGCTCATGCTTATAAAAAGACTCTCAAGCCACTAAGGCGCCAGCCACATACACCTGAGCTGGTGGTTTCGAATCCAGCCCAGGCCTGCCAAACAACAATGAAGGCTGCAACCAAAAAATAGCCAGGCGCTGTGGTTGGTGCCTGTAGTCCCAGCTACTTGGGAGGCAGAGGCAGGAGAATCGGAGAATTGCTTGAGCCCAGGAGTTGGAGGTTGCTGTGAGCTGTGATGCCATAGCACTCTACCCAGCTTGAGGCTCTTGTCTCAAAAAAAAAAAAAAAAAAGACTCTCGGGCGGCGCCTGTGGCTCAAGGAGTAGGGCGCTGGTCCCATATGCCAAAGGTGGTGGGTTCAAACCCAGCCCCAGCCAAAAAAAAAAAAGACTCTCTTATCTGTACATTTGTAATAATCATTGAATTAAACAATATATCCCTCAAAAATTATCTCCTAAATCTGGGTCATGTGGGGCAGTTTATCTGGCTCAGAGGAAATTCAATAAAAGCCACTTGAATCGTAGTTATGCAAAGGCAAAGTAAGTTGGCAGATAAATAGTGAGCCAACTTGAAGAGTCACTCTTTTTTTTTTTTTTTTAATCGCCCTCAGTAGAGTGCCGTGGCATCACCCAGCTCACAGAAACCTCCAATTCCTGAGCTTAGGCAATTCTTGAAGAATCACTCTTCATTCTGGAAATGTAGATTTGTTTTTTTAAGGAGATCTCTACCATAAGGGGCTTTTGTGTTAAAAAGTTGCTTCATACTACATACATACAAGAATGGCTAACAACAGCAACAACAACAACAAAAAACTAGTAATATTGAATGGTGGTAAGGATGCAAAGAAACTGGCTCACTCATACCTTGCTGGTGATAATGTAAATGGTACAGCCATTCTGAAGAACAGTTTGGCACTGTTTTTAAAAAACAGAATCTGCATTCTACTATATTACCTAGAAATTGCATTCTAAGGCATTTATCCCAGAGAAATAAAAACTTATGTTTATACCCAAAACCTGCACTATGTTCCCACAAAAACCTGTACACAAATGTATGTAGCAGCTTTATTTGTAACAGACAAGAACTGGAAAGATATCCTTTTTTTTTTTTTGGAGATAGAGTCTTATTTGTCGCCCTTGGTAGATTGCTGTGATGTCACAGCTCACAGCAACCTCAAACTCTTGGGCTCGAGCGATTATCTTGTCTCAGCCTCCCTTGTGGTGGGACTACAGGCCTCTGCCACAATGCCTGGCTATTTTTAGAGACAAGGGTCTGGCTTTTGGCTTAGGCTGGTCCCAAACCTGTGAGCTCTGGCAATCCACTCTGCTCAGCCTCCCAGAGTGCTAGTGGAAAGATATGAGTGGGTAAACAGATACAACTTTATCCTGGAATACTACTCAGCAATAAAAAGAAACAAACTATTCATATATGTAACAATGCGGATGAGTTACGTTAAATGAAAAAGCCAATTCCCAAAGGTTACTTTATTGTTTCATTTAGATAACATTTCGAAAATGACATAATTTTAGGAGTTGAGGATGGAGACAAGGGTGGGGAAACTTCTGCATTCAAGCATTGAGCACTGTAGCTTCTGCCTTAGATCATTTGTTCTGGGAAAGCCAGTCACCACATGGGAAGACAGTCCTGCAGCTCTATGAGAGGCACACATTGAGAGGAACTGAGACCTCTTACCAACAGAGGGAAAGTAGATAAAGTTTAAAAGGGCAACAGGAGCGATACTCATAGTACTGGAAACGGTTCTATGTCTTGGGTGTGGTGTGTGGTAGAGGATGCAGCAACTAGAGGTAATAACATTGCATAGAACTAAACTTACATACAAAATGGAGTTAATGGCTGGGTTAAAGACAGAACCAAACTTACACACATGCCAGGTGACTTGAAAATTTGTGGAAAGATGTAATTCAAAGATAAAAAATACAGGCTCAATGCCTGAGGCTCAAGTGGCTAAGGCTCCAGCCACATACATCTGAGCTGAGGGTTCGAATCCAGCCTGGGCCCACTAAACAACAATGACGGCTACAACCAAAGAAAAATAGCCGGGCGTTGTGGCAGGCGCCTGTAGTCCCAGCTACTTGGGAGGCCAAGGCAGGAGAATTGCTTCAGCCCAGGATTTGGAGGTTGCTGTGAGCTGGGATGCCACGGCACTCTACCCAGGGTGACAGCTTAAGGCTCTGTCTCAAAAAAAAAAAAAATACAAACTTTATTACTCAACTTCAGCTTCATCAAGTTTGAGATTGTTTTGTAAGCAGTAATGCCAGTAGTTTAGTCTATTCCCAAAGAACTGAGGGTCCTGGGAATTTATTCATTTATTTTTTATTTTTTCGAGACAGAGTCTCACTTTGTTGCCTTCAGCTGGCATCACAGCTCACAGCAACCTGAAACTCTTGGGCTTAAGCAATTCTCTGGCCTCAGCCTCCCAAGGAGCTGGGACCACAGGCATCCACCACAACACCCAGCTATGTTTGGTTGTAGTTGTCATTGTTGTTTTGCAGGACCAGGCTGGATTCAAACCCACTCTGGTGTATGTGGCTGGCACCCTAGCCACTGAGCTACAGGCACTGAGCTGGTCCTGGGAATTTAATCTTGTTATTGTGGTTATTACAGTCTTTTTATACCATTAAATGAAGAGAAATGGTTGTTCTTCACAGAGGTTTTTTTTTTGATACTTAATATCACTGAACTCTACAGTAAAAATGCTTAAATGGTAAATATTATATCCATTTTACCACGGGACTACAGGTGCCTGCCAGAAAACCGGGCTATTTTTTTTTTTTTCAGTTGTTATTGTTGTGTAGTAGGCCCGGGTCAGGTTTGAACCTGCCAACCTGGGTGTATATGGCCGGCGCCTTAATCACTGAGCTATGGGTGCCAAGCCCCTTCACAGAATTTTTGAGATTAGGAAATAAGGAGGATCACTTGAACCCGGGAGTTTGAAGTTGCTGTGAGCTAGGCTGATGCCACAGTACTCTAGCCTGGGCAACAGTGTGAGACTTTGTCCAAAAAAAAAAAAAAATTAGGAAATTTTAAAAGTCAGACTAGAGCAGGGTGTGGTGGCTCATACCTATAATCCTAGCACTCTAGGAGGCCAAGGAGGGCAGATTGCTTGAGTTCACAAGTTCAAGACCAGCCTGAGCTGCCCAGTGTTGTGACAGGTGCCTGTAGTAGCCCCAGCTACTCAGGAGACTAAGGCAAGAGGATCACTTGAGCCCAAGAGTTTGAGATTGCTATGAGTTGTGACAGTACAGCACTCTACTGAGGGTGACAAAGTGAGATTCTGTCTCTAAAAAAAAAAAGTCAGACTGGTCTGAGTGTTGTGGTGTTTACAATAGATCATAACCAGTTACAGATTTCTTTGTTCCTTCAACACTACATCACTTGAGTAGCCTAAAAAATAAGTTAAATAAAGAAAAACTCAGATCAGGACTATAAGGTAGACGCTTAATGATTTCCCATCAAAACTCTCACACGATTGCCCTTGTTTGAGGAGAGGAGTGGGCAGGAGCTTTGTCGAGGTAGAGGGGTACTCTGCCAAAGCTTTCCTGGGCATTTGGTTAACTTTCTCAAAACACTCTCCTTATAAGCAGATGTCATTCTTTGGCCCTCCAGAAACTCAAGCAAAATGCCTTGAGCATCTCAAAAAACTGTTGCTGTGGGGCGGCGCCTATGGCTCAGTCGGTAAGGTGCCGGCCCCATATACCAAGGGTGGCGGGTTCAAACCTGGCCCCGGCCAAACTGCAACCAAAAAATAGCCGGGCGTTGTGGCGGGCGCCTGTAGTCCCAGCTACTCGGGAGGCTGAGGCAAGAGAATCGCTTAAGCCCAGGAGTTGGAGGTTGCTGTGAGCTGTGTGAGGCCACGGCACTCTACCAAGGGCCATAAAGTGAGACTCTGTCTCTACAAAAAAAAAAAAAAAAAACACTGTTGCTATGGCTTACTCCTGTAATCCTACACTCTGAGTGGCCACAGATTAAGCTCAGGTGTTCAAGGCCAGCCTGAGCGAGAGAGACCCATCTCTACTAAAAATAGAAAAATTAGCTGGGTGTCATAGTGAGCACCTATACTCCCTGCTACTCAAGAGGCTGAGGCTAGAGAATCGTCTGAGCCCAGAGTTTGAGGTCATTGTGAGCTATGACACCAAGACACGTTAGCCTGGGGAAGCAGAGTGAGACTTTGTCTTAAAAAACAAAACAAGGCTTGGCACCCATAGTACAGTAGTTATGGCGCCAGCTGCTACACTGAGGGTGGTGGGTTCAAGCCTGGCCCAGGACAAGGATAACTGCAACAAAAAATAGCTGGGCATTGTGATGGGCACCTGTAGTCCCAGCCACTTGGGAGGCTTAGGCAAGAAAATCGCTTAAGCCCAAGAGCTTGAAGTTGCTGTGAGCTGTGACATGACAGCACTCTTCAGAGGTGACATAGTGAGACTCCGTCTCAAAAAAAAAAAAAAGTGGTGGGGGCGGCGCCTGTGGCTCAAAGAAGTAGAGCGGTCCCAGAGGTGGTGGGTTCAAACCCAGTCCTGGCCAAAACCACAAAAAAAAAAAAGGCAGCACCTGTGGCTCAAAGGAGTAGGGCGCTGGTCCCATATGCTGGAGGTGGTGAGTTCAAACCCAGCCCCAGCAGGAAACTGCAAAAAAAAAAAAAGAAAAGAAAGAAAGAAAAACTGTTGCCATGACCTTTGCCCTTGACCAAACAACTTCTTCTTTGACTGGACCACTTTCACCTTAGTAACCATTGCTTTGATGGTGCTTTGTCTCTTCTTTTTTTCTCTCTCTCTTTTATTTTCTTCTTTTCTGCTATTTCTTTTCTCTTTTCTCTCTTTTTCCCCCTCACAGATGACATAAGCAGTGATTGTGTTTTGTCTTCAGGATTGTGCTGGAAAGCCATGTTTCATCTCTTGTTACGATTCTTTAAAGCAATGCTTCAGGATCTTGATCCCACTTTTTTTTTTTTTGGCCAGGGCTGGGTTTGAACTCACCACCTCTGGCATATGGGGCCAGTGCCCTACTCCTTGAGCCACAGGCGCCACCTCTTGATCCCACTTGTTTACAGTTTCCACTGAAAGCTCTGCTTTTGTCTGTAGCTGATCTGGGCACAACAGTTTTGGCACCTATTTAGTGGAAGGTTTGCTCACTTTTAATTTTCCAGTCAGAATTTTGTAATCTGAACCAACTGAGATGACTATGGTGTTGACTGTTAGTCAAGGACTGTTAATCATCAGTCCTTTCCAATTACAATATGAACAAGAGAATTTTTCCCTCACGGGTGGATGTGGATGGTCTGCTGCTGTGACTCCTCTTCAACAGCATCTCATCCCTTCTTAAAATGAGTTATCCATTTGTAAACTGATTTCTTTGAGGCATTGCCTCCAAAAACTTTTGTTAAAGCAGCAATGATTTTACCGTTTGTCTACCCAAGCTTCACCATAGATTTAAATTCATGTTGCTCTGATAGCTTCAAACAGTTGTCTTACACTTCTTTGTTTTTTCTCCTTTGAGCCTTGTTGCTCTGATAGCTTCAAACAGTTGTCTTACACTTCTTTGTTTTTTTTTTCCTGTGAGACAGAGTTTCATATGTTGCCCTCAGTAGAGTGCCATGGTGTCACAGCTCACAGCAACCTCAAACTCTTGGGCTTAAGTGATTCTCTTGCCTCAGCCTCCCAAGTAGCTGGGACTATAGGTGCCCACCACAACGCCAGGCTATTCTTTTTGTTGTTGTTGTTGAAGTTGTTACTGTTGTTTAGCAGGCACTGGGCCAGGTTCGAACCCGCCTGAATGGTGTATGCGGCCGGCGCCCTAACCACTGAGCTACGGGCACCGAGCCTGTCTTACACTTCTAAGTGTCTTAAACTAGATCCTGTTCAGATGTGTTATAATCAGTTAGTATGAGTTTATCTTGGTGCAAAGAAATTTATTTTTTCCCCATCCCATCCCCAATGCAAAAAAATTTTCAATCCATGTAAAGGTTTTTCATTTCTTTTCTTTTCTTTTTTGAGACAGTCTCACTCTGTTGCCCCCAGGCTAGAGTGCTATGGAGTCATAGGTCACAGAAACCTCAAACTCCTGGGCTCAAGTGATCCTCTTTTATTTATTTATTTTTTTAAGTTCAAATTAATGTGAGGGTACAAATTTTTAGGTTACATTGTTCTCACTTCCAATGTAAAGTCCAAGTTGTAGCAGAGCCCTTCACCCAGGAGGCGTGCTAGGCACCCTCACATGTGCACATTAGGTGAGATTCTGCCAATTGACTTCCCTTCTTCTCATGCAATCCTCTTGCCTCAGCTTCCTAAGTAGCTCGGACTACAGGTCCCTGGCACAACACCCAGCTAGTTTTTCTATTTTTAGTAGAAACAGGAACTCATTCTTGCTTAGGCTGGCTCATGCATAGCTTTTTCATAATAGACATTATTCATGGACCTTTTGAAGACCTCTTATGTGTGTCCACCCATGTACATCCTAAAGGCATGTTATATATATATATAACATACACAAGTGAATACAAATAAAACTTGTATCAATGTCAACATTCTGGTTATGATATTATACTATAGTTTTGCAAAATATTGCCATTGGAGGAAACTAAGACAAATGGGCAAGGGTTCTCTCTGCATAATTTCATACAACTATATGTGACTCTACAAGTATCTCAATTTTTAAAAACAAACTTGCTTCATACATTAAGAAAAGTGTCACCAGTGATAAAAGGTTGAAAATAAAAGTGGCATTTCTAGGTCTGTAGCTACTGGAAATAGTCCTTGCTTTATTCTCCAAGGTCCTTATGGATTCTCAATGGACCTGTGTGGGGACCCAGGTTTGACATCTTTGCAGATTAGAAAAGCATCCAGGAGAAACATGCAAAGCTCCATTTGAATAGTGTCTCTTACTTAAAAAAATGCAAAATTGGCTCTGTGCCTGTGGCTCAAGTGGCTAAGGCACCAGCCACATACACCTGAGCTGACAGGTTCAAATCCAGCCCGGGCCCACCAAACAACAGTAACGGCTGCAACCAAAAAATAGCCGGGCGTTGTGGCAGGTGCCTGTAGTCCCAGCTACTTAAGAGGCCAAGGCAGGAGAATCGCTTGAGCCCAGGAGTTGGAGGTTGCTGTGAGCTGTGATGCCACGGCACTCTACCCAGGGTGACAGCTGGAGGCTCTGTCTCAAATAAATAAATAAATAAATAATAAAAAATGCAAAATGACTACACTAGTGCACTAGACTCCACTTCCCTGTGGCTATCTTTCTTTTATTAGAAGAGAATTGCCCACTTTTCTTTGGATTAAATAATCCCCTCAGGATTTGGACACATCAAATAGTAGTAATCCATGCTCCTTGTGTGCCAGGCACTCTGCCATGAAAATCTTTCAGTTCTTGCATTCAGCTTTTCTTTCAGTCAAGAAATATTGATTGAAAATCTATCATGGGGGCGGCGCCTGTGGCTCAGTCGGTAAGGCGCCGGCCCCATATACCGAGGGTGGCGAGTTCAAACCCGACCCCGGCCAAACTGTAACCAAAAAATAGCCGGGCGTTGTGGCAGGTGCCTGTAGTCCCAGCTACTCGGGAGGCTGAGGCAAGAGAATCGTCTTAAGCCCAGGAGTTGGAGGTTGCTGTGAGCTGTGTGACGCCACGGCACTCTACCGAGGGCCAGAAAGTGAGACTCTGTCTCTACAAAAAAAAAGAAAATCTATCATAGGGCAGGGCATGGTGGCTCACACCTGTAATCCTAGCACTTTGGGAGACCAAAGCAGGTGCATCGCCTGAGCTCAGGAGTTTGAGACTAGCCTGAGTAAGAGTGAGACCCTGAGACCCCATCTCTACTAAAAATAGAAAAAACTAGCTGTGTGTTGTGGCAGGTACCTGTGGTTCCAGCTACTCAAAAGACTGAGACAAGAGCTATGATGCCACAGCACTTTCCCAAGGCTGACAAAGTGAGACTCTGTCTCAAAAAAAAAAAAAAAAAAGATGAGGACAGAGAATTAAACAATGGATTTTACATCATGGAGATCATTTAAGACCAGGATGATTTCCTGAAGTAGAGATGAATACCGGACTTTAAAACTTTGACAAGAGGATGGGAGGCATAGTAGAGGACAGTAGTGGGACCACAACTATGGAGCACCTTGCGAGTACAAGTTGGATCTATCACGTGTAGAACACAAATGTCCTAATGCTATAATTGGGTAAATGAGGTGAAAGCTATGTTGATTAGTATGACGCAAGGACTCTAATTTGTACAAATAATCAACACACTGAAAATGGCATAAATGTATTTATGATCTATGTACAAAAGACTTAATAAAAAAATAAACTAAAAAAGAAAAACTTTGACAAGAGAAAGGGAGGAAACCAGTTAGAGAAGGTCTGACAATTCTCCTTAAAGAGGGCAATAAAGATACTGGAAAGTGTTGTGGGATACCCAATGAGAAGAATGGGATTTGTCTCTGTTTTGTTACATTTGGTTTTGCTTGCCTGTCTGCTTGTTTTTGTTTCTGTTTTTTTGAGACACTGTCTCACTTTGTTGCCCTCGGTACAGTGCTATGGCGTTACAGCTCACAGCAACCTCAAACTCTTGGGCTTAAGCGATTCTCTTGCCTCAGCCTCCCGAGTAGCTGGGACTACAGGCACCTGCTACAACGCTTGGCTATTTTTTTGTTGCAGTTGTCATTGTTGTTTACTAGGCCGGGGCCAGGTTGGAACCCACCAGCCTCGGTGTATGTGGCTGGTGCCCTGCCCACTGAGCTATGGGTGCCGAGCCCTGTCTGCTTGTTTTTTATTAGGTTAGAAGATAGGTGTAAATGTAGATAAGTATGATCCAGAGAGAGAAAATTTGATGATGAAAGAGGTGAGGTGAGCAACTGCAGAAATGAAATCTCTCAGTGGGCAAAAGACCATGGAATCTAGCATACAAATGGAGAATAGGTCTTTTTATTTATTTAGTTACTTTTTGAGACAGAGTCTCAGTGAGACTTTGTCACCCTTGGTAGAGTGTTGTGGTGTCACAGCTCACAGCAACCTCAAATTCTTGGGCTCAAACAATCCTCTTGCCTCAGCCTCCTAAGTAGCTGGGACTATAAGCGCCCACCACAATTCCTGGCTATTTTTTTTTTTTAGAGACGGAGTGTTGCTCTTGCTCAGGCTGGTCTGGAACTCGTGAGCTCAGGCAATTGATCCTCCTCCCAGAATGCTAGGATTACAGGCATGAGCCACCATGCCCAGCCAAGAATAGGTCTTATAGGAACCCTGATTCTTCCTCATTATTCAGTGGGGAAAAAAAATGAGGGAATGAAAGCAGGATTGTCCAACTTTTGTTTTTCTCTGCCTCACATTAGAAGAAGAGTTGTCTTGAGCTACATATTAAATACATGAACACTAATCAAAGGTGATTAGCAAAAAGAAAAGGTCTGTGCATACTTTTGGCGATATCCAACACCACAGATAAGCAAAAATAGTTCTCACAAAATTAGTATGTGGCCTGCAGGCCTCAGGTTGGACACCTATAGAGATAGTATGGTAGATGCAATAAATGGACTTTGTGGAAGTTCATTACTGCTTGCTTCTATCTTCTGTGAATTAAGAAGCTACCATCAGTTGGATGTGAGGAAGGGGCGCTGGACATTGGGAAGAGAGGTAAAAGGAGAAAGCATATTTGGTTTTGCAAATATTTTATGCTTCTTCTCACCTCAGAGCCTTTGTATTTGTTGTTGCTTCTGCCTGGAACTCTTTTCCACATCTTTGTACACATGACTTTTTCTTGACAGCTCAAATATATCATTTCTTTAAAACTCTACTTCTCTCCCCTAGTTACTCTCTGTCACATAGTCCTGTTATCCCTTCTTCATAGTAGTTCTGACTGTCTGAAATGGTCTTTTTCATTTATGTATGCTCTCTGCCTCACCCCCACTAGAATATAATGTTCATGAAGCCAGAGATTTCTTCTTCCTTGTTAAGTTATGTCTGGAGCACTGAGAAACCCCTAGCACATTCAATAAATATTTAATAAATAATCTGATACAATCATCACAATATTACTAGATAAGTATTATGATTATCATCATTTGATAGGCACAGACAAGTCAAAGCGATTTGCCTAAGGTCACGCAAGAAGTTGGGGATGGCCGTGAGGTCCATGATTCAAAGTCAGACAATCTTGACACTAGAGCTCCCACTCTCAGACGTTACATGAAATAGGATCTAGAGGAAGATACTGGACTTCTGGCTAATAAGATATTGGAATCTCAAAAATGTGTAACTGGTTGTCTTTGCCTGTTTTTCCCTTCTTTTTTTTTCTTCTTTTCTTCTTTCCTTCTTCCCTCCGTCCCTCCTTCCCTTCCTCCCTTCCGTGGCTTATGGAGCCCTTGGACTGCTCCATCATGGTAATTGTGGTGGCAATTTGGATAGGTAGGCTGTGTAGGAACCACAAGCAGTGTTTTGATGACTCAGGTGTCACATTTCCCACATGATCACATGACATAGCCTTGGATGCTATGTGGAATGTTGATGAGATGGCAGGCTGAATCTTGTGTGTCTGGAACAGTGTAGCATGAGTGAGTGATTCTTAATCCTTCAGAATTACAAATAGACCACTTTAGGAGAAATATAGTAATAGGACTTTTTCAGAATTTTGGAACCTGAGAGGTTACATTCGTCTACAATGGTTACATTTGTCTAAATAAAAAAGCTAGGCCGGAGCAGTGGCTCATGCCTGTAATCCTAACACTCTGGAAGGCTAAGTGGGGAGGATCCCTTGAGCTGAGGACTTTGAGACAAGACCAGCCTGAGTAAGAGTGAGACCTGTCTCTGCCCAGCGAGGTGGCTCACGCCTGTAATCCCAGTACTGTGGAAGGCTGAGGAGGGAGAACTGCTTGAGCTCAGGAGTTTGAGACTTGCCTGAGCGAGAGTGAGACCCTGACTCATAAAAAAATGAAAAACCCAGCCAGGCTCCACGGTGAGTGCCTGTAATCCCAGCAGCTTCTGGAGGCTGAGGCAGTGGGATGCCCACAGCCCAAGTCTGAGGTTGCACTGGGCTATGACGCCATTGAACTCTACTCAGGGCATAAGGTGGGACTCTGTCACAATTAAAAAAAAAAAAAAAGAGGGCGGCGCCTGTGGCTCAAGGAGTAGGGCGCTGGTCCCATATGCTGGAGGTGGCGGGTTCAAACTTAGCCCCGGCCAAAAACCAAAAAAAAAAAAAGAGTGAGACCCGCCTCTATTAAAAATAGAAAAATTAGCCAGGTATCATGGCTGGTGTCTATAGTCCCAGGTACTTGGGAGGCTGAAGCAAGAGGATCGCTTGAACTCACGTGTTTGAGGTTGCTGTGAGCTAGACTGATGCCCTGGCCTTGCTCAGCGAAGTGAGACTCTTTCTCAAGGAAAAGAAAAAAAGCTAGTCTCATTGTAGCTCATGTAAATCAAACTTCGAATTTTCATTAATTGATTGACCAACAGGTTTCCAGTGGTTTCCACTTTTCATTCTTCCCTTCATTCCTCTTTCTCTCTTATTTTCTCTCTCTTTTCTTCTTTCTAGCGTAATATTTCATGAACACTTACCCCATACCAGGCTTTGGGACAATCACCTTACTTGGCATAACTCATTTTATTCTCACAGCAAGCTTAAGAGTAGGTATTTTCATTATCTACATTTAATGTGTAAGGACCCAGAGGTCTCAAGGATTGAAGAAATTTTCCTAAAATCATAGAGCTAGCATGGAACAGAACATCAGTGTACACTCAGGCATCTGACTCCAAAGCCTGTGAACACAACTACCACACACTCTGCCATCTTTCCCTGACCCACGAACTTTGTCTGAAGTTGGACACAGAGTAGTCTTAGCAGTGGCTAACCCCATAAGTCCTAAAAAGATTCTGCCTTTTTCTCCTCATACTTCTAATCTTTGCTTGTATCATTTAAGAATGAAATCTGTTTAACATTCATGAAGTATATAGATACACATGAAATGTGGGTGAAGGAGGTGCTGCGGCCAGGCATGGTGGCTCATGGTGGCTCATGCCTGTAATCCCAGCACTCTGAGAGGCTGAGGTGGGTGGATTGCTTGAACTCAGGATTTCAAGACCAGCCTGAGCAAGAGTGAGACCCTGTCTCTAAAAAAATAGCAGGGCATTGTGGCTGGCACCTGTGGTCCCAGCAATTCAGGAGGGTGAGGCAAGAGGATCACTTGAGCCTGAGTTTGAGGTTGCTGTGAGCTATGATGTGACAGCACTCTACACAGGGTGACTGAGTGAGAATCTGTCTCAAAATAACAAGAAACTAAAAACCAAAAAAAAACACAGGTGCTGCATAGGGTAGGAAGTTAATAACAGTATTCATTGAGTGCCATATGCCTGAGGAACAGAAGCACCCAAAGAAGTGCCCACAATTTTTCCTCAGAGGACCTTGTCATCTAAAGGTAGGGAAATTAGGTAAATGTGCATGAAAAACAAAACATAAAAGGACACAGAGACAAGCTGAAACTAATTATAGCCTTATGGATCTAAATTTAGAAATGCTGACAAATTACTGAATTGAGTAGAGTGACCAATGGGGTGTGTTTAGAAAAAAAAAACACAGGGAGGAATTGAGTTTGTTGTGGAGTTTTAAAGAATGAGGGCAACATGGTTTGACAGTAGGACAGGTGTACCATACAATTATATGGTGGCAACCTGCTCAGTTAGGCCAGGAAAGAAGTTTTTATAGGGCACAGGTAAGTTTTTTCCATTTTAATCAGACTAATGTTTATGGACTAATTTTCCTAAAACAATATTAAAAATAGCCAACATTTTAAAATGCTTACTATAATATATGCCAGACATACCCACATATGTAAATAGGGTTTATACATAAATTATTTCTTTAATCCTCATAGCAATCCTATGAGGTAAATACTATTATCATCCTTATTTTACAGAGTTGTTAGTTGAATTGCCTGAGGTCACCCAGCTAGTAAAGGATGAACTCTGTCTGATTCAGAGGCTGAGCTTGTTATCTACTATCTATTTTTCTAATTTCATTTTTCTAGAGAAGGCATTCTACCTGACCTAGCAAAGAACAGACAATTACCAATGAAAAAGCCATATTATTAAGCTGTCATAAATTTTCTTTCTTTCTTTTTTTTTTTTTTTTTGAGACAGAGCCTCAAGCTGTCACCCTGGGTAGAGTGCCATGGCATTACAGCTCACAGTAACCTCCATCTCCTGGGCTCAAGCGATTCTCCTGCATCCACTTCCCAAGTAGCCGGGACTACAGGTGCCTGCCACAATGCCTATCTATTTTTTGGTTGCAGCCGACATTGTTGTTTGGCGGGCCCGGGCTGGATTCGAACCCACCAACTCAGGTGTATGTGGCTGGCGCCTTAGCTGCTTGAGCCACAGGCACTGAGCCGTAAATTTTATTTTCTAAATATCTCTTCAATCTGTTTACTTTTATCTTGACTGTCACCACCACAGTCACCTCTCACCTGAACGATTGCAACAGCCTCCTGTTACCACTTTCACTGTTTTTCAATTTTTCTTCAGAGTGATTTTTTATAAAATGCAAATAGAGGGTGACGCCTGTGGCTCAAGGAGTAGGGCGCCAGTCCCATATGCCACAGGTGGCGGGTTCAAACCCAGCCCTGGCCAAAAACCACACACACACACACAAAAAATTCAAATAGAACCATGTCCCTTCCTTCCTTAAAACTCTTCGCTGGCCTCCCTTGCTCCCACTGGTTTAATGTCTGTCCCTTCTAAGACTGTAAGCTCTCCAAAGGCGATAGCTGTGCCTATGTCTTTCTTTCTTTTTTTTTCTTTCTTTCTTTCTTTTTTTAATTTAAGCCTTTTATTTATTTACTTATTTGAGACAGAGTCTCACTATGTTGCCTTCGATAGAGTGCTGTGGCATCACAGCTCACAGCAACCTCAAACTCTTGGGCTTAAGTGATCTCTTGCCTCAGCCTCCCTGATAGCTCAGACTACATATGCCCATCGCAACACCCGGTTATTTTTGTTGTTGCAGTTGTCATTGTTGTTTAGCAGGCCTGGGCTGAGTTTGAATCTAACCACTGAGCTACGGATGCCGGGCCTGTGCTTATGTCTTTATGTCTTTCAAGTGTTGTTATCTACAGCATTTAGAATAGTGCCTAACACACAGAAGAATGTAAGTACATTTATGTTGAATGAATGAAATCCAAATGACCCTTAAAAAGAGGAATAAAGGTTACTTAAATAGGAAAACTAAAAAGGATGACGTTGGCAGCATGAAGGCAGGTTTTTCATACTTTGTAATCATGTAATTATTTGTTTACTTCCTGGTTTAATCTCATTCCTTTAGACTCTGAGCTCCATCAGGCCAGGGACCATGTCTGTCTCGTTCCCTACTCTATCCCAGCCTTCCATCAGATTCATGGGAGGTGCTCAATAAATACTTGTTGTGTGAATAATTTTCATTACCAGTGTGGATTGGAAGGTGATGAATCAAAGAAGACAAAACAGTGCTAGTTGGGGCATTTTAATGTTAAAATCCTGGAGTTGCTATTATTGTAAGGAAAGAGAAAATCCTCAGAACAAATCACTTTTTTTCTCTTTAAAGCTAAAAAGCATGTATCCTGTGAATTTAGAGAGAATAGTGTTCTGTATTGCTCATTCAGCTTTCACTTCCTCATGATGCTAGGGACTGGACATTTTTCCTCTGTAGAAAACGGACTGATGGGGTGGTGCCTGTGGCTCAGTGGGTAAGGTACCAGCCTCATATACCGAGGGTGGCGGGTTCGAACTCGGCCCTGCCAGCTAAAACAGCAATGACAACTGCAACAACAACAACAAAAAAGCCAGGCGATGTGGCAGGCGCCTGTAGTCCCAGCTACTCGGGAGGCTGAGGCAAAAGAATCGCTTAAGCCCAAGAGTTTGAGGTTGCTGTGAGTTGTGATGCCACAGCACTCTACCAAGGGTGACAAAGTGAGACTCTGTCTCAAAAAAAACCAGAATTGGAATTGGAACAGAAAGGTAAAACCACAGTTGTAAGTGCTGTGGAGGTGAGGATTCTTTCATTCACTCGACATATATTTATGAGGCACCTACGTGCCCAACACTGTTCTGGGCACATTCTTTCCTGTGGAACTTGGGGTTTAATGATAAATAAATAGGCAATTCAATTCAGCGACAGAAATTTTCCAAGGAAGAGCAGGAAAGGTTTGCTTTAGGGGACATTTAGAATGGGACATTTAACTTAGACTTGGACTGTTAGGAAATGATTTCTGAATGGTTAGTACCTAAGGGAGAGGGCAAGGAAAGTGATGAAGAATATTCATTAGGTGTAAGAGCCCAAAGATAGGCTCTGGTAGGCTTTTTTTTTTTGAGACAGAGTTTCACTTTGTCACCCAAAGTAGAGTGCCATGGCATCACAGCTTATAGCAACCTCCTACTCTTGGGCTCAAGCGATTCTCTTATCTCAGCTTCCCAAGTAGCTGGAACTACAGGCACCTGCCACAACGCCCGGCTATGTATTTTTTTTTTTTTTTTGAGACAGAGTCTCAAGCTGTAGCCCTGGGTAGAGTGCTGTGGCGTCACAGCTCACAGCAACCTCAAACTCTTGGGCTTAAGCGATTCTATTGCCTCAGTCTCCCAAGAAGACTGGACTATAGGCACCTGCCACAATGCCCAGCTATTTTTTTTTTTGTTGTTGTTGTTGCAGTTGTTGTTGCTTTAGGTGGCCCTGGCTGGGTTTGAACCCACTAGCCTTGGTGTATGTGGCCAGCACCCTACCCACTGAGCTACTGGTGCTGCTTTTTTAGAGATGGGTCTCGCTTTTGCTCAGGCTTGTCTGGAACCTGTGAGCTCAGGGCAATCCACCCACTGCGGCCTCCCAGAGTGCTAGGATTACAGGCCTGAGCCACTGTGCGCAGCTAATTTTTCTGTTCTTCTTCTTCTTCTTTTTTTTTTTTGAGACAGAGTCTCAAGCTGTCGCCCTCAGTAGAATACCATGGCGTCACAGCTCACAGCAACTTCAAACTCTTGGGCTTAAGCGATTCTCTTGCCTCAGCCTCCCAAGTAGCTGGGACTATAGGTACCTGCCACAACACCCGGCTATTTTTTGGTTATAGCTGTTGTTTAGCAGACCCAGGCTGGATTCGAACCCACCAGCTCTAGGGTATGTGGCTGGTGCCCTAGCCGCTGAGCTACAAGTGCCGAGCCCTGGCTAATTTTTCCAATTTTAGTAGAGACTGAGTCTTGCTCTTGCTCAGGCTAGTCTCGAACTCTGAACTAAAGCGATCCACCCATCTTGGCTTCGCAGAGTGCTAGGATTATAGGTATGAGTCACTTCACCAGGCCCTAAAGCTCCTTCTTATTAACTTTTCTTTGTTTCAACAATTTTTAAAGCCCATATCATGTACCTGGCATTTTGTTAAGCCACTGTTAAATTTGTATTTCAAAACTAATTGTTGAAAATTGCAAAAAATTGAGTGAGTTATTTATTTGACCACTAGAAAGTAAAAGCCTTGGATAAATACTGTTCAGCAAATTCTGGAATGAGGGAAATGTTCATCTGCATCATCCAATGTGTTAGCCACTACCCACATGGAGTTTTGAGCATATCAAATGTAGCTGGTGCAACTGAAGAAATGAACTTTAAATTTTATTTAATTTTAGTGAATTTGAATTTAAATTGTCATATGTGGCTAGGGACTATACTGCATTGGACACGTTAGCCTTGGTTTGAGCCTGGCAGTGGGACCAGATAGAAAGTTTTCAGTTCTTCTCTTAAAAATGGAGATTCTGGCTTGGTGCCTGTAGCATAGTGGCTATGGCGCCAGCCGTATACACTGAAGGTGACGGGTTCAAACCCAACCTGGGCCAGCTAACCAACAATGACAACTGCAACAAAAAATAGCCAGGCACTGTGGCGGACGCCTGTGGTCCCAGTTGCTTAGGGGGCTGAGGCAAGAGAATTGCTTGAGTACAAGAGTTTGAGGTTGCTGTGAGCTGTGACGCCAGGTACTCTACCAAGGGTGACATGGGACTCTGTCTCAAAACAAGAAAAAAAAAAAGGAGATTTTTTTATTTTTTAATTTAAATTTCTTTCTCTTATTAAATCATAACTACGTACATTTACAGGGTACTATGTGCTGGTTTGATATACAATGTGGAATGCTTAAATCAGACTGATTAACATAATCATCATCTCACTTGCAAAGACAGATTCTTAATGGTCATAAAATGTCTAAAACACTGTTGGAATGACACCAAAAGTAATAGGTATCTGTGGATACTGGCAAGCTATAATTAGCACTCCAGTCACCAAACGCTAATTAACGTCGTGTCCTGGCATTACGACAGACACCCAGCTACACAAGGTAAAAAGGTCGAAGGCAAGGGACCTCCACACTAACCAGGATGCGCTTACGACATTCTGCGACCCCGAAGTGTATAGTGGGCTTTGTAGTTCAGCACGCTGGCGCCTCCTCTCGGTAAACTTATGTGTAGCTTCCGGCGTCCTGTTGTTCTCCGGGAGTTGTAGTCAATAGGCGCCTGGTGGGCGGCGGCTCTCGCGGACTGCGAACTACAATTCCCGGCGGGCCACGGGGAAGGTGCACCCGGCTGTAGTTGGTAGCGAGCCGACCCTCGCGATTGCCTCAGCTAGAGTGAAGCGTGTACTCTGGTGTCTTGGGAAGCTGGCTTCTGAGAGCGCGGGGAGACGTTGAAACCTTTGAGGGTGTCGCCTTGCTCACTGTGGATTTGTAGAGTCGGTTGAGCGGCGTCATGGCGGTGAGTTTGGCCGGGAATAGAGCCCTCTGGGCTGGGTCCTGGGGTTTCCAGTGCCGTCCAGACGGAAAAGTCCTTTTCTAAACAGGAGGACTCCCCCCGACCCCCGCAGACTGCTTCACGTTTAAGGCGTAGTTGTTAGGGACAATATACCTTTTTTTGCTAGCTGGTGACCAAGGAACTGATGTTTTTAACTTTCCAAACTATTTGAATGTAATATGATTTCACCGGAGATTCTAAAACTGACGTAGAGAAGGGTATGTAACATGGATTCCTCCTTTCAGCAAAAAATAGAGCACCTCTCAGTAAAACAGGCGAAAATCTATTAATGGGATTTACGTACGTGCGTGCGAGCTGCATTACTAAGATGTACGGATATGTTATGTCAGGTGCCCATAACTACTTTGGAAAAAAATAGAGCAGGAAGTGGGTCTAGATGGGAGTACAATTGCACTTTTGAAAAGGGGGATCAGCAAGACTTTGCTAAGAAGGTGGCACCAAGGAGATATGGGAGCAAGCCATGTAAGTATATGGGGGAGGAGATTTCCACGCAGAAGCAACAGTGTGAGTGAAAAGCATGGAGGGTAGTATGGCTAAAGGTCAGTGAACCAGGAGAAGGAGTGTGTGATATTGAGGGGAGATGGATTGGTGGTCAGTGGGTGGTTGTAGGTCTTGTAAGTTGCTGTAAGAACTTTGATAATAACTCTGGAAGGCACCAGAGTGTTTTGTATAGATAAGTGACAGGATCTGATTACTTGACAATTATAACTGGCTGCTGTGTTGAAGGGGAAGAATAATTAGAGGTGAAAGCAGACAGATCAGAAAGAGTTCTGAGTAATTAGCTGAGGGAAGAGGGGGGCTTGGGCCCTGGTAGAAGTTATGGAGGTTGAGAAGTGCTTGGATTCTGGATATATTCTGAAGTTAGCGCTAACAAGGTTTGCTAATGGATTGGTTGTTGATGATTTGGAAAGCTGTGGGAAGAGCAGGGGGGTGGGTGAGATCAGAGGTTGTTTATTTGTATACATTAAGTTTGAGATGCTTATTATATGTTTCAGAGATCTCTGAATCTGGACATCAGAGGAGACATTGGGTGTAGAGGGGAATATTGATGGTATTTAAAGTCATGGGGCTGGGTAAGGTTAATAAGTTATGTTGGGTATATATAGATTATATAGGAGATTCAAAAACTGAGATGAGAATCATGCACAAAGGAAACTGAGTAGGAAGAACTAGTGAGAGAGAAAGGCGACAAGGAGAATGTGGTATCCTGGAAACCAGTTAAAGAAATTTTTTCAAGGAAGAGAGTATCAAAAGCTGTTAGATGATCAAAATAAGGAATGAAAACTGAAAATTGACTATTGGATTCAGGAACTTGAACATCATTTAAACTGTTTCTGAGGAGTGATGGGTCAAAGCCTAATGAAGAGTGATTTCAAGAAAGAATGGGAAGAGAGAGACTGGAGATGACTACGAACAACTTTATGTGTGTGTGTGTGTGTGTGTGTGTGTGTGTGTGTGTGTGAGAGATAGAGTCTGACTTTGTCATCCTTGGTAGAGTACTGTGGCATCATAACTCACAGAGTGCTGGGATTACAGATGTGAGCCACCATGCCTGGCGACTATGAACAACTTTTGAGGAATTTTGCTGTAACAGAGCAGAGGAGTGATGTAGTAGAAAAAGGTCAGAAGAAGGCTTTAAAAAATGGGAGAAGTCAGGCATGGTGGCCATGTCTGAAATCCTTGCACTCTGGGAGGCTGAGGAAATTGGAGAACAGCCTGAGCAAGACTGAGACATCATCTCTACTAAGTGGAAAAATTAGCCAGGTGTCGTGGTAGGTGCCTGTAGTCCCAGCTACTCAGAAGGCTGAGGCAAGAGCGTCTCTTGAACCCAGGAGTTTGAGATTGCTGTGAGGTAGGCTGACGCCATGGCATTCTATCCTGGGCAAAAGTATTGTCTGCTTTGGTATGTGGCTATTGAGCACTTGAAATGTGGCTAGTGCAACTGAAAGGCTGAATTTTTTTTTTTTTTTTTTCTTTTTGAGACAGAGTCTCAAACTGTCACTCTTGGTAGAGAGCTGTGGTGTCACAGCTCACAGCAACCTCAAACGCTTGGGCTTAAGTGATTCTTTTGCCTCAGCCTCCCAAGTAGCTGTGACTACAGGTGCTTGCCACAACGCCCGGCTGTTTTTTGGTTGCAGTTGTCATTGTTGTTTAGTAAGCCCGGGCCGGGCTTGAACCTGCCAGCTTCTGTGTATGTGGGCGGCACCCTACTCACTGAGCTGCAAGCACTGAGCCAGTATTCATGTATTTTAACTGAATAGGATTTGATGACAGTGTTACATTGTACTATTTAATTTTAAATGGGTACATCACAGCTCACAGCAATCTCAAACTCCTGGGTTCAAGCAATTCTGCCTCAGCTTCAGCCTCCCAAATGGCTGGGACTACAGGTGCCCCCCACAACGCTCAACTATTTTTTTGTTGTTGCAGTTTTCATTGTTGTCTAGCAGGCTTGAGCCAGGCTCGAACCTGCCAGCACCGGTACATGTGGCTGGTACTCCAACCACTGAGCTATGGGCACCAAGCCCTGGCTACTAATTTTTAATCTTACTGATTTAAGTTTCAGGATAATCATGGAAAAATCTATCAGTGAGCATCTCAATTCTGTGTGAACCCAATTCTTTCTTTCTTTTTTAGAGACAGAGTCTCATTTTGTCTCCCTCGGTAGAGTGCTGTGGTGTCACTGCTCACAGCAACCTCCAGTTCTTGGACTTAGACAATTCTCTTGCCTCAGCCTCCCAAGTAGCTGGGACTATAGGCGCCCACCAAAATGCCCAGCTATTTTTTTTGTTGCAGTTTGGCTGGGGCCGGGCTCGAACCCGCCACCCTTGGTGTATGGGGCCGGCACCCTACTCAATGAGGCACAAGTGCCGCCCAACCCAATTCTTTCTTGAAGCTAGCCTGCTAAAGTATAGAGTGAATGATTCTGTCTCTTTTGTGTCTAATAGGAACGAAAAGGAACGGCTAAAGTGGACTTTTTGAAGAAGATTGAGAAAGAAATTCAACAGAAATGGGATACTGAAAAAGTGTTTGAAGTCAATGCATCTGATTTAGAGAAGCAGACTAGGTGAGTAATAGCTTGTGAAGTTCTGCACAATGTATTTCTGAAATGATTGGCTTTATAGCAGAAAAACTGCTCAGTGGAACACATAAGGCAGATTGTATTTATAATGTCAGAAATAGGCTGAGGGAGGTGACTTCCACTTTTTGCATTCAAATTAGGATCTTTTCTTTTTTTTGAGACAGGGTATTGCTCTATTGTGCAGAGTTGGCAACATTGCTCACTGCAGCCTCAAACTCCTGGGCTGAGTTGATCCTTCTGCTTCAGCTTCCCAAGTAGCTGGGAGGCAGAAATGAGCTACCATGCCCAGCTAAAGATTTAAACTTTTTGTAGAGGTGAGGTCTTGCTATGTTTTCCAGGCTAGTGTTGTACTCCTGGTCTCAAGCAGTTCCTAAGTGTGGGGATTATAGATTGGAGCTGCTGTGCCCCTTCTAAATTTTTTTTATTTTTCTGTGATAGTCTCACTCTGCTGCCTGGGCTAGAGTGCCTGGGTATCCTAGCTCACAACAGTCTCAAACTCATGAGTTTAAACGATTCTCCTGCCTCAGCCTCTGGAGTAGCTGGGACTACAGGCACCCACCACAATACCTGGCTAATTTTTCTTTTTTTGCAGTTTTTGGCTGGGGCTGGGTTTGAACCCACCACCTCTGATACATGGGGCTGGCGCCCTACTCCTTTGAGCCACAGGTGCTGCCCCTGGCTGATTTTTTTTTATATTTAGTAGTGACAGGATCCTCCTCTTGTTCAGATTGGTCTTGAACTGTGCTTAAGCATCCTCTTCTTCAGACTCTCAGAGTGCTTGGATTACAGGACTGAGCCACTGTGTCTGGCCCCTAATTTTTTTTTTTTTTTTGTTGAGACAGAGTCTCACTCTAGTGCCCTGACTAGAGTGCCACAGCATTATAACCCACAGCAACCTCAAGTTCTTGGGCTCAAGTCATCCTCTTGCCTCGATTTTTCTATTTTTAGTAGAGCTAGGGTCTCACTGTTTCTCAGGTTGGTCTTCAACTCCTGAGCTGAAGAATCCACTTGCCTCAGCCTCCCAGAGTGCTAGGATAATAGGCATGCGGCACTGCTCCAGCCTGATTTTATTTATTTATTTATTTATTTAATTTATTTATTTCTGGCTGGGGCTGGGTTTGAACCCACCCACCACCGGCATATGGGGCCAGCACCCTACTCTTTTGAGCCACAGGAGCTGCCCTATTTATTTATTGTTTTAAGACAGAGTCTCACTTTGTTGCCCTTGGTAGAGTGCTGTGGTGTCACAGCTCACAGCAATCTCCAGCTCTTGGGCTTAGGCGATTCTCTTGCCTCACCCTCCCTAATAGCTGGGACCACAGATGCCCACCACAACACCTGGCTATTTTTTTGTTGTTGCAGTTTAGCCAGGGCTGGGTTTGAACTCACCATCCTCAGTATATGGGGCTGGTGCCCTACTCACTGAGCCACAGGCGTCTCCCTGATTTTTTTTTTTTTTTTTCTCTTGCAGTTTTGGCTGGGGCCTGGCTTGAACCCGCCACCCCTTATTTTTGGGATTGGCGCCCTACTCCTTGAGCCACAGGTGCCACCCTTTATTTTTTTGAGATGGGATCTTGCTTTGTAGAGTAGTGCAATTTCAGCTTACTGCAACCTCCAACTTCTGGGTTCACGAGACCTCCTGGGTCAGCCTTCTGAGTAGCTAGGAATACAGGTGTGCACTACCATGCCTGGCTAATTATTTTTAATTTTTGGCGGTGGGGTGGAGGGTGTCCCTATAGAATTCTAAAAGTTTTTTATTTACCTTTTTTTTTGGAGACAGAGTTTCACTTTGTCACCCTCAGTAGAGTGCTATGGCATCATAGTTCATAGCAACCTCAAATTCTTGGGCTCAAGTGATTCTCTTGCCTCAGCCTCCTGAGTAGCTGAGACTACAGTCGCCTGCCCCAATGCCTGGCTATTTTTTAGAGATGAGGTCTTGCTCTGGCTCAGGCTGGTCTCGAACCCACGTGCTCAGACAATCCAAGTACTGGGATTATAGGCGTGAGCCACTGTGCCTGGCCTTTTTACATCTTTTTAACTAGTATTTTTTTGTTTTTTTTTGCAGTTCTTTTTCTTTGGCTGGGGCCGGGTTTGAACCTGCTATCTCTAGTATATGTGGCCGGTGCCCTACTCTTTTGAGCCACAGGTGCTATCCTTTAACTAGTATTTTTAATATTAGTTACTACTAATAGGCTACTCCTATTAGCCGCAGGTGCCACCCTTTAACTAGTTTAATACTAGTTAAAAGGAAATTATTTTACAGTCATAGAGATTTATCTTCAAAGAAAGAAAATACAAATTTTTAAAGTGTATATATGAAGATTTTATTGTCTTGATACTGTGATAACATCAGTTTAAAGACAAGCCATAGATAATGATATTAGGGAAAAACAAAAATAAAATGCTCCCAGAGTAATACCACAATAGATATATATATAAGATGTAATTTAGCTTCAGATATGTTGAAAAGTAGATAAATGTGCTGTTTTGCATTGAGAAAATACAATGATAACAATAACAGTTTATGGTAAACCAATTGAGTGGTTAATATGTGCTAGAAAACATGCTACTTTTTTTTTTTTTTTGAAAGATAAACGTCATTTATTGTTTAAAACCATATTACTAGGAAAACATATCACAGCCTGGAAAAAGAAAACAGACAGGCTATATTATCATTTCAAGTATAGGTTGATAGACAAATGAGGTTTTATTTTTTTGTAGAGACAGAGCATGCTACGTTTTTTACATGCACACTCATTTAATCTCTTACCCCTTAATTTTTAGCAATTTTTAAAATTTCTGTTTGAGAAATGAGTAAGCTGAGGCAGAGAGGCTAAGTAAGCAGCTCAATGTTACTTTGCTAGGAGTTGACTGGGCCTGGACTTGGTTTTAGGACTTTTCTGATTGCCAAGTCTGTCCTTGCTACTAACCTATACTCTAATGCGGTGATTCTCAACCTGTCGATTGTGACCCATGGGAACTGTATTAAAAGGTCACAGCATTAGGAAGGTTGAGAACCACTGCTCCAATGGAATTTTTTTTTCTTTTTAAGAGACAGAGTCTCACTTTGTCGCCCTCAGTAGAGTGCTATGGCATCACAGCTCACAGCACCTCCAGCTCTTAGGCTTAGGCAATTCTCTTGCCTCAGCCTCCTGAGTAGCTGGGACTACAGGCACCTACAACAATGCCTGGCTATTTTTTTGTTGCAATTTTCCCGGGGCTGGGTTTGAACCACCATCCTTAGTATATGGGGCCAGCGCCCTGCCCACTGAGCCACAGGTGCCACCCAGGAATTTTTTTTTTTTAAAGAGAGGAAACTGATGTAATATAAAGTCTCTAGTGTAGTTCCTTAAACTATAATTTGAAGCTTTTATTTGGTTCTAGAATTTTGCTTAATTTTAAGATAATTTAAAATAACTAAGAGTCAGGTGTGGTGGCTTGTCCCTCTTGTCCTAGCTATTTGGGAGTCAGAGGCTGGAGGGTTACTTGCACCCGAGAGTTTGAGGCTGCAGTGAGCTGTGATCACTTTGTTGTACTCTGGCCTGGGTGAAAGAGCAAGACCCTGTTTTTTCTTTTTTTTTTCTTTTTGTTTTGAGACAGAGTTTCACTCTGTTGCCCTGGGTAGAGTGCCGTGTCATTATCATGTCATCATAACGCGTAGCAATCCAGAGCCTGTTTCAAACAAAAACCAAAACAAACCCAAAAAATTGAAAATAAGCTCAAAAGGCTTCTTTGAGCTAGTAACATGACACTGAGTGAAAAAAGGTAAATTGCAAAAACCTACATGAAGTATACCATTTTTGTTAATAAAGTTCACAAGTAAATGAAACTACATAATAAATTATTATTTTTTTATTTTTCATATACTTGCGTTTATTAGGTTTCCATTTTTTGCCTTCACAAAATTAAAGAGGCTTAAAATTTAATAACAATAACAATGTATACGATAAGGACTAGAAATAAAACCTTGTAAAGAATGAACGAACATAAATACATTCAGAAAAGAGATCAGAGAATTGCTGCATTGAAAAATTAAGCAATAATAATAATAATGCAAAGAAAGTAACATTCACATTGTCAAATAAGGGTATGTCTATTATAGAATGCTTTGACTCTGAGATTCAGTATGGATTCATCAGTTAACTACTTTTTTTTTTTTTTTTTTTGGTAGAGACAGGGTCTCACTTTATGGCCCTCGGTAGAGTGCCGTGGCCTCACACAGCTCACAGCAACCTCCAACTCCTGGGCTTAAGTGATTCTCTTGCCTCAGCCTCCCAAGTAGCTGGGACTACAGGTGCCCGCCACAACGCCCAGCTATTTTTTGGTTGCAGTTAGGCCGGGGCCGGGTTTGAACCCGCCACCCTCGGTATATGGGGCCGGTGCCTTACCGACTGAGCCACAGGCGCCGCCCAGTTAACTACTTTTTTTTAAGTCTCAAAAAATAGACAACTAATATTTATAAATAAAAGTAAAAGATAATTTCAAAAAACAGATCATGCCAAATCTTACAGACAATAGAAAAAAGAAGAAATAATATATTTAACATATTTATAATACACAGTAATTTATTTAAGGGCACAGACATGCAAACTCTTCAAAAATAAGGGTATGGGGTGAGCATGATGGGTCATGCCTGTAATTCTAGCATTTTGAAAGGCTGCGGCCAGACTTTTGCTTGAGGCTAGGAATTTGAGACCACCTGAGCATATGTGAGCCCTGTATCTACCAAAAATAGAAAAATTAGCTGGGCATGGTGGCTTGCTCCTATAGTTCCACCTACTCAGAAGGCTGAGGCAGGAGAATTGCTTGAGCCCCAGGAGTTTAAGGTTGCAGTCTCTGGTGGTGACTGGGGAGGAAGACAGAGGTAACTTCAGTGGATTCATAAGTCTGATGATGTGTTTACAAATTTTCATTTTGTAATACTTCGTAGCATATATGTATAGTAGATACACTTCATAAGAAAACAAAACTAACAGCTTTAAAATGTGCTTTTTAAGTGATTCTACCACTGTTTGTAATATTGAGGATGCTTTATTTTACCTGAGGGGCTTTGAACTGTTTTGTATATATCTAGTGAAAACAAATCTTATGTAATCAATCAAACACTAAATTAGTCCAGATTCCTGAGAGTATTAAAGTTTTTTGTTTTTTTTTCAGTATTTCCTTGAGCATTTCAGCTTAAGTTAAGCTTCTAGTATTTGCTACTAGGGTATTTACTACTTAGTAGCCACCTGTAAATATCTTACTATTTTTCTTTTCTTTTTTGAGACAGAATTTTACTTTATCGCCCTGGTAATGTGGCGTTACAGCTCACAGCAACCTCAAACTTTTAGGCTTAAGCGATTGTCTTGCCTTAGCATCCCAAGTAGCTGGGACTAGAGGAGCCCGCCACACGCCTGGCTATTTTTTTTAGAGATGAGGTCTTGCTCTGTCTCAGGCTGGTCTTAAACCCATGAGTTCAGGCAGTCCACCTGCCTTGGCCTCCCAAGAGCTAGGGGCCACCTTGCCTGGCCCCTAAATGTCTTATTCTTTCTAAATAAAAAGTAAATTTCAGTTTTAGAGAGTTTTTAATTTTGGATTTATAAATTTGCTTTTAAATGTCTTTTAAGTAACTAAAATTAACGAATTAAAATTTGAGACAGAGTCTCACTTTGTCACCCTGGGTAGAATGCCGTAGTGTCATAGCTCACAGCAACCTCAAACTCTAGGGCTCTAGCAATCCTCTTTCCTCTGTCTCCCGAATAGCTGGGACTTTAGGCACTTGCCACGATGCCCAGCTATTTGCTTTTTTCTGTTTCTTTCTTTCTTTTTTTTTTTGAGACAAAAGTTTTACCTTTGTCAGTCTGCATAGAATAGCCTACCTTGACCTCATATCTCACAGCAACCTCAAACTCTTGGTCTCAAGTGACCCTCTTGTCCGCTATTTTTTTTTTTTTTTTTGGAGACAGAGTCTTGCTTTTACTCAATCTGGTCTCGAACTCCTGAGCCCAAGTAATCTATCTACCTTTTTTAGCCTCCCAAAGTGCTAGGATTACAGGGATGAAACATTAAATGTTATTTATGTCAAGCATTTTTTCCCTCTACTCTTGTTGTAAAACAAACTTAATGTTTCTCTTCTTTACTTTCTTTTCATATAATTGTTTTACAGCAAGGGCAAGTACTTTGTAACCTTCCCTTATCCATATATGAATGGGCGCCTTCATTTGGGACACACGTTTTCTTTATCCAAGTGTGAGGTAAACATTCTGTGTTTACTATGATGGGATGGAGGGTCTTTAATATATATTGTTTAGAAGAAAATAGTTTCTATAGAATTTATTTTCTGTTAAGGGAACTTAGAATTCCTTACTGTAAAGCATAATTTTTATGTTTAATTTGATTTAATTTTTATATGCTACCTGTATAAATACATGTTTATATTTAATTTTTATATGCTACATGTGTATATATGTGCAGGGGCCTGGGAATGTATGTATATTAAAAGTAATTCCTAAAAAGAAAAAAAGAAAATAAAAGTAATTCCTAGGTGGCTCCCATAGCTCAGAGGGTAGGGCGCTGGCCACATACACTGAAGCTGGCGGGTTTGAACCTGGCCTGGGCCAGCTAAAACAACAACAAAAAAGCTGGCCGTTGTGGTGGGCTCCTGTAGTCCCAACTACTTGGGAGGCTGAGGCAAGAGAATCACTTAACCCCAAGAGTTTGAGGTTGCTGTGAACTGTTACGCCATGGCACTCTACTCAGGGCGACAGCTTGAGACTCTGTCTCAAAAAAAAAAAAATAATAATTTCTAGGTCGGTGTAAAGAGAAAAAAGGACAATGGGCTAGCATTTTGTAATGACTAAAATCCAGCTGGTGTTATAAAAGAAGATGTGAAGAGAAAAACTAATGCTTTTGTGAAATGTCAGCATTTTGTATTTGTCTAGCATTTAAATTTAATTTTCTTTCTGTAGTTTGCAGTAGGGTACCAGCGATTGAAAGGAAAAAGCTGTCTGTTTCCCTTTGGCTTGCATTGTACTGGAATGCCTATTAAGGTAAAATTGCTCACAGGATTGGTTTCTACTCTTTTACCTTGGAGCAGTAATATTCAATTTAAGAGCTTAAAGCAAGATTTTTAAGTACTATTATGTTAATAGTTTGTGAATTGAGTTGAATTTATTATAGTGAGAATTAAAAAAAAGAAAACAGTTTTCACTAGAGCAGTAAAAAAAAAAAAAAGAAAATAGTTGAAGAAATGCTTAAATAAAGGGCAACCATTATGGTCTAAGTGGTTATTACATATTTTTTATTTTATATATTCATGTCTGTTTTAGAATCGGATAATAACTAATTCTATTTTACTAAGAAGTAAAGTACCCAGCAATTTGTGTGTTTGGGTAATATACAGAATGCTGATTTAAAATAAATGGTTATCATTCTGATAATTTTTGCAAAAATCTTCAGTTTTCTGTAAATTTATATTAGGAGCAGTTCTCAATGAAAAATGGACCAAAAAGCTAGAGTTGAAAGGATTCCCTAAAGTAATAGGATTAGGAAATTTATTTGTTTATTTATTTATTTATTTATTTATTTTTTGAGACAGAGTCTGAAGCTGTCGCCCTGGGCAGGGTGCCTTGGTGTCTCAGCTCACAGCAACCTCAAACTCTTGGGCTTAAGTGATTCTCTTGCCTCAGCCTCCAAAGTAGCTGGCACTATAGGCGCTCGCCACAATGCCTGGCTATTTTTTGGTTGTAGTTGTCTTTGTTGTTTGACAGGCCCGGGCTGGATTCAAATCCACCAGCTCTGGTGTATGTGACTGGTGCCCTAGCTGCTGAGCTACAGGCACTGAGCCAGGATTAGGAAATTTAACTCCTTTTTCTTTTTATTCTCCAACCTTTTATTTGGAAAAAATGTCAATCCTACAGAAAAGGTGAAAGGATAGTATAATAAACACCCATATACCCCTCATCTATAGTTACCAAGTTTAACATTTGCCACATTTGCTTTAGTTTTGTCTCTCTCTCTCTTTTTTCCCCCACCCATTTTGGCCTCCAGAGTGCTACGATTATAGGTGTGAGCCACCTTGCCTGGCCTTTTTTTTGAGACAGAGTATTTAGTCTGTCACCCGGCTTAGAGTGCTATGGCATTAATCTAGCTCAGCATCCTTCATCTCTTGGGCTCAAGCAATCCTCCTGCTTCAGCCTCACAAATAGCTGGGATTGCTTCACACTGGGCTAAATTTTCTAAATAGCTAGGCCCCTTCACACCTGGCTAATTTTTCTATTTCTTTTTTTTGTGGTTTTGGCCGGGGCTGGGTTTGAACCCGCCACCTCTGGCATATGGGACTGGCGCCCTACTCCTTGAGCCACAGGCGCTGCCCTAATTTTTCTATTTCTAATAGAGATTGAGGGGGGTCTCCTTCTTGGTCTTAAACTCCTGAGCTTGAGCAATCCACCTGCTTCAGCCTCCCAGAATGTTGGGATTACAGTTGTGAGCCACCTGGTCTAGTTTTGTTTGATATGATGACTTGTCATCCTTTAGTACTTCAGCATGTATCTTCTGAGAACAAGGGCATTCTTCTGTATCTTTGAAAATGGATTATCCCGTCCAAGAAATTCAGCATTAATGTAATATTATCATTTTTATTTAATCTAGTCAGATTTTTCTAGTTCCAAAATGTCCTTTTTGGCTGTTTGTTACTTTTTATTTTGTGGATTGCATATTGGTTATTTGGTTTTCAGTTCTCTTCAGTATCTTTTAATTGTTTATCATGATGATATTGATGTTTTTAAAGACTATAAGCTAGTTATTTTCTAGAATATCTCATAATATGAGTCTTCTGGTTGGTATTTCATAATTTGGGACTAAATATTTTGACAAGATTATTTCATTGACAAGGTAAAATTCCCATTGTATTACATCAAGAATCAGGTGACGTCTGCTTGTCCCATTTTAGTGATTTATGTTGATCTCTACCAGATTTTTTCATCCTAATGGTGACTTTTTTTCTTTGTAATTACTTTTAATCTGTGGGGGCTCAGTGCCTGTATCACAGTGGTTATGGAGTCAGCCACATGCACCAAGGCTAGTGGTTCGAACTTGGCCTGGGCCAGCTAAACAACAATGACAACTGCAACAAAAAATACCCAGGCGGTATTTTTGGCAGGCACCTACAGTCCCAGATACCTGGGAGGCTGAGGCAAGAAAATCGCTTAAGCCCAAGAGTTTGAGGTTGCTGTGAGTGATGCCACAGCACTCTACTGAGGGTGACATAGTGAGACTCTGTGTCAAAAAGAAAAAAACAAAAACAGAAAGAAAGGTAATCTGTGGGATAATACTTTGAGAGTATTTGAATATCCTATTACTCACTAAGTCAGTGCTTTTAGCATCTTTTGATGATCTTTGCCTATTTTAGTTGTATTAATGGTTGCAAAATCGTGACTTTCTAGTAGTATCATTAATTGATATTCTTCTGCATAGAAGAGCCCCCTTTCTAAAAAAATTTCAGTTTTATAATTATTTGTATTTTTCTTATATCTTAATACTTTCTATTTGATGTCATCTTTTATTTTTGACAATGGACTCAAAATTGTATAATTGACAGCAGCTGAGGTAGAAAGTTTAGTTTCCTTATAACCTAGGTTAAATAAGTTCGTATCTCAGTGTTTGTTTTCTATCTTAATACCTGTCCTGTCTACCTAGGAGGTTGTGGTAACTAGTAGAGTATATATGACAGTAATCTTGGAATTGAGAAACACTGTTATTAATATTGTTATTCAAGTATTCTGTCTTAATATATCATTATACTTCTAATAACTACCATACAGCATATTACTTTGAGTACTCTGAATGTTGAATAAATCCTTGCTGATTAAGTGAGGTAAAATACTAATTTATAAATTAGTGAACTTTGAGGTATGGGATTTGTTATCATTTGTTTTCTATAATCACGTATGTATAGATTTTTTTTTTTTTTTTTGAGACAGAGTCTCCCTGTGTCACCTTCAGCGAAGTGCTGTGGTGTCATAGCTCACAGCAACCTCAAACTCTTGGGTTTAAGTGATTCTCTTGCCTCAGCCTCCCAAATAGAGCTGGGACTATAGGTACCCGCCACAAGGGCAATTTTTTTTTTTTTTTCAGTTGTCATTGTTTAGCTGGTCTGAGCTAGGTTCAAATCCACCTGCCTTGGTGCATATGGCTGGCGCCGTAACCACTGTGCCACAGGTGCTGACCCTGTATAGATACTATGGAAAAAATTTCAGAAAGTCAGTTTTAGTTGGCCATAAGAATAAGACACAAAAACCTAAGTTGTATCTATCTTGAATTTCTTTTTTTTTTCCTTCTTTTTGAGAAAGCGAAGTTTATTAATTTGCCAGCAAATGAGGAGGCTGGCAGACTCTTGCCTAAAAAAATACTAGCATCCCCTGCACTGAACTTTTTTTTTTTTTTTTTTAAGATAGTGTCGGGTGGCGCCTGTGGCTCAAAGGGATAGGGCGCCGGCCCCATATGCTGGAGGTGGCAGGTTCAAACCCATCTCTGGCCAAAAACTAAAAAAAAAAAAAAAAAAAAAATGGAATTTAAGATAGTGTCTCACTTTATTGCCCCCAGTAGAGTGCAATAGTGTCATAGCTCGTAGCAACCTCAGACTACTGGGCTTAAGTGATTCTCTTGCCTCAGCCTCCCAAATAGCTGGGATTATAGGTGCTGGCCACAATGCCTGGCTATTTTTATTTTTTTTTGAAACAGAGTCTAATTATGTCACCCTCGGTAGAGTGCAGTGACATCACAGCTCACAGCAACCTCAAACTTTTGGGCTTAAGCCCCTGGTTCTCAACCTTCCTGATGCTGCAGCGCTTTAATATAGTTCCTGTGGGTCGCAACCTACGGGTTGAGAACTGCTAGCTTAAGTGATTCTTTTGCCTCAGCCTCCCAAGTAGCTGGGACTACAGGTGCAGACCACAATGCCCAGCTATTTGTTTTGTTGTTATATTGTCATTGTTTACCAGGGCCAGGCCAGGTTCGAACCCACCAGCCGTGGTGCATATGGCCCGCGCCCTAATCTCTGAGCTACAAGTGCCGGTGCCTGCCTGGCTATTTTCAGAGATGGGGTCTCGAACTCATGAGCTCAGGTGATCCACCCACCTTGGCTTCCCAGAGTGCTGGGATTACAGGCATGAGCCACCACGCCCAGCCTTTTCTGATTAGTCTTAATCTTAACTTGAGCTGTCATGTCTGCCCAGATTAATCCTGTCTCAACTTTCTCCTGTGATGTAAAGAGCAAAAAACATTCTCTTGCCCCTCCTGCCACTAGCCTGAGGCAGGGATGTAGGCTTTAGTCCTATTAAGAAAAAAAAAGAAAGGTAAGGGGATTTTGAAGGGACAAGAATCACATTTTTACTCTTTTTTCTCCCAAGCCATTCTCTGTTACATATTCTGCACTGTCAGTTTTACTCTTCCATAGCTGTGGGAGGAGGTACTTAACTTCTGGGTGCTAGGAATGGTCTTTCATAGTGTTTATTAGGGTCTTAACTTAAGCCTGCTTCTGAAAAGATGCCTGTATGTAGAGGAGGGCAAGCAGCAATACCTTATTCCACTTTAGGTGGGTTCCTTGTAATTTTCATTCTAGATGGGGCTTTGCTTACTTGCTGGGTTATCTCTGCTACAAGGGAGGATCAGTTATCATTCAGCTTCTTACTGGGGGGTTCATGGAGCTCCTGGGTGACCAAAGGACATTGTATAGTATATGCAAGTACAGATAGTGGTAAGCAAAGTTTTCCCCTAATGGACACAGCCATGGAGTAGCTGAACATGGTGTTTCCTTTAAGATAAGCTGCTGAGCTGCCTCTGCACCAGCTTGCCGTTCTCTCTCGCTTTTTTTTTTGGTAGAGACAGAGAGTCACTTTGTCACCCTTGGTAGAGTGCTGTGGCGTCACAGCTCACAGCAACCTCCAACTCCTGGGCTTAGGCGATTCTCTCACCTCAGCCTCCAGAGTAGCTGGGACTATAGGTGCCCGCCACAATGCCTGGCTATTTTTTGGTTGCAGTTTGGCCAGATTGGGTTTGAACCTGCCACCCTCGGTATATGGGGCCAACGCCCTGCCCACCGAGCCACAGGTGGCGCCCTAGGTTGCCATTTCCATCTCTTTGGCCTTTTTTCCTGGACAGCAGATGGTCATCCTGCTGTCCTGAGGCTTATTCTGCTCATTGTTGGTGTGCATGCAGAAGAACTCAGCAAAAGCACTGTCCTGGGCCAGAAGCTCTTAGTAGGAGCCCATCTTGAAACTTTAGATGCTCCTTCCATTTGGGTTTGCTCTACCCAGCCTGAAAGGATATCCACTAATACTGAGTAAAACTGCCGCTCACGGAAAGGGTTGAGCCCCTCATATTTGGCTCCTTGTGCAGCAGTTTGCTTCTCTGTCTTAGATTATTTCGATCACAGTTTTTTTGCAAACAAGGCCCTTCCAAATAAGGCCCCACCAAATTCATTAAGGCAAACACACAATCTGTTGCAATGGGTTCCTCCCAAATGACATTCCCCTAAATCCATTACAGCCTCACACCCCTCATGTGAGTATTCCTGTAGGTGCCTGATAAGAGGCTAAACCAAGGCTTCAGTTAGGAGAACAAGTCCATGAAGATTCTGTCTCTGCTTAGCTGTGCCATTCCAAATGTCAGAGCCACAGTCTTTAGTTTTAAAGGGAATCTTGATACCAGTTAAATCCCCATTGTCAATTTATATCTGGGCTTCAGTGGGGAGTCATGGACCCTTAGACCCCCTCATTTATAAAAGTCTGCTAATCTTAGCTCTTACTTATTCAGCCAATTAAAAAAAAAAGTCTGCTAATCAGGTCCCCACTGTCAGTTTGCACCCAGGACTTCTATGGGGATATTTGGGTTGGAGCTACTAGTGAAGCAAGGGGCCCCTAAGCCCCCTTCCTTCATAATATGAGTTCTGGATTTGAAGGAACAACCATTTGTGTTTCTGAGGGTTTTTTTTTTTTTTTTTTTGAGGCAGTCTTACTTTGTTGCTCTCAGTAGAGTGCAACAGGGCATCATAGAGTGCTGGGGTGTCATAGCTCATAGCAATCTCACACTCATGGCTCAAGCGATTGTCTTGCCTCAGCCTCCGGAGTAGCTGGAACTACAGGCACCCACCACAGTGCCTGGCTATTTTTAGAGACGGGGGTCTAGCTCTGGCTTAGGCTGGTCTTGAACCTGCGAGTTCAGGCAATCCACCCAGCTTGGCCTCCCAGAGTGCCAGGATTATAGGTGTCAGCACCCGGTCCCTGAGGGTTTCTTGCAAAGCCCTTTGCAAATTTGGAATGGGGTTCTTTCCAATGTCCCCCAGAATGTGCACTAATTGTACCCTACCTTTCAACTGTTTTCAGCTGTCTCAAAAGATCATACCCAACTTTCAACCATTTATTTTCAGCTGTCTCAAAGGATCCTTAGCTGGTGTAGCTAGCAGAACATTCACAGTTTTTAGTTTACATTAAGGGCCATGTTAATGAGCTGTGAAGGAGTCATGCTAATTGCCTTGCCTTGGCTACTGGGTATCATCTGGTCAAATTTGCTTCCCAGTTGGGTAAGGAGAGACTGACCATTCATGATCCCAAGTCATAACCTAATAGGTATGCAATTGAAGAATTAATTTAGGCAGCACCCTCCCTACCCTTTCCTATGATGCCAAGATGATGAGGGTGGCAGGCAGTCCTTCTCCCTTGCTCTGTGCTGCCCAGCAGCAGGTCTCGTGCCCTGGTTCTACCCCTCATTGGGTCCGTGCGTGGGATGTGGCTCCTCCCAGCATCTCACCCGGGCTCACTGCAGAGTTCTGGCAGGAGCAGGAGGTACCTCATTTATCAAAGATCTTATATGCACAGATCATTTCATATACTATAAACAATTAGTTTGTCTCAAACAGTACCGTAAAATTGAGTTTATCTTAAGCAGTACCATAAACGATGAGTTTTATCTCAAGCAATACTATGAACATTGAGTTCATATCAAACAGTTTGAGAATCAACATTTCAAGTCTATAATGGTGGTAGAACAACCGTTTGAGCTCTGAATTTCCCTTAGTATAATTTATCTCTTACTAAAATTGGCCATCCTAGAAAACCTGGCATAACTTTGTACCTTATATAAATAGGGGCACCAAAAGCCAACTAGGGAGTCCCAAAAGGGTTGTTCTCCTTGTCTTCCTTGTTTTTCCCATTTTTTCTGAAAGCTCATTATCTACAAACAAGAAGTCCAGTTCCCCTTTCACAAAGGCACAGAAAGGTCAATTGAGATTAATATCGACAGGAAGAGGCAATGGAGAAGTTTTAGAAAAATCATAAATCAACAATCTAATGAATTTTCTTTAAAGAATTAAAAAAGACCAAACTAATCCCAAAACCAACAGAAGAGAAATGACCGGGTGGCGCCTGTGGCTCAGTGAGTAGGGTGCCAACCCCATATATCGAGGGTGGTGGGTTCAAACCTGGTCCCAGCCAAAATTGCAGCAACAACAACAAAAAAATAGCTGGGCGTTGTGGCCGGCTTCTGTAGTCCCAGCTACTTGGGAGGCTGAGGCAAGAGAATTGCCTAAGCCCAAGAGCTGGAGGTTGCTGTGAGCTGTGACACCACGGCATTCTACCGAGGGTGACAAAATGAGACTCTTGTCTCAAAAAAAAAAAAAAGAAGAAGAGAAATGACCAAGGTCAGACAAGAACAGAAATTGATAACAAAACAGCTATACAGAAGATGAATGAAACAAAAAGATAAATACCTTGAATTTTGACTTCACTATCTCTAATGTTGTATTATAGGCATGTGCTGATAAATTGAAAAGAGAAATAGAGCTGTATGGTTACCCCCCTGATTTTCCAGATGAAGAAGAGGAAGAGGAAGACATCAATGTTAAAACAGAAGATATAATAGTTAAGGATAAAGCTAAAGGAAAAAAGGTATAGTGGTTGTTGATATTTATGTTGGTGAAATTTTATACGTATATGATTTATACATGCATTCCCCATACTGACACAGTGCTTGACATGTACAATGTACTTGGTAATATTTTCTTTTTTTTTGCAGACAGAGTCTTAAGCTGTCACTCTAGGTAGAGTGTTATGGCGTCACAGCTCACGCAACCTCACACTCTTGGGCTTAAGCGAGTCTCTTGCCTCAGCCTCCCAAGTAGCTGGGACTACAGGCACCCACCACAGCATCTGGCTATTTGTTTTTGTTGCAGTTGTCATTGTTGTTGTAGCTGGCTTAGGCTGGGTTTGAACCCGCCAGCCTTGGTATATGTGGCCAGCACCCTATCCCCCAAGCTACGGGTGCTGCCTTTTTTTTGAGACAGAGTTTTACTTTGTCTCCCTCGGTGACCATGGCATTGTAGCTCACAGCAACCTCAAACTTCTGGGCTCACGTGATCCTCTTGCTTTAGCCTCCTGAGTAGCTGGGACTATAGGTGCCCACCACGATGCTCGGCTATTTTTAGAGATGGGGTCTTGCTCTTGCTAAGGCTGGTGTCAAACTTGTGAGTTCAGGTGATCCTCCCGTCTCGGCCTCCCAGAGTGTATGATGATAGGTGGGAGCCACTGCATCTGGCCTGTACTTTGTAATTTTTAAAAAATTATCAAAGCAAAAACTTATCTTCCTTACTTTCCCATTGCCTTTCCCCTTTTCTCTTACTTTGAAATAATTTTAGATTTATAGAAGAGTTCCAAGATGGTAGAGAAATTAGTTATCTGATAATTTTGACCCAGTTCCCCTAATTTTACATTTTATGTAACTATGATACAGTTTTCAAAAATAAGAAATTAACATTAGTACAATACTATTTGCTAAATTATAGACGCCTTTGGATTTTATCAGTTTTTTTCACTAGTGCCATTTTCTATTCCAGTGTCTAGTTAAGGATCCTGCATTGTGTTTAGCTGTCACGTCTCCTTAGTTTCCTTTGTCTTCCATGACCTTGATACTTGTAAAAGAATATTGGCCAGATAAGTACAGACTGCCCCTCAATTTGGGTTTGTGTGATGCTTTCTCATCCTTAGACTGAGGTTATTGACTTTTTTGAAGAATACCTGAAAAGTAATGTGTACTTCTCAATCATCATATTAGGGAGTATAGTTATTAATATATTTTATTATTGGTGATGTTAACCGTTATCATTTAGTTGAGGTGGTGTCTGCCAGGTTTTTCTACTGTGAAGATTCCATTTTTCCCTATGTAATTAGTATGTATTGGAGAGAGGTACTTTGAAGTTGTGGAAATAATATCCTGTTGCTTTTTAAATATATGTATTAGGCTCTGTGCCTATAGCTCAAGCAGCTAGGGTGCCAGCCACATACACTGGAGCTGCCAGGCCCGCCAAACAACAATGACAACTGCAAAAAAAAAATGGCCGGGTGTTGTGGCGGGCACCCATGGTCCCAGCTACTTAGGAGGCTGAGGCAAGAGAATCGCTTAAGCCCAAGAGTATGAGGTTGCTGTGAGCTGCGATGCCACAGCACTTTACCCAGGGCAACAGCTTGAGACTCTGTCTAAAAAAAAAAGAAAAACTTAATAATGTTAGCATTCATCATTGGATCTTGCCTACAGTTATTACTGTGGTGTTCTATTGGTAATTATCCTCATTTTTCTACATCTGTTATCTAGAATTTTTTTGAAAGCAAGAGTTATTCTTTCCCCCATATTTACTTATTTATTCCATCTTTTTTATATCAGTATGGATTCATGGATATTTTATTTAGGTTATAATCCAATAATACTTTTTTTTTTTTTTTTTTAAGAGACAAAGTTTTGCTGTGTTGTCCAAGCTGGCCTTAAACTGGACTCAAGTGATCTTCCCACCTCAGCCTCCCAAGTAGCTGGAACAATACTGTGGAGTTTCTGTCAGGATTTTTTTGGGGTGGTTGTTCACAGCATTGTAATTTGTTTACAAATTGTTCTTGCTTTGGCTGTTGGGATTTCTTGTAGGTTGCCTCCTGTTTCCATTTCATGTTTCTCCATCTTTTCTTTCTTTTTTTAAAGCACACTCTTACATTCTAGTGCCGCAAGCTGCTCCAGGCCTTATCCTGTAATTCCCTTGTTTGAGTCCTGGAATCAACTACTTTTCTAAGGAGCCCTAGTTCCTTTTATTGAAGAATGGTATTCAGAAACTAAGGAGCGCGTGCTATGTGTGCTCATTGCTACTGAAGTGTCACGGCTTCTCTGCACTCTTAATGGAAAGAGCAATGAAATATATGTTTAGACAAACATATATATAATTCATGTATATACAGACATTTATATTTATTTCTTTATCTGTATATGTTAAAAAACAATTAAGTACATACTGATACCCCTGGCCTCATTCTAGCATTTTCCATTTGCTTATTTGTGACTTATTGCAATAGCAAGAAATATGGCTCTTGTCATCTACAGCTTATTTATTTGTTTGTTTGAGATATTGTTCTGTTGCCCAGGCTAGAGTGTCATGGCCTCAGCCTTGCTGACAGCAACCTCAAACTCCTGGGCTCAAGTAATCCTTCAGTCTCAGTCTCACAAGTAGCTGGGAATATGGGCACCTGCAAACACACCCAGCTGATTTTTCTACCTTTAGCAGAGATAAGATCTCACTGTTACTCAGGCTGTTCTCGAACTCCTGAGCTCAAGTGAATATTTTGACTATACAGTTTGATAGACAAAGTAGTACATCTGAGTCCTTCAGTGTTTTTTTTTTTTACCTTTTAAATTTTTCTGTTTTGTTTTGGTTTTTGAGGCTGAGTCTCAGCTTGTCACCCTGGTTAGAGTGCCATGGCATCATCATAACTCACAGCAACCTCAACCTCAAACTCTTAGACTCAGGTGATCCTTTTGCCTCAGTGTCCCAAGTAGCTGGGGCTACAGGTGCCTGTCACAACTCCTAGCTAGTTTTTCCATGTTTAGTACAGACAGGTCTCGATCTTGCTCAGGCTGGTCTCAACTCCTGAGCTCAAGCAATCCACCCTCCTTGGCTTCTCAGAATGTTGGGATTACAGGCATGAGCCACCATGCCTGGGCTTTTTTTACTTTTTTAAATTTTCTTTTTTTTTTTTTTATCCTAACCACTAGACCACCAGGGATCTTTTAGCATTCTGATAAATCAACTTCACTGTTTTAGAAATTAAAATATTACAAATGGGAATATTTACTTAAAATTATTGTGGTCCTGGAATGTTAAACATTTGCTGGTTATTCTTTGATAAAGTTTTTGTCCATGTTTTCAGAGTAAAGCTGCTGCTAAAGCTGGATCTTCTAAATACCAGTGGGACATTATGAAATCCCTTGGCCTATCTGAAGAAGACATTGTAAAATTTTCTGAAGCAGAACATTGGCTTGATTACTTTCCACCACTGGCTATTCAGGATCTAAAGAGAATGGGTTTGAAGGTATGTCCATAGTTAAAATGTGAAGAAAGCATTTATAGACACACCTCATTTTATGGTGCTTTGCAGATAGTATATTTTTTACAAACTGAAAGTTTGTGGCAACCCTGCGTTGGGAAGTCTTTAGGGGTTGTTTATCAAGTTTAAATTTTTTTTTTTTTTTTTGCAAGTTTAAAAATTTTTTTAAATTTTTACTTGTTTTAAATCCAAAGTCATGATATAAAGTTATTATCATATCTGTTGTGGTGATCTATGGTCAGTGATCTTTGGTGTTACAAATGTTAATTGTTTTGGGGTATATAAGATGGTGAATTTAATCCAGAAATGTTTGTGTTGTGACTACTCCAGTGATGTTCGGGTCATCTCACCATATCTCTCCCTATTCTCTACCCTCCCTGTTTCCTTAAACATAGCAATATTGAAATTAGGCCAATGGTCTCTATGTGTTCAAGTGAAAGGAAATGTCCCACATTTTTTGTTTTAAATGAAAAGCTAGAAATGATTAAAAAGCTAGAAATGATTAAGCTTAGTAAGGAAGATGTGTCAAGAGCCAACATAGATCAAAAGCTAGACTTTTTATACCAGTTAGCCATGTTGTGAATGTGAAGGAAAGTTCTTAAAGGAAATGAGAGTGCTACTCCAGTGAACACATGAACAATTAAATAACTTGACTGCTTCTGTGGAGAAAGTTTGAGTGGTTTGAATAAAAGATCAAACCAGCAATAACATTCCCATAAGCCAAAACCTAATCCAGAAAAAGGCCCTAACTATTCAATTCTGTGAAGGCTGAGAGAGGTGAGGAAGCTGCCGACGAAAAGTTGGAAGCTTGCAGAGGTTGGTTCATGAGGTTTAAGGAAAGAAGCCATCTCCGTAACATAAAGTGAAGGGTGAAGCAGCAAGTACTGATGTAGAAGCTGCAGCAAATTATCCAGCGGATGTAGCTAAGGTCTCTGATGAAAGTGGCTATGCTAAACAACAGATACCCAGGCAACTCTCCTAACTCAGTGGTAAGGCACTGGCCATATACACGAGGCTGGTGGGTTCGAACCTGGTCCGGGCCAGCTAAACAACAATGACAACTGCAACAAAAAATAGCCACGCGTTGTGGCGGGCATCTTTAGTCTCAACTTGGGAGGCTGAGGCAAGAGAATGGCTTAAGCCCGAGAGTTTGAGGTTGCTGTGAGCTGTGATGCAACAGCACTCTCCTCAGGGTGACAGCTTGAGACTTTGTCTCAAAACAAACAAACAGATTTTCATGGGATGACTTTGAGGGATTTAAGACTTCAGTGGAGAAAATCACTGCAGTTGTTATGGAAATGGCAAGAGAAAGAGTTAGAAGTAGAGCCTAAAGATGTGCCTAAACTGTTGGAGTCTCATGGTAAAGCATGGACAGATGAGGAGTTGCTTCTTATGGATGAGCAAAAAGTGGTTTCTTGAGATGGAATCTACTCCTGGTGTAGATACTGTGAACGTTGTTGAATGACAACAAAGGATTTTAAATGTTATATCAACTTTGTTAATAAAGCTGTTGGAGGGTTTGAGAGGATTGACTATAGTTTTGCAGAAAGTTAAATTGTGAGTAGAATAGCATTACATCCTATATAGAAGGATCTTTTTTGAAAGGAAGAGTAAATCAGTGCAGCAGACTTCATTGTTGTCTTATTTTAGGAAATTACTACGGTCCCCCCAACCTTTAGCAGCCCCCCTTGATCAGTCAGCAACCATCAACAATTGAGGTAAAGAGGTAAAGAGCCTCCCTCCACCAGTAGCAAATTATGACTTGAAGGCTCACGTCATCATTAGCTTTTTTAGCAATAGATACAGTATAGTACAGATACAACTTTTATAAAATATTTTATTTTTTAAAATAAATTAATTTATGGGGGCGGCGCCTGTGGCTCAGCGGGTAGGGCGCTGGTCCCATATGCCGGAGGTGGCGGGTTCAAACCCAGCCCCGGCCAAATTAAAAAAAAAAAAAAACGTTTATGGGCAGCGCCTGTGGCTCAAGGAGTAGGGCGACGGTCCCATATGCCAGAGGTGGCAGGTTCAAACCCAGCCCTGGCCAAAAACCACAAAAAAAAAAAAAAAAAAATTAATTAATTTATAGTTTTGAGACAGAGTCTCACTCTGTGCTCTGGGTAGAGTGCTGTGGTGTCACAACTCACAGCAACCTTATACTCTTGGGCTCAAGTGATCCTCTTGCCTCAGCCTCCCAGGTAACCAGGAATATAGGTACATGCTCCAATGCCTGGCTGTTTTTTTTTTTTTTTTTTAATTGGGGATTCATCGAGGGTACAGTAAGCCAGGTTACACTGATTGCAATTGTTAGGTAAAGTCTCTCTGCCTGGCTGTTTTTTTATTTTTAGTAGACAGGGTCTTGCTCTTGCTCAGGCTAGTCTCGAACTCCTGAGTTTAGGTGATCGACTTGCCTCCACCTCCTAGAGTGCTAGGATTACAGGCGTGATCCACTATGCCTGGCCAAAATATTATTTTGTTATATTACAACATTTTACAAAATATTCTTTACGTGCTGGTCACTTCTTTGTAAAATAAAGGTATATTTACTTACAATTTCCCATTTGTGAATACTTTGTACATAAAGGTGTATTTAGCTACAATGTCCCACTAAAGAATTGGTACTGTTACTGTTAGATTAGAACCTACTGAACCCTGATATAGGCAATGAATACTTTAATATTTGTTTTGTTGGAATGTATATTGATACATTACTAATTAGTAGAAAGGAGTTTTGTTCAAAAAATAGGGAGAAGCCAAAGTTTTACATCAATATTTAGAGCACATAAAGGTAGTATTTATGTATAACTTCTGTCTGTTAATATAGAAATATATATGTTTAAAAACATTAATTAAACAAACTAATGTAATAATTGTGATATACATTTAATAAATGGAACTTGAATTTTCTTTTTAAACACTTTATTCATTCAACAGATACTTTTTATTTTTTGATGACAGGAGTCTTGCTCTGTTGCCCTGGGCTGCCCCAGGCTGTGGTGCTGTTGTAGTTCACAGCATCCTCAACTCCTGGGCTCAAAGGATCCTCCTGCCTCAGCCTCCCAAGTAGTTATAACTACAGTTGCCTGCCACAATGCCTAGTTAATTTTTTTTCTATTTTTTGGTAGAGATTGGATCTCACTCTTACTCAGTCTGATCTTGAACTTCTGGGCTCAAAGGATCCTCCTGCCTCAGCCTCCCAAGTAGTTATAACTACAGTTGCCTGCCACAATGCCTAGTTAATTTTTTTTCTATTTTTTGGTAGAGATTGGATCTCACTCTTACTCAGTCTGATCTTGAACTTCTGAGCTCAAGCAATCTACCCGCCTTGGCCTCCCAGAGTGCTAAGATTACAGGCAGAGCCACCATGCCTGGCCACGGAAAATTTTTTTAATAGTTGATCCAGTTGTAAGTTGGAAAATACAGCAGAAGAGTAAATAATTGATTTATAGGAATTCTTTTCTTTCTTTTTTTTGTAGAGACAGAGTGTCACTGTACCGCCCTCGGGTAGAGTGTCGTGGCGTCACACGGCTCACAGCAACCTCTAACTCTTGGGCTTACGCAATTCTCTTGCCTCAGCCTCCCGAGCAGCTGGGACTACAGGCGCCCGCCACAACGCCCGGCTATTTTTTTGTTGCAGTTTGGCCGGGGCTAGGTTTGAACCCGCCACCCTCGGCATATGGGGCCGGCGCCCTACTCACTGAGCCACAGGTGCCGCCGATTTATAGGAATTCTTATTCATAAACGTTTTGCATATTTTTCAAAAATTACCTTTTTCCTTCTTCTATAGGTAGACTGGCGTCGTTCCTTCATTACCACTGATGTTAATCCTTACTATGATTCTTTTGTCAGATGGCAATTTTTAACGTTAAGAGAAAGAAACAAAATTAAATTTGGGAAGCGGTGAGTTTGTTGTCTTTAAATATAATAAAATACTAAGTATATATCCGGAAGACCAAAAATCACTTTACAACAAAGATATTTGCACCAGAATATTTATTGCAGCCCAATTCATAACTACCAAGTCATGGAAGCAGCCCAAGTGCCCATGATTCATGAATGGATTAACAAATTGTGGTATATGTATACCATGGAATATTATGCAGCCTTAAAAAAGATGGAGAGTTTACCTCTTTTATGTTTACATGGATAGAGCTGGAACATACTCTTCTTAGTAAAGTGTCTCAAGGATGGAAGAAAAAGTATCCAGTGTACTCAGTACTATTATGAAACCAGTATATAATCACCCACACTTTCATATGAAAGATAAAACACAACTATAGCCCAGGATGAAGGAGGGAAGAGGAGGGGGATGGGAAGGGATGGGGGTGAGTAAATGTGGGGATCACACCTGTAGTGCATATCGCAAGGGTACATGTCAGATCTCTTTTTGTAGAGTATAAATGTCTTAACACAATAATTAAGTGAGGTGAAGGCTATGTTAACCAGTTTGATGTAAGCATTCCAAATTGTATATAAAATCAGCACATTGTACCCCATAACTGTAATAATGTATACAGATATGATTGACTAAAAAAAAAAATCAAAAGTCATGTAATTCTTGCACTATAATTCAGTATTCTAGAGCTTACGCATTCCCATTATCCTTTCTATTTTTTTTTTTTTTTTGAGACAGTCTCATGTTGCCTTCGGTAGAGTGCCATGGAGTCACAGCTTACAGCAACCTCAGACTCTTGGGCTTAAGCAATTCTCTTGCCTCAGCCTCCCAAGTAGCTGGGACTACAGGCACCCGTCATAACGCCCAGCTATTTTTTTTTTTGTTGCAGTTGTCACTCTTGTTTAGCTGGCTTGGGCTGGGTTTGAATCCGCCAGGCTTGGTGTATGTGGCTGGTGCCCTGAGCACCCACTGAGCTATGGGTGGTGCCATATCCTTTTTATTTTTCTAATTTTTTTTCTTGTATCTTTTTTTTTTTTTTAACCTCAAATAATACTTGGACTCATGTATCTTTTGTTTTTATTTTTCTCTTGCCAGTGTCTTAATTTCTTTAATTTTCATTATTATTTATTTTTTTGCAATTTTTGGCCAGGGCTGTGGAACCTGCCACCTCTGGCATATGGAGCTGGTGCCCTACTCCTTTGAGCCACAGGCGCACCCCCCACCCCACCCCCCTGCCCCACGCCACCTTTTTTTTCTTTTTAGAGACAGAGTCTCATTTTGTCACTCTGGGTAGAGTGCTGTGACATTATGGCTCACAGCAACCTCCAGTTCTTGGGCTTAGGCAATTCTCTTTCCTCAGCCTCCTGAGTTGCTGGGACTATAGGCGCCCGCCACACTGCCCAGCTATTTTTTTTGTTTTTTGCAGTTTGGCGGGGGCTGGGTTTGAACCCACCACCCTTGGTATATGGGGCCTGCGCCCTACTTACTGAGCCACAGGCGCCGCTCACCAGTGTCTTAATTTCTATTAGCTGTTTAGTGTTTGTGACAGCTAGAACCAGGGAGAATGGGAGTGTTGCTTTTATTGTCCTTGTTTTTTTTTTAAACAAGGTCTCACTCTTTGGGATAGAGTCCAGTGGTGTCATTATAGCTTACTGCAATCTCAAATTTCTGGGCTCAAGTGACCCTTCTATCATAGCCTTTCAAATATCTGGAACTATAGGTATATATACCCCTATGTGTGGCTAATTTTTTATATATTTTATTTTATTTATTTTTGAGACAGTGTCTCAGGTTGTCAGCCTTGGTGGAGTGCCAGGGAGTCATCACAGCAACCTTAAACTCTTATGCTTAAGCGATCCTCTTTCTTTAGCCTTTTGAGTAGCTGAGACTACAGGCACTCACCACAACGCCTGGCTGTTTTTAGAGATGGGGTCTTGCTCTTGCTCTGGCTTGTCTCCAACTCCTGAGCTCAGACAATCCACCCGCCTCGGCCTCCCACAGTGCTAGGATTTTTTTATTTTTTTATTTTTTTATTTTTTTGTAGAGACAGAGTCTCACTGTACCGCCCTTGGTAGACCGCTGTGGCGTCACACGGCTCACAGCAACCTCTAGCTCTTGGGCTTACGCGATTCTCTTGCCTCAGCCTCCCGAGTAGCTGGGACTACAGGCGCCCGCCACAACGCCCGGCTATTTTTTTGTTGCAGTTTGGCCGGGGCTGGGTTTGAACCCGCCACCCTCGGCATATGGGGCCGACGCCCTACTCACTGAGCCACAGGCGCCGCCCAGGACTATTTTTTTAATTTTTTTGTGGAAACAGGTCTTGCTATTGCTCAGGCTAGTTTTGAACTCCTGGCCTCAAGAGATCTCCCACTTTGACTTCCAAGGTGCTAGGAATACAGGTGTAAGCTATTGTGGCCAGTGGCTTTTTTGATCTTACTGATGATATTGTGCAGTATTCTTTGCCAAGCAGAAAAATAATCATTTTGTTTTAAAATTTTTACTTTTGTTCTATAAATTGTTTAAATTTTTTCCTTGATTATGTAGATTAGTTAAAGCTATTTGCTTTTCTTAAGTGAATTTATATTTTATAGTCCTTTGTTTCATACTTCAAAGGCAAGATCAATGTGTATTTTTTTAGTGATGTTGCCTTTGATGAGGGTCGATAACTTTCATTAAATAGCTAGGCTGACAGTAGAACTACCCATGAGCGTATAAATAATAGATATAAATGTTTACTCAAAATTTTTAGTTAGATGACATACTTATGAGATATTAGGAGCAAAACTAGCAAGTATCTTAAGATAAAATTTGAATATTATTATAATGTTCCTCACTTACTGTTTATTTTTTAGGTATACCATTTATTCTCCTAAAGATGGACAGCCTTGTGTGGATCATGACAGACAAACTGGAGAGGTGAATATTTGTGAAATGAAATAGCTGTTATAATAATCCTTAAGATGGCTATAGAATTTACGAACTAGATTAGAAACATAAAAAGAATGTCCTTGCAGTGCTGAGTTGTATAGTTACAATACTCTGGTGTGTATGAAGAAGGAGACAGAATATCAATACATGTACTTCTATCTTGTCTAGGATCACCTTGCTACTTTAAAAGTAGTCTGAGGACAGTTGTATTAGCTTGTTACAGAAAAGCACATTGTTTAGCCTCACTCCAAAATTACTGAATCAGAAGTTCTTGGGGTAGGGCCCAGGAATCGGTCTTTCTTGATAAGCCTTCAGTGTGATTCATGTTATGATTGTTGCAAACTACCATGTGGAAAACACAGAGCTCTAAAAAGAGAGTGTGGGGAAAGGTAATGAGATACGTGGCTAACATTTGATGTGCATAGATTTAATTTATATGTGGTTTGATCATGTGCTTACTTGATTATTTCCAAAGTATTTTTAGCCATGCATGGCATCAGTTCACTCTACATTCCTGTGGGACACATTAATAACATTGTTCCCTGAAATACTTGAGTAAAACAAGGATAAATGATTTGTCTAAAGCACAGTAAATGAGAAAGCACAGTAAACGATAACTCCAGCATCTGAACTTAAAAGCCTCTATGAATGCGTCATTATTACCATCTTTGAACATATTTTTAAAATCAGCCTTCAATTTTGATGTAACTTATCTGATAAAGTGAGAGTAGATCAAAATTTTCAAAGATTTGAGAGACTTCAGAAGACCCAATAAAATTTTACTATAGCCAATGTTAGCCATATCCTAAGTTTCAATAATACTTCATAGTTTTTTTTTTCCTGGAGACAGAGTCTCTCTTTGTGCCCTTGGTGGAGTGCCTTGGCGTCATAGCTCACGGCAACCTCCAACTCTTGCTCTCAAGCAATCCTCTTGCCTCAGCCTCCTGAGCAGCTGGGACTACAGGCACCCACCACAGTGCCCGGCTATCTTTAGAGACAGGGTCTCTCTCTGGCTCAGGTTGGTCTCAAACCTGTGAGCTCAGGCAGTCCGCCCGCCTTGGCCTCCCAGAGTGCTAGGATTACAAGCATGAGCCACCGCACCTGGCCTGTTTCATAGTTTTTAAAAGCATTTTTTTACTCATTATTTTGTATGTTTCTCAGGACAGTCCTATGTGAGCAGTTATTTTATAGACGAGGCAAGAAAGGCATAGAGACTCCCTTAGGTCAGCCATTAGCATGGGGCCAAGCTAAGTTTAGAATTCACATCCTCTGATCTCTGGTCCAGTGTCTGTCTTTGATGACTACTCTCTGGGACCTGTTCTGGGGAATAGGATAGGATTAATTGTGTCTTCTCACCCCCATTTTGGTAAACATCGTTGTAGTCGACTTCTAACTCTGTGCATACAAGACTTCTATATGAATGCAGTCAGCACAACACTGGTAGTCTTTTTCACTGGAAAAAAGAATTATTCTAACAATGCAAGAACCCATTTTAGAAATTTGAGTCAGGTATCTCACTTTGATGAGTAGGTTTAATACAAATCTTTTTTCCCTGAAATTTTTGTTTTATTTGTTTAGGGTGTTGAACCTCAAGAATATACTTTAATCAAACTGAAAGTGCTTGAGCCATACCCATCCAAATTAAGGTAGGATTGCCAAAGAGTTACTGCTTCATCATTTCTAAATTATCAGAGAGTTGTGATAATTCACACTGTCTCACTTCACCAAAGTCTAGTAGTTGCTCTTGAATTTTACAGAATAGAATTATAGTTAAGTACTGTTTTGTGTGTCGCTTCTTTTGTTCAACATTAATATTATTATTTTTTTGAGACAGAGTCTCACTTTGTCACCTGGGTAGAGTGCCATGGAGTCATAGCTTATAGCAATCCATAACATTTTTTACCTAAATTTATTTTTTTCTTTTCAGTGGCCTGAAAGGTAAAAATATTTTTTTGGTAGCTGCTACTCTCAGACCTGAGACTATGTTTGGACAGACAAACTGTTGGGTTCGTCCTGATATGAAGTACATTGGATTTGAGACAGTGAATGGTGATATATTTATCTGCACCCAAAGATCAGCCAGGAATATGTCATACCAGGGCTTTACCAAAGACAACGGTGTGGTTCCTGTTGTTAAAGAATTAATGGGGGAGGTAAGTTGGGTAGCAGACTTTTTATTTTAGTGCGTAAATTTATAGGAGAATTTCAACAATGAATCTTGAAAAAACATTTAGAAAATGTTTAAAATGAGGTATATTTATGCAGTAAAGTGTGTAAAGTCATTTAATGTATTTTGGTACATTTTTATACGTGTGTATACTCATCTAAGCACATATAACCCAACTCAAGATACAAAACAGTTTCAGGGCTTCAGAAGGTTCTCTGCTGTCCATTTCATAGTGAGGACTCATTCCTTTTCTCCAAAGGTAACTACTATTCTCACTTCACCAAAGACTAGTAGTTGCTCTTGAATTTTACAGAATAGAATTATAGTTAAGTACTGTTTTGTGTGTTGCTTCTTTTATTCAACATTATAATTATTTTTTTGAGACACAGTCTCACTTTGTCACCCTGGTTAGAGTGCCGTGAAGTCATAGCTTACAGCAACTTCAAACTCTTGGGATCAAACGATTCTCTTGCCTCAGCCTCCTGAGTAGCTGTGCCCACCACAATGCTCAGCTATTTTTTAGAGACTGAGTCTCGCTGTGGCTCAGGCTGATTACATTATGTTTTTAAGATTCATACATGTTCGCCTGTAATCCCTAGCACTTCAAGAGGCCAAGGTGGGTGGATTGCTTGAGCTTAGGAGTTTGAGAGGCCGAGGTGGGTGGATTGCTTGAGCAAGAGTGAGACATTGTCTCCACTAAAAATAGAAAAGGTAGTGGGTGTTGTGGCAGTTAGCCTGTAGTCCCAGCTACTCTGGAGGCTGAGACAAGAGGATTGCCTGAGCGTAAGAGTTTGAGGTTCCTGTGAGCTATGACGCCATGGCACTCAACCCCAGGGTGACTGAGTAAGACTCTGTCTCAAAAAAAGAAAAAAAAGTCCTGGCATGGTGGCTCACACCTGTAATCCTAGCGTCCTGGGAGGCCGAGGTGGGTGGATTGCTTGAGCTCAGGAGTTTGAGACCAGTCTGAGCAAAAGTGAGACCCTGTCTCTACTAAAAATAGAAAAACCGAGGCAAGAAGATCACTTGAGCCCAAGAGTTGGAGGTGACTGTGAGCTATGATGCCATGGCACACTATCCAGGGTGACAGCTTAAGATTCTGTCTCAAGAAAGAAAGAGGGCCAGGGTGGGTGTGAACTCACTGGTTTGAGACCAGTCTGACCGAGAGTGAGACTCTGTCTCTAAAAAAAATAGCCAGGTTTTGTGGTGGGCACCTGTAGTCCTAGCTACTTGGGAGGCTGAGGCAAGAGAATCACTGGGGCCCAAGGTTGCTGTGAGCTATGACGCCAAAAAACAAAACAAAAACAAGAAACAGAAACATGTTATAGGAATCGTTCTGTTTTTATTGCTGTGCAGTATTCATTGTACGATCATATGACAAAAGTAGCGTTTTTTTAAACTTACATTTCTAATTAATGTCTGGTTGAAAATACAGGCAATAATGTACACAGCTATAATTTAATAAAAAAAAAAAAAAGAAAAAAAAATACAGGCAAGCCTGTCCAAGAGATTTAATGTTGTAGCTACATTAGACATTATATTACTTTTTGAATATTATTATCTGTATTTCTTTTTATCTTTTTTTTTTTTTTTTGACGTAGAATTTCACTCTGTTTTTCCAGGCTAGAGTTCTGTGGAGTCATCCTAGCTCACAGCAACTTTAAACTCCTGAGCTCAAGCAATCCTTTGCCTCAATCCCCAAAGGAGCTGAGAGTATAGGCATGTGCCACAATGCCTGGCTAGTTTTTTTTTTATTATTATTATTTATTTATTTATTTTGAGACGGAGTTTCACTCTGTTGCCCTAGGTTCAGTACCATGGTGTCATAGCTCATAGCAACCTCAAACTTTTGGGCTCAAGTAATCCTCTTGCTTCAGCCTCCCCAGTAGCTGGGACTATAGGTGCTTGCCACAATCCCTGGCTAGTTTTTCTATTTTTAGTAGAAACAGAGTCTTGTTCTTGCTCAGGCTGGTCTCAGACTCCCGAGCTCAAGCAATCTACCTGTCTGGGTCTCCCAGAGTGCTAGGATTGCATGCGAGAGCCACTGTGCCCAATCCAGTTTTTCTATTTCTGGTAAAGATGGGCTGAGGTGGTGGTTGTATCTTACTCTTTCTTAGACAAACACATTTCTATCTTTTTCTTATATAGGAAATTCTTGGTGCATCACTTTCTGCACCTTTAACATCATATAAAGTGATCTATCTTCTCCCAATGCTAACCATTAAGGAGGATAAAGGTAAAGAGTGAATTTATTTCTAAAAATACTTGGGAAATTACATTTTGGTTCTGTTAGTTAATTCCATACTTTCTGTCATAAGGCACTGGTGTGGTCACAAGTGTTCCTTCTGATTCCCCTGATGATATTGCTGCCCTCAGAGACTTGAAGAAAAAGCAAGTAAGTATCTGAGTTTCATCTTCTTCCTCTTCACTGTCTCATCACTTGGGTAATGCTGAACTCTGCAGTGGGACTAGGCTAAAAAGTTATTGCATTTATCTTTAAACAGCTTTCTCTAGCCTCTGTCTTGATATTTATATACTTTATGTGGTTTGAATTTTGAAGTAATATTTTATCAAATTTTGAAAAGTTTTTTGATAGCACATTTTAATCAAAATCGAATATGAACCTCAGTTTATGTGATATGTGCAGTTTTGATTTTGGCTGTGCAGTTTCATCACTTAAACTGTTTCCTGTAACTTTTAAGCTATTACGTTTTTAAAGGTCACAGATTCCTTCTTGAGGTGTTTGATAAAGTTGGAAAATTGCTCTGTGTGGAGCAGAGAACAAATAATAGTTTAAAGAAAGTTTGGCGTTTGCTTCTCTCAATGATTATATAAATAAAGTGTTGTTATTGTAGTAGTGTTAACTTGGCAAATTTTTTTGTAGGCCTTACGAGCAAAGTATGGAATTAGAGATGACATGGTCGTGCCATTTGAGCCGGTGAGTAGATAAATGATTTGGAAGATTTACACCCAACTTTTTTGTGTATGTCTTTTGAGACTGAGTTTCATTCTGTTGCCCTGGCTAAAATGCACTAGCATCATCATAGCTTACTGCAACCCCAGACTCCTGGGGTTCAAGTGATCCTCCTGCTTTAGCCTGCTCAGTAGCTGGGACTACAGGTGCCCATGACCAGGTCTGTATAATTTTTTTTTTTTTTTTTTTTTTGAGACAGAGTTTTTTTTGTTGCCCTCGGTAGAATGCCATGGTGTCATAGCTCACAGCAACTTCATACTCTGGGCTCAAGCGATTCTCTTGCCTCAGCCTCCTAAGAAGCTGGGACTTCAGGTGCCTGATACAGTGCCCGGTTATTTTTTTACAGACAGGTCTCAATTTGGCTCAGGCTGGTCTCCAACCCATGAGCTCAGGGAATTCATCCATCTCAGCCTCCCGGAGTGCTAGGATTATAGATGCGAGCCACTGCTCCTGGCTTGGGTAATTTTTCTATTTGTAGTAAAGATGGAGGATCTTGTCCTTAGTTAGGCTGGTCTTGATTTTCTGACTTCAAGCAATCCTCCTGCCTTGGCTGCCCAGAATACTAGGATTACAGGTGTAAGGCACCGTGCCCAGCCAACATCCATCTTTTTATCAGAGAATAAAAGAGCGAACATGTTTTCCTTGTAACAAAGTTAAATAATTGGTAGGGTATGAAAATCAGAGAAGGAGTTTGCTAAAGCTTTACTCACTTTAATTTGTTATCTGCTGTGGCAGATATGAGTGAAAGAAAATCTAATAAGCATTTTCTTATCACCTGGCACCTATAGTTCTGGAACAAACAGGCTTTTCCATCACCAATTTTATAGCAGCTTGTTTTGCTAGTAAGATGAATTTCCTGGATTCTAGAGACAAAATTTTGCCCTATTAAGCAGGAATGTTTATTTGTAACCCTATTAAACAGAGTATTATGCAACTCTGTTTTATGCTTCTTAGTTTTCCTATTAGTGCCTGTAGAAGAAAAAAAATTAAATTTTTAGCAAATACCTTTTATGAAGAATCTGGAAGACTTAACGTAAACCAGAAATAAGATTATTCACAAAAGTAGTTATTTAGTTGCTAGCTTCAGCAGCAATTGTTTAGCTAATTTATATGCCAGGGGAGGATTGAGAGCTGGGCAAGATGTGTGTGGTGAGTGAAGGCTGTTATGGAGGTTGGTGCACAGTTTGGTTGTTTCTATGGAGGAGGAGAACTTCCTATCTGGAAGGTAGTCACTCTGTGATTATTTACTGTGTGGCATTGTCATAATGACATATAAAATCTAAAATGACTTCATTGGATTTTAGAGGCAAAAGGACTGTGCCCTGTAAGGCTGTGTGTTCATTCATTATGAACAAGTTCTTGATGTTGCTGTTCTTTGCAGGTGCCAGTCATTGAAATCCCAGGTTTTGGAAAGCTTTCTGCTGTAACCGTTTGTGATGAGTTGAAAATTCAGAGCCAGAATGACCGAGAAAAACTTAGAGAAGCAAAGGAGAAGTTATATGTAAAAGGATTTTATGATGGTGTAAGTAATTTCTTTTTAAATTTGATTTACTCCATGCTCTGTGGTTTTCTGCTTAATGATTTAGAATATAGAAAATTTCAGCTGTAGTTTCAACTATACACTGATCTGAGAGAGATTAATATGAGAATGTATTCATTGTCTGGTTTTCTATTTTTTTAAATTGTGTTCTTTGTCTAAAAACATTTTCAGAAATTGGAGTTTTGTGCACTCTAGGAATTGCTAAGGAGTGAATTTCTTGAGAAGCTTTTAGTTAATATTTTATTTTGCACTAAACTTCAAAGATTTATTACATGGAGAATACCAAATTCCTTCATTTGCTTTTTTAGTTAAGGGGTTCACATTTTAGATAAACAGCTTCATTCAGTCCATTAACGTATTTGTTAATACCTACTGAATGGCAGATCAGCCCAATAAACATGTCCTGAATGTTTTTTCTCCTCAGTTGTGCGTATGTTCATGTGGCTTACATGTCCATGGAAGCAAGACTAGGCTAGGGAAGGTAAAAATCAAAACAAGTTGTTAGGTTATTGAGGTTGAAATGAAGGTGTGTAAGGACTGGGGACACTCTGAACATTTGTATTTTTATCTTTCCCTCATTTTTCTGGATAACCAAGAATTGGTTATATGTCCTTTTTTAAGTGACATATATTTTGGGTCCTGATAAAAGCCAGCGTCTATGTTAACTTACTTGATTCTCAAAATAATCCCATTCTGAAATAGACACTGTTATGTCTGTGTTATAAATAAGGAAATGGAGGTACAAAGAGAGTAAGTAATTATCCAAGATCAGCCAGATAACTCACCAGTGGCAGATGTAGGATTCAGTCTAGGCAGCCTGGCTTTGGAGTTTGTGTTTTTTAACCACTATACCATAGTAATCTCTAAATATAACTTCATGATGTTGGATTAAATACATATGAACCATTTTAGTATGCTAGACAACTGGAAAGTCAAAAAAAACCCCACATCTTTTCTACCTGAGATAGAAACTGTTTGCTAAATGGGGATCAGAATATCAGCTTTATCACATAATAAAGCAGGAAGGCGATTATGGCTTAGTCACTGACAACAGTGGGTAAGCTAAATACTTTGCCCTATTAAATTTGCCCACTGAGTAAAAGACTTCTAAGAGCAAGGTTTATCACATGGCCAACCAAAGGAGAATGCTTATCTGCAGCCGGCAAGGTTGTAAAGAGAAGCCTACCTGAAGCTTAGCCAAGTATGCTTAATTTTTTCTAAAACTATTAGGAATTAGATAAGTTAGTGTAGTGGAATTCTCTCTATGTGGAAACCTGAGATACTGAATTGTTCTTTTCTTTTTTTATTGAAAAAAATTTTTTAATTAAATCATAGCTGTGTACATTAATGCAGTCATGGGGTACAATGTGCTGGTTTTGTATACAATTTGAAATATTTTCATCAAACTAGTTAACATAGCCTTCATGGCATTTTCTTAGTTATTGTGTTAAGACATTTATATTCTGTGTTTAGTAAGTTTCACATGTACCCTTGTAAGATGCATCGTGGGTGTGGTCCCAGAATTTCTTTCTAACCATAGTTACACTAGCTATTGCGGTTATACTAGAAAGACAAATGTGTTATAAATATTAGCTGTCAAATCTATACCAAAATAGAAAGTTTATGACTATAAATTTGGTAAATTTCATGCTAAAAATATTTTGGTGGGCAGAAGGAAGTTTAGTTAGGGAAAATTTGGGGAGAAACCCAAAACAGGTTCTAATTGTTTTACATTTGTTTTTCCTCTCTTCTCATCCTTTTAGATTATGTTGGTGGATGGATTTAAAGGACAGAAGGTCCAAGATGTAAAGAAGAGTATTCAGAAAAAGATGATCGACAGTGTATGTGATAGGTTATCCACTGAAGGCTCTGAATACCTGTTAGTTAGTAGATAGCCTTTATAATGTTTTGAGCAGTGGGTTCTGTAGTGGAGCTGTATTAAAGATATTATATGCTTTTGTGGTAGAATATCAACCTATTTAGTAATTCATTTACCTTGGACATCCCACCTATAAATGGTGGTAAATGCAGTGTTCTAAAGTTGTGTGCATGGCGCCAATACAAAACTTACATACTTCAGCAGTGGCCATTTTAGGTACTGGCAGTGAAAATGCTCTTTTTCTGTGGTGCTTTACATTTTACTTTGATCCTCTTCTTACCCCTTCATTTTTGTCGTAACTCTTTTCTATGTAGCTATTTTAACTTTTTCAAGTTTTATTGTTACTTTTAATTTTTCTTCTATTTTTTTTTAAGAGACAAGGTCTCACTCTGTCACCCAAGCTGGAGTGCAGGTATGTGCCACCATGCCTGGCTAATTTAAAAAAGAATTTTATTGAGATGGTGTTTTACTATGGTGCCCAAGCTGATCTTAAACTGTTGGCCTCAAGTTGTCCTCCTGCCTTGGCCTTCCAAGATACTGGGATTGTGGACAAGAACCTTGGCGACTGGCCTTAAATTTTTATTTTTCACAGTTAGGTATATCCTTAGTACAAATAGACAATGACCTATTTAGGCTTTTGAAGTAAAAAAGCAGCAGTTTTCTCTCGATCCTTCCATATTTTTGTAAATTGCTCTTCCTTCAGGGAGACTACTTTCAGCTGTTTAAGTTATTTTAGTATTGACCTCTTTCTTTCTTTCTTTTTTTTTTTTTTTTAGGCAGAGTCTCACTATGTTGCCCTTGGTGGAGTGCCATGGTGTCATAGCTCATAGCAACCTGTAATCCTCTCACTCTGGGCAGCCAACGTGGTTCGATTGCTGTGCTCAGGGATTTAAGACCAGCCTGAGCAAGACCCTGTCTCTACTAAAAGTAGAAAAAACTAGCCAGGTGTTGTGGTGGGTGCCTGTAGTCCCAGCTACTTGGGAGGGTGAGGCACGTAGATGGTTTGAGCCCATGAGTTTGAGGTTTCTGTGAGCTATGATGCCATGGCAGTCCACCTAGGGTGACATAGTGAGACTCTTGTCTCAGAAAAAGAAGTTGTTTATTCTTGAAGGATTATCTTAAAGTTTTGCAAAGAAAATATATTGTTTATTTTAAAATATACTTGTCAATACTCCACTTGTAAACTCTCTCTCTCAGTTGTCCGTTTCTTCTTTCAGTCTCTTTAAACACATTTGTATGTTACTGGTTCCAGAATCTCTGGCTTGTTTTAGTCTGGACTGGTTGCTCACTGTGCTAGTGATCTGAGATGTTCCTCCACTATTACTAAGAATTCCCTTTGCTTTCTTTTCTTTTTTTTTTTTTATTTTATTATTAAATCATAGCTGTGTACATTAAAGTGATCATGGGGCACCATACACTGATTTTATAAATAGTTTGACACATTTTCATCACACTGGTTAACATAGCCTTCCTGGCATTTTCTTAGTTATTGTGTTAAGACATTTATATTCTGCATTTACTAAGTTTTACATGTACCCTTGTAAGATGCACTGTAGGTGCAATCCCACCAATCACCTTCCCTCCACCCATCCTCCCCCCTCCCTCCATTCCCTCTCCCCCTTCCCCATATTCTTAGGTTATAACTGGGTTATAGCTTTCATGTGAAAGCCATAAATTAGTTTCATAGTAGGACTGAGTACATTGGATACTTTTTCTTCCATTCTTGAGATACTTTACTAAGAAGAATATCCTTTGCTTTCTTGAGCTCGTTCTCTTCTTTCCTTGATTCCATGAGTGCTGTTTTCTTATTTACTCTCTCATTTTGGTGAATGTCTGCCTCTGGTTGTTTTCCTGAGGAAGAATGCCTTAGACGGTAGGTTTTTGTGACTTTCCATATCTGAAATAGCTTCTTCCACCTTTATATTGGATTACCTAGGAATAAAATTCTGGATCGGAAATAATTTCCCTTAAAAATTTGAGGGTATCATGTATTACCCCCAGGATCTTTTTCATTGATGCTATTAAAAAGTCCAAAACTGGCTGGGGATGGTGGTTCATGACTAATTGTCCTAGCATTTTGGGAGGCTGAGGTGGGATGGTAATTTGAGCTCAGGAGTTCAAGACCAGTCTGAGCAAAGTGAGACCCCATCTCTGCTAAAAATAGAAAAATTAGCTAGGTATGATGCTGTGTGCATGTAGTTCCAGATACATAGGAGCTGAGGCCAGGAGGCATTCTTATAGTAACCTGTATTCTTTTAAGTGATTTGTTTTCCCTTCTCTCTGAGAGCTTGTAGAATCGCTCTTTTTTTCTCCCACTATTCATAAGTTCATGATGATTTGCCTTGTTGTAGGTCAATTTTCATTTGTTCTACTGAGCGCTTGGAGGGCTCCTTTAATCTAGAGACTTGGGTTCTTCAATTTTGGGAAAAATTTCTTGACTTTTTTCTTGCTTATTTTATCCATTCTTATTTTTTATTTTTGCTTTCTGAATTCTTACTAATCAGATATTAGATCTCTTGGACCCTGGAAATCTTTTTGCTGTTCTTTGTTGGATAGTTCCCTCAGCTTTTTTTTCTTGAGTTTTTGTTTGCTTATTATGTGTTTTTATATTTATTATTTTTTGTTTATGCAAAAGTTTCTTAGAAATCACAAAGAAAAATCTTTTTAATATGGAAAATTTCATAGGTATAAAAACATAAAGAGGGGCGTGGACAAGATGGCTGACTGAAGCCAGCTTTCCACATAGGCTTCCATCCAGAAGGAGAGTTAAAGGACAGAAATTTAGCAAGTAACCTGGTGGATTAGAGCTACACCAAGAGAGAAGGTTGAAGAGTGCACATCAACCCCTCTGAGGCGAGCTGTGACCCCAAGGATACAAACAAAAGGTACAAAATCTATCACCAAGTGGATGGGAGTCCCCTCCCCCATGAGAACAGCTCAGAGTGACCAGCTGAAAACAAGACAGAACCACTTAGCCCCACCACACGCCAGTTTCTCAGGCCATAGCACTGTACGGGTCCTTGACAAAGCTCCAGGGGAAAAATCAAACGGTGTAAAATAATCATGGGGCGGAATCAGTGGAAAAACTCTGGTAACATGAATAACCAGAATAGATCAACCCCCCCTAAGGAAAGATATGGCAGATGTAACTGAAGATCCCATTCGTAAACAGCTGGCTGCGAGATCAGAAATTGAATTCAGAATTTGGATTACAAACAAGATTACTAGAATGGAGGAAAATTTGGAATTAGAAATTCGAGGAGCAATTCAAAAGTTGGAATTAGAAATTCAAGGAGAAATTCAAAAGTTGTCTCAAGAATTTAACGAATTTAAAGACCAAAACCACCAAAGATTTTGATGCACTGAAGCAAGAATTTGCAACCCTCAAAGATCTGAGAAACACAGTAGAATCTCTCAGTAACAGAGGTGAACAAGCAGAAGAAAGGATTTCTGACATTGAAGACAAAGCCTTTGAATGCTCCCAAACTCTCAAAAAGGAAGAGAAATGGAGAGCAAAAATGGATCATATTCTCAGAGAGCTCTGGGATAATTCGAAGAAGGCTAGTATCGGCCTCATTGGAATCCCTGAAAGTGATGAAGTGGCCTCGCAAGGCACAGAGGCCCTTCTCCATGAAATCATGAAAGAGAATTTTCCAGGCATGCCAAGAGATTCTGAAATTCAGATAGCAGACAGTTTCAGAACCCCAGCATGACTCAATCTGAATAAGACATCCCCCAGGGGGCAAGACATGATTGCAAGAGGGACTTTGCCTGACAATTGCAATCAGTGTAACCTGGCTTATTGTACCCTCAATGAATCCCCAACAATAAAAAAAAACTTAAACACAAAACTCCTCAAGGCTGAGCAGAGACTGGCTCCTGAAAGAACACCTTTTTGGGAAGAGGTGGAGGGGTTAAGAGCACTGATGCGGTGTCAAGTGCAGAGATGAACTGGAGCACCCAGACCTGGATCAGGAGAGCCTGCTATAAGCTCTCTTCTTAGCTCAGCACCAGTGACATCAATCTGACAGCTTCCAGTTGGCCACAGGGGACTATTTCAGCATGGAAATCAGCAAATGCTACAAATCAGGGCTCCCTTACTCCTGCCTCCCAGTGGACACCTTTCCATAAGTTTCCCTGCCTCTGCCTGGGACTCCAGCTGCTGCTTCAGGTTTAGCCCCAAGACTGGCCTTTTCCAAGAACAAGAAGTAATCAAGTGATGCAAACTCACAGATGCAGATTCCAGGCCTGAGTGTGGGCACAGAACAGAGCCTGGGGCTCCCCAGGTTGATCATCAACCCCCTACCCTGTGCACCGCATCAATCTGTCTACCCCACAAGCCTTCCAATGACAGGAAACTTAGTGCCCTCTATAAACCGGCCCTGTGACTGCAGCACAGTAGGTCTCAATATATATTTATTGAATAAACTTAAAAAAAAAAAAAGACATCCCCCAGGCATATCATAATTAACTTCACTAAAGTTAATATGAAGGAGAAAATTCTGAAAGCAGCCAGACGTAAGAAATCCATTACCTACAAAAGGAAGAATATTAGAATGACTGCAGATCTCTGTACTGAAACTTTTCAAGCCAGAAGAGGGTGGTCATTGACTTTTAATCTCCTAAAACAAAATAACTTTCAACCCTGGATCCTGTATCCAGCTAAATTGAGTTTCATTTATGATGGAGAAATTAAATACTTCAGTGACATTCATATGTTGAAGAAATTTGCCATAACCAAACCAGCTCTTAAGGATATTCTCAGACCTATCCTCCAAATGACCATCCCAATCCTCTACCACAAAAGTAAACTCACTCAGAAACTTTTGATCAAACTCCAACTTCCACAGAGGCGAAAGGATTAAAAATGTCCACTGAACTTTCAAGAAACTTGATATCCAAAATTTTACCAGACTTATCAATATTCTCCATTAATGTGAACGGCTTAAACTGTCCTCTAAAGAGGCACAGGTTAGCTGACTGGATACAAAAACTCAGGCCAGATATTTGCAGCCTACAAGAGGCACATCTTACCTTAAAGATAAATATAGACTCAGGGTGAAAGGATGGTCGTCCATATTTCAAGCAAATGGTAATCAGAGAAAAGCAGGTGTTGCAATTCTATTTGCACATACAGTAGGCTTTAAACCAACAAAAGTAAGAAAGGATAAGAACGGTCACTTCATATTTGTAAAGGGTAATACTGAATATGATGAGATTTCAATTATTAATATCTATGCACCCAACCAGAATGCACCTCAATTTATGAGAGAAACTCTAACAGACATGAGCAACTTGATTTCCTCCAGCTTCATAATGGTTGGAGATTTCAACACTCCTTTGGCAGCGTTGGATTGATCCTCCAATAAGAAGCTGAGCAAAGAAATTTTAGATTTAAACCTAACCATCCAACATTTGGATTTAGCAGACATCTACAGAACATTTCATCCCAACAAAACTGAATACACATACTTCTCATCAGCCCATGGAACATACTCCAAAATCGATCACATCTTAGGTCACAAGTCTAACCTCTGTAATTTAAAGGAATAGAAATTATTCCTTGCATCTTCTCGGACCACCATGGAATAAAAGTTGAACTCAGTAACAACAGGAATCTGCATACTCATACAAAAACATGGAAGTTAAATAACCTTATGCTGAATGATAGCTGGGTCAGAGATGAGATTAAGAAGGAAATTGCGAAATTTTTGGAACAAAACGATAATGAAGACACGAATTGTCAGAACCTCTGGGATACTGCAATAGCATTCCTAAGGGGGAATTTTTGTAGCACTGCAAGCCTTCCTCAAGAGAATGGAAAGAGAGAAAGTTAACAACTTAATGGGACATCTCAAGCAACTGGAAAAAGAAGAACATTCCAACCCCAAACCCACTAGAAGAAAAGAAATAACCAAAATTACAGCAGAATTAAATGAAATTGAAAACAAAATTAGACAACAGATCAATAAATCAAAAAGTTGGTTTTTTGAAAAGGCCAATAAAATAGATAAACCTTTGGCTCACCTAACCAGGAAAAAAAGAGTAACATCTCTAAGCTCATCATTCAGAAATGACAAAGACGAAATAACAGATTCCTCAGAAATTCAAAAAATCCTTACTGAATATTACAAGAAACTTTATTCTCAGAAATATGAAAATCTGAAGGAAATTGACCAATACTTGGAAGCACATCACCTTCCACGACTTAGCCAGAATTAAGTCGAAATGTTGAACAGGCCAATATCAAGTTCTGAAATAGCATCAACCGTAGAAAATCTCCCAAAAAAGAAAAGCCCGGGACCAGATGGCTTCCTGTCAGAATTCTACCAAACCTTTTAAGAGGAACTAGTACCTGTATTACTCAACTTGTTCCAAAATGTAGAAAAAGAAAGAAGACTACCCAACACGTTCTATGAAGCAAACATCACCCTGATCCCCAAACCAGGAAAAGACCCAACAAGAAAAGAAAATTATAGACCGATATCACTAATGAATATAGATGCAAAAATATTCAACAAGATCCTAAGAAACAGAATCCAGCAACACATCAAACAAATTATACATCATGACCAAGTCGGTTTTATCCCAGGGTCTCAATGCTGGTTCAATATCTGTCAATCTGTAAGTATAATTCAGCACATAAACAAATTAAAAACCAAATACCATAAGCTTTTGATAATATCCAGCATCCCTTCATGATCAGAACACTTAAGAAAATCAGTATAGAAGGGACATTTCTTAAACTGATAGAGGCCATCTACTGTAAACCCACAGCCAATACTGTATTGAATGGAGTTAAATTGAAATCATTTCCACTCAGATCAGGAACCAGACAAGGCTGCCCATTGTCTCCACTGCTCTTTAAGATTGTAATGGAAGTTTTAGCCATCGTAATTAGGGAAGAAAGGGCCATCAAGGGTATCTATATAGGGTCAGAAGAGATCAAACTTTCACTCTTCGCAGATGATGATTGTATATCTCGGAAACACCAGGGATTCTACTACAAAACTCTTAGAAGTGATCAAGGAATATAGTAGCGTGTCAGGTTACAAAATCAACATTCATAAATTGGTAGCCTTTATATATACACCAACAATAGTCAAGCTGAAAAAACAGTTAAGGACTCTATTCCATTCACAATAGTGCCAAAGAAGATGAAATATTTGGGAGTTTATCTGACAAAGGGCGTGAAAGATCTCTATAAAGAGAACTATGGAACTCTAAGAAAAGAAATAGCTGAAAATGTTAAATGGAAAAACATACCATGCTTATGGCTGCGAAGCATCAACATTGTTAAAATGTCCATACTACCTAAAGCAATGTACAATTTTAATGCAATCCCTATTAAAGCTCCACTGTCATACTTTAAGGATCTTGAAAAAATAGTACTTCATTTTATATGGAATCAGAAAAAAACCTCGAATAGCCAAGACATTACTCAAAAGTAAAAACATGCTACCAGACCTCAGACTATACTATAAATTGATAGTGATCAAAACAGCATGGTACTGGCACAAAAACAGAGAAGTAGATGTCTGGAACAGAATAGAGAACCAAGAGATGAATCCAGCTACTTACTGTTATTTGATCTTTGACAAGCCAATTATAAACATTCAGTGGGGAAAAGATTCCGTATTTAACAAATGGTGCTGGGTGAACTGGCTGGCAACCTGTAGAAGACTGAAACTGGACCCACACCTTTCACCATTAACTAAGATAGACTCAATGGATGAAAGATTTAAACTTAAGACATGAAACTATAAAACTATTACAAGAGAGTGCAGGGAAAACCTTTGAAGAAATCGGTCTGGGCGAGTATTTTATGAGGAGGATTCCCCCGGGCAATTGAAGCAGCTTCAAAAATACACTACTGGGACCTGATCAAACTAAACAGCTTCTGCACAGCCAAGAGCACAGTAAGTAAAGCAAGCAAACAGCCCTCAGAATGGGAGAAGATATTTGCAGGTTATGTCTCCGACAAAGGTTTAATAACCAGAATCCGCAGAGAACTTAAGCGTATAAGCAAGAAAAGAACATGTGATGCCATTGCAGGCTGGGCAAGGGACTTGAAGAGAATCCTCTCTGAAGCAAATACGCACACCACCTACAGACATATGAGAAAATGCTCATCATCTTTAATCATCAGAGAAATGCAAATCAAAACTACTTTGAGATATCATCTAACTCCAGTAAGATTAGCCCATATCACAAAATCCCAAGACTAGAGATGTTGGCGTGGATGTGGAGAAAAGGGAACACTTCTGCACTGCTGGTGGGAATGCAAATTAATACATTCTTTTTGGAAAGATGTTTGGAGAACACTTAGAGATCTAAAAATAGATCTGCCATTCAATCCTATAATTCCTCTACTAGGTATATACCCAGAAGACCAAAAATTACATCATAACAAAAATATTTGTACCAGAATGTTTATTGCAGCCCAATTCATAATTGCTAAGTCATGGAAAAAGCCCAAGTGCCCATCGATCCACGAATGGATTAATAAATTGTGGTATATGTACACCACGGATTATTATGCAGCCTTAAAGAAAGATGGAGACTTTACCTCTTTCATGTTTACATGGATGGAGCTGGAACATATTCTTCTTAGTAAAGTATCTCAAGAATGGAAGAAAAGTATCCAATGTACTCAGGCCTACTATGAAACTAATTTATGGCTTTCACATGAAAGTTATAACCCAGTTATAACCTAAGAATAGGGAGAAGGGGTAGAGGCAGGGGAAGGAGGGGATAGGATGGGGGGAGGGAGGGTGATTGGTGGGATTACACCTGCGGTGCATCTTACAAGGGTACATGTGAAACTTAGTAAATGTAGAATATAAATGTCTTAACACACTAACTAAGAAAATGCCAGGAAGGCTATGTTAACCAGTGTGATGAAAATGTGTCAAACGGTCTATAAAACCAGTGTATGATGCCCTATTATCACATTAATGTACACGGCTATGATTTAATAATGAAAAAAAATAATAAATAAACGTTAGACGAATAGAAAACAAACAAAATATAAAGAGTAGTATGATGAATTCCCTGTATACCTATCCCCCACTTTCAGCAGTTACCAATTTGGGGCTATTCAAGAACTGACTGTTTTCTGATTGATCCTTTTGTGTAAGATGCCATTTGTATTTCAAGGATGTGAAATCTTAATTTCTTTGAGGATGACTGCTGGTATTTAAGATATTTGGGCACAAAAGAAACGTTTTTGCATGTGGATGGGTTTTGTCAGTGGGTTTCACTGGGGGAGATCTGGAAAGGACAGTGGGGGAGCCCTAACAACAGGTTTTTTAGCATTTACTCTTGGCTTTGTGAGATTTGCCCACAGAAGATTCTTCTCCACAAAGAGTCTTAAAGGACCTAGTGAGCATTCTTGGGGCTAAATGGAAGATTGCTAGGGATGAATACCAACCTTCAGTGTGCTGACTTTTTTCACTCAGTCCCCCTGTTTTTACTATGATACCCATACTTTTAACTTTGTCCTCTAACTGAGAGATTCTCTTTGACCCTTTCCAGAGAATAAACTTTTAATGTTCTGCTGGCATAGGGAAAGGCAATTGGTTGCCTGCGTAGTATTTGGGGTTTCTGGGATTTTAATCTCTCGCTCTCTTTTTTTTTTGTTGTTGTTAAATGTTCTGTTATCTGGGGTAGAGTACAGGGTCTTGGTCTATTGCTTGGGTTAGAGTGAAATAGCATCATTATAGTTCACTGCAGTCTCAACTCCTGGGCCGGCCTCAAGCAGTCCTTCTGTCTCAGCCTCCTAAGTAGCTAGGACTACAGGTGCATATCACCACGTCTGGCTGATTTTTTTATGGAGAGGAGGTCTTGCTATATTGCTCAGGCTACTTACTAACCTCTTTATTTAAAAGACTTCATTCAGTCAATTCTCTTTTCAGCCTCATCCAATCTCCACTCCCAGAGCTATTTTAATGCTGTCAATTTCTAAGTTTTTTGGAGATTCTGTGGTGGAATTTGGATTGCTTTCAGCTTTCTCTATGGCTTGTTTAAGAGTCAGCTAGCTTTCTTAATTCTGCTTATCACTAATTCTTGTGGTTTTCAAAATTTGGTTGTTATGTTTACTTCATTCTTTTTGTCTTTGTAAATTCATGCTATTAACATATCTGTAATCCTAGCACTTTGGGAGGCAGAGATGGTTGGATTGCCTGAGCTCAGAAATTTGAGACCAGCCTAGAGTGAGACCCTGTCTCTAAAAAATACATAACTGAGCGTTGTGGTGGGTGGTCCCAGCTACTCAGAAGGTTGAGGCAAGAGGATCACTTGAACCGAAGAGTTTGAGGTTGTTGTGACCTGTGATGCCATGGCACGCTACCCAGGGTGACAAAGTGAGTTTCTGTTTCACAAACAAACAAACCTTCTCATACCACAGTATGGATTAAGAAAAAAAATTAAAAAACTTTCCTGTCATTTTATTGGAATTTTGAGAGGGAGTCTGTTTTTTTTTTTTTTCCTGAGAAAGAGTCTCACTATGTCACCCTCCATAAAGTACTGTAGCATCACAGCTCACAGCAACCTCAAACTCTTGGCCTTAAGCAATTCTTTTGTCTTAGTCTCCTGAGCAGCTGGGACTACAGGTGCCCACCACAGTGCCCGGCTATTTTTTGGTTGCAGTTGTCGTTGTTTAGCAGGCCCAGGCCGGGTTTGAACCTGTTAGCCTTGGTTTATGTGGCTGGCACCCTCCTCACTGAGCTATTGGGTGCTGAGCCAGGGAGTCTGTTTTTAATCTCTCATCTTGAAAACAGAATCCTAGCTATTTAATTTTAGCTTGAGTAAAAACAGATATTTTATGAGTAATGATACAGAATTTTATTTAATTTTAATTTTCATTTAATTTTTATTTTTTTTGATACAAAGTCTTACTCTGTCACCCTGGGTAGAGTACCATGGCATTATAGCTCAGAGCAACCTCAAACTCTTATGCTCAAGCGATCCTTTTGTCTAAGCCTCTTGAGTAGCTGGGACTATAGACACCTGCCACAAAGCCCAGCTAGTTTTTTGTTTTTCCTATTTTTAATAGAGACAGGCTCTTACTAGGCTGGTCTTGAAATCCTGAGCTCAAGCAATCTATCCACCTTGGCCACCTTGCCTGGCTGAATTTTATTTTTAAAAATTATTTAGGGCTGGGCGTGGTGGCTCATGTCTGTGATCTTAGCACTCTGGGAAGCTGAGGTGGGTGGATTGCTTGAGTTCAGGAGTTGGAGACCAGCCTAAACAAGAGTGAGACCCTATCTCTACTAAAAATGAAAAAACTGAGCCAAGAGGATCACTTGAGCCCAAGAGTTTGAGGTTGCTATGAACTACAATGCCATGGCCCTCTACTGAGGGGGGAAAAGTGAGACTCTGTCTCAAAAAAAAAATTATTCTAGCCCATAATGTTTGGCACCGTACATTAATGGATATTTATATTTGGTAAAAATTCAAATTTATGGTAAGTTTTCTAGTGTGACTTTTTTATGATACTATAAAACTTTAATAATAAGATTTTCTATGTTTAGTCTTTTATGTATCTGTTTAAGTGGGTCAATTCATTTAATTTTCTGTTTTCATTATATTTGTATTATAATAAGTATAAAAAGCTGTAGGATCAGAACTATAGGATCAGAAACTGCTAAACATCTTTTCATTTTCCACTGAAAAGAAATAATCTGTTGTAGCTAGGGAAAGTGATCCACTTGAAGATGCATGAGATAAACTTGACCCTAGGAAGAGGAAGAAGCAGTAATGAAAATGTGGAACTTTTGTTATTCGTGGTACAGCATATTTTAAAAAGTATTTTTTATTATCTTTGAAGAACATAGCTTTGATCTGATATAGTATCTAATGTATTTTTATTTACCTTCATTTAGGGAGATGCATTTATTTACATGGAACCAGAGAAGCAAGTGATGTCCAGGTCTTCAGATGAATGTGTCGTGGCTCTGTGTGACCAGTGGTTAGTCTCTCTTATAGCAAGAAAATTCCCTTAGTCACTTTGCTAATATCTAACATAAAAAAAAAAGAAAACCAATTTGTCTACTCTCAGGTACTTGGATTATGGAGAAGAGAATTGGAAAAAACAGACAATTCAGTGTTTGAAGAGCCTGGAAACGTAAGACGCAGGAGAGTGATGAGGGAGGGGAAAAGAGTTGAGAAACATAAAAATAATAAAGGTGAATAGAGATATTTTGTTTTTTGCTGTTTTCTAGATTCTGTGAGGAGACCAGGAGAAATTTTGAAGCTACCTTGGATTGGCTGCAAGAACATGCATGCTCAAGAAGTTATGGTCTAGGTCAGTGGTTCTCAACCTTCCTAATGCCTCCTAATGCTGCAACCCTTTACTACAGTTCCTCATGTTGTGGTGACCCCAACCATAAAATTATTTTCGTTGCTACTTTATAACTGTAATTTTGCTATTGTTATGGATCATAATATAAATATCTGATAAGCAGGATGTATTTTCATTGTTACAAAGGGGTCGCAAGCCACAGGTTGAGAACTGCTGGTGTAGGTAAATAAGCTTCAGATTTTTCAGTTTGGATACCTTTGCCAATTACATAGCAAATATACATTTTTGCCTTTTTACTCTCTCTCTTTTAGTGTTTTTGAATTGAAAGCAAGAGGTTTTTGTTAGAGGGTGAAGAAAACTAGGATGTTTTCCTAGTCCCTTACCATCTATCTGGAGATAGAAATATGACCTTTCTAACCCATGTAGCTTTTATGGTGTGACGTTTTATAGAGAGACTCTAAACTTCACCTATTTTGTTATTTTATCTGACATTTAACTTTTATTACTTATTCAAGTAGAATTTAAGAACTTCCTAAATAAGTCATTTTGTAAATACTATAGTCCTCTTCTTAAAAATGTAGATTTGGTCCGGGTGTGGTGGCTCACACTTATAGTCCTAGTACTTTGGGACTCTGAGGTGAGAAGATTGCTTGAGCTGAGGTATTCAAGGCTGCAGTAAGCTATGATTGCACCAGTGGATTCTATAGATGAAGCGTCTCTTGGTTGCTCATACATTAATTTTCTTCTTTTTATTTTGCAGGGACTCGCTTGCCTTGGGATGAGCAGTGGCTGATTGAATCACTCTCTGATTCCACTATTTACATGGCATTTTATACAGTTGCACACCTGTTGCAGGGGGGTAACTTGCGTGGGCAGGCAGAGTCTCCTCTGGGTATCAGGTTGGTAAACAGATAAAGGAAATAGTGTAATTTTGTTTGCAGGAGTTGAGGCCTTGCATGATGGCTCATGCCTGTAATCCTAGCACTTTGGGAGGCCAGGGAGGGAGGATTGCTTGAGGCCAAGACTTCAAAAGCAGCCTGGGTAACATAATATGAGACCTTATGTCTACGAAAAATTTTTTAAAAATTAGTTGGACATGGTGGTGTGCTCCTGTAGTCTCAGCTACTTGGGACCTGAGGTAAGACTTACTTGAACCCAAGAATTTGAACAGTGAGCTGTGGATGGTGGCATTGCACTCCAGCGTAGGAGAGAGATTGACACCCTGTCTCAAAAAGGGGGGTGGTGGTTGTGATCTTTTGACCTATATATTAAAATATTCCTTTTATTATACTTAGTTTTCATAAGAATTCATTTAGCAAAATTTTGTTATGATGGTTTTGCTTTTTTACTATTGAATTAAGAAAAATTAATGAATAGTCCCTCCCCTATTACCATCATCTGTTTTTTATTCTTATGGGAGCCTGTAGTCTGCATTTGCTACTCTAACTCTGCATTTGTACATAAAGAGATTCCTAATTCATGATGAAAGTATTGATTCTTTCAAATAAATTATATATATAATAATAGTTTGTTTTATTTCTAATATAGACCACAACAGATGACCAAGGAAGTTTGGGATTATGTTTTCTTCAAAGAAGCTCCATTTCCCAATACTCAAATCTCAAAGGAAAAATTAGATCAGTTAAAGCGGGAGTTTGAGTTCTGGTATCCTGTGGATCTTCGAGCATCTGGCAAGGATCTTATTCCAAATCATCTTTCATATTACCTTTATAATCATGTGGCTATGTGGCCGGAACAAAGGTGAATGCTAAAATAGATGTGGACTAGATTTATTGATTGTCAACATGGGTATCTTGTAGCCTCAAGTAAGAAATTATCGTGGAGAGTATAACTAGATTCACCAAGTATGTTCTTTTTCTTTTTTAACATGTATACTAAAGCAGAAAGCTCACCCCCTCCTCCTATCTGCTTTATCCAGATATCCTTATTACCCTATCCAGGCCACCAAAGCATGTCATATTTCAGGTGCATTGATGGTTTGCTAGTAATTCATTTGACTTCCTAGATGCAGGAATAAAACCAATTTAAGTCAGGTCTTAGGATGTTAGAATTGGAAAAAAATCTGCCTTTTAGAGCTGGGAGCCCCAAGGTTCCAATCTTAATTGGTAGCAATGTTCTGACTAGAATCTTGGTCCAGCAGAGGCATTTTTAGTACTGTGTGTCTGCTCCATAGTAACCCTTTCATTCTCTTCCCTCTTGATCCAGACATGTCTTTGCTTTTCTCTTTAGTCCCTCAAGTAGGTGAGAAAACAACCCCCTCAACCTGTTCAAGTTTTATTTCATAAAAGTAAGACAATCTTATGTGACTTGTATTTAGAATGAGATTGTATTTTTTTTTTCAAGAATAAAAGGAAGATTTTGAAGTAGAGGGATAAAATAAATCTGTGGTTCTTGCACTACTTGTCATCCAGTTATTTTTCTTTCTTTTTTTAAATATTTTTTTTCAGGTTTTTTGAATTTATTGTTTAAAATGTATTTTTAGAGAAATTGGTTATCTCAGAAGTTTCCTTTAGTAATAAGCTGAGTCTTCATCCCTTTGTACCAAGTTTTTTATATTTTTTAGGTTTTTAAAAATTACCGATAAGTAATAACATCAAGTCCTTATGCCAGGCTGTAATCACTTTTAGTAACTCCTTGATCTTTTACTATGCCTTTTCAAGGAAGGTCTGTCATATCCATGTTTTACAGATAAGAAACTTACTGAGGCATAAAGAGGTCAAATGACTCGCTCAAAGCTACCCAGCTAATAAAGGGAAGAACCAGAATGTAACCCAGAGAGACTGGCTCCAGAGCTCTTCTCTCAGCCACTGTGATCCCGCATGATCTCGTTGCTAGAATGAATAAATGACGTGTACATAGTTAAATTCAAAGACTACATAAAGGCAAAAAGTTAAAAGTGAACTTTAATCCTTGTCTGTCCACACACCACTTCCTTTCCCAAAGCTCAAAGAACTATATTTATTTTTAAATTTATATAAGATGCCACATTTTTTACACTGTTCTCTTGCTTTTTCCACATAATAACACGTTGTTATTTTTATATCCATCGATATAGCCCCACCTATATTTTAAAAATAGTTATATCATTGGATGCCTGTGTCATAGTTTATATAGCCACGCCTTTGGCTTGTTTTCCCTTTTTTTGCTTGTTAGAAACAGGACTATAATAAATATTTTTATACATTTGTCTTAGCAAATTTCTATAAATCTATTAGCATTTACCTTAAATTGTTAAGCCTGAACTATAACCTTTAATTTTTATTTTCTGTCTTTAAACATTTACCTATAAAGTGAGAAGTGGCCTGTAGCTGTGAGAGCAAATGGACATCTCCTCCTTAACTCAGAGAAGGTAAAGCTCAATGCCTCTTTTTGTTTTTTTGAGACAAAGTCTTACTTTATCCCCCTCAGTAGAGTGTTATGGCATCATAGCTCACAGCATATATTTGGTATAAACGATCAACGCACCTGAAATATTGCTTGGGCTCAAGCAGTTCTTTTGCCTCGGCCTCCCACATAGCTGAGACTACAGGTGTCCACTACACCACCTATTTTTAGAGACAAGGTCTCCGCTCTGGCTTAGGCTGGTCTCTGACTTGTGCGCTCAAGCAGTCCACCTGTCTCAGCCTCCCAGAGTGCTGGCATTACAGGCATAAGCCACCACTCCTGGCCCCTCACTGCCTCTTGAAAGTTTAAGATTCTGTAGAAGGCTTTTTAGATCTAAGAAGTTGCCTTTAAATATATTAATATAAGAGATAAAGATATGAATTAGAGTTGAAAACCTATTAAAATGTCTAGAACTAATAGTATAAACTAAGTTTTTATCTTTAAAATTGAGTAAGTAGAGTAGATAGTATTAATTGAGGGAAGAGATGGGAAAAAGTTACCTATTAATATTTATTTAGAGTGGCAAAAGAGGTATAAAGTAGTGTGACAGACAAAAAGAGAGACAGAGACAGAGATAGAAATAGTAAAGATCTTAGCATTATGACCCCGGAAAATCTTTCTTACTAAGTTGAGAAAGTGGTTTGGTATTGTTTATTTTGTACTTTGGCTGCGAAATTAGCAGAGTAATGGAATTTTAGAGTTTGTAGAACTTCTAGATGTTAGGTAATGCTTCTTTTCAGACAGTAGTCTATTCTATACTACCACCCTACCACTAGTGTTACGGTTAATATCATGTATGAATTTTTTATAGGCTACATAGGACTTTTATCTCATCAATCAGTGTCTTTAACAGAAGGCTGTGCAAACTTGATAGAACTCGTCTGTATGACACTTTTATGCAAATTAGAGAGGGCATCCCCTCCTCAACTTAAAAATAAAACTACAGTGTTTATTTCTCATTGATAAAAATCGTAACAAATTGAATTTGTTACAACCAGTGAATTTTGCTGCAATCAGTGGAATAGCCATGCCAGATTATTAAGTATCTATATCATCATGGAAATAGTTACAGATTTAGACAAATGGCAGATAATAGGAACTGTGGTATGTAACATAAGATTTGGCCAGTGCCCTAATATTGAGAGTTAATTAAAAGTTCATTTAAGGCTTGGTGCCCGTAGCTCAATGATTAGGGTGCTGGCCACATATACCAGGGCTGGTGGATCGAACCAGTCCAGGCCTGCTAAACAACAATGCCAACTACAACAACAGTAAAAACATAGCTGGGCATTGTGGTGGGTGCCTGTAGTCCCAGCTACTTGGGTGGCTGAGGCAAGAGAATTGCTTAAGCCCAAGAGTTGGAGGTTGCTGTGAGCTGTGATGCCACATTACTCTACTGAAGGCGACAGAGTGAGACTCTGTCTCAAAAAAAAGTTCATTTAAGATTTACATTAGACTGAAAAACTGTATTTTATAAGTATGGACTATTTTATAGACTTTATGATATCAATAAGGACTTTTAATTATTGAGCCTCATTTCTTTGTATGTCAAAATGGAACAATATATATTCATTCTGTTAGAACATGACATTTAGGGTCGGTGCCCGTAGCACAATGGTTATGGCACCAGCCATATATACGGAGGGTGGCAGGTTTGAACCCAGCCCGGGCCAGCTAAACAGCAATGATAATTGCAACAAAAAATAGCCGGGAGTTGTGGTGGGCACTTGTAGTCCCAGCTACTTGGGAGATGAGGCAAGAGAATCGCTTAAGCCCAAGAGTTTGAGGTTGCTGTGAACTGTGATGCCACGGCATTCTACCAAGGGTGACATAGTGAGACTCTGTCACACACAAAAAATGAACATCACATTTATTTGTGTTCTGTCTCAACATTATATTATACTAATTTTATTAGAACAGGATGCTTATTGCCATGTAGTAGAAAATTGATATAATCCTCACTTCTTTTTGCTATGTACAAATTTATGCTAATGACAAACATTTTAAAGTAATAAAGATTCCTAGGCTGTTAGTATGGCCTTAATAATAAGAAGGTTCCTAAAATACTAACTCCAACCTTGTGAGCTGGCCATTTCTGAATGACTCTAATTGCTATAAATCTCTACCTTATATAACCAGCAGGAGTATTCCAGGATTATAGTGGAATCATTCCACATATCTAACCCGATTACCAGGGGTATGTTTTTACTGTTGGATTTGACTGGAGCATCACAGAATGGAGACCCTGTCCTACCTCTGTCACTATAGCTGAGTGACCCAAACAAATCATTTTATTGACTTAACTTCATTCAGTTTTTACCTCTCTAAAATTAAAGTATATTTTGCTTTCCATGTTTCTAATTCCTTTTTATTTTATTTTATTTTATTTTGAGACAGAGTCTCACTTTGTCGTCCTTGGTAGAGTGCTGTGGTGTCACAGCTCACAGCAACATCTAGCTCTTGGGCTTCAGTGATTGTCTTGCCTCAGCCTCCTGAGTAGCTGGGATTACAGGTGCTTGCCATAACGCCTGGCTATTTTTTTGTTGCAGTTTGGCCGGGGCTGGGTTCGAAGCCACTACCCTCCGTATATGGGGCTGGTGCCCTACTCACTGAGCCACAGGTGCCGCCCTCCTTTTTTTTGTATATGATCATGGTCAGCCCAATTAATTCGATATAGCCGATTTGGTCTATTTACTTATATATATTCTTATTAATGCTTGTTCATTAACATTATGTTTCAGATGTCAAAATCCACAGGCAACTTCCTCACTTTGACTCAAGCTATTGACAAATTTTCAGCTGATGGTGAGTATACTTTTTTGTTATTGCTGTTGCATAGGGTCCTTTCTCAGATTATAGAAGGCAAATTAAAATTGTTTTCATTTTGTTTTCTCTTTCTTTTAACAAAATGTTAAAATATTTATATTTTCTTTGCGGACAAGTAATGTAATATTTGAAAGACAAGAATTGCTGATACGATATATTCAAGAATAAATTTGAGCTAAAGTTAATTAAAGTCTTCTTTTTTATTTTTTTTTAATTTAATCTTTTTCTTTTTTTAGAAACAGAGTCTCACTTTTGTCACCCTTGGTAGAGTACTGTGGTGTCCAGCTCTCAGGCTTAGGCGATTCTTTTGCCTCCCAAGTAGCTGGGACTACAGGTGCCTGCCACAACGCCTGGCTATTTTTTTTTTGTTGTTTGTTTTTGTTGCAGTTTGGCTGGGCGGGGTTCAGACCTGCTACCTTGGTATATGGGACTGGCGCCCTACTCACTGAGTCACTGGCATTGCCCTCTTTTTTTTCTTTTTTTTGAGGCAGAGTCTGACTGTGTTGCCCTCAGTAGAGGGCTGTCATGTTACAGCTCACAGCAACCTCAAACTCTTGGGTTTGAGCAGTTCTCTTGCCCCAGCCTCCCCAGTAAGTGGGACTACAGGCACTTCTGGAACTACTACTTATTTTAAAGTAGCAATGGGATCTTTCTCTTGCTCAGGCTGGTCTGGAACTCCTGAGCTCAAGCAGTCCCCCACCTTGACCTCCCATAGTGGTAGGATTACAGGTGTAAGCCACTGCGTCTGGTCTAGAGCCTTCTTTTAAATGAAACTCACTGTAATTGCTAAGATTCAAGACTGGTTTTATAGAGATGTTGACTATGTAGGAAGTTTTTCCATGGTTTTTCCTCTGTATTTGGTATTCCCATAGGTAACTTAAACCTGGGAACATTTATTTTTCAGTAAATTTCTTTTGCCTGGCCTCAGTACTATTCCATTTTATTATTACTTTGTTAACAGAAGAAATGCACTATCTTGAAGGAACCATTCATTTTTTATGTAACTAGTCATTATTCTTTATGGTATTTCTTTTTATTGATCTTGGCTGGCTCAGTTTGTGTTCTTGGTTTCTCTTAATTGGTATTAAGTTGTTTCTGACTGTCTCTTAGAATACATTATTTATAGTATCATTTGCTTCCGAATAAGTAATGTATTCATATGGTTCAAAATTTAGAAAGTATTAAAAAGCATGTGCAATGAAAATACTCCCTTCTTATACCTATTCCCTAGCTACCCATTTTCTCTCACACACAGTTATTATTTTCTTCAAACCTTTCATAATGGCTAACGGGAGTATAAATTGGTACAGCTCTCTTGGGGGCAAATTTGATACTATCACACAAAACTTACCTTACTTTTTTGGCTTAATAATCTTTTAGAGATTTGCCCCGAGGATACACCTCCAACAATACAAAAACATAGGTGTGCATAGGGTTATTTACTGCTGTGTTGTTTGTACTTGGAAAATATTGGAATGAACCTAAATGCCTTGTGTAGGAGAGTGAGTAAATAAACTATGGTAGCCACCTTATGGAGTACTCTAGGCAGCAAGAATGAGAAATATCTCTATGAACTGATGGAGAGTGACTTCTAGGATATACTTTTTATAAGAACAAAGTAAAATCCCAAACTGTGCAAAAGAATAATATATGTACCCTTGTGTAATAAAGTAGCAGATATAAGAATATGTATATTTGTTAATTTAAAAAAGTATAGTGAGTCCTCTATATCTTCAGGTTCTGTTTTTGTGGTTTGAATAAACTGTAAATTGAAAATGTAATTAGGCCTACGATAATTGCTTCTGTACTGAACATGTACAGATTTTTTCCTTGTCATTATTAAATAATACAACATAACAACTATTTATGTAAGTATTGTCAGTAATTAAGAGGTGACTTAAAGTGTACGGGAGGACCTGCATAGGTTATGTATAGTTACTATGCCATTTTATATAAATATGGACTTAAGCATCTTGAGGATTTTGGTATTTGTGGCCAGTTCCTCATAGATACTACTAAGGGACGACTGTGTTGGAATGATAAACTAGAAACTAGAGAGATTAGTTGCCCCCCCCTCCCTTGGTGGGGGGCAAGGTTGTAGGAAGAAGGAATTGGGAGGTAAGCATTAGGAGGGGGCAACACTTCTTTTGTTCTTTATTTTTTACTTTTATGGTGCTGTGACTCAGATTCGAACTGAGGTTGCTGCTGCCAAGCAACACTTTTCTTATTAAAACTTTTTGTATGGCTTTGATTCCTAGAACCAAAGTAATATTTCATGTAGAAAATATTAAATGTGTAATTAAAATCAACCATGATGTATAGGTGGGACTCCGAATGGAATAATACATACAGCGAAGCATGGCCATACTGAAGGACTGGGAAGAAGTAACCTAAGTAACTTTGAATAACAGTTTGTTTGTTTTTTTTTTGAGACAACAGTATTTTGATTAGACACTAAAGGTAAAGACAGAGATGTGTATAAATACTATAGTTAGTAAGTCTGTTTCTTACAAGAGATACAAGCAATTGTGAAACTACTTTGTGTATTTTAGGATTGAATAAGAAAATATATATATGGTATATAATGAGAACTTCTGTCTCCGAGAGCTCACTGTCAGAAAAAGACGCTATAAATAAATAAAGGAGGAATGTTAGAATGAACTTTGGTGTTGGATTGGAATTGTGGTATCAGTATGAGCTTAAGATTTTTATTTTGTGTATAGGTATATAGATACAAAAACAAACTTAGGGCTCAGCGCCTGTGGCTCAAGCGGCTAAGGCGCCAGCCACATACACCTGAGCTGGTAGGTTCGAATCCAGCCCTGGCCCACCAAACAACAATTATGGCTGCAACCAAAAAATAGCCAGGCGTTGTGGCAGGCGCCTGCAGTTCCAGCTACTTGGGAGGCAAAGGCAAGAGATTCGCTTGAGCCCAGTAGTTGGAGGTTGCTGTGAGCTGTGATGCCACGGCACTCTACCCAGGGTGACAGCTTGAGGCTCTGTCTCAAATAAAAAAAACCTGAATAAAAACAAACTTAGATGGGTATGTATGTATTGGTTAGCATACATACATATTTTTTCTTACTTCTATCTGTTGAGAGGGCCTAGGAACAGTGATACTCCAATAGCAATGAAACATTTGGCATTCATGCTGGGTGGGTGAGCCTATAATCCTACTACTCTGGGAGGTTGAGGTGGGTGGATTGCTTGAGTTCAGGAGTTTGAGACCAGCATGAGCAAGAGCGAGACCCTGTCTCTATTAAAAATAGAAAAACCAGGGCGGCACCTGTGGCTCAAAGGGGTAGGGCGCCGGCCCCATATGCTGGAGGTAGCGGGTTCAAACCCAGCCCCAGCCATAAACTGGGGAAAAAAAACCAGAAAAAATAGAAAAAAAAACAGGCTCGGCGCCTGTAACTCAAGAGGCTAAGGCGCCAGCCACATACAACAGAGCTGGTGGGTTCAAATCCAGCCCGGGCCCACCAAACAACAATGACAACTACAACCATAAAATAGTCGGGCATTGTGGCGGGCACCTGTGGTCCCAGCTACTTGGGAGGCTGAGGCAAGAGAATCGCTTAAGCCCAGGAGTTGGAGGTTGCTGTGAGCTGTGATGCCAAGGCACTCTACCCAGGGCGACAACTTGGGGCTCTGTCTCAAAATAAATAAATAAATAAATAAATAAATATAGAAAAAACATGGTGTGTGTCACATTTTATGGGGGCAAGACATGATTGCAAGAGGGACTTTACCTAACAATTGCAATCAGTGTAACCTGGCTTATTGTACCCTCAATGAATCCCCAACAATAAAAAAAAAAACAAAAACAAAAAAATAGAAAAACCAGCTGGGTGTTGTAGCACATGCCTGTAGTCCCAGCTACTCAGGAGGCTGAGGCAAGAGGATCTCTTGAGCCCAAGAGTTTGAGGTTGCTGTGAACTTTGATGCCATGACACTCTACCGAGGGTGATGGAATGAGTCTCTGTCATAAAACACACATACACTTGGGATCCAGATCTTGGTTTCTAAATACCATTCTCCCATAAAAGTAACTAGTACTCCTAGGAGAAGTGATTAGTTTGAGGTCTGGGGTAGGGAAAATACAAGATGAACGTGAAATACTTTGTGGTGCCAAAAAATATGGAAATAATTAAAAAAGGATGGGGGCATGTTGAAAAGTCACAGGAGGCAACTTGAAGAGGTCTTAATAGCCTAAGTTGGAACAATTTTAGCAACAAAGTTAATAATGAGGATATTGTATTATAACCCAGTGAATAAAATTAATATCCACTAGTCTATTCTGATATATGTGTATATTAATAACTGGATCAATAAAACAACAGGGAATAGGGACATTTATCTTTTCAGTTTCAATGAATAAATGTAGAAATACTGAGTGAAATGTAAAATCACCATTGAGCAAACACTGTAATTGTTACAGCCAGGATCCACCAATTGTTGATAAAGTCAATGGGTGAAAGTTTCAGAAGTAACAGGATGTTTGTATATTCTTAGAATTAATATCTCTCCCAAGATACTTATTAATCAGAAAGGGAAAAAATAATAACTTTGTAGTGGAGAAATAGGCAGACACTACCTTATCTAAGGGATCAAGATTAGCATCACTGGCTTGGTGCCCCTAGCACAGTGGTTACGGCACCAGCTACATACACCAAGGCTGACGCGTTTGAACCCAGCCTGGGCCAGCTAAGCAACGATGACAACTGCAACAGAAAAATAGCTGGGTGTCGTGGTGGTCGCCTTTAGTCCCAGCTACTTGGGAGGATGAGGCAAGAGAATCGCTAAAGCCCAGGAGTTGGAGATTTCTGTGAGCTGTGACGCCATGGCACTCTACTGAGGGTGAGATAGTGAGACTGTGTCTCAACAACAACAAAAAAAGTTCATTTAAGGTAATCTTTACATTAGACTGAAAAACTGCTTTTTATAAGTATGGACTATTTTGTCTATGACTATTTTGTCCATACTTGGGAGGCTGAGGCAAGAGAATCGCTAAAGCCCAAGAGTTGGAGATTTCTGTGAGCTGTGACACCATGGCACTCTACAGGGGTGAGATAGAGACTCTGTCTCAACAACAACAAAAAAAGGTTAAGGTTAAGGTTATCTTTATATTAGACTGAAAAACTGCTTTTTATAAGTATGGACTATTTTGTAGACTTTGTGATATCAATAAGGGCTTTTAATTATTGAGCTCATTTCTTTGTATGTCAAAATGGAACAATATATATTCATTCTGTTAGAACATGACATTTAGGCTCAGTGCCCATAGCACAGTGGTTGCAGTACCAGCCATATCTACCGATGGTGGCAGGTTCGAACCCAGCCTGGGCCCGCTAAACAATGACAACTGCAACAAAAAATAGCCAGGAGTTGTGGCGGGCACCCATAGTCCCAGCTACCTGGGAGACTGAGGCAAGAGAATCACTTAAGCCCAAGAGTTTGAGGTTGCTGTGAGCTGTGACGCCATGGCACTCTACCCAGGGCGACATAATAAGGCTCTGTCTTTAAAAAACAAACAAAGATTTACATCACCAGTGATAAGTCGTATTAATGTCACGTACTTACCTGATGATACACTAAGAAGGACCACAGTATCTTTTTTGTAGTATTCTTGCCAAACATTCATATCCTCAGTCTTCGTGAGAAAGCATCAGACAAAACTGAGAGCAGTTCTCTTAAGTCGCAGTCATGAAAAGTATCAAGATCATTAAAGACAAGAAAAGATTGAGAATTGTTACAGATTTGAAAAGACCAAGGGAGCACAACAATTAAATATTACATGGGGATTCTGGATTCGATCCTGGAATAGAAAAAGGATGTTACAAGAAACACTGGTAAAATTTGTATGAGGTCTACAATTTGATTGATAGTATTGTACTAATGTTAACTTCTTAGTTTTGATATTATGGTTATACAGTGTAACGTTTTAACATTAGGGAAGCCCGGCGAATGGTATATATTTATTATCTTTACTGTTTTATGTAACCTTTCTTTAACTAGAAAATTATTTCGAAAGCTAAAGCATATTTTTGACTTTTGTGTATTCTAAAAAGGTATTTAATGCATTCCTAATTTTTTTTCTGGGAAGTTTTCTTGTGCACATTCATAATTTAATGTTACATGTTCTCATACTCCCCCTTCAAGACACAGAGGGTAACATACTATACATACTGGTCTGTACTTTGCCTTTTTCATTTAACAGCTCATATTTGAGTTCAGTCCATATTGATACATAATGAGTTTACTCATTTTTAATTTAATTTATTTATTGATCGATTGATTGAGATTCATTGAGGGTACAAAGAATTAGGTTACACTGATTTTATTTGTTAGATAAAGTCCTTCTTATAATCGAGTCCCTTACTCACTTAAAAAAAAAGCAATATAGTGCACCATTATGGGGATATCCTATAGTTTTTTTTTGTAGAGACAGAGTCTCACCGTACCGCCCTCAGGTAGAGTGCTGTGGCGTCACACGGCTCACAGCAACCTCTAACTCTTGGGCTTACGTGATTCTCTTGCCTCAGCCTCCCGAGCAGTCCTATAGTTTTTTTAATTAGGCTCTTATTGATAGACATTTAGGTTTTTTCCAGTATTTTAGAAAGGAAGATTTTGGTACTACTAAGAGATGAGAATTTAAAAAGTAAAGGTTTAGCTCGGCATCTGTGGCTCAAGCGGCTAAAACAGCTGCAAACACCTGAGCTGGTGGGTTCAAATCTAGCCCAGGTTCGCCAAACAACAATGATGGCTGCAGCCAAAAAAATAGCTGGGCGTTGTGGCGGACGCCTGTAGTCCCATCTACTTGGGAGGTGGAGGCAGGAGAATTGCTTGAGCCTGGAAGTTGGAGGTTGCTGTGAGCTGTGATGCTACAGCACTCTACCCAGGGCGCCAGCTTGAGGCTCTGTCTCAAAAAAAAAAAAGAAAGAAAGTAAAGTTTTATTAGTGGAAAACTTATAAGAACCTAGTTTAGGAGTGTGCATTTATATACATAAGGTACCAGCTTGTGTTCTCATGTATTAAAAATCATAATATTTTGTTACCTCTTAATGAGGCTGAGATGTTGATAGAGAAACCACAAAGAAATGTGTATATATTCCCAGCTTAACATTTTTTCCTCTGCCTCATTAAAGACGACTTTATCTCTTTAACTCAATGTTAGTAAGAAGAAGCACATGTCATGCTAAGTGCATGAAAATTGGTATGGGTCGTTCAAAAAAATTTTTTTTTTTGCAGTTTTTGGCCGGGGATGGGTTTGAACCCACCACCTCCGGCATATGGGGCTGGCGCCCTACCCCTTTGAGCCACGGGTGCCACCCAAGGCGATTCAAATATTTTAACATCATAGTTAGGGATCCTACTTCTGGTGATTTTATTTTCATTGTTAATCTAGAATAGTCCTTTAAAACATCTGTTATTTTAAAATTTATTCTGTGAGCTTTGCAGTGTAGTCTACTGGACCCATAGTAGTCTACTGGACCCATAGTTGATACTTAGTGGCCATATTTTTAATTCATCGATTGATTTTTTTTCCTCTTCCAGGAATGCGCTTGGCTTTTGCTGATGCTGGTGACACTGTTGAAGATGCCAACTTTGTGGAAGCCATGGCAGATGCAGGTATTCTTCGTCTGTACACCTGGGTAGAATGGGTGAAAGAGATGCTTGCCAACCGGGACAGCCTAAGAAGTGGTCCTGCCAACACTTTCAATGATCGAGTTTTTACCAGGTAATCTATGGATCCCAACCACTTTGTATTGTAGAGTTGCTTAGTCTTTGGTGAATTTTTTTTTTTATTTTTATTAAACCATAGCTGTGTACATTAGTATGATCGTGAATTTTAAGTTTTCTTTTTTCCTAAAATAGATTAGATGATAACCCGTTTCCCCGAAAATAAGACATCCTCCGAAAATAAGACCTACTTACAGGAAAGATAAGACGTCCCCTCAAAATAAGACCTAGTGCATCTTTGGGAGCACACCTTAAAATAAGACACTGTCTTATTTTCGGGGAAACAGGGTAGTAATAGCTACTATTTATTAAAGGCTTTTTTTGTGCTGGGCACTTGGCTAAATATTTTGCTTGTATTTGCTGATTTTCGCCCCAAAGCAGCCTTAGATGTTAAAGATATTATTAGCTTAATTATTAATTAAGAGCATCTTGCTCTGTTGCCCAGGCTGGAGTGTAGTTGCACTATCATATCTCACTGTAACTTCAAACTCCTAGGCTCTCAAGTGATTCTCCCAAATAGCTGAGACTACAGGCATCTGCCACCACACGCAGCTAACTTTTTAAAAGGTTTTTTCATAGAGATGTGGTATTGCTTTATTGCCCAGGCTGATCTTAATTAAATTCCTGGTTTCAAGGGATCCTCTTGCCTGAGCCTCTCAAATCCCTGGGATTACAGGCATGAGCCACCACTCTTGGCCAACGAGCTCCATTTTACAAATAAACTGAGGCCTAGAAAAATTGTTTTCTTTAATTGCCTCAAAGTTAGTAATTGTAAACTTGGGTTATGAACTTATTTCTTCTCCAAAGCCTGTTCTCATAACCATTTTATCATGCTGTCCTGCTTTAGAGTGGGGCAGAATGATTAAAGGAAAAGTAGATTAAAAGAAAAGGAGGCATGTCTTTTTTTTTTTTCTTCCTTTCAAAAGAAATTAATTAACTTCATTGTGTCAGGAGCCATCCTAAGCATTGGTGTTATAAAGATGAACTAAGACATGATACTTCCTTGTCATCTAGCAAGAAAAATAAACATCTAGTCAATTATAAGTATGATAATAAGGATAAAGAAAATTCAAGAAATATCTTGTGAATTCTGGCTATCTTGAAAAATAAACAGGATTTTTGCAAGGAGAGAAAAAAGTGTGCAAAAGCCATAAAAAGAGTATGAAATTTACTTGAAGTCCAGTATTTGAAAGGTAAAGGTTGGAGACAAAACATGCTGGGGCCAGATTAGGTCAGATTAAGAAGGGCCTGAGGTGGTACAAGAATTTTTTCCCCTTAATATCCAGTATTAGTTAGTTAAAATCCAACAATTAAAACCTGGCTACAACCTTAGTTAAGCTTATTTTATATTATATTTTGGGCTTTATAACAAAGTTTCCATCAAGGAATTTTTCAGCAATTATCATTTACTGTGTTACCATAAACAGAAGTCTTTTTTTTTTTTTCGTAGAGGCAAAGTTTCACTTTATCGCCCATCATAGAGTGCGGTGACGTCACACAGCTCACAGCAACCTTCAACTCCTGGGCTTAGGCGATTCCCTTGCCTTAGCCTCCCAAGTAGCTGGGACTACACGCACCTGCCACAAGGCCCGGCTATGTTTTTATTGCAGTTTGGCCAGGGCCACGTTTGAACCCACCATCCTCAGTATATGTGGCTGGCACCCTGCCCACTGAGCCACAGGCACCGCCCATAAACAGAAGTCTTAAGCCTAGTCTGATGAGTTACACTTAGGGATGGACAGACAACTGAGAAACTCCAGTCATCAGGTTTAAGCACAAACACGTTGGTGTGAATATTTCAGACATTGTTCTGATTTTACTGCTTAGTAATATATGCAGCAGCTTTTTATACTTATGTGTAATTTCCTTTAAGCTCATTAATTTTTTCCCTGTTCAATAGTGAAATGAATGCAGGAATTATGAAAACAGATCAAAATTATGAAAAGATGATGTTTAAAGAAGCTTTGAAAACAGGATTTTTTGAGTTTCAGGTAGGCTATTAATATTAATTCTTTGGGTAAATATAAAGCATGCTAGTGTCAGTATGATGTATTTCCTCACTTTTTCTTCTTGCTGTATCATAATTATTTGTCTAAAGTGTCAGTTGTGAAAATTCTGCCAAAAAACTTTAAAATTCTTCATTAAATTGTGGTTTTAAATAGTTTTCTTTGGTATTCTTTCCTATGGTATCCATTTACTATAAATATTTCTGCTCCTAGTTAAGCTCTGAGCATTACTGTAAAGAAGGTTAAATCTAAAATTCAGTCATACTTTCCAGGAAAACATTTTAAAATTGATAAAAACAAAGGCAAAATCGTAATTAATTGCTATTAGTTTGAAAGCAAATGTTTTCTGAAGTTTTCCACAAGATGTCAGTATTTCCTCAAGTTTATTATTTTAAGTGCTTAAAGCAGGCGTCCTCAACCTGCGGCTGGCGGGCCACATGAAGCGGTGTGAATTGTATTTGTTCCTGTTTTGTTTTGTACTCAAAATAAGATATGTGCAGTGTGCATAGGAATTTGTTCATAGTTTTTTTTTTTTAAACTATAGTCCGGCCCTCCAACGGTCTGAGGGGACAGTGAATTGGCCCCCTGTTTAAAAAGTTTGAGGATGCCTGGCTTAAAGTAAAAATGTAGCTTTACTCAATCAGCTTTGTGAAAAATCACATTGGGATTTATATGACTGGGTTTTCAGAGATGTGGTTAAATAAGGATAAATGCTGAGCATAGCAATGTGTTATATTTTATAGCAATATTTAATATTTTTCTTACGCTGCTCAGACATTCACCCTAGTACATAGTTAGAATTGTTCGACTTTTATGTCTCAAAATGTCTTTTAAAAAATTTTTATTCTTGAGAATCATTAACATAAAACTGGAATATCCCTTGAACAAAGGTAAATACTTGCGAATTCTTAAAAATAAGTAAAATTCCACAGTAATTCATTGTGAAACTTTAAAAGGTTAAACACTTAACAATGCATTGAAACCAACATACTGAAATCTTTTCTTTTCATTTTTATTTTAAAGAAGGTGAGGGAAATGGTAAATAATTTCAAATTTTATAGGCGGCGAAAGATAAGTACCGTGAATTGGCCATAGAAGGGATGCACAGAGAACTTGTGTTCCGGTTTATTGAAGTGCAGACACTTCTCTTGACTCCATTCTGTCCACATTTGTGTGAGCATATTTGGACACTCCTGGGAAAGGTACTTCACACATACAAAGTGTTATGAGTTGTGTTGATTTTGTCTGCGTTGTGATATTGTTACTTAAGAGAAGAAGGCTGAAAACATTTCGAGAAAAATGTTGGATTCGTCATCATCGTTACAAGTTAACCCGAGCTATCTCCTGTTTAGATGGACATATCATATATGTTCCTTTATTTATATATACATGATGTATTTATTTTAAAAAGGTGAAAGTATGGAAAAGATAAAAGCAACTGTTAAGAGTCGCTTATAAACAGAGGTAGAGGTGTATATTTGCATAAATATTATTATATATAAAACTTCAGGCATATATAGGACTTTATATTCAGAAATATATTAGCATTCTTACTGTGAAGATAAATTCAATTATTTCTCCCAGACTAGCAGATAAATAGATTGGCTGGTTTAATAACTCCTCTCCAACCTTATTAGTCAGGCTCTTTTGTATTTTTGAATGCGTGAACAATGCAGAAATATGCTTATGATCTGTATACCAAATAGCCATACTTTCAATATTGAATGTATTAACAGGATAAAAACTGAGAGTATGCATAGTTTATATAATAATGATTAAATTTAGGCAAATTAGCATTACATAATTTTCTTTGAAAGTGAGCATATGTGTGTGGGTATTAATATGCTTGTACAAATGGATGCTAATTAAGAATGTAGAGTCAGACTTCACAGCTTGAATTCTAGGGAACATTAGATCAAGGGCTGTGGAAGTGGCTATGTGTAGTCAGATTTGAACTTTGAGCACACAGTTACAGATGGTAGCCTTGGTATGAAACTGTAATCAAGAATCATAAAATAGTTGTATTGTCTAGTCTCACTGAACCTTTTTTTGTTTTTGTTTTTTTAAAAGACTGATTCAGTTATGCATGCTTCATGGCCTGTGGCAGGTCCTGTGGATGAAGCCTTGATACGTTCCTCACAGTATCTCATGGAGGTAGCACATGACCTAAGACTACGACTCAAGAACTACATGATGCCAGCTAAAGGGAAGGTAAGGTCATTTAAAAAATATTCCTTAGAAGTTATTGGTCAACATTTAACAGTAATGAAAATTCTAAAAAAGACTTTCATTAAAATGTATGATGCCAAATTTGCTACTAATATAGTTATAGTTGTATAGTATATGTATTTTTCAGTGTTAGAGGCAGTGGTGGTATATATTGGGGAAGGGTTCTTCTCATCTTTGATTTACATATACATACAAGCAATGAAATGTTTTTCCCTTTTCTTTTTTTCTCCTTTTCTTTTACCATGTAGAAGATTGACAACTATCTGCCTCAGAAGCCCTCACATTGCACTATCTATGTGGCAAAGAACTATCCACTGTGGCAGCATACCACCCTGTCAATTTTACGTAACCACTTTGAGGTGATGCTCTCAGTAGATCTTTTCTTCCTGTGGTGTTGTATATTGCTTATGTTGTTTTTGTTTTTAGGATGTTGGCGATATCTGGGGAAAGGAAGATAGGCAGCCTTGTTTCATTTCCTCTAGGCGGGGGTTGGGGGGGTGGGGTCCTTGGTTAATATTGGTGGCTCATAAATGGACACTGAGGGAAAAGCTGCTCATATATGGACATTGAGGAAAAACTTTTTTCCTCATTTCTGAAATTTCATACAAAAATGTATTATATCTAGTTGCATATAATTAAAAGATAATAGGGGTTTTATATGTGTAGTTGAGATTAAGAAACATTTTAGAGTTTCATAACAGGATAGAGTTTACCTTTTGAATTTGCTGTGCTTTGAATAGTGGGATTCATGAAATCTTAACCTTATTGTGTTTGAAAAAATTGAAGCTGGGTTCTTGAATACTTTAACAGAAAATGTTATTCAGTTTGATAATGTTTTGGCTCTATTAGGTAATGACAGTTCTATTTAAAGGAAACTATTTAAACTTAGTTCTAACTTTTTTCAAAGAAGAAAACAGTTTTCTTTAACTTTCAAAATGTGGAAACAAAGTACGTGTTATGGAATTTTGGCTTTTTTGCTTTAGAATAGTTATTGGTAGACACATTAAGGTACAGTTAAAAAGAGACAAAAACTTCTTTTACATTTGTAAATTTTTTTTTTTTTTTTTTTGAGACACAGCATTAAGCTGTCACCCTGGGTAGAGTGCTGTGGCATCACAGCTCACAGCAACCTCCAACTCCTAGGCTCAAGAGATTCTCCTGTCTCTGCTTCCCAAGTAGCTGGGACTACAGGCGCCTGCCACAACACCTGGCTATTTTTTGGTTGCAGTCGTCATTGTTGTTTGGTGGGCCTGGGCTGGATTCAAACCCGCCAGCTCAGGTGTATGTGGCTGGCTTCTTAGCTGCTTGAGCGACAGGGGCTGAGCCTACATTTGTAAAATTTGATAGAAAGAGTAGAGTAAGTTCTTTTTGTTTTCTTTGTGAATCTAATTTTTTGGAAAACTTCATCCACCTTTGCTTGTGTATAAACAAAATAGAAGGTGGCTTGGCACCTGTGCTTAGTGGTTAGGGTGCTGGCCATATACACCGGGGCTGGCATGTTCAAAACTGGCCAGGGCCTGCTAAACAACAATGACAAATGCAGCAACAACAACAAAAAAATAGCCAGGCCTTTTGGCGGGTGCCTGTAGTCCTAGCTACTTGGGAGGCTGAGGCAGGAGAATAGCTTAAGCCCAAGAGTTTGAGGTTGCTGTGAGCTGTGACAACCATAGCACCCTACTGAGGGCGACAAAGTGAGACTGTCTCAAAGAAAAAAGCTACTTTGGTTGGTAGAAAAATAGGATTTTACCTCAGTGTATTATATATTGACACCAGCACTTTCAAGGAAACAGTGGAAAAACCAAATATAGTATGTAACACCTTACATATTAAACATTGCATCACCTCTAATTTTTTCAAAAGTTGTTCTTATATTTGTTGACTAGATAGATGTATTGTTTTAAAACAGTGTTATCTTTTGGCATTATCAACTTTTAAATTTTTGTTTGTTTTCATCCAAAAGAATTAGAATGTTAGTTTAAAATCAAGAAAAGTGTTCTTATGTTGAATATGCATTTTTTCCCTGACATAAGGGAAAGGAATATTTCTCACCCATGTCTTACTCTTTTAAACACATTGACAAGTGAAATATTTTTTTTCCCATATACTTTAGTATAGGTTAGAATTAAAGTAAATGGATTATTTGAAATCTTACTATCACTTTTCATTTAGATTCATTCCCATCCCTTGGCTTTGGTGTTATGCTTTTAAAATAAGGAGAAAATAAATCTAAATCACTTAAAACTCTAAAAATGCCATGTCATTTATTTCTTATCTATTCACCTGAGGCAGGTGGTTGTTTACAGAAGTAAATATTAATCTATTCATCCTATTTTGGACTATGCACATATTAGTCATATATAATATAGGCATTTATTTTTGAATGGATAGAAATTATATGATTTTAGTAGGTCAGTTAACTATGGATTCTTTTTTTCACATTTGTGGTAATAATTTATAGAAGAGTGTTCCAAGGTAGACATTATATAAATCTTGTATGATAGTTGTGTAGCTTTTCATTTTAATATGACTAATGAAATGCAATTAGAGGTTTGAAGACAGACGAGATTTTTGTAAGACCAGGCTAGTTTCTAACCAAGTAAAATCTAATGTTAAAATCCTGGAGTTGCTATTATTGTAAGGAAAGATAAAATCCCCAGAACAAATCACTTTTTTTTCTCTTTAAAGCTAAAAAGCATGTATCCTGTGAATTTAGAGGGAATAGTGTTCTGTATTGCTCATTCAGCTTTCACTTCCTTATGATGCTAGGGACTGGACATTTTTCCTCTGTTAGAAAACAGACTGATGGGGTGGTGCCTGTGGCTCAGTGGGTAGGGTACCAGCCTCATATACCGAGGGTGGCGGGTTCGAACTCGGCCCTGCCAGCTAAAACAGCAATGACAACTGCAACAACAACAACAAAAAAGCTGGGCGATGTGGCAGGCGCCTGTAGTCCCAGCTACTCGGGAGGCTGAGGCAAGAGAATCGCTTAAGCCCAAGAGTTTGAGGTTGCTGTGAGTTGTGATGCCACAGCACTCTACCGAGGGTGACAAAGTGAGACTCTGTCTCAAAAAAACCCCCAAAACCAAAACAGACTGATAGAGGCCACCATTTTGTTTCTTCTTCCTAAAGATACATCTACTATTCTGCCTTACTTTAAAAGTATTTTTCTCTACATTCCTCTCCCCACTTCCTTTTTTTAGGCCAACAATGGGATATTGCCTGATAACAAAACTATTGCTGCTGAACTAGGCAGTTTGCCAGAATTGAAGAAATATATGAAGAAAGCTATGCCATTTGTTGCCATGATTAAGGTAAGCTGTGGACCTTACGCAGCTGTGACCACGTGAGTAATGGTTAGATAGCATTAACTTAGAAATCTGCTAAAATAGCACTTTTCACTCAATGTTGGTGAGAAATGAGCTATCAGATTTTGAGTTTACCTGTGGAATTACTAAGCATGTGAAAATATGTATTTTGGGACAAAAATTGGTTTAGAATCACTGCACTGATTTATTCTCTTCATGTTCTGACTTTCTTTTCAGTTTGGGGGAGAAGTATATTCTTCTGGCTTATACCAGGGTGTTTTTCCTAGAGTTACTGGAACTGAGAATCTACTTGAATCCAGTTAAACTGATGTGAAAAGTAATCATATGTATGATAATACTAGATTCAAGAGTTGGCTTCTTTAGGATCTCATTTAAATGTGAAGAACAAGTGCCGGACTGTTTGAGTGGTTAATATATTTTTAAAATAATAATGGTGATTTAACCAGGCAAATTAGTGGTTTTGTAAATTTTGAAGGTGATTAATGCAGCTGAAAATAAGAAAATGGCTTTCTTTTTTCTTTTTTTTTTTTTAAGTGAGACAGTCTCACTTTTTCACCCTTGATAGAGTACTGAGGAGTCATAGCTCACAGCAACTTCAAACTCTTGGGCTCAAGCGATTCCCTTGCCTCAGACTCCCTAGTAGCTAGGACTATAGGTGCCCACCACAATGCCTGGTCTTTTTTTTTGTTTAGCAGGCCCAGGCCAGGTTCGAACCCATCAGCCCTGGAGTATGTGGCCAGTGCCCTAACCACTGAGCCACGGGCACCCCAAGAAAATGGCTTTCTAGCACTTTTTCATGGAGAAAAAAATTAGAACTTAGATGATAAACTGAAACAGTGAGCAACAGGAATAATGTCAAGTCACTTTCATATAAGCATAATGTGTTCTAGGAGTTAGCTATACCTATGCATATGTATTGGATATCTAAAAGTACATTTAGAGGAGGAAATAGTTAATGTTCCAGAAAATTAAGAATAGGGTGGTGCCCGTGGCTCAGTGGGTAGGGCACCAGCCATATACCTCTGGGGCTGGCGGGTTTGAACCTGGCCCAGGCCAGCTAAAACTACAATGATAACTGCAACAAAAAAATAGCTGGGCATTTTGGTGGGCGCCTGTAGTCCCAGCTACTTGGTACTTGGGAGGCTGATGCAAGAGAATTGCTTAAGCCCAAGAGTTTGAGGTTGCTGTGAGCTGTGATGTCACAGCACTCTACTGAAGGCAACAAAGTGAGAAGGTCTCAAAAAAAAAGAAAAGAAAATTCAGAATAAAAAATGTTATTTTATATGCTCTAGGATTATCTAAGTACCCAATATAGCATACTTTTTTCTTTTCTTTCTTTAAACTTTGTAGGAATATCTTTGGGCATTTTTTTGTTCGATTGCTATTGCTTCATTATTCTCTGAAATAGCTGTAAGAAGGTGGTATCTTAGAAAACTAATTTTTGTTTTGTTCCCTGAAGGGATATTTTCACACATTTGTTTGATTCTTTGTCAGAGTAAATTCTTTGGGCTTGCATATTAAATCAGTTTAAATAAACAATGATAAAACAATATTTGTTTTATAAATCTGAACCCTTTGTGCCTTCCAATATTTTCAGTGCTGCCTTATTTTTATCATGCTTTAAATGATAAGTATGCTAAACTAATAAATTTATTAATAAGCAGACATAGATAAAGGAAACCATGAGTCAAGGCCTTTCTTTTGTTGAAATTTAAAGATTTTATCAACCGAGAAGAATAATTGCTTTGGAGGAAATACATTCTTTTCAACATACTCTTTGAATTTGTTTTTCCATACTATTATTGCTATTAGGAAAATCTGGAGAAGATGGGGCCTCGTGTTCTGGATTTGCAATTAGAATTTGATGAACAGGCAGTTCTTATGGAGAATATAGTCTACCTGACAAATTCCCTTGAGGTAAGAAGACCGGGGATTATAATAACTAACTGGATTAAAACTATAGCTATAGCTGTAATCTAGTTCTTTTATTTTATAATAAAGTCATATGTAATATAACTTTATATGTGACTAATTTATAATTAATAATATTACATCTGACTAATTTATAATATAAATGCCTATATTACATATGACTAATTTATTTTTATTTTTATTTATTTATTTGTTTTTTTGAGACAGAGTCTCATTATATCACCCTTGGTAGAGTGCTGTGGCTTCACAGCTCATAGCAACCTTAAACTCTTGGATTTAAGCTATTCTCTTGCCTCACTCAGCCTCCCAAGCAGCTGGGACCACGGGCGCCTGCCACAATGCCCGGCTATTTTTTTGTTGTAGTTGTCATTGTTTTTTTTTAGCCAGCCCGGGCTGGGCTTGAACCCGTCAGCCTCGGTGCATGTGGCTGGCACCCTACCCACAGAGCTACAGGCACCACCTGTATAATAAACCTTTTTAGGGTGGCGCCTGTGACTAAACGGAGTAGGCGTTGGCCCCATATGCTGGAGGTGGCGGGTTCAAACCCAGCCCCGGCCAAAAACTGCAAAAAAAAAGAAACCTTTTTATAAACTTTTTCTTTGCCAGTTATATTAATCAAAAATATTTTTGGAGGGAAAGAGAATGGGCGGGTATAAGAGTTACAGGAAGGCTGGGCACAGTGGCTCATGCCTGTAATCCCAGCACTTTGGGAGTCTGAGGCAGGTGGATCACCTGAGCTCATGAGCTCGAGATCAGCCTGAGCTAGAATGAGACCCCGTCTCTAAAAATAGCTGGGTGTTGTGGCGGGCGCATGTCGTCCCAGCTACTTGGGAGGCTGAGGCAAGAGAATTGCTTGAGTCCAAGAGTTTGAGGTTGCTGTGAGCTTGTTATCACAGCTTTCTACCGAGGATAACAAGCGATACAGTGTCTCAAAAAAAAAAATTCATAGGAAGAAAAAATGATTTATCATTGTATTTCATTTATCAGTTATCTCTAATTTATCTGTAATTATTCAATTATATATAAAATACTAATTGTAAATATTTAGATATTTTCTCCAGATTATGTCCAAATGCTTTCTGTATCTCTCACATTATGGAATACTGTGTATTGTTTCTTTTCCCCTTTCCTTTTCAGACTTCAAATTGACAGAATTGAGTTAATTATAATCTGTGGTTGATGATTTATTATCATTGGTCTGTGCCTGGCTCTGTCTTTTTAAAATTGATAAATAGTAAAGATCTATAAATCTACTACCCAATCCAAGAATAGAATAGTACCCATAGCTTTCACATATCTGAGGTTTTCTTTTCATCCCCTTTTTCTGCCCCAGCCACAACATTATATGTAGATTTTAAATATGTTGTCTCTCAGATAATTTAGGCAGAAAGGAATGTAATTCATTATAGAGAACTGTTTTTTTTTTTTTTTTCTGGTTGCAGTTTGGCCGGGGCCGGGTTTGAACCCACCACCCTCGGTATATGGGGCCGGCACCCTACTCACTGAGCCACAGGCGCCGCCCCATTATAGAGAACTGTTAAAGGACTCAAAAAGTTCTAGTGATAATGAAGACACTAAAGCTAAAGAAAAATGCAGGCGCAGTTTGAATAAAATTGATTTGTGAAATATGGAGATAGAAGAAATTTCTAAATAAGCATTTTATTTTAAACGAGTTAATGAAATTGATAAATAGTAATAGCCAACTGTTTTATGTATATCTCTACACGTTCATATACATGTATATAAAAAACTCCTATTAGACAAGGGCTACGCACCTTTATATTTAGAGTCATGTTCTGACATGTGTAGTATGCTATATTTCTCAGCTTTTCTTCCATTTATTTAAGTGGAAGCCTTTAATTCTCAAATGATAAATTTCTGAACTTCTGTTTGTCTGAGTGGAAGGCTTTTATGCTGATTTCCATTTTCTTTTTTATTTTTTTTCACATTTTCTTTTATATGGCAGATAGATGCCAGATTTCATTATAGAAAATGGTAAACATGACTATATAATAATAAAACTATAAGACATCTAAGATGAGTATTAAATAGCTGATTATAGATTTCATTTAATATTTATATAGAAAATAATAAATTTGCACAGACCATTTCATGTTAAGTGGAGAACTTAGTTTTCTTGGTGAAATGAGGTGATGATTAATTCCAACTGTATTAAATGATACTAATGACTTCCATTTTTTCTCCTCTATTTAGCTAGAACACATAGAAGTCAAGTTTGCCTCTGAAGCAGAAGATAAAGTCAGGGAAGACTGTTGTCCTGGGAAACCACTTAATGTTTTTAAAACAGAAGTAAGTTGAAAGGATCTCACTGAATCATTGCATTTTAGAGCTAGAAGAGACCTTAGAGATCATTACATCTAAACCCTTCATTTTAAAGATGGAAGGAAGTAAGATCCAGAGAAATTAAGTAATTGGTTTATTCCAGGCCATGTCCTTTCTTAGGAATGGGGCTAGTCCTAAGGTGTACTAATTCCCTGGTTGGTACAATACTCACTTTTTCTTTATTATTATGAGTTTTGTCAGGTACTATTTGTGGGTTTGAAAAATAAAAATAATATTTTCGAATAATGATTTTTTATTAAGTAAATACAGTGCAAATTAAAATGTGAGTCCTTTTTAAACAGTGAAAAGGAGCTTTTGAAAATCAGATGAATCTTGGTTTGTTAAGGCTTTTTGGTATAACCCAGACTAATGAATGATCTTAAGTTATACTAGAATTGCTTTTTTCCCTCTTTTTTTTATTTTTTTATTTTTTTTTGGTTGTTATTAGTGAAGATAAATAGCTTTCAGAGGTTCTAAAGATTCTGTTTATTTAGTCTCAAAGTATCCATTCAAATTGGTAGCATTTGGCAAAGTCCAGGGGACTGTAATTGTGAGAGTCCATAAAATGTCCTTTTCTTGATAAGCAGAGGACTTAGATATGTTGTGTTATTTTTACCGTATTTAATTGAAAACCTAGCAAACAGAAAAAGTCTGTTTTGAAAGAATAAAGTAATTGTGATTATGGATGCTTCCCAAATTCTATCATCACATAATGAATATTCTCATTACATAAAGATACCGTGTTTTGGCTGGGCACAGTGGCTCATGCCTGTAATCCTAGCACTCTGGGAAGCCGAAGCAGGTGGATTGCTTGAGCTTAGACCAGTCTGAGAAGCACGAGACCTTCTGGGGGGGCCCATACTCAGCGGTTAGGATGACAGTCATATGCTCTGGGGCCGGTGGGTTCAAACCCAGCCTAGGCCTGCTAAACAAGCAAAAAAAAAAATAGCCAGGCATTGTGGTGGGCGCCTATAGTCCCAGCTACTTGGGAGGCTGAAGCAAGGGAATAACTTAAGCCTAAGAGTTTGAAGTTATTGTGAGTTGTGACGCCACGGCACTCTACCGAGGGGGCAACAAAGTGAGACTGTCTCAATTAAAAAAAAAAAAAAAGAGCCAGACCCCCATCTCTACTAAAAATAGAAAAACTAGGAAGGCATGGTGTGCATATTAAATCGTGTTCCTTATGCAAATAAATTTATTTCAAGCCATTTTCAAGTATTTCATTAAGATACACATTTGGCTTTTTCCACTTAATAAAGAGAGTTCTTGACTATATAGCAGCTATATGATGTGAGATCTAGTGTGACATGGAACTGGTTTTAATCCTGCTCTTGCTACTTACCAGCTGTGCGACCAGCTTCTCATTTGTAAAAAAGAAGTCCAAAAGAACTACTTTTCAGGGTATGGAACTAATGTCTATAAAGTGCTTAGTAAAATGCCTGGTACATGATAGAAACTCAATGAATGATGGTGCTTATAGAAGAGAAAATGTAATTATTGTAATTTTCTATCACCAGTATGGATATATGTATCCATTTTTACCTAGGCATCAGACCTCTAAGGATATTATCTGTGAACTTGTGCAGCTTTTCTTTCATATTTGAGTGTGCTGTGGTCATGATTTTAGAATACTAGAATTACAAATCTGTCTTTCAATACTAGAATTACATCTGTCTCTGTTAAAAATGTAACAGAGATTTTTCCATCCCTGGGCAGTATTCAAGTTTGATTTTCTATAACAATTATTTTCTATTTTCTAGCCTGGTGTGTCAGTTTCCTTAGTGAATCCTCAACCATTCAATGGTCACTTCTCAACCAAAATTGAAATCAGGCAAGGTGATAACTGTGATTCCGTAATTAGGCGTTTAATGAAGATGGACCGAGGAATCAAAGGTAAACGGTTTCCTTGAAGCTCACATTTGGCAGTAGCTTGGGATTTGATGAGTTTTAAGCAGGGCGTTGGGGGTGGGGAAGAAGAGTAACTGGTTTCTTAGGAGCAGTTGTGTAGTATTATGGAAAAAGCATTGGGCCCACGATCAGGAAACCTATATTTTTGGGGAGGTTCTATGGCTAGGTATCTTGTTAATTTTACAATATCACTTAAGCTTTTTTTTTTTAATTTAATTTTTTCTTTTTAGAGACAGGGTCTGGCTATGTCATCTAGGCTGGAGTGCAGTGCTGTGGTTATAGCTCATAATAGCCTGGACTCCTGGGTTCAAGCAGTCCTCCTGCCTCAGCCCCCCAAGTAGCTAGGACCACTGGACGTGGCTAAGTTTTTATTTTTTGTAGAGATAGGCTCTCATAGTGTTGCCCAGGCTGATCTCAGACTCCTCACCTCAGGTGGTCCACCCACCTTGGCCTCCCAAAGTGCAGGAATTTACAGGCGTGAGCTACCATGTATGGCTTAAACTTTAAATGAATTTTTCTTTTAGTAAATTGAGCACACTGGGTTAGATATTTTTCTAAGATTCCATCCACCTAGTTCTAAAATTATAACAAATGATTTCTGTCTTTCAGAATTTCTTTGGAATTAAGCACTACATACCTTTAATATTCTAAATTATCATCCCCAGCTGGGTCTCTTCCTGGGAAAAGAAGAGAAACACAGTAAAAATGATTGAGTGTGTTAGGAGGCGCCTGTGGCTCTGAGGAGTGGCGGGCTGGCCCCATATATTAGATGGAGGTGGTGGGTTCAAACCCGGCCCTGGCCAAAAACTGCAAAATAAATAAATAAATAAAAAGATTGAGTGTGCCATATATTTGCCATTTAATCCTTTACAGTCCTATAACATAGAAGGGATTGCTATTATTTCCCTTGTACAGGAGATGAAATGGAGGCTCAGAAAAGCGAAGTAACTTGCTGAGTGTGTTTCACTAGTAAATCCTGGAGCTAGAATTCAAACTCAGGTCTAATTGATCTCAAAGCTCATATTTTTTCTTCTGAAGTCTAAATAGTATTCTTTCTGATAAAATATGCAAATGTTAATGTCTTATCAAGATCAAGTTTATATCTTCTGTGATTAGATTCAATGTAATAATTTCTAGCTTTCTTTTTCATCACTCAGCCGGTTCCTAGACTAAGCAGATTGTGAAGGGTGTTAGTGTGTCTCTGTATTATTTTTCTTACAAATTCTGAAGAAAAATTAATGTTGAGATTCTCTATTTGGGATTATCTTTCTTTTTTCTTTTTGATAGCAGTCAAAAGTTGATTGGGGCTCGGTGCCTGTGGCTCAAGCTGCTAAGGCGCCAGCCACATACATCTGAGCTGGTGGGTTCTAATCCAGCCTGGGCCCACCAAACAACAATGACGGCTGCAACCAAAAAATAGCCAGGCGTTGTGGCAGGCGCCTGTAATCCCAGGTACTTGGGAGGCGGAGGCAGGAGAATCTCTTGAGCCTAGGAGTTGGAGGTTGCTGTGAGCTGTGATGCCATGGCCCTCTACCCAGGGTGACAGCTTGAGGCTCTGTCTCCAAAAAAAAAAAAAAAATGTTGATTGGGCCACTTTTGATCACTGTAACCATTTTCTACGAAAATTCTCAGATAGTAAGTTAACTTAAAGAAGTATATTGAAGGTGGTGTGATAATATTATTCCATTGAAATAGAATACTTGAAATAGCCCTTTGGAATTCATTCTGCCATTATTTTATGTTCTCTTAAAGTTTGTCTCTCTTCTGTGGATATTTATTGAAACACTAACACATGTAATATATGTAGAAACAACTGTATGTCCTGGGGCTTGGGGAGTCCATACAGCACTGTTAGATAGCAGCTGCATCTAGCGAAGGGGTAGGGGACTAAGCTGCTGTGCTGTAATCACCATCTGAGGAGAAGCTGCAGATGCAGTAAGAAAGGAACAGATACAATTAGAACTCTCAAAGTACAAGAAACAAGCAGGACCTGAGAACTTGGAAGCCGCTTTGTGGTTTGTCATTTTTATTGCATATATTCAATTGTGATATTTTGTGAGTACTCTTAGCTTGAAAAGCAAGGCCTTGAAGGCTTTTAAAGAAAATAGATATTTGTGTGGATACTGGGTGGGATTATTATGAAGCTGTCACACATGAGCGAATGTATTCCTGTATTGAAAACTGTGTAATACAATGTTAAATCTTTTTTCTTTTTCTAATGTGTTGACATATAGCACTGACTAGGTTCTGCTAAATTGTACTGAAATGTGTTTACTATCTCTTGTCTTTTCTCACTCAGCTTCTGGAATAATTCTTACCTCCTTTATCATATTAGCAGTGAATAACACTATCATAAAATGTTTTTAAGTTTGGTATTAGTAGCTGTTGTAAAGTTTAGCAAATGAAAACATCAGGGGGAATTTAAAATTGATATTCCTGTAAATATCTACAGAAGAGATCTGACTTTGATACTTGTCCAAAAGCCTTCAAGATGCTTTGATATCCGAATGGGCTGAATATATAAGTATATGAGATGGAAGAGGAGTTAAATTCAATAACTGTGGTTCTTGGTCTGTTTGCTATGATAGCCAGCAAGTTGTCTAATTAGTGCCAATTGCTCTAAGGTCCAGGAGGAACTGTGTACTAAAACCATCCTTTCACTCCACGAAGGCCACTGACCAACTGTTTGATGATAATGAATTTAAATCACTCGCAACCAATGCCATTTATGAACTAGTAACTTGGAGGTGAAAAGCTTCATTGCACATTATCAATCCCTAGGGATTGTGAATCACTTTCATCTTTTCTCTAAGGGCCTTGAATCTTGTGTGGTTTCGGAGTTAAATTTTAATGTTTTTAATGATAAGAGAAGTCTGGGATAAGAAAAGATAGTAAAGCCACTAAGAAAGCTCCAAAAATTTATTGACAGTAATGAACTACATGGTGAAACATCAAAGCAAATGTATGTTGTCACTTAGAAGTCTGATTGAGTATTAAGGCTTCTTTGAGACAGTTTGATTTAGAATTGCTTGGGATGATAGGGAGGTCTGTTTCAGAAAGAGAGAGGGAGGAAGTAAGGAGGAGAAAGAGAGAGAGGTGTAGAGAGGCAGATCAGTAAAATGCCTTATGCCTAAAATCTGCTGGCAGGACTTGTCATTGCCTCTATTGTGAAATTCTTAGTACCCTTGATGTGCAAGTTGAATTGGAATAGCTGTTAAAATGAATTGTATGCTTTCCCCAAATAAGATTATGGCTGTCAAGAAGACTGTGCCTGCTCCTTTCCCATTTTTATTTTCAGGGCTTGTGCTATGTCAGGGAATGGATTGTGTGGTCTCTGCAGAGGCTCTCAGACAGGGTTTGCTTTTGTGGTAGTCTCCGGTAATTGCTCTATAAGCCCCAAGATCCCATCTCAAAACTTTCAGTCCTTCAGTTTTTGTTTCCCAAAGAAATCACAATGCATGGATAACTTATATTCCTGGCACAGCCGCCAGCTGCAGTAATGTTTCCTTTTATATCTTATCCCTCTCATGCTAAGCTTTGTACTCCTGAGTCAATGTGAGGCAGCACATCTCATAGACCACCCAGAGATCTGTTTCAGAAAGGAGTAGGAAGTATTCAGAAAATATCTTCTTTTTCTATGTATCAATACACTTAAAACAAGGCATAAACCCAGAATCAGAATTCTTAGTCATTTCTGATATTTTTTCCACCACATGAAATAAAATTGTTGGGAAGTCTCTGAATTGCTGAAATAAATAAATTTTTCTTGGGCTTAGTTGGCAAGATCATCATATCATAAATTTATTTAAGGGACAGGTGCTTTTTCTGCCAGGAGCCATCTTATCAGCTTGTACAAGAGCAGATGAGGAAGATCTCAAGCAGAATAGGTATTTGGAGCTCATTCTAAAGCTTAAAATTTTAAAAGCTGTGCCCTTTTCCTTTGTCCTCCTCCTCCTCTCCTTGTCTGTCATAAACTTAATACAAATGCTTTTATTTTTTGAGCAAAATGAGAAACTAGTAGTGCTATTTCTTAGAGTACTAATTATTTCTCCAAAAGGATCTCCAAGAAAAGCCACAGCTCTTATGGTTTAGTGTATTCCAGGAAGCACAAGAAAAGGAATAAAGTTTTAGACTTTTTGACATTCTATGGAATGGTCAATTTAAGCACATAGGGAATTATTTGAGAGTCCACATAGGATGATGGTCAAAAATAAACTCAACTTTTTCTCTCATGGTTTATAATTCCAAGAGATGTGTTATACAGAATCTCTGACAGTTTGGGTAAAAGCTGAAAACAGATGAAGATTTATTAGATTTTAGCCTTGTTCCTGAGATTAGGTACTATTTAATGATCTGATGAAAATATTTTTGTTTAGATGTAACAGCTAGCGTGTTTAAAATGTGAATTGTCAGATTCATTCATGAGTTTGAGTCAGTGATTGTAATTTTTTTTTTTTTTTTTTTTTGAGACAAAGTCTCACTCTACTGCTCAGTGCTAGAGTGCTGTGGCATCATCATAGCCTCCAGCTCCTGGGTTCAAACTCCTGCCTCACTCCTCCTGCTTGGGACCACAGGTGCCCACTACAACACCTGGCTAATTTTTTCATTTTTAGTAGACATAGGGGTGGGGGTCTTGCTTTTGCTCAGACTGTTCTGGAATTCAGGTGATTCTCCCATCTTGGCCTCCTAAAATGAGAGAATTATAGGCATGAATGGGCCACTGCACCCAACCCAGTGACTGTAATTAAATGCTCATATTGATAATCTCTTTTGCTATAGACCTTTCCAAAGTGAAACTGATGAGATTTGATGATCCACTTTTGGGACCTCGACGAGTTCCTGTCCTAGGAAAAGAGCACACTGAGAAGACCCCTATTTCTGAGCATGCTGTTTTCGATGTGGACCTTGTGAGCAAGAAAGTTTATCTCACTGAAAATGGGCTACAGGCAGATATTGGTGATACCATTATCTATCTAGTTCATTAAACTCCTGTATGTTGGATATTTATTCTGGTTTTTAGTGATGCTACTACTATCCTGATTCTGCCTACTGACTCTCTATGAGAACTTTAGGCTAGACCAAATAGATTTCATGTTTAACCATTAAATTCTGCATGTATCCACAATTATACCAAGTCATCTTTTATTCCTGGTCCTAATAAAATTTTTTCTTCTTCTTTGGATGTCTAAGAGAAATGGTTTGTGCTATACTTTTTTTTTTAAATGAATGTATATTGTTTTTATGCATACTGTTAATGAAGGCTAAGGGGTATCTAACAACTTTTTATAGTATATTCTCTTATGGAGTTAGCTGTCTTTTTAAAAAAGAAAATAAAGTAAATTAGACAGCTAATTCTGTGTTCAATTAAAGGAAATCTTATGATGTTTTAAAAGAAAAAATGACAATATTTTGACTTGACTGTAATCACTAAGTATTTTGTGTGAAGAGTGAATAGGTTCTACATTCTATTAGACTTTTTAAAGCTTTAACATATTCAAGTTAACAACCAACAATGGTTTTTTCAAGGCTAATATCAATAGTTAAGTTTATTTCATCTACACTAAATTTAGGCATTTAAAAAGATTTCCCCCCACCTTCAAAATAATGCATTTACCAAATTTGTCTTGAATCCAGTTGTGTTTGAAGGTTAAGCTGTGATTATATTAAATTTTTTTTAATTTTATTCTTGCTACAACGTTTTTTAATATTGTGTATACCATCTATTTTTCAGATAAGGAAAAAATGTAAGGCATCAAGTAGCGAAGAAGGAAAATATTTCTTTCTTTTTTTTTTTTTATGGGTTTAACATGGAGAAAGACTAATTTTGATAATCCAAGGGAACCTGAACTCTGACTTTGAGGTCATGTAAACAGATTTATTGAGCTTCCTTTTAAAGATTATTAGGTCTAGGTGGATGTTTTGTCATGGAGTATTAAAGTGAATCATAAAGTATTAGAACTGAAAGGTCCCTTAGGAATAGTCAAGTACAAATCATTTATCTGATAGGAACAGGCAGTATGGCATAGTGGGGGAAGATTACTTACTCTGAAGTCAGACTAGCCAGGTTAGATTTCTTGTTCTTCCATTTGCTACTTGAGTGTTCTTGGCCAGTTACCCAGAGCCTCAGTTTCTTCATCTATAAAATGGAACTAATAATGGCACCTGCTTTGCAGGCTTATTGTGAGATGTTTAGAGGAGATTTGATCTAGGAAAACCTTAAACATAGTACATTGCCTAGCAAGTAGTAAGCCTTTAGTAGAGTTACTAATGAAGAAGAAGAAGGACACACCAGGGCACATTGGCTTAAGATTGCTGTAAGCTGGAATTGTGTCCTTGTCACTGGCTTTTCTGAGGCAGCTGTTTGCATCCCTCTAGGTTCTTTTGCTGCTGTCTGCAATCTGTGTAGCCTTAGTTCCTAAATCAAGCCTACTCACAGTTAACTTAGGTGAATTAAACTATGCATGCTTGGCAAAAAAAGGAGAAAGGAAAATAATTATTATGTTGTCAGTGATTATACCCATTTTATCAAATGAGCTTATGAACCTGTGCTGCTTTGGATTAAGTGTGAGTGGGGATTCATGGATCTTCTGTTCTTTGTCTCAATGCCTATGTGCCTTTCTTAGAATGAGCTGCTTGCTAGGGTAAATATGCTTCTTATGTTTAAAGATACGTAGCTTAGTGGTTAGGACTCTGGCCACATGCACTGGGGCTGGTGGGTTCAAACTTGGCCCGGGCCTGCACAACAGTGACAACAATAACAAAAAAATAGCCAGGTATTGTGGCGGGCACCTGTAGTCCCAGCAACTTGGGAGACTGAGGCAAGAGAATCACTTAAACCCAAGAGTTTGAGGTTGCTGTTAGCTGTGACGCCCCTAAACTGAGTGCGACATAATAAAACTCTGTTTCAGAAAAAAAAAAAAAAGATACATAAGTTTTGTACAAGGAGGCCGTAAAGCATAAGCCGATTACTTCATCTGGACTCAACTGAAGAAACAGGAATTCGTTGCAAGGCTGAAGGAAAAATAGTATATTAGTGCCTTTCTAAAAGATTTTAACTCTTTTAAAAAGTTTTGAAATACAATGTACATACACAAAAAGTAAAAGACAAAAAATAATATAATTTACACAAATGAACCCCGTTTCCCCCCTTTCAAAAAAGGAACTTAGCAATAAAGCAAACACCTGTGTAAATCACCAACCAGCTGGTGTGCTTCAGGTGGCCATGTGAAGAATCAGGTCTAGGATTAAAAGTGGCTTACTTAGTGGAAGGGGGAGGGGGAGATGGATAAATTTACATACTCTCTGGGTAAAGGGCATACTTGCAACTTGGATTTCAAATGTGCAAAAGCAAATTATGTAACTAAAATGTCTGTACTTCTGTAATCTGAAATTTCAAAAAAGTGATAATTTGCTCAAGGTCCTATATACTAGAGGCAGAGTTGAATTTAGAGCCCTAGCTTTCAGTGTTCTCAGTTTATTGGAGCACACTTACTAGATAACAGAATTCAGGCATGGAAAGCAGTATGCATTTACCCAGGGCTGGTGTTCTCAGGGCCATCAGGAGGTCAGAGAAGGAAGGAGTTTATAGTAGACTGTAGTCAGATGAGACTTCACAGGTGAGGTGGGATGCAGGGGATAATTACTGGGATTAGAGTAGGGCCACCTTCCTAGGTCTCAAACTGTGGATAAGGGCTTGGAGGTAAAAACAAATATATGGCTTATTTTGGAGATGGTATCAGGAATGGAATGTTTATCTGGAGAAGAGTAGGAGAAAAACTGGAAACAGGTAAGTAAATTGGGCCTTGTTGTAAATGTTGGATTCCAGGGTGAAATTTGAAGTGTAAGTCAATCGTGGAGAGTCATTGCAGATTTCCGAAGTGGGAATAAGATTGACATTCCCTTCATGTCTTCAGTAGTCTAAAGCAGTGTGCCTATCTAGTTTTTTTCTTGAAAAATTCAAGATTATTTATTAAATGTCTATGTGTCTGGCTGTAGTAGGCATATATCTGATACTTGGTTAAAACGTTTATCCTCTCTGGGTGGCGCCTGTGGCTCAGTAAGTAGGATGCCAGCCCCATATATTGAGGGTGGCAGGTTCAAACCTGGCCCCAGCCAAATTGCAACAATAACAATAACAACAAAAAAAAGCCGGGCATTGTGGCAGGCACCTGTAATCCCAGCTACTTGGGAGGCTGAGGCATGAAGATCACTTGAGCCCAGGAGTTTGAGGTTGCTGTGAGCTGTGATGCCATGGCACCGTACCAAGGGTGATAAAGTAAGACTCTGTCTCTATGGAAAAAAAAGCAAACAGAAAACTTTGTCCTCTCCCTAGTATCTTTGGATGTAACTTTACATTTATATTAGAAAATATTCCTCCTCCATGGCAGCGTTTGTGTCTCAGTGAGTAGGGCACCGGCCCCATATACTGAGGGTGGTGGGTTTAAACCCAGCCCCAGCCAAACTGCAATTAAAAAAAATAGCCAGGCATTGTGGCGGGCGCCTGTGGTCCCAGCTACTCGGGAGGCTGAGGCAGGAGAATTGCCTAAGCCTAAGAGCTGGAGGTTGCTGTAAGCTGTGATGCCACCGCACTCTACCGAGGGCGACAAAGTAAGACTCTGTCTCTTAAAAAAAAAAAAAAAACAAAAAAAGAAAATATTCCTCCTCCAAACTTGCAGCATCAGTTAGGTTTGTAATTGGCCTCTGTTATGCACCGAGCTTAATTATAAGAGGAAACAAAACAAAACAAAAACCAGTATAGGGCATAGTCCTTACTTCTAAGGGACTTAAGAAATGTGACAAAAGGAATACTTATTTTCACTTTGCAGGAGTGGGTGGTAATTTGTTCCTCTGTCCCTTGTATTTCTTACACTTGAAGGTAGGTCTAGAGTTATACTGTCCAGTGCTTTAGCCACTAGAGACATGTGTCTATAGAGCATTTGAAATGCGGCTAGTTCAAAGCAAAATGTGCTATAGTGTAGAATAAACAAATTTCAAAGACTTAGTGTGGTGAAAGGAAAGTAAAATATCTCAGTGATTCTTAAAATCTGGGTTACATGTGGAAATGGTATTGTTTTGAATATATTGGGTTAAATAAAATGCTATGTCAAAGTTAATTTCACCCCCCCTAAAAGTTTACTTCATCTTTCCTTTTTTTGTTTAATAAGCTTAATAGAAAATTTAAAATTGCTTATGTGGTTCAAATTATATTTCTTTTGGTCAGTGTGGTTTCAAGACTTGATGAAATATAGGTTAACATTAAGCATTACTTTAATTGCATCCTATCAAGAGATTCATAATATTAGTTTGTCCCGCTGTTTAGTGTCATTAAATTTTTTTGAGACAGAGTCCACTCTTTTCACCTTGGGGTTGAATGCTGTCATCAGAGCTCACAGCAACCTCAAACTCTTAGGCTTAAGAGATCCACATGCCTCAGCTTCCCTGGTAGCTGGGACTACAGGTACCTGCCATGATGCCCAGGTAATTTTTTTATTTTTAGTAGAGATGAGGTCTTGTTCTTGCTCAGACTGAGCTCAAGCAATCCACGCATCTGCGTCTCCCAGAGCTAGTGTGATAGTTGTGAGCCTCCACTCCCAGCCTAGTGATATTAAACTTGATAATTTACATAATTCTCCATGTTGAAGATATTATACATTTTGATCACTTCCAGGACATTCTATTGTAAAGACATGTTTGTTAAAATCACTTCCAGAGAGTTTATTTTATTTTATTTTATTTAATTTATGAGACAGAGTCTCACTCTGTGCCCTGGGTAGAGTGCCATGGCATCTCAGTCTCTTCGGCTCATGTGATCCTCTTGCTTCAGCCTCCCCAGTAGCTGGGACTGTAGGCGTCCACCACAAGGCCTGGCTACTTTTTCTATTTTTAGTAGAGGTGGGGTCTTGCTCTTGCTGAGGCTGGTCTGAAACTCCTGAGCTCAAGCAATCCACCTGCCTCGGCCTCCCAGAGTACTAGGATTACAGTAGCTACAGCGCCCTGCCTACTTCCAGAGATTTTATTATAAAGGTCCTTTTTTTTTTTTTTAAACAGTTTCAGAACTTCCAATTGTAAAGAAGCATTTCGAGTACTTCTGGAACTCTTCATAAGTAAGATATATTTTCTGTCTTGCTGTCAGAAATATATGGAGTTCTACTTTGGCACCTTGAGAATATTGTGTTCCCAGTCTTTTTTATCTAATGGTTTTTTTGCCCCTTGAACATTTCTTACAAGTTACAATGCTGGGGGCTGTGCAAAATGGTGACTTTCTCATGGTATCATTTTTTTCAAAAGTAGTTGGCATTCTTCTGTAAACATTTTTTTCTTTTTTCTCCTTTTCAATTATTTTTATTTTATTTATTTTTTTGAGACAGAGTCTCATTATGTCACCCTTGGTTGGGTGCTGTGACATCACAGCTCACAGCAACCTCAACTCTTAGGCTTAAGTGATTCTCTTGCCTCAGCCTCCCAAGTAGCTGGGACTACAGGCGTCCACCACAACGCTCAGCTATTTTTTTGTTGTAGTTGTCATTGTTGTTTGGCAGGCCTGGGTTGCCAGCTCCAGTGTATGTGGCCGGCACCCTAGCCGCTGAGCTACAGGCCCTGAACCTTTCAATTATTTTTAAGCTGCTTAGCACGTGGATCGATCATTTCATATTATAGATGTTTGATTAGAAAAGTTGGGTACAGGCGGCACCTGTGGCTCAAAGGAGTAGGGCGCCGGCCCCATATGCCGGAGGTGGCTGGTTCAAACCCAGCCCCGGCCAAAAAAAAAAAAAAAGAAGGGTACAAATGAAATTTTAAAATAAAGAATCATAGCTTACACGTACAGTTAATTGTTCACTCTTCAAAGGAATCTTACTGTAAATTTTTTTGCAACGCTAGTATCACCTCTTAATTTCTGTTATTCTCATAAACCTGAATTTCATGTATAGTATATTTATTTTGCAAATTACTGAGAACCAATTATGTGCCAGACACTGTGGCAAGCCCTTGGAATAGAGTGGTAAGCAGAAGAAACACAGCTGTTCTTAATATGGGGTGCATTCTTATAGTTAAGAAGAACCCTGAGAATGAAGGCAAGTCATCAAACTGGGTCTGAGGAATCTTGATTTGGAAGGTATAAAGTATTACAGGGTTTTGTTAATGACCCTGTTCAAGTAAATGCCTTGAAGTTCAGAGCCCTAAACAATCATTACCTGTGGGTCTGATGAAAGGGCAATATCTTCCTGTTGTCTTTTTAATGTAATGTTGACTTATGATCACAGATTCCTTCTAAAGTTATTCCCCAGTGTTTCTGGGGTTTACACATCCATAGGGCTTGTCCTAGAGGCATACTTAGACCCTAGAGAATTCAGAGCTTTTGGGAGGTCATCACCAGCCAAGCCCTGATTTGTTCACTAGATTCCATATGGTCTGGGTAGAAAAGCAGCACCACTTGCCTAGCATTATCTATGAAGTGTATAGAAGAGTAGATGATTCTAGAAGTTCTGAAAAGGTTTCAAGGCTTGGAGCAACCTAACTTAGCTCAAACTTGAGGAGACCACTTCCTGTAAGGTAAATTAAAATATACTTGGGCTGAAAGACCTTTCTGTCTTTGTTTTTGGGTTAGTTATGGGACTTGTATCATCTTGCTGAATTGCTCTGGCAGAGATGGGGATGAAGAGAGCCCCTTACTGCCTCTCAGTCACATGGCACGGGCAGAAATATGCAACCTTCTGAATCTTCCAAGGAAAGGTCAAATGGCAGCTAGATAAATATCTACTAGAGTCATTTCTTAAAGGAATTTTCCCACCCAAGATGTCTTTCATCAAGTATCTTCCATCAGATTAGTAAGCTGACCACGTCTGGTTAAATGCATGCCTGTCTTTAAAGAAAAAATGGTGTCTTGTCAGTTACACTGCTATGACCTCAGGTTCCAGAACCTCAAGGAAACATTCTTTCAAGAGATGATTCACTTGGGATTGACCTAACTTTAGAATCAGCTTATTGCCAAAGGATAAAGGAGAGTTCAAGTGACAAGAAAACACTTCTCACTATGAATTGGTTTGGAATGTACTTCTCTAAGTGTCCTGAGGATGTTTCCTTACTCAACATCCACTCCCCTCTGTTGTCACTCATATCATCTGAAGATGAACAACATTTTATTTCCAACTTGAGGTAGGGGGTAGGGTTATTAATTTTTTTCCAGCTTTTGCTCTTTGGTTGGAATGTCAAATCAATCTCTTTTTATAAGAACACAAGGCAAAAGAAAACCTGGGCCTGAGAAGAAAATGGTTGCTACCCCTTCCCATGTGTACTTGAAAAGGGGCGGCTGATTAGCTCCTGGTTTGCTTAGCTAGTGAAAAGAAAAGGGCTGGCTTGGGCGAGGGGAGTGTTTCTTCATAAAGTAAAATGTTGGACCCTGACCAAATGAAATTTTATTTTTGTTGACGGCCAATAATTTCCACCCCTTTGAAATGAAATCATTAAGAGTTTTGTTTTCAGTTAAGAGTTTGAAATAATCAAGAAGGCTAGAGTGGAAGGCAGAATAATTTTTTTTTTAACTACTACAGTATTGTATAGCAATAGAAGGCAGCTGAAAATACTACGCGATAACACACATAATGTGATACATAATCTGGGGGAGGAGTCAGCAGGGTGAGTGTGGCAGAGGCCACAGGTTTAGACTAAAAGCCTTTTGATGGACTGGTGAATGGACTGGATCTGCTTCAGCTGTGAACCTCCTTTGATAGTGAAATAACAGGAAATGACAGGCCTGAAAACCCACAGGCCCACCTCAGGGCCTGCTTAGAGTAAACAAAAGCCTCGGAGGTGCAGAATGATCTTCAGCCGCTCAGCCCCTACAGCCATCACAGTGAAGTCAGAGATGCCCTTGTTGAGGGTTTGGGTGGCCTCGTTGGCTCCTTTCCAGAGCAGTTACATGATTACTGAATGAAGTCCAAGAGTTTCCTGGTGAGGTGGCATCAGCAAGGGATAGGCCTTTCAATTTACATCAGCCTCTGTCATGACTGAAGTTCCGTGTGCCTTATGCTCCTCAAGAAGCACAGCCAAACTCTAGGAGAGAGCGCTGACCTCCACCAGAGCGCTACACAGAATAAGCAGAAAATCAGAATAATTTCTTTTTCTTTTTTAGAGACAGAGTCTCACTTTATTGCCCTTGGTAGAGTGCTATGACATCACAGCTCACAGCAACCTCCAACTCCTGGGCTTAGGCGATTCTCTTGCCTCAGCCTTCCTAGTAGCTGGGACCACAGGCATCTGCCACAAAGCCTGGCTATTTTTGTTGCAGTTTGGCTGGGGCTGGGTTCAAACCTGCCACCCTCGGTATGTGGAGCCAGTGCCCTACTCACTGAGCCACAGGTACCGTCCAGAATAATTTCTTAATATTGCAAGTTTGATTAAGGAAGAGAGGGACATCAAACAGTTTAGAGAGAAGTACCAGGCATGTGGGACGTGGAGTGCTTAGCTCCTCGAAGAAGGGGAAGACTGCTAGAAGAGGGTGAGGGCAAAAGAGGGGAAAGATGTGTACTTCACGAAACTCCTAACACTGTTCCTCAGTAACAGCAGGGTAAACTTTGACAGGCATCAGCCTACTGTTTCCTGCCAGGTGGGGCCTCCACCTGCTTCTAAGGATTAGGGTCAGTAACCATCTTGATTTGCCTGGACTGTCCTGACGTTAGCGCTGGAAGTTCCCTATCCTGGGAAAATCCGGGATCCTGGGCAAGCTGGAATGGTTGGTTACCCTGACTAAATTTTTCTTTTCATAAGAGATAGGGGTCTCGGTGTGTTGCCCTGGCTGGCCTCGAACTCTTTGGTTCAAGTGATTGTTCCACTTCAGTCTCCAGTGTATCTGGATTACGTGTGTGCACTCCTGCGCTTGGCTATCACCTGACTGAATTTTAAGGCTTTTGGGTAGCACATACGATGATTGAAAAACTGGCCCAGATCTCTTCTTCTTTCTGTGTTTCTTAGTGTACAGAATGCCCTATGGTGTGTTCAGGATCATGAAGTCAGAATAATAGCAGCTGCCATTGACTGCATGCCTACAATGTAGCAGGCGTATGATCTTGTTTAATGCTCTCAGCAGCTTAGGAGATAAGATAGTTTTATGGAGGGAGAGACCAGAGCCGAGGGCTGTGACAAGTTGTGTTTCCCAAGGTAAAACAGTGAGAATGTAGCTGAGCCACTTCTGAACTTTTGGGTGCCTAAATCTAAAATCTGTACTCTTTCTACTAAATAGTGTGTTGAATTTGTTGGCAAATAGCTTCTCTGATTTAGCAAAACTCTCTGTGGCCTTCAGCTTTATCCATTGTTTGCAAAGTCATTCCTATTCATCGTAGCATAAGATTCCCTGTGGTCATGTACATAAGACTGTCTACAATCGCTACTTCAGTCTGATACCTATAGCAGCCTCTCAATAGTCTTTCAGCTAATGGAACTAGTGGCACATAAAAGGTGCTCAGCGAAGGGTAGCTATGTTTGTTACTTTAATTATGACCCGAGTAATAATTTTGAATTGAAATGTCTTAGTTAACATATGTCAATTCAAACATTTTAATATAAAAATCAAAGACTCAAAGTATGAAGGAAAGAAATAATGTATTTCTTCATGAGTTGAAAATTAGGCAAATGGAGAAATAAACAACTTTTATTTCCACCACAGAAAAAGCTAGTGTGTTAGTTATTTGATTTGGAATAGATAGAAAACAAGCTTCCTCGCTGTAATAAAAGGTGTTACATGGGTAACATTGAGACAGAAGCAAAAAATTCTATTCTAGGGCTGCAACCTATACATGGTTCATTTCAAGGAAAGTCTAATCCAGGTGCTCATCTCTAAGAAATTCCTTTACTCAAATCAGAGACAACTGAAGCTCTTAGCCTTATGATGGAAGCCCCAATTTGTGGGCATCGCAGTGAGAGCTAAGTGCCTGGGTTTGTGCGGAAGGATGCAGCGAGCTTGTAGGCTACCTTCTGCTTGTATTCAATCAATTCACATCTGAGAGTTGTGCCTTTATTTGAGAATGAAACACAGTTAAGATTACATAATTTATAGCTAGATTAGAGGAAGACTCAATACTATAACAAAAGAGACATGTAAATCCATTTGATTCAATTTGACGAACATTTATCACCCTCTGGTTTTCAGGGTTGTGTGCTGCATGCTGGGCATACGAGGGGGGACATGAGGTAGAGGAAATAAGATATGTACACAAGCCGTTTCTTCAGGACTGATGTTAAATTTTCATGGATGTCTTAGTCTATTCAGGCTGCCATAACAAAATACCGTAGACTGGATGGCTTAAATAGGAGAAATTAATTTTTTTAAATTTATTTTTATTAAACCATAGCTGTGTACATTAGTATGATCGTGGGGCACCATACACTTGGTTCATAGATCGTTTGACACATTTTCATCACATTAGTTAACATAGCTTTTGTAGCATTTTCTTAGTTATTTTGCTAAGACCTTTACATTCCACATTTACTAGGATTCACATATACCCTTGTAAGATGCACCGCAGGTGTAATCCCATTAATCCCCCTCCTTCCCCCTCCCTCCCCTCCCTTTCCCCTTTCTCCCTATTCTTAGGTTATAACTGGGTTATAGCTTTCATGTGAAGGTCCTACATTAGTTTCATAATAAGCGTGAGTACATTGGGTACTTTTTCTTTCATTCTTGAGACACTTTACTAAGAAGAATATGTTCCAGCTCCATCCATGTAAACATGAAGGAGGTAAAGTCTCCATCTTTCTTTAAGGCTGCATAATATTCCATGGTGTACATATACCACAATTTATTAATCCATTCGTGGATCAATGGGCACTTGGGCTTTTTCCATGACTTAGCAATTATGAATAGGGCTGCAATAAATATTCTGATACAAATATCTTTGTTATGGTGTGATTTTTTGTCTTCTGGGTATATGCCCAGTAGGGGGATTACAGGATTACAGGATTGAATGGCAGATCTATTTTTAGATCTCTAAGTGTTCTTAGTGTTCTCCATATCTCCTTCCAAAAGGAATGTATTAATTTGCATTCCCACCAGCAGTGCAAAAGTGTTCCCTTTTCTCCACATCCACGCCAACATCTCTAGTCTTGGGATTTTGTGATATAGGCTAGTCTCACTGGAGTTAGATGATATCTCAAAGTAGTTTTGATTTGCATTTCTCTGATGATTAAAGATGATGAGCATTTTTTCATGTCTGAAGGCCGTGCGCCTGTCTTCTTCAGAGAAGTTTCTCTTCAAGTCCCTTGCCCAGCCTGCGATGGGATCCCTTGTTCTTTTCTTGCTAATGCGTTTGAATTCTCTGTGGATTCTGGTTATTAAACCTTTGTCGGAGACATAACCTGCAAATATCTTCTCCCATTCTGAGGGCTGTTTGCTTGCTTTACTTACTGTGTTCTTGGCTGTGCAGAAGCTTTTTAGTTTGATCAAGTCCCAATAGTGTATTTTTGAAGCAGCTTCAATTGCCCGGGGGGTCCTTCTCATAAAAAACTCGCCCAACCCAATTTCTTCAAGGGTTTTTCCTACACTCTCTCCTAGTTTTTTATAGTTTCATGTCTTAGGTTTAAATCTTTAATCCAGTAAGAGTCTATCTTGGTTAATGGTGAGAGGTGTGGGTCCAGTTTCAGTCTTCTACAGGTTGCCAGCCAGTTCACCCAGCACCATTTGTTAAATAGGAAATCTTTTCCCCACTGAATGTTTTTAATTGGCTTGTCAAAGATTAAATACCAGTAAGTAGCTGGATTCATCTCTTGGTTCTCTATTCTGTTCTAGACATCTACTTCTCTGTTTTTGTGCCAGTACCATGCTGTTTTGATCACTATCGATTTGTAGTATATTCTGAGGTCTGGTAGCGTGATTCCTCCTGCTTTTTTTTTATTTTTGAGTAATGTCTTGGCTATTCGAGGTTTTTTCTGATTCCATATAAAACGAAGTATTATTTTTTCAAGATCTTTAAAGTATGACAGTGGAGCCTTAATGGGGATTGCGTTGAAATTATATATTGCTTTGGGTAGTATGGACATTTTAACAATGTTGATTCTTCCCAACCATGAGTGTGGTATATTTTTCCATTTGTTAACATTCTCAGCTATCTCTTTTCTTAGAGTTTCATAGTTCTCTTTATATAGATCTTTCATGTCCTTTGTTAGATAAACTCCCAAGTATTTCATCTTCTTTGGCACTACTGTGAATGGGATAGAGTCCTTAATTGTGTTTTCAACTTGACTATTGTTGGTATATATAAAGGCTACCGATTTATGAATGTTGATTTTGTAACCTGAGACACTGCTGTATTCCTTAATCACTTCTAAGAGTTTTGTAGTAGAGTCCCTAGTATTTTCCAGATATACAATCATATCATCTGCGAAGAGCGAAAGTTTGATCTCTTCTGACCCTATGTGGATACCCTTGATCGCCTTTTCTTCTCTAATTGCGGTGGCTAAAACTTCCATTACAATGTTAAAGAGCAATGGAGACAATGGGCAGCCTTGTCTGGTTCCAGATTTAAGTGGAAATGATTCCAATTTAACTCCATTCAATATGATATTGGCTGTGGGTTTGCTGTAGATGGCCTCTATCAGTTTAAGAAATGTCCCTTCTATACCAATTTTCTTAAGTGTTCTAATCATAAATGGATGTTGGATGTTATCAAAAGCTTTTTCTGCATCGATTGAGAGAATCATATGGTCTTTGTTTTTTAATTTGTTTATGTGCTGTATTACATTTATATTGAACCAGCCTTGAGACCCTGGGATAAAACCGACTTGGTCATGATGTATGATTTGTTTGATATGTTGCTGGATTCTGTTTGTTAGAATCTTGTTAAATATTTTTGCATCTATATTCATTAGTGATATTGGTCTATAATTTTCTTTTCTTGTTGGGTCTTTTCCTGGTTTGGGGATCAGGGTGATGTTTGCTTCACAGAATGTGTTGGGTAGTCTTCCTTCTTTTTCTACATTTTGGAACAGGTTGAGTAGTATAGGTACCAATTCCTCTTTAAAGGTTTGGTAGAATTCTGAGGTGAAACCATCTGGTCCAGGGCTTTTCTTTTTGGGGAGATTTTGTATGGTTGATGATATTTCTGAACTTGATATGGGCCTGTTCAACATTTCCACTTGTTTTTGATTAAGTCTTGGAAGGTGACGTGCTTCCAAGTAACGGTCGATTTCCTTCAGATTTTCGTATTTCTGAGAGTAAAGTTTCTTGTAATATTCATTAAGGATTTTTTGGATTTCTGAGGAGTCTGTTGTTATTTTGTCTTTGTTATTTCTGATTGATGAGATTAGAGATTTTACTCTTTTTTTCCTGATTAGGTTGGCCAAAGGTTTATCTATTTTGTTGACCTTTTCAAAAAACCAGCTTTTTGATTTATTGATCTGTTGTATTATTCTTTTGTTTTCAATTTCATTTAATTCTGCTCTGATTTTGGTTATTTCTTTTCTTTTACTGGATTTGGGGTTGGATTGTTCTTCCATTTCCAGTCTCTTGAGATGTCCCATTAAGTTGCTTACTTCCTCTTTTTCCGTTCTCCTGAGGAAGGCTTGCAGTGCTATGAATTTCCCTCTTAGAACTGCCTTTGCTGTGTCCCAGAGGTTCTGATAGTTCGTATCTTCATTGTCGTTTTGTTCCAGAAATTTGGCAATTTCCTTCTTGATCTCATCTCTGACCCAGCTATCATTCAGCATAAAGTTATTTAACTTCCATGTTTTTGTATGTGTATGCAGATTCCTGTTGTTACTCAGCTCAAGTTTTATTCCATGATGGTCCTAGAAGATGCATGGAATAATTTCTATTCCTTTAAATTTGCTGAGGTTAGACTTGTGACCTAAGATGTGATGGATTCTGGAGTAAGTTCCGTGGGCTGATGAGAAGTATGTGTATTCAGTTTTGCTGGGATGAAATGTTCTGTAGATGTCTGCTAAATCTAAATGCTGGATGGTTAGATTTAAATCTAGAATTTCTTTACTCAGCTTTTTGTTGGAGGATCGATCCAGTACTGCCAAAGGAGTGTTAAAATCTCCGACTATTATAGAGTTGGAGGAAATCAAGTTGCTCATGTCTGTTAGAGTTTCTCTTATAAATTGAGGTGCATTCTGGTTCGGTGCATAGATATTAATAATTGAAATCTCATCATATTGAGTCTTACCCTTAACAAATATGAAGTGACCATTTTTGTCCTTCCTTACTTTTGTTGGTTTAAAGCCTATTGTGTCCGCAAATAAAATTGCAACTCCTGCTTTTTTCTGGTTACCATTTGCCTGAAATATGGATGACCATCCTTTCACCCTGAGTCTGTATTTGTCTTTTAAGTTAAGATGTGACTCTTGTATGCAACAAATGTCTGGCCTGAGTTTTTGTATCCAGTCAGCTAACCTATGTCTCTTTAGAGGGCAGTTTAAGACATTCACATTAATGGAGAGCATTGATAAGTTTGGTGAAATTTGGGGTATTGAGTTTTTTGAAAGTCCAGTGGGCATTTTTAATCCTTTTGCCATTGTGGAAGTTAGAGTTTGATGAGAAGTTTCTGAGTGAGTTTACTTTTTTAGTAGAGGATTGGGTTGGTTATTATGGAGGATAGGTCTGAGAATATCCTGAAGAGCTGGTTTAGTTATGGCAAATTTCTTTAGTATATGTATGTCATTAAAGTATTTAATTTCTCTGTCGTAAATGAAACTCAGTTTAGCTGGGTACAAGATCCGGGATTGAAAGTTATTTTGCTTGAGGAGATTAAACGTTGATGACCACCCTCTTCTGGCTTGAAAAGTTTCAACAGAGAGATCTGCAGTCATTCTAATGTTCTTCCCTTTGAAGGTAATAGATTTCTTTCACCTGGCTGCTTTGAGAATTTTCTCCTTCATATTAACTTTAGTGAAGTTACTTATGATATGCCTGGGGGATGTCTTATTGGGGTTGAGTCGTGCTGGGGTTCTGAAGCTATCTGCTATCTGAATTTCAGGTTCTCTAGGCATGTCTGGAAAATTCTCTTTCATAATTTCATGCAGAAGGGCCTCTGCGCCCAGTGAGGCCACTTCATCTGTTTCAGGAATTCCTATGAGATGGATATTTGCCTTCTTCGAGTTATCCCAGAGCTCTCTGAGTGAGTGATCCATTTTTGCTTTCCATTTCTCTTCCTCTTTGAGAGTTTGGGAGTGTTCAAAGGCTTTATCTTCAATGTCAGAGATCCTTTCTTCTGCTTGGTCCATTCTGTTGCTAAGGGATTCCACTGTATTTTTCATATCTTTGAGGGCTGCAAATTCTTGTTTCAGTGTGTCGAAGTCTTTCGTGGTTTTGTCTTTAAATTCGTTAAATTCTTGAGACAGCTTTTGAATTTCTCCACGAATTCCTAATTCCATTTTGTTAATCTTGTTTGCCATCCAAATTCTGAATTTGATTTCTGACATCTCAGCCAGTTGTTTGTGAATGGGATCTTCAATTACATCTGCCGTATCTTTCCTTGGGGGGGTTGATCTATTCTGGTTATTCATGTTACCAGAGTTTTTCCGCTGATTCCGCCCCATGATTGTTTTACTCCCTTTGATTTTCCTCTGGTGTTTTGTCGAGGACCCGTACAGTGCTGTGGCCTGAGAAACTGGGGCCCTGTTTGGTGTAGAGGGGCTTAGTGGTTCTGACTTGTTTTCAGCTGGTTTCTATGTGACCCTAGTGAAACAGTTACTCTGGGTTGAAGTCCCAGCTGTGGAGAAATACCAGGAATTGAGTCACCCCACCCACAACAGGCAACAAATGGAAAAGGAAAATCAAACCTTCCTACAACCACACACCCAGGGCACCACCTAGATAGTCCCCAGGTGAGTGACTCAGTTCAAAAGGTCCAAGTCAATTGTCTCAGTCAGCAGCTGCCTCGGGTGGGAGAGTTCAAGCGGTCCCTGGGAACTGGGTCACAGGGGTCTGGTGACTGCTCTAAAATGGCTTGCTCCAGTGCTGCGTGGAGTCAGGAAGAGCCACCAGTAAATAGATCAGTCTGGGAAGATTGATGCCTCCTTCCCCACCTTGCAGCTCTGTCACACCCAGTCTCTGCTAGCCCCACAGGGCTGTGACCCAGTCAGTTGTCTGCAGTAAGCAGATACCCCAGGGGTTTGCACCTGCCTAAGTCACAGGGTAGTCTTTGTCTGCTCGACTAGGCTGCTATTCTCTGTCTTTATCCAGCAGGGGGTGGTGTGGCCTGTCAACCTCGGGCACTTGATGGAGGCTGGAGGTGTTCACTCAGTTCCAGCCCCACCCTTAGTTTATGTTACTGGGTGAAGGGAACAACCCTGTGGGAGTTTGTTTCTGACCTTGCCAGATTCCTCTGCAGAGGAGAGGCTGATTTGAGTTCCCAGAACCTGTGTCTCAGGCCCTGTCTTTAGTCCTGCGGGTTTGTATTTGCAGCACGATCAGTTGTTGGCTGTAGCCTCTTGGCCTCCTTTGTCTATAGGCTGGTGATCCCCTAAGGGCCAGGTGCGTCTTAGGCTCAGTAGAGCAGTTCTCTGGATCAGCCCCACCCTAGGAGTTTCCCGGCTCTGCGGGTGTGTTTTCTAGTCCCCGTGTTCCACCCAGGTTGGTACCGTCTCAGGAAAACCCTTTACTCACGGGGCCTGTGTTTCAGTCCCAGGTCTGTTCCATGGTGGTTGCCATACGAGAAGATGCTCGGCCTCATCTGGTTGCCCAGGAAGACAGGAGGAGAGGCTATGGGATATCTGGGGGTGGGCCTTGTTATTGCTGAAGACGGCTGTTGCTCTGCACCTCGGGGCACCACCGCTCCAGTGTAATTCCCTCTCAGCTGACTGTTGTTCTTGCTCCTTTGCTACAGAGTCAGCACTGGCCAGCTGCAGTCCAGGTCCTGTCTACACCTCTTGAGAGTTCACCCAAGAATCTGGACTCCTGAGGAGGCAGGTCTCCAGATCACGGAGTGAAAGTGGAGGGGGGTGTTAGGAGCTCAGGGTTACAGGTCATAACACCAAGCTCATTGAGACCAAATGAACAAATAAACAGATACAAAGGTTACCAGGCACATGGGCCCATAGATACAGAGACAGATGGAAACACATAAACATACAAGCAACAGCCACAACAACAGCAATATAAGAACAACTGCAATAAAAATAGTGATAATGGTAAAATAATTGAAAGAAAGGAAAAAAAAGAGAGAAAAAAGTGGTGTTAGAAGGAATGTTAAGTGAGAAGAAAGAAGAAATTAAAATTAGAAGACATAGAAATAAAAAATATATCTATAAAAAATGTAGTAATAAAAAATTATCGAAATCTGCTCTAAGAAAATGTTGAGGAAAAATCAGACAAAAAGAAAACAACAGCAAAAAAAAAACAAAAAAAAACCCCATGAAAACCAAAACCAAAACAAAACAAAAAAAAGGCACCAACTGCAAAAATATTCTTGTGGTAGAAATATACCTATAAATGTCTATATGTCTGCTGTAGGGATCAACTTTCGTAGGAATATATTCATACTGCAATATACTTTCTGGACACCAGGTGGTGCTGTGAGTGGTTTTGAGACTTATACCTGGTTTACAGTTTATACCGTTACCATGGTAACCACCTTCCATGGCCGATCGCCATTTTGGAGTTTCTGTAAAAGTTTGTCGCCTAAGAATTGTGCAACCTCAGCTGTTCTCCTCCGGACAGCACTTGCGACCGACCCTCCCACTCAGTGCAGGTGTCCACGCTTCCTAAGTCCCTCCACTCTGCTCCCAGGTTCCCCTGCAAACTGGCGACTGCAATCGGCCATAAGGGGAGTGGTGCCATAAGGGGAGTGGTGCTGAGTTCCCGCGGTATCTCCTGTAGCTGGTTCCCGGGGCTTCAGCAGCCAAAGCCGGTCAGTGGCTTCAGTTGCTCCGTGGCTCCAGAAGCCAAAGCCGGGTCCTAGACTTCAAACCGTTCCCGTGGTTGGAGCGCTCGGGGGATTTATTCTGAGTTTTATGGTTCAGAGTTTTGGATGGGCGTCCGCCAGTTTGCTGCGCAGCCTGAACCGCCAGCCCCCTCCAACACCTGGGGGAAAGGTGCCCGCCCTTTTGGGTAGTTCAAAATGTCTGTTTCCTGGGCAGGATCCCTTCCCTTTAATTGTCCAACAGTTTGCCCAGCTCCCTGTGGTTTTGAGTGGCTCTCCTTTTGGATGCCTCCCTCAGTTCAGGATTAATTACTTGTCAATTGGATTTTGTCAGCATTTACAAGCTGCTGACCTCCATGGGGGAGGGGTCTGCTGGCCGGCACAGCGGAGCAGGGATGAATCTCTACAACAGAGTCTGTGATTTTTAAATTACCCCTCATATATAGCAAACCGCCAGTTCGCTGGGCATCTCCAATTGTCTGTCCACTCCAATAATCCACACACAGGGAAGGTCCAGACCGCCTTTCCTCTCACCTGGTGGCTTGGGAGAGGTGGGCTACACGTCTGTCCTGTCTGCCATCATGCTCCGCCCCCAGGAGAAATTAATGTTTACAGTTCTGGAAGCTAGAATTCTGTGAACAGAGAGCCAGCATGGCTGGGTTCTGGTTTGGGCTCCCTTTCTGATTTGCCATGTGCTCTATGGCCTTTCCTCCAGGCATGCAGGTAGAGAGAGAGAGAGAGCTCTTGCTCTTGCTTTTTTTTTTTTTTTTAATTGAGACAGAGTGTTACTTTATCACCCTTAGTAGAGTGCCATGGCATCACACAGCTCTAACAACCCACAATGCCTGGCTACCTTTTTGTTGCAGTTTGGCCAGGGCTGGGCTTGAACCCGCCATCCTCGGTATATGGGGCTGGAACCCTACTCACTGAGCCACAGGTGCTACCCTTCTTTCTCTTCCTTTTATAAGGCCACCAATCCTACTGAACTATCTTACCCCGATGACCTTGCTTAACTTGAATTATGTTTTTTTCTTTTTTTTTTGAGACAGAGTCTCACTCAGTTGCCCTGGGCTAGAATGCAGTGGTGTCAGCCCAGCTCATAGCAGCTTCAGATTCCTGAATTCAAGTGATCCTCCTGCCTCAGTCTCCCGAGTAATTAGGACTACAGACTACATGTGCCCACCACAGCACCTGGTTAATTTTTCTAGTTTTTATAGAGATGGAGTCTCACTCCTAGACTGGTCTTGAACTCCTGAGCTAAAGTGGTCCTCCTGCCTTGGCCTCCCAGAGTGCTGGGATTATAGGCGTGAGCCTTTTCACCTGGCCAACTTTAATTACTTTCTAAGAGGCCTGTCTCCAAATACAGTCACAGTGGGGGCTAGGGCTTCAACATACACATTTTGGGGAACACAATTGAGTTTACAGGAATAGGTTCTAATGCATGTCATAGCAAACATATTAAAATATACCCACATGACATATATTATATCTGTCTGTCTGTCTCTATCTATCTATCTTGCTGTACAATAAATGAAAAGGTTTTTGTGATTTTGCTTTTGAAATTATGAGTAATTAATTTACAACTGCTGCTTCTCAGCAACCATTCATACTTGGGAATTTTTGCAAAACAAGAGAACTTATAAATTGTTTTCAAATGTAATTAAAATATTTGTGATTTCTTAATTTTATAATCAAATTGACATAGTGCTAGAGTTTTGTGTTTAATTGAGCATTAATTAATTTATATTTTGTAGTTTTAATGTTTTGGAGCCAGTATTTTTTTCCAGGTCTCAAATACATATGTAGGCCCTTAAAAAGCTTGTTAGACACTGGGTTTTTCTATATTGCCAAGTGGATGAAAGGGCTGGAGGGTTTCGTAGCTCCACGGCACACTTCTAGACTGGGCACTTCGAGTTCGGCCTTTCTTCCAAGCTCTGCTGCTGCTGTGCCTCCAGCCTTTTTGTTAGATATCCTCTGATGTCTCCCTGGCACTTAGACTGAGTATGTTCTCTTCTTTCCAACTTACCTCCGCTGTTTCTTTTCTTTTTTTTGTTATATCATCATGGCCACCTAGCTAGTGGCAGACTTGGAAGCTATTGTGGTCCCCATAGATGGTCTCCAAATCCACTTGGTACCAGAGTATCAGGATGTTTGCTTAAGAATTACCTGGAAACTCTGTTATGATACTAATTTCTGTATCTCAGCCTTAGAAATTTGTGCAGTTGGTTTGGGGTGAGGCATTTGTTTTTTAACGCGCTAACATATTGTCGTGTTAGGCAAGGTGTGGACGTGAACAGTATTGGTGGGATGAAGAAGAGATGTGGATCTTAGTAACAACAATAGCGGAACCATAGTATGATACTGTGAAATCCCATTGGCTTTGTTACCAAAAATCAGAGATAAAGGGCTCCCCAGCAGTTTTCAAGATGCCCCTAGGGCATTGCTTTAAGGATGGTTCAGAATGTTCCACTTTGGCCTCCAGAATATTGTATCCCTGGGGGCTGAAATTCGGTGATTATTAATGCAACAACTATTACAGGAAGAAATGCTGCTGTCTCTTATTTGTCTCAGTATGAGGCAAGCTCTTTCTTTAATTCTTGGTAGCACACCAGAAACCAGGTGCAAATCTTTGCTGAGGCTTATCAAAAGAGAAGCACAGACAGAATAATTACCACACTGTATAGGCTCAGACTCATTTTAGGGCTCTTCTACCCCATTTCTGACCTACACCTTCCCTGAGGCTGGGTGTAGCTTACCCTTCACCATGGGAGACACTCCAGGTACCCCCAGGTTGAAGTTCAAGCAAAGCTGACTTTCAGCGTCGGTGGAGACATTTTTCCTCATATAACTCATGAAGCTCAACCCTGAGCCTTCTTTTCCTACTTCAGATTGACACTGGAAATATCCATTCCTTTTAGGGAAAGTCAACCCAAAGTTTTACTTTCTGGTCCCACTAGGTCAATCATACAGTAGTTTGATATCAAGACATTTTCTGAATTCTGGGTTGTTCACTGAAGTGGCACTACATGTCAACTTCAGTAGCCCAGTCTGGGTTTCCTTCTGCCCATCAGTCCAGTTCCTCAGCAGTCTGTGTTCAACAAAGGCTCTACCCCACTGGGTGCAGCTCCCTCAGAGTCACCTTGCTGCACACCCTCTAGGCGCAGTAAACTAATCATTTATCCTCCCATCAACACAATAACCCCATGAGGTAATTTTTTCATCTAAACCAATGGAAAGCAGAGAGGTGAAGCCACTTGACCAAGGTCAAGCCTCTGGGAAGTGTAATGCTGGGATTTGAACTAAAGCTTCTTGGTTCCAAAGTTGTGGATTTAACTATTATGAAGCACCAAGAAACACCAAAGAAGTAGACTGCACATTGATGCCATTAAGAGAAATGGGTAACAGTTGGAGGAGCAGGTGTAATGAAAGAAGGGGGGGAGATGGTCCAGTCGCTTTGGGCTGTGCATGACGAGCCCCTTCACTGGGTCTCTGTCTCCTCTTTATCCCTGTCTCAGCCTAATGGTTATTGTTCTGAAACCTCTTCTTTGTTCCATATTAATCATCATCCTCAACTCTCCAGGAGCCACAGACCAGCCCGAGTGGTGGTGAAGCAGCCTGCCCGGGGAGCCAGCAACAGGACCACAATCACAGCGATTGTCCAGACGGGTGGGGACTGGAGCACTGGCCTCTTCAGTGTCTGCAGAGATAGGAGGATTTGTATGTTTTAACTTTTCATTTAAGTTCCGCCTTACTATTTTCTTTCCCAAGACGTCATGAACTGTCAGGCACAAGGACAGAAACTGCTTCAGAGTAACTGGACTAGTCTTTGAGTGACTCAAACGAATTCCTTGGCTGGAAAAATCTTGCTTTTCAGCAGTGTGGAGTCTTTCATAGAATAAGTGGTGCCTTCAAAGATTTTTTTTAATGACAAAATTTACTCTTGGCAAAGATGCACAAATGGCCTTTTTTTTCTACTGGGAGTGGGAATGTAAATTGGTACAATCTTCCTGGGGGATAGTTTAGTGATACATACAGATTTTGACCCAATAATTATATTTTTAGGAGTTTAGACTAAGGAAATAAATCATGTGCAAAGATTTAGCAGGAACATCGAATTTTGTGGCGTTGGTTATTACAGCAAAAACCTAGAGCAACCTAAATACTTAACAGGAGGCGTCCACACAATGAATTATTATACAGTCATGAAAGGTCATGTTGTAGAATAACATTTAAGGAGATGAAAAGATGTTCTGGATATGTTTTAGGTTACAGAAGTAGACTGTAAAACTATACATGGTAGATACTATTTTTTTGAGAAGGAGACATTTAGAAAAACATCAGGAAGGATACAAATGCCAGTGTTTACAGGTGTTTCCAGATAATAGGTTGATAAAGAATTCTTATTTTCTCTTTTCAGTATTTCTATGAAGGCTATGTAGTACTCTTAGAACACTAAGAACAATCACAAAAAGAAACTCCCTTTGTTGATCAAAATCTTTTCAGATACAAGTTCAGCAATAAAGAGGTACAAATAACACTGTTCTCTAGCTATTATACATGGTTTTCCCCTGGGTTTAGAGTTCAAAGCACAGGGATTCTGTTTTTGCCATAGGACATTCTGACCTACCTCTGGTACCTTTGTGTCAGGATCCCCTGGTGCTCTTGCTCTAGGGAGCAAATGGATCACATAATCTCCTCTTGGAGGGATGAGAGTTAGTCTCTTAAATTCAAAACCAGCAGACCCTCATCTGACATTTTTGAAGAATATAGCTCTCCTATCCTCTGCAGGCTTCTGATAAGACCTGAATTTGTCCTAAAGCCTCATAGGATGGATCACCCAGAAAGTTCTGAGGAAGTCCTCATTCAGCCCAGAGTCTTTCTTCTCTTTGGCCCAGAGCTTGGCAAGTCTCTTCCTGCCACTGTTACCCAAGTAGATTTCTGACAGGTGATTATGGCAGCTGTCCTCTGCTTCTCTCAGGACTCTTCTGGGTTCTTTGTTCTTTTCTTGACTTTGGATGTCCTTCAGTATTGAGGTACAGAAGGGTAGAGTCCCATGCGGAAATATGGAGACATGGCTCCAGATTTATAAGTGGATCATTTTCCTTTCATAGTTCATGGCGGGTGGTTGTGGGGAAACATCAATGCGCTTTTAACTAGGGCAAAGCCTGCAATAACCTCACCTTGAATCCTAGCCTTGCCTCCCCTGGCCATGTAGCCTTGAGCAAGTTCTCTGGGTCTTCACTTTTCCACCTCTAAAATGAAGGTAATAAAAGTGCTTACCTCAAGGGCTGTTTCTGTTTTCAAGGTTAAAACAGAAATCACTCTTAACCCTGGTTTGGAAGATAACTGGATCCTTTGGAGATTTTTGGTTTACAGACATACAAGTGTCCCCTTGAAATTCATGTTCACTTGGAACCTCTGAATGTGACCTTATTTGCAAATAGGGTCCTTGCAGTGTAGTCAAAATAAAGTTACACAGTATTAGTGTGGACTCCAATCTAATGACTGGGGTCCTTATAAAAGGAGGGGAATTTAGACACAGACACTCAAGGCAGACAACCATGTGGAGACAGAGGCAGAGACTGGAGTGACAGAGCTATAAGCCAAAGAATACCAAAGATTGCCAGCAACCCCCAGAAGCTATCAATAAGAAAGAGGCATGGAACAGATTGTCCCTCAAACTCTCCAGGAGAAACCATCTCTGCCAACACTTTGGTTTCACATTTCCGATCTCCAGAGTTCTTCAGTGGGAGAATGATTTCTATTATTTTAAGCTGCCCAATTTGTGTTTTTCTGTTATGGCTGCCTTAGGAAACTAATACACAAGTAAACCTTGGATTTCATTAGCAGTCTATGGGGAAGCTCCCAGAATCAAAGAATCAGCTAAAAGACAAGCCCAGAAAGGACAAGATGGATTATTAGTGGTCAACATTAGAGGTCTTTAACCTTGTGTAATCCTGTTGGATAATTGATGTTTCAGCAGAAGCAGCTCAGTGGTCTAGTTTGAGTCAGGTATCTACGGCTTGGCCAGGACACACTGAATGACAGTCTTACCAACATTGTTCACAATAACGGGGTACTTTCCTAAATTTACTGTTGAAGTGCTGTTATTAGGAAAATTCCAGCAAATATCATGATAATGCACTTAGTGAATCTTGGCTATTAATACTGTTATTATATATTTTTATTATCCTTCAGCATGTTGAAAGAGTCGAGTAAGAAAGCTTAACCTGGATGGTGCAGTGTGATTTCTCCCTAATCCCAAGACCACTGAAAAAGCTGGCCAATGAAATGCTCAGTCCCCAGTCACTCTCTTTACGTTCAGCACTGCTGCAGTGCTCGGCTCTGCCTCAGCTGGCATAGATGCTCAGGACACCAATAACATGGGGTTCCCCAAGCATCCCCGGTTGTTCACTTGAGAGTTCATTCTAGTGACAAGGGGAGAAGGAAGCAATGTGGAAAGCAAAGCATTTTTCCATATGTGGAAAAATGTTATACAATTGTATTTCTAATCTTTGAGTTAATCATCTTGAAACTTTAAAGGTAATATTACTCTATATACTCATTATTTACACCTTAATTCTGAAGATGCAGCTGTAATGTAAGTGCTATGAGTCTTACATTTCTTCCCCTCATTTAAAAAGACTTTTAATTGTGGATTGTTTTATCCACTAAGTTTCATTTCAAATAAATCACTGTGCAAATAGTTGTGACAGACTTGGGAACAAAAGGAGAGCTTCTTCTCCTGAATTTTCCATGCCAGATAAGAATTCTTATCCTAGGACATTTTTCCATCACATGCTGAGAATTATTGCTATAATTTGTCATCCACTAAGCAAAAGGTATGTTACTAACAGCAGTGATTTGCATTCTTTTTGACATTTTGCTTCTTCACTTTATTATAATTGTATTTCTTTAGTTGCCTCCCTCTTCCCATCTCTGTGCTTTAATCTGAATCCACACTGCTCTGGGAGGAGCAAATGGGTGTCTGTGTGTCCTTTGAAGATAGAGTAGCTGAGAGCTCAGATGTGAAGATGAAGCCAGGGTGAAATAGTGGCTGCTAAATGGCATCATAGATAAAAGGCATCGTGAGTAAAAGACTGCGTAGTCCAGCTTTGAGGATGTTTGTGATGTTGCCCTAGAGAAGGTTTATGTGACAGGTGTAGTCAACATTGGCTTTATAATTCAACCAATATTTATTGAGTTCCTCCCCATGTATGGGCACTAGATAGGTGTTACAGACATATTAGTGAATAAGAGTTTCTTAGGGGAAATGGACAATTAACACATTAATAAAAATATACAGTTGTGATAGATTCCACAAAGGAAATAAAATAGGGAGTTATGAAAGAAAATTATAGAGGATGGGGTAAAGGATGGCCTCTCCAAGGAACTGGTAACTGAAGGATGTTAAAAGAGCCAAATACTCAAACAAATTCTCTGTAGAGGGCGCTATAAGCACCAGGCAGTAAAAAAATTAGTGTGTGTTAGGAGCTAGATGCCCAAGATGGGTAGAAGAAAGCAAGCCAGAGTATTGTTTGGTTTTCTGAAAAGGGAAGGAGGCATGAAAAGGCATCAGACTCTGATTCATGTCCCTACACTCTATCTCAGGTAAACTGTAGCCTCCCTGAAAGCGGGGACCACATGGTTTTATTCATTGTTCTGATGCCCAGCACAGCACCTGTCCCATAGGAAGCACTTAAAAATATTTCCTGAATGACACATAAATGAATGAATTTTAACATGTATTCTTACTTGCTTCTTTCTTGCACTTGATTGAAAGAATCCTAGAGCCTCAGAGCTATAAGGGACCTTGGGACTTAGCTTGCCTAGCCCCTCATCTCTTTGCTTAAATCCCCTGTGCAACATGCCTGGCAATGACCTGACAGCCTCAGCTTTCTGAGCACTTCTAGAGAAGGGGGCTTACTTCCTTTGGAGCTAACTCAGTGCTTAAAATAGTTTGAATAGGTTCCTATACACATAACACACAAAAATACCTACCCTATTTGTGTATGAAAAACAAGGAGTAATACATGCTGCTCTCCGTTCACCTGGTTTTTCTCTCTAAAGGCAGCTACTCTTAACTGAGTACAGATATAGTCTCTGTACTTATAAGGGTATAAAATTTACATAATGAAAATGCATTTTTAATAAAATATTATATAATAATTGTAAAAAAGAAAAATTCAAGAAGACTATAAAAGAAAAAAAACCCAGCATCCTATAATCCTAGCTTTTGAAAATAATTATTGTTCATATTTTAGTATCTTTTCTTCCAGATACCAAAATGTGTGTGTGTATGTGTGTGTAATTTACACCAATGGTGGACTTGTAAATACACACTCTTCTGTGTCTGTGTTGTGTGTGTGTGTGTGTAATTTACACAAATGGTAGACTTGTAAACACACACTCTCCTGCATCTTTGTTTTAATTTAACAGTGTGTCTGGGTGATCAGACCACATCAGCACATCTGGACCTAATTTCTTAAATTGCCACAAAGATTCCATTTTATGAATGTATTATAGTTTATTTATCCAGAAATCTCCATTGGTGAACCTTTATATGGTTTCCAGACTTTTTGCTATTCAAACCAATGCTACATGAATATCCTTGTACAGATGTCACTTCACGTGCGTGTCAGTACATCTGCTGAATAACTGTTGAGTAAACCTGCTGCTCAAACAGTACGTGCTATTTTCAATACTGATAGATGTTGCCAAATGCCTTTCCATTTAGAAGTTGTACTCATTTATATTCCCTTTGACAATACATGAGCGTGCCCCATTTCTTTTCTGAGCATCTGTTGTCAGAAAGTCCTGCCTTTTCGTAATTATCAATTATGAATCTGAAGTGTGCCTCACTGCAATTTCCACCCACCTTTCCTACTTCTGCTCTTTGGGGCTCCTCATTCTGATTTTGTGTAGGTTTCTTCTTTCTCTGGACTCCCCTACGAAGTAGAGACATGAATAATGAGCCACATTCCATGCATGAGGGTGGAGCCCATCTAAGAGATAGGCAGGAGTTGTAGGTGTTTACCTAACCAGGTATAAGAGCAAGAAGCTGAATGTATGGCTCAAATTCACTGTGAACCTGAGTCATAAAAAAAAAAGACATTTTTTTCATTCATAACACATGAATACATTTGCCTTGTAAAAAATGAAACATAGAAAAAGGGAATGATGTTCCCTCTCTTTTTAAAAATCAACTTAGTTCAGGTTTTCTCTCTTTTATTTACATATGTGACCATTAGTAACATATACATGTATTACTCGGTTATAACTCTTTAAACAAAGCATAGATGGTATTGTGTTGTATTTATAATTATGTAGTTTGATTTTTTAAAACTCAAAATATGTCTTAGATATTGAACTCTGTTGGTATTTAATTGCACTTTCATATTCTATAACATGGTTACACCATTATTGTTTATTTGCACTTTAGTCTATTTATACACATTTAAGTTGTTTTAAGTTTTATGTTACAAATAATACTGTACTGACCAACTGTTTCCAGTTGATGTTCAAGGATCCAAGCCCCTGTAGATTAAAACTGGCAGAAGGCTCGGTGCCTGTGGCTCAAGTGGCTAAGGCACCAGCCAAGTACACCTGAGCTGGTGGGTTTGAATCCAGCCCGGGCCCACCAAACAACAACAATGGCTGCAACAACAAATAGCCGGGCGTTGTGGCGGGCGCCTGTAGTCCCAGATACCTGGGAGCAGAAGCAGGAGACTCGCTTGAGCCCAGGAGTTGGAGGTTGCTGTGAGCTGTGATGCCATGGCACTCTACCCAGAGAGACAGCTTGAGGCTCTGTCTCAAAAAAAAAAAAAAAAAAACTGATAGAAGTCAGTGTCTCCATAAAACTAACAAAAATTAGAGTAACCTTCTGGTCTGAGAAATAGAATAAGGTTCTGCTGTGCTAAGAACGGGTGGCAGAATCAATGTACCATAAAAGATCTTTCAATCACATGTAGAGAAAATGATGTCAGTTATTCGAAAGTATCCAAATACTGTATCTATTTTAAATATTGAAATTAGATTTATACAACAGGTATGATTCACCTGTAAAAATTATTTAATATTTTTCTTTTGGCAGGGAAAAAAATCATCATACTCAATACTAGCAGAATTGTATCAGGTTTAGCTTTGTCAGTGACTAAAGAAGATAAACTTTTATACACTGAGTTTTTATTTATTTATTTATTTATTTTTTGGTTTTTGGCCAGGGCTAGGTTTGAACCCACCACCTCCGGCATATGGGACTGGCGCCCTACTCCTTGAACTACAGGCGCCACCCTATACACTGAGTTTTGAAAACTGGTTATTCACTCTTAGTCCCTGATTGCAGGAAGACAGTACAGCATTAAATTGATGACTTGGGGCTGTAAATGCCCTCTGAGATGTGAAGTTGCTTCAAGGACATCTGAGAACCTCCATCTGATGTTATTGACAGGTTTCTGTGGCCTATTTTGTCCCATATGTCTTGAGTGTGACATTGCCAGGCATTATGGAGAGTGTCTTTGCTGGCCATTGTTACCTGGGTCCACCTTTGCACTGAGAATTGGCACCAGGGAGAGACATAAAATACAGGTAAGTGTGCTTTAAGGTATATGTGAATCTGAATCCATATGAGAACCTAGATGGCTTTCAAACTGGTGATATTAAAAAAAAGATATATATGTGAGGCAGCTTAAACATATCAAACTTAGTGGGGAACTTTGAGAAAGGAAAGGAAAGAAATGTTTTGATTTCATTCTTTACTAGAAAGTATTAGCTAACTAAGATGCCTTATTATGCAGGGTATTTCTGAGGGGAAAATATAGCGCATGTTGTCCTCAGCACATTGGCTAAACTGTGCTCTCTGAGCTTTGCTTTAGTGACGAGTGATAGAAGGATGTAGCCATGATCAGTCAGACTCTTTAGACCAACATTCATTGTCTTCTATCTACAGAAATGAAACCATGCTCTGTCTCTCTCTCTCTCTCTCTCTTTTTTTTTTTTGAGACTTAGTCTTAGTTTGTCATCCTTGGTAGAGTGCCGTGGCGTCACAGCTCACAAACCCTTGGGCTTAAGCGATTCTCTTGTCTCAGCCTCCCAAGTAGCTGGGACTACAGGTGCCTGCCACGCTGCCTGGCTATTTCTTGTAGTTGTTGTTGCAGTTGTCATTGTTGCTTTAGCTGGTCGGGACTGGATTTGAACCTGCCAGCCTTGGTGTATGTGGCCAGCACCCTACCCACTGAGCTACGGGCATAGCCTGTCTCTCTGTCTCTTAATTACGTCAAGACAAGATGACAGAATATATAGTTGGGAAGTCTGACTTACAATTTAGCCTATGTCAGTTGTCCCCAACCTTTTTGGCACCAGGGACTAGTTTCATGGAAGACAATTTTTCCATGGATGGGGGTTGAGGGAAGGAATGGCTTTGATATGAGTCTTGAAAGCAGTTGCTTTATTATGGTCTCTGTGCAGTCAAACCTCTCTGCTAATGATAATCTATATTTGCAGCTGCTCCCCAGCACTAGCATCACAACCGCAGCTCCACCTCAGATCATCAGGCATTAGATTCTCACAAGGAGCACGCAACTTAGATCCACATATGCGGTGTACAATAGGGTTCATGTTCCTGTGACAATCTAAGGGCCCTCCTGATGTGACAAGAGGGGGAGCTCAGGCAGTGATGTGAGTGATGGGGAGTGGCTGTAAACACAGAGGCAGCTTTGCTGGCTAACCTGTCGCTCACCTCCTGCTGTGTGGTCCAGTTCCTAACAGTCCATGGACTGAGTTTGGGGACTGTAGGCATATGTGATGTACAGATTGTACTTTGGGGGTTCCCTGGGAACCTTTCAAAGAGCCAGTGAATATCCAGCACAGCTGAAACTGAGGTGCATGAGAGGCTAGGGGGAGACAAATTATATATGTTAAGATGTAGATAGTTTAAAAAAGGCATCTCTTTATATATTTTATGGAATGATCTCTACGGTGTATATTTAGGTGAAAAAAAGGGCAAAGAAGTGTGAAATTATTTACATGAAAAGATATGCTTGTGTTAACATAGAATTTATCTGGAAGTGTATAGGAGGAACTAGTAATAACAGCTGTGCCCAGGCAGGTGACTGGAAGGGTTCAGACAGGTATAGAAAGGGGTTTACTTTTTACTTCCTCTCTCTTCTTACCATGTGCACTTATTATCTACTCCAAACAAATAAATAAGAATTATAAATATTAGGTCCTAAGAGGAAAAGAAAACCAAAATGTCAGTCGAGAAATCAATGGTTTCAGGTATGAGGCCTGTATCAAAAGTCCTGAAGACTGGGCTCTAAATTGCAGGTGTTGATTAAAAATTGAGCTATTTGGCACTTGGGCAACCCAGGGTCCCTGGGTATTGACTTAAGAAGGCTGGTAGATCTTGGAAGCAGAGGGTGATGGGCCAGCAGGTAACATGGTACTGGTCTTGGGGAGTGGGGATGAGCCTGTGTGATTATAATACAACGGAGTTCTTGGTCCTACCCTAGGGAACTTTGTGCGAGGACTGGCTGGTGGTGCACTGCTGTTGGCCTTTTTCCATCTGTCAGGTGGCCCGGGAACTCAAGATGAGGACCGCCCAACTCTACGAAATCTGTGCAGTCCCTTCGACTCGGGACACCCTTATTTGACACAGCAAGATGATTACCCCTCTTTACTCCCTCACCCTCTTCTCAAACTTCTCTTAATAGATTGCGTTTCTTGTTACATTTTCACTGAAACATTATAAAAATAAATGATTTCCTCCCACTGTCTCTACTGTGGTTCTCTCTTTATCCATTCCCCTATGAAGACTTTATTATATGTCTGAATTTGCTATTTCACTCCAGCCACAAACAACAGATCTAGAGTTCTGTGCATGCCTGCCTCTGGCCTGGAGTTTTGGGAGGCTGCATTGCTGTGCCGCCTGCCTTTCTACTGTCATCGTGAGGGATGTCTGAAAGGCCGGAAGAGTTGTCATGTAGTTTTCTTATGTCAAGCCACTTTCCCTGAAGTATCAGTGGTGCGGTAAAAGATGATTAATTTTAGTTAGCATCTGGATTGGGCACTTAATGTCACTGAAACATACATTGTCCTTCCTTTGTCCTGATTCTTCAGTCCTGATTGTTCAAGGACAAGGCCTCAGGTTGGTGGTATTTTGAATACCTTTCTTATACTTGCCAATCTTTGGGCTCCTGGCTCAGAGCCTTAGGTAGGGAACTGTTCTGGGTTGCATTGTGTCTTCACCTCCCACCCCCTCTACCAAAAGATGGAGTCTTATCCCCTGTGAATGTAATCTTATTTGGAAATAGGGTCTTTGCTTGATGTGATAATAAAGTTAAGATGAGGTCATTTGAGTAGGCCATAATGCAATGCCTGGTGTCCTTCTAAGAAGTGTCGAGATGCAGAGATGGAAACCCAGAGGGAAGACAGCCACGTGCACCTGGAGGTAGAGACTGCAGGGATGCCGCCGGACCGAGGGATGTCTGGGGCTACCGAGGGCTGGAAGAGGCAAGGGAAGATCCCCCCCAGAGGTTTTGGAGGGAGCATGGCCCTTCCAACATCTTGTTTTTGGACTCCCAGCTTCCAGAACTGAAACAGAATCCATTTCTGTTGTGTTAGTGTACATGCTGCTGCAGTGAGCACAGTTTCTGTTATTTGAAGCTACTTAGTTTGTGATAATTTATGACAGCAGCCCTAGGAAGTTAATCGAGTAATCGCCTACCATGTGAATTGAATACTTTAGTGTTTGTTAGGGCAGCAGCACAGAACACTGCTGAAGAGCCTGGGTTCAGGAGCCTGAAATGTCTTTACTTATTAATTTGCTAACTTCTGTGTCAGTTTCCTTATTCACGAAAGAGGACAGTGACAGTACTGACCTCATAGGGCTGTGAGGATTGTAAAGTACAGTACCTGGCAAGTAGTAAGGGGTATGAACAGGGACTATTTAATGGCTACCTTATATTTATAGCAAATTATGCCAGTTTCCCACTTAAAATTGGGGCATAAAGCTTTTTAAAAAATTACATTTTAGGCTGGGCACAGTGGCTCACGCCCGTAACCCTAGCACTCTGGGAGGCTGAGGTGAATGGATTGCTTGAGTTCAGGAGTTCAAGACCTGTCTAAGAAGAGTGAGACTCTGTCGCTACTAAAAATAGAAAAATTAGCTGGGCATTGGGAAACACATCTGTAGTCCTAGCTACTCAGGAGGCTGAGGTAAGAGGATTGTGTGAGCCCAAGAGTTTGAGGTTGCTCTGAGCTATGACACCCCGGCACTCTAGCTTGGACAACAGAGTGAGACTGTCTCAAAAAAAGAAAAAAAAAAAAAAAAGAAAAATCACATTTTCAATGAAAATTGAGTCAATTAAAATGGGAATATTAAGTAAACATTATAAAAACATAGGTGGTAGGTGGATAGGGCAAACATTGTGAAGGTGGTAAAAACAAATTTACTGAGTGCTTGTATGTGGCAGGCACTGTTCAAAGCACTCCAAATATTGTAAGACATTTACTGTTAATATCACTTGAGAAGGTGGTGTTAAGTCTCCTTTTTCCAACCACAGAGAGGTTAAGTAACTTGCCCAAGGCCATACTGCTGTAGCACGGGCTCTGGAGGCTGTGCTCCTGACCCCTACGCTGCACAGGCAGAGACAGCTTCCAGCCAAGAGGCTTCTTGGGCCCACGAGGTTGTGCAACCAGAGATTACTCTACAGAGGTGAACAGCCTGCTCGGCCTGGATGGGAAGTGCTACTTGCCCCTGCCTCCACCTGTCCCCACCAAAACTAAAGCAATGCCCATCTGACAAAGTAATTCCTATCCTTCCAGACCTCCCTTTTGGATGCCCAGAGCACCTGCTAGGAGCTAACCCTTTGGGAAAAATTAAATGCTCAATGTTGATGTTTAATCTATGACAAAGTATTGCCCTCTCCAAATCATCTACTGAAAAAAGAATTCAGACCTGGAACAACTCTATTAAGTGAAAATAAATCTATTTTTATTGTTTCATGCTAAAACACATATCAGGCATCACAGGCTTACAGCTGGGGACAATACAAATTTTTGGCAAAGGAGACTTGGGTCATCTCAGTACTTTCATTTGGTTGACCCCTCTCTGCATGAAGAACAGATGGTATTTCATGCATGGGTTTCAGGTGCAGTTCTTCTCGAGGCTGATGTGAAAGGTACCAGCGGACTTCTCCAGCAAGGGAGCCCCCCTTTCCCCTCTGCTGCTTCTGATCCATCTGGGAGGTAAAGAGCCAATTTAGCACTTCATGAGAGCTACTAACCCAAGCAAGTAAAACTCCAGGCTCTGAAAGCATTGACTCTACTACAGAATCATAGAACATAAAACGGAAGTTGCATGTGGATAGCTCTTAGATGGAAGAGAGTGGTCATGAAGGGAGGTGGCTTAGGGCCGTGACTCCTGGTTTCTTCTAGAAGAACATGTCAACTCCAAAAAAAAGGACTTGACAAAATATGTGCTCCCCAGGAAAAACATTGTCCAATACTAAATATTTACGTGAGAGACAATAGCTCTGATGTTAAACATCCCATTAGCTTAGTTTTATAAAACGTTCTGAGTGGTACAAATCTGAGAGTTGCCAGTAGTGAAGCTGTATTCTGTATGGTTTTCTTCCTGCTAGAAAAAATCTTTTGGTATTTCAGGGCACAATGTGTGGAGTGAATCTTTGATGACTCCGTGTGGGTAAACAACACCAGCACACACGTGCAACAGATGTTTTACAGCAATCCGTACAGATCATTATAAATTACAAAACCAGAAAATGAACAACTCCCTGGATCTCTTGGTTTTACAGTGGCATATAGTAGGGAAATAAGCTGCCAGCCCTGGAACTCTCTGTTTTTTGGAACAAATATATGAAAAGTTTGGAAGGCCTTAATTGTCTACTGCCCTATGCAATTTTTTTTATGTTCATATACTTTCTATATCTAAAGCTTATTTATACAATACTCTATAATGACTAACACATTAGACCCCTTTTATAAACATTATTCACATACATATTAATTCATTAAGATTGTCTTTGGTCTATTAAAAGCGCTGCACATAAAAAAATAAGCAGAGATACAAGAGTCTTCTGCTGATATTTCCATGGAGGAGAGAATTTTTCTCCTTGTCCACTTTCTCCTTCCTCTTTATTTCTCCAAAACAACACTCCCTCCCCAGACCCAAGGTGTAGTAATAAAAAATAACAATCCCAGGACATGAAACTCAGGCTTCATGGTTAGTTAACTATTCACTATTCCAGGGCAAATTTCTGGGCTGACATTGTAACCATTCAAACTCATCCTTGCCTAGGTCCCTAACACACCCACCACTTTTCGATCCATGACCATTTGGAATCTGTGTGCTGGAAATGAGAGTCCAGAGATGAAAACTTTAGAAAGTGAGAGGTGTTCCTGAGCTTCTGGGATTGGCTGGGAACGAGTCAGATTCTTTATTTTGTATTCTAGAAAATATTTTGTTTAGTGGCTGAGCAGGTTTAAAGAAAGAACTAAATCCTTAGGAAACCCTCCACTGCAAGTCATGGGAGGTTTCCAGAGATGTAAGAGAAACAAGAGTATGTAAAAGTCAGGAGTGGTGGTGGGTGGCGCCTGTGGCTCAAAGGAGTAGGGCGCCCACCCCATATGCCAGAGGTGGCGGGTTCAAGCCCAGCCCCAGCCCCAGCCAAAAACTGCCCCCCCCTCAAAAAAATCAGGAGTGGTGGTTTCCCAATGCTCACAGTGTGAGAGAGGGAAGCTATTATGAAGGTGGACATGGGGACAAAAATGCCTTGAGGACAAGGCTGTAAATAGCTAATGTGGTCAGTCATACTCCTTGATTTCTTGGCACATAAAGCCAAGGACTCTGGGACTTATTATCACCTTAACCAAGAGAAGTGTATAGTTAAGAAATCCAAGTTATTTACCCCATTACAAGATGAGTGCTGGTTTAAGCCCTACTTGGGACAGTTTCGCACAGAAGAAGACATTTCTGTGACCTCGCAGTGTGATCCTTACTCTGCTCATGGTTTGGCTGATGCTTGCTCCTGCTTATAAGCAAATTGGATGAAAGACTGAGCCTGTTTAGTGTAAAATTAGGATCTGAACTTTAAAATAACCTAATGATTCTGCATTTCTGACATTGTCTTTCATAATCAAAGCAGTATGCGCTTCCAAAAATGAAATTCTGACCAGACTTGGTGGCTTGTGTCTGTAATCCCACTACTTTGGGAGGCTGAGGCATGAGGATTGCTTACAGTCAGGAGTTTGAAACCAACCTGGGCAACATAGTGAGACCCTTTCTTTGCAAAAAATTAAAAAATTTAGCCAGGTGTGGTGGTGCATACGTGTTGTCCGAGCTAATCAGGAGGCTGAACTGCAGGATCAATTCAGCCAGGAATTTGAGGTTGCAGTGAGCAATCTAGCCTAGGTGACAGAGTGAGACTCTGTCTCAAAAAAAAAAGAAAAGAAAAGAAAGAAAAAAAATTAATTAAAAAATCAATTTCTTATTGATGTCTTAAAAGATGAAAAGATGAAAATAAATGGTTAAAAAAGTATCAGAGTATGTGTGAATGTCACTTATCTGTGCAATGTCTCTCTCGGGTTAGCACAGACAATTTAAGAATTGTATTTTAGGTTATAGTTTTTTTTAAAAAAAACCAGCAGTAGAATGTCTTCTAATGGCTTGTTCTGTATGAACTTAAAAGAATGCATGGTTATAACTGATATTTATATCTTTCTGTTTAAAATAGCCTCTTTGTAAGCATTGCAGACTGTGGTATCTCTTGTATAACATGGATTTTTCTTGTCCGAGGTCCTTTGTGTCTCAAGTTCTTATTTCCTTGATCACTATGTTCTAACAGAACTCCCCTGGGTCAGAAGGTATGAGGGGGAAAGACAGAATGGAAATGAACGGAAAAGAATGAGGATGTGGCAGAGGCATGCAGGCTGCTTGGCAGGGAGCCGGGGCAGGTGAAGGCTGGAGGATATTGTGAGGGAGCAGCGGACTGTCTGGATTGAATCCCTGCCTTGCTCTAAAGCTACGCTGGAGAGACAGGCCAGACACAGAGCTGGAAGGCATTTGATGTCCAGTCTTTTCATCCATGAGGTGCCAAGCGGTGAAGAAATAGGAAAGATAAAGTTAGGCTTTGACAAAAGGAGTGAGGGGAGTCAGGAGCGACCTGAGACAGCTCACTTGCTTCCCCACCCTGCCCACCGCGGATGGCCGCAGGGGTGAAGGCAGGTTTGCTCTTTTCACTATTACTCTCCTGTCTTGGGGACCAGACTATTGTTATTCCTGTGCCCTTCTTCATGTTCAAGGAATATCGCATGGTCCACGGACTCTCCCCTGAGTAGTTTCCATCCGAGCAGATTGTTCTCTTCAGCATCCCAGTTGCTCCTAACTCCTGAGAAGGTCGCCAAGGCAGGCTCTGTGAAGGTGAAAAAGATTTCAGAATATATTGTGTGTGAATGCAGCTGGAGAGAACCAGAGTTCTTTAAAATTCTGAAGCCTTTTGGGCAGGAATTGTCTTTTGTTTTCACAGCAGAGATGCTGTGTCCTCACTGCATCATTTTGGGAGCCACATGGTACCTATTTCCCCATTACCAGTGATGCTAACTTTGGTTTTTTGGCTAAAGTGGTTGTTTATAGGTTTTTCCACTGTAAACTTGTGACTTTTTCCTTTGTGTTTATTTAAGTATCTTGTAAAGAGATACTTTGAGACTGTTTAAACTTTCACCCACTAGTTTTAACATCCATTGATGATTCTTGCCTGAACAGTTATTACTGTAGTGGTTGCTGAATGGTGATTTGAAAAAATCTTATTGTTCCCTCTACACTTAGTAGCTGGCACTCCCTTATAAGGTACAGATTTTCCTTCTCCTCCATTTATTTATTTTCCACAGTATGAACTCAGGGATCCTAATTTGATTTTGTGGGTTATTATCCATTGCTTTCCAAGATGAAGAAATAACAGATAAACCAAAAACTGAAATTCCATAAAACAAATGGCTTATACTTTTCAAAATGCGAAGATCATGAATGACAGTGAGTTTTGAGGAACTGTTCCAGATTAAAGGAAACTAAAGAGAGATGACAGTTTCACGTAATATGCGGTCCTAAAAGGGACTCTCAACAAACTTTTGAAAAAAATTTTTCTGGGCGGCACCTGTGGCTCAAAAGAGTAGGGCACCGGCCCCATATGGTGGAGGTGGCAGGTTCAAACCCAGCCCCGGCCAGAAAAAACTGCAAAAAAAGAAAAAAAAATGAAATAAATTTTTCTATCAAGGAAAACAATAGGGTAATTAAAAAAATATTATAGTAGGCCAACTGGATAAGATGTGCAGACTAGTTAACAGTACTACATCATCATTGATTTTCTTATGTGAGAGCATATCCTCGTTTTTAGGAAATACACACTGAAATAGTTAGGGATGAATGGGCATTTGGTCTTCAACTTACTCTCAAATGGTCCTGAAAAAATTAAAATAAAAATAGTGGAATTGCAGGATTGAGTGGCAGGTCTGCAATTCCTCTACTAGTTATATATCCAGAAGACCAAAAATCACTTTATAATTAAGATATTTGCGCCAGAATGTTTATTGCAGCCCAATTCATATTTGCTAAGTCATGGAAGAAACCCACGTGCCCATCGACCCATGAATGGATTAATAAATTGTGGTATATGTACACCATGAAATATTATGCAGCCTTAAAAAAAGATGGAGACTTTACCTCTTTTATGTTTACATGGATGGAGCTGGAACATATTCTTCTTAGTAAAGTATCTCAAGAATGGAAGAAAAAGTATCCAATGTACTCAGTACTATTATGACACCAATATATAATAACCCACACTTTCATATAAAAGATAAAACACAACTATAGCCCAGGATGAAGGAGGGAAGAGGAGGGGGAGGGATGGAGAGGAGGGAGGTTGGATGGAGGGAAGGTATCGGTGGGACCACACCCATGGTGCATATCGCAAGGGTACATGTCAGATCTCTTAAGGTGGAGTATAAATGTCTTAACACAAGAATTAAGTGAGGTGAAGGCTACGTTAACCAGTTTGAAGTAAGCATTCCAAATTGTATATAAAATCAGCACATTGTACCCCATAAATGCATTAATGTATAAAGTTATGATTTAATTAAAAAAAAGAAAATGGTATAATGTTAACATTTGGGGAACCTACTAGAAGCATTTACAGAAATTCTTTATACTATTTTAGCAATCACTTACATGTTTGCTCTACTTATAAATACATTCCTGTCATCCTCACATGTGCGTCCGAGACTCCCCTCCCTGCCCAATCTTTTTTTTTTTAAGATGTAGTCTCACTTTGTCACCCTCGGTAATGTGCTATGGTGTCATAGCTCACACAACCTCAAACTCTTGGGTTCAAGTGATTCTCTTGCCTCAGCCTCCCAAGTAGCTGGGACTACTGCCACCCACCATAGTGCCTGGCTATTTTTAGAGGTGGGGTCTCACTCTGGCTGAGGCTGGTCTCAAACCTGTGAGCTCAGGCAATCTACCCACCTCAGCCTCCCAGAGTGCAGGGATTATAGGCATGAGCCACCGTGTCCAGCCTCCCGCCCAGTCTTTTTTCCCTCTTCTCCTCCTTAGGCTGAGAATGCTCAGAGGAGAGTGCAGCCTGCCACCCAGGCAGCCCCCCAACTGATCTGAATGGGTATAACAGGAAGCAGGAATCAATAGCTCTTTATGACTTTGTTGCCAGAGGATGGCTCTTTGGCCCGTGCAAGTACAAATAAAGTCCAAACTGATCCTGCTCAAGGAGGAAAGGAGACAGCTTAAAAGGATGATGGGAAAGTGGTTTGCTAAAATTTCCTAAGACTTTCGGGTTCCCAAAAAGCTGATAGAAACAGAAAAGTAGGAGAAGCAGTTTTCCATTTCCTTCCCCATTTCTTTCCATTTAGAACCTTATTTCTTTTCTATCCAGGGACTCCTGCTGATTTAACAGGGTAGTTTTCTCTCTGGGGAAATTTTCATGATGATCATAGCCCCATTCATCGGGGGTGCAGCAGTGGTGGTGTGGAAGAGTCACATCCTACAAGAGAAGTTTGTGGGAGTCTGACCCATAGCCCCACATGGACTCCAAAGGCGGAGTCTTTTTTTTTTTTGTAGAGACAGTCTCACTTTACCACCCTCCGTAGAGTGCCATGATGTCAAGGACTCACAGCAGCCTCTAGCTCTTGGGCTTCCGCGATTCTCTTGCCTCAGCCTCCCGAGCAGCTGGGACTACAGGCGCCCGCTACAACGCCTGGCTATTTTTTGGTTGCAGTTCAGCCGGGGCTGGGTTTGAACCTGCCACCCTCGGCATATGGGGCTGGAGCGCTACTCACTGAGCCACCCACAGGCGCCACCCAAAGGCGGAGTCTTGATCTGTGGCTCCAGAGACTGAGTATCCTGGAGGAGCACCAGCTTTCAGGCAGGCAGCCACAATTGGGCTCAGAACTAAGCTTCTCTGAGCAAATTTGCTCATGTGCTCCACTCCGCGCAACAGCAAGGAAGAGCCCTGGGAGGATCCAGGCGGCTGCGTTACACTCAGCAGGGGAGGCGGGCATGCGCACAAAATCTGTGGTGACTAGGATGCATTTTGTGTCTCACCACGTCTGGAGTTATACTGTCTTCACTATACGCACTGAACATGGGCAGGTCATTTCATTTTGTCATTAATGAATTTCTGCCCTCCAACATGGAGGCAACCTGTGTTAGACGAACCCTGCCTCTCTTCCCTGTGCCCTGGTTGTGCTGGCGCTCAGGCTGTCCACCTGTCAGTCTCACAGGTGTGCCTACTTTTTTCTTCTTCTTTTTTTTTCTGTTTTGGCCGGGGCTGGTTTTGAACCCGCCAGCGCCCTACTCCTTTGAGCCACAGGTGCCGCCCTGTGTAGCTACTTTGATCTGCACCTCCGTCTTGGCGTTGGTGCTGGGAGAATGTCCCGCCAAGACTAAAGGCAAGGATATTTGAGATTACGGCATCTGGATCTCAAGAGAGCAGTGGTGGTTTGTTTGCTCTTTTAACTACATTTATTGTGATGTAGCATTTCTGAGAACAAGCACAGGGCAGGGAAGTAATAAAGAAGTAACTGCCAGGGGAAGGCTGGCTGCCATAGTCATCTGACCTTCCAGTTTGGACTAAATGATGCAGAAAAACCCTAAATTCTAAGATCCACTGACATTTTAATAGGCGCCCGGAAATCGTATGGATGGTAGGAGGCGTGGCTTCTCTTATGGTTGGTGTTGTGCAGCGCAGGGGAGCAGCTCTCACTGGTGCTGGGTCCACAGGCCAGAGGTTTTAGGATTAGGCAGGTGACAATAATTCTTTGTTACTGAGTGTTCAGCAAACAAGTCTATTTGAAGTAGAAAACCCTGATGTCTGTAGGATGGCTTTTGCATCCCATCTTAAGTGAGGTGTTACACAGTTGGCAGCCATAGACTGGAGCCTGATTGCCTGGGTTTCTTTCCAACCCCCCACTAGTAACATACTAGTAATAGTATTTACTTTGCATTGTTGTAGTGAAATCTAAACATTAGTTCATATACAATATAAGTAAAGCACATAAAAGAGTATCTGGTACACAGCAGGGGCTCTATAATTGCTGGCTCAAAATTATTATTATAAATTAAAAGACATGTCGAAGGCTATTTATTGTGATGCTTCTTCTTAATTATCTCCAAGAATGAAAAATCCTAGGGGTGGAAACAGATCATTAGACAGCGGCTCACTGCCATACTCTTAAGTAGAGTTTTTTTTTTGTCCTGAAAAACTGTCTCAGTTTCCTAGGTTGAGTTCTTAAAATCTTACATTCTAATCTATAAAAGGATAAAAATAGATAGTAGTGAGGATAATAAAAGCTTAGTGTTTATATGGTTATTTTGAGAAGGGCATGATTGTTTCCACTGTACAGATGAGAATGCTGAGACTCACAGAGGTGAAGTGACTTGTCCAAAGTCACATGGCAAGTTGCGCTTTAGATATGACTCAGATGCTACTATTCTATAGCCTGAGCTCTTACCTGCTGTGCCAGAGGAAGGTGGAGGGAAGTAGCAGGAGGAGAGAGAGGGAGAGAGGAGGGACCTGGGGAGGAAGAGAGGGACTCACAACTAGTAATAAGCATTTTCTGAATAAGTGGGCGCAGAAATTCAGAAAGCATATCTAATGAGGACAGACGAAATGACATTTCAGTCTATACAATTCCAAACAACCATTTTGACTGTTTTTTTTTTTTTTTTTTTTTTTTAATGACAGGTTGCTTTTTGCTAGCTGCACTGTCACGGCTTTAAAGAGCTGTATGGGCCAGTCCCTCTGGAAGGTGGCTCTGAAGACCTGCAGTGCTGGAACGCGAGTGCCTAAGCCAAGCCCCCTGCTTTGGAGACAGGGACAGGATGGAGGACAGGAGAGCAACTCCAGGGCATCTGTCCTAAGCTCATCCTTCCTATGAAGGTTCCTTCTTATCAGGAAAAAAGAGGATTCATCTATTCTCCAATTGTTCTTTCAACAAGTACTGTATGATCAAAAATGTTTGATAAATGAATGAAGGTTAATTGAATGTCCCCCATGGAGAGCTTTGTGGACATGCCGGGCTCGGGCCTGCTCTCCACCATGCTGTACATCTGGTTCCTTCTTATTCTTCACGTTTCCATTCAAATGTCGCCCCCTAAGAGAAACCTTTCCTGGCCCCTCTACCGAATACAGCTTATGCCTCTCAGCTATTCTATCACTTTGTTTCCTTCATGACGTCCGTCCTACAGAAATCCCTGTTTACCATTTACTTCCTTTCACAAATGTAGGGACCTTATCTGTAATTGTTCACTGCTATATCCCAGCTGCATGGATAGTAGATGCTCGATCAGTATTTGTTGAATAAAAAATGAATAAATGAATGAGGTGACATTGATTTTGCCCAGGAAGAACACATTCTGTAACTTTAAATGGAGACGGAGTGAGAGAGATATTGGCCCGGAGCCTTAGGTCATAATGGCAGGTCCAGCAGGGGTTTAATTAATCAGGCACATGCATTTTCTGAATTACAAAGTGTGCCAGGGACATTTAATTTCTGTTAATTGGCACCAAGGAGGAGGGGTTGCTACTGAAATTGCCAGCCAGCTGGCAGCATGTCTCTGGTCAGTGTCAGACCTATTCATACATCAGAATGGACATTTCAAAAGTGAAATGTCCCCATGGAGGCAGCACCCACATGCTTGCTTGTTGGCTGCATTTTGGGACACAGACAGCCCCCAGTCTTTAATCTTCAACAGATGAGGTGGTGAGACAGTGGAGACAACCAGAAGAGAAAAGACTGATGAGGGTTATAGCATAAAATGCATTTTAAAACAAATGTCATGTTGCCTGAACTCTGGGCACCATGTACTAGCTTATCTGAAAGGAAAGAGAGCAAAGAAGCCAAGACTTGTAAACTTGCAGAGCTGGTCCACCATTTGTAGCTAACGTTGGACAAGTGATTTGTTTTCTGAGCTTCAGTTGTTTGATCTATAAATAAGGAACAATTAACACGTAACTCATGCGGGGAGGATTAAATGAGAAATGAATGTAAATAATGCGAGCAGCAGCTAACATCACAGTGTTTCTATATGCTGGCACTGTGCCGCTGACTTGATGTGCATTATTTCATTTAATCCCCATCAAGACACTCAAGGGAAGCACAATTAATACTTGAATTTTGAAGCCAGGGAACTACAGGTTGGAGGAGTTAAATGACTTGCACACAGTGACACAGGTGCCATTGATTTTACCCAGGAAGAACACATTCTGTAACTTTAAATGGCGATGGAGTGACAGAGACATTGGCCTGGAGCCCTCAGGTCATAATGGCACAGCCACACGGAGTGGGTGTTTGAATCCAGGTCACCTGACTACGCGGGTTTTTAATAACCCCCTAGCAGACCCTCTAAGGCAGTGGTTCTCAACCTTCCTAACACTGCGACCCTTTATACAGATCCTCATGTTCCTATGCAATGAAAGTAATGTTATGGTTGGGGGTCACCACGACATGAGGAACTGTATTAAAGGGTCGCAGCATTAGGAAGGTTGAGAGCCCTGCTCTAAGGCCTGGGCCCAGTATGTGGCACTTGGCACAGGTCTAATGAATGGTGCTGGTAAGATTCTGTTCTTATGCTCATCACTCCTCCTGCTCAGCTTGCTTTCCAGCCCGCGTCATGCCTGCCAACCCCTTCCAACCACTACCACTCCTGGGGTCCTTCTGAGCACAGCATCTGCCTGCTCATTTCACTTGACCCTCCCAACGTCCGTAGGACATGCCCATAGGGTTCCCACTTTTCAGATGAGTAAAGAAAGGCTTACAGAGGTTGGTTAACTTGGTCCTAGGTCACACTGCTGAGAAATGGTGGAATCAAGATTTAAACCCAGGGACATGTGGCTCTAGAGCCCAGGCACTCTCCTTTCCACATGACAAGATTTTTCCATGCTGCCTATCTCCCAGAACCTTTTCTCCTCCACGAAGCTCTCTTGATAACTTCTGTCTGGTAGTGCCTAGGTTATTGTAGTACTCTGTTCTTGAACTATGCCTGCATATCCATAATTGGTATTAACCACACGTGTTGAACACTTTGAGGTACCCAATACCATGTTCAGAGCTGAATATGTGAGATCTTGTTTAATCCCGTGGGAATCCTAGGAGGTAGATGTGCTGATCCCCATTTTACACACGAGAAAAACCAAAGTCTAGGGACATGGAACTTTTCCAGTTTTGTTAGTTATTTGCCAAAGGAAAAGTAAAGGTGGGTCACAACCCCAGGTGATCCGGTCCTAAGTCTCATCATCCTAGCGATTACATCGTATTGCTTCTCCAGATTGTGTAACGTTCCAGTGGATTGGGAACATAGCTGGTATAGTGACCCCCAAATCTTGGTCGACTGATGCGCTAAGTCCTCTGTTGGAGGCCCCCATAACAAAGAAAACCCAAGCTCTCAAACTTGCCAACATCTAAAAACAACTTAAGCTTAAAAAAAGAACTCAGCCTATAAATAGAATGTTGCAGAAGAGAATATTTGGAAATGTGGTTCTGATATCTAAAATTAGCCTTCCCTTCAAAGCAGTATCACCCTTTCTGACTGCCTGACTGTTCTGTTCCTTGTCATGGAAGCTGGTGCTATCTCTCTCCAGCTGGGACTGACATGTCCTCTTCATGCAATGCAGTCCTTCTTGACAGAGATATAAAACATCTCCCAAGAAACCAGGGAGAAGGTGATAGGGGTGTGGGGGGCAGTGAGAGGGGGATGAGCAGGAATTCCCAGTGTTGCTCTTTGAAGGCATTATTTATTTGAATCCTTCATTGCTTCTCTAGGCCTGTTGTAGCTGCCTCCTGTGTTTTGATTCGAGATTGCTTTTTGTTTATTTGTGAGGTTCTCCTTCATGTAAACGGTTTTCACAGTCCTCTGGGATGGTCAGGGTGTCATTGTTTTCATGGGAAGGTCATTAGGATGATGCTGGCCACCAGGACACGTGTGACCAGCAGCAGGGAAACCTTGGCATTGCCAGAGCCTCTCATCAAGTCTGTCGAGCTCGCTAGCACTGATTTTATAGCATTAAGGAAACTGCATATGATGCACAAAGTGGCCTCTGCAAATGCCTTTGCCTTTCTCTCTCTCTCGGGCCTTGGCTGGCATCCTTTTAGTCCTTACAAGGCTGTAGTTCTTGTCCATCCAGCAGTGACACTATTTGCATAATTAGCTTGCATCTGTGGGTGTGCATCTACCCCCAAAGCAATTGCATTTGAACTTCGGATGAACACCAGCATGGAACGCTGGAAGATGTCAGCTCTCTGAGCCCTCTTGTCCCCACTGAGGACACGAAAGTGGAGGTCACTTTGGAAATCATGTCACCCTTTCTTGTGGGACTCCACTCTGTGTCATTTAGAACGAGAACAGGCAAAACCAGAAATAATCTCGCAGAGAGAGCAATCTGGGGAGTGCAAAATTATCCATGTGTTTTGATGTCAGGGATCCAGGACCACATTTCAAGCTTTGGTTCTTTTTCAAGTTGCTTGGCTGTGTCTGGCAGCTCTTGCAGCAGGGTAGGTTTGGATTTCTCTGGGCAGAACGCTCTCAGTTCACATCCCTCCCACCCCTGCTTCTTAGACAGTAAGACCTTACCTTGTAGATTTTCTCGGAGAGAGTTTGGCTGAGTTGGACTTTGCTCTGTCTCCTTCCTATCCTGGTGATCTCGGCAGCACTCCCATCTGTCCATCCTCACCAATCTCAGCCATGTTGACAGTTACCATTGAAGAAAAGGGAGGCGGTGATTTTTTTTTTTTTTTGTAGAGACAGAGTTTCACTCTGTTGCCCTCGGTAGAGTGCTGTGGCGTCACACAGCTCAGAGCAACCTCCAACTCTTGGGCTTAGGCGATTCTCTTGCCTCAGCCTCCCGAGTAGCAGGGAGGCAGTGATTTAAGATTAAGGTTTAAGCCTTACACTGCTGGATTCCAGCCCTTGTTGCTTTGGACAGGTCATGTGACCTCTGAGCCTTAATTACAGCAGTGCTTCTGTCACTGAGCGGGGTAGAACTAGATGACACAATGCGTATCAAGTTGTGGCATAACTAGGTGCTCAGTAATGAAGGCAATCATTGCTGTAAGAGAAGTTAGAGATGCTATTTTTGTTTTAATTAAGTTTCCACTCCACTTCAAGGGAATTTTGTGACTTTAAGCAAGGAAATGAAACATTCTGTGTCTCAGTTTTCTGATCTGTAGTCTGGGGGTAAAAGTAGCGTTTCCCTCCCTTCTCACAAGGTTCTTATGAGACTTCACCAGCGGCAGGAGCAGCAGCAAGATCTCCTGTCAGTTTCAGATTCAAAGGAGCTGCTTTTGGTTTCTGTGTTTGGCTACTCAGAGGTGGCAGGCAAGGTCCAAAGGAGAGCTGCCTAGAAAGCCCTATATTCAAATAATTTGGGCCGCAGCCCTACAACCTTTACCCCTTATTCAGAAGCAGCAAGTTTTCCCAAAACAGCTATAATTGGAAAAACTCTTGTAAAAAAAAAAAATCCCTCCAAACTATAACCTTTCACAATTAGACATGCTGGGTGCATCAAAATCTCAGTCCCCAGCAATGAATCAAAGGCTTAGAATCCCAGTGACAGAGCCAGATGGGAACTCAGACATGCAGGCGGAATGTCTATGGCCTCAGGTTGCAATAGTTGCTCTGACTAGTGTTTACCAAATATCTCTCTGGGCTGCATGAATTCCATACGGTACACGTGTGGGAGAATTACAAGGAGAAAAAAATCAACGTGGAATTCAGGGTCGTGGTTGTTAGGGAAGTTGGAGGGGAGGGGAAGAGATTGGGATTGAGAGAGGTGCACGGTGGACGTCAGCAGTATTGACAGTTACTATTTTTATAAAAACTGGGTGGCAGGTATATGGTTATTTGTTTTATGATCTCATATAAATATATATGTATCTATATTTCATGTGTATGAAACATTCAATAATAAAAAGGAGAGAAAAGTAGAAAAGAACCCTTAAATCCAGAAAAAATGAATCAGAAACCCTCTATCAGGGCTGTGTCTATTTTTACCTATCCCGTTATCTATCTTGTTAATGTTTTTATCGCCACTGCCTCTCACAGTGCCGGGTCCAGAGTGGGTGGTGGATAGCTGTTACTGAGTGGGTAAAGGGATGAAGGGACAGGCGAGTCTGGGAGGCCCCTCCGTCCTCCCCACCCTCTTGACTCGGATCCCCCCTCTGCTGCATTCTATCTGTCAAAGGGCAGATCCGTGGGTAGGGGGCCTCCTGGGAGCATTTTGCTTCTGCTCTGGGCTAGGACATGATACTACAGCCTGGGAAACGGACCGTGTGATCATCTAACATTGCCCTATTTCAAGCAAAATGTCCTTGCATGACATTCCTGATGACACCAACCTGCTTCAAGGATCTCTGGAGTTACCTTTTCTGGTTTGGTGCTGCCTGCCAAACACAGTCCCTAAGTGACTGTCCTTCATGGTTACCTGAGAAGTTGCTGGAATAGAGTGCTAACACTCTCTTTCTTAGCTAAAGGGAGAACTGAGGCCTTTTCTCTCAAGACGTAAATAAGAGAAGCATTGGCGGCAGCAGCTGCAGAACCCAGCCACTGTCCTGTGCCAGCTTGCTGAGCACGTGGGCCCAGCTGGAGAGATTTAATAGGCCTTGGCCATTCTGTCCACCACAGCTGTTCACTTCTGGGAAAGGAATCCAGAGGATGTGTGGCTGCCTGGGTGGTCAGCAGCAGGACGGAGGATGAGGATGGATGTCTGCTCTTCTCATTGAAACAGATAACTTCTGTGCCTGCCACATTGGTGCTGGAGGAGCTGGGAAGCACTGGGTGTTACTTACATCTGTGAAAGTGTTAGCTGAAAAAGGCAGACTGGTCAGCATGGAACTGCCCTCCCTCCCATCAGCTCCTTTCCTAGGCCAAGATGAAGAGAAGGTGATTGTCAAGGGCTGGCCAGTGGCCTGGATGGAGCTGGAAAGAGTGCTGGGCTTGTTAGCAGTGCTCTTGGTCTCTGAGTGACCTCTATTAGTCCTACACTGTGTTAGAGGTTAACAGTCAAGATGTTCTGCCACTAGTATGCCATAGGCAGGAGCCAGTTGGAACGAGCAGGGCTTTATTGCTGGTGGTCTCAGCTATACCTGGCCTGAGCCCTTTAGGGCTGGGTGGAAGAGTGTTGGGAGCTCAGAGTGTCCACTGTTCACCTATCAGTACAAACCTGTTTTCAGTATTATGATGGCGAGGGTGGTAATACTGAATGTCAGCTCTGCTATATGTTATGCAAACATGGGATAGATCCTCACATGCCTCAGAATCACTTGGGAGACTGGTTAAAAACACAGACGCCCAGACCCCACCTCAGAACTACTGAATAAGACTGTCAAGGGCCCAGGTTAGGCTCACTCACCGTGCTCTTGAGACCCGAGTGCCCTGAGTCCACTGCTCTCTAAGGATACAGTGCCAGTGTTTGAGGGAAGGGGTTTGTGCAGACTTGAGAGATGGATGGAGTCTAGCACAGGGCCTCTAGGAGGCTGTCCCCGACCCAGGTGCAGGCCGTGTGGGTGAGTGATGCAGGCTGGTGGGGCACAGTACATTTGAGGGTGCCTGGAGCCTGAGCGCCCCCCAGATTGTTGCTGCTCAGGAATGAAGTCAGGACCAGGTTGGACAGACCTTCTGATTTCTCAGGAGACATTGGAAGTCATTGAGCCACATATCGAGTCCTACAGCCACCAAGTTACCAGTGGGGGCCACTGCCTTACACTCTTCCTGCTCTAGGAGCCCTGTCCATGGATGGGTGAGGGGTGGGGGAGGTGAGGCTGGTCCCACATGAGGAGGGAAGGAGACAAGGCCTAAGTGAGTGGTCTGAGTGCTCTTTAATGAGACCAGGTCCTCAAGTACGGTCCTCAGAGTGTATACTCAGCTGGCCATGACACACCTCCACCTCTTAGAGGTCCCTGACATCCCCCAATCAAATCCCTACCCCTAGCACATTTGGTAGCATCAAGGTTCCAGGGTCTCACCCTAGGGTAAGGGGTACCTTGTCTAGGGACTATCTTTATCTTAGCTAAGGGGTAGAACTCCCACAGATGGAATTTCAGACTTGATGTGCTGGGGTGCAACCTGGGACCTCTGGAATGTTCCATGAAGGAACAGATTCATCTAGGTGCAAAAGAACTTGGACCAATTGCTACATTTATGGCCAACCTTCTCCCTCTGCTTGGGATGCCCTTTTCTCTCACCTCTTTGTCTGACTTTTACTTGTCCTTCAGCACTTGGCTTAGCCTGTACTGTGACCTCTGAGACTAGACTGTCTCTTTTCAGAACCATGTCGTGTCCCATGGTGCTGGGTATGCCCTTGTGTAAGAATTTCTGTCCTGGAATTTCAATGGTCCATTTCTTTTTTTTTTTTTTTTTTTTTTTGTAGAGACAGAGTCTTACTTTAAGGCCCTCGGTAGTGTGCCATGGCATCACACAGCTCACAGCAACCTCCAACTCCTGGGCTTAAGCGATTCTCTTGCCTCAGCCTCCCGAGTAGCTGGGACTACAGGTGCCCGTCACAACACCTGGCTATTTTTTTGTTGTAGTTCAGCCAGGGCCAGGTTTGAACCGGCCACCCTCGGTATATGGGGCAGGCGGCTTACTGACTGGGCCACAGGCATGGCCCTCAATGGCCCATTTCTTAGAAACACCCAAGTCCAACACTTGTTAGGTGTTCACTGTGGCCCAGCATTAAGTCACTCCGCACGTTATCTCAGTTAATCCTCACGATAGCCCGGTGATGCTGGCCCTACATCTTACTATTCCTATTTAAGAAAAACGTGGCTCTGCTGGGAGGTTAAGGGACTTGAAAGTGGCCAATGAGGATTTGAACACAGTTCATGTGCAGCAGAGCCTGCTGGGCTCTTTTGTGTCTATAACCAAAATTGCATCATGCATTTGTAGCCAAATTGCACTACGCTGCCTCCTGGCCACCAGAGTGAGCGTCTTGGCGTCAAAGAAGGTGTTCCAGTTTGTACGGCAAGTCCCAAGATGGACTCTGAGGTCAGCGGCTTGAGTCTGCACCCTTGCTCTGCCACTCTCTGAGGTTAACCTTCGAGCCTCAGTTTCCTTGCCTTTGAAATGGGGATAATCACACCTGCCCTGCAGGATTGTAGTAGAAATTACAGGAGAGGATGTGTCTACCATCCTCGTGGCCATGCCTAGTACACAGTCAATGCGAGAAGCATGTTGGTGGGATAAATGAGTTGGAGCTGTCAGTGAAGTCAACTTTTTTTTACTCAGAAACATCCCCTTCCCCTTTTAAACCCTTCCCAAACTCTGCAAAGATGGGATTTGGTTTGGGAGGAAGTGGGTTTGAAGCTGGGCATAGGTGAAAGGCTGGACGGAGTGGGGGTGGCCAGTCTTGAGTGTTTACATTTCTGAGAGAGGTTATCCCATAAAGACAGTAGACAATGGGAAAAACATTCATTTCATTCAGAAGGCCTGATTCTGTCTCCATTATACCCAAGCAACCTACTTGTCAGCCACAAACGTTACAATTAACCTGGTAGGGTATGGTGGCTCACACCTGTAATCCTAGCCCTCTGGGAGGCCAAGGCGGGTGGATTGCTTGAGCTCAGAAGTTCAGAGCCAGCCTGAGCCAGAGTGGGACCTCATCTCTAAAAACAGCCGGGCGTTGTGACGGGTGCCTGTGGTCTCAGTACTGGGGAGGCTGAGGCAAGAGGATTACTCAAGCCCAAGAGTTTGAGGTTGTTGTGAGCTATGATGCCACAGCACTCTACCCAGGGTGACAGAGTGAGACTCTGTTTACCTCCCCAAAAGTTATAATTAACTGGATTCGTTGCTGCTGAGACACAGACTATATGTTTGGTTGGCTGGTCATGCCATTATCTCTGCCACTTGGGTGTACAGTAGACTGCTGGGCCATGGCTAAACTCTTCAGAGCACTTTGTGGGTAAAGATGAGGTATGGGTACTCATATTTTGCAGGTACTTACATTCTGACGCATCGTAAGATGCTTCCCTGTTCTAGGGACTTTCTCCCATTTCTCCATCTGGAGTATCGGATTTGGTTCAGTGAGGCATGGAGATGGGGATGTTGATTTTGGGGAACACATGCGGGTCAACAGCTCCCAGAAACACTGAAACAACATGCTACTGTGTTGGCTCTACTGCCCCAAAGTTCTGACACAAGGCCAGTATTCCATGGCAGGATTATGGCTTTGTTCTGTTTCATTAAGGTCTGGAAAAGCCTGTGGACCATTCCACTTGCCAAGTGTGTGGGTGGGTATGTAAAGACAATCATTTGAATCCCAGGTAAGACTCTGTCTCTGCCACCCGCCCCCCTTTTTATGGCACCCAGCCTTAGTACCAAATAGTATTTATCTCATGCAATAAATGTTAAATCACAACAGTTAAGCTTAATGAGAACTAACGGGCTGTTGTACAGCATTGCCTCGTCTTCCTGGGGTGCCTCCTCGCCCCTGTTTACCGCGTTCTGCCTGGATGCTCCTGTGCACGTCAGCCCTGTCTTAGTGGGGTCACCTAGTTTTGCCCCCTTCTCCACTGCAGACTCTGTCCTTGTTTCCCCACCTGTCAGGAATGTCAAGCTTGTTGCCTTTTATCTCCTTCCCTGATACTCTTAATCTCTCCCTCTTACTCTCATGCTCCCTTCTCTCCCCAATATGTTCATCATTTTCCCTCTTTCTTCCTCTCTGTTCCCCCTTTCCTTGCCAACCTTCTTTGTACAGTCCCTTTTAGGGCAGCTTTCCTAGAGGAAGCGCCTCGCCCCAGCCTTGGATTCCCATTGACACGGTTGCCTTACGGAAGAAACAACTCAGCTGCTCTGTTTGAGAGGAAACCAGGGACAGTCGAGACTGTGGCAGTGCAAACAATGCACATCCAAACGCCAACCCCGTACAAGGCTGCTTTTAAGCACATTGTATTTTGGGGGGGAAAATCAGGCTACAAAGCCAGGGTCAATCAATTGCTTTCTGCTCCTCTATTGTGTAGGATTATGTGTAAGAAAACAGATGAAGAAGGAGAAGAACAGATCAAGAAGATTATCACATGTTCAATGCCTCCCTTAACATCTGATAATCTTTTGATCTTTGGTAGTCAGCTTTCTCTCTGACCTTGTTTGTGGCAAACTCGGGGAGCTGACTTCCTCTAGTGTCAGTGGGTCTCAGAATGTTTGACATATCCATCTCACACTCCTCCCAGAAATTCTCCCTCTGCAGCCAGGATTATGACTTTACAAAGGGAAAAAATACGGCAGCTGCTAGTGGCCAGTGCACAGTCCCCAGAAGATGGCAGAAGCTGAGGTTACGGTAAAGAAGCAATGCCAAAAAGCCCACTTTTGTCACAGCCCTGCTGGAGCCCCTTTTAGGACACCACAGACATTCTACACAGAACATGGGGAGTGAGGGCCACGTATTGCATGCCGGGGAACAAAGTGGACCCAACAGTCCCCCACGCCTGGGTCTGAGTACTGGGCGTTGCTGCAGAAAATCATTATGTTGGGAAGGACACTCGATCTATCCTCCCACCCAGGGCAGGGATGCCTGCTTCCACCTTTTTTTTCCCTAGAGGCAAAATGGGAAGAACAGGGACATATGCTCAAGTTCTCAAAGCATGGCAGGATGCCCTTAGTGGAGGCAAACTATATTTAAATAGAATTCACCTCTTTGGGATCTAGGAAAATCCATCTGTAGATTCATTTGCTGGGAAACAAGGTCTGCGTAGCTGAGGCAGTGGGTACCACAGTCGTGGCCTTGCCCAAAGCTGACTTTCTCCGGAAGTCTGTCTGCTGTCCAGAATGGCAGCCACTTCGATGGGCAAATAGGATGGTCATCTCTGGGCCCAAGAAGGACGCTTCATGCTGGGACCCCTTGGGGGTCGCTGGCTGTTCAGGCTTTCCGGAGGCGAGATTGGAGCCGTAATGTTTGGTGGGAGGAGGGCTGTAGTTTTGAAATCTCACAGTTTTTACTTGCTGCAAGAAGAAGGAGAGCAAAGGAACACGCGTGAAGTGGGAGACGTGTGTTTTTCCCCTGTGACTTGGTCTGTGGTGTTTTCCCATACTTCTCTGCACTTGAAATGCCTCCCTTATGTGTTCATTTAGCAAATGTGTCTAAAATATACAATGCACCATGCACCCTGTTAGGTGCTATGAATCCAACAGTGAACAAAACCATCCTGACAAACAATTATAACAAGTGCTATGCTGGGGGAAGTATGAGATGCTGAGAATGCAGAGGAGTATCTAGCTCCAACTGGAAGGAGGCAAACAGGGAAGTCTTCCTAGAGGCAGAGATGTTCAAACTGAGAACTAGCTCGGTGCAGTGGCTCATGCCTGAAATCCCAGCACTTTGGGAAGCTGAGGTGGGAGGATCACTTGAGGCTAGGAGTTTGAGGCCAGCTTGGGCAACATAGCAAGATACTATCTCTAAAAAAAAATCAAAAAGTTAGTGCAGGTCTACAAGACAGGGTGGCAAATGCCTGTAGTCCCAGCTACTAAGGAGGATCACTTGAGCCAGGAGTTCAAGGTTGCAGGGAGCTGTGATGGATCCACTGCACTCCAGCTTGGGGGACAGATAGAAACCTTGTCTTAAATAAATAAATAATATAAAAACTGAAGGAGAATTAGGAATTATCTGGGAGAAATAGGGCAGACAACCCCCTGTGTAAAGGGGCTGAGGTAAGAGGATAGAATTCCTTTGAGAAAACAAAAATTTACCTTCTGTCTCTTCCCTGCCTACCAACAAGGCCTGTCTCCAGGCCTACCTCCTTCTTGAGGCTACTCCTAATAATTCCATTCAGAGGTCTTCTTAGAACAGAGTCCACAAACTGGAAACCTGCTGACTGATTATACCCTGCAGAATGTTTGAGGGTTTAATGGACTTGGCCACACATAAAAATTGGGAGACTGTACATAAACATTTCATATTTCTCTTTAAAAAATCAAAGATCTGTCATGCTGGCCCTATGGCCCATTCTGGCAACCCCTGGCTGGAACTGAGAAGCAGTCCCCTTTTATATGAGATGCATGGCCTCCAATTTGTACCAAGTCAGCCTGTTATGCATCTGCCAGGTACCCATCTGCACAGCGTTTCTTTGGCCAATCCCTGTCTTAAGGCTTAATGAAGTGTTTTGCGGTACTGCTTAGGAATGACTTCTTGTTCCCAAAAAATTCAATCCAAGTGTCCCCTACTGAGAATCCAAATTTTTTCACACTTTTTCAGTCCCTAACCATATCTGGCTAAGGTCTGAGCACTCACTAAATACTTATAGTTTGAGAGTTGTATTTAATAGCTAGGAGTAATGGGTCACTGGGGCCTCAGAAGACTTTGAATTACTTGAGTACTATAATTCAAAATAAGAACTCTCAACATTTATATAGTCAACACTAACTTTTTCTGAATGCTTTTCCTGTTTTTTTTTTTTTTTTTTTTTTTTGAGACAAGAGTTTCAAGCTGTCACCCTGGGTAGAGTGCCATGGCATCATCATAGCTCACAGCAACCTCCAACTCTTGGGCTCAAACGATCTTCTTGCCTCAGTTTTTTGTATTTTTAGTAGAGACAGGGTCTTGCTCTTGCTCAGGCTGGTCTCGAACCAGTGAGCTCAAGCAATCCACCCACCTCGGCTTCCTGGAGTGCTAGGATTATAAGTGTGAGCCACTATGCCTGGCCTGAATGCTTTTCCCTATAAGCATATAACTTAGTATTAAAAGCATAAGTTTTTGTATCAGATCTGAATTTTACTCCAGACGTATGTCAGCTGTGTTGCACTGAGTAATGTTCTTTAATTCCCTAACCTTCATTTCCTCATATTTAAATGAGGATGAAACTAATGCTTATTTCAGAGGGTTGCTGTCAGGATTAAATGAGATGAGGCCTGTGAAGCACTTAGCACAGTGCCTGCCAGGTCATCAGTATTCAGTCAATGCTTTAAGAAGTAGGGGAGAACCACATCCTTTTTCTGTTTTGGTAGGAATGGGGGATGGTGATGGTTGTGATGTGATGGTGGTCATGATGGTGTTGGTGACAGAGGTGGTAATGTGCTGGTGGGGGTGGTGGTAATGATGGTAGTGGTGAGGGTGATGATGCTGGTAGTGATGGCAGTGATGGTGGTAGTGATGGTGGTGATGGAGGTGGTGGTGGTGATGAGGATGATGATGGTGGTAGTGATGGCAGTGATGGTGGCAGTGATGGGGGTGGTGGTGGCAGTGATGGCAGTGATGGTGGCAGTGATGATGGCAGTGATGGTGGCAGTGATGGTGGCAGTGATGGTGGTGATGGTGGTGGTGGTGATGGTGGTGGTGGTGATGGTGGTGGTGAGGGTAATGGTGGTGGTAGTGATGGCAGTGATGGTGGTGGTGAGGGTGATGGTGGTGGTAGTGATGGCAGTGATGGTGGCAGTGATGGTGGTAGTGATGGTAGTGATGGTGGTGGTGGTGGTGATGAGGATGATGATGGTGGTAGTGATGGCAGTGATGGTGGCAGTGATGGGGGTGGTGGTGGCAGTGATGGCAGTGATGGTGGTAGTGATGATGGCAGTGATGGTGGCAGTGATGGTGGTGATGGTGGTGGTGGTGATGGTGGTGGTGAGGGTGATGGTGGTGGTGAGGGTGATGGTCGTGGTAGTGATGATGGCAGTGATGGTGGTAGTGATGGTGGTGATGGTGGTGGTGGTGATGGTGGTGGTAGTGATGGCGGTGATGGTGGTAGTGATGATGGCAGTGATGGTGGCAGTGATGGTGGTAGTGATGGTGGTGGTGGTGGTGGTGGTGATGGTGGTGGTGAGGGTGATGATGGTGGTAATGATGGCAGTGATGGTGGCAGTGATGATGGTAGTGATGTTGGTGGTGATCGTGGTGGTGGTGGTGGTGGTGGTGAGGGTGATGGTGGTGGTAGTGATGGCAGTGATGGTGGCAGTGATGGTGGTAGTGATGGTAGTGATGGTGGTGGTGTTGAGGGTGATGGCAGTGATGGTGGCAGTGATGATGGTAGTGATGGTGGTGGTGATGGTGGTGGTGGTGGTGGTAGTGATGGCAGTGATGGTGGCAGTGATGATGGTAGTGATAGTGGTGATGGTGGTAGTGATGGCAGTGATGGTGGTGATGGTGATGGTGGTGGTGGTGGTGGTGATCATGGTAGTGATGGTGGAGATGGTGATGGTGGTGATGTTCAATAAACTAAAAGATAACAATAAGCATCACCCAATTTTCTAATGTCACTTCTTCCTTCTCACCATCTGTCCTGTTCAAAGATATCATGAAACCAGACAAAAACTCTTATGCCTTCTAGTGGGAAAAGTCCTGGTCTAGAAGTAAACAAATCTGATCTCTCTGCCAATAGGTCACAATAAGTGGGTTGTTGGAGTCATTATTCAGCATGAACTCGATGTCACTTAAATTCAACTCGATGTCACTTAAATTCTCTTGTCTCAGTTTCTTGTTTTATATGATAAATAATTTCATGCCAACCCCTATATAAGCATGTCACATATTTTATCTCATTTAATCTCCACTCCAATCCTGTGTGGCCATTACTATTCTTATCTCCATTCTACAGATTAGGCAAAGAAAGAATCCCAGAAGGGATTGCCAAACATGGTGAAATGTTTTGGCAAAAGTCACCCAGCTAATGAGCAGAAATTCAAAGCAAGATTTATCTGATGCTAAAGACATGTTTTTCCCAAACTGCTCTGGGTCTCAAAAGAAGTGTGTATAAAATATTTGGAACGCATGAAGGAGGACTGGTACCATGTCTAGGGAGCGTACGTGGTGGGAGGACACGTGGGGGTGTTTGCTGGGTGGGAGGGTACACTGGAAGATGCAATTTTGGTTTCTTGTCCACCTACACTGAAATCTCAGGAGCTGAGACATGGTGTAAAATTGGGGGGTCCATAGAGTCAGGCTCCCAGTATCACTCCCTTTTTACCTTTTCTGTTCCGTTTCTTGAGTTTTCTGGTTTCACCAGGATCGATGGTGGTGCAGACGCGGGTGGTTTTGGAAAAGGCTCACTCTTGATGGGAATCTCTTTGCCTTCCATGATGAGGGAGCTGGCTGCCGAGTGGATCCTGGTGTCGCTGCCCCTGCCGATGCCTGTGAGGGCAGGCTCCCCCACGGGGGCAGGCTTGGGGCCCATCTCTGCTGCCCCTGCCGAGGGGGAAGAGGGGATCGCGTGTGGCTGGTAGAACTGGAGCTGCTGAGGCCGCACGACCACGGTGGGGCTGCGTCTGAGGGAGCCCAACACAAGGGTGGGGACCTCTGGCTGGATGGGTCTCTGCAGGGATCCATCTGGGGAATTAGATGAGAGAGACATCAGCAACTGGGGCAGCTGACAGCAGGCTGGGTGGGGCTGGGTAAGCACTGCTTCCTCATATCCCAGAACGGTAAGTGCTTTCCTAATCTGACTGCACTCACATTCTCTCGGGGTCTTTCAAAGGTGACCTTATTCTTTTTTTAGTGCTGTTTGCTGATGCTGGCAGCAAATAGCTATCTAGCTGACTGTCGTGTATGTATGGGGCTGACAGAAGGAATATTGGTTCCATTCGCCTCTCTCTCCCGCTCTCTCTCACGCACACAGTGAACCAGACGTAGAAGCAGGCAGAACAAACAGGAAACAAAAGACAGAGTCAAAGACAGAAGGAGACAGAGCAGAAATGAGAAACACACAGGAGCAACAGCTCAGAAGGGCAACAGAGAGGGAGAGAGGGAAAGGGAGAGAGGAAGGGAGACGACTCTGACCAGCTACTTGCTGAAGAAAATTCTAACAGAAGCTCTAGGCAGCTGGTGGAGGGGTCTCTTTTTTGTCAGGGGCTTCAGGGAGGATGGGTGAATGAAAATAACTGTGCTAGGAAAACAAATTTGGATAGGTTATTTACTCCAGAGTTAGGGCTGTGTGGATTAGCTTTGTAAAGTCTCATGACATGGATCTGGAATCAGACCTATGATCTGGAATCCTGCTGGGGAGCCTGGGACAAGTATGTCACCTCACCTCCCTGCACCTCAGTTCCGTCATTTGTAAACTGGGGATAATAACAGTATCCTATAAGGCTTCTGGGAGGATTACATTTTACAATGTGTGCAAACTGTCAGGATCGTGCCTGGAATGTGATAAATGCCCCATGCTTTTTAGCTATCATTATTTTGGGGGAAAGCATAGCATATCCTAAAACTGCATGGGCAAAGAGTTTAGTTTCATTCTTTCTTTAGCTCATTCATTTTCTTCTTTTTTTAAAAAATTGAAGTGGGCTGGGTACAGTGGCTCACACCTGTAATCTTAGCACTGTGGGAGGCTGAGGTGGGTGGATTGCCTGAGCTCACTGGTTCAAGACCAGACTGAGCCAGAGCGAAACCTAATCTCTAAAAATAGCTGGGCGTTGTGGTGGGCACCTGTAGTCCCAGCTCCTTGGGAGGCAAAGGCAAGAGGATCACTTGAGCCCAAGAGTTTGAGGTTGCTGTAGAGCTGTGATGCCATAGAACCCTACCCAGCGCAACAAAGTGAGACTCTGTCTCAATAAATAAACAAATAAATAAATAAATAAAATTGAAATGGCCCTCCCTCAGTAAAAGGAAGCTATCTTTCTCCTCGAATTCTCTGGAAGACAGGAGACTCCCATCGCTTGGACATATGTTCTGGGAAAATCAAGAGTTCACTGCCTTCTGTGGGGAGGCAGGGAAGACACCCCTGAGAAACACTTCGGGCTGTTTCTCCACAGGGGTCTGCCAGCATTTAGAGAGCTGCAGGTTACGTCCCAGGCAGAGACTAATGTTAGTCCTTTGTGACACTTTATGGACACATGTTTGAATCAGAGTCATGTGTGTCTAGCACCGAGGGCCGGAGCCAAGGCCATGTCTGCAATGTGGCTCTTCATCAAGCCGAATGTGCACATGAAAAGCAGAACCCACACTACACACAGTTGGCGTCCCCAGCTGCTGCAAGTGCTCCCGTCACCATTTACACAAGTTTGACCTTTCAATCGAGACATTTATTTTTCCACTGACAGCCCTGTGAGGTGCACACGGTCAATTCTCCTGTCATTTCTCTTCTCTTTGGGAAGATTGATAGCTTGACCCGCCTCACCTTGGGAAGAGGGAGAAAGAGATCTCCTTTGGGACCTGGGGCGTCAAAACAGCACCAGGACACACGCGTCCTTAGGCGCTCAGAAACGTGTGAAAAATTGCTTTTATGGCTTATCTATTTATCTTGTCAATTCCTCATTTCCAATGCTTTCTTTCTACATGTGTATACAACGCAAGAAGTCAGAGCTCCAAGCCAATCAAGGTCTATGCAAGGTAGAGGGGGAGGTATTAAAGAAAGTGTGAGCAACGGCTGAGGGAATGCAATTCTCTGCAGTTCTAAGTGGCCCAGACTGAATGTGGACCTTTCAATCCTAAGTAAGTTCACGCTCTGGATGGGGCAAAGATGATCTGCTTAGTTATAGTAGTAATGATAATCCTAATAAAATACTACTATAAAAATTAATGTTTCTTGTAAGATTATTCTGTGCCAGGCACTGTGCCATCAGCCTTATGTGGGTTGTTTTATTAAATCCATTCAGTAACTGAGACGAGGTAGGTATTGCTTTATTTTTTTTTTTTTGTAGAGACAGAGTCTCTCACTTTACTGCCCTTGGTAGAGTGCTGTGGCGTCACATGGCTCACAGGAACCTCTAGCTCATGGGCTTACATGATTCTCTTGCCTCAGCCTCCCCAGCAGCTGGAACTACAGGCGCCCGCCACAACGCCCGGCTATTTTTTTGTTGCAGTTTGGCCGGGGCTGGGCTCGAACCCGCCACCCTCGGCATATGGGGCCGGCGCCCTACTCACTGAGCCACAGGCACCGCCCTGGTAGGTATTGCTTTTATTTGCACTTTACACATGACTGAACTGAAGACTGAAGAGGCTGGTAACTTGCCCAGGGATTGGCAGTGGGATTACTGATTCTGTGTGTGCTGAGGGGGAGGGTGAAGAAGGGAGGCATGGTTGGGGGGAACACAGCAGCCAGAGCAGCGAGACTGGTGCTCACACAGGTTGTCAGATGAAGGCACTGGGACGAGTGGAGCTAAATGTGCCTTCTTTTTCTTGGTGACAAATTTAATTTTCCTGGGTGGCATATAGACCCACGTGCTTGTTATTCTTCTGTCTTGACTAGTCATATTGCATTTGTGTGTTAAACATTTGTTAAGATCTCAAGAGAGATTGCAGACCCTGATTGCAGACCCTGTTTAAATTGGGGAACATGGAGTAAATCATATTTCCTGTGCTTGGCTTTTTGCCCTCTATAGAGGTGTAAAAACAGAAAAATCTTAATTTTTTTTTTTTAGTAGAGCAATGGGGTTTCAAATTCTTTTTAGAACCCCTGAAAACGAAATCTTATGTCGAATTTCCATATGTGAAGAGGTAAGTGCAGGGTTCTTAAGATGAAGAATCTGTATGTATGCAGGGCATTATGAAAGCTTTGAGATACATAAAAGTTAAGAAATTTGGATTTTAATTGTTTCGTGTCTTAGATTTAGGTCTTTTATCCATCGTGAATCAATTTTTGTGAGTGGAAAAAGGTGCAGGTCCAGTTTCAGTCTTTTACATGTGGATACCCAGTTCTCCCAGCAACTTTTATTGAATAGTCATGAAACAATTAAAATCCTCAAAGAATGTGTGGCGAAAATACTGGAAGCTATTGGCCCAGGGAAGGACTTTATGAGGAAGAATTCTGTGGCAATTTCAACAACAACAACAACAACAAAAATGAACAAATGGGACTTAATGAAACTGAAAAGCTTCTGTATAGCTAAGGCGACAACAACCAAAGCAAACAGACAACCTACACACTGGGAAAGGATATTTGCATATTTTGAATCAGACAAAAGCTTGATAACTAGGATCTATAAAGAACTCAAATTAATAAGCATAGAAAGAGCCAACACTCCCTTAGATCCCTGGGCAAGAGAGATGAAGAGAACCTTCTCTAAAGAAGACAGATGAATGGCTAACAAACATATGAAAAAATGCTCATCATCCCTAATTACTAGAGAAATGCAAATCAAAACCACCCTGAGATACCATCTAGTGAGAATGGCCCACCTCCCATTTGATCCTGTAATCCCATTACTGGGCATCTACCCAGAAGAAAAAAAATCCTTTTCCACAGGGACACTTGCACTAGACTGTTTATTGCAGCTCAATTTATAATCACCAAAATGTGGAAACAGCCTAAATGCCCACCAACCCAGGAATGGATTAACAAGCTGTGGTGAGGGAGGCGCAGCAAGATGGCAGCCGAGTAACAGCTTCCTTGCATCTGGGCACCGTGAGTCAGGGGAGATAGGACTCCAGGCATCTCTGGCTGGTGGGATCTGCCTATCATCACCCCTGAGAGGATACAGGGAGTCAGCGAGAGACTTCTGGACCCCAAGAGGAGGACTAAAACAGTGGAAAACCGGCAAGTGGTCGCGTATGTTTAATCCGTCTAAACCCGCCCGCAACTTCCGCAGGCACGAGAACTTAAAGAGCAAGAGGAAGTGAAAGGAAACTTAGGGTAAGGAAACAGAGAAAAGAAATCACTCATGAGGAAGAATCATCAGAAAACTCCAGGCAACATGAAGAACCAGTCCAGAACAACCCTGCCAAGGGACCATGAGGTAGCTACTGCAGAGGATTCCACCTATACAGAAATATTAGGAATGACAGAAAGGGAATTTAGAATACACATGTTGAAAACAATGAAAGAAATGATGGAAACAATGAAGGAAACTGCTAATAAAGTGGAAAATAACCAAAAGGAAATCCAAAAACGGAATCAAATCAGAGATGAACGATATGAAGAATATAAAAAGGATATAGCAGAGCTGAAGGAAATGAAACAGTCAATCAGGGAACTTAAAGATGCAATGGAAAGTATCAGCAACAGGTTAGACCATGCAGAAGAAAGAATTTCAGAGGTAGAAGAGAAAGTTTTTGAGATAACTCAGATAGTAAAAGAGGCAGAAAAGAAGAGAGAGAAAGCAGAACGTTCACTGTCAGAATTATGGGACTTTATGCAGCGTTCCAACATACGAGTTATAGGAATTCCAGAAGGGGAAGAAGAATGCCCCAGAGGAATGGAAGCCATACTAGAGAATATTATAAAAGAAAATTTCCCAAACATCACCAAAGATTCTGACACACTGCTTTCAGAGGGATATTGGACCCCAGGTCGCCTCAACTCTAACCGAGCTTCTCCAAGACACATTGTGATGAACCTGTCCAAAGTCAAGACCAAAGAAAAGATTCTGCAAGCTGCCAGGAGTAAGCACCAGTTGACCTACAGGGGCAAATCAATCAGAGTGACCACACACTTCTCTAATGAAACTTTCCGAGCAAGAAGACAATGGTCATCTACCTTTAATCTACTTAAACATAACAATTTCCAGCCTAGAATTCTGTACCCTGCTAAGCTAAGCTTCAAAATTGACGGAGAAATCAAATCATTTATGGATATACAAACATTGAGGAAATTCGCCACAACAAGACCAGCTCTACAGGAAATACTTCAACATGTTCTGCACACTGACCACCACAATGGATCAGCAGCAAAGTAAGAACTCAGGAATTAAAGGACAGAACCTAACCTCCACACTGATGCAAAAGATAAAACTAAGCAATGGACTCTCACAAAATAAGATGAATAGAATACTACCACACTTATCAATTATCTCAATAAATGTTAATGGCTTGAATTCCCCACCGAAGAGACATAGATTGGTTGACTGAATTAAAAAACACAAGCCATCCATTTGCTGTCTGCAAGAAACACACCTGGCTTCAAAAGACAAATTCAAGCTCCGAGTCAAGGGTTGGAAGACAATTTTTCAGGCAAATGGAATTCAGAAGAAAAGAGGAGTTGCAACCTTATTTTCAGATACATGTGGATTTAAAGCAACTAAAGTCAAAACAGACAAAGATGGTCACTTTATATTGGTCAAGGGAAAAATACAACAAGAAGACACTTCAATTCTAAATATCTATGCACCCAATTTAAATGCTCCCAGATTCTTGAAACAGACCTTACTCAGTCTGAGCAATATGATATCTGATAATACCATAATAACAGGGGACCTTAACACTCCTCTTACAGAGCTGGACAGATCCTCTAAACAGAAATTAAACAAAGATATAAGAGATTTAAATGAGACCCTAGAACAACTGTGCTTGATAGACGCATATAGAACACTCCATCCCAAAGATAAAGAATATACATTCTTCTCATCACCCCATGGAACATTCTCCAAAATTGATCATATCCTGGGACACAAAACAAATATCAACAGAATCAAAAGAATTGAAATTTTACCTTGTATCTTCTCAGACCATAAGGCACTAAAGGTGGAACTCAACTCTAACAAAAATGCTCGACCCCACCCAAAGGCATGGAAATTAAACAATCTTCTGTTGAATAACAGATGGGTGCAGGAAGAAATAAAACAGGAAATCATTAACTTCCTTGAGCATAACAACAATGAAGACACAAGCTACCAAAAGCTGTGGGATACTGCAAAAGCAGTTTTGAGAGGAAAATTCATTGCTTTAGATGCCTACATTCGAAAAACAGAAAGAGAGCACATCAACAATCTCACAAGAGATCTTATGGAATTGGAAAAAGAAGAACAATCTAAGCCTAAACTCAGTAGAAGAAAAGAAATATCCAAAATCAAATCAGAGATCAATGAAATTGAAAACAAAAGAATCATTCAGAAAATTAATGACACAAGGAGTTGGTTTTTTGAAAAAATAAATAAAATAGATAAACCATTGGCCAGACTAACGAGGAATAGAAAAGTAAAATCTCTAGTAACCTCAATCAGAAATGATAAAGGGGAAATAACAACTGATCCCACAGAGATACAAGAGATCATCTCTGAATACTACCAGAAACTCTATGCCCACAAATTTGACAATGTGAAGGAAATGGATCAATATTTGGAATCACACCCTCTCCCTAGACTCAGCCAGGAAGAAATAGAGCTCCTGAACAGACCAATTTCAAGCACTGAGATCAAAGAAACAATAAAAAATCTTCCAACCAAAAAGTGCCCTGGTCCAGATGGCTTCACTCCAGAATTCTATCAAACCTTCAAGGAAGAGCTTATTACTGTACTGCAGAAATTATTCCAAAAAATCGAGGAAGAGGGAATCTTCCCCAACACATTCTATGAAGCAAACATCACCCTGACACCAAAACCAGGAAAAGACCCAAACAAAAAGGAGAATTTCAGACCAATCTCACTCATGAACATAGACGCAAAAATTCTCAACAAAATCCTAGCCAATAGATTATAGCTTATCATCAAAAAAGTCATTCATCATGACCAAGTAGGCTTCATCCCAGGGATGCAAGGCTGGTTTAACATACGCAAGTCTATAAACATTATCCACCATATTAACAGAGGCAAAAATAAAGATCACATGATCCTCTCAATAGATGCAGAAAAAGCATTTGATAAAATCCAGCATCCTTTTCTAATTAGAACACTGAAGAGTATAGGCATAGGTGGCACATTTCTAAAACTGACTGAAGCTATCTATGACAAACCCACAGCCAATATTTTACTGAATGGAGTAAAACTGAAAGCTTTTCCTCTTAGAACTGGAACCAGACAAGGTTGTCCTCTGTCACCTTTACTATTCAACGTAGTGCTGGAAGTTCTAGCCAATACAATTAGGCAAGACAAGGAAATAAAGGGAATCCAAATGGGAGCAGAGAAGGTCAAACTCTCCCTCTTTGCTGACGACATGATCTTATACTTAGAGAACCCCAAAGACTCAACCACAAGACTCCTAGAAGTCATCAAAAAATACGGTAATGTTTCAGGATATAAAATCAATGTCCACAAGTCAGTAGCCTTTGTGTACACCAATAACAGTCAAGATGAGAAGCTAATTAAGGACACAACTCCCTTCACCATAGTTTCAAAGAAAATGAAATACCTAGGAGTATACCTAACGAAGGAGGTGAAGGACCTCTATAAAGAAAACTATGAAATCCTCAGAAAGGAAATAGCAGAGGATATTAACAAATAGAAGAACATACCATGCTCATGGATGGGAAGAATCAACATTGTTAAAATGTCTATACTTCCCAAAGCAATCTACCTATTCAATGCCATTCCTATCAAAATACCAACATCGTACTTTCAAGATTTGGAAAAAATGATTCTGCATTTTGTATGGAACCGGAAAAAACCCTGTATAGCTAAGGCAGTTCTTTGTAACAAAAATAAAGCTGGGGGCATCAGCATACCAGATTTTAGTCTGTACTACAAAGCCATAGTGCTCAAGACAGCATGGTACTGGCACAAAAGCAGAGACACAGACACTTGGAATCGAATTGAAAACCAAGAAATGAAACTAACATTTTACAACCACCTAATCTTTGATAAACCAAACAAGAACATACCTTGGGGGAAAGACTCCCTATTCAATAAATGGTGTTGGGAGAACTGGATGTCTACATGTAAAAGACTGAAACTGGACCCACACCTTTCCTCACTCACAAAAATTGATTCAAGATGGATAAAGGACTTAAATTGAAGGCATGAAACAATAAAAATCCTCAAAGAAAGCATAGGAAAAACACTGGAAGATATTGGCCTGGGGAAAGACCTCATGAAGAAGACTGCCATGGCAATTGCAACAACAACAAAAATAAACAAATGGGACTTCATTAAACTGAAAAGCTTCTGTACAGCCAAGGAGACAATAACCAAAGCAAAGAGACAACCTACACAATGGGAAAGGATATTTGCATATTTTGAATCAGACAAAAGCTTGATAACTAGGATCTATAGAGAACTCAAATTAATCCACATGAAAAAAGCCAACAATCCCTTATATCAATGGGCAAGAGACATGAATAGAACTTTCTCTAAAGACGACAGACGAATGGCTAACAAACACATGAAAAAATGTTCATCATCTCTATATATTAGAGAAATGCAAATCAAAACAACCCTGAGATATCATCTAACCCCAGTGAGAATGGCCCACATCACAAAATCTCAAAACTGCAGATGCTGGCGTGGATGTGGAGAGAAGGGAACACTTTTACACTGCTGGTGGGACTGCAAACTAGTACAACCTTTCTGGAAGGAAGTATGGAGAAACCTCAAAGCACTCAAGCTAGACCTCCCATTTGATCCTGCAATCCCATTACTGGGCATCTACCCAGAAGGAAAGAAATCCTTTTATCATAAGGACACTTGTACTAGACTATTTACTGCAGCTCAATTTACAATCGCCAAAATGTGGAAACAGCCTAAATGCCCACCAACCCAGGAATGGATTAACAAGCTGTGGTGTATGTATACCATGGAATACTGTTCAGCTGTTTAAAAAAATGGAGACTTTACATCCTTCGTATTAACCTGGATGGAAGTGGAAGACATTATTCTTAGTAAAGCATCACAAGAATGGAGAAGCATGAATCCTATGTACTCAATTTTGATATGAGGACAATTAATGACAATTATGGTTACAGGGGGGGAATAGAAAGAGGGAAGGAGGGAGGGGGTGGGGCCTTGGTGTGTGTCACACTTTATGGGGGCAAGACATGATTGCAAGAGGGACTTTACCTAACAATTGCAATCAGTGTAACCTGGCTTATTGTACCCTCAATGAATCCCCAACAATAAAAAAAAAAAGCAAAAAAAAAAAAAAAAAAAACAAGCTGTGGTATATGTATACCATGGAATACTATTCAGCTATTAAAAAAAATGGAGACTTTACATCCTGCATATTAACCTGGATGGAAGTGGAAGACATTATTCTTAGTAAAGCATCACAAGAATGGAGAAGCATGAATCCTATGTACTCAATTTTGATATGAAGACAATTAATGACAATTAAGGTTATGGGTTGGGGAGGAAAAGCAGAAAGGGGGATGGAGGGAGGGGGGTGGGGCCTTGAGTCAGCCTAGCTTCATTTAATAAAACAAGTCATCATTTACATCACTGTACAGCACCCTTGGCAGAGGCTCAATTTAAAGTTAAGATCCTGTTTTTATAAAAAGCACCCTGTATGTCCCTGGGTACGTCCCTCCTTCACTTAGCTCTAGGCACATACCTCTCTGCCACCACTTACTCTTTCTCATGCTGCCTCGCCCTTTCCGGAGAGACCCTTGGCCCACAGTTGCCAGGCTGGCTGTGCTCCTCATGGGATTGACGATGGCGGTGGGCACAAAGACGGATTTGAAGGGACGGCTTTGCCGGGGATCACCTTCTGAAAGGCTGCCTTGGGAGGACATAGAGGCGGTGGATAACGTCCATGCGGTGTAGAGACCAGGGTTCCGGGGATCTGGAAAACTAGATGTCTTTCTGGGTGTTGGGCATTTTTTTTTTTAAAGAGAAGAAATAGAAAAAGAAAATGTTCAGTTTATTTAAAAATGTAATAGCTGCCACCCACATATCAAATGTGACCACTGTGTACCTTCTTTTACCCATATACTTTTTTGGTCAACCACAGTCTTAACTGAGTGGGCCCCATGTCCCTACACCTTATTAACTGTGCTGTGTGGCGAACGTGCGGAGAGGGGCTCACACCGAGAGGCCTGGTGGAACGAGGAGACTTGAATTTTGTCATCTTTCACTCGGCTCTGGTCACTCCTCACCCCAAGTCCCTTTAGCCTTCGAGTTCAAAGCATGAGATCCCATATGTGGTCACTTTGCTTCGCAGTGGCAGTTTCTTGTCCAGTCAGTGACTTGTCCACTGGATTCTAAACTCTTTGAAGGCAGAGATTTTATAGCTTACTTTATCATTACTTATTTATTTTTTTAGAGATAGGGTCTTACTCGGTGGCTCATGCTGAAGTACAGTGGTGCAATTGTAGCTCACTGTAACATCAAATTCCTGGGCTTAGGTGATTCTCCCTCCTCAGCCTCTCAGGTTGCTAAAACTATAGCTGTGCCCTCCCACAGCTGGACAATTAAAAAAAAAATTTTTTTTTTTTGAGACAGAGTCTCAAGCTGTTGCCCTGGGTAGAGTGCTGTGGCGTCACAGCTCCCAGCAACCTCCAACTCTTGGGCTTAAGTGATTCTCTTGCCTCAACCTCCCAAGTAGCTGGAACTATAGGCACTTGCCACAATGCCTGGCTTTTTCTGGTTGCAGTTGTCATTGTTTTTTGGCGGGCCTGGGCTGGATTGCACCCTAGCCGCTTGAGCTATAGGCACTGAGGCAATTTTTAAATTTTTGTGTAGAGATGGGGTCTCACTATGTTGTCCAGGTTGGTCTTGAACTCTTGGCCTCAAACAATCCTCTCACCTCAGCCTCCCACATTGCTGGGATTACAGGTGTGAGCCACAGTGCCCAGCCTTACTACTTTGTCTCTGTAATCTGTGTATAATATTGATTAATAAATGTTTGTTAAATGGCTGCCCTGATGCTTTCAGCACTGATGCCAGTCATTCTGGATAACACGTATTGAGCACTTACTGTATGCTAGGCATTGACCAAGTGCTTTGCCCACACGATCTCGTGGGTTCTTCATCACAGCTTATTTGGCATGTACTCTTAGTGCCACTATTTTATAAATTAAAAAATACAGAGACTTATATTTACTTGCCCAAAGAACTAAGGGGCCTGGATTTGAACCCAGGCTTAGGCTGGTCCTCTGTTCTTACTCTTGAAAAACACCAGCTTTAGTAGAGCATTCATCATTTGGTAGCAGGAAAAATCCCTTTGTTCCACCTGAAATAAATGAACTAAAGTAGCTGGTAGGCCCTACACATGTCTCTATAAGACTCTAATTCTTTAGCCTTGAGCTGTGATTTTCAAGAATAGTATTCAAGTTTTATAAAACAACAATCCCTTGTCCATTGTTTCCAGCCTGCAGCTCCCTGAACTCCGTGGGAGTGGCTGTCATCTTACATGCCTTTCTTGCCCTTCTACCAATCCAGCCCCAACATCGCATCTCTTACTGAGCAGTCAGTCCATCAATCACCTTGTCACCCTATTGATTAAGTAGCTTCGACTAATTCCCTGGGAATAATGAACACAACCAAGGCCCTGGCATAGAAACGCCTTTGTGGTTTCCTTCCCACCAATGTCTCCAGGTTTTCCATAGGTCATTTCTCCTCATCTCTCCTCTTTCTCCTTTTCTATTCTTCTTCTGATTAAAAAGATAATATGTAACTTAATAATGAGTCAGTGTTGTATGAAGACAGGTAAAGCACCATTTAATTGAGGCCAAGATGTATCTGCAGCCCAATGCTGTAGGCAGGGATGCTTGCAGTCAGGGGCCCTCCACCCCACGGTGGTGCAGTCAGTGAGGAGGAGTGGGGCTGTCTACCAAGGACAGGCTGTACTCTGGAGTTCAGGCCTGGGTGGTAGCGAGAAGTGCCCAACACTGGCTTCCACAGCAGACTGCAGCTGATCTGCCTGTTGTCTTTTGAACAGAGCCCTCGAGGAGTTGGCTGCTGCAAAATGGATTGGCAACAGGAAAGCAGTTCCAAAATCATTCCCAGCAGCAGCAGCATTAAGGGACAGAATACAGCTAATTAGACCATAGCAACTCTTATTCTACCAATCTTTTCTTTGAATGACTGTTTATAGACTGAGGTGTGACCTCATTTTTCTGAGCCCCACACTGGGCTGGATTCCAGGAACTCTGAAATCCCAAATCCTTCATCCAAAACCGAGTCTCTCTTTTGGCAGAAAGTTCAGCACTTACCTAGCACTTTCTTCCAACATCAGAGCACTTTTCTAACATATATTAATTGATTTCCATGACACCCCAGTCCTACAGACATTATGACCTTTGTTTTCTAGATGGGGAGACTGAGACATTCTGGGCTTAAGTGGGAGGAGTAGATGTTGCACTTGATTTGCTCCATCGTGTGGGTTCCTGTGTCCTCCTAACTGGGATATTAGCCCTTCTAAGTTTGCCCAATTGCACAAGGGACATTACGAATGACAGCTGCTCTGTGCGCACTACTGTAGCAGCCTCCTGGCAAGGAGAATGGTTGCACCTACCTTGACAATCTTTATATAGATCTGCTTAGAGGGTTAAAGACAAGTGAGTGGTGGCCCATTTGTTGCTTTTCTCTACTCATAAAGTACCAGCTAGGCATATGTCTGATGGTTGCAAGAAAGAGGAAAATCCTGGCTAATAGGGCTGAAGTAAGTTTATTGGGAGGGCAGGAGGCGGAGTGATGGTCTTGGAAACAAGATCCAGGAGGCTGCAGAGAGGAACCATCAAGTCATGGGCTGGGGCCTGACTCTCAGCAGGAATGGTCTTTAACATTGCCCACGTCACTTCCTTAAGTTTCAAAATCCCAAGGGGAGAGTCAGATTGGCTGAACCTAATCCTTTGCTGTAGTGATGGGTTGAGGAGGAGAAAGAGGAAGATTTGGTTTCCTCAGTCTGAGGAGGGAGGAAACATCTGCCTCCCATCACAACCGTACACAAAAGAGGAGACCCACAGGGAGTTGGATGCCGGGCGGATGAAAACGCGACAAATGTTCTATACAAGCCAGGCCAACAGATGTCTCCAGGAGCTAGGAAGTGGCATCATGCTGGCAGAGATGCATCTGGGATCATAACAGCTGGACAAGTTGGTGTCACCACCTAGCATAGAGGGCTGGGCCCCAGAGCAGCACAACTGCCTCTTTTTCTTCTGGTACTTGAAAGGCTCATTCTCTGAATCTTAAATCTAAACGATGACATTTCAGTCAATTCTCATCTACAGTTAATCCCTAAACTCTGGCTGGCTCAGTTCATTAGAGGCTGATGCTAATAGGATCAAAGGTTGAAATGCTTACACTGTTGAGCCCAGGTTACTATCTAAAAGGCTGCTCACTCTGTTACCCAGGCTAGAGTGCTGCGGTATCATCATAGCTCACAGCAACCTCAAACTCTTGGGCTCAAGCGATCCTCCTGCCTCAGCCTCCCAAATAGCTGGGATGATAGGCATCTGCCACAATGTCTGGCTAGATTTTCTATTTTTAGTAGAGACAGGGTTGTGCTCTTGCTCAAGCTGGTTTCGAACTCTTGAGCTCAGGTGCGAGTGTTAGGATTACACGTCCGAGCCACTACATCTAGCCCATGTGGCCTGATTTTCCTATAGTTTCAGTTGATACCTGCTCAACAGTGTCTTAGTTTGGATGATAAAATATATGGTCACCCTTATTCTAATTGTTCTTTAATGGGATAACCAGGATTTTGGGCTAAGGCCTAACATCTAAGCAAATGCCCTAATAGTAGGCCTGGGCCCTGAGGAATTCCTGTTAGGTCAGATGAAACTGTTCATGGGTTATGATAGGCTTCTCCTCACTGTCACTTCTAGACCACACCCCACCCTCTTTAATACTTCCCAGCTGCTATTCGCATCATCTGACTTGACCACCCACAGGCCACCTTGCTGCAGCCGTCATTTACCCTCCAGGTCTCTCCCCTCATTCCCTGAATGTTCTATCTTCTGCTGCCTGTCACTCTCTGGATACAACTTATTCTACCGGGAAGATCTCAGCTAATGTATGGCTTTAAATAGCATCTCAAGCCTGAAGCTTTCTCTCAAATGCTGAACTTGTATACTCAACTGTTTACCAGCTTTACTTGGGTCATTAGGAGGCATCTCAGACTTAATCTGCTGCAAATTAAGCTTTGCTTCCCCTCACGCCTCAAAAGCTGTTCCTCTTGTGGTCTGGCGTCATACCTACCTCAGTAAAAAGCAACTGCATCTTCCAGTTCCTCAGGGCAAAAACCCCAGACTCGCTAGGAATCCTCTCCTCTTTCATGATACTCGGTCTGTTAGAAAATCCTGTCGCCTATAAACTTCAAGGAATATTCAGAATCTACCTAGTTATTCCTACCCTCATGGCTAACAGCCTTGTTTAATTCACAGGATTATTATAATAGCCCCTTAACAGTTTTTCTGCTTCCCCACTTTCCTCTCTATAGTTTATTCCAACCCAGCAACTAGAGCAGGCGTCCTCAAACTGTGGCCCATGGGCCACATGAGGCGGTGTGATTGTATTTGTTCGCGTTTTGTTTTTTTACTTCAAAATAAGATATGTGCAGTGTGCATAGGAATTTGTTCATAGTGTTTTTTTTAAACTATAGTCCGGCCCTCCAACGGTCTGAGGGACAGTGAACTGGCCCTGTTTAAAAAGTTTGAGGACACCTGAACTAGAGGGATGCTGGTTGGATGTGAGTTAGATTGCTTTTCTGCTCAAAACGGTGCAATAGGGGCACCTGTGGCTCAGTGATCAGGGCGCTGGCCCCATACACTGAGGGTGGCGGGTTCAAACCCAGCCCCGGCCAAACTGCAACAAAAAAATAGCCGGGTATTGTGGTGGGCACCTGTAGTCCCAGCTACTCGGGAGGCTGAGGCAAGAGAATCGCCTAAGCCCAGGAGTTGGAGGTTGCTGTGAGCTGTGTGATGCCACAGCACTCTACCGAGGGCGATAAAGTGAGATCCTGTCTCTACAAAAAAACAACACAAAACAAAAACAAAACAAACAAAAAAACAACTGTGCAATAGGGTTAAAAGCAACCCCCTCATTAAGACCTGGGAAATTCTGCATGATCTGGTCCCCTGACACCATTCTGACCTCACCTCCTATTCACTTCCCCTCCCTTGCTCTAATCCAATCCCTCTAGCCTTCACGTCAGGCACTCTCCTCTTCAGGGCCTTTGGACTCTGGGTTCCTGTGGCTTGGACATACCTCCTTCAGAGCACTACTCAACTGACCTCATCTCCCTCATTCCTCGTTCTTACTTCCCAGCAAGGCACAGGACCCTTCCCACCTCTGGGGGCAGCACGGGGCGCTCCTCACCTCTGGGGGCAGCACAGGACCCTTCCCACCTCTGGGGGCAGGATGGGGCGCTCCTCACCTCTGGGGGCAGCACAGGACCCTTCCCACCTCTGGGGGCATCACGGAGTGCACGACCAACTTGTGTGAGATCTTAATCACCTCCATACAAATTCTCCCCTCACTTTCTGATTTTTCTTTTTAGCCTTTATCACTAACCCACCACATATCTTAAACATCTTGTTTCTTATTTGTCTCTCTCCCTAGAATACAACCTCTTTTGGGCAGCAATTTTGTGAACCTTGTTTATCTTGTGAACCTTGTTTGTGAACCTGGCAAGGTGCCTGACGTATAGTTAGCACTTGATCAATATTTGTTGAAGAAAAATGAATTAAAACATCAGTTATAGATACCCTTAGTCTGCCTTTGGATATTTTGCAACTTTATAACAAATTCCAAGAACCTTCCTTTGAAAGAAATGACTATGATCTTCTATGCCGCCTTCTTCCAGGTGATGAAATCTTTTTCTATAATCCTGGGTATATGGGGACCCAGAGTTTGCTTTTACTCTCCCACCCCACTAGCCAGCCTGGTTGGGAAAAAGCTATAAAAAGGCTGCCTTTTGTTGAACCCAAACCCTCTAAGTTATATCTGCTGGTCCAGTCCACTGTCCCCTTATGAGCCAAGTGTGCTCTGTGTCTGCACCGCCTTCTGTGACCCCTCGGTCCCTTGTCTGTTGAATAACCCCAGTTTCTTTATCGGTTTCTCCTGTGTTGCAGGTTTCCTCCACATCTTTGCTGCCCTCCTCCAGACACGGTGCCCTGTCTAAATGAAGGCTTCCAAAGTGGACACATGACTCCAGGTCTGACTCCCACGGAAGACAATGGGATAGTTACTTCCTTGGGAACTGTGACCCTCTGCGCTGTCACAAAGCCAGGGTTTGACAGGTGGTGATGGCCTCAGTGCCTTGAGGCAGGCTTTGCCTGGGCTGATGCGGGTGGAGGCAGGAGGAGTCACATGGATAGTGTTGGGGTCTGTGTGCATTTGCCACAGGAGAGTGAGGAGGCAGGACAAACTGGGGGGTCGATGGGATTAATAGGAATGCCACAGAATGAGAAGGGTTGGGAAGAGCTGTTAGGGAAGAGGCTCTGTGGGGTAACTAGCCATTGATCTGGGCCATGCATGAACAGGTAGTGGTCTGAGTTCAGGGTCACTCTGCCTAAGGGCCAAGGAGCTGGAGCAGCATCCTAAGGTGCTGGGGAGGACATTTGGGCACAGTTTCCCACGGTGCCACTAGATGGAGTATTGTGGAGGATGTGAAGTGGGATTTCTGCAGAAGAAAACCTGACATCTAATTCTTGAGCAAGTTGCTTAGCTCTGCACATCAGTTTCAGCATCTGTAAGTTAATCTCAGCTTTCTAGGATTCTTGGGCATAGCTAATGAGCTAAAAGATAAGAAAGTGTTTGTAAACAATGATTTTTGCCATTTTGTTTTAAGAGTTAGGAGGGTACAAGGGTAAGAGCTCTTCGTTGGCCCATCCCCCGGAACAGCATTGAGCCTTCTGTCAGTTCAACTCACAGATGGCTCTGGCCTAGTGTGACCCCATCTGTGAAGCCTGGGATTGGAGGGGACGCACCTGAAAATGGGGATGACGTAGTTGCTTGGGAAGATGCCCACGCGCCCGGTGACCAGGGAGATGCCTCTGAGCCGGCCGTCCTGGCACTGCCCCAGGACCCTGACGCCTTCTCCCTTCTGCAGGTCCAGCTCATCGGGTCCACGGGCTGAGTAGGAGTGCAGGGCTACAAACCTGGGGAGACACAGGGACCTGCTGAGGGAAGAAGGTGGGTGTGCCTGGTGGAGAGCGTGGAGCCAGTGGAGGGAGTCCTGACTGCAAAGCAAAGCCTGTCAGCCCACCAGTGGGCAATAAAAACACTGACACCATGACATGTAAGGCACAAAGTGGAGCAGCCTAGTTGAAATAGCAGTGGAGGGGCCAGGTCCCTGCCGCTCCCCTTTGTCTCCCCTCCTCCACACATCGTTCCCAAGGCCAATCCTGCCATTTCAACAACGGGGAAACTGGCCTTGAACAGACAAAGAAGTTGATGACTGGGAGTTAGTAGCAGAGATGGGGCTCAAAGTTACAAGAATTGGCTCTACAGAGGATGCTGCTTGGTGCATCCCCCGCTCCCCAAAAGTGGCTGCAGCCAGCAGAGTTCTGGGAAATAAGAGGTCTAAAGCGGAACATGTCTGACTCCCAGAAGTGGCCTAAACAGCCAGCTTATCACAGGCAGGGAAGAGGGAGGCAGGGGTTAGATTTTGGTTTTTAGCATTTAGTGAAGGATGGGCCATGTGGTGGGTGGAGGAGGATGGGTCCAGACGAGAATCAGGTGAGTATGTCCCGGTCTGAGTCAGGGGGTGAAGAAAACAGGGAATCGTGAGGTCGTGAAGGTGAAAATAGCTGCTGACTAAAGGCATCAAAAAATCAATCTGCTGTGGCCTGTCAGATTCATGGGTCACCAGCACCCGGCCCTCAGCCATCTCAGACACCAGGAAGCCCTTCCAGGCTCTAAGGGCTTTGAGACATTGGAGTGGTTTCTTAAAGAGCCTAGGGGAGTGTTCTCATCTACGAGGGTTTTTGTCTTCCTAAAATGCTATATTTATTTCTTGCTGATTACTAAAGCAACATCTATTTATGACTCAACGTTGTGAATTCAAAGCAAGACAGTAGAAATTTCTCAATTCCCAGTCTCTCCATGGTGCTCTGGTACACAGTCTTCCCGGTTTTTCCTACTTCTCTGAGATAACAAGCTAGGATGATGTGGCTTGCTAATTTGTGTTTTTTTGCTATTGTTTCATTTGGAAGGGAGCTGCTGTGTTTCTGGATGGGATGGTTTGAGGTGGTGATGCTTGCCAGCAAAGGACCAGGAAAGAGGAGCCCTCTATGCCAGGACTGTGGTGAAGGGCTGAGCCTTTTACTCACATGTTAGCTGAGAGGTGTTGCTGGGAGTTGGGCAGGCTGACCATAGCCGTGGGATGTCCTGCGGAGGCAGGTATGGGATGATAAGTGCTGACCTGCACAGACACACAGAAAAGACAGCCAGTCAGAACCGGTGAGTGCCATGAGCTAGGTCCACAGCAAACAGAGCTGCTACACGAAGGCCAGATACAGCTGAAAACCGAGCGACACACCCAGTGCCAACCAGCCTGAATCCTCCCTGTGGTTTGCGGCTGTGAGCACAGTGGGGCGTGGGCAGGCTGGTTTATGGCCTGCCGGAGTGTCATGCCAGGGCCACATTCCAGAAGGCTGCTCAGATACTCAGGAAGATGAAGAGCTATCCCATTTACAGTCCATGGGGCCCTGCTGGGCTCCTCCTCCCATCCCTCCGGCCCGACCCAATCTCTGGTGTGCTCACTTTCCTCTTTGAAAATGAGGCAATGGCCAGTACAGACTCAGAACTTAGCACTTGCCAGGCAATATTAAGTGCTTTATAAGTATCAGCTAAATTAATCCTTATTGAAAGTACTATTATAATCCCCATTTTTGGATGATGAAATAGTATGAAACAACTAATATTAAACAAAGAAAATTTAAAGGCCAGGTAGTCCAGGCCTTGAGCCCATACTCTTATTAGCTGTTGCTAGTATTCACACAAACACACACATATACGCACACACACACACCCTCTCTCTCTCTCTCTCTCACACACACACAGCAACTGCCCCAATGACTTCAGGTAAATCTGAATCCCTTTCACTTTTCTAGGACTTTGCTGTTATCTAACATAATGCTTTGCTTATTTCCTTCTTGGCACACATCACAGACTGTGATTGTTTCCTTGTTTATTGACTGAACATCTCTTCCCCTCCCCCAGATTGTATATTACCTAAGGGCCAGGGGACTTTGTCGGCCTTGTTCACCATTGTATTTCTTATGCTCATTATGTACTTGAATGAATGAAAATATCTTCAGTGAACGAATGAAAAGGTCTTCAGTGAATGAATGAAAGTTTTCCTACCTAGTATTCTAAGGACTAATGAAATCTCAGCCATCTCCATGTCATCCTGAGTAAGTGTATTCAATCTGTTTTCAGATATTCACCTCTAAGTGCTAGGAAGTATATACGTGTGCTTTTTAAAGACTGTACTTTTGTGGGCACATGTATTGTTGTGTATTTGTGTTTGAATGCATTACTAAGTGGATGTGTCTTGGTTCTGTGTGCAAATGTGTTATATTTGCTCAGAACCCAACAGCAAGTATTTGTACATGTGTGATGGTACTGATCTATTGCACATGTGGTCTGTGGACCGAAATAAACGTGAGTATATGAATGTGCAATTGTGTATGTGATTGTAAATATTGAAAAGATTCTGTGTGTATGTGTACTCTAGAGGTGTGTGCAAGTATGTACAACTATGTAATTTGTGTGTGTCTGTGTCAATGCTTGTGCGTAAATGTATGTGTAGTTGTGTATGTATTAGTGATATTTCAAAAGGATGTAGTTAGAAGACCAAAAAAGCATTGTAGTCAGATAATAACAAAGTTGGTGAGGAGGCAAGAAAAGTCGAAACCTTCCTACATTGCAGGTTGGAATATACAATGCTATGGCCTCTTTGGAAAATAGTCTGACAGTTCCTGAAATGATTAATGATAGGATCATACAACCTGGTAAGCCCACTTCTAGTTTATATACAAGGGAAATATATGGCATATACCCAAGAGAAATGAAAACATGTCTGTACAAAAACTTACACATGAAAATTTACAGAGGCATTATTCATAATAATCAAATGGTAGAAATACCCCAAATGTCTGTTAACTGATGAATATTAAAAAAAACAGTATAGCGATATAGTGGAATATTATTCATTCATGAAAAAGGAATGAGGTATTGATGCATATAAGAACATGGATGAACCTTGAAAATATTATACTAAGTAAAAGAAGCTAGACACAAAAGACCACATACTATCTCATTTCATTTACATGAAAAGCCCCAAAGAGGTAAATCTATAGAGATAGAAAGTAGATTAGTGGTTTCTAGGGGTTGGGGGAATAGGGGAGTATGGGGTGATAGTTAAAGGGCACCGGGTTTCTTTGTGAGGTGATAAAATGTTCTAAGTGTGGTGGTAATGGCCACACGTTATCTGTGAATATACTGAAAACCACTGAATTGGACACTTTAAATGGGTAAATTTTATGGTAGGTGAATTATAGCTCAATAAAGCATTAAAAAGAAACCCAAACCATTTCAAAACCATGCACCCGAGGTCCTCTAACACAGCATAAAGTGTTCACACCCATTCTTTCAAACAGACATAAAAGGAGCTGGTTTTGGGGTAAGCTGCTCCTTCCCTATGACTGGGCAAACTAAACTGCTGGGCTTAGGAAATGTGCCAAGGGAGAGCCTAGTTACTTGAACAACTAATCTTATGTTTGTGGAGACTGTTGGACCACTGATTAAGCAGGATGAACTTCACTTAACACCCCTGACTTTCCAATGTTATTTTAATAAAAAGCGCTTCTATCCATAAAAACCATTAATCATTTAGGGGGGAAGAAAATGCCAGAATGCAAAGCCATCTTTTTATTACAACAGGCTCTGTTGTTTTACTTCTCTGGGCCTTTATCCGGGGAGGGCATATTTCCTCCTATTTGGGACACTGGTGCTGACCAGGACAGAAATCTGTGGGCTTGTGATGGAAAAGGATGTCAGAGTCTCAGGTTTGAGGTATCCAGGAGAAGATGAGGGAGAATATGAGAAAGAGGCATGGGAGAAGATGGCGAGGTGATGGAAGACCCTGAGAATGGGGTCAGGGTCAAACTAGGACAGAGACACCTGGGAGAAAGATAGACCTGGAGGGATAGGGGAAGGAGGGAAGGAGAAAAGAGGGAGATAAAAACAGGAGAAATCCGTAAAATACATTCATTAGAAGAAAAACAACCCAATACGGCAGTGCCTGTAGCTCAGCAGGTAGGGCGCTGGCCACATACACTGAGGTTGGTGGCCCACAGCCCGGGCCTGCTAAACAACAATGGCAACAACAACAAAAAAATATAGGGGCGGCACCTGTGGCTCAGTGGGTGGGGCACCTGTACCGAGGGTGGAAGGTTCGAACCTGGCCCCAGCTAAACTGCAACAACAACAAAAATAGCCAGACATTGTGGTGGGCGCCTGTAGTCCCAGCTACTTAGAAGACTGAGGCAAGAGAATTGCCTAAACCCAGGAGTTGAAGATTGCTGTGAGCTGTGATGACACAGCACTGTACCGAGGGCCATAAAGTGAGACTCTGTCTCTTAAAACAAAACAAAAAAAAAACAACAACAAAAGTAGCATTGTGGTGGGTGCCTGTAGTCCCAGCTACTTAGAAGACTGAGGCAAGAGAATTGCCTAAACCCAGGAGTTGAAGATTGCTGTGAGCTGTGATGACACAGCACTGTACCGAGGGCCATAAAGTGAGACTCTGTCTCTTAAAACAAAACAAAAAAAAAACAACAACAAAAGTAGCATTGTGGTGGGTGCCTGTAGTCCCAGCTACTTGGAAGGCTAAGGCAAGAGAATCGCTTGAGCCCAAGAGTTGAGGTTGCTGTGAGCTGTGATGCCCTGGCACTCTACCCAGGGCGACAGCTTGAGACTCTGTCTCAAAAAAAGAGAAAAACAACCCAATAACGATGAGTAGCAGATACTACAAAGGAAGATATGTTGAGTAGCCAATAGCAAATGAAAAGATGTTCAACATCAATAATTGTCAAAGAATTGCAAATTAAAATCACCATGAGAATGGCTAAAATGAAAAAGACTGATCATACCAAGTGTTGGTGAGAATGTGGAGCAGCTAGAATTCTCATACACTTCTTCTTTTTTTTTTTTTTTGTAGAGACAGAGTCTCACTTTATGGCCCTCAGTAGAGTGCTGTGGCCTCACACAGCTCACAGCAACCTCCAACTCCTGGGCTTAAGCTATTCTCTTGCCTCAGCCTCCCGAGTAGCTGGGACTACAGGCGCCCGCCACAACGCCCGGCTATTTTTTGGTTGCAGTTTGGCCGGGGCCGGGTTTGAACCTGCCACCCTCGGTATATGGGGCCAGAGCCTTACCGACTGAGCCACAGGCGCCGCCCGAATTCTCATACACTTCTAATGGCAAAATGGTGCAACCACGTTGGAAAACAGACATTCCTCATAAAGTTAAAAATACGCTTTCCACGCTACTCAGCAATTGTACTCAAAAGTATCTACTCAAGAGAAACGAAAATCTGTGTCTACACAAGGACATGTACATGAATATTCAGGTCAGCTTTATTCATTTTTGATCCAAATATCAATCAACTGGTGATTCAGTAAACAAATTGGGGTATAACCACAGTGACATATTCCTCAGCAATACATGTGACCACACAGATGCATCTCAACAACCATCATCCGAAGTAAAACATCCAGGATACAAAACACTACATACCATATGATGTGAAATTATAAAAAATAAAAAAGCACAGAATTGTAGACGGAACACAGATTAAGCATCACCAAGAGGCCAGGGGTGGGGGGGGGGGAGGATTGCAAAAGGGGCACAAGAAAACTTTGCGAGGTGATGCAAATATTCTAAGTCTTCATTTGGTTAGTGATTATGAGCTGTCTATATATGCCACACGTCACTGAACGTGTACTTAAAATGGTTGGACTTCATACTGTGTGATTGGCTCAAAGCTATTAAAAAAGCAAATGTGAATACGTTATCTAGTTGGCAGGACAGTGGGCTTGACTCAGCTCAGGAACTGGTCAGTGAAGGGGGTGGGAATGGGTCCACTTCATAATGGGCAGCCAGCCAGTGGCCCTTATAGGAGGGAAAGCAAGGATGGGAACTTGTGAATTGGAGGCTCAATCAATAGGCAAAGGCAGAATGAAAAACTGAATGAAAGATGGAGGAGATAGGAAAAGAGGACAAAGGCAGGGAAGAGAGAAAGCGGTGGGAGGGAGGACAGGTACGGGGAGACAGAAAGGAAGGCCCCACCCGGTAAATGCAGACCCCAGATGGATGGCCAACCTCAGAGGAGGCAAGTCTGTTCCTGTCACTGGGATCCACAATGCCAGGCTCAGCCTGTGTGTCAGAGGTCCCCTCCCCTGGGGTCAATTGTGACCTCAGGTGCCCATGCCACAAGGGTCTGTGAGGCTGGATGGGAGGTTCTCCAGCAACTGGTGCTTTCTGGCATGGAGGCCAGGCGCTGAACAAGATCAGGGAGTGGATGTGGGTGTGAGGAGGGTGAGGTAGGGCTGGGCATTTCTGCAAAAATCTAAACACATTTCCCTCTCCCTTTTAAAGGAAATGACTCATTTCAAAGCAGTCTTTATCAGCCACAAAAGAACCTACAGCTGTGTGGCCTCGAGGCGTTTCCAGGCCTTCAGGTGTGAAGAGAGAGAGAAGGGGGCATGGAGCCTGGCACCCCTCTTCCCGCGTGGGCTGCGTTCACCCTCAGCCACACGGGCAGAGGGCATGCAGCCTCCCCTCTGGGCCCCGGGAGCCGTCTCTCTTAGGGCTCAGGCCTGCACCTCCTCTGTTCCCCTGCCTTGTGATCTTGGGCATGTGATCAGATTCTGCGGACCCTCCATTTACTCAAAACCTATAAAATGGGGCAATGGTGGTATGGACTAGGGTTAGGGTCAGTGTTGTTATGAGGATTAAATAAATATAATCTGGAGCTGGAACATATTCTTCTTAGTAACGTATCTCAAGAATGGAAGAAAAAGTACCCAATGTACTCAGCCCTACTATGAAACTAATTTAGGGTTTTCACATGAAAGCTATAACCCAGTTACAACCTAAGAATAGGGGGAAGGGGGAAAGGGAGGGGAGGGAGGGGGGAGGTGGGTAGAGGGAAGGGGATTGCTGGGATTACAGCGGTGCATCTTACAAGGGTATATGTGAAACTTGGTAAATGTGGAATGTAAGTGTCTTGGCACAGTAACTGAGAGAATGCCAGGAAGGCTATGTTAACCAGTGTGATGAAGGTGTGTCAAACAGTCTGTGAAGCTAGTGAATGATGCCCCAAGATCATATCAATGTACACAGCTATGATTTAATACAAAATAAAATAAAAAAATAAATATAATCTAAATTATTCAGCACAGGGCCTGGCACACTATAAATGCTCAATAAATTATTTCTTACTTTGATTGCAAAGAGATTAGATGCGGTGTGGGCTGCTGGACATGGGGTGGATAGGGTACTTTCTTTGGTGGGATAACCCAGCAAGGTCCTGGACCCCTTGCTCCAAAAGTTAGGTTTGTTGTCCCCATCCTAACCACTCAGCTGTTTCCTCGAGGGCCTTTTGGTAGCTTGGTGGGCATGGGGTGACTGGCTCCCCCAGAGAGTGTGAACTACCTCAGGCCTGACTATGGTCCTGTGCTTGGTATTCCAGAGCTAAGGAGCGCCTGGAACCCATAGCGTTCACTCAAGGTTGGGAGAAGGGCTGCATTTTAGGGATGGAAAATTAGGTATTATTTGATAAGTTTCCATACCCACCACTGGGGCTCATCTGGAGTTGACTATTTGGCTTTATCAAGTTACGTGCTCATTCCCCTCTAAAGATTCAAACAGACTCCAGAGCCATGTTGCGTAGTTGCAGTCTGTGTCCCTTACTGGGTCCAAGGCACCGTGCTAGGCACGGAGGTAGCTGCAGGGAGCAAGACACACAAGGCCCCATTCCCCTGGGAAGTTCACCATGTACCCCAGGAAGGCAGTTGCACCTGTAGTCGTACTGAATAAACATGGGGTGTATTGGGGTGGGACATTTTGGGGGCTGGCAGAAGATGCTTGCCTGGGCTGTCACATGCTACGACTCTGATGCTAATTCACATACATGGGCCCTGTGGCCATGATTCCTATTTTTACAGACAGGGAAACTGAGATAAAAAAGATTTGACAATTTTCTGGAAGTGGCCAGCAAATGGATGGTCAAGTTGATACTAGAGGCAAGAACTGTAATCAGAGTCCTTTCTCTAAGTCCATTTCCAGGTCTCAGTATGGCCAAAGGGGTTGTACCTATGAGTATGTGTGTGCCTCCCAGAAAAAAACTTTTGGCTGAATTCAATATTCTGCTGTTTATGCTGGTGGATGTGATAACCGCTGTCCTGTCCAGGGTCCCTCGTAACCCGGGGTATATCCGAGGGCAGATGGAATGTTAAATTGCTTTTGCTTGTTCACTCCCCCCCACCTCACCCCCACCCCGCAGAGCTGAGGTGCTGGCCGGGTCAGAGCTGCTGCCGCCAGCCCAGACTGCTGTCACCAGCCCAGACTGCTGTCAGCCCTGTCCTCCTCCAGCGGTCTCAGAGCCAGCCCAGCCTGCACACCTGCCCTGTTCTTGATGAGCACGGAGCAGCCACTCGGTGCTGTTTATTTGTCCTGAGAATAAAAACGCTGTCTGAGAAAGAGAACTCACTTATGAGCTGTCAGCAGGTCCCTTTCAGTCCATCTTGAAAAAACTTTCTAAGGTACCCGGCTAGGCTGGCCGCGGTGATACTGTACAATGCAGTGAAGATACTAACTTCCCCGTCCCCAAGGACTCCCTGCCCTCTGGAATGGCCTCTGCCGTCTGGCTCCCGCTTTCGTCTCCAGCCTCCACTCGTCCCCCTGTCACTTTGGCTGGGTCTTTTCCTGGCTCTTGGAGTCATTTCTGTCACCCTTAACCTTACGCTCTACCTCTCCTTCCACTGTGACTTTCCTTGGTTAATAAATTTAAAAATTGTAACTACACTGTACATACAGGTAAGTATATACCCTCATGTTTAAATTTAAAGGGTAATAATAATAAAACCGACATCTATAAACATACTACCCAAATTAAGAAATAGAGTGAAAATAGACATTGAATACTGTACTTAGAGGCTGTCCGCAGGTTCCTCCATAATCAGATCTCTTCCCTCTCCCAGAGGTAACTATAAAGCTGAAATTTCTGTTAGTAATAGCAGTGCTTTTCTATGTGTGTGTGTCCACCTTGGCCTACATTCCTAAACAATATGCTGTTTAGTTTTGCCTGTGTTTGAACACTGCATGAATGGACTCGCTATGTGACTTAGAGCTTAGCTTAACACCAGGTTTTGTGCATATTTGTGGCTAATTTTCACTGTTGCCTCACATTTCACCGTATGGCTATACCACCATTTAGCTATTCTGTCATTTGTATGTCATTTGGGCCATTTTCAGTTTGGGGCTGTTATGAACAATGTTGCTGTGAATGTTTTTGTGCACGTCCCCTGTGCACAGGTACAGGATGTACATCTAGGAGTAGAATTGATGGGCCATGGGCTACGAGCCTGTTCAGTTTTATTAGGTAATAACAAACCGTTTCCCGATGTGGCTGTAACAGTTTACACTTTCACCAGCAATGAATGACAATTCCTGCTACCCCACAATCTCCCCAGCATGCGTAAAGTCTAGCTTTTTTTTTTTTTTTGTAGAGACAGAGTCTCACTTTACGGCCCTCGGTAGAGTGCCGTGGCCTCACACAGCTCACAGCAACCTCCAACTCCTGGGCTTAAGCGATTCTCCTGCCTCAGCCTCCCGAGTAGCTGGGACTACAGGCGCCCACCACAACGCCCGGCTATTTTTTGGTTGCAGTTTGGCCGGGGCCGGGTTTGAACCTGCCACCCTCGGTATATGGGGCCTGCACCTTACTGACTGAGCCACAGGCGCCGCCCAAGTCTAGCTTTTTAATACCACCAACCTGATGGGTGTGCGAAGCTATCTCCTTGTGGTTTTAAATTAATTTCTCTTGAGTAACAGTGAGCTTACTGTTTTTCTTTCTCAAATGTTTATGGACCATTCTTTGTCTTTCCTTCTCCCATTGGGTTATTATTATTTTCTTATTAAGTTATGGAGTTCTAATATTTTGAATATGAATTCTTTGCAGCTTGTATTTTTACTCCGTGGTAAACGGATGAGCTGATGAACTGAAGTTCTTTTTAATATAGTCAAATTTACAATATATTCCCTTATGGTTCACACTTTTAAACAATCTTGAAAAAGATAGTTTCCCCACAAGGTTACAAAGATACACTTCTATCTTGTCTTCTAAAAGTTTTATAGTTTTGCCTTTCGCATTTAAGTCTTTAATCCACCTGGAATTGATTTTTGACAAGGGAGGAATCCAATTTCATCTTTTTCCACATGGATAACCAATTAGCCCAGCACCATAGTTCATCCTTCCCTTCTGATCTGCAAAGCCTCCTCTGTCATAAATCAAGTCTCCGTGCTGTGTCTGTTTCTAGGTGTTCCAGCGTGTTCTCTTAGTTTAGAAGAATCTCTGCTAAATGTGGACATCTGACTGGGTGAGTCCCCCTCCCCATCCCAACCAAATCCTGTCTTCTCCGTTAGTATCTTGGCTTTTTGCTCTTCCATTTGAATGTGAGAATCACCTTTTGAGTTCTACAAAAATAAACAAGAAAACAAACCCACTGAGATTTGAATTTATGGTTTCATTTGGGGAGAATCAACATCTTTAAGATAGCAAGTCTTCTTATCCAAGAGCAAGGCATAGCTCTCCGTTTACTTTAGGTCCTCTTTAATGTCTTTCCATAAAGTTTTATAAATTTTCTCAGTAAAGAGCTTGTGTGCCTTTTGTTGGACTTGAACAACTTGGTTGCTGCTGTAAATGGTTATCTCTTTTAAAAACTGTTTTTCTATTTTTCTTTTTAGTGTACATAAATGCAATCAACTTTCTCATTGATTTGTATCCAGTAGCCTTAATAAGCTCATGTTTATTCCCATTACATTTTTTTCTAGACTGTTTTGAGTTCTCCATATAAATGTAATCTTATCTGCAAGTAACGACAGTTATGTTTCTTTCTTTCAAATATTTGGCCTTTTACTTCTTTTTCTTGCCTTACTGTGTTGGCCAGGTCCCACCAGCACAATGTTGAGCAGGAACATGATAATGGGAATTCTGTTCTTTGTTTTCTAATTTTAAAGGAAATGCCTTCAAAATTTCACCATTAAGTATGTAGATTTTAGATAAATTCCATTAATCATGTTAAGGAAGTTTCCTTTTACTCCTAGTTTGCTAAATTTTTAAATAAATTATGACGGATATAGGATTGTATCAAACGTTTTTATACCTATTAAAATGTCACGTGGTTTTTTTCTTTAATCTGTTAAGATGATAAATTATTCAGCTAATTTTATAATGTTAAACCCAACTTTCAAGCTTTGAAAAAACCCAGCCTGCTCACTCTGTATTTCATCTTCATACAGTCCTGGGTTGTGTTTCCTAATGTACACTTGAGGATTTTTGCGTCTATGTTTCTGAGGGAGGTTTCTACTTTTCCTTTCTTATAATGCCTTTTTCTGGTTTTAATATTAAGAATATCCTAGCCTCATGAAATGAGTTGGAGCAAATTTTCTTTTTTTCTATTCTTTGGAATAGAAAAGTGTTTGTATAAAAGTTGAATTATCTCCTCCTTGTAAGGCGTAAAGACCTCATCCGTAATTCTGTCTGGGCCTGGAGTTTTCTTTGTGGAAAGATTTAAACTTATTGATTCAACTTCTTAAATGGTTATAAAAATGTTCTAAAAGTTTTCCAAAAGTTGTTTAACAGATATAAAATATTTTTTCAAAAACCCTCCTTGTTGAAAAAACATTTTGCGAGCACATTTGCCTGGTGGCCTCTGTTGGGGACAAAAGGTGGTACAAGCACTCCCCGAGTTACAAACATCCGCATTACATGCAACCTATACTTAGGAATGGAGGCTATTACAGGGAATAGGTAAATGCACCTGTTCCAGCTTACATACAAATTCAACTGAAGAACAACCCTACTGAACCTATCTGGTTTGTAACCTGGAGACTTGGAATATCTGCACAGAGGCTTGGAAAACCACAGCCAACACGGACTCTATACTGTTAGTTCAAGTCCTTAGGGAGTTCCAGAGTCCCACTGCCTTGCTCAGGAAGAACCCTATGGGGTTCCCCTGATCGGACTTTTGTAGCTCCTTGAGATACTACACAGTCATGGCTGGCTAAGAGAATGGACTTTTGGGACTATCTGACTTGGGTTTGAGTTGTGGCTTTGTAACTTATGTGAGCCTCAGTTTCCTCATGTATGTGTATGAAAGGAAGCAATAACAGTGCCTACCTCATGAGATTCTTGTGAGGATTCAATCACAAGAATGGATGCAAAGTGCTTGCATAGTGCACTCACATGAAATACCCAGTAACTGGTTACTGCTGTTGCTTTTTTTTTTGAGGCAAAGTCTCACCATATTGCCCTCAATAGAGTGCCCTGGCGTCATAGCTCACAGCAGCCTCAACTCTTGGGCTCAAGTGATTCTCTTGCCTCAGTCTCCTAAGTAGCTGGGACTATAGGCACCTGCCACAATGGCTGGCTATTTTTAGAGATGGGGGTCTCGATCTTGGTCTCAAACCTGTGAGCTCAGGCAATCCACCTGCTTCAGCCTCCCAGAGTGCTAGACTGCTATTGCTATGGTGAGAGGGGAGGCCTGTGGGGCAGGTATGTGGGGAGAAGAAGCAGGTGATAGAACTTTCTCAGCAGCACTGGCTTCAAGAAGGAAAGATTCCTTTTCTAGGACACAAGGGCCAGCCACGATAGCCCAGATTCCCTTTGGGGAAGACCTAGAGATGTGGCTGTCGGGGGACATGGATTTAGGAATCTTTCTTTCTCGACACTAGACTGGGCTGTTCTCTAGCATCCGAGGTTTCCAGTGAAGGGGAGCCCTGGCACTTCTCTGCAGCTGTGCCCTGCACTGTCTTCTTGGGAGAGCAGAAAATGCAACCCACACGTCAAACCACAAAGACAAAATCCTCCCCCTAGGCCGGGTCCTCCGGCTGGCCTCCTGCCCTGCCACTCGGCTGCCATGTGCTACCTCGGGCTTTCCTGAGCCCTGGGCTGCCACTGCCTTCAGGGTTTGGGCCTCACAGCAGAGTCTGTTGGGGTGGGTACTGTTAGTAGTGCTTTTTAAAATGCCAAGGAACACAGAAATCTTAATAATCCTTGCCCTCTTGATCATTACAGTCCACTTAAAGAAGTAACTGTTTGGCAGTAATTATAATTGAATCCTCTCACTGGGCCTCATTAAAAGCCATAAAAATTTAAATATGCAAAATCCTCCTCATGGCGTTTACTCACAGAAAATGCTTGTTAAGCATCTACTACTTACCAAGTGCTGGGCCAGCTTCTGGGGTAGGTGAAAAGGTTCCTGTATTCACGAGCAGTGGGGACTGTGTATCCCAACTACTCCCTGTCCCACACCAGGGTCTGCCCTTACATTCTTCAGACAAGAGTATGCCAAAGACAGGCAGTCTCTGAACATCTGGAAATTCCCATGCTCCACTTACCTGTAAGGTAGACTAAACAACCTTACGTCCTTAGAAAGCGGCTTTCTATGGTGGAAAGACTAACCATGGAGGTTATTTCCTGCACTAAGGAACACAGACTCACACGGAGAGCAGGGCGGGAAAAGTAGCAGAACAAAAGTTAGGAGACAAGAAAGCATAACTGTAAGGAACCTGGGTTCGGAATTCAGGTTTCCCTGGTTATGGGTCCTTACTTTGCTACTTTTAAAAATATAATCACTGGCAAGTTATTTAACCTGTCTGGTCCTAAATTCCATCATCTGGTCTAGGTAAGCTTCAATAGCTTATTCTCTAATGCAGTGTTTTTCAACCATTTTTATCTCAGGACACACTTGAACCTATAGTTAAACTCCTGTGGCATACTTAAATTATGTTGATCAAAAAAAAAAAAGGAGTAAAAGAAAGAATATACTTTGCTGTGAACGTCTTTAGAAAATAATTTAATTAATGATCTTTGAAAATTTTCACTGCACACCGGTTGAAAATCACTGCTCTAAGGACTCGTCAGTTTTTGTAAGTCTAATGGCCTCACTTCAGGAGAGATGGTTAAGGAAGCTAACTGAAATCAGACTGAACTAAAAGAAAGGCTTATTTTTTAAACAGCTCCTTCTAAGGAATTTAGTGAGCCCCAAAGTCATTTTACAATGTCAAGTTCATCTTGGCAGGCCTAGGCCTGCCAAACAACGACAACTGCCATCAAAAAATAGCCAGGCGTTGTAGTGGGTGCCTACAGCTACTTGGGAGACTAAGGCAAGAGAATCGCTTGAGCCCAAGAGTTTGAGGTTGCTGTGAGCTGTGATGCCATGGCATTCTACCAAAGGCAACAAAGTGAGACTCTGTCTCAAAAAAAAAAAAAAAAAGTCCATTGTTGTCATTAGAACATCCTTTGAGAAATTTATTAAATAATTGAGACAGCAAAAATGAAACTTTCCGAAGATGCCAAGAAACAGCGCACAGCAACCTCAAACTCTTGGGCTCAAGCAATTCTCTTGCCTCAGTCTCCCAAGTAGCTGGGACCATAGGCACCCGCTACAATGCCTGGCTATTTTTTGGTTGCTGTTGTCATTTGTTTGGCAGGCCCAGGCTGGATTCGAACCCATCTGCTCAGGTGTATGTGGCTGGTGCCCTTAGCTTCTGAGCTATAGGTGCCGAGCCAACAATGGACATTTTTAAGAAGAGAAAAACTCAACAGCCCCCACATATCAAAGCAGTGGTCTCTGTTGCCTTTGAGTAATCAAGCTCCCTCAATAAGTGAAGATTTATGTTCTTAGAAACCATAGGAGCTGATGCTTTCATGGACTCTAAAACACTCACTGATACCTTCTTGTTGGCAAGTCTGCCTTCCTCTTCTACTTTTTTTTTTGAGACAGAGTCTCCCTCTGTCACCCTGACTAGAGTGCAGTGGCATCATTGCAGCTCACAGCAACCTAAAACTCCTGGGCTCAAGTGATCCTCTTGCCTCAGCCTCCCGAGAAGCTGGGATTACAGGCACTGGCCCACGATGCCCAGCTGATCTTTACATTGTTAGTAGAGACAGGGTCTTCTTCTTCCTTAGGATAGTCTTGAACTCCATCTCGGCCTCCCAGAGTGCTAGGATTACAGGTATTACTGCCATTCCCAGCCTTTCTTCTAAATTATTATCACAGTCTTAGGAAAATACTGCATATTGAGGCTGAACTTCAATTAGTTGTATAACAATTTTCCTCATGAGATTAATAGTATGCAGCCGCAGAGTCCAGCACAATTCGAGAATCCTTTCTAGAGATAGACTCAGGTATCTACAACAAGTGAAAAAGACATGGAATGTTTCCAAAGCCATCACTTAAAACCCTCTCTGGACAGTGTGCTTGCTGGCTTTGTAAGATTCAGTAGAAACTGGGAGAAGCTGGTCCCTCACTGTCTCAAATCAGATTTAAACACCTTTGATTGGCTGCGCCCCCCCACCCCCCCACCCCCCACACCGGGGCACACTATTCCCGCCTACAGCACCCAAAGAGATTCACCTGCTCTGCCAGGGAGCCTCTGCTGCCTTCTCCCCCTTATTGAGTGAACCTCGCTAGTTTGGGACCCTGGCTCATTGGACAACTGATGTATCTCACCTTTCACAGGGCTATATTTATGGAAAATAAAGGGGGAGTAAAACTGAGAGAGCCAGACCACGGCCATCTTAGGCCGGATCGCTGCCATCTTAGAAGTTAAGATTCACTTTCGCCGCCATTTTGTTGTATAAGTTTCACTTTCCTGTAAGAGCAGGCAATTCCCTGAAGTCATGCGAGTGTGACCGCCCAATCAGGAACCACCCTGTACATCAGACTATTTGGCAGACCACTTGGTAGCCAATCCCGAGACATCCCCTGTCCTGAAGCCTAGCACACCCCTCCCACTACCCCATATTATAAAAACCCTATGTCCCAGAGCTCGGGGCTCCTGGCTCAGATCTGTTGCAGCAGAGCCCCCGGGAGCCCAGGCTTGAGCTTGTGCCAATAAAGGCTCATTTGCTTTTGCATTGGAATCGGCTCATTGGTGGTCTTTGGGGACTTCGTGATCTGGGCATAACAAAACCTTTCAGATAATCTCTGTTTCCAGGTGTCCTGATATTTTTATCTCATTGTGGTAAAAAGAAATGACAATATTCACTTACAGTAAGAAGGAGGAAATCTCTAATTTTGGTCCATAAATCCATTTGTACCCCCAGACTTTTGAATAATACTTAAGCACTCAATAGATGTTTGCTGAGTCTGCTTTCAGGAAGGTCAGTGTCTCTAAACCATCTGGGACAGATGTGAAGAGACTGTTCTCCCAATTTTCTCTTCTCTTGGAGTTAAGAATTTGTTAACAACAAAGAATTGATTTATATTTGGCAGTGGGGACAGGGATGTCACTTTTAGTTCTTAACCTTTCCTTGCTGTTACCCAACTCAGTCTCTTTTCCCCACCAATGATTACTTACAAAGTGTGTGTGACATTTTTCTCACAAGAAGGCTAAGGGGCAGTGCTCGTGCATTTTGACTAAGGGATCTGCTGTAAGATGTGGGGAACAATGATTTGGGAGTATCTGATCCTCTTCAATTGACAAGTGCTCTGAGCTCTAGGTGAGCAAATGTTAAAGATGAAAAAAGGTTGAAAATGGGTGGCACCTGTGGCTCAGTGGGTAGGGCGCTGGCCCCATACACTGAGGGTGGTGGGTTCAAACCCAGCCCCTGCCAAACTGCAACAAAAAATAGTCAGGTGTTGTGGCGGGCACCTGTAGTCCCAGTTACTTGGAAGGCTGAGGCAAGAGAATCGCCTAAGTCCAGGAGTTGGAGGTTGCTGTGAGCTGTGTGACGCCACGGCACTCTATAGAAGGCGATAAAGTGAGACTCTGTCTCTACAAAAAAAAAAAAAGAGAGAGAAAAAGAAAAAAGGTTGAAAAGAAAGCATAGTCCCGGGTGGTGCCCGTAGCTCAGTGGGTAGGGCATTGGCCACATACACCAAGGCTGGCAGGTTTGAATCCAGCCTGGGCCAGGTAAAAGAACAATGGCAGCATAAAAAATAGCTGGCGTTGTGGTGGGCACCTGTAGTCCTACCTACTTGGGAGACTGAGGCAAGAGAATTGCTTGAGCCCAAGGGTTTGAGGTTGTGAGTTGTGATGCCATGGCACTCTACCCAGGGTGACAGCTTGAGACTGTGTCACAAGAAAGAAAGAAAGAAAGAAAGAAAGAAAGAAAGAAAGAAAGAAAGAAAGAAAGAAAGCAAGCAAGCACAGTCCCTGCCCTCAAGGAGTGTGCATGCAATCTTGCTAAGATGGGGAAAACCAAAACCAATTTCTAAAATCATAACCATCGCAAGAGCTAACATTTATAGAATACTTGCTCAGGGCCACACATTCCTAAAGACTATTATCTCATGTAATCTTCCCAAATCTTTACAACACTCCAAAAGGCTAAATACTGTTGTCATCATCATCATTCTCTTGGGCAGATGAGAATGAATGTCAAGCCCAAAACATCACAGCAACTTGTTGAAGGCCACAGAGCAGCAAGAATGCTTAGCTGGGATTCAGACCCACAGTCAGACTTCAGAGCCAGCACTCTCAGCTGGACCTACACTACGTAAGGCAGTGTGTGCATTTAGGTGCTGGCTGCAAGGGCTGGAGGTATAGAGGGCAGAAGGCAGTGAGGGCTGGAGCCCTCAGGCAAGAGCCTGGCCTGGTCTCCACACCTCATTTGCTGGGCCGGTCCAGGACACATTTGTTCAGTTTCTGGGAACTCTGCAACGTGTCTGGGAAGAGACTTCCCAGTCACTTCTCTGAGGAAGGCTTTATGTGCACATTTTCATAACTTTCGCATAACTGGCAGTAGGCTGTCAGTCTGGACCTTGGCCCCGAGCAGAGGTTCAGCAAAGCCTGAATTAGACCTTTGGTAGTAGATGAAATATCATCTCCTATGTAATAGCCAAGGTTGTTTTTAAAGACTTGTGGCTAGGGATTCAGGTTCATATTAACTACATGAATCTTGAAAAATCTGAAGCCTATCCCGTGGTTTTGGAGCCCTAGTATGTGAGAGCTAAAGGGACCGTAAGGATCATCCACTTTAATTGCCTAAGCCTTGAAGAGAGAAAATGGTGTGCTGAAAGTTACACCCATGGAGGTCACCGGCAGAGCAGGCCCAGGCCTACCACCAGGAGAGGGTGCCACGTCTTGGTAGCTGGTTTGAGCAGCTGGTTTTTTGGTTGACTTGCTTTCCAGACTATATTTCACTAATCTTCAGCAAATATTTATTGAACTTTTCATGTACCTAACTCTGTCCTCATGAAGCCTAGAAAAGGAGCTGGCAAAAACACATGCATACATACCCACAAAACAAAATTTAGAGAAATGGGCTAATAGAATACATGCTAGAAAGGAGACACGAACTGGTTCCAGGTCTTCCTACTTGGCTAGGATGACCGTGGCTATGAAGTTCACCCTAAACCAACATGCTGCTGATCCTTTGCACCTGGAATGTGTATGGGGTGCTCATTTTGGGGATGGATCTTGTATACCTGTAGCAGATGGAAGGGACGGGGCTGGGAACACATTCAGCCAAAGGCATATTTTTTTCATATCTGAGAGGCTGCGGTCTCAGAGGCATGGTTGCCTGGCCTCAAATCTAGGGGTGGCAGTGATTTTATCTTTTGGACAGAGTCCAGACATTAAAGCACTGAATGCTGGACACACCCTCAGCAAGGGAGGGCACTGATGAAGTTCAAAGTCCCTGGAGCCGGCAGAGCAGGAACACGCGAAGCTCATGAGATCAGCAGGCCTGGCATTGACAACCCTCATCCCCTTTATGCGGCACCTGCTGAAGCCCCACGGTCTGCACCATCCCATGGATCTCGGCCTGCCTCAATTACTTATGAACTTTTTAAAAAATTCAATTCCTCATTCTTAAAAAAATCTCCTTACTCTTGGCCTGCCCCATTCACTTAAATACTTTTTTCAGAATTCAATGTGGGACCTCACCTATTGTTCATAATGCAATGGTACATTTCGAAACTACTAAGAGTAGAGTATAAATGTCTCACAACAACAAATAAGTAAGTGAGATGATGGTTCTGTTAATCAGTCTTCTTTAAGCATTTCACATTGTATATCAAATCAGCACACTGTACCCCATAATTGTACATAGTTATAATTTCATAAAAAATAAAAAAATTCAATTCCTCATTCTTAAAAGAATCCCCTCCCTCATACCCTCATCCCCTGTCTTTTCTTCTTGCATCAAGTCTCTCCAACACTTACTCAATCATTCATCCATCTGTTTATTCAGTCTCTTGCTTCTGTTTATCGGCTCAGAAACACAGCTACATGTACATTCACTGGGTTTCATTCATTTCCTCACACATTCCACTGACATTTACCAAACTTCCATGCCAGGCCCAGCAGGGGCTCAGCCCTGGAGGGGGCAGAGGGGCACCAGTCACCCTGTCCTTAAGGAGCGGAGCGCAGTAAGACAGCACTTAGATGAATTCTAAAACAAGGTGGGCAGGCTTGGCGCTTGTAGCACAGTGGTTACAGCGCCAGCTACATACACTGAGGCTGATGGCTTCAAACTCGGCCTGGACCAACTAAACAACAATGACAACTGCAACAAAAAATAGCTGGGCATTGTGGCAAGCACCTGTAGTCCCAGCTACTTGGGAGGTGGAGGCAAGAGAATTGCTTGAGTGCAAGAGTTTGAGGTTGCTGTGAACTATAACGCTAGGGCACTCTACTGAGGGAAATAAAGTGAGACTCTGTCTCAAAAAATAAAATAAAATAAAACAAGGTAGGCAGTCCACCTGGAGGCACAGGTCAGCTGTCCTGGGGTTCAGACTGTGCCCCTCAGGCATCAAGTGCTCTTTCCCCACTATAGGACCCAAGCGAGGAGACACATCCTCATCAAGACGTTAAGGACCTCAGAAGCTGCTAGATCAAAGGGTATTTGCATTGTAAAGGAAGAGGGCAATGTTTTAGCCCAGGGGTCTGCAAACTTTCTCTATAAAGAACCAGAGAGTAAATGTTTTAGGCTTTGCATCAGGTCACTGCCACAACTACCCGGCTCTGCACTGCAGCGTAAAAGTGGCTCCAGATAACATATAAAGAGCAAACGTGGCGACGTCCCAGTCAAACGTTATTTTTAGACAGTGAAAATGGAATTTCATTTAATTTTCCTATCATGGAGTTTTATTCTTCTTTTGATTCCCCCCCCACCCCGCCCAATCATTTAAAACTATTTAAAACCATTCTTAACTTGCTGGTCATAAAAAAATAGGCAGCAGGTGCATTTGGCCCATAGTCCAGAGTTTTCCATTCCTGTTTTAACTCAAAGAAATGATTGAAAAGTTGGATAATTTCCAGGTTGGGGTGGGTAGCCCTCTCCCTGATGACTGCTTTCTCTATTTCTATACAAAGATGAGGGCCCAGCAAGGGCCTAATCCCAGGCACAGGAAATAAAACTTTGACAATAAAGGATATTCTCTGATCTCATTAGTGTCTGGCCTACTTGAAATGAATGCAGGGGAGTGATTACAATAGTGAACTCTCTCTGGGATCCAAAGCGCGTCTGGCTCAAATCTGTTTAGGGTCTGTCTTCGGAGCACATAATAATAGTGACTCAGGAAATCTTTACTGAATGAGCAGACCTGGCACGTGGTGGGCGCGCCATGTCAGTGAACAGAAACAAGGGGGCAGCAACACTTCTTACTCAGAGTCAGCTCAGGTCAGTCAGAGGTGGCAGGGAAAGACGCAAGGGCACAGTTAGGCAGCCTGAGCCAGGGGAGCAACTAGTTCTCATTTCTCACTCTGCCCTCTTTGTCCTCAGAGTGGCCCTATACTCAGTGTGAGAAAACAGGACTTTCCTAGCTAATATGTCTTGGAAACAGACAAACTGGTACTTGCAATATTCTTTGCACACGTAAGCAGTTTTTACTAAGCATCTGGTTGTGCAACTTTCCACCAAGGCTTGATTGTTTCGGGGTGGGGAGAGAGGAAGGAGGATGGATATTGTGTCTCCCAAAGCTTGTGTTTTGAAATGGAATAAACAGGTTTGCTTTTCTTTTTTTTTTTTTATAAATTTTTTTTGGGGGGATTCATTGAGAGTACCATAAGTCAGGTTACACTGATTGCAATTGTTAGGTAAAGTCCCTCTTGCAATCATGTCTTGCCCCATAAAGTGTGACACACACCAAGGCCTCACCCCCCACAGGTTTGCTTTTCTATGAAAGAAAATGGTCCATTTCCTTGGAGTTTTCTCTGTTGCTTTTTGTTTTGTTTTTTAAGCACTATTACTCATCAAATAAAATTCCTGAGGCATTCATTAACAAAGGGCTGTGATAGGGGCCATATCTTGTTCTTCTATGAAAACAATTGAAGAACATGCCCCTTTTGTGCCCTCTACAGAAACTCTCACTTAGGAAGAAGGTCTGATTTTCAGCTAAGTCCGGAGAAAGCGTATAGCACAGAAACTTGTTTCCTCAAACTCAGATGTCACCCCTAGCTCAGAGTAGTCTCCAGGTACTGCTAATAGGGGATCCCTGAGTCTCAGGGATGATGGGCCTGTGTGGGATGGCAAATACATGGCACCCATCCCCCATTCCTACTCCTGGACCTCTGATAGGCATCACGAATTAATTCCTATTCCCTCCCACGGGCTACTGCATAGAATCTCTCCTAAATCATCACTGTGGACAGCCAGATTAGCATGTGAGGCACCACACTCCTGCTGCATGGGCAGGAAAAGAGTGTGGGCTTGGAAGACAGCCAGACCCGGGTTCTGATCCAAACTCCGAAGGATATTTGCTGAGTAACATTGAGTGAGTTACTTGGCCTCTCTGAGTCTCAGTTCCTCCATCTAAAATGGAAATGATAACATCCATAACAGTACTCACAGAGCACGGGAGTGTGGCACGGGGTCTGTCAAAAATAAGTTCCTTTCTCTTTGTGCTGAAGAGGAGTGGAAGGAGGATCTGTCCTGACAATCCACTCAGAGCACAGAGCCTTTTGGCTTCTCCAGCCAGGCCACATCAGTCCCTTTGGCACATTTCCAGTGACAGGGCACTGGCAAGTCTACCCATCCCACATCTGGGAAGTTTCAGCTTTCCCCAAGGCCCCTGTATGCTCAGGATGCATTGCGGAGAATGCTCTGTGGGGCTGTTCAGAAAGGGCATTTATTTTTCCACACAGGCCCCAACGTAGCTGCCGCTGCCTGTTTGGTACATGTCAGGCCCTGCGCTACACTCACACAGCAGTGGGTCTCAACTAGAGGCAATTTTTACCCTGGGGGATGGTTGGTGATGCTTGGAGACGCTTTTCATTGCCTAAGAGGGTAGTGGGTGCTACAGGCATCAGTGGGTAGAGGCCAGGGTTGCTGCTAAAACCCTACAATGCACAGCGGAGCACCCACAACAGAGAATTATCTGACCCTGAACATCGATCATGCTGAGGGTGAGAAAACCTGTGTGTATTTCATTTCAATCCCCTAACAGGTCTAGATGGAATATACTATTAGTTTTCCCATTTAAGATGATGAAACTGAGGTCTTGCAAGGTTGAGTCACAAGGCCAAGGGCCCTGCACCTTTAAGGTCTGACTGTGCCTACATGCGTCTCTATACAACCCTTCTTGTCCACTGGTTGCTGCCCTTATGCTGCTTTTCTCTTTCATTTGCCTTTTTATTTTATTTTACTTCTTGTTTCTCCCTCTTCCTGAATTCTGTGTATATGTGTGTGTGCTGCAAGCCCCACTGGCCTTGGATATCAATGTCCCCTGCTCCTGGCACTAGAGCTAAAGTGTCCATGTTAAAACATATGAGATGAAGGCTGGGCTACTCCCTCTTTCACCCGAGGCAGGGCTGGGTCACCTCAGTGGCTCACCTGCCAAGATTAATTGGGCAAAACGATGATGTAAAGTTTAACCTCTCTTTGGAGAAGTGCTGAATCAAGGAAGCAAGCAAGGCTAATTACTGAACTTGCTTTAGTCACCAGAAACCAGAAAGCTTTTCCCCCAGACGACCTCAGGGAGTTTGGGTAGTGCTGGGGACATGAGTCTGTGGGAGTCCCCGTGCACCAGGAGTACTGGGCTTCCAGGTGTGACCCTCAGTATACATGGGATGGGGCTGCCAGGGCTAAGGAGAGGTATAAGCAAGACCTCAGCTGACTTCTATTATCCCCCAGGTTTCCACCCCAAGGTCACTTCTTCCAGGCAGGCTTCCCTGACCTTCCAGGCTGGATGCGTTCTTCACAACAGATCCCCTTGATTCCCCATCCTTGAACCTCATAGTACTTTGTACACTTATAATCTTGTAATTAAGTATTTTACTTTTTTGTTTAGTTTTGTTGTCCCTGCTAGCTTGGGTTCACAACTGCAGGAGCTATGTCTGTTTTGTTGATGGCATCACTGTGCCCAGCTGCGTGCCTGGCGCATGGTGGGCAGCCAACAGCTCCTGTTGACTGGCTCACTGACAGGATGTGAGGAGTTTGGCACCTACCAGGTAAGTGCACATAGGAAGCTGAAAGCTGCCTGTAGAAAGTGGTGGACAGATGGCTGGCCAGTCTCAGGCTCCATCTTCATCTCCTTTGTCCAAAGCTGTCTTTCCTGCATTCATTTTTGTCTTCCCTTTCAGGGGTCATATGGGATTACAGCTGAGGGTCTGAATTTACTAAGTGCTATTGCCCCAGGGGCTCCCTAGATAAAAGCCAAAAGTCACACTCCTTTGTTACCTCTGCATTGTCACTGCTTCTCAGGGAAGCACAGGGGCGTTTGGAAGCCTTTGTCCTCCAAGGCATCATCCCTCTGGAGTGTCTGGCTGGTGAATCGCAGGCCAGTCCTGGCGCAGTGGGGCTGGGGGGTGGTTAGAGTTTCCTGGCTTGACCCAGGAGTAATAACAGAGTGAACATTTATTGAGCCATTTACCACTGCGGAAGCCTGGCCAAGATCTCATGTACATGCATGGCCTTGTTTTATCCTTATGGTAATCTCATGAAAATTATCATAATTAATTCCATTTTACAGATATAAAAACTGAGGCTCAGAGAGGTTAAGCATTCAGCTCAAGGTTATATAGTCAGATCCTGGGAGACAAACAAGATAGGTTTTGTATGTTTATTTTTATGTTGAATTTGTATGTAAGTTGGAACAGATATATTTACCTATTACCTATATAGCCTCTGCTCATAAGTGCATGTTGTACATTAGTTCGACATTTGTCACTTGGAGACTTACTGTAGTAGCCTCAGTTCATAGTGACAGGTGTACACAGTCACATGTTTGTAATTTGGGGACTGCCGGTGCTGATCAGGGAGAACTCGCGTGAGTCCCATCCCAGATGTGCCTCATCTAAAGTCCATGTTTTGTTCCCTCATGGTACTGTCTGTGTTGAGATGCTCTTTGCTAAGAAGCTGTTTGCCTCAGAAAGGAGGGAACTCTCTCTGATAGCTGCTGGGGCTTCCCGTGGACCAGAGAGAAAACAGGTCTCTAGTGTGACTGTGTGTGAACAGAAGACAGAAAGACAACATTGACCATCATTAATTGAATAATAGGAACAGCTCTTCTCCAGAGTGTGCTAGTAACTAATTAAGCCACATAATTCTCTGCCCAGTCTATTTTGGCATCTACCTAGCAAAGGAGAAAACTGGGGCCCTGAGAGGCAGAGTGTCTTGTTCGGGTCTACACAGTTAAAGGATGGAAGTGCTAGGATGACATTTTCTTAGGTTTAACAGGTGACGTGTCCATCACCTGTCTCATGCAAATAATGGTGACTATGACCTGGACAATGTGGCTTAAGGATGAGGCATTCAATTATATATTGTAGGAACTCTTAGTTCAGTTTTAAATTGCAATTAGTTTTATTTGTTTATTTAATTTTAAGGGTAAGGCCTTAATTCTTAAGTACCTTTCCCTGTCAGCCTTTTTTTTTTTTTTAAGACACTCTTCACTTTGTTACCCTGCATAGAGTGCTGTGGTGTCATAGCTCACGGTAACCTCAAACTCTGTGGACCCCAGTGATCCTCTTGTCTCTGCCTCCTGAGGAGCTGAGACTACAGACACCCGCCCCAACACTGGGCTATTTTTAGAGTCGGAGGTCCATTTTTGCTCAGGCTGGTTTCAAACTCCTGAGCTCAAGCAACCCACCCACCCTGGCCTCCCAGAGTGCTGGGATTACAGGTATGAGCCACCGCACCTGGCTCCCTGTCAGTTTTCTTGCATGTAAAATGAGAGGTCATCCTTTCCCATATCTGCTATTAGTTACGAACAATATACACTAGGGAATTCAGATCTGAAGGGTCATCTAGATTTTAAAAGACACTTCGCTCATTCCTTGCCTTAAGTCAGGGATTTTCCTCAGTCACACGAATGATGACATATTCTCTGCTTGGAGCAAAGAGGGGGAAGGTACCAGAATCGGCTGTAGTTTATTGAGTGACTGCTAAACCCTCGCAAAGACCCTGCCTGGGAGGATTTATCCCTTTCTGCAGATGAGGACAGTGAGGCTCAGTGGGGTTGGCACATTTGACTGTTAGGCGACAAAGCCATGATAAGGAGCTTTGCCTGATTCGGAGCCTTATTATTTATACGAAGCCTCCTTCCTCTACAGAAAAAAAATAGAACTCAAACCCAAACACAACGATAACAACAGATTCCACAGGCTCCTCCAGCACTGTCAGTATTGAGTTTCTAACGCTCTACGTGATAGGAGAGATTTCTCAACGTCCCTCCCACCCTCATGTTTTTTACTCCTATGCCTTTTCTCTTCAGAACACAGGAACACAAAATGGGTGTATAAACCTAGGTTTGGAAAAATGTAGTCATCACACCTCCCCACATCAACCCTGAAGCCTTTTCTTCTCCAGGCTGAACAAACTCAGGCCTCTTTCTCCTGGTCTTTGTCCAAATGTGAAACCAGACCTCAGGAGGGGTGAGGTGGTGAACACGTGGGCCTAAGAGGCCAGGGCCTGAGGGCAGAGATAAGGATGTAAGCCAGGAGACTGCACAGGCAGGCAGGAAAGATCAGAAAGGGGGGGCAGCGATGGCAAACTCGCCAGGCGCCAGGAGAAGGTGGTGAGGAATGAGTACTGTCTTTCTTTGTGATAGGGGAACGCCCAGGAGCTAGAGAGAGAGAGAGGGAGTTTAAGGACATGAGCATGCTTTGCACTCTTGAGTACTATGCCGTGCAGGTGTGGAGGCAGCAGTGAGGCGCAGTTCACTGTGCAGCGTCCTACATAACCTCAGCTCTTAGAAAGAAGTAGTCAATATTATAGAGGAACTGTGGCTTTAAAACATCCAGATTTGTAATATCACCCTTTTGCAACCCCAAATGAAATCATGTTCAATCATTAGATGAAGGGGTAAAGGGGAATCATATGATGGATGGGGCAGGTTGAGACCTGAATCTAAATCAATTTTAATGCAAAAAAAGAGGCAATCAGCTATTATGTGCTTCCTGATGCATTGCTGTAAGAAATACTTAATTTTAGTGAGAGTGTAAAAATGAAATGGGGAAAGAATAATCTCTTTCAATAAATGGTGCTGGGACAAGTGGATACCTATCTGTGAAAGAATGAATCTAGATCCCTACCTCATATCATGTACAAAAATTAACTCCATCTGGATCATAAAATCTAACTATAAGAGCTAAAACTATCAAGCTCTTAGAAGAAAATGCAAGGGTAAATCTTCATGAACTTGGATTAGGCAAATGGCTTCTAATAAAGGCAACAAAAGTTTAAGCAACAAAAAAGAATAGGTCTGGTGATTGGATGTTATCATAATTTAAGACTTTTGTACTTCAAAGAACACCATGAAGAAAGTGAAAAGGCACCCCACAGAATGGCAGGAAAATTTGCAAGTCCTAAATTCAATAAGGGACTTAAATCTGGAATATGTAAAGAATTCTTACTAGTCAAAAATAAAAAAAAAAATCCATCAAAAATGAGCAGAGGATATGAATAGAGAGTACTCCAGAGGCCACATGCCCAATAAACAAATGATCGACATTATCATCCATCAGAAAAACACAAATTAAAACTACAATGAGGTGCTACTTTATACCCAATTGAACACCTATAGTAAAGACAGATAATAAAACAAGTGCTGGTGAAATAAGGAGGAATTGGAACCTGCACATACTGTTGGAATGTATAAGGGCGCAATCACTTTGGAAAATAGTTGGCTGTTCCTTATAAACAGTTAAAAATGGAGTTACTGCATGATCTAGTAATTCCATTCTCAGGTATACGATCATATGAAAATGTATGCCTACACAAAAACTTGTATACAAATGTTCATAGCATATTATTCATTCTAGCCAAAAAGTAAAAACAACCCAAAATGTCCATCAATTGATGAATGGGTAAATAAGGAGTGGTATATCCATACAGTGAAATATTTGGCCATAAATAGGAAAGTACTAATACCTGCCACAACATGGGTTGAATCTTGAAACCTTATGCTAAGTGAAAGAAGCCAGCCACAAAGACCAAATATTGTGTGTTTCCACTTATATCAAATGTCCAGAATAGATAGGTCTACAGAGACAGAAATTAAATTAATGCCTGCCTAGGACTGGGGTTGAGGGAAATGGGGTTTAGGGGTGTGAGTTGATGGTTAAGGGGTGCAGGATTTCTTTTTGAAGTAATGAAAATGTTTAAAATTGAGTATGGTGAGGGATGCTCTACTCTGTGAATATATTAAAAGCCATTAAATTGTACTCATACAAAACAAAACAAGAAGTTCTTAGCACTGTCTATGAAGTATTCTCGCCAACAAACAGAGCCTGAAGCTGATTGAGCCTCAAGATTTAACTATCGGTTTGTAGAAAGCATGAGAGAGAGAGAAAGAAAGAGAGGGATGCTAGTTGCAGCCCTCAATACCACAGAGATGCAACTAGCAATATCCCGGATGCGGAAAATTCGAAGTGACAAATGCCTTTTTATAAATACATACATGAAGGTTATGAGAGAGAGAGAGAGAGAAGACAGAGGGGAGATGGACAGACAGATGGGGGGTGTGTAGAATAAAATAAATTTAAGAGACGTATTGTATTAACCCAATGCAAAGTATTTACCTCATTTGGCTCCTATTTGAACAAATCAACACTAAAAACATTTGTAAAGCAAATATGGAAATTTGAATGCTGAAAATTTAATGTTTTAAAGAAATTATTCATTTTGTAATGCGTGGCAATGGTATTATAGTTATGTTTAAAGAGCTATTTACTGGAATGTTTATGGATGAAGTTGTATGATGTCTTGGCTTTGCTTAAAAATAACCCAGTAGGGGAGCAAGTAAATGAATAGGGTTAGATCTGAGATAAGCCTGGCATGTGAGTGGATAATTGCTGGGACTAGGTGATATGTACCTGATGGTTCATTATACTATCATTTCAACTTTTATATATGTTTGAAATTTTCCATTATAAAGAATTCAAAAATATGTACAGGATAGGGATGGAAGAACAATGGACTGCTTAGAAATTTTGACGGCTAAAAACGTAAAAAATAATAATAAAAGTGGTAGTCAAGCACTTTGCATCCACTTTCTTCTTTGATTTTTCTCAACACGTCTGTGAGGAGAGAGGGGGTATTCCTTTCCTTGATGGGAAATGGAATCTCAGAGTGCTTACTGGTTCCTCCAAAGCCCTGAGATGGGGGTGAGGAAGTAGCTTCCTCCTATGGCCCATGACACCTCTTTCCCAGAGGGCACTGGCGGCCCAGAGAGGGGTGGGAGAGCCCCTGGTCCTTTCTTGTTTTCTGCCCATGAACCCCTGCTAAGGTGTTAACTGAAAATTTATGAGAACTGTTTAAGGGGCTATCTTCACCCAGGGGTACATTCTTGAAAATTTAACAAGCATATTTCAAGCCCATGTGAGGCATCAGGGGAGCAGCTAAGGGTGACATGAAGCAGAGTGGTTCGACAGGCTAATGGAGCCTCCCCACTGTCTGTCCACACATCAATCATAAGTATGGATGTGTTGAGTGAAAATTGTAAAACAAAAGAAATTTATATTGAAAGATATCAACATAAAAATGTAAACATAGGGTTAATTTATCTCTGTAAATTACCTTCCAGGGAGGATTAGCTAAGAATCTTAAACATAAATTTGCATTAAGAGCATGTCCAAAGGGGGGAAATTATCTTAATAATAAGTAAAAACCATTTTTCATGGTAGCCTTGAGCACCATCAAGTTGGATTGGGAGACCTCCATAAAAGTCAGGGACAAAGGAATATCCTTGCAGAAGAAGTGGACATAGAATAATGCTAGCTCCTGGAAACTTTTTTCCCCAGACTATTTCAAACATGGGGTTAAAGGGAGAGTCAGCTTTACAGATCTCAGAATTCCCCAAGACGCATGACAGCTCATCCTCCCAGGATCCTAGGAAAGAGGCTTGGACTTGTCATTATCATCCTGGCCATGCCCAGGCGTGATCAGTCCTTCTCCCTCTCTCTGATCTCTTTTGTTTTCTGGGTAATCAGAAAGGGGTTTTGGAAAATCACAATCAATGTTAAGTGAATAAAATACCATCCTTACTCTTGAGAAGTTTTCAGTGCAATGAGGATGGTGATGTGTGTGTGTATATATGGTACAAAGGTGTTATATATTCCAACACATGTGTGTTCTAACACAAGTATAAAGAATGTGCTGTGAACACAGGGTGGTGCTGGGGTGCTGGAAGGTGAACCAGGTCCTTCAGGTCATGGAGGGTCTAGAATGCCATGCTAAGAACACATATAGGGGAGAAAACATAGGTCTGTCCTAAAATCCTGGCTTTGTTTCTAGCTTGGGGACTTCAAACAAATTACCTAATATTTCTATCCCAAAGTTTTCCCATTTGGTGAAATGGGCATAACAATGCCTATTCTGAACAGTTTTGTGGAGAGTCACAATGTTTGCAAATCATTTAGTATAACTGCTAGCTTCTTGTGGCTACTCAATAATGAGAATTATTGGTGGTTTGAGGAAGAGAAGCGGCTGAATGGATTTGAGTTTTCAAGGTGTGATTTTGGAAGCTGAGATTGGAAGAATGGATGGGGTGGATGGACAGGCAGGGGTGAGGTGGAGAGACTAAGAACTGTGGGAGGCCAGAAAGGAGTCTGGGGCAACAGTCTGAGCAAGAGAAGGGGACCCAAACTAAGGCAAAGGGGTGGACTAGAGAAGAGTAATACCCATTTAGGTGGCACAATGAGCTTCCTGACTATTGAATGCAGGAGGCAAGGGGAAGAGCTTTCTAGTTGTACAATTCCACCACCCTGGATGTGTGACAGAGGAGGTGGGGCTTTGGGGAGATGGGAGGGAGGAGAGGGAGGTAGAAGGGAGAAAAAGGAAGCAGAACCTCCTAGGAAAACCAGAGCATCTGGTTGTCCTGTGAGTGTGTGAGATGGGAGCAAGAAGGCTCTATCTACATCCTGAAGCAAGTCAAATTCGCAACTCCCCCTAAGCAGGCACTGCTGAAGGAATCCTTTCTACCTGGCATCCTGCGCACTTAACTTTCTCCTTCTACGGCACTCCTCAGTGCCTACGGACAGATAATCTCTAAGAGTCCCCAAAGGCCAACTGCATTGGTCTCAACCCACTACTCAACCTCCTCCCCTGTAGTTTTCCACAGAACTGACTCAGCATCTATAGGTTTAATCCCAAGTGTTTTCAAGTACAATTGTTTTTACTCTGTAGTTATAGAACATCTTTGAGGTCATTTCCTGGTGCTGTACCCAGAAGTGGCAGGTGGAAAGATACAATGACAAAGGGAAACAGAACTCCTTGCTTTACTTCTCTTCATGAGGAGGTGACAGACACTGGCCTTTGGTGTTTGAGACTTGAGGGACAATCCGAGACTTGTCTCTACTATGGGAAGGGAAGTAGGCAGCCGCGTACTCTTGGTGCTGTTAGCACCACATACGATGTTTGGACACAGTTGGTAGTTCACATGGGAACAAAGTAAGTGGAAATCTTCTTCAGTTGCAAAACACTTAGGACAAATTCTTTACTCAGGGGCGGGTGGGGAAGAGGATGCCAGAAGGCCTTAGAGTTGAAAAGGAGTCAAGTGAAGACAACCAAGAAAAGGGAGGCTGCCACCCAGGATCAGCTGTGTTGGCACGACGACAAGGCCTTATGTGGTCTCTGTTGACAGCACATTTAGTGTGCCAAGAGCTTAAGTCCTAGAATTGGACAATTCCAAATTCAACCCAGGTTCTTTGCTAATTCCATGAATTAGGCCAAATTTTTTTTTCTTGTGGGGGGCCTTCATTACTTTGTTGCAAAGTGGTGGTAATACCTCCCTTAAAGGGGCTTTCGCCACATTTTTAGGTAGAAGATTGGCAGCAAAAGAAGACTTGGCTGTCAGAAAATATCATCCTATCTTATTTATCTGTCTGTCTACCAATCTGTCTACAAGGCCGACTATCTAGCTAGCCATCCATCCATCCATCCATCCATCCATCTCATGTTAGTTTAAGTTTGAGGTTAATATTACTGTTCTTGTTTTGCCAGTGCTCACAATGGTTACTAGCACATTGTAAGCCCTCAGCATATGCTTACTGGCTGAAACAGCTACACTGGTCTGTGAATTTTCTATGGGAAACTAATTCCTTCTCCAGTCTTTCCTAAGTCTATGGCACCACCATCTGCCCAGACTTTTAAGTCATAGTCTTAATTCCTTGATTTACTGAGAACCTACTATACTCCAGGTAACCTGGTGCGTCTTGATAAGCTAGACACAATCATAGCTCTCAAAGATGCTGGAGAAAAAGGAAGCAGGCAAACTTTGTTCAACTTTCTGCTCATCTTTAGGTATAGCTAATAAGTGGGGCATTTTAAGTGTGCTTTGACAGGAGTTGGACAAACATGTAGAAACACTTATAATCCATCACCATCTGGATTGAGAAAAGGCTATCAATACTGTGCAGTTCTTCCCTGGGTAGAGGTAGGGTGTGTGAATGCCATACTTAGAAATTCTCACTATTTTTGAGAACTAGGAAGGAATAATACTTGTTTTGAATCCTACTAGGATTTAGGTAAATGATCAGAAATAAGAATTTAAAAGGCACCTGGGAAAATGACTCGGGGCAAAATTCTTTTGGAAGCCAATTTATAGCTGAGTGAGTTGACTTATTTCTACTGAGTGTGGGCTGTACTTTATATATCTGTCTATATATAAAGAATGATTTCAAAAAATTCTCTGACTCTTTGGCTTAATTGTGAGTCATAAGGCTCCCATTTTAGAGTGTGCCTGAGTGTGTGGTACGCGTGTGTGTGGTGGAAGGAGAACTTCGAGCACGAAGCATGTATGTTTAAAAAAGTGTTTGGAATATGTGTATAAGAAGTTTCATGGGTTCTTTTATGTAAGGAGAGCATATGTGAGGAGAAATTTTGTGTGTGTGTGTGTAAGGCACAGAGGTGGTGGTGAGCAGAATTATATGAGCAACCCATCTGTCAGAGATCCCACCAGTTGTATAAGATACAAAGTGTTGTAGGAGGTGATTGTTTTCCTTTCAGAATAGCACATAGGTCTTTGAGGAGCCCTTGACTTTCTCCTTCCTCCTTGTCTTGTTAAAAAGGGATTACAGTCCAATTAAGCCATTTAATCCCAAGGTAGAAATTCATGTTTAAAAACAAGATTTACAGCTTCTTTTAAAAAATACATCAGTGCAAGTTGAGGTTTGTCCTCTCAAGTTGCCATCTGCGTGGCTCCAAAGAGTGTTTTCAGCTGAACACCCAACATGCAGTTCTTCTTAATCACCTTGTCTCAGACCTCTAGTGCTTCATCTTTTAAAGTACCCTTCAACCTAAACAGCCTCATGCTGTTAGAAATACTTCGGCTCCTTGGCCTATTAATATACAGTTGGCAATTTCAGTGACCAAGATTAATAACAATGGTGTTAAGAGTTAGTGCCAGTCTGATGCTTGGTGTGTACCTGGCATCATAGCGCTAAGCACTGTCCATCTTATGAGGCCCACGTGAAAACACCCAGGGCCGGCTTTATGGGTTTGTGACATGGATAGTCATACATTCACTTGGCTTAATGCTTTGCCCTTGCCATCTTGAAATTCTTGCTTTTTTTGGAGACAAAGTCTCATTCTGTTGCCCTGGGTAGAGTGCCATGGCGTGATCATAGCTCATAGCAACTTGGAACTCCTGGGCTCAAGTGATCCTCTTGCCTCAGTTTTTCTATTTTTAGTAGAGGTATGGTCTCACTCTTGCTCAGGCTGATCTTGAACCTCTGAGCTCAACTAATCCACCTGCCTCGACCTCCCAGAGTGCTAGGATTACAAGTATGAGTCATTGCACCCCACTCATCTTGAAATTAATTATTTTTGAGCGAGGGATTTGCATTTTCATTTTGCACTGGGCCCCACAAATTATGTATGTAGGCAGTCCCGAGAACACTCAATAACTCATGGTTTCTTTTTGTTTCTTTTGCCTTCTTTCCACTTGATGCCTAACATTGTCAGAGAATGGGATAGTGAATCTCAAACTGGGATGCTGGAATCCTCTGTGGGAAATGGATGTCATTGTCTTTGGTGGGAAGTTCTCTAAGGGACAGGAATCAGGTTGTGGTACTTGGCAAAGGAAAGAAAAATACCTGTGAAAATTTGGGCAATTCGTTGAGCCCCTTTAAGTCTCAGTCTCCTCAACTGAGGAGATAATGGGGATAACAGTAATAATACTTAACTTACAGGCTGTTCAAGGATGAAATGAAATCATGGAAATACAGCTCTGACATGCGATACACACACCATTACTTGTTATTAGTGTATTACGCAAGCTTAGCAAGTCCTAAACATCAAATATGGCTTGAGACACGGCCAAGGTCACTTGCCCAACTCCAAGATGCCCATAGCCCAGGGATTTCTTCCCTACCTGCCCTGAAGAGCTGGGAGGGACATCCGCTTTCTCCATGTGCTGGGAGATCACAGAGGGGTTGCTGGAGCTGATCAGCACCGGGGTGCTGATCTCTACCATGTGACGCCCTGAAGGAGAATGGACCATCCGGTTGAGAGTGTTCAAGGCTGTTGTGATGGAGAACTGCCCGGAACCCTTTCTCCTGGACCCTGGGCCCCTACGGAAGGTGGGTGTGTTGCCTCTGGAGGATGAGGACGCCAGAGACAGATTTTTTGTGCGGGGTGACGGACGACCTTTGTTCTTCTCCAGGAGGTGTCTTGCGGTGAAGTTTGGCTGAAAAGACAAAAGGTCCGATGCCAAGTTAGTCTTCTTGATCTAATGTGAGCAGCTAAGTCCTACCCGGGTAATCTGAAGCCAGATCACACGCACTGGTGCAGGTGACCATTTCTCAGGCAACATAATAACAGCTTCCATCTGTTATCACTATGTCCCAGTCACTTTGCTCTATCAATAAATATCTCAAACTCTCCTGCAAAGTAGACATTACTTTTCCACCAAGGTGCAAAGAGGATAAAAATAAGTCATGCTACTCTTCCCTGGCTGGAAGTAGTCTTCCTTTTTCCATATCTCCCAGCCACCTCCAGCCCCTTTCTCCTGGTGGCCTCTCCCCTCTTCTGTAGTCCTTCCAGAACCCCCTTCTTGCCCTTACCTGTCATTGCATTTCCCGCTCCACACCATAAGCATTTACTTGCCTTTCCCTCACTGGTACCTTCTACATTTTATTCCCTCTTTTATCCCAGAGTGGATGCTCAGTGAGAGTTTGCGGAACAAAGAGTGAATAAAGTTGTTTAGGTGCACATATTTGATACGTGTTCAAGCCAAAATGTAAATGTATGCAGGACCCAGAACCTCTAAACTCAAACTGCCAGTTACGACTTCCTTTCAATGCTTTCATCTCATCACTATTCTTTCTTGTTTGAGACCTGTTAGTCAGGGATGTGTTGGTGAGTTAGCTGAAGAAAGAAAGAGAGGAAGAAAGGAAAGAAAGAAAGGAAGGAAGGAAAGAAAGAGAAAGACAGACACTGATTTGTAGAGCTTACCAACCCACCAAAGATTTAACAACTGGTTAGCAAAATTCCTGAAAATGTAACAACCAGCTCTTGCCATCCAGTCCCAGCCAGCGCTGGCATGCCACTGTGTTACTATCTGCCTTCCCCACTAAAATCCCCACAAGGAATATCTTTGGAGTACTCCACCCACTCATGGCCCTTGTGGGTTCATTTTCTTTAGCAATCTGAAATAGGTTGACAAAACAAAAATTTGTGTGAATAATGCTTGCATTTCAGGATGACTACTTAAATTGCATTATTACAACTGTCACCTGTTGCCCTCTAAAACTGCGTCCCAGTCTAATTTAGAAAGTCAGCTATAGAGGTAAAAGGGAATTTGTCCACTTAAGAACTTTAGTGACAATGTGCAGAGGATTAAACTTTCTGAGACAAAAAATTTTAAAGAAGATGTAATTCTTGCTTCAAGAAGCTTGTAATACTGTGAAAAACTCGTCTAGTTGAAGGAATAGGTAAGAAATAGTCCACTTTAAAGATAAGGAAGCTGAATCCTGGATGGGATGACTTATAAATGACAGAGCCATTTAAACAAGAAAATATCAGATAGTAATAGGTGCCGGGATGTGATAGAGAGTGGGAGAGTAGCTTAGATTGTGGGGGAGTCAAGGAAGACCCACCAAGAGGGAGCATTTTATGTCGAGACAGTAAATGACAAGAAAGAGCTGGCCACATGAAAGTGGGGTGAGGACACGCCAGGCAGAGAAAATGCAGACTAGTGGGAAAGTTCTAAGGAGGGAAAGGGCTCAGCCTGTTTGAGAAAAAGACAGAAGAAAGAAACTGAGAAGCCTGGAATAGAACAGGTGCGGAGAAAGTGTTGGAAAAGAAGGCCACAGAGACAGGCAGGGCCAGACCTGTAAGGGCCTTGGGGAGTCTATTTTATTCTAAATATAATAAGAAGCCCTTGGCAAGATTTAGGTAGAAGAGTGATCCAATCTGAATTATGCTTCTTAAAGTTCCTGCTACAGTTTGGCAATTTCTTACAAAGATAAACCTTTGCTTAGCATCTGACCCTGCAACCCCACTCCCAGGAGAAGTGAAAACTTTCATTCCCTCAAAATACTGGCATGCAGATGTTCATAGCAGCTTTTTGCATAGTTGTCAACAGCTGGAAAGAACCTTAAAGTCTACTGATACACAAAACAACATGGACAATCTCAAATGCATTACACAAAATGAAAGAAGCCAGACTCCAAAAGCTACACTTTGTCTGATTCCGTTTATGTGATGTTCTGGAAAAAGAAAACTATAGGAGCAGAAAATGGATTGGTGGTAGCCGGTGGTTGGGAGTCAGGGAAGGAATTGACTCTGAAGAGGCCACATGAGGGAGGGTGGGGGACAGCATTGGAACTATTCTATGCTCTGACTGTGGTGTGCTTATATGATTGAATGTATTTATCAAAATTTGTAGGGCTGAACACCAAAAATAGTAAATTTTACTGTATATAAATAAAAGAAAACAAATGAGAAGCTTATTTTGGCTGTTATTCAGAAGTGCCAGAATAGCACTTAGTAGGCAGGCAAATTAGGGAGTTATTGAAATTGTTTAGGCAAACTCTGATGGCAGCCTGGCCTAGGAACAGGTCCTCATATGCCCTAGGGCACCTGTTCCTCCATTGTTTACTTAATAAAAGGACAATATAGACTCTTTGAATTGAATGAGTAAAGTTCTTTCTACAGCCATTCACATGTATAATGAAATAAAATTAATTTCTTCTGCTTTGACCTACATATTCCGTTGCCAGGTGAGCACCACCATCAACTTTTCTGAAATCAACATTGACAAAGGGCCTTGAGAAACTCTGCATCTTCCCTGTCCTCTGCCAACATGATTAATAGCCCTGTTGGAGAAGAATTGCAGGCCTCTTAGATCTGCACCCACTCACTTGAAGCAACATCTTTGAGGTTCACTGGGTTGAGCAAAGTTCATACAACCCAGGCAGGCCCCCATGGAGAAATCCTAACAAAAGTGGTCATAAGTTCAGCCTTTGTTTTCCTGCATTTTAATGTAGGTACAATTCAATAAATCAAATGATGCATTAATGAGAAAAATCCCATTTAGGCCCAAAAAACCCATGTCATTCTCATAAGAAGGCCTTCCTTCCTTTCAATTACTTTGCATGGCACTCGTAATTGAAACTTACTTAAACAGTTCTTAGCAAGTGCTAGTCTTAATGAAATGACTGAAGTCAAAATTTAAGTAGCACTTTAAAAAGCTCAATTTAGATTTCAAGTAATTTTTTGAAAACCAGTTTCCCAGATTAGAGCAACCACTTGATTATCTTTCTCCCCTCCTAGCAATTAAGAGAACAAATGAAGCAATGGCTAGTTTAGTGATAATCTTGAGGGTTCTTCTAATCACTAATTTTAAAGGTGAAGTGGTAGGGAGAGTATTCAAATGAATAATCACTAAATGTAGAAGTTTTGGAAAAAAGGGTTTCAGAAATATCCTCCTCCCCAAGCTATTATCCAAAGAAGCATCTCAAAATAATGTGGGAGACCAGGCATACATTTCTGCAAAAGTTTAAGCACCTCCTATGTGTCTATCTAGAGGCTAATTGCAACTGTGTCCTTAGACAGCCAAGCATTGTTTCCCAAGTTTTGTAACTGTTTCTCCTCAGAAAAGCTTGCTTGACCCAGCAAAGAGCCTCCCCACTGGCGTAGGTCCTCTCTTCTGTCCTGTCAATCTTCCCACTTCTGTCCGTCTCCAAATCCTATGAATTCCACCTCCTATGTTCCACAATCTACTGATCTCAGCTGCAGTCATCTCCCGACTAGGCAATGCAGTTGTCTCCTAACTAATTTTTCATTTTCCCCCCTCTTCTTCCAATCATTCTTTCCACTGAAGCCAGAGCAGCCTTTAAAAGCAATTCCAAATATGACCACTTTTTTTTTTTTTTGAGACAGTCTCACTTTGTTGCCCTTGGTAGATTTGCAAATCTGACCACTTGAAACCTTCCAGTGGATTCTTTTGGCGTTTGGGTTAATACCCAAACTTCTTAGAATATGGCGGAGACAATGACACTCGCCAAATATTACATGTGTTCCCTTATTCTTCTCAGCGGACTTCAAGCCAGGTGGGGCTATGTGACTGGTTCAGGCCAATGGGATGAGTGAGTAGAAGTGACAATTGTCACTTCTGAGCTGAGGCATTTATTTGCTGGTACACAACTCACTTTTTTTTTTAAGAATCTCACTCTGTCACTCTGGGTAGAATGTTGTGGCATCACAGTTCACAGCAACCTCCAACTCTTGGGCTCAAGTGATCCTCTTGCCTCAGCCTCCCATGTAGCTGGGACTATAAACACCCAACATAACACCCAGCTAGTTTTTATATTTTTAAGCGAGATGGGGTCTCACTCTTGCTCATGCTAGTCTTGAACTGCTGAGCTCAAGCAATCCACCCGTCTCAGCCTCCCAGAGTGTTAGGTGTGTTAATGAGCCATTGTGCCCGGCCTCACAACTCTGAGCAAGAGTGAAACCACCCTGAGCAAGAGAAGGGGTCCTTTTCCATAATGTCAAATACTTCCTTAATTATGCTTCTGTTCTGCTTTCACTCCACCTTTATTTTTTGTCTACTAAAAAAAACAGACAAATTAGCCAGGTGTTGTGACAAGTGCCTGTAGTCCCAGCTACTCAGGAGACTGAGGCAAGAGGATCACCTGAGCCCAAGAGTTTGAGGTTGCTATGAGCTATGACGCCATCACACTCTACCCAGGGCAACTGAGTGGGTAGAGTGTGGTGGCGTCATAGTTCCACAACAACAACAACAAAAGAAAATCATCTGGAAGGCGGAGCAAGATGGCGGCCGAGTAACAGCTTCCTTGCATCTGGGCACCATGAGTCTGGGGAGATAGGACTCCAGGCATCTCTGGCTGGTGGGATCTGCCTATCATCACCCCTGCGAGGATACAGGGAGTCAGCGAGAGACTTCTGGACCCCAAGAGGAGGACTAAAACAGTGGGAAAATGGCAAGTGGTTGCATGTGTTCAATCCGTCTAAACCCGCCCGCAACTGTAAGTTCAGTAGCAGCGAGACTGCAAACCAGAAAGGCCTTACCTGTGAACTGTTTTGGTGTCTTTGGACTTGGCACTCAGTTGAACTGCCTTGGGGATAGCCTGAGCGGGAGTGTGGAGAACTTTGGCCGTTGTCTAGGACCCAGTCTGAGACACTGAGCCAGACGGAGCTAATAGTGTTTGGCTGTGGGTCACAGGGAGCCATTGTGAGCGATCTGCCCTGGCAAGCTCCGCCCTCAGGGTCGCGGAGCTAGAAATGGGTGGGAGCTGGTAACCCAGCGACCAAGTAGCTTAAGGGTGGGGTCTGAGCCGCCTTGTAGCCCTAACCCTCAGGGGCAGAGTGAGACCAGTTTTGGCACACTGGGTAAGTGGATAGCCACTTCAGCAGTGATTCCAGTGACAAGCACTTTCCTGGGAAAGCTTCTACTCAGCAAGTGAACAGGTTCAAAGTGCCTTTTAAGTGGGCTGAAGAGAGATTTAGGGTGTCTACCTGCTGGGGTTTGACAAATCAGCAGCCTCCAGTCATATCAGAACTGTGATTAACATCTCATACCCCAGAAGACCACGTGTTGCCCAGACAATATTCAATAACATATACATACGGCTTTGTTTTTGGTTGTGTGTTTTTTTTTTTTTTTTGGTTTGGTTGTTTTTTTTGTTTATTTTGATGTTGTTGATGTTGTTTAGTTTTTTAAGTTCAACCTTTTCCATACAGATCCTTTTTCTTTCTCAATTTTTCTAGTTTAATTATAATTTCCCATAGCTGCCTTTTTCAATAATTAGAACTCCATTTTTGCTAGTGTTTCTACCACTATTATTTGGTTTTCCACCCAATTTTATCCCATAAAGTTTTCTGTTTGCTTGCTTTGGTTTGATTTACAGCAATTTTGTCTTTCCTCTCTACTTGGTGGAGGTGGGGTACTGTGTCTGACCAGATTAGCAAAGAGCTGCTGACCTCAAGGGAACCACCTAACTGGGCACCCCCAGAAAGTGAGTTTTTTTTTAGGTTGTGTCAAAGTACCCTACTGTACACCTATATTGTTCTGTCTCCCTCTTTCTGTGCCTCTCTTCTTTTTGTCAATATTCCTTTTACCCACCCCATCTCCTTTCTCTATTTTTCTTTGTTTTTCTTATCACTCAGTCCTCCTTTCTTTCATCCCTTTTTTGCTCTTCAACCTTCTCACCCTTCTGGTCCTGTAACCCTTAGTCCACAGACACGAGAACTTAAAGAGCAAGAGGAAGTGAAAGGAAAATTAGGGCAAGGAAACAGATAAAAGAAATCACTCATGAGGAAGAATCAGCAGAAAACTCCAGGCAACATGAAGAACCAGTCCAGAACAACCCCGCCAAGAGACCATGAGGTAGCTACTGCAGAGGATTCCACCTATAAAGAAATGTTAGGAATGACAGAAAGGGAATTTAGAATACACATGTTGAAAACAATGAAAGAAATGATGGAAACAATGAAGGAAACTGCTAATAAAGTGGAAAATAACCAAAAGGAAATCCAAAACCAGAATCAAATAAGAGATGAACAATATGAAGAATATAAAAAGAATATAGCAGAGCTGAAGGAACTGAAACAGTCAATTAGGGAACTTAAAGATGCAATGGAAAGTATCAGCAACAGGTTAGACCATGCAGAAGAAAGAATTTCAGAGGTAGAAGACAAAGTTCTTGAGATAACTCAGATAGTAAAAGAGGCAGAAATGAAGAGAGAGAAAGCAGAATGTTCACTATCAGAATTATGGGACTTTATGAAGCGTTCCAACACACGAGTTATAGGAATTCCAGAAGGGGAAGAAGAATGCCCCAGAGGAATGGAAGCCATACTAGAGAATATTATAAAAGAAAATTTCCCAAATATCACCAAAGATTCAGACACACTGCTTTCAGAGGGATATCAGACCCCAGGTCGCCTCAACTCTAACCGAGCTTCTCCAAGACACATTGTGATGAACCTGTCCAAGGTCAAGACAAAAGAAAAGATTCTCCAAGCTGCCAGGAGTAAGCGCCAGTTGACCTACAGGGGCAAATCCATCAGAGTGACCGCAGACTTCTCTAATGAAACTTTCCAAGCAAGATGACAATGGTCATCTACCTTTAATCTACTTAAACAGAACAATTTCCAGCCCAGAATTCTGTACCCTGCTAAGCTAAGCTTCAAAATTGATGGAGAAATCAAATCATTTACAGATATACAAACATTGAGGAAATTTGCCACAACAAGACCAGCTCTACAGGAAATACTTCAACCTGTTCTGCACACTGACCACCACAATGGATCAGCAGCAAAGTAAGAACTCAGAAATTAAAGGACAGAACCAAACCTCCACACTGATGCAAAAGATAAAACTAAGCAATGGACTCTCACAAAATAAGACGAATAGAATACTACCACACTTATCAATTATCTCAATAAATGTTAATGGCTTGAATTCCCCACTGAAGAGACATAGATTGGTTGACTGAATTAAAAAACACAAACCATCCATTTGCTGTCTGCAAGAAACACACCTGGCTTCAAAAGACAAATTCAAGCTCCGAGTCAAGGGTTGGAAGACAATTTTTCAGGCAAATGGAATTCAGAAGAAAAGAGGAGTTGCAATCTTATTTTCAGATATATGTGGATTTAAAGCAACTAAAGTCAAAAAAGACAAAGATGGTCACTTTATATTGGTCAAGGGAAAAATACAACAAGAAGACATTTCAATTCTAAATATTTCTGCATGCAATTTAAATGCTCCCAGATTCTTGAAACAGACCTTACTCAGTCTGAGCAATATGATATCTGACAATACCATAATAACAGGGGACCTTAACACTCCTCTTACAGAGCTGGACAGATCCTCTAAACAGAAATTAAACAAAGATATAAGAGATTTAAATGAGACCCTAGAACAACTGTGCTTGATAGATGCATATAGAACATTCCACCCCAAAGATAAAGAATATAAATTCTTCTCATCACCCCATGGAACATTCTTCAAAATTGATCATATCCTGGGACACAAAACAAATATCAACAGAATCAAAAGAATTGAAATTTTACCTTGTATCTTCTCAGACCATAAGGTGGAACTCAACTCTAACAAAAATGCTCGACCCCACCCAAAGGCATGGAAATTAAACAATCTTCTGTTGAATAACAGATGGGTGCAGGAAGAAATAAAACAGGAAATCATTAACTTCCTTGAGCATAACAACAATGAAGACACAAGCTACCAAAAGCTGTGGGATACTGCAAAAGCAGTTTTGAGAGGAAAATTCATCGCTTTAGATGCCTACATTCGAAAAACAGAAAGAGAGCACATCAACAATCTCACAAGAGATCTTATGGAATTGGAAAAAGAAGAACAATCTAAGCCAAAACTCAGTAGAAGAAAAGAAATCTCCAAAATCAAATCAGAGATCAATGAAATTGAAAACCAAAGAATCATTCAGAAAATTAATGAAACAAGGAGTTGTTTTTTTTAAAAAATAAATAAAATAGATAAACTATTGGCCAGACTAACGAGGAACAGAAAAGTAAAATCTCTAGTAACCTCAATCAGAAATGATAAAGGGGAAATAACAACTGATCCCACAGGGATACAAGAGATCATCTCTGAATACTACCAGAAACTCTATGCCCAGAAATTTGACAATGTGAAGGAAATGGATGAATATTTGGAATCACACCCTCTCCCTAGACTCAGCCAGGAAGAAATAGAACTCCTGAACAGACCAATTTCAAGCACTGAGATCAAAGAAACAATAAAAAATCTTCCAACCAAAAAATGCCCTGGTCCAGATGGCTTCACTCCAGAATTCTATCAAACCTTCAAGGAAGAGCTTATTCCTGTACTGCAGAAATTATTCCAAAAAATTGAGGAAGAAGGAATCTTCCTCAACACATTCCATGAAGCAAACATCACCCTGATACCAAAACCAGGAAAAGACCCAAACAAAAAGGAGAATTTCAGACCAATCTCACTCATGAATATAGATGCAAAAATTCTCAACAAAATCCTAGCCAATAGATTACAGCTTATCATCAAAAAAGTCATTCATCATGATCAAGTAGGCTTCATCCCAGGGATGCAAGGCTGGTTTAACATACGCAAGTCTATAAACGTTATCCACCATATTAACGGAGGCAAAAATAAAGATCACATGATCCTCTCAATAGATGCAGAAAAAGCATTTGATAAAATCCAGCATCCTTTTCTAATTAGAACCCTGAAGAGTATAGGCATAGGTGGCACATTTCTTAAACTGATTGAAGCTATCTATGACAAACCCACAGCCAATATTTTACTGAATGGAGTAAAACTGAAAGCTTTTCCTCTTAGAACTGGAACCAGACAAGGTTGTCCTGTGTCACCTTTACTATTCAACGTAGTGCTGGAAGTTCTAGCAGTACAATTAGGCAAGACAAGAAAATAAAGGGAATCCAAATGGGAGCAGAGGTCAAACTCTCCCTCTTTGCTGACGACATGATCTTATACTTAGAGAACCCCAAAGACTCAACCACAAGACTCCTAGAAGTCATCAAAAAATACAGTAATGTTTCAGGATATAAAATCAATGTCCACAAGTCAGTAGCCTTTGTATACACCAATAACAGTCAAGATGAGAAGCTAATTAAGGACACAACTCCCTTCACCATAGTTTCAAAGAAAATGAAATACCTAGGAATATACCTAACGAAGGAGGTGAAGGACCTCTATAAAGAAAACTATGAAATCCTCACAAAGGAAATAGCAGAGGATATTAACAAATGGAAGAACATACCATGCTCATGGATGGGAAGAATCAACATTGTTAAAATGTCTATACTTCCCAAAGCAATCTACCTATTCAATGCCATTCCTATCAAAATACCAACATCGTACTTTCAAGATTTGGAAAAAATGATTCTACGTTTTGTATGGAACCGGAAAAAAACCCCGTATAGCTAAGGCAGTTCTCTGTAACAAAAATAAAGCTGGGGGCATCAGCATACCAGATTTTAGTCTGTACTACAAAGCCATAGTGGTCAAGACAGCATGGTACTGGCACAAAAACAGAGACATAGACACTTGGAATTGAATTGAAAACCAAGAAATGAAACTAACATCTTACAACCACCTAATCTTTGATAAACCAAACAAGAACATACCTTGGGGGAAAGACTCTCTATTCAGTAAATGGTGTTGGGAGAACTGGATGTCTACATGTAAAAGACTGAAACTGGACCCACACCTTTCCCCACTCACAAAAATTGATTCAAGATGGATAAAGGACTTAAATTTAAGGCCATGAAACAATAAAAATCCTCAAAGAAAGCATAGGAAAAACACTGGAAGATATTGGCCTGGGGAAAGACTTCATGAAGAAGACTGCCATGGCAATTGCAACAACAACAAAAATAAACAAATGGGACTTCATTAAACTGAAAAGCTTCTGTACAGCTAAGGAGACAATAACCAAAGCAAAGAGACAACCTACACAATGGGAAAGGGTATTTGCATATTTTCAATCAGACAAAAGCTTGATAACTAGGATCTATAGAGAACTCAAATTAATCCACATGAAAAAAGCCAACAATCCCATATATCAATGGGCAAGAGACATGAATAGAACTTTCTCTAAAGATGACAGACGAATGGGAAACAAACACATGAAAAAATGTTCATCATCTCTATATATTAGAGAAATGCAAATCAAAATAACCATGAGATATCATCTGACCCCAGTGAGAATGGCCCACATCACAAAATCCCAAAACTGCAGATGCTGGCGTGGATGTGGAGAGAAGGGAACACTTCTACACTGCTGGTGGGACTGCAAACTAGTACAACCTTTCTGGAAGGACGTATGGAGAAACCTCAAAGGACTCAAGCTAGACCTCCCATTTGATCCTGCAATCCCATTACTGGGCATCTACCCAGAAGGAAAAAAATCCTTTTATCATAAGGACACTTGTACTGGACTGTTTATTGCAGCTCAATTTACAATCGCCAAAATGTGGAAACAGCCTAAATGCCCACCAACCCAGGAATGGATTAAGAAGCTGTGGTATATGTATACTATGGAATACTATTCAGCCATTAAAAAAAATGGAGACTTCACATCCTTCGTATTAACCTGGATGGAAGTGGAAGACATTATTCTTAGTAAAGCATCACAAGAATGGAGAAGCATGAATCCTATGTACTCAATTTTGATATGAGGACAATTAATGACAATTAAGGTTATGGGGGGGGAAGCAGAAAGAGGGACGGAGGGAGGGAGGTGGGGCCTTGGTGTGTGTCACACTTTATGGGGGCAAGACATGATTGCAAGAGGGACTTTACCTAACAATTGCAATCAGTGTAACCTGGTTTATTGTACCCTCAATGAATCCCCAACAATAAAAAAAAAAAAAAGAGAAAATCATCTGTTAGATCTTGGCATTAAGTGGTGTAAATGGCATAAGTAACATCTGCCAACCCCTTGCCCAGCATAATCCCCTAATAGTTTCCTCTACTGAGGCTTTGTAATTACAGGACTACTGTCTGGCTTTACAGTTCCCAAGAAGAGGGACCCATGTCTGTTTTGTATCTTTAGAAGTTGGCATGGGACCCGGCACCATACGCACTCAATGAAAGATTAGCTGAATGATTAAATATATGCCTAGGGCAGGGTCCCACTGAATGGTTTGCTTTTTAAATTTTTTCCTGGTAGTAGCTCTGACTACCTTCCAAATCATTTTTAATTCATTCACTTGTTAAACTGTTTTTTTTTTTTTTTTTTTTTTTTTTTTTTAACAGAGTACCTATTCTGCGTTAGGCTAGCCTGTGAAATACAATCAACATATCCATCAGGTGTTCAGACAGGAAAGAGATCACTAAGGTTTTAACTAGTAGCTGAAATTTTACAGATAAAGTAGGTTTCTATCTGAGCCTTATAAAATGAGTGAAATCTGACCGGTAAAGAGAATTGGATGGATACACCTGGAAGGAGCCCTAGCAAGAGAAAAAGCATTAGGAATGAGGATATTGTGTAGTAGAGACAGGAGGAGGGCCAACCTTTCTGGCCCCTTTATGCCCTCCTTCAGCTGCTCTTTCCTTCAGTACTGATTGAATAAGGGACGTACAGAGAAACTTGTAGCTATGATCACCCTATTCTGCTATCATGTGGTAAATTTTGTGTTATGTGTTTTTTACCACAATAAAAAAAAAAATAAGTTGAACTGTATGGAGCCAGGGAACCTTTCAAGCTGTACAACGCTCTGAGTATATCATTCATTTCAGAGCATGCTTTAGCTCTTATGATAGGAAGAAGGGGCCTTTTTCTATAATATCAAATACATCCTTAATTATGCTTCTGTTCTGCTTTCACCCCACCTTCATAGAGGGGAGAGAGTATGCTATTTACTTCTTTCTTAGCTCTCCACTACCAATTTTTATTGGGCATGTTTTATGTGTGCACCCAATAAAATGCAGTTAAACAGGAAACCTCTCCTTTAAATTTTTAATGACTTGCTTCAAGCTAGGGTGAGGCTCATAGCTGGTGAGGTTAGAGACTATAGGTTACATTATCATACTGAAGAAATAGATAGCCTAACACATTTTCTTTCTTTTTTTAAAGTAGCTTTTTTTTTTTTAAAGACTTTTTAAAATTTTCTTGTTGTTGTTGTTGCAGTTTGGCTGGGGCTGGGTTTGAACCCACCACCCTGGGTATATGGGGCCAGCATCCTACTCACTGAGCCACAGGCACCGTCTTTTTTTTTTTTTTTTAAAGCGATGAATATATGCTCATTTCAGAAGATTCAGAAAATACAAATTGGCAGAATAAAATTAAAATAATCTAGAATCTCACCATCTAGTGATCACTACTGTTAATATTTTGGTATACATCCTTCTAGTCCTATATCCATTTATATACACTCATATAAATGAAGCTTGCTTCATATGGTTCAACTTTTTTTTTATTGTAAAATAAATATAGCATAAAAGTTACCATATGATAGCAGAGTGACTATGGTTAACAACAATGTACTGTATATTTCAAATTGGCTAAAAGAAAGAATTTGAAATGTTTCCAACACATAGAAATGATAGATACTCAAGGTGATGGAACTACCCTGATTTGATCATTACACATTCTGCACATCTAACACAATATGTATGTACCCCATAATTATGAAAAATATTATATTTCCATAAAATTGAAACATTAAGAAAAGGCTGCCATCTTAACCATTTTTCTATGCTATGTACTTTCCCCCAAACTCATCTTAACCATTTTTAAGTATACAGTTCAGTAGTGTTAAGTATATTCACATGGGTTCAAACACACTCCCAGAATTTTTTATCTTGCCAACCTGGAACTGTATATTCATTAGCGTGTTTTTTTATCATACTTAATAGAAAGAATTTATGAAGAAAACTTTAAAAACAATCACAGCAACAACAAAAATAAACAAGTGGAACCTGATCAAAAAAGTTTCTTCTGTACAGCCAAGAGCACACTCGATAGAGTCAATGGACAATCCACATGAGGAGAGAAAACATTTGCATGCTATAAATTTGATAAAGCCCTGAGAATCAGACTCTACAGAGAACTCAAGCAAATCAACATGGAAAAAACCCAAACAACCCCATTAAAAAATGGCCAAAAGACGTGAACAGAAACTTTTCAAAGGAAGATAATCTAACAGCCAAAAACACATGAAAAAAATGCTCTAATTATTAGGGAAATGCACATTAAAACCACAGTTAGATATCCCGTAACTCCAGTGAAAGACCCCAAACAGGCTGGGTGTGGTGGCTTACACCTGTAATCCCAGCACTCTGGGAGGCCAGGGCAGGAGGATTGCTTGAGCTCAGGAGTTCAAGACCAGCCTGAGCAAGAGTGAGATTCCCACCTCTACTAAAAATAGAAGATTTAGTTGCATGAGGTGGCTGGTGCTTATAGTCCCAGCAACTCAGGAGGCTGAGACAGGAGGATAATTTGAACCCAAGAGTTTGAGGTTGCTGTGAACTAGGAAGTCCCAAAATAACAAGTGCTGGTGTGGCTGTAGAGAGACACTAATACACTGTTGGTGGGACTGCAAAGTAGTACGACCTCTATGAGACGTAGTATGAAGATACCCCAAAGAATTAAGCGTAGCCCTACTATTCAGTTCGGCAATGCCACTACTAGGTATTTACCCCAAAGAAAAAGAGACATTTTATCATAAAGACACTTGCACTCAAATGTTTACAGCAGCACAATTCGCAATTGCAAGCATATGGAAATAACCCAAATGTCCATCAATACATCAGTGGATTAATAAAATGTATTTATATACCAGAGAGTACTATTCAGCCATAAAAAATGGTGAGCTAGTATCTTTTGTACAACCTGGATGTACCTGAAGACAATTCTAAGTGGAGTATTGCAAGAATGAAAAAACAAACACACATACTAAATCGGAACTGGTTTATCAACACTTACGTGCACATGTGGAAGTAAAACTCAAAGGGAATCAGGTAAGTGGGGAGGGGAATTGGGTTAATTCACACCTAACGGGTAACCATGCACACATTGTGGGTGAATGTAACCTGAAACGTACAAAACAAACTACGTGACCAAAATGTATGTACCCATGTGATATTCTAAAATTAAAAAGAAAGGTTTAAAGAACAATGCATTAAAAAAACACTTAACAATAAATCATACATCTTTCCACAATATCAAATATGTCATGATATTAAATATTATTCTCCAATATCAGTTTTAATAGGTACATATTTTTCCATCACTTTAGTTTTTAAAAACTAAATCCTTATTATTGGATATTTAGATTATTTCTGTTTTTCGTCATAATACACAACCACCCTAATGATATAGTGAACATTTTTGCACATTTCGTACACCTATCTTTGTATACTTACTTAAATATTTCCTTACAATAAACTCTCAGATGTGGAGGCACACTTTTTTTTTTGCAGTTTTTGGTTGGGGCTGGGTTTGAACCCAGCACATTTTTAAGATGTTTAATCTGAGTGTTAGTTTGGATATGAGAGATTTCCCCAATTGCGCTTCCACCAGCAGAATGGAGAAGGCCCACTTCTCACGCTCTTACCAGAATTTGGTATCATCATCTGACATCTTTTCCTTACAGATTTTAGTCAGTTCTGAAATAAGCCTCATATCAAATAGGAGCTGCTGTCAGGCAGCACTGTGGCCTGTGCATATTTCTGAGCAAGCTCATACTTGATACTCACGTACCTCTACAAACAAGATGGGGAAGATGCCTACTTTATCTCCCAACTTGCCTTCTGCCCAGTTCTCGTCCACTCGGCTGATCACAGTGATGATATCATCCTGAAAGAGAAAGTCTCACGGTCATCATTTACTCTCAGTTTCTAGGTGGTAAAAGCTTTCAGTGGAGATCGGTTTGGAGTCCTAGATGGTACAAGGTGCAAGGAATGTAGCACGTTCATGATTTATTTAGGAAATCTTCCTGCTAAAATGAACTTTCTCCATAAAGGGTAGTATTTGGGTCACCGAGGCCGTAAGTGGAGTAGAAATAATTTGGAGGATCAAGAGAATCCAGCAGGAAAACATGAAAATGTTTCTAATTTTTAAACACCAGCGGGGTCTAAGCTTTTCATTTAAATTAATCTGATGGGGAAATCAAGATGGAAGCCATAGGGAAACACACCTTTAGCTTAGCAAAAAGAAGAATGAATTTTATTCTCATTTTCAAGACTTTTTAGAATCTATTCATTTTTAACATTTCAAACATAAGGCGGGTTTTTGTTTTTATGTTTTGAAACAGTCTCACTCTGCTGCCCAGGCTAGAGTGCCATAGCATCAGCCTACCTTATAGCAGCTTCAAACTCCTGGGCTCAAGTGATCCTCCTTCCTCAGCCCCTGGGCTCAAGTGATCCTCCTTCCTCAGCCCCTGGGCTCAAGTGATCCTCCTTCCTCAGCCCCTGGGACTACAGGCTCATGGCACAATGCATGGCTAACTTTTTTTCTGTTTCTTGGTAGAGATGGAGTCCTGCTCTTGCTCAGGCTGGTCTCAAACTCCTGAGCTCAGGCAATCATCCCACCTCAGTCTCCCAGAGTGGTAGGGTTATAGGTGTGAGCTATGGCACCAGGCCCAAAGCAGTTTTTTATTCAAATTTTTCTTATTACAAAAGGTCATATGTAAATTTGTAGGAATATTTAAAAACACAGATAAGCAAAACAAGGAAAAAATTCTTCCACAATATAGATACAACCACTGTTAACAGATTAACATATTTTCTCTACACACTTTTTTATCAAGACAAAGCATATATAATATACATGTAAACACATATATATGTTTATATATAAACACTGATTTTATAAACTGCCAAAACCACACACATGCCTACAATAAAGAGCATAAATCTCAGATATAAAGCTTAAGCAAGTTCTGTATTTGAATATATCCATAAAAGATCAAGATACAGAACTTTCCAAATCCCAGAAGTGCCCTTTGTGCCCCTTCCCACAATGTAGCAAGAGGTAACAACTCTTCTGACGTCTAGCTCCATACGTTCATTTTGTCTATTTTTGTCCTTCATACATACGAACTCATATAGAACACAATGACTTTTTTAAAATACTGTATCGGGAACACTTTTCCATGTGCATACATGCTTGTCAACCTAAATCTGTATCAGTGGCTCATGCCTGTAATCCTAGCACTTTGGGACTGAGGCAGGCTTTAGGCTAAGCGTTCAAGACCAGCACAAGTGACATGAAGATCACGTTTCTAGGAAAAAATAGAACAATTAGTGGGGCTTGGTGGCAGGTGCCTGTAGACCCAGCTATTCAGGAGGCTGAGGCAGGAGGATCCCTTGAGCCCAGGAGTTGAGGTTGCAGTGAGCTGTGATGATGCCACTGCACTCTAGCCTGGACAACAGATAAGACCCTGTCTCTCACACATGCACAAAAAGGACCTTTGAGCTCTGTGATTTTCTATTTTATTTGCCTCAGTAATTTGGATTAATCCAAATCTAAATTTATTACTGCATGATGTCTTTTCTTAGCCGCTTCTTATACACTTGCAATTACACGTTATAGGTGTGCACGTAACACGTTTCTAGGTTATTACAATTTGGCAAGTCTACATTTTATAGGTTGTAATTTAGTGTCTGTCCACCCTATCTGACCACAAGCTTGGGCAGCGCCTGTGTCAATTTTTGTTTATCTCTGTTGTTGCTAGCACCTAACACAGTGGTTCCCATTTCGTAGTCACCCAGTAAATATTTCTTAAATGCGTGAATGCATAAGCACAGGAACATTTGAATAAATCATATAATTTACTGAGATAGAAACGGGCAGCTTTGTGGAGGAAGACTTCAAGTTCAGCTTCGTGGAGGAAGACCTCAAGTTTAACATGGACATGCTCAGTTTAGAAAAACCATGAGATTTCCTCAGCAGGTCTTAGCATTCTACAGCATTCTAGAATGGATCAAACCCTCTTTTCTGATTTCTTTTGCCATAATTTCTCACCTATGAGTTTGTTTCTGCACAGACTGCCAGCTCTGTGAAGGTAAGGACTATGACTCATCATTCTGTCCCCAGTAGCCAGCTGGGCACATGGACGGGCACAGGGATGAATGGCTGTGTGGAGTACATGTCCCGTTTGTAAATTCCCAGAGAAGGTCAGGGAAGCACATAGCGCTTCCTGCTTGCTTAGTCTCCCTCCAGCTTTGTCCCCAGAGCTCAGTGGCTAACGCCTGTCACAAAGTAGATAGTCAGTAAATGTGGAACAGAACAGAAATCTAAGTTTAAACTTTGCTGTTCAGGCTATAGATTAACCTTCCTTGGGATGTTCACGCTGACTGTGAGGATACCTAGTTGGAGGGAATCTGAAGTGAATCTCATTTTTGGTAGTAGTAGGATAAAAATATTTTCTAAAGACCTATTGTATCAGTGCTGCTGGTATCTGACATCTGATCTACTTCTCATGAGTAGAAAAAGAATGAAAATAACTCCAACTTTAATTTCTATGAGATAATTTGAATGTTTAGGGATAACAACTACTGAATGGAGAGAGTTAAAGTAGCCTGGACTTGAGGAGAATCGTTGTTACTTGGGAGTGGTGAAGAACCATGTGGTGGAAAAGAGAGGCCAAAAAAACCTTAGGGTAATTAATGTGTTTGGAAAACATATCTTGTAAGAGGTTATTTGTGTATAAAGGTATGATTATGTGGCTGGGTATGTCTGAGTGGTTTTTTGTTTGTTGTGTTTTGTTTGTTTTTTAAAGACTGTCTGACTCTGTTGCCTAGGCTAGAGTGCTGTGTCTTCAGCCAGCTTACAGAAACCTCAAACTCCTGAGTTCAAGCAATCCTCTTCCTTCAGCTTCCTGAGTACCTGGGACTACAGACACCTGCCATAACACCTGCCTAATTTTTTTTTTTTTTTTTTTTTAAAGTAGAAACAGGGTCTTGGTCTTGCTCAGGCTGGTCTTGAACTCCTGAGCTCAAGCTATCCTCCCAGAATGCTAGGATTACAGGCATGAGCCACTGCACCTGGCCCATCTGGAGTGTTTAGAATGATATGTTTGCAACAAAATAGAATGTTGTAATTGAGTAGAATTCGATGGCCATAGCTTGGTCAACAAGAATATCCCTACAGATACATGGTAAAGAGGCAGCAGCCACAGTTTTGCATAGCATGTTATCAAATGGTTTTCAATTTTCTGCTCACATGTCTGTTCCTCCCAGTAGGGACTGTAACTTGTTCATGCTCTACTCCCAGCACCTGCAAATAATAAGTGCTCAAAAGCGGCTGTAGAATGAATGAATAAAAGAATGTGTGAATATGGATTTTTGTAATTGGAATGGAAAAGGCTTAAGGACTTCTGTCAAACTCTTAGATTTCTCTAGAGAGTTCATTTCCATGTAGTTTGAGTTATGCACACACATTACATATGTATGCAACACATTCACATATACATACACATACATATATCCATTTATGTATAAAATATATATGATTAAAAAATAAGCAAATATTAAACAAATGACTCCAGGTTTGGCCACAGTCCCCAGGTAGTCTCTGGAGACCTCGGTAGCTGCCCAGACTCTCACCTTGAGGAAGGTCAGGCAATCTTGGTTCTCATTCTTGTCCTTGTCTCTCAGGTCAAAGTTGTAGAGGGCCCTGCAGAGAGGGGGTGGTGGGGGCAGCTGCTTGATGACTTCCACGGAGCTGGCTGGGAAGATCCCACTGGTGCCATTGATTTCCCCCTGGTACCAGTTCTCGTCAAGCTGTCTCCGGAGGACGATGACATCTCCCTTATTAAACCTCAGGTCGCCAGGACTCTGCCCTCTGTAGTTGCATAAGGCCTTTGCTCGAGGCACCTGCAATGGCATGGAACAATAAATTATGTACTTAGCCTAGAGGCTGCGGGGAAGGCAGAAGGTATAATATTAATAACTAATTACGGAGCACGTCCTCCTAAGTGTGTGTGTGGATTGTCTCATTTGATCTAGGTAGCCCTTTGAGATAGGCACTCATTATCCCCATTCACAAGACAGGATGACTGAGGCACAAAGTTTAGTAACTTGTGTAAGGTGACGCAGCTGGAGGATGGCAGTTATGAGCTCTGAACTCAGGTTGCCTTATTCTAGAGCCCTGGTTCTTTTGAAAAAATTGTTATTTTAATATATTAAGGGAGTAAAAACATTTTGTTATGTGGATACCTTTTATAATACTGAAGTTGGAGTTTTTAGTGTGCCCATCACCCGAATAGTGTTTATTGCACCCGATAAATAAGTTTTTACACCCCTACTCCTCTGAGCCTCCCCCCTTCTTGATTTCCAATGACCTGTACATCTCTTTGTGCCTGTGTGTGGGCATTGATTCCTAGACCCCTTGTTCTTGATCACTATGCCGGGCACAGGGTTTTGAGCTTGACTCCACAACTGTATGAACTTGAGCGAGTCAGTGACTCTGGTTTTGAATTCTGGCTCCACCTCTTACCACTGGTGGGATCATGGTCAAGGTATTTAATCTTGCTTAAATTGTGTTTATTCACAAAATGGGTATTAATAGCACGCCTATCTCATTAAAGCCATTGTGAGGAATAAATAATATTCACAATGCATTTAGCATCTTGTCTAGGACATAGTATGTGTTCAATAAAGGGCACCCCTTATTCTCATTGTTTATAACAGAGGACTAGTGCTATCTACCTACTCCTCAAGGTGGATGGGAAGGAAATTGAGGTGAAACCATCTGAAAATAGAAAGTGCGCTATGGGAGTGAAGCAACATAATTTGTTTTTGGCTTTTCTAGAAAGAGTAAACCTCGTGAGTGGATCATTAGGAAGCTCAACTGAGACAAAAAAAATAATTAGTCAGGAATCAATCATCAGTAAAAAAAAAAACCTCAAGAATCATCATTTGTCAAATCAGGTGTCTGTCTAAATAATTATTTCAGTTAAATGCTTTTTTGTTGTTTGTTTCTAATTGAAACTGGAGTCTCCACACAGAAATGGCCTCACTCTGGTCTTGCTTGAAATCAGCTTGGCAAATTGGGACTTCTAACAGCTTAGGTTTAATAGAAAGTCCTTTAGTTACCTGGAATTGTTTTATTTGGTATTTTTCTAAACAGTGGGGTGTAGTAGTTCCTTCTCATTATGGTGGTCTTGCTATTCATGATGGGGTGTACAGGGACATTAATTCAGAGTTTCAAGAATCTCCTAAGTCTGCAATGTTCATTTGAAAACAGAATTCTAAGCAGCTCGGGGCTAGAGAAAAGGCCTGACATCGCTTTGCTGACGGGGTGGTAGAGCTGTGCTTTTCTGCTGGTCCCTGGACAGTCAGGAGAGTTCAGAGGTAAGAAAACCACAGGAACACAGCTGGGGGACAAGTGAGCAAAGACGTATGTACCTGGGGGTTTAACCGAGTGTTGTGGATATAAATAGGGAATTGGTGGAGTAAATTGTACATACCCTTGCAATGAAAAACTCTGCAGTCTGTGGTCTAGGAAAGGGGAGTGGTGAGGAGGTGGGGAGGAGGGCAGGGGAGCATGAGGGAGGGAGGGCATTTGGTGGGATCTCACCTAATGTGCACAATGCCAGGATCTTTAGCATGCCCCTCCTTGAACTTTGAGAGGTAAAATTTTTGAATATTAAAAATTTTTTTCCTAAGTGCTTAGCCATGTTTTCTAAAATGAAATAATTGTATTGCTTATTAAAATTTCGTAGTAAGGAGAAAGTGAATGAAATTGAGGGATGAGGAGTGAAAGGTATGGGAGGAATTTAGGGAGAAAATAAGACAAGCTGAGCATGATGAACAAACCATGCAACTACCATTTTTGAAGATGTTCCTTATCTGAGAAATAAGCAGTTAGAAATAGGATTAGAGCAGAGGATTTCTAGGGAGAGAACCAAATCTGCTGGATTCCTAGGGTAGGGCATATTAGGACACAATAGGTGTCCCTCCATATTCCTTCTCCCCACTTACTATTGTCATACAAACTATGTTTTTCTCCTACATGACTACCCGGAATTCTGGACACTTTTTGCAGCCTCCCTGGCAGCCAAGTTCTGGCCAGTGGGGTGTAAGCAACCGTTAGAAAGTGTCCTTACATAAAGAGACAGACTTTCTTTTCTTCCCTTTACCCTGTCATATGGAATGCAGATGTGGGTCCTGTAGCTCCAGCTGCCCATCCTGAATAATGACAAGGGCTGCACCTGAATAGGGAGGGAAGGCCTCTGGGTTACAGAGCTGCCACACCCATCCTGGGCTGTGTCACTTCCAGATATTTGTGTGAGAGCTAAATAAACATTGTTCTTTCAGATTTGTGAAAAGAAGAAAAAAAAAAAAAGAATCCAAGCCCCCTTGGCTTTGCATAATAACGACAATATCAACAGCTAATTTTTACTGAGTGTTTCTTCCCATGTGCTGGATCCTGCGCTGAGCACTGTACAATACAGTTTATTTAATTCTCACAATAACCTCTGAGATTAGTGAGACTAACCTTGTTCTAATTTTTGGATTACAAAACTGGGCATCAGAGGAAGTTAAGAGTTACCACATTCACAAAGCTAGAAAGTGGTAGATTTAGGATCTGAATTTACATCTGTCCTCAAGCCCAAGCACTACTAATCCCATGTTTCTCAAAATAAAGTCTGTGGTTTGCCTGTATCAGAGATCAGGGAGACATGAAAAATGCAGCCCAGGAACCCCATCCCTGACCTATTTGATCAGAATCTCGTGGAGTGGGAGTTGAGAAGCTGCATTTTTATCAAGCTCCCTCAACATCCAAGTTTAAGGCTGCAAGTCAGAGCTACATCTTATTATAATTCAAATGGGGGCAATGAATGCAGTTTTGATGTAGGCTTTGTAAATTGCTAACCTGCTTTCTTCTTCTTCTTTTTCTTTTTTCCTAGAAGGTATTTCCAGTGCAAGTGGCTTACATATTTTTAACGATCACTGAGAGAGCATATTGAACTAAAATTGCACAAAATGATGAAATTCCTTTAAAGAGGCCTAAACTCTGAAACCTTGAGATAGTACTAATTGCTTGACTATTTTCATCTTTTCTCTGTGTCCCCTCAACATACGTAAATATCGTGGAAGTGAATCATAATTATTTTTTAACACGAAGACCATCTTCCTCTCCTTTCTTTCCCCTGGTATTCTCAGTTTTACATTTATGCTTACAGAAGACATCTGCTTTGGTGGTGCAAAGAGGGATGGGGGGAGGGAGAGAGGGAGAGAGTGGCAGAGAGAGTGAATGACTTTAAAGAGGAAATTAACATTTATTGGGGCTCTGCCAAGCCACGGAAATTTTTATTATTGCACCGCTGTACTTCGCATGTATTGCCTCATTCATACACAAATGATCTTGAAACCCCGTGAACTAGGTAGCAGTGCCCTATCTTATTGATAAAGAAAGAGAAGTTCTGAGGTGGAAGATGTCACCAGACAAGGTCACACAACCAGCATATGGCAGACTCTGGATTGGCTGGGGCTCATTTGACCGGAAAGCCTTGCTGCTTCTGCCATCCTCATTGTCTGCCACTCAGCTGAAGTCACCTAGTATGTTTTTCCATCATAAAACTCATTTGGGGCCCTGTTTTGTAATCAAAATCTGAATAGAGTGTGAATGCAATTTGCTTGCTGCTGGCTGCATTAGCATGAATTATTGAACTCCAGAGCCCTCACATAAAAGTTAAGCACCTGAAGAGACTCAGCTGGTTGATTTCATCCTGTCCTCGCTGTTCTCTCAAGGGAAAATGATGCCAAGTTGCACATCAGCTCTCACCCGCTGTATTGTTGGTGACAGCTTTTATCATTCATAATTGTTTTCTGTCTCTACAGGTGCAGGGGGGAGGGGAGATTGGGGGTAAAGTGGATATGGAGGTCTCAGAGTCAGGTCACCAGCCAGCTCTTTTTCCTTGTTCATGTCCAACAGGCTTTTGAGATACAGAAGCGCAAGACGTCTATGCTCCTGTAATTTTTCCATTCATTTTTCTGCTTAGTGGATCTGGAGACCACAAGGGGCAGGGTGTTGATGGAGAACAATGCATAGAACCCCGAAACAAGGGCAGGAGGGTAAATTAGTAGTAAAATAGTGTTGTTGCTTTGCCAACGCATCCCCTTCTCTGAGGAACCACCTGCTCTCTCCTCCTCTTCGAAGGGGCAGGTCACTCACTCTGGCCACATCACACTCACCAGGGTATGTGGATCTGGCTCACCAATTTGAGTACCCAAATCCCCCCAGCCTGGTGATCAGTAAAGGGCAGACATGTGCTTCAACCGGGGCCAATTAGTATCTTCCCTGAGGCAGCAGAACTAGAGATACAGCAAGCTAGATGGCTAAATAGATAGCTAGAGCCTTGAAAATAAAATCGGAACCCCTAGACTTAGCTGTGCCTGAAGGTTACGCCATTAGATAAGATCATATCCCCAATTTATTTTTATTTTATTATTATTTTTTTAATTGTTGGGGATTCATTGAGGGTACAATAAGCCAGGTTACACTGCCCAATTTATTTTTAATACTTAAACTACATGCAGTTATTTTCTGACTCTTGACACTAAGAAAGTCCTGAATAATACATATTCAAAACCCCAAAACAACTAAACCCCATAACAATATAATAGCCAAATAGTAGAATTCAGAAACAGCAGGAGGTCCAGCTGCCAGTGATCCCTGAGATTATTTCAGGTTTAAAAAACAAAGGGGTATAGAGATTGACAACATGGCAAGAGAAAAGGAGCCCAGGGGGGCAGAATCACCACAGTGACAGAGGAAGAGCTGGGGGAGAACTCCACCTGCCATTGTGTAATGAGATCATGTACTCTGACACTTCCCACCAGTTTGGAAAAGGATTTGCCTGGTTCTCCCTACTCCTGCCATCAAGTAGGACCAAAATTAACATGCTGAGCTAACAATTTATCTCCCTGAGCTGGTCATAAGATCACCCATCACTGGAAAATGGAGCCCTAGACCAAAAACCGTTCTGGCCTTTGACTCAAGTCATTCACCAGACAAAATTCTTGGCTGCTGGAGAATTCAGGATGTGTGTCTGAAGCCCCTCTGTATCTCCATCTCTGAGAGAACCTACCTGGACACAGTAGGTGTTTAATAAATGTCTGATGAATGAATGAATTAGTGAATTAAACAAGAAACATCCAGGAACTGCTGCTCCTGGAGAAAAAGGATGCATATAAGGTTAACATTATTTGAAAGCAGATCAATTGGCATGAGCTGGGGGAAAAATAGTTTTGGCCACATTTTCTAAATTGCTACAAACAGCAAACAGCTCAGGAAACACCGAGTTAAACAAAGTCACATAGGTTTCCCTGCAGACTGGCTTTTCAGAAGCTTTACTCTGATAATATGATTTGTATATTTGCATCTGGACCACTTTACAGGATTAGCAGATATGCCTTGGAAATGTTGAGTCAGGTGAATGTGACTTCCACTGTGATTTCACTTTACTGGTGAGGTAAGAGGTCATCAAATTGTCCTGTATCCTAACTTCCTAGTTGCTGCTTAACAAACTGAGCCACCCTGCTACCCTCACTCTTGGCAATAATCCTTTCGGAACAGATTTGTTGGGGGCAATAGATTGTGTAAGTGCAGGTTGGCCCTTAACGCTTGTTTTCTCTTTGGTGAGGAAGGAGACACCCCTATCCTGCTCCAAACTAGCTTACTTGATAAGTGGATTAGATCCAGCGGCCTTGGCAAATCCTGGATTATCTACTCCTTGGGTGCTTGAGAACAGCAGAAAGTGCCTGGTACTGTGATCGTCCTAAGTGGAAACCCCTAAATCTGAGCATGCAGACTTGAGACCAGGTATGTAAGACATTCTATGTGAGTTTTATTTTTTCTTTTCCTTCTCTTTCCTTCCTTCCCCTTTCCTTCTCTTCCTTCCCCCTTTCTCCCCTCCCCTCCCCTTCCCTTCCTTTCATTTTCCTTCCCTTCCCCTTCTCTTCCTTTCCTGAGATTTTTACCTGTTCGAGGGAGGTACTAGAGTGCAATAATGAAGAAGACTTTTGTGAGAATCAAGTAGGATAATGGTTTGCATTCTGACTTTTGTGATTTTGGCCAAATCATTTAGCTTCCCTGATAATTTGAATTCTCTACAAATTTGGGTTAATATTAATATTTTCTGTGTGCTAAATGCATCAATTCTGGGGGGTTATTTAAACTCTGTATATTGCAACAAAAGTTTTGGCTGTTGGCCTGTGGGATAACCTCTAGGCCCTTAGAATGTCTTGGGTCACACCAGATAGCCTAAGCTAATATTGTGATTTCCACTGGGGTCCCCAGGCCAACCCACAGAAGTTTAACTTCTGGAGGGGCTGAAGATAAAGAGCAGCCATGTGTGCAGTTAGTTGGGCTGACATGACCCACCCCTAGTGAAATCCCTGGACACCGTGTCTCCAGGCTTCCCTACTGGCAATACTTCACGTGTGCTGCCATGCCTCCGTGTTAGCAGAAACAGGCACCATCTGCATGACTCCACTGGGAGACGACAATGGGAAGTTTTTGGCACCTCCTGGACTCTGCCCTACATGTACTTTTTTCCACTGCTGACTTTAATCTGCATGCTTTCTTTGGAAAAATGACAAATGTGAGTATAACAGCTTTGCTGGGTTCGGTGAGCCCTTCTGGGGAATCGCTGAATCTGAGGGTGGTCTTGGGACCCCTGAACACACTTCCTTCTGGGTTTGATGAGAGGACTAATCAGATAGACCATGACACTTTGCAGAATGTCTGGCCAATCATATGTGTTCAGTAACTAAGGATGTTCAGGAGAGAGGAGTGATAGACTGCTGTTATCCCTTCTGGCCTGACTTCCTTGCTCAACTTGTCATTCATTCATTATCTTATTTTAACAAACATACTTTGAGTGCCAGCTGTGCCACTGACCCTTCACGGACCTTACAATCTAGTTGGAGAAACAGAGATCAAACTTGTGAATATATATACAAACAAATACATGATTGTGAGTTGGAGTAAATTATGAAGGAAAAGACTAAGTAGCTGAAGGGCCCTGAGCGATGGGAAGGAAGATTCTTATTATTGGCCCCACACCTACCTCTAAAATTCTATTCTGTTCTGTGACTTTGGTCAGCTCCCTCTCTCTTTTTGTTTCTTCTCCTCAGTCTTTCATTTGAGTGCTGAGACATCAAGGGCTCCCTTTCCTCCTCACCTCATCCTGACACTTTTGAGTTGGTGGGTATGACATCCTCATTCAAGTAAATATTAACCGAACACTGAGCGTATGCCAGACTTGCCCATCATCCTTCTCGCCTCCTTCCTGGGTTCCAGGAGGCCTGATGCAGGACAGAGGTGAAGGAGCGGGGGTCTATCAGCAGGCCTTTTCAAGGCTGACATTAGCATACTTTCCTTTTTCTTCTCCAAAAATTTCTCTGAGATTGTTTTGGGGTGATCTCATTTCCTCAGCATAGGAGTTAATGCCAGGTATGTCCAGAGCCATATCTCTGATTCTAAACACAGTTGGTTCTCAAGACTTCGCTTGGGAGTGCTTTGAAATAGGCAGGGTGCTAAGTCCTGGAGATGTTCATTGAGTGAGCTCTAAATTCACAGGAAGCAAAGTGTTTCTGGGACCATCTCTTCATCAGCAGGGCACAGGGTACCTGTGGAGAGCCTGAAGGACAGGGAAAGCACTATCTCATTTGGTCTGGGAGCGATGCTGCTCTCTTCCACAATCCCCTTTCCAGTAGGTGTTGCACTTGGGGGATGAGCCTTTCCCCACAAGGTTTGAGAAATGGAGTCAAGTCCACCACGCAGAGTCAGAAAAAATGAGTCAAATGTCCCCTGCCCCCACTCCGACCTCTCCCCTGGCTTAGGAGAAAAGAAAAACTCTGGTTGCCCCACCCGCTTTCTGAGTTGTTTTCCCTCTTCACCTCCACGTGGAGGTTTGTGGGGTTGGAGGAGGGATGACTAATGCCCACATGACCCAAGCAAACCGTAGGACATTTCTGATGGTGCGGCCATCTGCCTGGGGGCTGGCGGTGGCCCCTAGAATGTGCTTCATAACTTGCACATGGTGTCCTGGGTGAGGTGCTGAACCTCTCTGGGCCTTCACTGCCTTAATTGCAAAGGGAAGGTGATTTTTACTCTTCTTTACAACTCCAAAGATAACAAAGCTTTTGAAGGTGTGTGATTAAAGCTCCGAGAGTATCTTTAAAATGCTTCAGAATTAAAGGTGATAGATGAGATGAAACCAAACTGGCAAAACTTTGATAACTGTTGAAACTTGAGTCACAGGTAGGAGGGAGTTCATTACACTGTTCTCTTTACTTCTGTGCGTGTGGTCCTACTTAAAATTGCCAGAGAGGTAAAGGTGCCGAAGCCTGACAGGCTGTTCTAGAAGGAATAAAGTGACTGATAATATTCCCAGAGCCTTGGGGAAGATGCCTTTGAAGAGGACAGCTGAGGTGGCTGGGCCTGTCCTTTATTGTCGAAGAGTTGCGTCTTTGATTTCAAATGGTTTACTTCTTAATTAGTCTTCATCCTGTGAGACTTGCATATTTGTGTGTGTGCATGCGTGCATATTTACACTGACAGGCAGTCCCTGAGTTACAAACATCGGACTTACGTACAGCTTGCACTTATAAATAGGGGCTATTACAGTATGTCCCTGAGTTCCAGACATCCAACTGACATATAGCTCATACTTATGAACAGAGGTAAATGTACCTATTCCAACTTACATACGAATTCAACTTAAGAAAAACCTACAGAACCTTTCTCATTCACAACCCAGGGACTGCATGTCTTTGCAATTTAATTTGGTTATTACTAGGAAGACGTCTGACCCCACCCTTTTGGTCCCTTTTGTTGGAGACACAAAGCCCTGGATGTGGGAATTCTTCCCTCTCAGTTCAAATCTGCAGTTTGTCTGCCTCTGTCAAATCAAAATTCAGAGCATTCCTCTCATTTATACCAAATGGAATAGACATGACTTTGGAAAAGAAGCACTCTGCCTGCCTATAGAGCTGGACATGGAAGGGGCCAATGGCTGCACACAGGACTGATGCTGAAGGCCCACATGCCACCTGTCCTGTGGGCACAAGGTCATTTCTTTCAGGAGAAAGGCTGAACTGAGGGGGACCCCTGAACATCTCCAAGAAACAGAAAACATTACTGATGATTAAGGGAGAGCAGTATTCCGGCAGGTATTTGCAATCCTTTTTCACTCTGAGAAAGAGCCAGTAGTCTTCCTTAGGAACACGGAATATTGCTGAACATGCAGACAGTCCTCTTTCCATAAGGTGGTGTCTAGATAGGTGCCATATCTTTGGCATTGTCCTCTGTGTCCTCTACATCTTTGTCTTCAGAAAGCCTTTCCTGTCTCCTCCCAAGGCTGGGTTGGGTCTCCCTTTTCTGTGAGATGACGTACCCGATACTTCTGTCACAGCACTCATCACCTGCACCGTGATTGCTGGTTTACTTGTCTGCACACCAGATTGTGGGCTCCGTAGCTGCAAGCCCTATGATTTCCTTTCTTCCCTCCCTCCCTTCCTTTCTTCCTTTTCTTGAGACAGGGTCTTGCTCTGTCACCTGGGATAAAGTGCAATGGCAACATCACAGCTCCCTGTAACCTCAAACTCCTGGGCTCAAGTGATCCTTCTGCCTCAGTCTCCTGAGGCATGTGCCACTGCGTCCAGCTAATTTTTCTCTTTTTAGTCTCATTCTTGCTCAAGCTGGTCTCAAACTCCTGAGCTTAGGCAATCCTCCTGTCTTGGCCTCCCGGAGTGTTAGGATTATAGGGGCAAACTACCTGGCCCCTATAAATTATTTATCCTACATGTCGCAAAGTGACGTCATCCACTCATTCATGCAACAAAAATGTACTGCGTGGCTATAATAAATAAGATATGGGCACAGTCTTTGCCTTTATGGGACTAACATTCTAGCAGCACACAGCAAACACTCATTTACTTGCTAGACGAATGAATGAATGAATGAATAAGTGAACATTAAGTCAGACCACGCCACTTAAACCCAACCCAAACTTTGATATTTTGTTAATGCTACTCCTGACAAAGAAACTCCAATGTACTCAACTAGTTATTTCCCCACGTCTGGAAGTATGCAGGCATGTTAGCCAAAGATAAATATAGTACTTTTCTAGGCCATCCTTTAAAAAGGCTTCATTATTTAGACATGCCTTAAGCTACATCTATATCCCAGCTTTTCCAACGTGCACTTGCCTTGGAGACTCCTGCTTGCTGGAGACGTTTTCTTTCCCACATGCCCTCTGCAAGTGTGTAATCCACACTGCAGGCAACCACGATGAGTGACAAAAAGTGCCAGCTGGCAGCCCCAGCGAAGGGAGCAGGAGAGAGCAAGGAGGTATCTTTTTCTGCCTATTCAGAGCACTGAAACCCAATTTATCACTGGTCTCATGAGCCAAAGAAAGCTGCTCCCGGCAGCTGTTGATCTGAGAGGCTCCAATCTCCTTTCCATGAGCTGGGTGTCATTGACACTGCTCTGGCCTGTCTGGGAATGGATTGGCATGAAAGAGAGGCCCTCTCGTTCTCATCCCTAAGGCCTTATTTTAAATGGCAAGAGAAATATAGTCACTCTTTCAAAAATGGTTCCAAAGTCCTTTTTGTTTTTTGTTGTGTGTGGACACTCTTTAATAATTACTGCCTAAAGCTCTCCTACTCATCTTATGACTTTAACCCTCACTCGGGGGTGTCTTGGTAAATCAGCTCTCAACAAACAAACAAAAAAGCAGCAACAACAGCAAAGGCTCTGATGTGTAACATTTGCCAATTACCGTAGTGTAAATACTCTTTACTTGACTACAGCATGACATCACTGAAAGTGAAGTTAGGGAGAGATGTGCCCTACTGCCACCCCCCAAGAGCTGGTGGAGGCTTGTTCCAACACACCCCTGCATAGCTCCCTGTCTAACTCATACTCACTCCAGCGTGAAAGATTGCTCCAGGCTAGCACGCTTGCCTTTCTACAACTGGGATTTCAGAACATGGTGTGCAAAATACTTTTGCATCTGGTATGTCATTGGGCTCTAATCACAACATTGTGTGGTATTTCAATGCCTCTCTGGTGGAGGAAGAAACTGAAGCATGGGAAGACATGAGTTGGCTCAGCTCACACAGCTGGGATTTATACCATTTTTATCTCTCTCTCCAATCGTATCTCTGTCCATTCTCTTCTCACATGGAAAAGGAGGTAAGTGTGTGGGGGAACCTAGAGATTAAAATTATGAACAAGACCAGGCATGGTAGCTCATGCTTGTAATTTTAGCACTCTGGGAGACTGAGGTGGGTGGATTGTCTGAGCTCACGAGTTCAAGACCAGCCTGAGTGCGACCCCATGTCTAAACATAGCCAGGAACTGTGGTGGGCACCTATAGTCCCAGCTACTCAGGAAGCTGAGGAAGAGGATCCGTTTGAGCCAAGAATTTGAGGTTGCTGTGAGCTCTGATGCCATGGCACTCTACCTAAGGGTGACAAAGTGAGACTGTGTCTCAAAAAAAAAAATTATGAACATATTGTAGCCAAACTGAACGTCTTTTTGTACTACCAATGCCTCATGCTCTCTTACCTCTAAGTTCTATACAGAATAGTTGCACTATACCCCACCCTCCCCTCTTCCTGCCCAATTGCTTCTTGCCTTTTAGGTCTTAGCTTAAACATCACATCCCTGAATGTCCATGTTGGCATCAGGGATGCCTTTTAGACATGCTTTTAAGATACTCTTCAATGTTCCCATCATGCTGTTTGTCAAATGGTGTTGAAAAGCCTTGTTGGTTTATCTGCTTCTTCCAGCAGACTGCAAACTTTGTGAGAGCAGAAACTTTTAGCTGACTCACCACTGATCCCACTGCCTAGTGCAGTGTTTGGCCCAATAAGTACTTATTAGAACAAATCAATTCATGAATAATGGTTTCCTAATACCAGATTTTCCATACTGTCTCCTACCAGAACCCTCAAACATCCATTTCCTTATAGACTGGTTGAGGTCTTTCAGCCAGGGGAGGACCACCCAGGGGAGGCTCCTGCTGGAATGCACAGCCAGACAGACCTCACCATGGGCTGGGCGCAGGTGCTTACCTCCTCTGTCTCTCGAACCTCCCAGTTCCTCTGGGCTTTGCAAAGTGTCACCTGAGCAAGCTGAGAAACCTGTTTGGTGTGCTGTGAAATGTACTCATTATACACATGCCAAGACAAAGACACAGTCACCAAGAAGCTTCCAGAAGTAGCCGCACCTCGATGAAAGAATGAATGTTTAGGAGTATCCTGGAACCAGGATGTCCTATAATAACTGCAAGACTGGGCCTTGCAAATTAGTGCCAATTCCCTCAATTTCCCTCTCAGGAGGCTAGGAAAGGGCCAAGGCTGTTCGCATAGTGGGGAGCTGCTGACCTTGTGTCACCGCAAAATTTCATACATACCTGCGGCGCTTGTATGGGGCTACCTAATCATCTTCTGTAAACACAGACACTGCCACTTAAAATAGGCAGGAGTCGAGTCTGGCGTGTATTAGTTACTTCCCTTATATTACCTGCCTGGTAATACAGACTTCAAGACGTTCATCTTTGCTTCTGAGCATATGTGAGAAAAAACAATTTAACAATTGTCAGAGCATCTGAGGATACTTCTAGAAGCATTGCTGTCCAATAAAACTGTCATGGTAGAAATGTGCTATTCCACACTAATACAGCAGCCATTTCCCACCTGTGCTTACTGAGTACTTGTGCTGTGGCTGGTGTGACTGGGGAACTGGATTTAAAATTGTATTTCCCTTTCATTATTAAAATTTGAATAGCCACATGTGGCTAGTGGCTACTATATTGGACAGCATGTCTCTACATCTCACTATCAGTTACAAGAAATGCAGAGCTGAGGAACATATTAAAGGACACCCCAGGGATGTGATAGGAAAAATTCGGAAAGTGAGAAACTATAAGACCAATGGCCCGATCCCACTAGTAAACATATTGCATGGAATCCAGCAGAGGAGGTGTGTGTGTGGAGGAACCAACCTAGGGATTAAGAGATTTAGGGGACCTATCAGCCAACTGCAAAGCGTAGACTTCGGTGGGTCTTGATTCAGACAAAGCAATTATTAAATTACGAGACAATTGGGAAAATTGGAACATTGAATACTTGATATGAAGGAGTTTTTAGAGGTGATAACGATATTGAAGTTATCTTAAAATAATAGACTGTTATCTTTTAAAGGTACTTGCTAAAGTGTTTACCTGATGAAAGAATATGATGACTTCGCTTCAATTTAATTTAGTAGGGGGAGAAAGTGAAGGGGGTGTATGTGAAATAAAAATAAGATTGGCCTTATGCTGGGAATTGTGGGACCGGATGATAGGGGTTCACTACTATTATTTGCTCTATTTTTATATTTAAAAATTTTTATAATAAAAAGTTATAAAAATCATGAGAGGAATGTTAATGTTGATGAGAGTATAAGCAAACAGGCTCCTTCCTTCTTGAATACTGGTAGCTTAAAATTTCACATTGAGAAGCAATTTGGGTACATTGGTCAATATTTAAACTATGTGTTCTCTTTGACCTAAAAATCCTAGTTTTAAGAATTTCTACTACAGACATATGCTAGAATCTATATAAAAGACTGGAGTGCAGGATCAATTATAATAATGAAGAACTGGAAATAGCCTAAATGTCCTCTGTCATAGATTAGTTAAATAAATGATGTCAAGTAATTCTTGTGAAATGCTAAACAGTTTCAGAGAGAATGAGCTAGATTGGCATGGATGGCCATTAGAAAGATCCATGACATAGTCTTAGGTTAAACAGAAAAGCAAACTGACAAAAAAAGAAGTATGCTGTGATCTGTGTATACGCACAGATAAAGGCTGAAAAACATGCACCTCACTGATTTAGGGAGAGGAGCATCTTACAATGACCAAAATGGGTGTGAGTCCCTAGTTAACTATGTCTGTCATTAGCTATAACTCTTATCATCTATTACCGTGAATAATCAATACCTGATTGATAATCAGGCGACCTGGCCTTTTCTCCCAAAAGAAAATGAATGTGGTTTCTGGGACTGAGATGTTTCATACGGTACAAACTGCTCACCCTGATCTCCCAAGTGCAGCTCATTTGGGAAGTTTATTTATGTCGTGATAACAGCTACCAGTTTCTGGGCGTCGTGCTAACGTCCCTCACCTTCTGGGCTTGGCAGTCAAACTTGGATCTTCTCACTTGCTATCTGGGAGAATTTGGACTAGTTATTTCAGCTCAGTTTTCTCATGTGTAAAATGGGAGGAATAACAGTACCTATTTCATGGTTATGAGAATTCAGTGAGTAATACATAGTAAGTGACTAGTAGAGATAAGTACTCAATAAAGATTGACTGTCATTACTTTTTCACTTCAGTCCTCCAAAAATCTCCATGAGGTAAATACTATTATTTATCCATTTAACAGATGAAGAAATTGATCTTAGAGACAGTGGTGTGCTGAAGCCAGCTTAGAGTCCATTGTTAAATTTTCATGAGTTTTTCACATTGGCTGACATCATGTTGATAGTTGAAAGTGGCCACAATGGCAGTATTTATGTCAGGAAAATGAATAAATGCATTTATTTATTTTTTTTTTTGTAGAGACAGAGTTTCACTTTATGGCCCTTGGTAGAGTGCCATGGCATCACAACTCACAGCAACCTCCAACTCTTGGGCTTAAGTGATTCTCTTGCCTCAGCCTCCCAAATAGCTGGGACTACAGGCGCCTGCCACAACGCCTGGCTATTCTCCCAGAGAGCCGGTTGTTAGACATTTATCAGCACACCACTGCTTAAAGCAATTATGTAACTTGTCTGAGGCCCCATGCAGGTGAATGGCAGAGCCTGGTTTTGGCCGATTCCAAAGGTCATGGGTGGGTATGTATAGATATATTTTGTTTGAATAAATCTCTGTTTAAAAGTAACTCTTATTTCTTGGACAGGCTCTTTAATATCATGTCTCTAGAGCAATGATTCTTAAATTTTAAGGTGCACTGGAATCACTTAGAGAGCTTTTTGAAATATACTTTACTGGGCTCTATTCCTAGAGTTTCTTACACAGGATGGGATCCCAAACTTGTATTTCTAACCAGTTTCCAGGTAATGCAGATATTGCTGGTCTGGGGGCCACACTTTGGGAACTACTGTTCTAGTGTAACATCTAAAGCTTTGTGCTATACACCTTGTTAGAATTTTATTCAAGGCCATGGCTCTTCTGACAGATTTTCGAGTCTAGGCCCTGAGTTCTCCACAGGAGACCATCTCAGTAGGATATCTGTGTTCCCAGCAGTTTGAACATAGGAAAACAGGAACCCAATCTTGGTGCCTCCCTCTCCAGTTGGCCCCCATTTAGCTCTGGCGGGCATCCCAGGAGCCTGCGCCTCGCCCCACACACAGCAGGAGACAAATGAAAAAGGAAACATTTCAAAGTCTATCTTTAAAACCTGGCAGAAAGCTGCCCTATAATTACCCCAAGTGAACTAGTTACAACTTCTCTTGTATTGATGTAGGATTATTATGAGATTGTTCACATAGTCCTGCGGAATTCAACTAATGAATTTAGAGGTTGGTTTTTATTTTTTTTTAATTAAACACCCTTCTTTTCTAACTACCTCTTGCCTCCTAAATATTATAGAAAACAAAACCAGGAAGGAAAATGAGGTAAATCCTGAATTAATGTTCCTAATCAGAACATGTTTATTTATTGAAATGATTGCTATGTTTTTAGAAGCACAGCTTTCCAAGTCTAGTTTTCTAATTTAAGTATCAGTTTTTGCTAACCTCTTAGATGAGGGGCAGCATAGGGAAAGCAGGAGGACATGGACACACACACACACACACACACACACACACACACACATATATACGGGGGGTCAAAAAGTTTGTGTGCAATTTTAAATTGCAACTATTTAAAATTGTACATGAACTTAATGGCACCCTATATGTACGTGTGTATGTGTGTGTGTGTGTACATATATGTTTGTATATATATAGACTCACCCTGCAGACATGGAGATACAGCAGGGACGAGGCAGTCAGAATCTCCGTCCTCAAGGCGTATGTGTATATGACACAAGAGCTTACCTCAAGCTGCCTCTCAGGAAGACTAAGGATTAGACTTCCTGCCCCTACCACTAACTAGTCCTTTTTTCTTTAGACACAGCTTTACTTTATTGCCGTAACATTATGGCTCACAGCAACGTCAAACTCTTGGGCTCAAGCAATCCTCTTGCCTCAGCCTCCTGAGTAGCTGGGGCTACAGGTACCTGCCACAATGCCCAGCTATTTTTTTTAGAGATAGGGTCGTGCTCTTGCTCAGGCTGGTCTCAAACTTGTAAGCTCAGGGCAATGCACCTGCCTCAGCCTCCCAGAGTGCCAGGATTATAGGTGTGAGCCACGGCACCCGGCCTCACTAACTAGTTCTGACAGCTCAGCAAGTTACTGGTAATAAGACTAGCCATATGGGAATGCTGTAAGATCCCCACCACATAACTACACGTGTCTCTGTGTTTATTTAGAAAGGGCACCTTTGTGGGCACAGGGGTTACACAAAGAGGTGCTCCTGGGCTGAAGTGGTCCTGTTTCAGCGCTTGGTGAGCAGAGACTGAATTCAGCCTACAGAGCACCTCCTTGGCTGGGTTCCTTGTACAAATACACGCAAAGCCCCTAGAACTGTGCCTGGTTCATGGTATTCAACAAATACTAGCTTTTATTGCTGTAGGTGTGTGGTGGGAATTAACTTAAGCAAGGCATCAATAGTATATAGTTGGTGTGCAGTGACAGTTCTCTTAGTTCCCTTCTTCTTAGTCCACAGAAAAATAGTAAGCATATACTCAAAACAGAGTGTCTGTAATCTGCAACCACTAGCTTTCCTTGTTTTTCCTTTTGTCATAGCACATGTAGGAGGCAGCCTGGCCTCAGAAAGAGAGCTCCAGACCAGGAAGCAGAAGACATGGACTCTGGCCTCTGCCCATGTGACCTTGACCAGGCCTCAATTTTCTCAACTGCCAATGAGATGAGGGTGTGGGCTGGCCTAGGTCATGTGCTGATTGTATGATGCAAATGCATTTCGCAACCGTAACGTCTTACTTTGCCTATGAGCCTTGGCTTGGAGGAAGTGGTGAGTGGGTGGGTGAGTCTTGGAGGGACTTTCTCTTCCAACATGCCTTAATATACAGGCTCTAATTGAAATGGCAGAACTTGTCCAGGATCACACAGTGGATCAGCTCTAGATGGTTTCATATGATCTGTAACTGTGAGGACCCTGAGGAGAACTGGCTAGCAAGCCCAGCTGTTAGTGAGATGGCCCAGGCATGTGAGATTCTGTCTCATGTTCTAGTTTCGCTTGGGCTAGTCACGTGGTAGTAGCTAAGTCATTTCTGTTCAATATGGTCTAAGATTCTGAAGTATTCTATAAGTCAACAATCAACATTGACTTTTCTAGTTGACTATATTCAGATTCCTAATCAGGCATTTGAAGGAGGCATGCTTTTTCTCAATTTGGAGAGTGAATCTACTACAAAATGGCTTCCAAGCAGTTAGTATTTTAGCCTTCAGCAAGTACATTTCACAAATCCTCCCCCTTTTTTGAGACACAGTCTCACTTTGTTGCCCTTGGTAGAGTGCTGTGCCATCATAGCTCACAGCAACCTCCAACTCTTAGGCTCAAGTGATTCTCTTGCCTCAGCCTCTCAAGTAGCTGGGACTACAGGTACCTGCCATTATGCCCAGCTCTTCTTTTTTTTTTTTGATTGGAGTTGTCATCGTTGTTTGACAGGCTCGGGCTGGATTTGAACCTGCCAGCTCTATTTTTGGAGATAAGGTCTAGTTCTTGCTCAGGCTGGTCTCCAACCTGTGAGCTCAGGCAATCCACCCCCGTTGGCCTCCCAGAGTACTAGGATTACAGGCATGAACCATGGTGCCTGGCTTACAAATCTTTTGTTTTCCTTTCTTAACTCCATTGGTCTACAAATAACTAAGAAAAGTCATCATTTATTGATGGTTCATTCAGGTTCAGGAACTGGGCTAACGTGCATTTTTTTTCATTTTTATAGAGATGGGGTCTCCCTCTGACACCTAGGCTGACATGCAGTAGCTTGATCATAGTTCACTGCAACCTCGAACTCTTGAGCTCAAGTGATCCTCCTGCCTCAACCTCTCAAGTAGCTGGGACAACAGGCAGGCGCCACCATGCTGCTAATTACAAATAATTTTTTTTTTTTGGTAATGATAGGGTCTCCCTATGTTGCCCAGGCTGCTTTCAAACTCCTGGCCTCAAGTAATCCTCCTACTCAGCCTCCCAAAGTACTAGGATTACAGGTATCAGCCACTATGCTCAGCTAAAGTACATTTATATATAATATTGTATTTAATCCCTATAACTAACCTATGAGGCAAGTATTATTGTCATTTTATAGTTGAAGAATTTGACGCTTATGGGGGTGATGTAACCTGCCTAAGGTCACACAGCTGATAAGTATTATAAGTGGTTGAATCTGAAAATCAAGCTTGGCCTCTTTCCTCTGCAGTATCCTGCACTTTTTGATTATCTCTCTGCATGTAGCATTATATGAAGTGGCTTCTCTATTGTACTTGCTTGATATACAAGGTCAAATTATGTTCCACAAATATTTACTAAAACCCCACCTCATGCAAAGGAGATTTTTCATTGCTGCATATGTGACCTGTCACTATCTTATGCAAGCTGTATAGTGATGTATTTGCATATGCTGTTCACTTCAGATTTCAAACTTTTCCCAGAAGGCGACACCATTCATTCTTTGTTGAGTGCGTGCCTACCATAAGTAACGTTTATTGGTCAGTTGGTGCTGTGGCCTAATGCAGTATCTTATCTAAGCCTCACAACAAGAGGTAGGACCTCCTTTATCTTTACTTTATAGATAAAGGATATGAGGCCCAAAGCAGGGATTTGTCTACAGCCCACAAATGGCAGAGGTATCCCAGGTACGAGAACAATGCCAAGTTTCCCATTTCCTTTGACGCTCTGCAGAGTTCAGTGCCTCTATGTGAAGTTGGAACTCAGTTTAAGTTTGTTGTTTGGTTAGACTCTGGTGGGGTTGACTGTAAATCACAGAATTAATTGTTTTGCTCATCTCTCCCTCTGGGTAGGTGGCTTGGAAGTGTACAGAGGGTACGAGCTGGGGGCTTTGTCAAGTCAAAGAGTGAAGGCAGCTGAGATGGGGGGCATTGGGCTCATCCACCTGTTTGCCCTAGATTGGTACAAGAGGAATCTGATTCCCAAATGCCTTCCTTTCCCCCACACTGCTGTGAATCATCTTGTATGTGCAGGGAGAAGCCTCCCATGATATCTGCAGCTACCCCTCTAAGACAAGAGACACACCCAACTAAGAAGGGAATCAAAGGTGTGCCACGTTCAGCCAGCCTTCTTACAGCAAGTGTTAGAAAGTGCTGGTTTCCAAGGACTGATGCTGAGCTGCACTTCAGAAACTATTTTGTTAAAGTGGCTATTGGGAAACTGAGCTCCAGTGTCATCTGGGAAGGACAGAGTGTCCAGGAATAGAATGGGACATTGCAAATGAGCCGTGAAAAACAAACCCAGGCCCTGGCCTGGCTGCGTGGACCCAGATGTGCTCTTGCCGAAGTTTGGCAGAACGTGTGTGGGGGAATCTATCTGCACTAGCTGGGTGTCTCTGAGGTTCCGGAAATAGCTTGGCTGTAGCATTCGCTCCAGGTTCTGAAAAATCTCGGGAGGGCCAGAAAGGGCACAGAAGCACAAGCCTCATCTGTAGTCCCACTGGCCTCAGTTTGAAAGTATGCTTTTTAAAATTGGGCATTTCTTGCTGAAACTAATATTGTATATTATAGACTTATTATGGGTTTTCTTGCTGACTGTCATCTCTTTTAAAAACAAATTTGTATACATTTGGAAGCTCCATTCTCTCTTTTATTCTCTTATTTTCTCCCTTTCACCGCCTCTCTTAAACTATAGTGTTAGTAGTTAAAGGTTGGGCTATAGAATCCAACAGAAATAAGTATGAGTTCTGGTTTTACTTTTCACACTGAGTGACCTTGGGAAACTTGCTTCACTTCTGTGAACCCTACTTTTCTCTTTTGTAAAATGGTCATAATAGTAACACCTATGACATAGGGTTTGGAGAAATATTAAATGATATTTATATTTAATCCTCATGAGAGGATTACTGGTACGGTCTCTTGCACATAATATATGCTTAGTAAATGTTACATATACATGGATGCATTTTCCTCTTCCCTCTATTTTCCTTTTCTTCCCCTTGATCTTTTCTTTTCCTTCTCTTCCCTTTCCATCTGCGGCAGACAAACTCCAAGGTGACCCCAGTTCCCCACTGTGAACAATCAGTTCATGCCTGTGTATAATCCCTTGTGTGTAGATGGGACCTGTGACTTGTTTGTAACCAAAGAACATGGGAAAGATGATGCAATATCACTGCCCTGTGATTAACATTATATGAGACTCCCTTCTGCTAGATATTTTTCCTTGCTGGTTTTGAAGAAGTAAGTGGCCATGTTAAGAGGACCACATAAGGATCTAAGGACAGTTTCTAGGAGCTAGCAAAAAATCATCAAGAAGCCTGGGTCCTCAGTATTATTAAGCTTTTGTTCATGTCTACTTGTGTGCCTGGACTGTGAATACAGTAGCAAAAGCTTCCTCAGAAGGAAGTTAGTCCTGACTACATACTGAGGGAGCTGGAAGTGAACCCTTCCTCACTTGAGCCTGCAGATGAGAACCCTGCCCTGGCCAACCCCTTGATTGTAGAAGATCAGGGTAGGTTGTGTTGGACTCCCAATCCACAGAAGCTGTGAGATAATATATGTCTGTTGTTTTATACTTCTAACTTAGTGGTAACATTTTTACACAATGCAGAAAACCAGTGTGCCCTCTTTTTTTAAAATTTTCTCACCCCTTTCTACCACTTTACAACTTCCATAATTGCCATGTACATCTCTTGAACAGAAAATGCAATATAACCACTTATATCTCTTGCTGAAATATTTAGGAGAAGGCAATTTTGTCTTAAGATCAAAAAGAAAAATAAACAAACAATAAAATAAACAACAGATTGAGTTGAGTTAAATGGGCTCAAATATCCTTGGAGAGAGACCTAGGGAAAACACCGTTATTTATTTATTTATTTATCTATGTTTTGGCCAGGGCTGGGTTTGAACCCACCACCTCCAGCATATGGGGCCAGCGCCCTACTCCTTTGAGCCACAGGCACCACCCTTAAACACAGTTATTTTTATGGCATAGTGGAAGCACCATCTCTATTTTCCTATACAGGCCAATGGAGATTTAAGCAATTTATCATACTTTAAAAGAATAGACCTGCCTGGGGACATTTCAACATCTACCACTTATATGGCCAAAAGCTTCAAAGAGTGAAAGAGCCTCAAAAGACTTATTTTTGAGAGAAGCCCAACTGGTTTCAGATCCACTGTCTCTTGGATGGTATGCAAGATAATGTTGAAAGTTACCAGTCCCTAAATGATCATATAATTTTCCTGCTCAGAACTCATCAGCAGTCTACTAATTGTTCCCAAGATGAAGTCAAGCATCCCTAATTTGGATTAAAGGTCTTTGCTAACTTCTTCTGCTTTATTGTTCCTCTTTCTGCCTCTGATTCCTGAGTTCTCTGTCACCTCAGAGATTTTGTCCATGCTGTCCCTCTGCTCTCAAACCTCAGTTAACTCTTCAACTGGCTAACTCTTAAGCCTCTTTCAAGTCCCAGTTGAGATGTCACTCACCCCAGAAAGCCTTTCCTGACTCCCAAGCACAGGTCAGGTGTCTTCTCCCGGGGCCTTTCACTTCCCCAGTCACAGCCCTCATTAAATTGCATTTTAATTGCATGTTTACATGTCTGTCTCACTCCAGTAAACCATGAGTTCTTGAGGGCAGGGTTCATATCTTGGTTCCTCTTAGAGCCCTCGTGTCTACTTGTGTGCCTGGACTGTGAATACAGTAGCAAACGGAACTGTGTCCCACCCTCATGGAGCTCCAAGTAGGATCAGGGTACTGCACACTGCCAGCCCCAGCTCTACTGGCTCCACTTAACCCTCAAATTCCTTCCACTATAGACCATGCATCTTGCCATGATGCCAGGCCAATAGAGGTAAAGGTAATTTACGTAGCCTCTGCTGCTCCCCGAAGGGTACAAAGGATATAGGAGCAATTGCAGAACAGATGTTTATCTCTGGGGTGCTAGAACCTAGCAGACACTTGCCCTTCCTGTGACACTTGCCCCTTGAGGCAGTGTTCAGTTAGGGAGAGGATGTCACATCCTGTCTATTGCCTCTCCTATGGCCGTGGGCAGTCACTAATGATTGTGTGAATGGCACCCTGGAGCCTGGTCTCCAGAGAATAGATCAAGCACTGCAGCTGGGCAGTGGTCTACGTGGTGGTGATGGTGGTAGTAGTACAGCACGTAATTATAACACTTCTGCTTCTGCACTTGTTCCCTTAGGAGGTGGCTTATTGCCTTATTTACTTAGAAACCAGCTCCTCCACTTTTGACAGGTAGGCAAAGTTTCCAAGCCCAACACCTCAGTTTGTAGATAGAACAAATGTGGCTCCTGGCAGAGTTCTCAAGTTCAGATGTAGCCAGGCAGGTAATAGTCACAGGATGCTTTGGACTGGATTTGTAAGTCTCTGCAGGAGAAAGTAGAGCCATGGTCAGAGGAGAACTAGCCCAATGCAAACGAAACCTCAAGGCTAGAAACTACTTAGGCTTGTAAGGCCTTATAACAAGGTGTCCATTAATATTCCTCATGGTCCCCAAATGACTCAAAGTTTCATAAAGAGGTTGATTTTTCTATTTTTAAAAACACATGGAAGAACGGGCATGGTGGCTCACACCTGTAATCTCAGCACTTGGGAGGCTGGGGCAGGATTGTCTGAGCTCACTGATTCAAGACCAACCTGAGCCAGAGCAAGACCCCATCTCCAAAAAATAGTTGGGCATTGTGTAGGTGCTTGTATTTCCAGCTACTTGGGAGGCTGAGGCAAGAGGATTATTTGAACCAAGGAATTTGGGGTTGCTATGAGCTAGGATGCCACAGCACTCTACCAGGGGTAATAGCTGGGCATTGTGGTGGGCACCTGTAGTCCCAGCTACTTGGGAGGCTGAGGCAAGAGAATCACTTAAGCCCAAGAGTTTGAGATTGCTGCAAGCTGTGATGCCATGGCACTTTCCCGAGGGCGACATCATGACACTCTGTCTCAAAACTAAAAAACAACAACAAGAACAAAAAAAAATGTGGAGATCAAATTGCATTTGTAACCATGTCAGTGAAAATTACGTGTTCATAAATTATCAAAACAACTTCTGATATACACCAACGATACAAGGTTCCCTTCCTTCTTATTAAACGACTCTCAGAGCTCTGAACTCATGTAGTTTCTGGTGATCTGGGAACAGAAAGAAGATATCTTTTTCTTTCCTGACTGTCTTTTGAGTTTACAAAATGTTTTAGTCCAGTGGTTCTCAAGCTGTGGGTCCCACAGGTACTGTATTAAAGGGTTGCGACATTAGGAAGGTTGAGAACCACTGTCTTAGTCTGTTTTGTGCTGCTATAACAGAATACCACAGACTAGGTAATTTATAAACAATAAAAGCTCATTGGGTCATGGTTCTGGAGGCCAGGAAGTCCAAGATTGAGGGGCTACATCTGGTGAGAACCTTTTTGTTGTGTTACAACATGGTGGAAAGCATCATTTGGGCAAGAGAGAACAAGGAATAAAACTCTCAGCCTCAAGACCCTTTACAATCAGCATTAATCCATTCAGGAGGGTGGAGCCCTTGTGACATAAACATCTCCCCTCAGGCCCCACCTCCCAATACCCTGTTGCATTGGGGATTAAGTTTCCACCAGATGCGTTTTGGGGAACACTTTCAAACCATAGCTCTAGGGTAAGATAGGGCTCAGTTAATACACAAGCAGGAAAAACACATATAGGATAGTGGTAAAGAGCCCTGGTTTGGGTTCAGATTACAAGAGACACCAGCTCCAGCCCTGGCTGGCAGTGGGAATCTGAGCAAGCAAGTTACCGTCTGTTCCCAACCCTCAGTTTCCTGGTCTTTAAAATAGAACAATAATGGTACATCTGCCAAGGGTTTCTGTGAGGATTAAGTGAGTTAACGAATGTAAAGCTAATATGAGTAAGGGCTTGGTCACAATTAGCCATCATCATCATTATTATTAGGCAATATGAGTGGATTAATTTTGCATGTGAATCTATTCTTTCTTGAGAACAGAATTTTCATACTAAAAGAGTAGGGAAGGGATAATGCAGAGTACTAGGAGAATGTGCTCATGATGTGCAATGCTACCTCATGGCCAAGGTCATTTGCAATCCTAGGAATCACAAATTCCATATTAGAGTGTGTCCTGATCCCTCCCATCCTAGCTCTGGTACAATTTTACCTGGTATTCTTTGCCAACTCATGGCTTGAACCCCTCTTTCCTCTTATCTGCTTTACCCTTTCACCTCTGTAGCTGCTACATAAACCAGTAGAGAACCAGGCAATGTTGGAGTTTGCCCTCCATCTCTTTTCCATCGCCACTCAGTGATGTGGGACTCTGGAGTCTGTGTGCTCCAATATGCCCATAGTGAACATCTTTTGTTTTCTCCTTCCCTCCCTTCTTTTCTTCCTGACTTCTCACTTTCCACCAACTTCTCTCTTGACTTTCCATTGCATTATCAACCCTACACCATCTATTTGACAGTGACATTTAGATTTGAGGTTTTTTCCTCTATCTTCTAAATAAGTTTTTTTTTCTCCAGTAAAATTCCAAACTCAAAGGCAGGAATTATGTGTCATGCTTTTTCATAACCTTTAAATTTTTAATAAAAAATTGATGGTTTGATTGGTGTGCCTGGAAGCTGCATGTGTACATTTGCATACCCTTAGCCATGAACTCCTAATATCAAGTAAGTTTTAGCGTGGGTGGGTTATCTGGCAGCACTGAAGAGGTAAATTCAGATATCTATATGTTTTTTCTAACAGTTTAAAAAAATATACATAAAGCTGGGCATGATGGTGCATACTTGTGCTCTTAGCTACTGGGGAGAAGCCAAGGTTGGAGGATTGCTTGAGCCCAGGAGTTTGAGACCACAGACAGTGCATCTATGATCATGCTCTGTGAATAGCATGGGTAACATAGCAAGAGTCTGTCTCTAGCATACACACACACACACACACACACACACAATTAAGTCTGTAAACTCATCCTAGAAAAAGTGCTATATACGTCATTGCTGAATATCACTAATGGTCACCTTTGAAGTACTCCCCTTGGGAAGCTATGCACCAACACCATGGCCTAGTCCACCTTTCAACGCAATTTTGGAACTCTCTCTGGAATGACTACAAAACTGTTGTCGTATAAAGATTTGACGATTAAGTCTATGAACTTGCCATGGTGCACTTACGTTGGCAGCACTGTACAAACAATTTGGTAAGTTTCATAATCTTGGTATATCATTGTCTCCCACCTGTGTTTGTGTTGATATGAGACAGTGTCCTGCTGAGTGTCATTCATTATTGTTGTATGTTTTTGTGTGTCATATGATGACAGCTCTGATAGTCATTCCAGAAAAAGAATTCCAAGATTGCTTTGGAAGGTGGACTAGGGACTGGCATCAGTGCATAGCTTTCCAAGGGGAGTACTTTGAAGGTGACCATAGTGATATTCAGCAATGAGATATGTAGCACTTTTTCTAGACTGAGTTCACAAACTTGTCATACCTTATGTAATTAAAGAAATACATGTTCTATATATAGAGTCCTAGACACTATAGAATGTATAAAAAACTACAAATTTCTCAATTCTTCTCTTTACTAATTCCACTCCTTGGTCAAGACAACCTATGTCTGTAGTTTGATAGATATGCTGTACTTCTAGACTATGCTGTCTGATATAGTAGCCACTAACTCCAGGTGGCTACTGAAAATTTAAAATGTGGCTATTCAGAGTTTTAATGTGCTATAAGTGAAAAATACACACTGGTTATGGAAGACTCAATATGAAAAAAGAATATAAAATATCTCATTAATAGTTTTTGATATTGATTACATGTTGAAATAATATTTTGATATGTGAGATTAAATCAAGGATATTTAAACTAATTTCACCTTTTTAAATGTCCCCACTAAAAATTTAAAATTACATATGGGCTCACATTATATTGTTAAAGTAGAATAATATTCTGGATATTTTTCTAGGCACATACAAGCCCACATACATTCACAAAAACAGATGTAATTGTTAATAAAAATAAGTTGCTTTCTTCATTAAGCCATACTTTATGGACATATTATGTTGGAATATTTAGAGCAGCCACATTTTTAAAAATGGCTATACTATTCTGCTATAGAGATATATCACTGTTTATTTAATTAAGTCTATTGACAGGATTTTGGGTTATTTCCAAAGTTTTCTTTTATAAATAATGCTGCAATGTTTGAGCAGCTCTGCATAAATATTGTAAAGCACTTCACTAGTATTTCACAAGTGGGATTATTATTTACCTACCACCTCCAGTATATGGGGCTGGAGCCCTACTTGAGCCACGGGTGCTGCCCCACAAGTGAGATTATTATGTATGTAATAATACGTATGTATGTACAAAAGTACATACATTTTAAATTTCAATAGATTAGGCCAAAATTTTAACTTTTAGAGATCATGGACCCTTTAGAAAACTGATGAAGCCTATGGACCCTTTCCGGAAATTACATGTGGACATCCATGGGGCTTTTCGTGGTGCCAGGAATTTATGGAACCCCCCAACAGCAATGTTAAAATCTTTTCTGAAGAAATAATTTACTATAGATTCAGCTTCTAAATGTTCTGATTGTTGGCTAGAAAAGACAGTGATAGTCCCACATGGTGGTCAGACCCTGTGTCTGATATTTGGCAGACTCGAGTTCAAATCCGCCCTCTGCCATGTAACCACAGGGACATGCCTGAAACTTATCAAGCTTCAGTTTCCTCCTCTATGATATGGAGAAATAATGTCGCCCTCATGGGCTATGGCACACTGCAAGTAGTAAATGTATATTGCTCCCTTTTTGGTACCTCTGTGGAATTTTTTTTTTTTTTTTTTATTTGAGACATAGGCTCATTTTGTCGCCCTCAGTAGAGTGTCATAGCATCACAGCTCACAGCAATCTCAAACTCTTGGGCTGAAGTGATCCTCTTGCCTGAGCCTCCTGAGCCACAATGCCCGGCTATTTTTTAGAGATGGGGTTTTAGTTTTGTTCAGGCTGGCTGGCTTGAAACCTGTAAACTCAGGCAATCCACCTGCCTCGGCCTCCCAAGTGCTAGACGTACAGGTGTGACTCACGGCGCCTGGCCCTCTGAGGAATTTTTTTCTTGAGGTGTCTTGTTTTCACTGATAGAGTTAACAGATTTCTTTCAGTGTTCAGCCAATGGCCAGGGACTAACTTGGTCAGGATTCCTAAATGGAGGAATCAACTGATATCTATTCAGAGTTTAATTAAACATTCAGAGCCTTTTCTTCACACAAAGCTACTGCTTTGGAGCAGTTGCCTGAACAGGTACTTAAACAGTCTTCAACCCATATGAGGATTTCTGTTCCAGTATCATTGTTCCGACTAGAGGATTTTCACCTAAATTATAAAAGCTAAAGAGTTCTTATTCCTTTGAAGGATCTTTGGGTTGCCATTTATAAAATAATACTTCTATTTGTTCTATGAGCATTCATCTTATCATCTCCTCATTTCTACTCTAGGTTGTTCTGAGCGCCAGAACCACGTCCCGTCTTTCTTTTGCGTATCTTCACAGCATTTGGTGTGATGCTGGATAAAGAATGTGTACCCTAATTTTTGTGAACTAGAACCCCTGTCTAGAGGTTTCTCAGTACAGAAAAGAAGTGAATTTTGATTCAAGGGATTCCTATTGGCTTGAAAATAGTGGAAACAAGAATAGCTAATGTTTCTGGAGCGCTGTTATGAACACATCCTGCACACTGTTCTCCTTTATTCTCACAACCTAGGATATCGATGTTACTGATTTCCCTTTTATGGTTGAGGGAAGTTGAGTTCCCAGAATTGATCCCAAATATGTCATTTTGCTTTGTCTCCACTGCCACCGTATCCCCCTTTGCTACCTTCTCCTAATCGGTCTTTCCATTTCCACTTTCTTTTTGCCCAGTCTCTCACCAAGGCAGCCAGGATGATCTTTAGATATAACATGTAAATTGGGTCATACTGTTTTCATTTAAAGCTTGTCAGTGGCTTCCACTGTCCTTAAAATCAGATGGGTTCCTGCCTCCCATGCCCCTCCCCTCTGACTCCTGCCCGCTTCTTCATTTGGCCTGAGGTCCTGGCCTCTAACAGTGCCTTCTCCCCTCCTAAGGACTCTGCACGAGCAACTACTCTCCTTGACTCAAATACTCTTGCCCAACTCTTTAGTTATCTCCTCCCTGCTTATCCTTCACTCTCTCAGTAAGTAGTTTTTTGGATTCCTGATCCTCAATTTAATTAAGTCTCCCACCTCAAACAGGCCCAAGCTTTTAGGCCTTATAATCACACTTAAAATTATATATTTACATTCCACATTTACTAAGTTTCACATTAGCACAATAACTAAGAAAATGCCAGGAAGGCTATGTTAACCAGTGTGATGAAAATGTGTCAAACGGTCTATGAAACCAGGGTATGGTGCCCCATGATTACATTAATGTATGATTTAAGCTATGATTTAATAAAAAAAATTATATATTTACTTGTGTGTCTTACTACGTAATATCTCTGATGACCCTGTACACTCTAGGAGTGTATCCGCATTTTTCTGCTCTGTATACCTGTGGCCTAGTCGTCTGTCTGGCTGGTAAAAACATATTTGTTTAAAGAATGAATGACACTCAGTGTAAACACTAATTGTCTTGTTTTTTTTTCAACTTTCAAAACCTCACAATTCCCAGTCAATGCTCCCAGTCTAGGAGGCAATGTTTGTGGAAATGAATACGAGTGAACTTCAACTTTTTCCCCCTCTTGGATTAATAGAAAAGTGCCCCCACTCTAATCCAAAACGCTGACGGCTCCAGACAGCAAAAAATGATGACGGCTCAGAATGGTCTCAGGATGACTTGTAATACAGCTTGTCAATTGATTGTTTACTCTGGGACTAATAAAAGACTCTTCGCTTCACGGCTGCCTACAGAACTAGACATTGTCTGAGAGCAAACACTGTTGACAAAATGGGGCAGTGCTATTTCTAGGAGGAAAACCAAAGAATTATAATTGGTGGCTGAAATATGATTCTTCTAATTTTTGCATTTTGAACAATTCGTCAGAAATAACAAAAGCCTAAAAAATGAGTTTTCCACTTCATTTAATTGTTTTCAGAACAAACAAGAAAATGACTTCCTCCGGAGCATGCAAGGTGATGGATCAGTTGAGGATACACAGTCAAAATGATCACAGGGCAAGTCTCTATAACCTGTTTTCTGCTGTTCAACACAAAATTTAGTTATGACTGAAATTTATGGACTTTCTGATGATTCAGAGACAGTTTAAAAAATAAATCAAAACAATTAAGGGAGATTCCAAGAAATCAAAGAGCTGGAGGTGAGGGATAGGGACACAGAAGGTTACCTGATAGCGTTTAATCCAACTCCCCATCTTCAGGAGACTTAGGAACCAGTTATAAATGATGGTGGGAAGGATTTGGGTTTCTAGTCAGCCCAATAGAACAGTAGTTCCTTACAGTAAAACAAATTCTCTTGCGTAATAGCTTAAATGTATTGTGTTCCATGTGTTTTTAATATGGTTATGATATCTTCCAGTATAAAAGTGTAGATTCCTCACGCAGCTGATCTTAATCCCTTTATTGTTTAGAACTCTTTCTTATCAGCACAAAAAGGTAGATTTATGCCAGAAACTACAATCAACTCTACATATACAGTCATTAATTCATCCGTCCTCCATAGATCCGGTACTTTTTGTGCAAGCTATTATAAAAAAGGAATAGTGGAAAGATACAGTCATTGCCATTAAGGAATACTGAGTTTAGCAGGAAAAACACAAATAAATGTCTACAGAGCTGTGTGTTATAATTGGAGAAGTACAGAGTCCAAAGGGGGTCTTGACTCAGAGAGCCTCTTTTCTTCTTCCTTTTCTTGCTCCATTATTCTCTTAGCATTTTCTGAGTTTGTAATCTGCTGGTGGGGGCAAGGAGAGCACGCACCGCAAAACCATGCGTATATAAGACACAGAAAGGCAGGACGAGGTAAGTGCCAGGGGAGTCTTGCTGTAGAAACGGAAGGAGTGGTGAGAGAGAGAATCTCAGACAGGGACCAACTGAGATGATTTTCCAAAGAGGCAGTGTTTGACTAGAATCATAAAAACTTGTGGGCAGAATTTTGATATAGAGTGATTTGTGGGATAGTGAAGAGGTCAGATAAAAAATCAAGCGTCAAGAAAAATAACAAGGCATTGGGAAGTATTTTGAATTTTGGTTCCTTTTGCTTCTAACTCCCATGTATATAACATTAATTTCCCTAAAAATGCACTTAGGACTTAAATGTATTTGTACAGAGACACCTGTTTGCACAAACTCTCTTTTATGAACCATCTCTTCTTTGTTCCCAGTATTTCTGTCAGGGTCACGTGGTGCCCGTGGGCTAATCCTGCCAGGCCCTCTACTTCAGGGGTGGTCACGTGACCTAGTCTTGACCAATCAGGGTATTCCTTATGCCCCATCCACAGCAGCTGCTCAGAGATACTTGCAGGACCCTAGGTAAGCCAATGGGAGTGTCCTTGCAGAGCTGTCATGAAGAATGCCCCTAATTTCTTTAAGATTAAGAGTCTACGGAATATTGTAGGCTTTGGCTGGCAATGTATTGCTCCTGGAAAGAATCCACCTGGGAATGAAGAGAATAGTAGCAGGCAGCGACACAGAAAGATCCAGAACCCAGATGACTGTGAACCCCTGGATCCTGCTGTGGCTAAGGTCCACTCTTCACATACCCACGAAATTACCAACCCTCTGATCACTTCTCCCCCTTTATTTATTTATTTTTGCTTGAGCCAATTTGGCAAGGAATTTTGCAAAGTGCAACTGGAAAGGTTTTCATACACAGAGAACATCGACTGTAATGATGCAAAGGAAAATTTCCTAAATAAGTTTGTCTGATGAGTATTAATAAAAATGGACACTTCAGGCTGACATCTGGCTTCACCAACTTTTCTTTCTCATTGAATCAATGGTCTTAGTCCACTACATCAGTTAAAATGATAAAACCATGGTGGTTATAGCACATGGCCAGGTGAATGCCCGGATTTCTATTTTTTTAGATTGAAGCTAGTAAAATTATTTTAACCACCATTCACCATGACTATGTCCTGTATTTTGGTATTTGAGTCCTTTCATTCCAAAGAATCCTGAAATACCATCTGTACCTAGAATTCTAAGAGTGTTCATTACTTTATCCTCATGTGAAGTGTTCTCTCTCTAGAGTCCTAGGAGTGTTCATTACTTTATCCACATCTGAGGTAAAATCTCTCTTTTCGGTTCTTTTCCCTCCAATAAGGCCAGAGGGAGGCAGTGGTAGTTAGAGGAGGTCAAAGAATGTACCTTCATCAGGAGTGAGAAACTTTAATGCGTCACCCCATTCTTATTTCTATTACCAAATAAAGGAGATTGCCATACATCCTTTGTCATACAAATGATTGCCATACATTTAGGTGTATTTGACACTTAAAGATGACCCAGCCTCAGGATATCTCCCCACTACAAACTCTTTCACTGATGTGAGTCAAAAAAGTGGATGGATACAGGAATGCAGGATGGATGCAGGAATACAGCAGCTCCTGAAAAATCCCACTATTTTCAAGAATGTTATCAATTTGCCCTCTTCATTTTACCTCCACAGGCAACCCTGCAAGAGTCAAGGCAGGGTGGCATTCACTGTAGGAGTATGTGTTAGCAAAACTAATTTCAGCATCTGTATAAAAATTTCCATCAGTTGCTTGCTGCTATCAAATATCACACTACCTGTGAAAGCTCTTTGAGGAATTGCATTTTAACTTTCTGCCCTGTTTTTCAATGAAACTGAGATTTGTATTTGCCAGTTGCCTTGCCTACTAGGCTCTTTTTGATCCTAGTTTTGACTCTGCTAATGCACCTTTAAGTGCCAGTAGCAATTGTACATCCTGTTAATATTCTTCCCAGGTAAGAATCCCATTTTCTATTTCAGTAGGCTTTCAGTGGTAAAAAGGCCAGGCTTCCATTTTTCAGAAATGTTATATCCCTTCCCCCCCTACTAAAAAAAACTAGACAGTTATTAAAATTAAACAACAGTTTAGGGAACACATACTTTACAAGGTGTCCTCAAACTTTTTAAACAGGGGCCAGTTCACTGTCCCTCAGACCATTGGAGGGCCAGACTATAGTTTAAAAAAAAAATACCATGAACAAACTCCTATGCACACTGCACATATCTTATTTTGAAGTAAAAAAACAAAACGGGAACAAATAGAATCACACCGCCTTATGTGGCCTGCAGGCCGCAGTTTGAAGACCCCTGCAAGTTTAGATGTTAGAAAAGTAGAGGGCATAGGACTTTCATTCCATCTAGTTTTGTCAATATTAGACACAGAGGAGTCTTAGGTCTTGGAAACAGGCCTTGCTTATTAAGCCTCTGGACCATTTCAGCCCAACAGATATGCCTAAGGGCCAGGCATTGAGCTAGGTGGTGTTGAAAGGGACTTTCTGGCTTTTCTAGAGTGGTGGAGCTGAAAGTATTTAAATCTGGCTATCTGTTGCCATGCTTTTTGTCGTATATATTTGTGATTCCTTTGAATGCTATGCATCTGAACTTTCTATGTGTGGCAACTTATACACCTTATGAGTTTTTGGCAGGTGGCAGAATCTGCTTCAAAACTGAGAAGACAAAATTCCAGCTTTATCAGCCTTGCTTTCAGCCAGAGAGCCAGGCATTGTCAATTAGATGTACCTGACTTGAATTTCAAAGTGGGAGTTAGTGACCCAAAAGGAGGAGCAGGGAAGACTCCTCTCCAGCTCTGTGTGATGGGGGAGGCTATAGCAGCCTCACCTTCAATTGCGGCAATCGAGAGTGGGCAAGGCAAACCTATAAGTCAGTACTTGGCCACTGGGCATTGCTCCCGTAAGGTGGCTTCAGATCAGTCTTTCAGCTTGCCCCCCGATGTTCTGTGAATAACCCAATATTCTTCTTGTTAATTGTGCCTCTGCTTAAACTTTTTTTGCAGTGGGTTTGCGATAGAATGCACATCGTGGACACTGTCATTTGTAAACGGAGAGAATGAGGCCAACACATACAAAAAGGCGGGGTCAAGGCAGAGGAGAGCAGCCCAGCGGACCATCTGAGCTCTTGCAGGCCCCGAGACCATCTCTCACTCTGAGTTGTCATTGTTGTTCAGCTGGCCCGGGTGGGGTTTGAACCCTCCACCCCTGGTGTATGTGGCTGGCGCCTTAACCACTATGCTACAGGTGCCGAGCCCCACCTCTCACTCTGAAGCTTCTATTCTGCAGCTAACAAATCCTAATTTTGTTTGATCTAGTTTGAGGTTGTTTCTGTCCCTTGCAACTAAAAGAGTTCTCGCAAACACAGATGAAAGCAAATTAATACTATGCATCAGGGATTTCAAAACTGTTCATTCCCTCTGGCTGATAATAATTTTTCTATTCTTTGGAAATAATATAAAATGTTAAAAAACAGAACCAAAATAGTTGGTGGAATTGGGCAAATGTTGCCTAAAAAGTGCTTTTAGGCTTGGTGCCCATAGCTCCATGGTTATGGCACCAGCCACATACACCAGAGCCGGCGGGTTGGAGCCCGACCTGGGCCTGCTAAACAACGATGACAACTGCAATAAAAAAAAAAAGTGCTTTTAGTTAACAATATCCACGAAGCCAGGAGTACTTGCTGCCAATTCCATGCTCACCTCTTTCATCCCTTTTGTATTAGATTTTGGAGAAGTATTCGTTGCTCTCTTAGCTTTATTTTGTGTCACCCTGTATAACTTTTCCCTTGTCTTCTCCCTGGAGTCTTTGGAAACTGCTTTTTGAAGCTCACAACAGGTATCAACTGTGAGACCATGTACCTGCTTATTTGCTTCTCAGACCAAATTGCAGTTGAGCCCTGAGCAAATCGCCACCCATGATCTGGATGTGTTCATGTTTCTGATGGAATTCTTTATGCTGCGGTCTGGTTTGGAGGCCTCTGACCAATGTCCAGCAAACTAATTACAATGGCCTGGGTGTGATGTAAGGCAGTTGGTAAAAGTGCATGGACTGAGAGTCAGAAAACCTAGAGTTTGGGTGTTGCGTCTGTTCCATGGCCAACTGTGTGACCCTGGAAAGTTCTATTTTTCTCTTTAAGCCTTACATTCCAAGTTTCATGAGACATTGAACCAGGTTGTTTTTTTTGTTTGTTTATACAGCCTATTCAGGTCTCACACCTGGGTTTATGATTCCTTATAAGGTGGCATTCTAAAACAAAACCTGTGATGACCTTGGTTTAGGAGTGCCTTCAAGGCAAGACCCATCCAGATCAGGCCTCCGGCAGAGTCCTGGGAAGGATTTGCTTGGATGAGTTCCCCTGAGAAGGAAATTTGCCCCTGAGTCCTGAGTTCAAGCCTCCTGAACCAACTCCCAAGGATGTGAGCCTGACTTCTCCCCAATTCTGCTCCCTGGGGAGGTGATCTGAGTTGACTGTGGGACAATTCAGTGATTTTTGCCTTCAGGATTCTATTTAATCTTGAGAACAACCATTCAAGTAGGTGCTTTGACTTCTTGGAGGAGGAAACTGAGGCTCTAAGAGTTCTCGTCACATCCAGCAAGTGAGAGAGCTGGATTCAAACACAGGTCTTTTGGATTTAATGTCTGTATTGTTCTCTTTTCCTGACAACAGTGTACAAGTGAACACCATTGAATTAAACTGTGAGAAACACAATTAGGGGGTAACATTAGGTAGACTCTCCCTCTGCCCCAGTTTTAATGCTATAATACAGTGCCTCCAGAGCCTTGGCTTTGGCCAAATCCAGCACTGTTCCTGCCGGCAGTGCCCTCGAGCAAGTTAAACTTTCTGAGTCTCAATCTCCTTATCTGTGAAATGGGGATGAGGATTATATTATATGCACCTATAGTATCTGCCTCACATGCAGCCTGTGAGAGTTAAACCAAAGTGCTCTGAGTTTTCAATAAGGTTAGTGATATATAAAGGGTCCAATTTGCATGTTCACTTTGCTGCAAGTTCTGCTGTTTCTACTTCCAAATTTACTCTTAAGTCTATACCCTTCTCTCCATCACTGCTAATATCTTAGTCTAGGGCACTCTTCTAGATAAACAGACTGGGTCTTCTACTTGCATTCTTGCCTCCAGAAATTCATTTTCTACACAGGAGCCAAGGTGATAGTTTGAACTGAAAATCAGGCCAGGTTATTCCCTGCTTTAACCTTTTTCATTGCATCTGATATCCAACCCTCTTCATTACCATGGCTTTGTGGTCCTGCTAGAGCAGGGGTATCCACCCTGTGGCCCATGGGCTGCATGCTGGTTTTGTGAGGACCTTCTATGCTTATCTGTGGTGTCTGACAGCACAAAAAGTATGTGCAGACCTTATTTTTTGCCAACCAGCTTTTGTTAGCGTTTGTGTATTTAATGTGTGGCTCAAGACAACTGCCCTTCTTCCAATGTGGGCAGAGGAAAAAAAGTTGAACACCTGCCCTAGACCTTCTTCTGCTGCAGCTTCCTTCTCTCAGGCACTCACCCCAGTGTTTATAATTCTCCAGTCATGTGGGTCTTCACTCCATTTCTAGAACTCAGAACTTGCCAAATTCGCTTTGCCTTCTGGGAACTGGCTCAAGACATCCTCCCTCACTGGAATCCACTTCTCTACTCTTCACAGGGCAGCTTCCTCTTGTCTTTCAGCTGTCAGCATAAATGCCTCCCTTAGAAAGGCTGTCATAGGCCACCCTGATCCAAGACCTTTGGTTTTATGCTCATGCCCTGCTCTGTAGTTAGTGTGTACAGCTTCCCTGTATTGGTTTGTGTGCGCGTGTGTGTGTGTGTTTGTGATGCTGTTGGTGATCTGCGCACATGTCTCAGAGCCCTTTACCATTTCTGCACAATCCAGCTTCACTTCCAATAGGCAGCACCTGTGATTTGGTTGGAAGTCTCTTCTTAAATTTCTAAAACCTATGTGCCCCTGGGACAGCTATTAACTAATAACTGATGGATATGGGGTATCTCTCACCTTTTGGCCAGCATAATTCTGAGGTCTAAGTTTTACACCGTTTCCCCAAATTTCCTCAAAGGATTAAGCTTCAGTTGCCCACTGTGGCAAATGATTTTATAAAATACTGGTGTTGGTGACCTTCTCTTCCCTATATGATGCTCCCACTCTGCTGCCAATGTCCTCACACTCCCCAAATAATCCCTGAGAACTCAATCCTCATCTCAGGGTCTGCTTCTCATGGTCTTTTTGTTCTTTTGATCTATCCCAGTAGACTCTGCTGAGTGTGCATTATGTCTGTCTTGTTTACGGTTATATCCTAGTGCCTAGTTTAGTGTCTGGTATCTAGTGAGCACTCGATACACATTAGTGCAATGAGTGAATACCAGTGGTTATTATTATTCAAATGTAGAATTTCTTCCTGTTACTAAGTTTAGCTTATACCAGTAGCTATCAGGCACCCACAGAATATATATAAAATGAATGTGTTCTTCAAAGCTTAAACAACTTTTTAAAAATTTTCTGTAGTGCTTTTAGGAGTAGTATTTCTGTTAATGTGTTGTTTAAGCAAAATTTGTTATGTAGAGACTCTTACTGTTTGGCAATTCTAGGAATGCTGAAGCCCAGCCTGGAAATACTTCAGAAATGTTTTATGGGACATACCCTATTATGCTTATTTGTGGGAAATTTAAATAGAAAGCACCTGAACCTCGGGGCAGGTACCCTGGATGGAATATGATGAATACTATGCAGAGCAGTGATAATAATGCTACATAACAACAAAAATCATTAATGTGTATTAAGTCCATTTACGGGCCAGTTCTTCAATGTGTCCATTAATCCTCAGAATCAATGTATGAGGATGAGTCATATGTTACCCCCATTCCCAATGAAGAGATTGAGGCTCAGGGAGATTATCCCAGAGTCATGCAACTAACAAGAGACATTAAAACCAGCTCTTAACTATTCCTCTCCCTTGTTCCCTGGGTAAGGAATACTTGAAATGGTTCACTGAGTAAACCAAATGAAGTACTTCAGCCTGGAGAAAATAAGATATTAAAATAAGATGCAGCCTTCCTGACTTGCCTTGGCAGAGCTGTAGGTTCCCAGGGAAGAGTGGGCAGCTGTGTTTTGTGTGGCTCAATTTCAGAAAGGCTTCTCTAACATTGCTCTCCAGAGGTGCAGGGAATAGGGTGTGTTCAGGCACAGAAAACTCTCCCACACTGAAGATTTGAGAGCACCAGTTGTAGGGGCCTTTCTGTGGGAAGTCAAGGAGAGGACTGAAGCAAAGGAGAGACGGCTGCTTGGCCTGGAGGACCTTCAAGATCTCTTCCAGATAGGAGACTTCAGAATGCAAAGACATTAAAAGGTTCATTCAGTCCCTACACATGTGGTTGTTATGATATAATTCTAGAGCACCAAGATGTAAACTGGCAATGGTAATGTGACGTGGGAGAAATATGCTAATCCATGCTAATTAATAAAAAAGATAGGTGCCATGCACACTCTTGACATAAGGCAGGCAGGGCTACTGTGCTGCAGGATGGACCAGAGTAACACGATGGTTGGAGATGTGGGTTTTGAGTCAGTCTATGTGGATATCTTGCCCAAAGTACTCCTGAGCCTCAGTTTCCTTATCTGTAAAACAGAGTTACTCTGTGAATTGAATAAGCTATTGCAGGTGAAGTATTTAGCACAGGCTCTGGTAAACTGTAACAGTTCCTCTGAAAACCTTTACATTTATATTTTTTCTTAAAAACATTAATGCAAATACTTCTGTATTATTTGCATACTCTGTAAAACATGAAAAGGTGGGTAGGCACTGGAACTCAGTGGGTCGGATGCCAGCCACATACACTGGGGCTGGCAGGTTCGAACCTGGCCTGGGCCTGCTAAAACAACAATGACAACCACAACAAAAAAAATAGCTGGACATTGTGGCAGGCACCTATAGGCCCAGCTACTTGGAAGGCTGAGGCAAGACAATTGCTTAAGTCCAAAGAGTTTGAGGTTGCTGTGAGCTGTGATGCCATGGCAGTCTACTGAGGGCAACATAGTAAGACTTTGTCTCAAAGGAAAAAAAGAAACAGGAAAGGGGAAAATTTTATATTCGGGTTATTAGAATCTTGAGACTCAGAGAATTTAAAGTTACCCCAGTTGTAGTAATTGATAAGTTTAATTAAGTACTCAGACACATTCCATGGTTAGTTTTCAACTATGATAGGATTGGAAGCTGGGTTTTATGAATTTCAGGGTCTATTTTTCCCCATCTATAATGGACCATCTTTGCTTATCCAGATGACAAGTTTCTGTGAGGAATGGAATATAAACACTTTGTCCTGACTCTGTTTACATTTCAAGAAAAATAGATCAGTTCTGGACTGGAGTTTGTCATAGTTCCTGATGAAATCTCTCTCCCAAATATGTGGGTTATTACAAAAGGAATGTAAAATCCACATGGATGGAAACAGATGAGCCCTCCCAGCAACACTGATAAGCCAAGCAAGTTGTAACCTGGATGCGTGACTCAGAAAGGACGCTGTTGACTATGTTTCATGGAAGTGAAATAATGGACCATAACGTAGTCTGTCTCAAAACTTCCATAGTGACCTAAGTATCCCTCCCTTGCACAACTGCTTTCTAACTGACTTCTTCTCTCTTCCCCTCTCTCTTCTCTCATTTTTGTTTCCACTGTCCAGCTGTCACATGCACTTTTCTGCCTTTCTCCTTCTCTATCCCCTATATTTTCTCAGCTCTATCCCATTTCTCTCACACTCTCTTGTGTTCCTCTCTATTCACCTAGACTTATTTTTACTATTTAAATCCTTAAATTTATCACTAAACAGTACCCAGTAAAGACACAGCCTCATTAACATAGAGTTGGATTTGCTATGGGTTAAATCATGCTCTTTGTCAACAACAAAAGCATGGTGACGTTGGTGCCAACAGGAACTGACTAGTAGCTAGTACAGAGCCCTAAGAGCTTCCAGGGGGACACCACACCAATCTTGGCCACCCTGACTGACCTGGTTAGAGCCCAGGCCTTGGATTCAGGCAGACCTGGTGCAAGTCCTATCTCTGTCACTTCCTAGAAGTTTTTTCATCTGTAAAGTGGGAAAATATCGTGGACCTCCAAGGATTGCTGGAAGGATTAAAAGAAACCACATTTATTTTGCTCAATGCCTGGCACTGCTCTGAGCCACGTGATGGTAGCAGTTATTAGGGTGATGATTCACAACTGTATCCACCTCCTTTCTGGCCTCTTTCTTTGCTGGTTCCCCACTCCATGCCCAAGCAACCAGAACAATCACTCCACTTGGTTAAGTTGGCTCCATTCTTCAGATCTTGGGATAGCAGCTGGAAGACAGGAAACCCAGGACGTGTCTCAACCACAAAGCTTTATGGTTGTAAAAATAATCCTAGTATTTCAAAAACTTCAGAAAACAAAAACAAGGCAATAAAAGTGTGTTTAATTCCAAATTCTCTCCCTATCTCATACAAAGAGAAGCAAAGGCGGGGATGGGAGATACTTTTTCCTGTTAAAATGTAGGATCCTGCACCGTGGACCCCTTTTGTAATCTCCCCAGAGGAAGAGAACCCTTGCTCTCTTTTCCCATTCTTCTCCCCCTTGATTAATTAATCTACCTGGATTTCCCTCATCCATGGGAATTTACCACACCAAGAAGAAATTTGGAATCCGGAAGATCACCTCTCTTGCTTTTCCAGAGAGCTGGGAAGGGAAGTTTTCTCTTCTACCTCTCCATTTCTCTGCCATTTCCTGTTTATTTAGCCAAAGTCCCAGATGAGACTTATGCCGCCTTGCCTTCCTCATGTCAAGGCGGTTCATTAATATCACAGACGAGCGCCTTCCCTGAACACAGACTTGCAGACTTCTACTCCTGCTCTGTGCCCTGTGATTCTGCTGCATTCATTGCCTTGGCAACCAATTAAAATACTTTAATGTGTACAGCGATATTATTCCTAATTCTGCAAAAACCAGGGCAACCTGCTCAGAAGGCTTCAACGTGCCAGGCAGTTGGCGTTCTTGGTATCTGGCCCCATTCTGGTTTGGCTTCTTTTTTCACCTCCCAGTTACCTCTGAATCCCCTGCAAGCAACTACGTGCCGTTCCTAACACACACCTGGCTTTCAATCAAGAAACACCCTCGCCAACAAGACAGGGGCTGGAAGGGATGCTGAGGACAAAATGGCTGGTATGGTTCTGTTCCTTTAGCCTCAGGGGAAGAGACAAGGAGCTCCTGAGCCATGAGGCTGGTTAATCTAACGGCAATTTCTTGCAATATGGCGAATATTATGCATTCAATAATTCCTTAGAGAAGGCTGATTGCATTTCGGCCACTGTGCTAGGTGCAGAGGAGGACATGGCCCGTCCTTACCCATGGAGCTGGTAGGCTAGTAGCAAAGAGACATTAGGAGACAGCGCTGTGCAGTCTGATCTGTGCTGTGGAGGTGGGCGGGCAGCACTGGGGACTCAGGGGAGATGTGGAGACATCTAAGCCCAACCCGAGTTTCGGCCTGAGGGCTGACTGGGGGAACAAAGGCCACACTGAGACTCGAGGACGGGCTGCAGTCTCCTGACTGGGCGGACAGTTTTGTGCCTTCTCTAACACTGGCAGTTTGGAGTGGGGTGCCCTCAGCTCGGTGCTCTGCTTTAGACGCCCCGGGATTATTTGCCTTATTTCTCTGTCTCCAGGCTAAAGTTTTCCTATTAGCCTTTCAGGAAAGATTAACAGTGAATGATCCATGTTCTCTGGGCTCTGCTGTTGGCCTTCCGTGCTGTGCTTTTGAATGGCGCCTGAGACACACATATTCCACGTCGGTCCCACCTCCTGGCCAACATGCCTCCCAGTGTGTTTCGAGGTTTGCATTCCTCCGTGTCATGGTATGACCTAATGCCTGGGTAATTAGGAATCAGATCATCTGCATTTTAAAAGAGTACAACCTTGGTAACTTTCCTGAATGGTTCCACAGATAGATGCTAAATTTTGATCTGTTATCATATTCTCCTAACTTATTAATATTAACAGTTACAGAGTACAAACCTCGTCTGTGGAGAGAAACCAGCAGTAGCCATCTCAGTGGGTTGTATGTAGAGTTAGGTGAGTTTCTGTAGGTGAAATTGTGTCACCCAGTAAGTGACACATAGTAAATCTACTCTGTCAGTAGAGTCCTTTATCTCTGCTCTCTCAACACGCTGTGAACACGTTTGTTTTGAGATTTATTAACTGCACCACAGTTGTTTGTTTACATGGCTATCTCTCCAAAAAGACCGTAAGCTCTTTGAGGACAAGGATCATGTCTCCTTGGCTTTAGTTCTCCACTGCGCCTCAGGCAAAGGGTCTTACCCAGACAAGGAATCTTGTACATATCTCTTGAATAAATGAGACCCGAGAAGTATTAATAATAAGAGTGCCTGACATTGATTGTCATTGAGCTTACTCTGTGTCTAGCCCTGTGCTAAGAGCTTAATGTGAATTATTTTGATTTATCCTCCAAATGATGCCGTGACCATTATTATCCCCACATCTCTGATGCAGGGAAATAGCAGGCCAACTGTGCTGAGCGTGATGAATTGTTAAAGATAAACCTACCTGGATGAGTACAAGCAGATAGTTAATTTTACTAGGAACTTATTTGGTGCCAGCCCCGTGCTGAGCGCTCTATAGGTGTGATCTCATTAAATCTTTCTGCTAACCCTAGAAGGTGAGACTTGCTCTTCCTATTGCATAGCAAGGATGCTCGGAGTCACTAGGTCGCTTGCCCAGCAGCACACAGTTGGTACTCAAGGATGGGGTGGGGGGGGCCTTTGTTCTGCATCATATTATCCTGTTTACTTATATCACTGAACACCTCAGGTCAGAAGCAGCAGAAAATTAGAACACGTATCTTTAAAGTGATGCTAAAATATGTATTTCTCTTATACAGAAAGACATTTAGAGATATTTGTCTATGTTCCAGGACCTAGGGGGAGGAAGGAATGGGAGTTATGTTTAATGGGTGCAGCGTTTCAGTATGAGATGATGGAAAAGTTCTGGAGAGGGATGTGGCAATGGTGGCATAACAAGGTGACTGTACTTAATGCCACTGAACTGGACACTTAGGGAAGGCTAAAATTGTAGATCTTATGCTGTGCATATTTTATCACAATAAAAAATGACAAAATTAGGGATTTGGCAGCACAAGTACAGTATGAGGACTGAGGCCACATTGTAACCTGAAATGCTGCCTTCCCTTTATGTTGGAGGTCAGGTTGAGTTAGCTTATAAACACAGCGGCAAATTCTTCCTTTCCGTCACTGGGATCCCTGTGACTAAGTGTCAATTAACTGAGGATAAAGTGTTTTTCCCAAGATCAAAGGTACACATGGAACGCAGCCTATGATGCAGGGGTGTGTCCACATAGAGAGTGGCCTTTGCTATCTTTTTAGGGGCAGTATTTCACACACTAAGTGATTTTGAACTTGGTCCACTATGTTTTCCTGAGTGATATTTGTCACCCAGAAAGGTATTAATAAGGTGACTTACATCAAACGTATTTCAGTCACCATCTGACTTTCCACCTAATGTTGAGAGCTGCTTATTCTCCACATAGCTCTGTAATGGCTCCATTCACAAAGGGTTCACTTCCGCATCATGAGGAGTTATTTTGTGATTCCACAAAGTCTACTACAGACGTGAGTATGTTTATTTACTTAATCTTCCAGCCAAAAAAACATTTCAGACTTCCTAATACGGGCCAGGGTGTGGGCTGGGAGCTTCAGGCACAGTACTGAGCTATGAGTTTCCTGTTTTCTTTGTGCCTGCATCATATTATCCTGTTTACTTATATCACTGAACACCTCAGGTCAGAAGCAGCAGAAAATTAGAACACGTATCTTTAAAGTGATGCTAAAATATGTATTTCTCTTATACAGAAAGACATTTAGAGATATTTGTCTATGTTCCAGGACCTAGGGGGAGGAAGGAATGGGAGTTATGTTTAATAGGAGAAATGACAGAGATCTGAGAGCAACTCAGCTACTCTTGGAGTCCTGGGGTCTGAGCCCCAGAGCGTACCTGGCGTGAGCTTTCAGGACAGAGCCTGGCACACAGCAGGAGCTTAGGGATGGCTTGCTGAGTGCTCTGGCTTCTGAGCTGGGATCTGGAACAGTGTACCCTGGGGGCTGATACAGACCCCGGCTGCAGGGAGCTGCTCATGGTGGACTAGTGTTTGCTCACCCATGTTCTAGCACTTGCTTTGGGCACTCTGCCTGGCACTCAGATGTGCGAGGGCTATTGGGTAACCTGATCATTTCAGTGAAAAGGGATGGCTCTCCAGGGACATGGAGACTGCTCCTCAGTTACTTGGTAAGCTCCCCTACCTGTCTGGAGCAGAGATATCTTGCTTGGCTGCTCTGAATCCATCAAGTTGCTGTAGATACAGCCAGTAGGCCACGTGAGGGCATGCAACCAGTCTGGCACAATGGCCACTGGAGAGACTTTATTACAGACAACACTTGGCCTGTGCCTTCCTAGTGGTGTCTCGTGACCTGATATGAAGGCAAGTATCTGGTCACTCTGTCTCTTCTCTATCTGTCTCCGTCTCCCTCTCTTCCAGCTTCCATTCTAATTCAAGAGATCCCTCTCCTGTCCTGTCTTTCCCAGGCTCACATGCCCAGAACAGACCCCATCTTTTCATCCCTTGACCACATCCTTCCTGAATCTTAAAACACCTATTTTTTCTAGAAAGTTCATTTTTAATGATCAAACTTCATTTCCCTCAAAATGAACCACCTTACCACCTGACATTCTCATAAGCCATCACTTCTTGAGTCTAAGCCTCCTTTGCCTTAATCAACTTTATTAGGTTATAAATTACATTCAAAAATGTACCCACTTCAAGTGTCTACTTTGATGGAATTTTAATAAACCTATGTACTATCGTATAAAGCATTTCCATTGTACAAAAATACAGTTTTGTCTTCTCTAGAATTTTATATAAATGGAGTAAGACAATATGTACTCTTTAGTAAGACACTATTTTTTCACATCTTAACATTTCTAAAATTGGATGTATCTTACAGTGAGCATCTAACATGCTCTTTTTTCCTTTAAAAGCTATATGTAAATAGACAATACATATTATAATGAATAATATCTTAAAATCAGTATCAACGCCCCTGATTTTAATATGTAAAGACACATGTCTATCCATACATGTGTGTTTGAATACATGTGGACTGGTTTACCACCTCATCTGGGTTGGTTTTTGCATTGAGAAGGTGAGAATCTTTGCTGTGTAAGTCACCACAGTGTCTATACTAGAAACTGGTAGGAACTAAATAAATACTGCAGAGGGTGGTGATAGTGAATTTCAAACAGTTTTCTAAAAATATCTTTTGCATTCTGACTGAGCATATTAAGTCTGAGACAGTATTTCCCAAATTTTGTTCCGTAGACAATTAATATTACTAACAAGCTAATAAAAGGGAGAAGGGGATTGCCAACGTCATAGAAATTTGGAAAACATTAAACATTTCTTTTTTTTTTTTTTGTAGAGACAGGGTTTCACTTTATTGCTCTCGGTAGAGTGCCGTGGCATCACACAGCTCACAGCAACCTCCAACTCCTGGGCTTAAGCGATTCTCCTGTCTCAGCCTCCTGAGCAGCTGGGACTACAGGCGCCTGCCACAACGCCCGGCTATTTTTTTGTTGCAGTTTGGCCGGGGCTGGGTTTGAACCCGCCACCCTCGGTATATGGGGCCGGCGCCCTGCTCACTGAGCCACAGGCGCCGCCCCGGAAAACATTTCTTATTATAATCTCCCACTTAGAGATTCACAATTCATTTGCATGCCTGAAGTTCTAAAAAGTCCTATAGCAAAGAATAAATGTTTAACTTTTTTTTTCCAGATAGGCTAGATTGTCCTGGTGTCAGCCTCGCTCACAGCTGCCTCAAACTCCAGGGTTTAAGTGATCTTCCTGCCTCAGCCTCTCAAGTAGCTGGGACGACAGGTGCCTGCCATAATGCCCAGCTAATTTTTCTATTTTTAGTAGAGACAGGTCTCTTGCTCAGGCTGGTCTCAAATTCCTAAGCTCAAGTAATCCTGCCACCTTGGCCTCCCAGAGTAAGGATTATAGGTGTGAGCCACCCAGCTTTGCCTAGATAGCTTTGTTTTAATCTCAGGTTTGTTTGACCCTGGCGCTTTGCACAACATCCATTAAGACCTTACAGAACACACCATGTAAAAGAGTAATCTAAGGTATAAGCATGAATAAAAAGAATGGGAAAGAAAGGGAGAGTCAAATGTGTTGGTGCATGCCTTAGTCCGTCCACTTGAGAGGCTGAGGTAGGAAGATCACTTGAACCCCAGAGTTCAAGACTGTGCTGCATGATGACGATGTTTGTGAATAGCCACTGCACTCTAGTCTGGGTAACATGGAAAAATCCCGTCTCTAAAAAGAGTAAGTAAAATAAAATGAAAGAGACAGGGCAATGAAACTGACTAAAATTGTCCAGGATGAGAATCTATTATCTGAAATGCAGGGGACCAGAAGAGTTTCTGATTTCCGATTTTTTTTGGATTTTGGAATATTTGCAGAATACATATCGATTAAGCATCTCAACTTTGAAAATCCAAAATCTGAAATTTAAAATGCTCCAATGAGAATTTCTTTTGAGCATCCTGTCGGTGCTCAAAAAGTTTCAGATTATGGAGCCTTTCGGATTTCAGATTTGCAGATTAGGAATGCTCAACCTGTCTGTGAACTGGTCCCAGCTAAGCCTAAAGAGACGTAACGATGCCTGATGGGCCAAGTAAAGAAGCTGTTCAAGAGGCAAGGGCTGAACATGCACTCGCCTTCTCTCCAAAATCTCTTTATAGTATAAAGAGAAGGGGGGGGGGACTGGCATCCTTTTCTAAGAAGAAATGAAAGCAACACAAAAATATGTATTAGCTAATTCCTTAGGTAACACGTCCCCAGTGCACATGGTGGATAATTGAGATTGAGTAAGAAAAACCCCATGCCCCACCCATCTGCCTCAGAGCTTAGGCCGTGTCTGGGGAATGAGCTGTCATGTTTGCCCATTGTTTGTCCAGACATATTTAACTGATAAGAAAACTGACGTGGGTAATAAAATGGCAGGCTGAAATGGGGACAAACTCACCTGCAATAATTACCTTAATCATTTAAACGATGGACGGCAAAGTCTTTCTCAGAAATAACACTGACCCAATATACATAGAGAGGGAGGGAAAGCAGAGTGAACCTGGTGAAAATCAGGAAGAGACTGAAAGAAATGTATAAGAGCTCACTTTCCTTTTTAAACATATTATTTTAAAAAATTACTATAGATGAAATTGACTTTTTTTCTCATGATGTGTGTTTCTGTGAATTATAATGCATATATAGATTCATATAGTTTATACCATGATCAGGATACAGAACAGTTCCACCACTGGAAAACCCTCATGCTACCCCTATATTGTCACATCCTCCCCCAACCTCTAGCCCAGTGTTTTTCAACCTTTTATCTCATGGCACACTTGAACTTATAGTTACAATTCAGCAACACACTTAAATTATGTTGATCCAAAAAAAAAAAAAAAAAAAGAGTAAACTCCATCCAGGTAAATGTAAGAGATGTAAAGTCTCCATCTTTTTTTTAAAGGCTGAATATATTCCGTGGTATACATATACCACAGTTTGTTGATCCATTCATGGGTTGATGGGCACTTAGGTTGCTTCCATGACTTGGCAATTATGAATTGAGCTACAATAAACATTGAAATACATTCTTCTTAGTAAAGTATCACCAGAATGGAAAAAAATAAATATCCAATGTACTCTATACTAATATGAAGTCAATATATAAACAATTACATGCTCATAAAAACAATAAAATACTAATATAGTCCAGTTCAGGGGTTAAGGGAAGCAGGAGGGCAGAGACATTTGGCAGATGGAGGGAGGACCTGAGGGGGGATCCTACATCACACTGTGGATGTGCACATTGTGAGGGTGTGTAACACACCCTGTGGGTGAGGGGCTCTGGAACAAATGGAACTTTACCCTGGAAGTGAGAACAATGTAACCTAAAAATTGTACCCTCATATTAATCTGAAAAAATAAATAAAAATACTCAAAAAACGAGTAGAAAAGAAAGGAGACTACACTTTGTGCTTTGAGCTTCTTTTGTTTTTTCTTTTCTTTTTTTGAACTTCTTTTCAAAATAATGTAATTAATGATCTTTAAACATTTTCACAGCACACCTAAAATCCTCTCACTGCATGCCACAGCATATAGGTTGAAAATCACTGATCTAGCCCCTGGCAACTACTAATCTGATTTTTATCACTAGTTTTGTCTTTTTTCAAGAATTCTCATTCCTTTTGCAATCCCCTTTTCTTAATTTTTTTTTTTTTTTTTTAGAGACAGAGTCTCACTTTGTCGATCTCGGTAGAGGGCTGTGGTGTCACAGCTCACAGCAACTTCCAGCTCTTGGTCTTAGGCGATTTTCTTGCCTCAGCCTCCCAAGTAGCTGGGACTACAGGCACCCACCACAATGCCCGGCTATTTTTTGTTGTTGTTATTGTTGTTGCAGTTTGGCCGGGGCTGCATTCGAACCTGCCACTCTCGGTATATGGGGCCGGCGCCCTACTCACTGAGCCGTAGGCGCCGCCCTGCTTAATTTTATAATGGGAACCTCTGCATCTCTGCATGTGTACGCAAAGAACTCCAGTGCCAGCCAACTTTTCTCTCTATTGTTATACTCATTTGTTATTTACTGTTGCTAACATTTATTAGCAGCCATTATGTACCAAGCTCTTTACAGATATTATTTAGTTTTAATCTCACAATAGCCTTATGATATATGTACACCATTATTATCTCCATTATACACATTCGGAAACTGAGGATCAGAGAGGTTAAGTGACTTACCTAAGGCTTCACAGCTCAAACCCAACTCCACTTGATCATGCATCAGTAAGCAATAAAAGGCAGGGGATGGTAACTAGGAAGAAGGCACACCAGGAGAGGCTGGGGGCTGTGACAATCTGGGGCCATGTGGTTTTAAAAAATGTTTGCAAACGAGTGTGAAGCTGGAGAACCATCTGGGACTCCTGACTTATCAACCTCAGCCCCTACCTTTCTGCTTCCCTCCATCTGCCACATATGGTCCTGCTGTCCCAGGTAGCGCCTCCCCGCTGTTTTCAGGTGCCTGAGATGATTTTAATCCCCTTTACAAATTTAGCAAAACCACTGTCTGTATCACAGCTCTGTTTCAGCACACATCTGAAACCCAGGAAAGGGGCTGCACTTCCTTCTGGATTCTACCCAACCTCAATTCCCTGATGTACTCTCCGACCTCATTTTTCTCCCTTAGTGCTTGCAAAACCAGCTGAAAAGTTTCTAGGACAAAGCCACCTGGTCTGTGTGCTGGAGGTGGCAGGTGTGTTCCCGCTGATAAGGGGCAAGTAAAACCGAAATGTGTGCAATCTACATGATAATTAGCAACATAGGGACAAAGTCCAGCCTTGCAAGACCCAGGATGGTGACATTCATCTTGGGGAGTAGAGTGCAAAGCAGGAGAAAAGGAAAAATAGAAAAGTTAACGCGGAACCAATGATGCTGGGAAATGGACAAGGTGCTTGCCCTATGTATGCATTTCCTTTGAACTTGCTATTTGGAGAAGTGAAGTTGATTAAGGAGTTGTCTCCTAGAGTCAACTCATAGCTCTTTAAGGGTCCTGGGAGTGAGCCGCAGAGCCAGCACACTCTGGGAAGAATCACATGTCTGAATCACTGCCACGGATCATTTGGAGGCGAGTAAAACCACCAGAAACGAAGGTACCAAGGACCTGGGCAGCACATGATTAACAAGGGAGTGAAAGGGGGGCATGCCATTTAGAGTAGAAAGTGTTAAGTCACTTCAATAACAACCTCAGCTAAAACTGATTGAGCACTTAATACCATCCAGTCACTGTGCTAGGAGTTAAGTGACATGAATCACCCTGTGTTTCTCACAACGACCTTCTGAGGGAGGCACTGCTATCATCTCCAATTTATAGATTAGGAACTTTGTGTACCCAAAGTACACAACTGGGGAAGAATCGGGATTTGAATTTTGATATTTCTCTAACCTAAGGCAGCAAATGTCTAACTTCTCTGCTTTATTCCGTCCTAATTCAGAGATATCATTGAAGTGTAACAGAACGAAGAGTTAGGCAGATCAGCTATTCAGGAACTCACAACCCTTTAGAAGGCTTGTAAAATTGCTTTGGTTTCACTATATTATAGGAAGGAATGAGAACTGGTGGGCTCTGCATGACCAGGGGCCTGCCAGGGTTCTGGCGATCTTGCCTGTTGGTTTGAAATAATTGCATGCTGTGGAAACCTACAGTTGTTTCTCAAGTTTTCTTTTTACACAATCAGCTTGGGAGGGTTTCAGACATGTTGGCACAATGGGCTATTTTTTCTCTCTATTGGGGTGGCACCAGGAGGTGTGACGATTGGTTCCACCCTAGCATACTGGCTGGCACAAGATGCATCAGGCTTCTTTAAGCTAACAAAAGATCTCGATGAGCTCGTTTTTTAGATGAACCTGGGTGAGCAGAGTAGACTTTGGAAAAGCTTATACTCTGTTTCCTCGAAAATAAGACATCCTCCGAAAATAAGACCTACTTACAGGAAAGATAAGACATCCCCTGAAAATAAGACCTAGAGCATCTTTGGGAGCACACCTTAAAAGAAGACACTGTCTTATTTTTGGGGAAACAGGGTAGATAGGAAGTTAAATGAACTCTTTCAGAGGGCCAGGTTATCAGTGAGTCCCCTGTGACAACAGGTTATTTATGCCCTCTTAGGAAAGTACTTTATACTTAGTATTATCCTGGCCTGAACTCAGCACAGAATCAAGTTCAATAATAATACCTATTCCACTCTCCCTTGAGGGTTGTAACTCCATCTGTGTTTTGCAGCATGTCTCATGTGTGGCAGGGCACAATAAACAGTCAATAATAATGTTCGCCGTAATAATGATCTTCCAAATGCCTTTCATCTAAGGCTCTCAGAGTGCTTTACAAACACTAATTAGTTAAGCCTCACAATGGCTCTCTGTTTTTACAATACATCTTCCCATTTTACAGAATTTTAAATTGAGACCCAGCAAACTTAAGTGGCTTACTCAAAGTCATACAGCAAATTTAAATTAACGATAAGGATGATGCTTTGCATTTGCATAGCAGATCTTTTCGATAGTGATACCAGTATCTTGCAATGATTTCTTTCACACTATCCTGGAAGAAGGTGGGTAGTAAGAATTATTTCAAATATTTCATTTGATTGTCTAAACTGAAGCAGAGAGGGAGAGTAAGTCAGGAGGATTTGAGTGAGGATGCAAATTCTCTCCTCTGACTCTCAGAACAGAGTATGGCGTCCAGACAATCCCCATTTCTCTTAACCAAAGGATGCTCAGTCGTTTCCACACTTACAGAAAAGATACCTATATTTGGGGGGAGTAGAGACAGTTGTAGATGTCAGCTACATTTGTATCCAGGAATAGGTCTGAGAGGGACCACTGCAAGAGGAATCACTCAGGAAATGAGGGGCACAGGGGGAGGGGTGAGGTAGTGGCTGCCAGCCCTGCTCTCTCACGGAGCATCCTCCCAACCCAGGCCTTTCCTAAAATCAGGAGCCCTTAAAGGCTTGGTTCTGGGTTTCAGCCTCCTCGTAGGACTTGGTCCAGAGTAGCTTGGAGGAGGGGTACAGGCACATCACCGGCACCACACTCGGATATTACGTGTCTCTGTGAAAGAGTTCCAGGGCACCCAGCATCCTGACGACTATCTCTGACCTATAACTAACTCCCATCCCAATTCCCTGTGATAGAAGGACCCTGGGAATCCTCTGTGGTTCAAAAACTTGGCAGCTGTGGATCCTTTTGTTGCTACCTTTTCTTAGCAACACAGACACGTAGAAAAAGATGAAGACCTGAACAAAAACGTTTGACGCTGATAAGGGACTTGCCTCCTCCCAGGCCCCCAACTTTAGTGAGTGATGATACTCTGCTGAAAAGCAAGTGGAGTAAGGGAGAAGCAGGGGTGGGGGTGGAGGGCATCTTAGGAATTCAAGGTGGATTTGCTGACCCAGAGATAGAGCCCTCTTCTCTGTAAACAAGGCATGTTTGAGAAAAATTTCTTTCCTCACCCCCACCCAGCCAGCGTTTCCAGGCCTGGAATTCTGATTGATGACTAGACCACGGCTAATGGAAAGACTTGGAGGGGAGGCCCAAGCCCTTTTCTGGAATGTGTTCACACACACAAGCCTGGTGGCAATGAAGAGTCTGCAAGGACGAAATACCAGTGTCCCGCTTCTTCCCACTCTCATTTTTGAATGTTTACAAATATCCCTACCACATAGGTGGCTTAAAGGTGCAGTGAACTCGGGTGAGCTCTTAGAAGGAACATTTCAAAAAGTTGTCCCAAATGCAAGTCTCTTCTCCTGAGTGGGGCAGGAGTCTGTGCAAGACTCTCCCACACACTCTTCAGAGCAGGCAGCTGTGGGTCCTGCGGCCTGTGTTAAAACTTGCTTTAGGTAAGACGTCAAAGAAAGGAGCTTGGCTTTGCTAAGTATGCGGGTGACCCAAGCCATAGCTTTCTGTGTTCACTTCTGCACGCTGACTGCAGGGGTGACAGTGCAAATAATTATGCTGGACTCACAAGGACCATGTGCCTCTCTCTGGAAGTGCCCTCACACAGCATTCTGCCACGGAGCTCTCTGCCACATCAAATAAAGTCCTTGCGTGTACGGACTGGGGGATTCCAGTTCTCCAGACAGGAAAAGCATTACTGGGTGATCTGTGCAGTTCACCCGGGTCTGTTTGGTTTTCTGTTCGCAGCCCGTGCTGTGCATTTTCTGTGTGTTTTATTCGTTTTGCAAAGTGAGACCTATCTCTGGTGCCCCTATACTTATCTGCTGTGCTTCACAGCCCAGCCTTTGCTATCAATCAGTCTGCCCACGTGGACGCTTCCCTCTGGCTCTATCTTGGGCGTCGAGTTAACCTGATAGATTTGAATAGATTATGAATGGGCATTGTCATAAAAGTGCTTTATGACTAGGGGTGGGAAGATGGATTTGGGTAAAATTCATGTGAAACCTGCCATTTGGAAACTTCTCAGAGATCTCACAAGCAGCAAGCATTTGGATTTGTTTTCTCTTTTCCCCACCCTTCGTGCATTTCCCACACACTGGCTTGTCCTCAGAACAGTAGAAGTGAAAGACCAAAAATACAATCTAAAAGGCTTTCCTCATGCTCTTACCTTCTGGACAAGAAGGAGAGCTTGAGGAAGTCTGAATAGTTCAAAGGGAATTCTCAGATGAATTAGATAAGCTGAGGATTCCCCTTGTTTCAGTACAATGATCGCTGCCTACAGAAACTTATCACTGGGGAATCACCCGGTGGCACTCTGAAACTGAAAACAAAACAATCCCTAGCTCCCAGGACACGCAAATCCAACCTCCAAGTGACATGATATTAACAAGTAAGGTCTTTCTTACCCCATCTGTGTGGATTCGGATGTTGGGCACCAGCCGGAAAGAGCTGGCCTGCAGACCTCTGGGGTTGGCCCTGCCTTTCCTGCCGTCCGGCAGGGTCAGCACGCTGGGCCTGCGGAAGGAACCCCCTCTCCTGGGGCTCCTGCCCTCCCGCACGCCGTCCAGAAGCCGCACGAGCAGCAGGTTGGCCGGCAGCGACTCGATGCTGCAGAACACCAGGGTCCTGCATTCCGGGCACCGCAGCTCCTTGTGGGCCTTGAAAACCTTCTGCAGACATGGTTTGCAGAAGGTATGCTGGCAGGGGAGGACTTTGGCTGTAACATCGAGCTTTTCCAAGCACACAGGGCACTCCAGAAAATCAAGTAAGGTCAAATCATCCATTTTACTTCAAAACTCCAGTCCCGACCTGGAGGAGCAGGGTCCACATCGTAGGGTCAGCTGAGCCAAGGGACTAGAGCCGATCTCTTGAGAGCTTCAGAATTCTGCTTGAAGGAGAAAGGAAAGGAAGGGGGAAAAAATGTGACTACTCTGCGAGGTATATCCCACCTACATTGAGGCAGTGTCTCATCAGGCAGTCTGCAAGTACTTTGTTCCGGCACCCAAGTTTCAAATGACTCATTGTGATTCAGTGTAGCAGGTATAAGACTCCACTGTGCCTGTGCAGGGATTAGAGGGAGCCTTCCACCGGCTGCCTGCTCACTGCCTGGGCAGAAAGAAGAGCAGGGAAGCAACGCCAGCCTGTGGAGGTGGCCACACGCCCCGTCTCCCAGCCGGGGTGGAAGGGTCCTCACCCCGCCTGGGCAGAGCGCTCTAACAGTCTCAGCTCCCACCCCCTCGGGATGCAGTGAGCCTTCTCCTCTTCCTTTCCCCCCAGATTTAAACTTACCTATTACCTGCATCACACATGGATCAGTTTAGGTAAATAAGTTGATCTGAATCCTATGCAGATGAAGAATTACTTCCTTCACAATGTATCTTCCTTCGCCATTTTGTTCTAGCAATGCATAAGAAACATTTCTACTAGAAACCCATTTTCAAAAATTGTTTTACCTTAGCTACAGGACAAGAGGACTGGGAGGCTCCTCTTTTCCTGTCGTTCTTTTCTGCTCTCCTCTCTGCCCCTCTTTTTCTTTTCGTTTGCCTCCTCACTCTGATTACCTTAGCCTGGGAGACAGTATTCCTCCCACAAGATAAAGTCGTGCAGCCTGTTTAGTTACTTTGACAATTGTTTTCAGTTTCAAGCGAAGCAGATAGGAATTCTGCACTGTGGTCACAACCTGTACAAACTAAGATAGGGCAGCCTAGAAGTCGGGGCGTGTGTGTGTGGAGGGGTGTCTAAAAACACCCTTTGTTCCAGAGCACAAGTCTCCTTTGGGATGTATGAACATAAGTCTCCAGTTTAGAAAAGTGTCCTGAGAAGAAGTCAGCTGTGCCTCACAAGTGCCAAGGCTCAAGCGAATGCCACCATAGCCCAAGAGGTTTGGCAGGAGGGTGACTGGCCGGACTAGTGACCAGTAGGCAGAGGAGACATGAGGCAGGAGGATGGGAGATGGCGCCTGTCTCCCTAAGGCTCCTCTCCACATACAGCAGCAAGGCAGGCGGGAAGGTGTGCGGGGGGGGGCCACTAACCTCGTGCTGGAAACCTCTGTCGAGTTGGCTCAGCACCCTCCTCCACTCAGCAGGGGCGGGCTCCCTCCAACCCGCTTCCTTTCCTCCTAGAGCTGCTGCTGCTAGGGCTTTGAGAACTTTCACAACTCGTCTTACTCATTTCAAGGGATCACCTTACCCAGCCCTGTTAACGCTTTCATCGCCAGGCTGCTGCCTACCAGCAACACACTGGTGTTTTTTTTTTAGTTGACTCTTTATTACTCTTCTTTCCTTTAGGAAACTGCAGAGATTTCTTGGAAAAGATTGTAAGAGGCAAAGTAGAAGTCAGCCAAGTATTTACAAAGTTTACATTTTCACTTTTCCCATTTTCTTTTCTATCCAGGGAGTTGAAACCTGCATTATAAACATACCAAAGGGATTGTAATCTTTAAACCTTTGTCAAGATTTCCTGGGAAGGTCAAACATATTAATGAAGTTATGACAACAAGGACAAGAAAACCACTCAGAAAATATTGCTCCTTAAAAATCATAGTCATTTAGAGATGACTGGGACTTTAGTGACCTTTTTGCTCAATCTCTTTATATTAGAAAAATACTGTGTGATACACTGTTTCACATGTATGAAAAATCAAACACAGAAGGATTTTTTTTTTAAAGAAAAAGCAATGGTCTCCAACTTTCCTATAGTCTTTTCATATCCCCAAATAAAGACTGTGCTTCTGTTTTTTTTTTTTATTTACCAGTAACAACACGTTTCATGTAAAATCATAAAGATATCCAATTGAGTAAGAAATAAGAATGATCTCACCTAACATCCTTGTCTGTGCCAAGCACTATTCTCCACACTTTACCTGTGTTCACCTGTTTATCCCTCTTAACAACCCGGGGATGTGTCACACTCTTCTTTACCTTCAGTTTACAGTGGAGGAAACTTGAGAACACAGAAGTTAGATAACTGATCCCAGGAGTCACAGCTGGCAGAGGCAGGTGGTCTGTGCTCTTGGCTACCATGTCATGTAGTGATAAAACTTTATGAGCAAAAGTAGGAGAAGTGGTGGTTCCCGGAGCTAAGCCTCATCTAGGATGGCAGGCAGTCAAGAGATAATGACCAAGATGGCCACTCAATGAAGCAACTGAGTCTGGAAAGACCAAGAGATTCTTTGAAGTTGCCCAGTGAGTTAGGGGCAGAACTGGGACTAGAACTATATCTTCTCTCTCAACCTAGGGATGACAATTCTTTATTATGCAGAAAGCTCTTAGATACAGCTACATACGAAAATTTTAAGAGGGGACCAAGTGACTTGAAAGCATTGTGGTTGTTCATGTGTTTTTCAAAGTTCTCCCATGTCAGTTCTGCAAAATCAAACGTGCACGAAGCTTGAAACAGGGAGAACTTTAGAATAAAAGAGATAAAATTAGCTATTTCCTGAGCTCTGAGGCCTAAAATTTGGATGCATGTAGATTTCAGAGACCACTTGCAATTCATTTTTCAATATTTCCCTTTTGAACTTCAACATCCCATCCCATTCTGCTTGCCTGTCTCCTCCAATAAAATCCCACCCTTGATTGTGTGGCCCTAAGGAAACCCCTTGCAGTTTGCAGTCCTTCACTGTCCCCTTATTCTGCTTTTCACTTAGTAAAGCTGAGTCAGTCTCTTCTATCACCTGCAGTCCCCTCATGTCCTGGAAGGGGTCACTTCAATGCTGGAACATCTGCTGTATCGGTTGGTAGCATTCTTCCTCCCTCCCTGTCTTGTTCTGAAACACACGCTGCCTCACATTCCCACAGCTGCACCCATGTGTACATACCTACACATACATGCATAAGGACGCACACATACTTATTGCGAATATAGTAACATTTATGGAACGCTGCCTGTACGCCAGTGCTAAGCTTTAAACTGATTATCTCATTGAATTCTCCCAAACACCCCGTAAGAGGTTGTAACATTCTCAGGGTTACAAAGCTTGTGATTTGAGCCCAAGTTGGTTTGAACACAGGGCCTGTGTTCTTTCCTATTATTTCTTTTCATGTTATAAAGTCCTACACGTGCTGTAAGTACATCTGCCTATTTTTACTGTGTCAATCCACATGTTTATACATATATCCATATTGTACATACCAGCTGATCCCAGGGCTAACCCAACACAAAATAACGATGGCACAGGAGGAGGTTGGCTCCTCTGGCTCTCGCTGTTTGTAGTTTATCTGTTCTCAGGTCCTCTCCACTCCCCTGTATGGTCAGTGGTCTCAAAAAAGCTTCCTGGGAACATATCCGAACTCATCTTATATAGCCAACTTTACTATGATATCAAACTTTACTATCATAACTTAAGAATGCACACTATAGGAAAGAAACCCAATATCCCTCCTGGATATAAAAGAAAAGACCCTGATCTTAGCTTGTTGAAGCAATATATAAAAAGATATTATAGGCTCAGCGCCTGTGGCTCAAGTGGCTAAGGCGCCAGCCACATACACCTGAGCTGGCGGGTTCGAATCTAGCCCAGGCCGCCAAACAACAATGACGACTGCAACCAAAAAATAGCTGGGCATCGTGGCGGGTGCCTGTAGTCCCAGCTACTTGGGAGGTAGAGGCAGGAGAATCGCTTGAGTCCAGGAGTTGGAGGTTGCTGTTAGCTGTGATGCCACAGCACTCTACCTAGGGTGACAGCTTGAGGCTCTGTCTCAAAAAAAAAAAGATATTATAGCTATGTTGAGTTCATCTTAGAATGCAAGATTTGAAATTCAATCAATGTTATTTTCCATGTCAATAGACAGAAGGAGAAAAAGTATAATAATTTTCTTCAGCGATTCAGAAAAAAAAGCCTTTGTTAATTTAGAATTCTGGAATCAACACTTTATCTTCAAACGAACCTGAATAACGCCAACAGAATGATAAGGAGAGCACACTGTAGATATGAAAGCAAGGCCTACAGCCGATCCAGAAAGTTCTATTGCCCTGAAAGGAATAAATTGATATAACAAATAATGATTCTCTGCTGCATATAATATAGACAATTCTATATATGGCAATAATAAAAACTCAGACTGAACCATCACTCTTACATTTTTGCACGAGGCATTTTTCTATAGAACAGCCCTCATATCAGCTAAAATCCAAGTGCCTACGTGTAATCACGTTTAATATTTAATATCTATCATTTGTGATCATAATGTTTTTCATTGTAGAGTTTAGCTCTTGTCAGGAAAAAGCTTTTTTTCTAATAAATGTTTCTACGTATAAAAAAAAAAGCTTCAAGCCCTCCCGTTTCTCAGAAAATGTAGTCACACCAGCTCATTCCCAGAAGGCAGGATACATTCAGTAGGTTATTCTATCTTAGCGTGTTTGGCAACTGAAAATTCAGTCAAATAAAACCGTGATGACTGAATTTTAGGCATTAGCGGAGGATGGAGAAAGTTTACACCGAACAGGAAGCATAGTCTTTTCGCGTCCGCCAAACCACACCCTGTAGGTGGGCCCAACACCATCCACAGATGAGGTTAATCTTGAGGAGAAAATTTCTTTTGAAACTTAAAGAAGAGGGAGAATTGTAAACGGGGATTTCATCCTGACTCACCCAAATGCTGCCTTGGCATCAAATCAGATAAACGTGTAGTCTTTAAAAACAAACTAAAATGTGGATTAGAGGTGTCTGGGGGAGGTGAACTACCCATGCCTCTCCAGATTCCAGGCCACCCTATCTCTTCAACACCACTGTGGGCTGTGCTCAGGCTTCCCCAGATCCCAGGCCACCCCATCCCCTCAACACCACTGCGGACTGCACTCAAGCCTTTTCAGATCCCAGGCCACCCAACCCATCAGCACCCCTGTGGGCTGCACTCAGACCTCCCTAGATTCCAGGCCACCCCACCTATCAGCACCCCTGCGGGCTGCACTCAGGCCACCCCAGATCCCTGGCCACCCCACCTATCAGCACCACTGCGGGCTGCACTCAGGCCACCCCAGATCCCTGGCCACCCCACCTATCAGCACCACTGCGGGCTGCACTCAGGCCACCCCAGATCCCTGGTTACCCCACCTATCAGCACCACTGCGGGCTGCACTCAGGCCTCTCCAGATCCCTGGTTACCCCACCCATCAGCACCACTGTGGACTGCACTCAGGCCTCCCCAGATCCCTGGCCACCCCACCTATCAGCACCACTGCGGGCTGCACTCAGGCCTCTCCAGATCCCTGGTTACCCCACCCATCAGCACCACTGCGGGCTGCACTCAGGCCTCCCCAGATCCCTGGCCACCCCACCCATCAGCACCACTGCGGGCTGCACTCAGGCCTCCCCAGATCCCAGGCCACCCCATCTATCAGCACCACTGCGGGCTGCACTCAGGCCACCCCAGATCCCAGGCCACCCCACCTATCAGCACCACTGCGGGCTGTACTCAGGCCTCCCCAGATCCCAGCCACCCCATCTATCAGCACCACTGCGGGCTGCACTCAGGCCACCCCAGATCCCAGGCCACCCCACCTATCAGCACCACTGCGGGCTGCACTCAGGCCTCCCCAGATCCCAGCCACCCCATCTATCAGCACCACTGCGGGCTGCACTCAGGCCTCCCCAGATCCCAGCCACCCCATCTATCAGCACCACTGCGGGCTGCACTCAGGCCACCCCAGATCCCAGGCCACCCCACCTATCAGCACCACTGCGGGCTGCACTCAGGCCTCCCCAGATCCCAGCCACCCCATCTATCAGCACCACTGCGGGCTGCACTCATGCCTCCCCAGATCCCTGGTTACCCCACCCATCAGCACCACTGTGGGCTGCACTCAGGCCTCCCCAGATCCCTGGTTACCCCACCCATCAGCACCACTGTGGGCTGCACTCATGCCTCCCCAGATCCCTGGTTACCCCACCCATCAGCACCACTGTGGGCTGCACTCAGGCCTCCCCAGATCCCTGGTTACCCCACCTATCAGCACCACTGCGGGCTGCACTCAGGCCTCCCCAGATCCCAGCCACCCCATCTATCAGCACCACTGCGGGCTGCACTCATGCCTCCCCAGATCCCTGGTTACCCCACCCATCAGCACCACTGTGGGCTGCACTCAGGCCTCCCCAGATCCCTGGCCACCCCACCTATCAGCACCACTGTGGGCTGCACTCAGGCCTCCCCAGATCCCGGCCACCCCACCCCTTCAGCACCACTGCGGGCTGCACTCAGGCCTCCCCAGATCCCTGGCCACCCCACCTATCAGCACCACTGCGGGCTGCACTCAGGCCTCCCCAGATCCCGGCCACCCCACCCCTTCAGCACCACTGCGGGCTGCACTCAGGCCACCCCAGATCCCTGGTTACCCCACCCATCAGCACCACTGCGGGCTGCACTCAGGCCTCCCCAGATCCCAGCCACCCCACCTATCAGCACCACTGCGGGCTGCACTCAGGCCTCCCCAGATCCCAGGCCACCCCACCTATCAGCACCACTGCGGGCTGCACTCAGGCCTCCCCAGATCCCTGGTTACCCCACCCATCAGCACCACTGCGGGCTGCACTCAGGCCTCCCCAGATCCCAGGCCACCCCACCTATCAGCACCACTGCGGGCTGCACTCAGGCCTCCCCAGATCCCAGCCACCCCACCTATCAGCACCACTGCGGGCTGCACTCAGGCCTCCCCAGATCCCTGGTTACCCCACCTATCAGCACCACTGCGGGCTGCACTCAGGCCTCCCCAGATCCCGGCCACCCCACCTATCAGCACCACTGCGGGCTGCACTCAGGCCTCCCCAGATCCCAGCCACCCCACCCCTTCAGCACCTTCTTCTTCTCACCACCCAGGACCTGTGTGATCTTATGATCCCACCTCTCCTGCTAGGACTTGTACCCAGGTGTCCTCCTCACTCAGCACACTCAGACCCACTGGCTTTCTCTTTACTCTTAGGACAGTTTAGGTTTTCCTGCCATTGGGTGTTTGTTCATGCTGCTTTTTCTAGTTCCAACACAGTTTCTTCCCCTTCTCTCTTGCTGGTTACTCCCTTCCTTCCCACTTTGCCTCTTTTACTTCCTCCTCTGCAAATTTGAGCCTTTTAAAATGACACTTCCTCAGGGAAGCCTTCCTTGATTTTTACTGGTAGAAAGTGTGTCATCCTACATTCCTCCTTTGTAACAATTACGACAATTATAATTCTGTAATTATTTTAAAATGACCTATTTAATACCTGCCTTCCCTATATCTGCCACAGATTACGAATGTCTGTGGAATGGGTTTATGAATGAATGAATGATGTTCTTGAGAATTTGTGTTTGGCAGATGCACATCAACAGTTGATAATGGGTTTGTATTGGACACCTCTTGGGTGCTGCTGTGAATGTTCGCAGCACTACCTCTTACGTAAGTGGAGTTTTCCAGATTGGGCTGGATGTTCCCTAAGCTGTGTCTCTCCTCAAGACCCTGCCATTTATTTCTTGCTTCCTATCCCAGAGTTTCTCTGATGTTGTACCATGGGCACCCATGGGAACTTGCTCCACACTCACCCATGGAAGTGTGGCCCCTCTTTGACCAGTTGGGAGTCTGTGGATAAATGCTTTCTCCTTTCATCCCTGAGGGCAGGAGGTCCTGAGATTTCATAAGGCTCTTTCATAAGGTCCCACAAAACAGGTGGGCAGGCAATTTTTGTTGGTAAAATTTACTTACTTATTGGAATTCTAATTTTGGAGATAGATGTACTATTATCATTGATTGGGTCTTAGTTCTTTGGCAATCTCAGGATCTCTGTCGTAAAGTTAATCATTCGTAAGTCAATCCCTAAATCCACCAAAGGAGTTGAGAATTCTAACAAGCTACAGCTGGAATTTTAAAGTGCTAGAGCTGTAAGGTCACGGAGTCTCTCTTGACTATCATGGGACTCTTTGGTGGAGGCCATGTTCTGTACTTTTTGGTTCTCTACCTCAGTACCTAGTATAAATTTAGACGTGTTTTGAATATTTAACTATAACTATATTACCTGATTCCAAGTTGTTGACTTTTCCCCTGTGACTTGATTTCCTAAAGACACTGAAAAACCTTTGGAACGATCCACAGAATGGAATGACTGGAGGAAAGCGGGCACCTTTCCTGCAGAGGAAATGTGAAGGCAAACAGAAAGGCAGGGTTGAAAGGCTATCAGACCTTCTATCTTTCTTTCAAGGATGCAGGAACGGGATGCAAATTTCCTCTTCAATCGGAAGGGTGTTTGCAGGTGAGGAGTGGATTCCTGTGCAATTGCCAGACCCACAGTAGAGTGACCCAATTTCCTGGCAAAGGCAAAAAAACACTGTAAATTTTCTGGAGATGACTTATGGTCCTTAAATTTAATGAGAAATAGTTTAAACCAGCTGTCAAGAGCATAGTTGGTTTGAATCCCTGCTCTGCCAGCTACTAGGTAGATCCCTTGGGCAAATCACTCCATTCCTCTACCCCCAGTGAGGTTGCTAGGAGGATCTACCTCCCTGGGATGCTGTGAAGAAGTCAATTGAGATGACGCATACAATGAATGCTTAAGAGATGTAAACTTCTTTTCTTCTTTCTTCTCTTTTTTGTAAGCTGATCTCATAAATCTAGGAGTCAGATGGTTCCCCCTTTAACCCAAACTAAATCCAAAGAACATGTCAGGTCACGTGGTTGGCCAGTTCTTTATTGATGAAATGCTCTAACACAATGTATTCCTAAACTCAGTCATTTGTACCTCATCTTTACACCTTTTGACATAGTCATATACTTTTTTTTTGTTGTTGTTGTTTTTATTTTTTTATTTTTTTCCCTTTTTTTTTATTAAATCATAGCTGTGTACATTGATATGATCATGGGGCATCATTCACTAGCTTCACAGACCGTTTACCAAGTTTCACATATACTCTGGTAAGATGTACCGCTGGTGTAATCCCACCAATCCCCTTCCCTCTACCCACCTCCCCCCTCCCTCCCCTCCCTATCCCCCTTCCCCCTATTCTTAGGTTGTAACTGCGTTATAGCTTTCATGTGAAACCCTAAATTAGTCTCATAGTAGGGCTACTTTTTTTTTTTATTGTTGGGGATTCGTTGAGGGTACAATAAGCCAGTTTACATTGATTTTATTTGTTAGGTAAAGTCCCTCTTGCAATCATGTCTTGCCCCCTGAAGGTGTGGCACACACCAAGTCATATACTTTTTTTAAATGTCAAATGACTTTTTATAGAAATAATTTATTTTAAAGGGAAACTTCTTAAAAAATACTTATGTAAATGGAAAACCAGTTTCACCTGCTAATATTCATTTGTTAGTTTATTTATTTATTTTTAGAGACAGAGTCTCAAGCTGTCACTCTGGGTAGAGTGCTGTGGCATCACAGCTCACAGTAACCTGAAACACTTGGGCTTAAGCAATTCTCTTGCCTCAGCCTCCCAAGTAGCAGGGACAATAGGAGCCCACCACAACGCCCAGCTATTTTTGTGGTTGTTGTTGCAGTTGTCATTGTTGTTTTTAGCTAGCCTGGGCCTGATTGGAACCCACCAGCCCGGGTGTATGTGGCTGGTGCCCTACCCACTGAGCTACGGGTGCAGCCCCACCTGCTGATATTTAAAGGTGACAGTAAATGCACCTTTAATTAAAACAATGAAATGTCATTGAATTCCAGTTAGGTGACACCCTCTGCCTACATCTGAACTTGCAACCTGAGGAATTAGTGTTACAAAGGAGGAATTAGCAAATTTTAGAGAGGCCTTAGAGACTGGCCCCAAACTGAGGCTTCCTCCTTGTGATCAGCAGAGTGAAGGAGAAATTAAAAGAGAGTAACTTTCTCACCATGTTATCTCACCAGTGTTATCACTGGGTGTTAGGGACCCTACCCTAGGCTTTGGGAAACTCTGATCTGGCATATTGTAAAGGAACTGGAGTGGTTGTGAAGAATCAAACGGAGGACAGAAACCTACTCATTTTCTGTTTCTCTCACCAGCAGTCAAGAGCATAGTTTTAGAGTTTACTAAACCTGGTTCGAATCCCAGCTCTGCCAGTTACTAGATAGATTACTTGGACACTCACCTCTGCATGTGGTGAGAGTCTTACCTACAGTTCCTCATCTTGATTTTCAAAAGAAGAAAATTGTCTACAAAGATTTATATTCCTTCTTCTGCAGAAGATTAGAAGAAAGAAGTTCTAAAGACAGCTTTAAAATAGGAAAGAATGTGTCTTACCATTCTATTAATGTTAGAAAATAATTCAGCTGGTAAAATCCAAGTAAAGTCTGTAGGCTAGCTAATTATATTCCACTAATATCAATTTCCTGCTTTTTATAATAGAATTATATAAGACGCTAGCATTGAGGGAAACTGGGTAAAGGGTAAGAGGGACTTCTCTGTACCATTTTTGTAACATCTTGTGAGTCTATAATTATTTCAAAATAAGAATAAAAAAATTAATATGTAGTTCAAGTCTTACAAATGTGACCTATTCTTGCACCCTGAAATGCCATATCTAGAAATTTATACTAATCTAACAGATATACACCCAAGTATGTTCCTCACAGGGCTATTTACAATAGTGAAAAGTTAAAAGCAGACTTATTGTGCAACAGTAGGGGAGTAAGTAAATAAATGGTGGCATACGTATATATGTGGAAATACTATACTACTATTAAATATGGTAGGGAGATATATATTTAATGATATGAAGGATAGTCACAAAACAGTAAATATAGAAACTTAAGTTATGCGAGTCCGGGTTATTTTAAAAGGCCATATATATGCATGTATATGTACTTATATGTATATACACATATGTGTATGTGTTACATATAAGTGTGTGTGTGTGTATTTACATGGCATTTGTCTAGTCTTGTAGTCAAGACTAGAAGAATTTGTGCCAAATGTTAGCAATTATTTCTGGCCACCTAGGCTCATTAGTTAATTTTTATTTTGCTTATGTGTATTTGTAATTTTTCGTAATAAACATATGTTACTAGTATAAAAGATATTAAAAATAGCTTAATTAATTACAGATTTACTAAAACATTTGCAACAGGCAGAGTTAAATTTTATAACCCTAATAGCCTATGAGTTAAAATTAATAAGGTAGCCGCTAAAACTAAATGAATCGCAAAGCTCTGAAAGTGCTGTGTAAGTAGATGTTAATCCCTAACAGAGACTGTGCCTTACAAAAGAAAAGGACCGTGACCAGTCATTTCACCCTTAACCTGTCTTTCTCCTCTTCCTTTACTGTTTCCTTTCTCATGAAATTAGCAAATGTTTTGATTCAAAACCACGAGCAGGATTCAACTTTAGTTCTTATTAAACTCAGGGCAAGTCTGTGCAAATGCAGACAATTTGCCTGGGCCATTGGGTAACCACAATCTTATACTTTTGATCACACAAGTGGGAAAGTTGCAAAATCCATTAATTCCCCGAATGCTCTGATTAACCTCGATGTCTTTCTTATGGGTAGGCCTTCCAGGATAATATGGAATACATGAGATCCAAATGTTTTCCTTTTTTTTTCTTAAGAATTAAAATTATTTTTCTATATCTGACTATAAATGGCATTTGTCAAATCAATTAGGCATTTTTTGGGGGGCCCTGTGATAGTGTTAATTATACATTAATCATATGATATTATGCATTATTTATCTACTTGCCCTCATGCATTCCCTTTCTCCTCCACACAGGCTGCATCCCAGGGCACAGGAACCAGGTCAACGTGTGCCTGACAAGTGAGTGCTTAGTAGATATTTGCAGATGAGGATGACTCATTTGTGTTAGGAATTCTTATTACAGTCCCAGAGAGAAATGTGGGGACTTAGAATCTAGAGATCTGTCTTGGAAACTCAGCCCTACCACTAACAGTTCTGTGACCCTATTTATAAGCTGTAAGCTCCATTCATAAAAATATGTTAAGTAATGTGTGCTTCTCAGGCTGGTCATGTGAAATAAATATCCTAATAGGTGTTGGTAGCCCTTAGAAGTGTCTGGTGCATAGAAGTTGCTCGAAAGACATTAGTTGGTAATAAATATCTGAACCCTTCCTTTGGTCTTAGCTATAGTTTATCTCTTTCTGACATTGTTTCTAACACAATGTAGGGTTATGAGCATAATCTCTGGAGTCAGATGGCCTGTGCCATCTTATTAAATGAGAGTGTGACCTATAGCAAGTTATTCAAACACTCTGTACTTGGTTTCCTGTAAAACAGAGATGGTAATAATAGCACTTACTCCATAGGATTGCTGTGAGCAAACACTGAGATGCTGCTTATAAAATGCTTCAAAGACTGTGCTGGGGTAAGTGCTCAGTAAAGGTTAATCATTATCCCCTTATCAGGCCTCATGTCTATTGTGTTGTATCTAAAGTACAGTGTTAACACTGAGCCCAACTGCTGCCTTCTTGTCCTTGAGCAGTTATTTATTCTGATTTGGCCATTGGATGACTGTCTACTCACGGAAGGGCTGCCCAGAGGCTTACGTGGTCTCCGACATTTCAGTGCCCTCTTGAACATGAAGAGGGGATGGAGTTGGCTATTCTGCTAGAATAAATGATGACAATTAATGCTGTTTTGTACCAGATTCTGTGCAAAGAACCATAACCCTGTTATTACCCCACCTGTAAGAGGCTTACGGAGGTTGTTTTGTCCCAGCTAAATGTGTAGGGAACTTAGGACTTAAGACCTAGGTAGTCTGCACTCCTAACCTTCACATTATCTCATTTGCTCCACTTATAGTATAAGGAAGAGGCTATTTAAATCAATAGCCTCTTGTCACAACTTTGATCCAAGACTTTTAGTTTTAGTTCCATTCAGTAAAGTTCAAAACCTTGGAAACATAAACAGCCTCGTCTCAGTAACAGCAGGTTAATCCACAAGGAACAGAAAGGGAAATAAACCTGAAACAGAAAGGGGAAGGAGTATTTTGTTGAGATAAGATAATGAGAAATTACAACAAATTAAGTAAAGACCAGGCAATACATTTGGATTAAAAATTCCTTTGGCTTTCAACAACAACAACAACAATAAAAATAAAATAAAATAAAATAAAATAAAAAGTAGGGAAATCCTATAAACACAGTCAGAATTTTCTCATTTTGTTTTTATCCCCAATTTATGACTATGCATTAACTTTTCAACTAGCATTCTAAAATATGTTTTTCCTGCTAGACGTGGCTTCCATTTGGAATATTACCTTTATGGGAATCACTGAGGGTAGACTGGGAGTATAAAAGTGTGGCTGCTGAAGAAAGGGCCTAGGTGGTGGGTCGTTCATCTCTCCATATCACTTTCCAACCTCGCCCACGCCTTGCTCCATGCTTGGAGTGAAACATGGCTTGGATTCTAAATCAACTTTAGCATTTTGTCATTGTCTATCAAAATTTTAATTGTGCATTCCTTTTCACTCAGTAATTCTACATCTAGAAGTTCATCCATTAGAAATGCTTACAAAATGTGCAAAGATATATATACAGGGGCCGCTACTGTTACATTGTTTGCAATGGAAAGTAAATGGAGCTAACCTAAATATCTATCAGGAAGGCATTGGTTACATTTACCATGATGTAGTCATGAAGAGGACTGCGGTGGTAATGCTGTATATGCTGACATGGGTATAATGGAAAAGAGACGATTAAAGGCAGTGCTAGTAGCACGCATAGTATTACAAAAGGATTTTATAAGGACATACACCACTGACTGCAAACTCAAATGCATACGGCACCAGACTGGCTTGGTAAATGGCTCAGGCACAGTGCTAACTTTGAAACATGCCTCACGTTAAGCAATTGACAATACGCAACTTCAGGATATCATTGCTACAGGTGGTAGATCTTTAGTTTTTCCAAGAAAAGCTGGAAATCATGGTACTTTTTGTGCTGGTTTGTGGCATTGTATTTACTTTTCTGTCACCTACAGAGCTGGCAGTGCCATGAAAGTATATTAGTTATGTAAAACCTCTTGATTTTTATTTCAAGGCAACTAATAGAAATATTTTAGAAAATATACTGTATTGCAGGCTTATTGAATGTCAGGCTCTAAAATACTCGCAGCAGGGACAGCTCTGGAGAATCACATTACAGGCCAGTATCAAGGTACAGCCTTCTATTGTCTGCTTTTACACTGCTTTATGTTTGAGATTTCTGCAATGTATGTACTGCTTTTACAATTAAAAACTCACAAAAGCATACTTACACACAGAGCATACTTATACTGAACTTAGAAAGGGCTTAAACAGAATGAGCTTCCAGACCACTCCAGACTGGAACCATTTCCAGGAGTATGGCTTAGAATTGGTTTTATTCCCAATCTCAAGAATCTTTAGCTTGGTAGACACTGTTGGGCTCATCTAGGTAATGTTTTAGACGAGGGTTTCTGCAACCTTCAAATGTTTCTGGCCATGTTGGATCATCTGAGTCCTTGAAGGTGGAAGCAGTTTGTTTCTTAAGGGTATGGGGAAAGGACAATTCTATCTCCTATATCCATAGTTTTCCTGGAGCCTGAGGGGAAAATGAATACCTAGGTGATTAAAATTCATTCACTCATTCATTCATTCATTCACTGTCATCCATTCAATAGCAATGTTGTGAGTGCTTTCTCTGTGCCTGGCCCTGTGCAGAGCCCTGACAACACAGAGACGTTTTTTATGAAGCTCCTCATTTCGAGGTGGCACAAAAGACTGTCACAGACTAGTGTTACATGGTGTCTCAAGAATCCCTACTGGAGATCAGAATCCCACCTGAAGAGGTGGCACCTGGGCTGAGTTTTGAGGGATAAGTAACAAAGTCATCCTGGTAAATAAATGGAGGGGAAACTCCAGGCTAAGACCCCGACAGTTGCGAAGACATGCAGCCTGGGAGGACCTGAGATATTTGGGAACTGCCTGTACCCTGCCTAACCCGGGCAGAGGGTGTGTACCACGTGTCAGGCACTGAGACTGGAGCATGGGCAGCCACCTGATCACAAAGTGCTTAGCACCGCCGGCTGGGATGCCTGGGACTCCATCCTAAAAGCAACTGAGAGCCAGTGATGAGTTTTAAGCTAGAGAGTGACAGAGATATCCTTCAGGTTTGGGAACTGCTTATATATTTATCTCAACAAATATTTTCACCCAGAGTTTTCACTTTATGAGTCCTTGAATTTATGAATCAAGGTTTAAAAATGCTGTGTCTTCAAGTGAAAAGAACTAGCAACATTTTTTTCTAAAAAAATAAAATCTGCAAAATGATGGCTGGGAAACTGTAGTTAGTATAAAAATGTATCTATGTTTTGTACTTTCCCTTGCTACTTGATTTTAGAGACATTTCACGGCATGTCATACACAGCCTGCGAGTTAATTAAGCCATCGATTTGGAAGGTTGCTGGTAAATCCTGAGCCAGTTTCCAGGGTGTGTACGTGTTTTGTGAGAGGAGCTGGTTAAAGGCATTCATAACATTATGATAATCTTCGCTGAATACTGCTAGGGCTCCAACTGGTAATTCATCCCGTTCCTGGCACCATTACCCCCTAAGGGCATTGCTTCCCCAGAAAGGTAGGTAAATACTCAGTTAATAAGAGAATCAACATGTACAATTTTGTAAGAACTTGTCTTCCCCTGTCTCACAAAGAGAAAGGGGAAAATCAGTGGTTTTGAGAGGGGAAAGGGAGGGGAGGGAGGAGCAGACCGGAGTGGCTGGCTCTGCCAGAGTCCCACCATTGCTCTGGAGTGGATTTTCAGCCTTGCAGCAGGATGACCTCATTGGTTGCTACTTCTGCATTCATCCTTGGTCTCCTGGCCTTTTTGCCATGAGAACACATGTATCTGCTGAATGTGTGAATGTGCCCCAGAGAAACTGTGAGGGTTTCAGGGACAAACTAAGCAGGATTCAAGTTTTTTCCTGGAACTTACCCAGCTTTCAGAGCTTGGGAAAGTTGCTTACTTACCTGATCTGACTTTAGAATGCCCACCAGGCAGAGGTTTTTCTGAGAATAAAATGAGATAAGATATTTATATAGAGTAAGTTTAGTCTTTTGGGATGCTGTAGCAAATCCCCCAAGTTGAGAGTCTTATAAACAGCAGAAATTTATTACTCACAGTTCTGGAGTCTGTGAAGTCCAAGATCGACTGGCTGGCAGATTCAGTGTCTGGTGGAGATTTGTTCATAGATGACATCTTGTCCCTCAGTTCTCAAGTGGTGAAAGGGGCCAGGGGTCTCTTTCAGGCCTTTTTGTAAGAGCACTAATCCCGTCCATCAGAGACCTGCCCTCATAGCCTAATCACCTTCCAAAGGCCCCCACCTCCTAATACCATCATCTTGGGAGTTAGCATTTCATTATACAAATTTTGGGGTGCTGAAACATTTGGATAATAGCACCTGACTGGCACACAACTAATGTTCAACAAATGTTTATGTTTTTCGTGAACCTGACTGAACTGAAGCTACATTTTATTGTTTTCCATAGGGATAATTTGTCTTCTAGACTCTCTGTTATGCTTGATTTTTACCAATAGGAAAAGACATGTTTAAGAAAGAGGGAACTTGGGGGTGGAGCCTGTGGCTCAAAGGAGTAGGGTGCCAGCCCCATATACCGGAGGTGGTGGGTTCAAACCCAGCCTGGCCAAAAACTGCAAAAAAAAAAAAGAGGGAATTTGGGGAACAGAATGACCTGTATTCTAATCCTTGTGTTACTACAGTTTTGGATAAGACACTCAATATTTTTGAGATTTAGTTTGCTTTTCTATAAAATTGAAACACTAATGCCCAACAGTTTCTATAACTTCTAGTCATTGTGACGATTTAAATGTAGCAAGGGAAGAGTTCTCAGACTTTAGAATGCATCATGATTGCTTGAGGAGCTGTTAGAACGCAGATTGGGTTTCTGATTCTACAAGTCTGGATGGGGCCTTTTAGTTTCTAACCAGTTTCCAGGTGATCCGATGCAGTGGTCCAGGACCACACCTGGAGAACAGTGCATGGCACACAGTAAACACCAGGTAGATACAAGGGACCCTTCATACCCTTTCTTTACCTACAATACAAAGCTGCTCCAGCTGCCCTTTACGTTTTGGAGTAGGAGTAACAGTAGACATTCCCACCTGACTACAATTCTAATTAGGGTCCTTATTTTAGCTATGTCAATCATTGCTTGATTTTCAATTTATGTAGAAATAATATAAACAGTGAGAAGGAGGGATTGAGTATTCTAGGGGGTTAGCATCCATGGGTATTGCTGCCGAGGATGCCTGAGTGTCCCACATACAGGAATGAGGGGCCCAGATGACCAGGTCTCAATTCTCTTATCCTAAAAGACTCTCTAGGTGCTGAGGACATGTTTTGGGAAGATTGGGGATAATGACAGGAGACTTATACAAGCAGCCAGAGTTGTCTTTGGTGACTTCTTTGTAAGCATGTGAAGGATGGATCTTCCCCCTGAGGAAATCACAGGCCCAGACTCTTTATTTTAGAAGGTAGATGATAAAGATAAGAGGCAGGGTGACACCTTTGCCACCTAATGAGCAGTCTGAATTACAGATCTAAATATATACAGCTTCTCCTCCCTCCCCTCCCCACCACCCAATACTTACACCCTCCTTTGTCATTATTTCTCAGAGCAATGGATTTGCAAGAAATGCTCCTTGGATCTGTAAATCCTTCAAACACAGCCAGGGCAGGCAAGGTCGGGGCTCAACATTGTGTTACGGGGAAGGGTCTAGGTTTTGGGGTCCTCTCCTCATTTCTTAGCTTGGAGAATGAGACCTCAGCAAGTGATCATCATTTTCTTATCTATATTGAGGTTAGTAATAACACTTATTTCCAAAGGTTCTTGTGAGACTTAATTTGATATGCATGTAAGGTCTCAATAAATAACCCAGTGTCTGGGTGGGGAGGGATTTTTAAGGGTTTATTTTTGGGATCCACTTTTGTGTTCTCTCCCAGGCTATCCCTTTTCCAAAATTATCCAACAGTGTTCAGCTGGTTTTGGCGGGCCCAGATCCTCCACTTTTCTCGATTCTGTTCTCTTTCAGGGGAGGCCCAGATCCTCCACTCTTCCTGATTCTGTTCTCTTTCAGGGAAGGCCCAGATCCTCCACTCTTCCTGATTCTGTTCTCTTTCAGGGAAGGCCCAGATCCTCCACTCTTCTTGATTCTGTTCTCTTTCAGGTGAGGCCCAGATCCTCCACTCTTCCTGATTCTGTTCTCTTTCAGGGAAGGCCCAGATCCTCCACTCTTCCTGATTCTGTTTTCTTTCAGGGAAGGCCCAGATCCTCCACTCTTCCTGATTCTGTTTTCTTTCAGGTGAGGCCCAGATCCTCCACTCTTCCTGATTCTGTTTTCTTTCAGGGAAGGCCCAGATCCTCCACTCTTCCTGATTCTGTTCTCTTTCAGGTGAGGCCCAGATCCTCCACTCTTCCTGATTCTGTTCTCTTTCAGGGAAGGCCCAGATCCTCCACTCTTCCTGATTCTGTTCTCTTTCAGGGAAGGCCCAGATCCTCCACTCTTCCTGATTCTGTTCTCTTTCAGGTGAGGCCCAGATCCTGCACTCTTCCTGATTCTGTTTTCTTTCAGGGAAGGCCCAGATCCTCCACTCTTCCTGATTCTGTTCTCTTTCAGGGGAGGCCCAGATCCTCCACTTTTCCTGATTCTGTTCATGCGATGATTCTTCTTTTTCAGGTGAGGTCCTGCCTCATTGAAAGAGAAGGCAGGACCTTTGGTGTAGGGTCTGGGGAAAGAAATGGGCAGTATAGGGACAGTACAGACTCTAGGAGGACTGTCCCCACCTGACTCCAAGAACGGATGCTCAGCCCTGTGCAGCAGGGCTGAGAGTGGTGAGCTGCAGGTTCCGGTGTCTGGTGACAAGCACAGGGCAGCATTGGGGAAAGTGCACCAACAGTGAGAGCAGAAGGGGACCTATCAGTTTGGCATCCCAAGGCTTTGAGGTCCCAGAATGCAGCATCCTAGGCAGTAAGGCAGTGATTTGATGGAGGTCACAGCACAGCATCCACAGGGATGACAAGGTAATTCCCACAGGGCTTGTGGGTGGACAGTGAATATTAATAAAGAGCACAAGAGGACTTATTCCTAAGTTCCCCTCTGCGTGGGGGGAAATCCCTAAGTAGTGAGGGTGGCAGGAACTGCAGTTACGCAGGAAGGAGCAGGTGAGGTACAGGGACATCCGGGTGCCAGAGCTGAAGCCCGCGTGCTGCACAGTGCTGGGCATGTGAGAAGCCCCCAGGAATGGGTAGTTGGTAGTTATTGCCAACTGTTCCCTGATACCTTGGTCTTTCCCCTTGCCCACAAGCCTGGCCCATTTCTGCTGTGAATAGGACTTGAGAACTGGGGAATTCTGGGAAGATGGCCGACAAGTAGCAACCCTCAGCAGAGGCTCCTGACCAGAGGGAGAGACACTAGATGGAATCGGACTCTACAAAGTCAAAGGTGGGGAGCTGAGCCAAGAAAGAAGTTTGGCAAGCTGTGACTCCAAGGAAGAGCATTCAAGAGGACGTGAGAACTCTCAGCCTCTCCTTCCATGGAGTTCTTTGAAGAATGAAGGGTGGGACATTAACTCTAGTCCAAGTCTATTTTCCCTGTCAAAACCACAAAGTATTTACTTTGGACAAAAAAGAGTAACTTAGGTCTTAGGTGCTAAGGAATAGTGACGGTGAATGTTCTCTGGTGGCTTCACTGACTTGGAGTCTTTTACCTTTGAGCTGTGAGGCCACAGGCTCATCATTCAGCTTCCTCATCTGTAAAATAGGACAAAGTTTTCTACCCTACCATCATATCATAAACACAAAAATTTTTTCTAGCAAGGTGTGGTGGCTCATGCCTGTAATCCTAGCACTCTGGGAGGCCAATGCAGGTGGATTGCTTGAGCTCAGGAGTTAGAGACCAGCCGGAGCAAGAGTGAGACCCTGTCTCTACTAATAATAGAAAAACTAGCCAAGCATTGTGGTGGGCACCTGTAGTCCCAGCTACTCGGGAGGCTGAGGGAAGAGAACCCTTTCAACCCAAGAGTTTGAGGTAGCTGTGAGCTATGATGATGCCATGGCACTCTACCTAGGAAGACAGACTCTGTCTCAAAAAAAAAAAAAAAGTCTTATAAACTGTAAAGCTCTGTTAAGGAAACCAAAGAAAGGGATTTTGGCATGGCTGACAATGAGGTGTCCTGGGACACTGGCATTCAACCAAGAAATGGCAATCATGGGTACTGGCATTCCCTTCTTCTGGAATAATGAGGACTCAACAGGGAGTTTAGGCATCAAAGCAGGTGAGGGACAAGAGATATTTGGGGATATCCCTGGCTGTTCATCACCTACTCCTGAAGCTGGTCCTCAGGACATGAGCCAAATGATCTCATCAGAAGGAATCACTGGGCCAGTCCTGAGGATATGATAGATGCCTCTTCTCTCTCCACACCCTTGTGGTCATTTCTTACTGTCTGCCTTCCAGGCTGTGAACTTCTAGATCAAAGACTGTGTTCTTTCCTCTTTGTTGTCCAGCCCCAAGCACAGGACCTGATGCCTAGCAGACCTTCAGACATGTTTACCGAGGGTTTCAGTGAGTGAGTGAGAGGATGTTTTCTCTTTTTTTGGCTCGTGGTCCTTGTCTATGTTCTGCAACTTACTCTCATTCTGGCACCTCTTCTCTTTCTGAAATATTCTCAGAGTGATTCTCAGCTCTAGGGAGACTGGAACGCACAAGTTCAAATATTTGGGTCTAAACAACAGGAGAACCTAAGAAAAACCAGTAAGAATTGCTTTCCTTCTGAGCCATTTGTGCCTTGGGAACCCGCGGTAGGAAGGAAAGGAGACTTGAGAACTGGTCGCTGAGGGTGGGTGGGAGTAAGGGGCAAACGCCATGGTGAATTTGTCTGTTCTGACACAACAACACTGTTCTGTGACTTAAAAGGAGAAGTGTATTCTGGAGTCTCTCTGTCCTGCTATTCAAAAAGGACAGGGGCTCTTAGAAATTAAATCTGCCTGGGGCTCCCACTGTTGTGAGGGTTGAAACAGGTGATTTGTGTGTTTTCTGAATGCTGCTATGATTTTACATCAGGAAACTTCTTGATTTTAAGTTATGTCATTGTTGTTCCCATAACTTCTTAGGCATAGTGACAGTGAAGATGGCAACGATGACGACGATGATGATGGTGCCTTTTCCATGTTCTACGCCACCGAGTTGTCTCATTTCTCACAGTAACTCTGAAGGTTGCTTATAATCTCAACCCCATTTTAGGAATGAGGAAACTGAGGTTTAGAGGAGTTGAGTGATTTCTGTAAGGTAACACAATAAGTCACCTTAATTTATATGAAACCAGGCCTGATAGCTAAGTCTATATCCTTCTCCATGCCCTGAACCACCTCCTTTGAAAAGTAGGTTGAATTTATGATGAGTTTATGCAGATCTGCCTCTCAAGTATTTTCCAAGCAGTTCAAATCGAGCCCTTCAAAATAAAAATTGCCTTCTGTGACAAGATATTCTCCCCCTTCCCTACGCCTTCCTTCAAGGGCTGTTTCTTAGACTCCCCACAGGGTTCAACCTGGGGGCTGGTGGAGAAAATGGGGCAAGAAAACAATAAAACAAAAGAAAGCAAAAGACCCCAACGCCTATAACTGATCATGAATAAAACAACACATCCCCGGCCTGGAAAACATGTCAGTCTGATGCTCTTTGTTCTAAAAGTTCTGGTTTCACAGAGCATCAATTTCCTCCTAATAATAAGCTTTTTTATTCTTTCCCTAATGACGCATGCAGCCTTGGAGGATTCTTATCATCTCTATTGCTCATCCATGATGACAGACACACACACACAGTCAGTTTGTCACTTCCCTTCTTTTCTCTTTCTTTCTTGTCACACATGATTCCCACCCCAGCACAAGCAGGGGCTCTGAGCAACAGCCCCCCACCCCCACCCCCACCCCTCCCACACGGCCATGCACTGCAGGCTCTTTGAGTTCTTTGCAGAGGATCATCTGCTTCCCAGTGAATGTCTTCCCTTTTTCCCACCAGGCATGGTGACTCTGTCTCAGTCAGATGTGCTACGGGTACATCCCCCACCCCCCTGGGACTAGTTGTACATTTGAGCTAATATGTATCATGTATTAATTCTGTTCCAGGCACATGCCCAGAGCTTGGAACAGATTATCTCATTTGCTTCCTGATGAGATGAGTCCTACTGATAAACCTGGTTTGTAGATGAGGTAACTGAGGCACAAGGAGATTCTTCAAGGACACACAGCCCTCTAGTGTCTAGATGTTAGAGCCTACATTCTTATCCAGCAGGATTCATCGGCTTGAGGTTGTTCTATAAATTTCTATGCCAAAGTTGGAGAATGTTGAGAGTAACCTCTGGCTTTTGATGTTAGCCCAAAGGGCCCTACAGAATCAAGTTGGAAAATAGCCTCAGAAAGGTTTAGGCCAAGCAGCAACAATAACTAGTGAGGTTTTTAGAACATCCTCAGACTGATTGGGACTTCCAAACAATGACCACTCTCTACCTGCAAGGAGGGTACAGGAATGGCCCAATGGGAAATGCCCCCCCCCCCGCCCTGGCCTACCCCTGCTCACCTCCTGAAAAACCTCCTCCCAGGTCACTTGGATATTCCCTACATTTCTCTCTTTTCCTGGCCATCCACTGATAAGCAGGGAGCCTATGGGGCCACAGTTGCCAAGGTTTCAGGTAAGTTAAGATAACTCGGGCAGTTTAAAATGCAGAACCTGGGAATTCCAATACAGGACCCCTGGGAGAGGGACTTGTAATTTTCATTCTTACCAAGCACATCAGGTGATCTTAAATGCAAGTCCCCAAGTCACTATTTAAAAGTAACCACTGCTTCTCAGCCTACAGTATTAGGAAAATGAAGCGGAGAGTACCAGCTGGCCATTGGCCGGACTTGCCTCCCACAGTGTCTCTCTCACAGATGGCTGAGGGCATAGCTGTCCCCCGAGGCCCAGCAGCATGACACTTTACCACTCTGCTGCTGGGAGGATGCAATGGAGGAGCTGCTCATCTTTGTCCACTGTGCTCATTTTAGAAACTCAGGAGTATTCGTTATTTTTTAATCTTCTTAATGACGATCAAGATTTTTATCATTTGCTCTAAGATTTCCTACCAGAGGATCCCCATTTAGACCAACTGAAATGATCAGGAAAAAGTAGAGTGACAATGAGAATTTTTTCATATTTTTGTTGGCATTTGTCTACTTTCCTTTGAAGGACTCCTGTTCATGTCTTTTGCCCACTTCTTAATGGGATTGTTGATTTTTTTCTTGCTGATTTGTTTTGAGTTCTTTGTAGATTCTAGTTATTAGCACTTTATTGGAAGTATAGATCATGAATATTTTCTCCCATTCTGTAGGTTGTCCATTTGCTTTGTTGGTTATTTCCTTAGAGTTGCAGAAGCTTTTAAATTTAATCAAGTTCCATTTATTTATTTTTGTTGCCACTATAATTACCATTGGGGTCTTAGTCATAAGTTCTTTACCTAGACTGATGTTTTCCTCCATTTTCTTCTAGCATTCTTAAGAACACTATTTGGGTTACTCAAGCCAAAAATATCTGTACTCCCTTATTATTTTGAAATTTAAAAATGTAGGGCGGCACCTGTGGCTCAGTCGGTAGGGCGCCGGCCCCATATACCGAGGGTGGCGGGTTCAGACCCGGCCCCGGCCAAACTGTAACCAAAAAATAGCCGGGCGTTGTGGTGGGCGCCTGTGGTCCCAGCTACTCGGGAGGCTGAGGCAGGAGAATTGCTTGAGCCCAGGAGTTGGAGGTTGCTGTGAGCTGGGTGAGGCCACGGCACTCTACCGAGGGCCATAAAGTGAGACTCTGTCTCTACAAAAAAAAAAAAAAAAAAGTAAGAAGTGATACTGCAATAAAGACAGGTTATAAAGACACCTGCTTGTGAGGTATAAATGCAGCTGAAATCACTGGCTAAACTTGGTTTCCTCTGATTAAGTTTGCTAGTAATTCCAACATTGACAGGAGACTGCTTTTTTTTTTTTTTTTTTTTTCCCTCAAGAAGAGGAGTGGCCACCCATCCTACCTCAGATATAATCTCTGGTGTGGCACTCCCCAATTGTTGTGCTCATCTTACAGCCAGCACAGAAATGCCAAGTTGCCTTTAATCATCAGTTCCATCAGCTTTGTAACAAATCCCCAAACAGGTCCCTCTGCAATTAGTTGTAAGATTTTTCTTGGTTCACAACATGTTTCTAAAACTGGAATTCATCTGATGTTCACGTAGGCTGTAAGCTCTACCTGGGAAGGAAACACATTCCCTGAATGTGGTTCACAATGCCTGATATCTAGAAGATGTCCAAATAAATGCTCATTGACTAAATGATTGTAATTCTGTGGAGCCACAATTTTATTAAGATTGTTATCCCTAAATCAGATTCTGTGGGCTGGATCAATGTAAGGCCATACAAAGTTTCACTCTTCTCAGATAAAATGAAAAAATTTAGGACAGTGCATTTAATTTTCTTATAAAGCTAAGTTCCCGGGGTGGTGGCTGAGGCTCAAGGAGTAGGGCACCAGCCCCACATACTGGAGGTGGTGGGTTCAAACCTGGCCCTGGCCAAAAACTGCAAAAAATAAAAATAAAAATAAAATAAAATTAGTAAAGCTAAGTTTATTCACCATAAAAGGCTGTCTATTCCTGGATTGTGTTATTCCTGATTATGGGACATTAAAATTACCTTTATTTTATAAGGCGATAGTAATTAATGTGACCATATTGACTAAAATGATTCCTCACTGTATTCTTTTGAGTAGGCTCTCTTATCTCTTTTATTTTTCTTCTTTTTTTTTTTATTAAATCATAACTGTATACAATGATATGATTATGGGGCATCATACACTCACTTCATAAACCATTTGACACATTTTTATCACAGTGGTTAACATAGCCTTTCCGGCGTTATCTCAGTTACTGTGCCAAAACATTTACATTCTACGTTTACCAAGTTTCGCAAATACCCCTGTAATATGCACCACAGGTGTGATCCCACCGATTCCCCTCCCTCTACCCATCCCCCCCCTTTCCCACTTCCCCCTATTGTTAAGTTGTAGCTGGGTTATAGCTTTCATGTGAGAGTCCCAAATTAGTTTCATAGTAGGGCTGTGTACATTGGGTATTTTTTCTTCCATTCTTGGGATACTTTACTAAGAAGGATATGTTCCAGCTCCATCCATGTAAACATGAAAGACGTAAAGTCTCCATCTTTCTTTAAGGCTGCATAGTATTCCATGGTATACATATACCACAATTTATTAATCCATTCGTGGATCGATGGGCAATTGGGCTTTTTCCATGACTTAGCTATTATGAATTGGGCTGCAATAAACATTCTGGTACAAATATCTTTGTTATGTTGTGCTTTTTGGTCTTCTGGGTATATGCCCAGCAGAGGAATTACAGGATTGAATGGCAGATCTATTTTTAGATCTCTGAGTGTTCTCCATATATCTTTCCAAAAGGAATGTATTAATTTGCATTCCCACCAGCAGTGCAGAAGTGTTCCCTTTTCTCCGCATCCACGCCAACATCTCTGGTCTTGAGATTTTGTGATATAGGCTAGTCTCATTGGAGTTAGATGATATCTCAAAGTAGTTTTGATTTGCATTTCTCTGATGATTAAAGATGATGAGCATTTTTTCATATGTCTGAAGGCCGTGCGCCTGTCTTCTTCAGAGAAGTTTCTCTTCAAATCCCTTGCCCAGCCTGCGATGGGATCCCTTGTTTTTTTCTTGCTGATGCGTTTGAGTTCTCTGTGGATTCTGGTTATTAAACCTTTGTCAGAGATATACCCTGCAAATATCTTCTCCCATTCTGAGAGCTGTCTGCTTGCTCTGCTTACTGTGTTCTTAGCTGTGCAGAAGCTTTTTAGTTTGATCAAGTCCCAGTAGTGTATTTTTGAAGCTGCTTCAATTGCCCGGGGGGTTCTCCTCATGAAATACTCACCCAGACCAATTTCTTCAAGGGTTTTCCCTGCATTATCCTCTAGTATTTTTATAGTTTCATGTCTTAAGTTTAAATCTTTAATCCAATGAGAGTCTATCTTAGTTAATGGTGAAAGGTGTGGGTCCAATTTCAGTCTTCTGCAGGTTGCCAGCCAGTTCTCCCAGCACCATTTGTTAAATAGGGAATCTTTTCCCCACTGAATGTTTTTAATTGGCTTGTCAAAAATCAAATAGCGGTAAGTAGCTGGATTCATCTCTTGGTTCTCTATTCTGTTCCAGATATCTACTTCTCTGTTTTTGTGCCAATACCATGCTGTTTTGATCACTATCGATTTGTAGTAAAGTCTGAGGTCTGGTAGTGTGATTCCTCCTGTTTTGTTTTTATTTCTGAGTAATGTCTTGGCTATTCGAGGTTTTTTCTGATTCCATATAAAACGAAGTAATGTTTTTTCAAGATCTTTAAAATATGACAGAGGAGCTTTAATAGGGAGTGCGTTGAAATTATATATTGCTTTGGGTAGTATGGACATTTTGATAATGTTGATTCTTCCTAGCCATGAGCATGGTATGTTTTTCCATTTGTTAACATTTTCAGCTATTTCTTTTCTTAGAGTTTCATAGTTCTCTTTATAGAGATCTTTCACGTCTTTTGTTAGGTAAATTCCCAAATATTTCATCTTCTTTGGCACTACTGTGAATGGGATAGAGTCCTTAACTGCTTTTTCAATTTGACTGTTGTTGGTGTATATAAAGGCTACCGATTTATGAATGTTGATTTTGTAACCTGAGACGCTGCTGTATTCCTTGATCACTTCTAGGAGTTTTGTAGTAGAGTCCCTAGTGTTTTCCAGATACACAATCATATCATCTGCGAAGAGTGAGAGTTTGATCTCTTCTGACCCTATATGGATACCCTTGATCGCCTTTTCTTCCCTAATTGCGGTGGCTAAAACTTCCATTACAATGTTGAAAAGCAATGGAGACAATGGGCAGCCTTGTCTGGTTCCTGATCTGAGTGGAAATGATTCCAATTTAACTCCATTCAATATGATATTGGCTGTGGGTTTGCTGTAGATAGCCTCTATCAGTTTAAGAAAAGTCCCTTCTAGACCAATTTTCTTGAGTGTTCTGATCATGAAGGGATGCTGGATATTATCAAAAGCTTTTTCTGCATCAATTGAGAGAATCATATGGTCTTTGTTTTTTAATTTGTTTATGTGCTGAATTACATTTATAGATTTACGTATATTGAACCAGCCTTGAGACCCTGGGATAAAACCAACTTGGTCATGATGTATAATTTGTTTGATGTGTTGCTGGATTCTGTTTGTTAGGATCTTGTTGAATATTTTTGCATCTATATTCATTAGTGATATTGGTCTATAATTTTCTTTTCTTGTTGGGTCTTTTCCTGGTTTGGGGATCAGGGTGATGTTTGCTTCATAGAACGTGTTGGGTAGTCTTCTTTCTTTTTCTACATTTTGGAACAGATTGAGTAATATAGGTACTAATTCCTCTTTAAATGTTTGGTAGAATTCTGACGTGAAACCATCTGGTCCCAGGCTTTTCTTTTTAGGGAGGTTTTGTATAGTTGATGCTATTTCTGAACTTGATATGGGTCTGTTCAACATTTCCACTTGATTCTGGTTAAGTCTTGGAAGGTGGCGTGCTTCCAAGTATCGGTCTATTTCCTTCAGATTTTCATATTTCTGAGAATAAAGTTTCTTGTAATATTCATTAAGGATTTTTTGGATTTCTGATGAGTCTGTGGTTATTTCGTCTTTGTTGTTTCTGATTGATGATATTAGAGATTTTACTCTTTTTTTCCTGATTAGGTTGGCCAGAGGTTTATCTATTTTGTTGACCTTTTCAGAAAACCAGCTTTTTGATTTATTGATCTGTTGTATTATTCTTTTGTTTTCAATTTCATTTAATTCTGCTCTAATTTTGGTTATTTCTTTTCTTCTACTGGGTTTGGGGTTGGAATGTTCTTCCATTTCCAGTTGCGTGAGATGTCCCATTAAGTTGTTAACTTCCTCTCTTTCCGTTCTCTTGAGGAAGGCTTGCAGTGCTATAAATTTCCCTCTTAGAACTGCCTTTGCAGTGTCCCAGAGGTTCTGATAGTTTGTGTCTTCATTGTCGTTTTGTTCCAAAAAATTGGTGATTTCTTTCTTAATCTCATCTCTGACCCAGCTATCATTCAGCATAAGGTTATTTAACTTCCATCTTTTTGTATGGGTATGCAGATTCCTGTTGTTACTCAATTCAAGTTTTATTCCATGATGGTCCGAGAAGATGCATGGAATAATTTCTATTCCTTTAAATTTACTGAGGTTAGACTTGTGACCTAAAATGTGATCAATTTTGGAGTAAGTTCTGTGGGCTGATGAGAAGTATGTGTATTCAGTTTTGTTGGGATGAAATGTTCTGTAGATGTCTGCTAAATCTAAATATTGGATGGTTAGGTTTAAATCTAAGATTTCTTTGCTCAGCTTCTTTCTGGAAGATCGATCCAACACTGCCAAGGGAGTGTTGAAATCTCCAACGATTATGGAGCTGGAGGAAATCAAGTTACTCATGTCTGTTAGAGTTTCTCTTATAAATTGAGGTGCATTCTGGTTGGGTGCATAGATATTAATAATTGAGATCTCGTCATATTGAGTATTACCCTTAACAAATATGAAGTGACCATTCTTGTCCTTCCTTACTTTTGATGGTTTAAAGCCTACTGTATCTGCAAATAAAATTGCAACACCTGCTTTTTTCTGATTACCATTTGCCTGAAATATGGATGACCATCCTTTCACCCTGAGTCTGTATTTGTCTTTTAAGTTGAGATGTGACTCTTGTATGCAACAAATATCTGGCTTGAGTTTTTGTATCCAGTCAGCTAACCTATGCCTCTTTAGAGGACAGTTTAAGCCATTCACATTGATGGAGAGTATTGATAAGTCTGGTGGAATTTTGGGTATCGAGTTTTTCAAAGGTCCAGTGGACATTTTTAATCCTTTCACCAGTGTGGAAGTTGGAGTTTGATCCAAAGTTTCTGAGTGAGTTTACTTTTGTGGTATAGGATTGGGTTGGTCATTGTGGAGGATAGGTCTGAGAACATCCTGAAGAGCTGGTTTACTTATGGCAAATTTTTTCAACATATGAATGTCATTGAAGTATTTAATTTCTCCATCATAGATGAAACTCAGTTTAGCTGGATACAAGATCCTGGGTTGAAAGTTTTTTTGCTTTAGGAGATTAAAAGTTGATGACCAGCCTCTTCTTGCTTGAAAAGTTTCAGCAGAGAGATCTGCAGTTATTCTAATATTCTTACCTTTGTACGTTATAGTTTTCTTTCGCCGGGCTGCTTTGAGAATCTTCTCTTTCATGTTAACTTTAGTGAAGCTAATTATGATATGTCTGGGAGATGGCTTATTGGGGTTGAATCGTGCTGGGGTTCTGAAGCTGTCTGCTATCTGAATTTCAGATTCTCTAGGCATGTCTGGAAAATTTTCTTTCATAATTTCATGTAGAAGGGCCTCTGTGCCCTTGGCAGCCACTTCATCGTTCTCCGAAATTCCTATAACCCTTATGTTGTTTTTTTTCGAATTATCTGAGAGTTCTCTGAGTGAGTGATCCGTTTTTGCTCTCCATTTCTCTTCCTCTTTGAGAGACTGGGAGCTTTCGAAGACTTTATCTTCAATGTCAGAAATCCTTTCTTCTGCTTGCTCCATTCTGTTACTGAGGGATTCTACTGTATTTTTCATATCTTTGAGGGCCGTAAGTTCTTGTTTCAGTGTGTCTAAGTCTTTGGTGGTTTTGTCTTTAAATTCGTTAAATTCTTGAGACAATTTTTGAATTTCTCCTCGAATTCCTAATTCCATTTTATTAATCTTGTCTGCAAACCAAATTCTGAATTCGACTTCTGACATCTCAGCCAGTTGTTTATGAATGGGATCTTCAATCACATCTGCCGTATCTTTTCTTGGGGGGGTTGATCTATTCTGGTTATTCATGTTACCAGAGTTTTTCCGCTGATTCCGCCCCATGGTTTACTCCCTTTGGTTTTTCCCCTGGGGTTTTATCGAGGGCCCGTACAGTGTTGTGGCCTGAGAAACTGGGGCCCTGTCTGGTGTGGTGGAGCAAAGTGGTTCTGTCTTGTTTTCAGCTGGTTTCTGTTCGATCCTATTGCAACTTCTACTCTGGCTTGAAGTCTCAGCTTTTGTTTGCGTCCTTGTGATCACAACTTGCCTCAGCGGTGTTGATGTGCGTTCTTCAGCCTTCTCTCTTGGTGAGGCTCAAGTCTACCAGGATACTTACTAAATTCCTGTCCCTTAACTCTCCTTCTGGACGGGAGCCTTTGTTGAAAGCTGGCTTCAGTCCGCCATCTTGTCTCCCCTCTTATCTCTTGCTTACATGACTAAAATAGCATCTAGAAATAGCTTTCCCAAGTCCACACTTGTCACCTTATCTATCAAGACTTTTAGTTACAAGCAAAAGAAGTGGATTCCAGCTGATGTTGTCATTTCCTCAAACATAGAAAGATTATTCAGATGATGGGTCTAAATGCAATGTGCTATCTTGAACTGGATTCTGGAACAGAAAAAATGCATTAGTAGAAAAACTGGTCAAGTTCAAATCAAGTTAGTCTTTCAGCTAATGGGTGTATACTGATGTTAATGTTTTAATTGTAATGAAAGTACCATTTAGATGTTAGCAATGGCAGAAATTGGGTAAAGGGTATGGGCTATCTCTGTAGTTTTTGTCACTTTTCCGTAAATCTAAAATTATTCTAAAACAAAACATTTTGATATTGAAAAAAGATGAATACTCGCAATCTAGGTGGTCTAGAATCCATTTGACCAGAGTTACCATTTAAAAATATAAATCAAGGCAGGCAAGGTGGCTCATTCCTATAATCTAAGCACTTATGGAACCCAAGGCAGGAGGATTGCTTGAGGCCAGGAGTTTGAGACCAGCCTGCAGACACAGTAAGACCTGTCTCTACAAAGAATAAAGAAAATCAGCCAGGCATATGGCATGCGCTATAGTCTCCGTTACTTGAGGAGCTCAGGCAGGATTGTTTGAGCCCAGGAGGTTGAGGTTTCAGTTAGCTATGATCCTGCCACTGCACTCCAGCCTGGGTGACGGAATGAGACCCTGTGTAATCAGAGCATATCAGTATCCTTCTTAGGACCTTTCTGTGGCTTCCCATTGCATAAATCCCTCCCAGGGCCTCTGAACTGCCCTGTTCGTGTCTCTGACCTCCTCTCCCGTTTGTCCACACTGCCCCTGGTCAGTGACCTGTGGCTTTGCTGCAGCAGCACTGGCCTTGCTACAGTTGACCAGGAAGGGCTTGTCCCCGCCTTAGGCCTTTACGCTCTTGACCTAGGCCTTGAGCTCTCTACCTCATCTGCTCCTTCACTGCCCACTCACTCCAAATTAGCTCTCTTGTCCTGCCTGCCACGCTCCTTCCCTTTACTTCATTTTGTGCTCTTCTAAGAAACACTTATTGCCACCTATCAGATTATTTACATTCTTTATCTAATTAGTCGCCCGCCTCCCCTTGGGGTGTCAGCTGTGTCTGCAGCACTTAGCACAGGGTTTACACCTACTGCGGGGCACTGTAGTTTTTTGCTGAATGAATGAGAGAAGGGCAATTTCATCCAGGAAGTCTTCCTGAACCCTGCTCAGGGCTAAGAACGCTCTTCTCAGCTCCTGAGGCCTCTGCATGTCCCTCTCCCTCAGTTCTTGCCCCAGGGGCTGTACCCATGTTCTGACCACTGCCTCCTCCACTCAGGCCTGTCTGCGGGAACTGGAGTGAGCTAATTCACTCTTGTCCTCCCAGGGCTGGCACGACACCTGGAGCAAAGCTGGCACTCGACATGGGGAGCTCATCAGGGCCATTGCTGGGACACTTGCTGGCTGACCTGGGGAGTCCTAGCAACACATTTAAGATGAGGCCAGTCATGGGCCACTCCACTCATCTTTGTATGGCTGGCACTGTGTTAGAGTACACTCAATGCATTGCGATCTGGATATGGGAGCGGAAGGGAAATGGACTGTGAAATTTGGCTAATATCTAAGTTCCACCCACAGAGCAGGCCCAAAAGAGGGGTGAATGTGAGGACTCAGGTTCATTCTGTCTCAGCTTCAGATTAGTTCTTCCCATGTTTTCATCTCTGGGACATTTCCTTAGACCTCTTGTCAGCCCATTTTCTGTAAGTAGATGCTTCTTGGCCTTGCTTCTTTACTTTCTCTCCAGTCTCTCTTACCCTCTGCTCCTGCTTGGCTGAGCAAGCACCTTCCCCCACTGCAGGCCCATTGCCTCCGCTGCAGCTGCCCTGGGAGCCTCGCTCAGCCACTGCTGCAATGGGCAGGGGACACTAGACCAAGATACTTGACCTCTTTTTCCAATTAAGCATCAGCCATCCATCCTCTCTGATTTAAGCAAGAAACAGAATAAAAACTAAAAAGAGTGTGTAATTCAAAGTTAGACCAAACTAGTTCCCCAGAGGTTAACTAGGGGTGGAGATACAGATGGTCATCAATTTGGCAGTGGTACATAATGTATGTGTATATCAAATCATCATTTGTACACCTTGAATATACAAAATTTTTGTTTGTCAATTAAATTAAAATTAAATATTTTAAAGTAAAAAAAAACATAAAAAAAAAAAGTGACACACTCAAATTTGCTTCTCAAAACAAAACAAAACCCAAACCACAAAACTGCCTGCCTCGTAATATGTGAGTAACCTTTGGGAGGAGATTTAACTCCCCAGAGCTTTGGCTTTGTCACTGTCTGAATGGGGATATGCCAATGGTTGGACACACACGCACACTTCACATAGCTGACCCTCTTCTCCTTCTTATATTAGCTTAAAGCTTATCTGTTTTATCTAAGGTAGGTTTTCTCCCTTGGTATCAGCTCTCTATGAGTTTCCTTCATAGCACTTATCACAATGTATAACTAATTGATTTTTATATCTTTTGTGTTGTGTTCCCCATTAGATTGCAGATAGGAAGTGTATCTGTGTCAGTAATGTATCTCAGACATTGCAACAGTAGCTGGTATGTAATTGTGTGTACTATAAAAGTATATATGCAAGGTGGAAGTAATTATACTTATATAATTTTAAGTATATATGTGTATAATTATAAATAATTGTAAAAGTATAAAAGTTGGTATATAATTATATCATTATTATTTCTTATATTCATGGGGAAATTATTGGAAAGAAGGAAAAAGGAAATCACTGGGCAAGAAGGTCCTCAGTCCTTGGTTAATGGAGAGGAAGAGGAATTTTAGTGTAGATTCTCAAAGGTCAATCTACATTGACCATTGTCTACATTGACCAAAAGTCAATGTACACAATGCTACAGATGTGGTCTGGGCATCCTGGCCAAGAGACCCTTATCTTCCAGTGAGAGGTGGCATGCATGTTTCATTGGATATCAGTTTATGATTGGCTCTTGAGTTTGAATAGATAAAGTTTCTTGGAAATCTCCTCCACTTCAGCCTGCTCACGTAGTTTCAATTAATTTTAGTAATGAATTCAGTTGGCATTTTCCCTTTGGAACCCTGTTATTAAAACAAACTTGACAGAGACTCTGCTTGCAGGTACAACAGTGTGGGAACAAAAAGAACTTATACGTACAACATGAGTCCTAATATTGGTTCAGCCACTGTGACAGTTAGGATGAGTAACAGCAATGGAAATCTCATTAAGCATCACAATTTAGCACCCACCTCCAGGAGAGGAGAAAATCACATCTGATCATGCTGTCCTGTTAGTCTTGTAAATAAACACGAGTGAGAAATTGTTGGAGAGAAGAAAAGATGGAAGTAATATTTATCCTAACTCCTTGGTCATTTGCTGTTGGATCTGATGACAGACTGAAAAGTATTTATAGAAGTAAAATTAGGTGGTGGTCAGAGGCTTGGGTAGGTGGCAAGAGAATTATTATCAGTCTTCACTCACTCACTGGGCATCTCCTGTGTGCTAGGCACTACTCTAGGCACTGGGGAGAGAGTAAAGAAGCCAGACCAAGTCCATGCCCTAAGGAGCTTGCATTCTGGGGGAGGAGAGAGACCGAAGCTGAATGAGCAATTTAGTAAATACCTTCTATAAGGAAAATATACCAGGATAGATGACATCGTAGGCAGTCACACAGGTGGGGGTGGTGTAGACAGACCACTTCAGGTGGGCGGCCGGTAAAAGGTTCTCTGAAGTTGTGACATGTGAGTGATAATGTGGAGTCTGGACAAAGGCAGCTGCACAGAGATGGTAGTTAATACCATCTCCGCTGGGAAACAGGACACACAAATGCTGAGCAAGGCAAAAGATTGATCAATCCTCTGCAAATACAAAAATACAAATAATTACTACTTCCACATTCTTTACTACTTCCTACTGATGCGTATTATTTTCCAGCCATGTGCCCCTGGTCAAGCTATTCAGTCACTCTAATTTTGACAGCTATAATATGGCAGCAGCCATGACTACATACCTTGTAGCCTTGTTATGAATTACAAATGATAGCAATAAATGCCAATAATTATCGAATGCTTATTATGTCTTGGGCACTTTGAAAATGGCTTCACATATAATAGCTCATTTAATCTTCTCGATAACCTCCTTAATTAGACAAGAAGCATTATAATTCCCATTTTGCAGATGAGGAGATTGGGTATACAGAGGGCGAATAAACTTACTAAGGTCACCCAGCAAGTGAATGGCCGAGATAGGATTTGAATCTGGGCAAATTCCAAAACCCTCAACCTCACGTGTTGCCGGTGTAAGAGCTTCAGATCAATGTCCACCAAGTACCTTGCCCAGAACCTGCACATGGCAGCCCTCGAGGCTTTTGCCTCTATTTTTACTTCTTTTCTTTCTTTCCTTTTCCGATCCCCTAACAACCTTGAGTGATCTTGGAATCTGCCTTATACAATATGACATTCAGAAATCAATGATTGCCATAGAAGTTGAGCTGGAAGCCAGATCTTCTGCTTCCAAATCCCCAGGTCTTTTCCGTACAGCGAGCCTCCCTGGAGTTTTTGCTTATTTTAATTAATCGTATTTTTGAAAGGGATCCTCAGATATACACACCGAATTTGCTTTGGTAGATCCAGCTGTTCGCAAAACAATAGGGCCAATTTTCTTCCTTAATTCTGCTTCTATTAACATTTAGAACATCGCTCCATATTCATTGTTCCTATTTTAAGCTAAAATATTGTCAGAGCCTTTCAGTACTCATCAGCTGATGAAACCCACCAGACTCTGAGTTGGCACCTCCCCGCCACCTGTCAGCCCTGGTGTCACCCTCTCTGCCTCTTGGGCCCCTCCTTGTGTACATCCGGGAATTTCCAGGGTTCCTTGAGACTTCCCAGGTAGGAATTGTTGGGGAGTTTGTTTCTGTTTCTTTGCACAAGGCCATTCCTATCCTCTTGGATTAGTAAAGGTGAATTTTAAACGTAAGATCTTTTTTTTTTTTTAAAGTCTTTTTGGGTAAGGTGGTTGGAACTTTGCATCAACCTCTGAGCCTGGAGGAAAGCGCACCTGCGCTCTTTGCCTCCCGGGGCAGTTACAGTTGGGAATGGGAAACCTGACCGCGCGGTCAAACAGCCAGAGCATCTCTAGCCCCCTGCCACCCCACCCCCCGGCCCCCCACGTAAAAGCTAAGGCAGAATCTTCCTGGGGTCTTTCTCTGAGGATGGTGCAGATTTACGACTCAAATCCAGACTTTCTTTTTGGTTATGAGATTGAGATTCTGGTATTTGGCCAGCTGCTCCGTGTCTCCACTTAGAAGTCTGATGGGAATCTCAGCTCCACCATGGACTGCCATCCTTGAACTTGCTCCTCTCTGTCCTTTTCACATCTGCTAATGACTCTATCCTTTGAGGTGCTTCGCAGAAGTGTTGGCTTCTTCCCGGCGCTTGCTTTCCCCTCCATGCCCGCGTGTCCTGTCCCTCTGCAATACCCGTTCACGGTTTCCTTCAAGGTCGACTCAGCTGCCCAACGCGTCTCCCTGCTGCCGGCCGCCACTGCGCGCTGAGACCCCGTCTCCCTCCCAGTCCCCCTGCTCTCCGGACCAGCCTTCTTTTTTGCTCTCGCCCCTTGCCTTTCTACTCAGTGCTGACCCTGTTAACCCTGCATCGGTGCGTGCCCCTTCTCAGCTCAAACTCTCCTGCAGCTTCTTGCCTCTCAGAATGGAAGTTACATTCTTGAAAAGGTCTTCAGGCTCCGCACCCACTTTCGCCTGCTCTTCCCCCTCTGTCCTCTCTGCCTCAGCCACACGGCTACTTGCTGCCCCAGGGACCTCGAGGCGTGGTCCCGCCTTGGGAACAGAAGTTCCCCTGGCTAGGAAACTTGCTGCCCATACAGGCTGGCTGCCTCACCACATTCAAGTCCATTCTCAAGTCCCTTCCTGATCACTTCATGTAAAATTGTAAACCTGCTTCCAGCCCGTACTTCCCATTTACTCCCAGGCCTCATTGTGTGTTCCCAGAACGTGTATCACCATCTGACTTTCTACCTGTTTTGCTTAAGATTTTGTTTACTGTCTGCCTCCTGTAGGAATGTCAGCTCCATGAGGACAGGGATCTTTGTCTGGTTTTTGAAAACTCTATTTCTAGTGTTTAGAATAATACCTGGTAGCTAGTAGGCACTTAACTGTATTTGTTAGATGAGTGAATGACTGCTAAGGGATTAACACGGTGCCCAACTATATCTAGTCAGGAATCATTCCGTGACAGAAAGACAGAAAATCAATTCAAGCCAGAAAGGAATGTGATTGTATCACCTCCAAGGCTGCTGGAAATTTAGGGGAGCATTACTTTCAGGGTGGCTCTATCCAGGAACTAAAATGAAGCTGTCAATCACAGACTCCATTTGTTGTTACTATTTTCTTCCCTGTTAGCTTCATTCTCAGGCAAGTTTTGGCTGTTTCCATCAAATTTAAGTTTACATAGTACTAGATCAGCGATACCAGGAAGGGGGGTTTATGTTCTACCACTTTTACCTAAGTTCCTAGGAGATCATCTCATTGGCCTGGCTCAAGTCAGGTGCCCGTCCCTGGACCAATCCCTGTGATCCAGGCGAATGCAGCACTGTCATTGGTCAAGTTGAATCATCTGCTCCTCCCTGGAGTGGAGGGAGCCCTTGTGGGCATCAGGCCCACCAGCACTCCATAGAGCCGGAGGGAGGGGCGTTCTGTAAAGGGAAGTGTTGAGCGCCACTACCAGGCTCATCATGAATGCCCACGAGTGATCTCTACAAAAACATGGTCCTGATCTTGTGACTAAAATGCTTCAGAATCCTCAGTGGCTCCCCATTAAAATAAATGCTGAACTCTTTGGTCTGGAATTCAAAGCACAAACTAACAAACTTCAATCTATTCCTCGCGTCTTCCAGCCTCATTCTCATCATGCCCTCCTGTATTCCCTTTGCTGGGCTATGTGCTATTCTTGGACCATCATTTATCCATTCATACACCCCTAACACTTATTAAGCTCTTACTGTATGCCTCCTAGCCTTTGTTCATTTAGTGAGTGCTCCCCTGAATGCATTTTTGCCTCTTGTATGCATATAAAAGACAACACATTCTTTACGGCTCAGGATAAATGCCATACTTTTTGAAGATGTCCTCATTCCTCTCCTTCTCAGTCCCATACAAACCAGGATGATTTGTTCCCTCCATTTATCTCAATAATATTTTACTTATTTCTTGGGGGCCTTGGGTTAATGTCATATATGGTCATGTCTATTTCCCCTACTGGACTCTCAATTCTTTGAGGTCTTTGATATCTTCTCCCTTCACACAGACAGGCAGTTATAATATGTTGTATGCATAGAAGATATCTAATAAATGTGAAATGAATGAATTACAGACTGAGTTGCTTGAACTTTCAGCTTCTCTTCTTTTACATCACTGTGACATATTTATTCGTATGGCACATTTGGATTTATAAAATGTTTTCAGGCCCTACATGTTGTTTACTTTTCGTAATGGTATTCTGAACTGGTTATTATTTGTATTTTAAGGATAAAGGAAGTGAATCTTTGATAAGATAGGCAACTTTTTGGCTACACAGATACATGGTAAGGATAATGATTGAATTCAGGTCCAATATCGATTCTATATCAGTTGCAGATATTTTGGTGACAAATGATAGTAACTCAAACCAGAGTACACAAAAAGAAATTTATTGATTAATTGGTAGCCTGCAAAGAACCAAGCTTTTTGCTACTCACTCTCTGTGTCGTCTGTCCACTCTGTCAGGGACTTTGAGCTTGGATGTGGCACTTGCTTTGGCCCAGAGGACTTCAGTAAGTATGATGTGAGCAGATGCCTGATAGGCTGCTGGCACATTGCACTTGCCTGCTTGGAGTTCTCCCCTCTGGGAGCTCAGCTGTCATACCCTAAGGAGCCCAAACCACTGGAAAGGCCTCAGAGAAGAACTGTGCACCCATCAACAGCCCCAGCAGAGTGCTCAGCTGCCACCAGCACCCACAGCTGGCATATAAGTGAGCACCCTGGCTGTGCCAGCTTAGTCCAGCTTCCAGGTGGCTGAAACCCTGGCTGCAGAACCATGAGGGAGGTAAAATGGTCATCATCTAAAGCCAAAAATAGGTAACAGAAATGTCAGGCAAACATATGATTTGTTTTGCCTGATCTTGAACCAGTCACTGTGTCCTGGGCTGCGGGGTCTTCTGCTTCTGTCTCTGGCCAGGACCATATGGAGCAGGGGGAGAGACCCTTAAAGAGGGGAGTCTGAAGAATTGTGTGGGACAGACAAAAATGGTAGCTCTGGATCCTGGTATAAACTGCAAAAAACTAGCCCATCTCCTCAGTAAGTCAGGAAGGTGTTCATCACATCAAGGAATCACAGATTGTCAGAAGTTAAAAAGTTCAAGTTTTTAATTTTAGACACTGAAATTGAGGCTCAGAGATCATTCCTAGAGTCCACCAATTGTCAGGCCAGAACCAGGTAGCACAGCTCCTACTCAGAATCTACTGCCCCTGGGTCCTTGGCAATGATGGTTCTCAGGAGTGGGGGATTGGGGGAAAGCGGGGTGCATTTGTGTGTTTCCAGATCTCTGGCCTGAGGTGGGATGGAGGGACCTTGGTGTGAGTGATATAATGCCCCCTTAGCTCTGTTTTCAGCACCTAGTACCTCTCTGGGCAGGGACCCACACAAATCAGTGCCCTGGGTCTGAGGCTGGTCAGACTGACCTCTGCTCCAGTTAGCCGTCCTAATCATCCTCACCAGCCTTTACTGATACAACTGATTGTTAAACCAAGCAGTCCAGGGCTTGCCTCTGAAGTGCTGTGAGATTTCACAGGAGAGGAGCACTTAGAGACAAACATTTGGGACCTCGAGCTTCATGTAATGCTCTGCTTGGTGCGAATTTATGGCTCTTTAGACAGTTTGAAAGCAATTTTTGTGAAATTTTCTGGAACATTTTGTATCTTCAGGCAAAAAGTGGCTTTTGCTGCATGAGCAACAGTTGTGTGTTTCCTCCAGAGAAAGACAATCAATTGTAGCCTTGGACAAATCAATAACATAGGTAGGGGGCCAAATTCTTCATCCTCACTATATCCATCATTCTCTTCCTTCCCATAACTACCGGACATAGAGTTGTAGGACGTTCATCCTGAGAAAGAATTTAGAGTTTATTTACTCAAGTGAATGACTTGAGAGATGAGGAAATGGAGGCCCAGAGAGGGCTAGAAGCTTGTTCCAGTCACACAGCAATTCTTATGGATTAAGTTGGGACTAAGTTTTGAGAAAAGGATATAGGTAAGGAACTGAGTTTCAAAGAAAACTGACTCTTAGCAGGGGACCTCAGAGAGAGAAGAAAATAATGTAGATTTCTCCAATAGAGACTCAAGACACTTGGATATAATGTTTTTAATAGGATTTTACACTCCTAAGTGTCCATGGAAAATTAGCCATCCATGTTTCATTTTCGCTGGGCCCTGATCCACTTCTTTGAGGTTCAGAAAGGTAAAGCAATTTACCTAAGGTCACACAGCTACAAAGAACTGATTCCAAACCCACATCCTTTACATTACCCTGCACTGCTTTTTAGGGGGATAGGTGTAATTCTTGTTGTCAATGAAATGGAAAGTAGTCAATCATTATTTGTCCCCAGGGGAAAAAATCATAGAGATATATAGGAACTTATTTATATTTAAAAGCTGCATAGTACCCTGGACTCCAGGGTCAGATTATCCAGGTTCAAATCCAAGTTCCATCCCTTATTGATTGTGTGACACACTTGATCCCCAAGTTAAAAAAAAAATCTTCTTTTACTTTTTATCTAGACAATGGCCATAATTTTAACATTTACCTCATAGTGTTGTCATAAGAATAAAAGAGATAATACTTGAAAAGCACTTAACACTATGGCTGACAAGTGAGTGCTAAAAAGCGCTAGCTATTATTTGATTTTATAATGCACAATTTAATTGGCAAGCAGGATGAAGCAGACAGGGGAAATGTAAAAGAGGAAAGACTAATTCTTCTTTTTAACTTGTCTTCATGCACTGATTCCTTTGCATGTCCCCAGCACGCACATACCTCTCTGGTGGATTCAATTAGATCAGCTCCTTCCAAAGGAGAGAGAGAAGGGAAACTGGTTAGTGGGAAACCCAACAGAGTGTGAACAAAGATGCATGTAAGAGGGTAGTCTTTGCATGATCCTTTATAGTAGAGAAAACTTGGAAATAATCTAAATGTTAATTTATAAAGAACTGGTTATATCAACAATTGTGCACCTCAGTTAATTCAGCACAATCCTTTCAGAGACTCAGGATAAACTCATCAGAATCATCTTTGATTCTTCCTTTCTCTCACTCCCCACATGAATACCATGAGTGAATCCTGCTGATGACTCTCAAGATATATTTAGCATGTAACTAGTTCTCATTACCTCCACAGCTGCCACCCTGATCTTTGGGCACTGTCATCTCTTGTGTAGATGTTTGCAATCACCTTCCACCTGGTCTCTCTGCTGTCACTCTTGCCCCTTCCAGTGACAATGGTATCCTTGCTGATCCGTACATCTATTAACTAATTCCTACCTTAGGGCCGTTGTGTGTGCCTGTTCCTGCTGCCTGGAACACTCCTCCCATGATGCTCATAGTTCCCCTCCTCATCTACTCAAGGCTGCTTTTCATTGAGGCCTGCCCCATCTATCCTATTTTTAATTGCAATCTACCCCACTCTGAATTTAATACTTTCAATCCCCTTTACTCTGCTGTATTTTTTTCCATAGCAATTATCACTTTTATGTAAGAGATCCTATTATTTACTTAGCATATTGTCTGCTTTTCTCTGCTAGACTATAAGCTCCATGAAGGAAAGGACGTTGGCCTTTTACTCCCTGCTTTTGTTGTTGTTTAGTGCTAAGTTCCTAGCACCTCGAAGAGTTCCAAGCACATAGTAGGTGCTTAGTAAATATTTGCTGAAAGAACACGTGAATAAATTCTTTTTTACAATGGGTTAGTATGAAATTTTAATATCATTGAGGGGAGTCTGTGTGTATTGACATGGGAAAATCTCCAAGACATACTTTTATTTTATTTATTTATTTATTCATTTATTTTGAGACAGAGCCTCACTATGTCACCCTCAGTAGAGTGACATGGTGTCACAGCTCACAGTAACCTCAAACTCTTGGGTTAAGCAATTCCCTTGCTCAGCCTCCCAAGTAGCTGGGATTACAGGTGACCACCACAATGCCTGGCTATTTTTTGGTTGCAGTTGTCATTGTTGTTTAGCAGGCCCGGGCCAGGCTCAAACTCGCCAGCTTTGGTGTATGTCTCCGGAGCCCTACTCATTGAGCTACAGCTGCTGAGCCTCCAAGACATAATTTTAAATAAAAAACAAACAGATTGTAAGGTTATAGAGAAATATACACACATATCATATAATTTCATTTCCATTTTTTAAAAAACCAACAAAACCTTCTATTGGTATCTGCATTCATAGATATACATGTGTGTGCATTAAAATATGGATAAAATGTTAGGAAGAACATAGTCTAGATTTATATAAATAGTTTTTTGTGTGGTTTTATAACTTTATTTGACGTATCTGACAAACACCAGTTAGTTCTCATCCATGTTGACTGTCTGTAGATTTTTGAAAGTGGTAACAGGTACATAAGTAACCAAAGTAGAGACCTTGTTTGGTGAATCTCCATCTTCATTACATTTTCCAGACAACCGCATATGATACAGTATGGGACACACTTTATGCCTTTGGTCCAGGCAGCTTTGTTGAGCCTGGCATCAATGCTCACATCTGAAGTCCCCATCTCTTTCATGGCAAATGTCCAGAAGGCTGAGGGACACCTTCTTGAAGTCCACCGTGGATTCACTTGTGACTGTTAATGGTATATTCTTGAGTCACCATTGATGGCAGACTGGCCCTTCTTCTCCCCATCCTTCTTTCTGGGAGCCATTCGGCTGGGCTCAGATTGGAAAGAAAGAGCGAGAGGGTTTGTGGGAGGAGGAAAGGGGTGGTTGCAAGTACAACTTCCGGGTCATTGCAATAGTTTTTTTTTTTTTTTTGAAAAGGTAAAGGAGGCTTTTTTCTCTTTAACTGTGTCTGTAGATTTTGAGTTTATCTTACAAACCGTGCATTCGTGTATTACTTTCTGTGTAATGTAGATTATCTAAGTTTGTGCAAATTTTCAAAAAAATTAAATGTACAGCAACTTTATCACCCTTGTTATCCAGAGCCAGCTAACCCGAAAAGTTGTTAGCAGAGAGGTTTGAAATCAATCAGGAGTGTCTGATCAGGGGATCATTCTTGCCCGTTTGGCCTAACCCCACCTCCCCAGACCAACATGCCTTTCTGCAATCCGCTGTGAGCAACTTGAGAGAAGAGCCATGATTGTCTGACTCACTGCTATAGTTCCATCTTCCAGAATAGTGCTTTGGACTTAGTAGGTACAACGTGTGTATTGTTTAATTGAAGCCCCTCTTTCCTGTCCCCCGGAGACAGTCAGCCACTCCTTTCCTAGCGCTGTTCTGGGATGCAGCCTCAATTCCCTCTCCTCCCTGCAGGTGGCAGAGTCTTCTTGGGCTTGAACCCGCCACGCTTACTACAGCAGCGGCTCTCAACCCACTGAACACAGTGGGTGCTTTCTGCAAGTAACTTCCTTTACTACTGTGGAATAAAGTTAACAAATTAAGTAATTACCTAAAAAGGTAACTTAAAAAAAATCAATACCATGCCCTTGCTCCAATATAAAGAGAAATAAAAGGAAAGTAATTGATAATGAAATACTGTGCATTATAATAACAAATGCTTGGGTGTGATTTCCCAAGAAGCTATCCAGAAAAAGTCAGATGTTCTGTCCATGTCCAGGACACCTGTGAATGTGGACAGGTACAGATGCTGTGTGATACAGTTGTAGTATTTAATCAGTGAAACAATTTTCCAAAATTGTGGTGGACTTCTCTTAGTAGAACTTTGAACAAAACAAAGTACAAGATTTATTTAATTTATATGCATTTTAACTTTTCCAGATATACTGTGTGTCAAAGCTAAGCTCCTGACTCCCACCAAAAAATAAATAGACAAATAGCCATATCCTAGGCTTGAGTAATTATAAACAGGTGTTATATGTATTCAAGAGTTTGAGATGTGGGACAAGTTTTTGCTTTGTAGGATTTCCCTTCATATTGCAGGATTTTTAGCATCCCTGGCCACCACGAAATGCCTGTTGTGCTCTTTCACTAAGTACAAGCCTCAAGAAAATGTTTCCACCAATTTCCATAATGCCCTCTAGGGGACACTACTGGCCTCGTTAAGAACTTTTGACTAGCTACCTAACAGGGCAGCCACAAGTCATATGTGACTATCTGCCTTGAAAGGTAGCCAATGTGACTAAACAACTAAAATTTTTTAGTTTACATATAAATTTTAAAGTTGACTTTCAGTTCAGTCGGAACAACTTGGGTATGTGAGTATACTTCGTCAATATAAATTTTATGAAATCAGAATATAGATGAAATATTTCTAACTAAAAGTTTAGTGAATGAATTGAGACAGTGACTCTTAAAGTGTAAAATACACAAAGAAGTTTAAAGGTTTAGAAGCAAAAAAGTATGTAGAAGACCTCATGAATATGTGGGGCAGTAAGAAAGTTTTGAAATACCCCAAAATCAAGAAACCTAAAATCTGCATGAATGGAAAGAAATGAAGCCCTCGTAAATTTCTTATATTGGATTACATTCTGAAATGACAACATTTTGGATAGATTAGATTGAATAAATATTATTAAAATTAGTTTCACCCTTTTTTTGGTTTGTTTTTACTTTTTAAATGTTGCTTCTGAAAAACTTAAAAATATATATGAAAGGCCAGGTGCTGTGGTTTATGCCTATAATTAATCCCTGTGATTCTGTAATCTGGGAGTCTGAGGCAAAAGGATCACGTGCGCTTAGGAGTTTCAGACCAGCCTGAGCAAGAGCGAGACCCTGTCTCTACTAAAAATAGATAAATTAACTGGATGTTGTGGTGCGTGCTTGTAGTTACTCAGGAGGCTGGGATTGCTTGAACCCAGGAGTTTGAGGTTGCTGAAAGCTAGGATGATTACCATGGCACTCTAGTTTGGAGCAATGAGTGAGACTCTGTCTCAAAAATAAATAAATAAATAAAAATATCTGTGAAGCCAGACAATTAAGTTCATGAACTCATCCTAGAAAAAGTACTGACTACCTCATTGCTGAATATCACTATGGTCACCTTTGAAGTACTGCCCTTGGGAAGCTGTGCACAGTCCTCCCTTCAGAGCAATTTTGGAACTCTTTTTCTGGAATGGTCATCAGGGCTGTCATCGTACAAGGTCTGACTATTAAGTTCGTATGTAAACTCATCCTGGAAAAAGTGCTTTGAAGGGTGATATTCAGTAATGAAGAATGTAGCACTTTTTTTGGATGGGTTTGAGAACTTAATTCTGATCTTGTATATAGCTTACATTATGATATTGGATGGTGCTGGAACAGAGAAAATTCAGGACCATTTGTCAGTCTCTGAGATCTCTTCTTACATTTCTGGCTGATAGGAATGCATAGTAAGTTAGAAATAAGGTAGAAATAAGGAAGGAGTAGAAAAATTAGTCCCTTCTTCTCTAGCAGACAAACCAGGAGCCCAGGGTCAGGGTCCTTCAACGGTAGAATAATCCCAAGGGATTATTATTTTTTAATCCAGATTTGGGCCTGTGGTTTCTGGCAAGGTTAATATTTTTCCACTACACTCATTCCCTACTGGGTCCTTTGAGAACCTTGCCTTTACATTCTGATGTGGAGGTTTTGGCCTCTGATACAAAGATTTGTGCCAGCTGTGCTCAGAGGCAATGAGGAAAAGGCATTTCAAAGTGCGAGAGAGAGAGAGAGATGGCCTATCTCTCCATCCTGGAGATTTACAGGTAATGCATGTGGTTACATTTCAAAGCAAACTATGAGCTATCCCCTAAGTCAGAGCTTGTAAAAACCAACCTCACGGGTAGCTAAGATGCATGCCAGCCACCAAAAGGCCTCACTGATCATATGTTCAGAAATCTGTTATGGATTCCAGAATATAAGACTACGTAAAATCATTTTTTGTGCATTTTTTAAAGAAGTCGTCTTTTTCCAAGCGATGAATTTCATGATGTGAGATAGCATTATGGTAAGAAGTGTGAGCTTTGGGGTCAGAACTGGGTTAGAGCCCAAATCACTGACATTTCGCGGCTGTGGGACCATGGGCAGGCAACTTAACCTTTCTGCGTTTTTCGTTTCCCATTTTCCCGTCTGAAATATCTCCTTCGCAGGTTTTTGTTTTTTTTTTTTTTTGTAATGAAGGGGTGAGAGTGGGAAGTGGGGAGAATTTTTAAGCAGGAAAGCAGTTTAGAACAGCATCTCCCAGGCTATTTCACATTTCTCAGTTTTCTGTGAAATTGAATTCCAAAAAGAAAAAGAGTTTTGTGGGCAGTGCATTTTGGAAATGATATGCAGAGCATCATTTGCTTACCTGTAGTAAAGAAATCAGATTCACTTGGCTTAACTTGGCATTTCTCAAACTTCTTAGGATTCCCCTCCCCGCACCCCCAAATAACTATTAGGTCTTTAGGAAATGATGTGGGAGAAAATGTTTTACCTTACAGTTAGAGTGCCTTGATCTCACATTTTGGATTGGCTGGACTCCTATTCAGATTGCCCTGCTACATGGAGGTAGAAACATGAGATGGGCCAACAGACTCTGTCACTGCCACCTTGGTCCATAATGAAAAATCCATTCCTCAGCTTAGATGACCTTGGGGGTGGGGGGAGAGGGAAGATGATGGTGAAATACCATGGTCTGTTGAAGCATTGTCTTGAAATTTTCTATTTTAGGTGGTGATGGAACAGAGGCAGACTATAAATATAGGTTTTGTTTCTCATGTTTTGTATAAAATCCCAGGAACTCTTATAGCTCTCTACAAATGGTCAATAACTATAATAACCTTCTGCCATAACAATATTTCAAATGCCAGAGTGGAGTTTAAATACACACACGCTGCATGGTAATGTATGAGCAGATTAAAAGGATATGTTTAATTTATAAGCCCTACTCTGATTAAAAATGATAGATGTGGAAAGATCGCTAACGGATAATGTTCATACTCAATTTGCAATAATTGCACATTTCTTTCATCAAGACGCATATCTAATATAATCTCCCAAATCCCAAAATACACATAAAAATAAAGTCCAGTAAATGACATTAGACAGAATAGGATGAAAATTCTGCTCCTAAGAAGATTCAGAATACTCTAGGGTCTAAATCAAAATGCACAGAAGCAAGCCTAGGTATCCACAAATAATTTTGTAAAAGCATCATTTCCCTTCAATTGTTATAATAAACATTTCAAACGTAGAAAAAAATTGGGGGCATAGTATAATAAATAGTCATCAAGTACTGTGAACATTTTCCCAGTTTTTACTTTGCATACTGTTGTGTACACATATTTTAAGTAGGTATATACAGTATATTGAGGGGTTAAACTTTTTCAAAATAGTTTGCATGACATGAAAAGGACATTCTCCCATTATCTTGCCTAAGAAAATTAACAATAATTCTCTAGTTCCTTCTGATACTGCCTCTAGAGTCAAATTTCTCCAGGAAGCAATCTAGGTTTACATAGTGCACTTGGTTGTATGCCTTTATTATCTTTACATCTAGAATGTTCCTTCTACCTCCAACATTTTTTCCCCCTGATGCACTGATTTTTTGATAAGACCTTTATCTTGTAGAATGTCTCCAGAATGGCTTTGTCTATCTGATTGTTTGGGACCATTTAGCCCATTTCTTTGTCCCCTATATTTCTGGTAAAATAAAATTAGGCTTGCTACTTGGGGAGGTAGAATCAGGTGGATTACCTGAGCTCAGGAGTTTGAGACCTGCCTAAATAAGAGCAAGACTCCGTCTCTAAAAATAGGTTGGCAAGTGTCTGTAGTCCCAGCTACTTGGGAGGCTAAGGCAAGAGAATTGCCGGAGCCCAAGAGTTTGAGGTTGCTATGAGCTATGATGCCATGGCAGAACCACTGTTAACATTTTAATGTATTTACTTTTAGTCTTTTTTTTTGATATAGGTTTGCATAGTGAATTCTGTATCAACAATCATAAAATCTGTATCATATATATTTTTCCATATCATTTCAAACTTTTCATAAATCTTTTAAAAGTCACTAGACAATCTTTCATAGTATAGTAATCCTGCTGTTGGACATTGAAGTTATTTCCAATTTTTTCCCCAGTATGAATAATATTATGGAGAAATCTTTATCTATATAAATATTTTTCTCCTTTTAAAATTATATCCTTAACAGAAGTAATTGGGTTGAAGGGAATTTTTTTTTCCATTTCTCTCTTGATTATCAAAGTAAGATGAGCTTTCCATTGACAAGTAAAATACAATAAAACTGGGAAAGAAAACAAATCGTTCAGGTCCTCCACCCAGAGGCAACTGATGTTAGCATTTTCATGTGATTTCTTCTGATACATGCAGTTACAGTATTTTCTTTCTTAGCAAGATTTAAGGATATGAGTATTTTAAGGCTTTTGATAATACTGCCAAAATTGCTTTCAATTTATCAATTTATCCTCCTCCTGTATTAGTTGTGACTATTCTGAAAACTCCAACATCTAAAAATGATCAAATAAGCATGATTATTTCAAAACTTTTCAAGATTATGCTTTGGCTTGTTGAAAATCTGTCTGTGAATGTGGAAAAGGGCATTAAAAAAGTGTTGTACACACAGGGTGCTGTGGCTCATGCTCCTATCTCAGCACTGAGAGAAGGGGATAGCTGAGGTCAGGAATTTGAGGCCAGCCTAGGCAACATAGCAAGACCCCCATTTCTACAGAAAATAAGAAAAATTAGCCAGGGTTGGTGGCACGTGCCTGCAATCTCAGCTACTTGGGAGGCTGAGACAGAAAGATTACTTGAGCCCAGGAATTCAAGGTTTCAGTGAACTATGATCATACCACTACACTCCAATCTGGATGACAGAGCAAGAACCATCTCAAAAGAAAAAACAAAAAGACTGTTACCTAGAAAACTCATCTCCCGCTTTTGATCTTTTGATCTGCTTAAAGTCTACCATTCTGAAAGGATTATCTTTGTTAATGATGTTCAGCTGGGTTTCAGTAGGGACAATTGGAAATGTTTATTTAAAGAGTAGTTGTGGAAGTCAGCTCATTGGATTTTCTAGATGAAGATAGGCCATTGGTTATTTATTAATAGATAAGAAAAAATATTCTTCTAGTTAGGAATTACCAATCTTTTTCATGGCATGGCACAGATAGAACAGAACATAATATCCTATTCACTGGAATATACAGATGAGCTCCAGTGAATAGGATATTATGTTCTATCTGTGCCCCATAGTCCTGGGTTCCCTGGCTGCCCTGAGGGCAGAAGGGTCAAGGTCACAGTCTCCTGTAATCCATTTCTGGCATATCTGGGTCAGCTTTGTATTCTAGGGAACCTGGAGGAATAGGTCTGATGTCATGAAGTACATATCTTTCTGTTTTTTAATGCTGTTTCTCTAGTCCCCTCCCCCACCACCTATTTTTGGCACTGATTATAAAGGGACTTTATAACTGTGGCACATCACCTTAGCAGAAAGGCAGACGTCCTTCTTAATCTTCTGATCCTACTTCTTTGCTGTTCTCCACAAAATATGCTTAATTCCTATTCCAAAGTTTTATCTATTTGATTTTTTCACCTTAAGTCATTAATAATTAACTGAATTATCTTATGTACAGGTGCTTTGGTAAACACTGAGCATAGACAGGTGGTGAAGACAGCTCCTGACTCTAAGGCATTCACAGGCAAATGGAGGGAATAACAGGAATGGCAGGGCAAGTGACATACACTTGAATGGTGGTAGGTCCAAAAGTTCCTTGGCATTCTCCCTGGGGCAGGTGGGAAGGCTTCCAGAAGTAATGGCATTTTAAGTGTGATCTGAAAGGGGAGTGGAAGCTAGACACTCCAATCAGGAAACAGAGTAACTGGGTAAGAGGCAGAAACCTGTGGTTTTAAGAAATGGGTGAGCTTGTTGGTGTGCCTGGAACACCAATTCCAATCAGGACCTGGATGAGTGACAGAGGCCCAGGATGGAAGGGGAGCTAAAGTGAGGCTGGCCGGGTTTGGAAGGGCTTTGTTGCTTGGAACAGTTAGGACTCGTTATACACTGGACCACTGGAAAAGATTTTTTTAAACTGGAGACTGACATCTACAAACTTGTGTTTTAGAAATTGCTTTCCCAGCAATGTGGAAAATGGAATTGGGGATGAGTAGGGAAGTCATCAGGAGGCAGCTGCAACTTGGAAAGTGGAAGAGATGAAGGTTTGGCCTAGGTCCAAGGAGCTGGGTGTGGGTGTAAGAATGGCTGTAGGAGTATGGGACAGGTCAGGTTGGGCAACTAAGTAAATGGTGAGCCATTAGCAAAGACAGAAAAAGGGCTTTACTTTACTGTTCCAGATCTTTAAATCCAACCCATCCATTTGACCCAGCCCTAAGGCCCTCCCGTTTGCAAACCTTTTTCTTGCATCTTTGTCTCCTAGAGACCACTCCCTTCCCTGTGTAGCTATTCTGGCATTCAGCTGTGGACAGTTTGCTCTCTAAGCATGAGGTTACCACCTACCACATGTATTAGGTTTGTTTCCTGAACTGGATTGTAGGACTGTTCTCAGGCCCAAATATCATGCTGCTCTGACGCTCTGACGTCCATCTCCACAACTATCTCACAGGGTTGGGTATTTACAAAGTGCAGCAGGCAGTGGGGCTAGAGCTGTGCTTGTAAAGGAAACCTTCAGTATAAAATATATACCAAGTGGAACTCTCAGGTTAATATAGGGGTAGAATCCACAGTCCAGGACTCCTGGAGTCCTCTTATTCTAAGTAGCAACCCCCAAGAACCGCCAGTGTCCCTAGGGCCCCATGAGACACAATTTGAAAACTTTGGCTTGGTGGACAGATCATGGGTGTTAGAGTCGGATGAATCTGAATCCGAATCCCTGCTTTGTCACTTAGCTGTGCTAGAGTAGACAAATGAAGAAACAGCACTTCTCTTTCCCCTCTGTAGAACAGATAATGCTTTCCTTGTAGGGTAACTGTGAAGACAAAGTAATATAATGCATGCAGCAATCTCTGGCACTTATTAAATGCTCACCAGATCACAGTTGCTACTGGTAACAATAACAAGTCACTTGTTAACTGATTGAGTATCTGATCCTTATTGAATTGGCACTTGTTCAGTATAAGTAAATTGATTCATCCTCAGGTTAAGAAAAGCCAAGGTTAAGGTGAAGTTATGGGTGAGCTTGGGATTATGAGAACAACCAACCTTGTCTTATGTTCCTTCGGCTCCATAAACCCACAATCACCTGCCTTTTCATGAGGGTCTATCAATATTTAACGTACGGGTGTCAGTTACTGTAAACTGACCATACCCTAGCAACAACTTGAATTAATTATATGCAGGAGATAAAATAAAATGCCTTTTCCCCAGAGGCCCAAGTTCCACTGGCTACCCAGAAGCCTGGTAACCACAGTGAACTTTCTTCTGATGGAGGACACGGAGAAGCAGCTGAATCAGAAGAGCGATGGCAAACCCCGGAAAGTACGATTTAAGATCTCCTCCTCCTACAGTGGCCGAGTACTGAAGCAGGTCTTTGAGGACGGACAGGAATTAGAGTCACCAAAGGAAGAATACCCTCACAGTTTTCTCCAAGAATCCCTTGAACCAATGGATGGTGTTTACGGGTCTGGGGAAGTTCCCAAACCCCAGCTGTGCTCCCCTAAGCTGACTGCTCAGAGGATCAGTGTATTCAGAGAGGGCAATGCCTATACCTTGGCTAGCAGCCAGCCTCTGTTCAACAATTACAAGATGAATGACCACAAGGTTGGTATTGTGCATGGCATGTAAACTCCAAGGGCAGGGCTTCAGACTTGTGTCTTGCTCAGGCCCCAGTGCCAGCCGGAGCTGTAGGCACACCAAATGGGAAGTCACTATTAGAATATGTGGGGACAAAAATAACGTCCTTGTTCATATTTGGATTCCATCCAGGGTAATACATTGTAATTGGATCTTTGGGTTTTCTCGGATGTAAATTAAACAGAGGTGCCGTGGTTTTCATGTTGCCAGACTGCCCTTTTAGAAAATTATGCAGAAGTAGGTCGTTTTGTTTCCTGAAAGAGCTGAATGTTTGAAGATGCTCATTTTATTCCTGCCAATTATTTAGCTTGTGGTTTATCCATGTCTTATTCTTTACCTCTATGGCCTTCCTGCAGTCTGCTTATAAAGAATGTTTATTTATTTATTTTGCTTTTCCATTGCTCATTAGCATGAAATGTGGGTAGTGGAATCCTGGGAAGAGATGGTGAAAAGGAAATAAGCCCGGGGAGACGTTACATGGGGAAGAAGTTTGAGCTAATACTTCAGTCGAAGCGTGTGTTTAATATGTGAATTTCAATTACTTCCCTGATTCCATGGATAATCAAAAGCCCACACATGATTTTCCCTTAAGCTTAAAGAATCTGGAAAATATTCACTGTTATCCAAAATTCATAGGAGATGTGTATATGTTCTCTGTCAGCGGGACCATGAATGCCTTTTAAAAAAGATTAAATACAATTATATAATGTATCCACATTATTAATGAATAGCACACCAGGCTGTGTTCTCATCCTTAAAGTGTGAAATGCAGATAATTATTGTCTAATTATTTTTATTGTTAGTTTCCTAGGGGAATAGATAATGTATCTATTGAAGACAAATGTATTATTGGCTTTGCTGGCATTGGTAAAATTATGGGCATGTCCACAATTATCAAAGATAGTACCAGGTTTCTTTTCACTATTAAGGGGGTGAATGTTAATGGGGTGACTTATGCCTCACAAAGTGCTCTCACATGCTATTCTATCTATTTCTATCACGTTGTATCTTTACCGTGACCTGGAGAAAGAAAAGTATGGTCCTTCTCATTTTGCAGATAAGTAAAATTGAGTGCCGAGTTTTTGTTTGTTTGTTTGTTTTGAGACAGAGTCTCACCATGTCACCCTCAGCAGAGCCCTGTGGTATCACAGCTCACAGCAACCTCAAACTCTTGGGCTCAAGCGATTCTCCTGCTTCAGCCTCCCAAGCAGCTGGGACCACAGGTGCCCGCGAGTACTGAGTTTTTAAGGGTCCTACCTGATATTTACAAGGTGATTGGGTGCAGAATCATAAGAATCTGGTGTAATTCCTCATACTTTTTGCTTTAGGGAATGTTATTTTTCAGGGAACACAATTATTATGTAATAATAGTGATGATGATAATAGCTCCTACCATTTATTAAGTACTTATTATGTCATGCACGTATAGTATTTCTTTTTAATTATATCTGATTTGTAGGTTTGGAACTTACCAGAGTCATAGTTCATGCAAACCTGTACAAGGCCATGGTAGATAATTTGAGATTGCTTGACCTTCATAAGTCATGTGCCAAACCTGGTATTCATATAAATGTAGGGTTTAACATGGATTTATACATCTAGGTAAACAAGTCTTTGTTGAAGCATGGCTCAGTTGGTTCAAACTCAGTGCTCTAGAGACAATGTTGAAGTTTTAGTTCCTGTCTGGTCCAGTTATCCTTGTTTTCTTTGTTGCCTGATCCAGTGCCCCATCAGATCTTAGCTGGCCTCTGAGTATGAGAGTGTCCAAGATGGATTCATGCAGCATCCTCCACTGAAACACTTTGTCAATATGGTATTTAGGAAAAATAAGGAAATGAGAACTGAGATGTCATGATTTTTCAATAGTGAATCCAATTATAAAATAACTATTAGTAAATACTGGTTATGAAACCCCATCGGGTAACAGTTAAGTGCAATGATTCAAAACAAAGGCTCTGCACTAAACCATATTTGTGCACCATTGTTTATAACAGTATTATTCGTAATCATCTAAAGGTAGAAACAACCTATGTGTCCATTTGTTGATGAATGAATACAAGAAAAATGTGGTATATACATGCAATGGAATATTACTCAGCTTTAGAAGTAATTTTGGAATTACTGGAAGGACAAAGGAAGGACATTTTGACATATGCTATACCATAGACAAATCTTATATGTGCAATAAGCCAGTCAGAAAAAGATAAATACTATACGATTCCACTTGTGTGACTTACCCGGAGTAATCACATTCATGGAGATGGAAAGCAGAATGGTGGTTTCCAGGGGCTCAGGGTTGGGGAGGAGGAAGGACTATTGCTTAATAGATATAGAGTTTGAGTTTGGGAAGAAGACAAAGTTCTCAAGAGGGATGGTGGTGATGATCGCACAACAATGTGAATGCGCTGAACGCCACTGAACTGGACACTTAGAAACGGTGGAAATGGTAAATTTTATGTCATGTACATTTGACCACAATAATAATAATGATTTTAAAAAAACCCCAGGGACTCTGATGTTAGTCAAACCCTGCCTTGGGCTCATCTCAGAACTTTGGGAGGGTTGCTTGAGGCCGGAAGTTTGAGGCAAACCTGTGCAGTATATTGAGCCTCTGTCTTTTTTAAAATTTCAGATTAATATGAGGGTACAAATGATTAGGTTACAGTGTTTGCCTTTTCTAGGTAAGGTCCCTGTGGTATTTGTGTCCTGCACCCAGAAGGTGTGTAGTATACTGTTACATTGTGCCCATTAGGTGAGAGCACATCAATCCCCCTCCCTCATTTCTTCTCCCTCCCCCCTACTTGAATTCAATTGATTTTTTTCTTGTGTAGGTATGTATTAGTTAGTCTCCTGGTTTCATATTAGTATTGAGTATATTGGTACTTGCTGTTCTATTCTTATGATAATTTACTAAAAAGAATGGTCTCCAACTCTATCCAGGTTAATACAAAAGATGGAAAGTCTCCATCTTTTTATGGCTGAATACTATTCCATGGCGTACATATACCACAGTTTATTAATCCATTAATGGTTGATGGGCACTTGGGTTGATTCCACTTGGGCTGTGATAAATAATCTAGTGCAAATGTCCTTAAGACCCTGTATTTACAAATTTTTTAAAAATCAGCTAGGTATGGTGATGTGGGCTTATAGTCCCAGCTGCTTGGGAGGCTGAGTCAGGAGGATCACTTGAGCCTTGGAGTTCAAAGTTACAGGGAGCCACTGACAGGGCTGCTGCACTCCAGCCTGTGTGACAGAGAGAGACCCCATCTCAGACAACAAGAACAACAAAGCCCAGGCTTTCTACCCATTTACTGTGCAAGCTTGAGCAAGCTACTTAACCTTGCAGTGCTTCAACACCATCATGCATGATGCAAGGTTAATAAAAGTGACTAAAAGAGAGTTATGTGGTGATTAAAAAGACAATCCTTAAGAAGCTCAGCTTTGTGCTTGGCACACTGGTGTATATGCTCAGGAAATGTTATCCACAATTGACATAAAGAGCAGGTTCTGATCAAAAAAATGTTGAGTCTTTTGTTTTCTGTGATGGGTAGAGGAAGCAGCTATAAATAATCAAAATAGTTTAAGGAATTAAAACCAACTGAAGACTTGGTGCCCATGCTCAGTGGTTAGGGCACCGGCCACATATACCCAGGCTGGAGGGTTAAAACCTGGCCCAGGCCTGCTAAACAACAATGACAACTGCAACAACAATAACAACCACAACAACAGATAGCCGGGCATTGTGGTGGGCACCTATAGTCCCAGCTACTTGGGAGGCTGAGGCAAGAAAATCGCTTAAGAGTTTGAGGTTGCTGTGAGCTGTGACACCACAGCACTCTACCAAGAGCAACATAGTGAGACTCTGTCTCAAAAAATAAATAAATAAATGAAACCAACTGAAGTTTGTAAGATTCATAAAAGGAATGAAAGGGAAAAGGAATGGGAATAATATTAATGGACACCTTATTTATACATATTATGTAATTTCATCTTCATAATATTTCTATGAGAAAGAGTTTCACAAATTGGAAAAACAGCAGTTCACAGGGGTTAAACAATTTGAAAAACTCGGATGGTTGTTGAATAACATTTGAATAGAATTTGAACTCAGGTTTCTCTACCTTCAAAGCCTACTAAATTTCTTGTACCTAATAAGAGCAATGAAAGGGTTTAGTAGTGCCAGATTAGAAATCTCTAAGCATGTTGCCACGGACGCCAGAGTGGTTGCAAATGCTCAATCACATAGGTTGCTATTCTGGGCTCTATGGAAGGAAATGAAAAATTCCTAGCTCCATTCTGCCTTCTATAATTCAAGAGTGGGTATTCCTCACAGGCAATTAATGTAACCAGATAGTGTGAACTTTACTTACACCCAGAGAGTCTCCTTAGACACAAGGAAGAGCTTGGCTGTCAGACTGAAACTTAAACACACCCTAAAGATGCTTTGGTACCCTCCATCTTTGGGGTATCTTAAAGCAAATTTGTGATGAGGGGTGGTATCTTGGACATTGACCAACTTACAGGCAGGGGGCTGGACCAAGTGATCTCAGATTCTCTTAGCATATTGAAAGCTTTGTCTTGAAAAATAAAACCAGCCCAAGATATGAAAAAGCTCCCTAGAAAACTGAACCTCTTTGGTTATTACTGGAAGTAGAAATGGAATCTTCCAAAAGTACCCCCATCCTTATCTTCTGATGTTCAGAAACTGATATTCCAGAGTGTGAAATAGGAATCCAGCCTGCATAAAACAATAGGAAATGGAAGCTGCTACACAATCCCCTGAAGAGAGGGAGAGAAAACAGGGCCAGAGAGGAAGCCTGTGGCTTAATGAATAATTATTGAAAACACTATGGATGTTTCAAGGAAGCGAACCTAAACATTGAAGTCTTGCTCAAGCCAGGCTTTGACTAAATACATACAGGGCTGCTTAACTGTATGACATTTAGACAGATTTGATTATACAGTTCTATAACTAGGACAGAACAGCTCATGCTGAGGTGTTTAGTTGTGTAGCGTGATTGTGTGTGCACAACTGAAGATCAGTTTTTAATAGTTAACAATGGTCCTGATGCCCATCATTTTCATAGTATCTCCAACTTTTCCAAACCCTACATTGTCCTATATTTTTAAAAGCACCTACCCACCCCACACCCCCAAACTTGACATAATTAGCTTCAGGAATGAGACTCAAAATATTTAACCATAGGAACATTGCTCAGTCAGCATAGAAGCCAGCAGTGTTGGGGCAGGGTCCTGAAACCAGGGCTCCTAAGTGTTAAATCTTACCTGGCTGAACTTTGGGATGGTAGAGGCTCCCTGAGGGGGAGAAAAGGGTAGTAGGAGGTCACTCAGGAGTCTCGGGACAGCACCTGTTTGTCACTCTATATAGAAGTGTTCCTATATTTAATAACTTGTCTGCAGCAGTGCCTGCCAACTAGATGTCAGCCCCTTTGCTGATAAGCAAATTGCGGTTCTAAGAGGCTGTGTGACTTTCCTGTATCTCACGATAGGTAGACAGTAGAACTGGAATCCAATGCAATTTCTTGCCCAGTTATCCTAACTCTGGGTAAAATATGTGTTGTGGGTCCACTGAAATCCCTGAACACCTTCTTCCCAGGCATCTTTGTTTTCTGACTGTGATCTTGTCCAAACTTGTTCCTGAGCAAATGATTAAGAAACACATGGTAACGCCATATGAAGGAACATAAGTTATTAGTGATAATGCTTTATAAATTTATGTATTTGTATGTATAATACAAAAGTTTTTTGTATTATATAGATAATGAAAAAATACCCTACAGTACTATGATACTATATTTTGGAGGGAAAATATTTGTCAATAGGGAAGTGTAGGTGATGAGAATATCAACTTTAGTGTGACATAGTTGGATTGCAGTCCCAGCCACAGTCCCCAAGTAACTCTATCACCTTAGCGAAACACCTACCCCTCCACAACTCAGTCCCCTCACCTGTACAATATGGAAACCATAGCATCTACCTAACGGGGATATTGCAGGAAAAGTGAGATAATGTTGAGACATGGATCCTGCCACACAAATGGTGCTCAGTAAATGTTATTTACTAATATTATTTATGGATAGAAAAAAACTGGAGGGGTACTTATAGAAAACAGAAACAGTGTTTCTTTGCATTTATTATGCACTCATTATACCCAGCTCTGCATTGGCCGTGGGGGCATACAGTAGGATGGGAGCTCTAGCCCCTGCCCTCCAGCGTCCTGCACTTGGAGTAGTGCAGCTTTGATTGATTACCAGCAAGGAAGATAATTTTGATGGCTTCCAGAGAGAGCAAACGTATCAGAGCAGAACTAGAGCTCTGGGGTCTGACGGGATCGCCAGCATTGGCTGGTTCCCCCTCTCCTGTTTCCTGGGATGTTGGACACGTTCTGCTGCCCTGTATTTGGTGGGGAAGTTTCCATGCTCATTCTGCATTTCTCTAGCCCCCACCTATTATAGATTTCGGAAAGATAATCATCTATACGAACAACCTGAAAATCATTCGTACCCCAATGGACAAGAGAGACTTCATGAGGAAAATGCTCCAGAATGAAGAAGAGCCTGAAGAAGAGTCTCTGATAAGCAAAGAGGAAAGCTATGGAGACCAGGACCAGCACAACGGGCCTCTGCTGGAAGCGGAAAGCGTGTTCCCCCGTAACCGGTACACACAGGTGCGTCAGCGAACTTGGCTTTCCCACTCATAACTGACCCTATGGCCGGGGTCCCCAAATTGGTTCTAAGTAAAAACTTTGGGATGTGAATGCTTAAGATATCTAAATATACAATTCTTTAATTCTATTATTTCTTATACCATATTGTAAGTTGTGGGAGCACATATTTTCAGAAAAGGGCCAGTTGTGGGTCACAACTGCAGGTCTGAATAAAAAAGTAAGAGTAGGCCTGATGTGACAATTACCTTTAAATTCAGTGTGGAGAGATCCGTGCTTTTTAGCTGTAATACTGTAAACCAGGACAGAGGTGTACAGCAGAAGGTTGCTCTGAAAGGTTATACTTCACTTGTCCGGCCTTTAAACTCTGTTTTAAATTGCTATTTGTTTGCCCCATCCCTCATGCAGTAAATTCCCAGACAAGCTTTATCCTAAAAGAGAGGGTCAAAGAACATCAAGGAGCCCCTTCTGACCAAGAGCCTCTTTGTTCTGTAACATGGAACAGGGCAGCAGAGAGAATCTGATGCAAGGACAGGGCATGGCTGAAAGCCAGGCCAGGCTTGGGCCTGTGCATTAACTCTCAAAGAGAAGGAGAAGAATAATTGAATCCAGCTACAGTAAAAGGTGGAACGGGAAAAATTGGGCTTTGTGCTCAGTGGATGCAAGGCCATAAATCATCTGTGCTTCTTTATGCTTTATGTGATCTCACCTTTGAAATAATAGTAATAATCACCACCATCATAATTGCAATCATAATAGCTGCTATTTATTTACTGAGGGCTTCTGAGAGCCAGGCACCACTATGCTTTTCATGCAGTAGTCCATTTAATTCTCATCAGGATTCTGTGAGGTGGGTATTATTTATGGTTTCATTTTGCAGCTGGGGAAACTGAGGCTCAGAGACTTTTACTTGCCAAAAGTCACAAGAGCCAGTAGACAAATCTAAGTCCATCTGCCAACCAATCTCATGATTGTAACTGCCTTGTTATGTGATCTCTAGATTGGTGCCTGCTACTGTCTTTAGGGCTACACAAACCTTTGAGACTGTGGTGAAAGATCAGGCCCCTGTCCCTGGTTGTGGAGTTATTAAGCGGTAGATTGGTGGGTCTATTAGTTTCTAGAACCTAAGCTATAGTTTGTAACTCTGGTCTAAAACCTCCTATTAAGTCTCGGTTGCTCTGGCTAGAGTGCAATAGTGTCATCATAGCTCACTGCAACCTCAAACTCCTGGGCTCAAGTGATTGATCTTCCTGCCTCAGCTTCCCAGGTAGCTGGGATTTTAGGCATGAGCCATGACTCTGACTAATTTTTCTATTTTTTAGTGGAGATGGGATCTTGTTCTTGCTCAGGCTGTTCTCAAATTCCTGAGCTCAAGCAGTCCTGTCTGGCCCTCCTAAGTAGCTGGGACTACAGGCACACTACCAGGCCTGGCTAATTTTTCTATTTTTAGAGATGGGGGTCTTACTCTTCTCAGGCTGGTGTTGAATTCCTGGGCTCAAAAAGTTCCACCTCAGCCTCCTAGAGTGCTAGGATTACAGGTGTGAACCACTGTGCCTGGGCTATACTGAATTAATTGAAATAAAAAGCATGGTGAGGATGAGTGGTTGAAGAAATTATAACCCAGGATAAGAATGGAAACTCCAGTGAAACACTAATAATGCACCCTCGAATGTGACATTAGACGTAATTTGATTAAAATTTTGTTTTTGGGCGGCGCTTGTGGTTGAAAGGAGTAGGGCACCAGCCCCATATACCAGAGGTGGCAGGTTCAAACCCAGCCCTGGCCAAAAACTGCAAAAAAAAAAAAAAGAAAAAGAAAAATTTTGTTTTTGTTCTCTATAGCAAGCTCACCAGGTCATTTCATCAATCCTTCATTATCTAACTGACCTGATATTTTATGCAAATAAATTTTTGGATTACAAGTCTAGCATTATGGTAGGATTTTACCGTACCTGCTTGTTCAACACTGACTTTTATCATTGAAATCTTACCGGGATCAAGTACAAAGATACAGAATAATGGATTTGGCAGAAAAACGGGTTTGGCAATTTTCTTTATGACTATTTGGCAAACATTTATTTTGAGTTCTTAGGGGAAAGAAAACAAAATTCTTTATAGTTGATGTATTAAGATATGGCAATAATCAATACAATATTAAGAAGAGGGTGCATAGACATAATTTGAATTATTGATCAGTTGAATAATCACTTCCATACCCTAAATCTAGAATTAATAAAATTGAAGCTGGGTATGGTGGCTCATCTCTGTTGCTCCAGCTACTTGGGAGACTGAGACAGGAAGCTCTCTTGAGCCTAGGAGTTTGAAGGTACAGACTGCAGCCAGCTGTGATGGTGCCACTGCACTCCAGCCGGAGCAAGAGAGTGAGCCCTGTCTCTAAAGAAGGAAACAAAAGTAATTTTACAAAACTGAATTATTAAAGTAAAATTCAATGCCTTCTTAGGCACTTTGCAGCATAATGGAGCTATTTTCAAAACTTGTGCCTCCCTTTTCGGAGATTATTTTTATTCTTTAGTTAAAAAAGAAAGCTGTGAGAGCCGGGTGGAGCTACCCAGTGGACTCCAGCTATTTTGTTGGTTCCTAGAATTTAAGAACAGGAAGGGTTCTCCACATGCCATTGTTCTGTTTGTGTATTCATGCAGCACAAATGTCCCAGGCATTGTGCTGGGTGTGTGGGACATGATGGTGAAAAGGCACTAGAGCAGTTTCCCGTAGAGTCAGCAGGAACGGTCAGCAGAGAGATTCGCCATGCTAGAGGCAGTACAGGGCGTCTTGGGCAGGGCTCCTCATCAGGACGTGTGGGTGGGCAAGTCTATGTGGAGAAAGAGCTGCTAAGCTGACCTCTAGAATAAGTAGGAGTTGGCTGGGTTGGTGGTGGGGTGGGGAAATTTTTTATCTGAAAAGAAAGTTCATTAGAAGGTTTCCTGAAGGATCCCTTGAACCCAGGAGCTCAAGGCTGCAGTGAACTATGATCATCCACTGCACTCAACACTTTGTATGTGGCGGTTACTACATAACTTAATGAAGTTGCCTCAGCAGAGAGAGATCATCTCACAAGACTGGAGGCTGGGTCCACATTGTATTCGTGCCAGAGGGGGTGGGCTCCCAGGCTAGGACTGGTGGTTGTGGGAGGGAGAAAATGGGATGGATTTGAGATGTTTAGAAGGTGAAATGGATGGGACTTGTTACGGGATTCGCTGGTTTTTGGTCTGGTATCTTTCCTTATTTCTTGGAAGGTTCCCAGTCTGTAAGGAATACACATATGAGTATTGCCACCTTTCTTGAGATGTCGCAGGGGAAGAGCAAGACACTATTCAAGGGGCATTTTCTGGAGAGTAGGCATCCAGGACTTGTTGGAGGCTTAGAAGTGTGCTGGCTATTATAGGAACCTATGATCAGCCAGATAATATTGCATTGTATATATTCTCTTTTTTTTTTTTTGTGGTTTTTGGCCAGGGCTGGGTTTGAACCCACCACCTCCAACATATGGGACCAGTGCCCTAGTCCTTGAGCCACAGGCGCCGCCCTGCATATATTCTCTTATTTAATATTCCAACTACTTGGAAGAGTAAACATTATTATTACCATTTAACAGGTATAGAAACAGATTGGGAGAGGCTAAGGGACCTGCCTGTTACACAGCTTACGTCAGACAATAGCCTTAGTCCTAATCTATTAACTCCAAAGCTCTTAATCACTGGGTCTACTGCTCACAAAGACAATAAAACAGTACTACAAGAATTCAGAGCTAAGCTTTGAAGGATCATAACACTGATTGATTAACTGATTGATCCATTCATTCATTCAATCGCTCAGTCTCTGGGTCACAAATGATCTTTCTTAAGCACCTCCTATTAGATAGCCACAACAAGGGGATATGTGGTCATTAGGAACATTAATTTTGGTGTTCACCTCCCTGGATCAAAACCTGCCTCTTCCTTTTCCAAACTCGTGTGTCACCATTGGCAAACAGCTTCTCAGTATCTCATTTTCTCATCTGTCACATGGGATGGTAATACTTAAACTATCTCACTGGGATTTTGTGAGGATTAGATGAATTGATATACGGAAAGCTCTTAGAACGGCACCTGTTACCTCTGAGGCATGCCACAAGGGTCTACTGTTAGTATTTGGCAATGAGGAAAAAAAAGTTCCTGCCTTTATGGAGCTTACAGAAATAACATATCAGATGGTGACAAGAGTGATGAAGAATGTAAAGTCTTGGAATGCACCATGTGGTGGCGGTGATGCTATCTGAGAGATGTCCACCAGGGAAATGCTCTCTGATAAACTGGCTGTGATCATTCTGTGTCCTCAACAGTTCCCTCACTGGCATGTGTGGGGAGTGTTTTCCCCTCATTCTACCCTCGCCTTTGCCAAAGTGCTGTATTGACCTGTATGTGAACAGTGGATTTGAAATGGCGCTCTAACTAAACGCTGGCCTGTGTCTTGCAGGATGGGGAGCTTCCTGAGGACAACTGTCTTCACTGCCGAGGGTCAGGCAGTGCCACCTGCTCTCTGTGCCACGGCAGCAAGTTCTCGATGCTGGCCAACAGATTTAAGGAGTCCTACCGGGCCCTGAGGTGCCCTGCCTGCAATGAGAACGGCCTGCAGCCCTGCCAGATTTGCAATCAATAGCCTATGGCTTTTGCATGTCTGCTTTTATGGCACCCTCCTTAAAATTATTTCTAATAAAATGCCCCCCTCCCCCTCCTCCTGCTCTCCCAGCAAGGAGGCCAGAGTGATTGCAGTCACTCCCACCACTGGCAAAACTCAATTATCTGATGACATTTTGTGAGGCTGGTAACATCTCCATGTGAGTCTAAGTGGCAGGGGCATTTTCAAATTAGAGTCTGCTCCGAAACTTGATCTAAAATTATCCTTCCAGGAATGTGTGAAAATATCTCACTTGACTTAGCTCAGTTTTCTCCTTGCGCCAGTGAACAAATAATAAATGTATACTTCAGGCAGCAGGTTGAAGTCATTTTCTGGTTGGGAGTTAAATTTTGCAAAATTATGCAGTAAGAAAGGAATAAAAAGTCAGGTTTCTGATGAATTGAATTTCTGCTTCTTATAATGCATCTTAAATCGTTATTGACCAAATTGAATTTCTAATTAAGCAAAAGAGGAAAGGGATAGCCAAGCTGAAGGCACTAGGTGGCTACAGCAGGCAAAGCAGGATGTTCATTCTGGAGACAGGCAAGCTGAGGAGGCTTTCCTTTCTTTCTTCTCTCTTTTTTTTTTATTAAATCGTAGCTGTGTACACTGAGGCTTTCCTTTCAAAGTCCTAAGCCCCTCCTTTGTGATGTGCTTGGATATTAACCACAGAGGCAGTGAGCAATGCTGCTTCTTAGGTTAAGATGAGATCAGACACTTCCCATGCGTCTTCCTGCTCAGGTTATAAGCCAAGTCAAAGTTATTTATGATAAATTTGGTGCTCAAATATGTGTGTGTGACAGGACTTCTTCCATCCCCCGAATTATCACCAAATTAAAAAAATCTATTTTAAGTCTAAAATCTAGCCACGATCTCCTCATAAAGGACTATAAATAGATTTATGATAGGTTATCTATTGGAAATCTCTAAAATAAAAATTAATGAAGGCTGATATTTAGCAATTATGTTTCTACTGTTTATGAATGCACATACTAAGGAAAGATTATTTCCTCTTAAACTTGATTATAAAATCAGAAAAATAGTTTTGTTAATGAACTTTTGTAGTTCTAACACCCACTTTCTGTACCCCTTAAGAATGACACTGTAAAATCTGTTATCTCCTGAGACCCCTTGCTTTCTATAATGATTTTGATTTCATGACTTGATAATTTGTTATTCTCTAACATTCATCTGTTAAAATAATTCAACAATGCAATCAAGGCTTTTCAGGCAATATAAATACTTGTAATAAAAAAGATTAAAATATTTTTCAAAGCCATGATAAATTTGTCTGTATGTACCTAGATCTTACTATTACTCAGCAGCTTTTTTTGCTTCTGTACTTAACTTTTGCCTCTGCTTATGTTTTCCTACAGTTATCTGCTCTTCCGTCTTTCCAGAATACCAAAGGAGTGATGTCAAAAGGCCTTTAAGCTGCATTCTGGTTTTTGACAGAAACATGTGACCACAAATGTTATTTGAGCTCCCTACACATAGGACAGTATCGGCAGGTGCTTGGTGTACAGTGTTATCGTGAGAGGTGCCTCCCTTTTGGAGTCTCATGTAACTTGCAGTTTTAGTGGAGATGGATAGTAAACAGATGATTACAAAACAGTGTGATACGTGTTAGGCTAGGGCAATGACAGGGAAGGTTTGGAGCACATAGAAAGAGCACCCTACTTAGCCTCAGTGGGGTTAGGAAGGCTGCCCAGAGGAAGAGGCGTGAGCTCCTACCCCAGGCTCTTAGAGCCTTCAGTGCTTTGCATCACGTAATAAGTACGTCTACTCATGATCACATTTATGTTATTTATTATTATTGAGGTAGGAACAGTTAACATGCAATTTACCCTCTTAAAATTTTAAGTGTACAATACTTTCTTTTTTCACCAACTAGTGTTTTTTTATATAATATTTTTTGTTATTGACCATTAATAAGCACTGAGGATATGTCAGTAAACAAAACAAAGAAAATCTTGTGGAGCTTACATTTTGGTGATGGAATATAGACAACTACATACATAAATCTGTAGGATAAATATATAATATTTATGTATTTATGCAAAAAATCATATAGAATTAAAATATATACATTTACAGGACAATTCATATATATTGATGTAGCAAATATACATATAGAATAAAAATACATACATTTATAAATAACAAAACGACATGTATTGTGTATAGTTGTGTTAGAAAAGGATAAAAACTTTGATGAAAAATAAAACACTGAGGGGACACGGAGAGTTGGAAGGGGATGAAATTTTTAAATTAATTTTCAGGAGGTGTCATTGAAAAGGTGTCATTGGTGGCTCACGCCTGTAATCCTGGCACTCTGGGGAGGCTGAGGTGGGTGGATTGCTTGAGCTTAGGGGTTGGAGACCAGCCTGAGTGAGAGCGGGACCTCCTCTCTACTAAAAATGGAAAAATTAGCTGGGAGGAGAGCAGGGTGCCTGTAGTCCCAGTTACTTGGGAGGCTGATGCAGAAGAATCGCCTGAACCCAGGAGTTTGAGGTTGCTGTGAGCGATGAAGTTACAGCACTCTAGTCTGAGCAAGAGAATGAGATACTGACTCAAAAAATATATTTTAAAAAAAATGAAATAAAGTGAAAAAGCCTAAAGGGATTGAGGTAGTGAGCTCGGAACGTGCTGGGGCAAAATCATTCCAGGCAGAGGAAATGGCCAGAGCCGCACCGCTGGGACGCAAGTGAGCAGAGGCCCGGAGGGGCAGGGGCGAGCGAGAACGCAGGTCGTGGGGAGGGGGCGGCGAGGGGAGGCGCGTGCGCTCGCTCGGAAGTCAGGGTGAGAACTCGGGTTTTACTCTGAGTGAGGCAGAGGAGCGTCTTCTGCCAACCCTTCCCCCTCCTCTCCAAACTGGGGCCGGAGACCTGCAAACTACAGCTCCCAGACTCCCCGCCTGCTGCGTGCGGCCAGGTCCTGGCCGAGGGAGGGCCCGGCGGGAGACCGGGAGGCGGGAGGACGGCAGCGCCCTCCTCCTGCTCCTCCCTCTTCTTTGCGATCAGGCTCCTGGCCACCTCTCCGCAGGGCAGCAGGCGCAGCCGCCGGGAAGGCTAGGCCTTCTGGTTCCAACAGTAGCGGCTTTAGTAGCTCTGATTGTAGGTTCGATGTGATACCATTTCCCCTTTTGTTCTCCGGCCTGGGGGTGGTAATGGCTTCCTGCAGTTAGTAATCTTTGTGAGCAATTCCCTCTGTTGGAAATATCTAAAGTGGTTTCTGTTTTCCTGATTGGATCCCGACTGATAAACGAGGTAAATGTTTGGAGCAGAGGAGGGTCGTGATCTGATTTATGTCTTAATAGGCCACTCTGGCTGCCCTGTTGAGAGGCGACACTGCCGGGCACGGGTGGAAGAGAGAGGCCGCTGAGATGCTGCATCAAACCCGCTGACCGCTGGCGGTGGCCGGGGCGGTGCGGTGCCAGTGGAAGTGGTAAAAAGTGACAGGACTTCGGATATACTGTACTTCGAAGACAGAACCAACCTACTCTGTACTCGGAGATACAGCTACCACCGACTAAAACAGACAGACCTAAGCTCTTTGTCTATTAGTGGATATTCCTTTGCTCTAAATTATCCACTTCCTGATTTGTGAACTACAAACATTTGCCAGTTGGGTTGGGCAGGGTTAGGGGTAATTTTAAGAACCAGGTTAGCTAACTGGTGCTCCCAAGAATCCCTTCAGAGCTAGAAACAAACATGAAGATTTAAAAAAATGAAAACATGGTGATGCTGTGATTTAAATAACACTATATCCTTTGAAAGCTCAAAAACTTTTAAAATACATGTCTTTAACATGTACTATCTGTGCATTCATTGGACAGTTTTTCACTGTTTCTGCCTATGCTTTAAGAATTTGTACTAGGTACTCAAAAGAGATTTTAAAAAGACTTACATTAATGAGATGGTCTTGGGCAGATAGTCAGCATAATAAATGAATGTGGCCTTACAATTTGGGAGGACCCTTTGGCTATTTTTTTGTTACTTACAATAGTGACTTTTATTTTCCTTTGCTTGGCCGAGTTAGCTGGGCCTAGTTTGGGGCTGTGTTCCAGAAAATGTGTTTGTATTTATTTTATTAACATGCCTGTATCAGTGTGCTTCCAGATAGGACACTGTGAAAGACTTGGGGCAGGACCCCCCACTCTGCCCTGAGCTCTGACGACCCCAATCAACCGCAAGAGATGGTGCTTGATGCAAACAGCAAGAGGATTTTATTCCAGCATGCTGGGGCCTGACTCGCAACTCTTTTAGGAGCCGAGGAGTCAAGCCCTGAACAGCAGGTTTTACAAGTTTATAAAGGCAAAAACCATAAAGTAGGGAGGGGCAGCAGACATAGTGGGGGCTTTAGGGAGGGGTAGGAGACATAGCAGGGGCTTTAGGGAGGGGTAGCAGACATAGGGGCTTTTCCAGATAAGAAGAACTCTGGTTGATTACTCATCTGTCTTAAGACAAGATCAGCAGTTAAACATTTGCTTAGCTTTTTTCTTTCAGAACCAGTTACCGGTTATCTGCTTCAGCTCAGGGCTATTTCCTAGGACAGTTACAAAAGGTCACATTCTTATGGTAGGGAGTGAGGGGTGCTGCTACATATCTGGTCCCCCCCCCCCCTTTTTGGATTTGGTAGTACTTTCCTTCAACTGGTCTAAGCACTTTTATACTTACCAACTTCTGAGTTGTCTGAATGATCTAATTAATTCAGTTTATTGATCATCTCTTGTTACTGGAAGTTCAATGCTTGTCCCTGAGTTCAGTACTTGTCCCAGACCAAGGAGAACAAAGAATGAGAACAAGTGGTTTGAGGAAAACAAAAGAGAAGTTTATTAATTTGTCAGTAAATGAGGAGGGTGGCAGACTAGTGTCTCAAAAGACTGCCATCCTGACTTTAAGCAGAAAAACAGGGCTTTTATTTATTTATTTTTAACATTTTGATTTTTTAAAATTTCAGAGTATCATGGGAGGACAAAGGCAAATTGCCTTTGTACAGTTTGAGTCAAAGTTACAAGTATGCCTTCACCCAGAGAGCACGCATTGTACTATTGGGTGTGAATTTACCCTTGCTTACCCCTGTTCTCCCACCTGCTTGATTGATGATTGAGTGTTATTTCCATACGTGCACATATGTATTCATCAATTAGTGAGAACAAAGGTGGGGTTTTTGTGGTTGAGCTACGTGACCAGTGTCATGTCTCGACTTCGGGATATTGTTGTTTAAGTATAGTTGGTGGTTTCGGTGGACTGATGATCTCATGACCCTTCGCCTCACAATTCTGTTGAGCCATCTCCTGAGTTTTAAGATACTAGAAAACAAATAGCAAAAACCATTTTTCTGGCCTCAGGCAGGAATACAGGTTTTAATTTCCACAATGGGTGGGGGTTTTAGAGAGACAACTCACAAAAAATTTCCTCACCCTTTTCCACCCTTCACCTCTGTTAAACCATTTTTCTGGCCTCAGGCAGGAATACAGGTTTTAATTTCCACAATGGGTGGGGGTTTTAGAGAGACAACTCACAAAAAATTTCCTCACCCTTTTCCACCCTTCACCTCTGTTACACTCTTAGTCCTACTTATACTTTTCCTTTCCATGGCAGACCTGGCGTATCTGACCAGACTAAACATACAGGCCCTGTCTGAGATCCTTACACACCTCTTGCCTTCCTGGGCCTTTTTGGAAGTAACAAACTATACTGAAAATGGGGGATACTCCTAGGCAGCTGATGTTGCATTATAGTAATGAGACAACTTAGCAAGACTTTTTTTTGCTGACTGGGCTTGTTCCTCCTTCCTTCTCTGCCTTAAGGTTAAGCCTTATTCCTTTTACTTTGCTGGCAGAATGACTCATTTTTTTGGCTCCTATTTCCAACCATGGCTCTATCTTAAGGCTTATCTATTCCTCACATACAAAGATCTGCAAAGCTTCTTTTCCTTGACTCCGCCCTGCTTGGAGGACACTTGTGGTTTGAAATGGTGATATAGTCTCCTCTTTGCCTGGCTAGGGATTCTGCGGCATGAGGAGTGCAGAGTTTATAGGCCTTATATCTTTGCCTCTAGAGCAGGGTTGTTCAACCTTTTGGCTTCTCTGTGCCACATTAGAAGAAGAAGAGTTATCCTGGGCCACACATTAAATACACAAACTCTAACGAAAATGGATGAGCAAAAAAATGGTCTGTGTAAAATTTTTGTGATGTTGGCCACCATAGATAAACAACAAAGTCCTCTCATAATAATCCTAATTATGCAGCAGCCCATTCAGAGAGTCTTTTAAAATCATGGAGCAGGTCACAGCTTTGCCATCACTAATATAGAAAATTTACATATCTAAGTAATAAAACATCTTTGAGATTTTTTTGATATGTTTATTATAAAAGTAAAAGTAGGCAACATAAAACTAGTGGGATATTTGACATTGTATTTGAGAAATTAATGCATCAATATCTGGTTTGATGGAAGTAGTTGCAATTCTTATGATTCTCAAGGAGTTCATCAGATATTTTTATTCTTTTTGTGCTTTAATTTTATTCTTAATGTGCTTTATTCTTGAAAATAATATTGCTTGCAAATTTAGATGCTGCCAAAAAGTGATGACATGAATAAGGTGTGATTGTGGAGAGAGGGATATTTGTCTCTGGGGAGAGAGGACCTATCCCAATAAGGAGGCATAATCAGATTTTTCTTTAAATTGAATGTCAGATTCCAGTTCTGTGCATTCCACTTGAAAATTGGCAGATGACATATTTATGTTGACTAAAAATGGAGTTGCAAATGCACCAAAATATTGATTATTTTCCCAGAAATCTTGAAATCTGTTTCAAATTATTGTATCAAATTGAAAAATAAGGCTGCATATTTTCCCTGTTTATAGGACTGTGTTTAGCCAATGTGTCAAAATGCATAAAGTTGTTTGCTGTAATTTGAGCTTGCTATAATTTCACTTTCATTTGGAATGTTTCATTTGAAACATTATATTTATAAGGTGGTTTTCATCTTGAGGACGCATGTTTAACTCATTTAAGCCCTCTATAAATGCTAAATCTGTAAGCCGGTTTTCATCATCAAGTTCTGGCACAAATTTGATTTTTGGTGTCATCAATAACTTGATAACCATGTCACAAATCATAAAATCTTTTCAATATTTGGCCTTGCCTTAGTCATCTTACTTCCAAAAAAGTAAATGATATCGCCCAAGTTAGCATCAATATTTTTCAGGAATTTCTGGAATTGGTCTTGATGACGATTTGCATGACCTTATCCATTTTTAAGGCTTTTTCACATACATTTTTTGATGCAATACTTTCTCAAACATGAGTTTTAGGTGGCAATTGCCTCGTCTTCTATTAATTTTACGTGTACATCTCTTTTACCTACCATCTCTGGGGCACCATCATTAACTGTACCACATATGTTGACAAAGGACAAAGAAAATCGCTTTAACATAGTTTTTGCTGCTTTGTATACATAAATCTCTTGATTTCATTGTGTCTTAATGGCACTAAAGAAGTCATTTCATCAATGACGTTATATTCGTCATCAATACCTCTAATAAAAATGGCCAAGTAGGGCGGCGCCTGTGGCTCAGTGCGTAGGGCGCCGGGCCCATATGCCGAGGGTGGAGGGTTCAAACCCAGCCCCGGCCAAACTGCAACAAAAAAATAGCTGGGCATTGTGGCGGGCGCCTGTAGTCCCAGCTGCTCGGGAGGCAAGCAGCTGGGACTGAGGCAAGAGAATCATGTAAGCCCAAGAGCTGGAGGTTGCTGTGAGCCCTGTGATGCCACAGCACTCTACCAAAGGCAGTAAAGTGAGACTCTGTATCTACAAAAAAAAAAATGGCCAAGTAAGCCATATTTGTAGCATCAGTAATGTCATCCATCATCAAAGCATAAAATTTAAAATTAGCAGCCGAACTTCTTTCAGTAGATTTTCTACTTTCTTCAATTCACCTGGTATAGTCTGGCAAGACAAACTGATTTTTATTTATGTATTTATTTAGAGACAGAGTGTCACTTTATTGCCCTGGGTAGAGTGGCCTGGTGTCATAGCTCATAGCAACCTCAAAGTCTTGGGCTCAAGCGATTCTCTTGCCTTAGCCTCCCAAGTAGCTGGGACTACAGTTGCCTGCCACAATGCCTGACTATTTTTAGAGACAAGGTCTGGCTCTGGCTCAGGCTGGTCTCGAACCTGTGAGCTTAGGCAATCCACTTGCCTCAGCCTCCCAGAGTGCTAGGATTACAGGTATGAGCCACAGCGCCCAGCCAAACTGATTTTAGAAATATTTTCCTTTTTTAGGGCAAATTATATCTGCCGGCCTTTCCATACATTGCTTAATAAACTCACCATAAGTAAATGGTTTTGACTTTTTTGGTATTAAATATGCTACCACATAACTAGCTTTTACAATGGAATCTGTCTGAGTTGTAACTTAAAAAAATTTTTTATGTTAAGAAGACAAACTTTTTTTTTAAGTTCAGCTGTTGCAGGAAGACAAGGCCCAATGGAGGGAAAGAGCACCCAAATGCCATGTTTATAAGAGGAAGGGCTGTACTTCAGCCATTGCAGTGAACGGCATAGGCAAATCCCATGCTCCCCAATTGGCTTGGTCTTTCCCTTTTTATCTCTGGTCAAAAAGTTCCAGCCCCAGTTTGAATCATTGATCAGTTTGAATCAAGCTGGAGAAGCTATTCCATCCCTCACAAAACTACAGGATTTCACAGAAGTAGGAATTTCCAGGTCCCAGGAGTTAAGTCTACAGATTCTTAAGAGCTGAGTCACCATGGAGAGGCCCCTGCAGGTGTATCCTTGAGAAGACCTTTGACCTCCTAGACCTCACCTTTCCCAGGTATCCTCTCTCATAGTTACTTTGTCCTTATGACACAAATCCTTCGTAGGCATGGAATTTGGCAGCATGTTTTGGCATATAATGCCGTTTCAATTATAGTCTTTGAAAATGTGTGCAAGTTCCCTACAAATTGAGCAAAGTGCCTTACTATTTGCTCAACAGAAAAATAGTCATCTGTCCATTTTTCATTGAATAAGCTTCTTTCATCTATAATTTTCCTTTGGGGGTTTCTCTTTTTTTTTTTTTTTTTTTGAGATACTGTAGAAGCCATGCTGGGATTAAAAAAATATTAATAGATAGGAGACTATATTTACTTTTATTATGAAAATTAATTGCTAGGAAAACAGAAAGCAAGGTTTGTCCCTTCCACATCTCAGCTGCCAATGCTGGGTGAGGCAGAGGGACGATTGTAAAGCACAACAGGTGATGTGTGAGGCACTGCTGAGGTGTGGAAGCACCTTAATAATCAAATAAGAAAGCTTACCTGACTTGTACGGAACAGTAACCGCCTCATGTTGCCATGTTAGGTTAGAATATTATTGATAATTGCTACTTCGCCAAGCCACCATGAGCACATGTAACGTCGGATGGTGTCAATTTGACTGTGCTTGGAAGATAGCACCCATGGGAGCCCCACATCACTGTAAAACTGAAGCCACGCAGGCCTACAAATAGAGCATGCCTATGTTTATTGCATGTGACAATGCTTCTCAACATTGTCATCTATGAAGTTCATGCTTAAGAACTGCGTGATGAAGTTCCACCAAAAAAAAAATCACCAAGAAATCACGTGATGTTTTAAGCAAGTTTATGATTCTGTGTTGGACCACGTTCATACCCATGCTGGACTGTGTAAGGCCTGTGGGCTGAGATTGGACACCCCTGTTCTAGAGCACTTCTTTTTTTTTTTTCCCTTTTATTTAGTCTTTTAGTAAGACTCCTACTGATGAGAGTTGCACTTTTAAAATTTTTTGAAAAGTGAATTACGCATTAACTTTGTGACCTACAATTTACCTTTCCAAATTCAACTGGCCAAAGATATCGATTAAGGTTAAGTTCAGAGAAAAGATAATATTTTCTTGTCCTAAGTCTTCCACAAATATGAATTGCTCTGGTAATATATTCATTTAGATGAATGCTGGTAACATTTATAAAAAAAATTTCTGTGGTTCAGTAGAGCTTAATTGGAGTGAATTTTATGCTAAAGGTAAATTTGAAAGAAATGTTCGCAGTTGTTTTTATCACCTGTCCTCATTAGTTGCATCTCCTCATTTTCTAATTAAACACAGTAATTATAGAGAGTTCACATTCATGCAATTATGTGAGAGAGAAATGGAGTTATGTCAGTGTCAAAATTATGGCATATAATTACTGTCTGTGTTAAAGCACATATAAAACCCAGAGGAAAAAAGACCTGGAATTATAATATGGTAGAATTTTCTCCTTGCTTGAAAATCAGAAGAAAAGAAGGAGGAGGTGGGTAGTTAAATCAGGCCTTCATCAAACTAGAGTCAACATTTATCTCCTTTAACACATTAACACCATGAGCTTCCTCTATGTACAGCCCCCTTGGTATCACTTTTATTCAGCTTCCAAGCACATTTTCCTCTATCAATGATTATTTCTTGGAAGATTAGGGTCTTAATTCATACTAAAGTGTAAAAGACTAATAGACAGTTGGTCATCCCTACTCTTTTAGGTTTGAAGTGTTACATTTTTTGGAGCCCTCCTATGTATCAGGCCATATACAGGACAGAAGCAGTCATAAATATGAAAGACATAGTGTCTTCCCTCAAGAACATCACAGTCTCACAGGGAACAATAGATTTAAATGAATATTTTCAAAATAAAATAGTAGGTGCTGCCATAGGAGAGGAAGAGAGTAGAGAGTGGTTAACTTTCCTTTCATTGTTGGTCTCCCTTATTCAGCTGCTAGTTCCCTGAGGGCAGGGATTGTGACTCATCCATTAATGTGTCCTCAGCGTTTACACAGTGCTGGTGCATAGAAGGTGTTCAATAAATATGTGGTGGTTTGGTGTTTGCAGAGACTTGACATTTAATTGCAAACATGGGGCCCTCAGTGTATTGTGGTTACGGGCCAATGCTTTGGGGGAAATTTCACAGGTGGACAGCTTCTGAATTGGCTGCCAGCAATCCCCACCTCTTGGTCTTCCTCCCCTTATATAATTCCCTCCCCTTGAGTGTGGACTGGATCTAGGGACTTCTAGCAATAGGATATGGTACAAATGATGAGATGTCACCTCTGAGTAATGGTTATCAACGACTATGACTCTTTTTCTGACTTTTCTTGTTTGTTCACTTGATGAACCCAGCTGCCACACTGTGAGCTGCCTTATGCCTCCATGTGGCAGGGTGCCTCCCGAATAGCCAGCTAAGAACTGAATACTCCCAGCAATCTCATGAGTAAGCTTGGAAAGGGCTTCTTCCCCAGCTGAGCTTGAGATGACTGCAACCACAGCTGACAGCTTAATTGCAGTCTGTGAGTTACCTGGAGTCAGAATCACACAGCTGAACTGTGCCCAGGTCTCTGACCTGTGGGGGTAATAAACCACGAAGTCATAAATGTTGTTTTGAGCCAGCAAACGAGCTACACAGGGGATGATTTGTTACATAGCAGTAGATAACCAACACAAGGTAAGACCACCTGCTGTCTAGAGATGCTTGTTGATTGAATCTTTATATTCAAAGAGCTTTTTGCATAGAAAAAATTAGTTGCAACCATTTGTTCTTTGTTTATTGTTCCATTTATTAAGCTTGTTAATCTTAACACCCAAAACTGAAAACCGATTTTTCTTGGGGTTAAAATTGATTAAAAATTTATTAAACAAATCATTTTGAACAAGTTAAACTAACTGCAATTATATATTTAGAATGGCTAATCCTTTTAAACATTTCAAAACCTTAATTCACAAACAAAGCAAAGATCATAGAAGTTATTGCTTTAGTTTTACTTAAATCTACTTTAAAGCATCAATATCATGGATCTGGTGCCTTTATTTCTGTGCTTGATTTTTTATGTTTTTTTTAAATATACCCTCAAGGTTTCAATATTATTATTTTTATTTATTTCTGGGGTCACAAAATTCTGAACAGATTCAAGGAAAAGATGATCTTATCAGAACAGCCAAGAAGGACTTGCAATTATTGACTAATTAATTCTTGGTCAGACTTGTTTGCTTCTCTCAAGGTGTTTCTAACCCAAATCACCTTTTTAGAGGAAGCTTTTCTGTAGTTCAATGACATCTGTTACATCAGCAAGACTATTTAGGGCCTTATCTTAGGCCGAGGGTTTAATTTTACAACTTAGTATCTACTCCTGAAATTATGTTTGTAATTATCACACGGCCATTGTTATATAACTGATTACCCTATCATAATCAAATATTGATTTGGTCTCTTAGCATTAAAAACTGACATCTTCCTTATTAGCACTAAAATTGAATCTCCTAGGAGTTGAGGGATTGAGTCCCTGTCCTTAGCATTCCTTTGCAGGTCACCTGGTAATTCATTGCATTGGCAAACGCTGTGGGACCCTCTCTCTGGGTGGTTACTGTCAGTGCCCACTCAAACTGGTTTTGATAACTACTTTTCCTGAGACTTGGTGGCTTACAGTTTCCAGCATTTATTCTCCTTAAATAGATAGAGGCCTATGACTATGCATCATAAACATATACAATTAATAAAAGAAGTATTAAGTCCTCCTAATTGTTAACAGTAAAAAATAAATATGATCTATTATATTCATTATTTTCTATTACACTGGCATTTGGGGACTTCATATTAACTTTTCCATTTTGAGTCATTTTGAATTCCTGACCTTTCACGAGACTCAATTTATTCCTATAATCCATGATGAAGGTGATAGTGATGACAATGGTGGTGATAGTAATTTTGACGTTCAAATTATAATTTCATCTGAAAAAGCATATTATCTTTTTTTTAGAAATGGGCAAGACTAACCCATAAGGTTTAGAACTGCAGATTTGGAAACTATAAAAAATGCAATGAAGTCATTAATGTAAGAGTGAGGAGATGCTGAAAGGGAAGGGTGTGGAATTGGAATGAGGCTCATTGAAGGGCCTTAAGAGGTTAGCAGCAAAATCCCATTTTTTGGACCTGGGAATATGTTTGATTTTTGTTTTCTCTCTTTCTCATTGGTATCTGTGCTTTGTTTTTATAGTGAACGTTTTATTTTTAAAAATTGTCACCATATAGATTGTGGGAAGGCTTTGTACATTGCCCTGACATGCTTGAAAACATCCTTGCTTTTTGACAAAAATAGGATGTTGGAGAGATGTTCTGATTTATTTTTTCTCTCTTAAATCATGGAATTACCTATCCTCCAAGGGACTCTTTTCCTTTTAGTAGAAAATAACGTTAAAGTCCTGAAGCTGGTCTCTGGCAGCACACGTGAGTTGTGAAGAGGGGGAACCAGAACACTATTGCTGTTGCTGCCAAGCCACTCAGAGCCGAAGAAACACTTTTTAAGGTTGTTATTTCACACTGATATTTCCAGTTTAGCTTACTATGTTGCAGTTCCATACTTTTCTTATATAAGATTTCATCAACCACACCCTTTCTGTTGAATTGACAATCCTTTTGGTAGGATGAAACTCCCAGATGGAGCCAAGACACGTCTCCTATCAATTTTCCTCTTTGGGTTAGTAATTCTCAGACTCTGTCATTCACATAATTCATAATTTGTTGCCATATTTTCTAAATTCATAATTTTATACCACCTGTTATTATTTTCTTAATATTTTTATTTATTTAACATTCAATTGAACCTATTAAAACAATTAGCTTTCTATTAAGCAATAATGTCTGTAGAATTGTAGGGTTTAATTAAGTGGTCATACATTTTTCCAGTATACATTAAAATAAATACATAAGTTTTGGGATCTGAAGGAACTCAGTCAATGTCACTTCCCTTCATTCAAGTTCAGCATCGTCTGAAATCGGGGAGGTGGAGCTCAAAACATCAGCCTCATTTCTAATGAAGGCTGCACTGGGGGATGTGGCTTGAGTGGTGGATGATTATGGGATCCCTAAGAGTGGATCTCAGGCTCAGAGGGAGATATTCATCCACAGGGCTTCCCTGTGGCCTCAATGGCCTCATAGTAGAAATCGACAGATCCAAAAAGTATAAGGAGGGAAAAACTGAGCTACCATACTCTATTATTATTATCAATTGATTATTTGACAAATAAAAATTGTATATATATATATAGTCTACAACATGCTGTTCTGAAATACATATACATTGTGGAATAGCTAAACCTCACATACTTATCATTCATTTGTGGTGAGAACATTTAAAATCTGCTCTCAGCAATTTTCAGGTATATAATACATTGTTATTAACTATAGTAACCATGTTGTACAATAGCTGCCTTGAACTTATTTTCCTGTCTAACTGAAATTTTGTATCTTTTGACCAACATCTCCATAATCCCCACTCTTACTCTCCTGGCCCTGGTAACCATCATTCTATTCTCTGCTATTAATCATCATCATTATTATTTTTTTTAAGATTTCACATAATTAGATTGTGCAGTACTTTGTTTTTGTGGCTGGCTTATTTCACTTAATATAATGTCTTCAAGTTTCATTTATATTGTCACAAATGACAGGATTGTCTTCTTTTTTAAGGCCAAATAGTATTTCCTTGTGTATATATACCATGTTTTCTTTATCCATTCATCCACAGATGGTTATATCTCATTTTTTCTCCAAATTCAGTCATTGGGCAGGGGTGAGTAAGGGAGCAGAGATGGTCAGAAACATTAAGCTAATGGCTACTCCTGTAATTAAAACACAAATTCAGAAGGAATAACTACTAAAAATACATCTGTGTTCAGGCATTGTGTCAAAGCATGTCAGGCAAACCTTTTGGAAAGTTCTGCTATAGTAAACTGCGTTCTGATAAAGCGCCTCTGAAGTTTACCTAGTCAGATATTGCTTGGGTACCTTTGTGCATCCCAGATCGTTTGCTGTATTTGGAGGAACAGATGTGATGTAGAAGGGTCTGTCTGAACCCAAGTCAGAGTGAGTGAGTCATGTTGATAATGTATCTTGGCCATTTTTCAGACACTCCTGTTAAAGAAACTACTGCTACAAAATTATAATAGAAAGATTCTAGTCCTTTCTGTGTCACTGAGTGTGATTTTACTCTCATCTTTCACAAAATGACTAGACTATGACAAGATCTTATGGGAACACTTATCCCATTCGACTCTAGCTTTCTATGTTCAGCCTGCACAGAATGTCAGTGCTTAAAGGAAAAAGTGGAGACATTCTGCCTAACTCCCTCTTACTCTTATAGAGCTGAGAAGCCTATCCAAAGTCATGTACTGCTTATTAACTGACTTAACTCAAGGGTTTGGTGGTGGTGGTGGGGTGTCCCAGGATGTACAGCTTCTTTCTTTTTTTTTTTTTTTAATGTTGCCTTTTGATATTTTAAACATCAAAATGAGGAAGCAAAGAGTTTCGGCAGGGAAAAATTATTTCTTATCATTTTCTCTCTAAAATAAAATGAAAATCCTTCCATTCTTCACGTTCCCTAACATCACTGTAGTCCAAAGCAACACCTCCACCTACCTGGACCCCTGCAATAGCTCCAAAATAGGTCTTTCTCATTCCAACCTCCAATTCCATTGCTCCTTCCAGTTCAGTTGGTTCTCTTCAAATCATTCCAATGAACGATTCATCTTTTAGTTTTCGTCACCTTCCTTGTACTCATTGAATGGGTTAGAACATTTTCTGTTGAAAAAAAACAAGAAAGAAAGAAAAAGGAAGGAAGGAAGGAAGAAAGGAAAGGGAAGAAAAGGAAGGAAGGAAGGAAGGAAGGAAAGAAAGAAAAGAAAAGAAAAAAAATGAATCTGGTGAACAGGAAGGAAGGAAGGAAGGGAGGGAGGGAGAGAGGGAGGGAAAAAATGAATCTGGTGAACCTAAGTCAGGATTAGCTGGTTTATGCTGTAGTAAAGAACGACTCAAGAATGACTCCAAAATGTCAGTACTTATATTTGCCCATCTGGGTTGATGGAGAGCTCTTCTCCCTGTCATGTTCAGCTGGGATCTTAGGGTGACAAAGTTCTCACCATTTTGAATCTATTTGATCTATTTGATTTCCATGGCAGGGGTTTTAAAGGCTTTTGCCCAGAAGTGACACACATTACATTTGCTCATATTTCATTGGGCAAATCAAGTCCCGTGTCTAACTTAAAGGAATGAGCAAACGCAGTCCTACCGTATGTCCAGAGGAACAGAACCCCGGGGAAGGGGCATGGGGAAAGACTAGCACTAATGACTACCATGCTTGCTTTTGCCAAAAAGGACTGTGTTGTGACTCATATGTCCGAACAGTTCATGGGCGGGTGTGGTTAAGCATAGGCTTAAGTCATAGCTCAAATGATGGTAAGAGGGTCCAGTTCTTGATTTAGCTGTCTTTCAGTTCTGTATTATCTTCTGTTTTAGTTTTTAGATTGTATCTTCACAATAATATTCAGTGCAGTGGAGAAGAAAGTCTGCTACCCTGATAGCATAAACCGAGGCTCCTAGGTGGAGCCTTCCCGTTGTGGGCCTAACAGAGGTCACGTCCTCACACCTGAACCAGTGGAATCGTCACTGATGGGCTTAGCCTGGGTTTTGATCTCACCCTGGGAGCCAGAGGTGGCAGAAATGTCTCTAGAACATCTAGGCTGAGATGTAGGTAGAGTATTTTCTCTAGGAAGACTTGGGCTATGATTACAGAAAAATGTGAATGGGTGCTGGGTAAGAGAAAACAAGACATCATGGCTTTATTTCTTTCAAGTCTCTGTTTAATGCCACTTCCTCGGGGGGAGCTTCCCTGAGCATACAGCAATGAGATGCTCCTTTCCCGCTCTCTCTTTGCTTTTCTTTCAAGGCACAATGTATAATTTTGTATTTATTTGTGTGACAATTTCTTTACTATCTGTTTTCTTCACTAGAAGGTAACTTCCTTGAGGATATTGACTCTATTTTATTGATGTTTCCTCAGCACCTAGGAAAATGCCTAGCATGTGGTTGACTCCTAAATATATTTACTAATAGAAGCAACAGTAACTGTTACCTATTTGGATATTTACTGACTGAAGACAAAGACGTGGAGAACGTGATAGTTAATTTCATGTTTCAACTTGACTGGATTAAGGGATGTCCAGGTAACTGGTAAAACAGTATTTCTGTGTCTGTGAGTGACAACATTAGTATTGGAATCAGAGGATTCCGTCACGAAGATCTTGCCTCACTAATATACCATCCAGTCCTCTGAGGGCCTGGAGAGAACAAAAAGGAAGAGGGAGGGTGGATTCACGCTCTTTCATGGAGCAGGGACATCTGTCATCTTCTGCTCTTGGACATCAGAACTCCAGGTTCTTAGGTCTCGGTCCTCTGAGACTCACACCAGTGCCCCACCCTGGTTCTCAGGCCTTTGGACTCACACTGACACCATCGTCTTTCCTGTTCTCCTGATTGCAGATAGCAAATTGTGGAGCATCCTTGCCTCACTAACCACACGAGCCAGTTCTATAATAAATTCCCTGTTATCTATCTACATATATCCTATTAATTCTGTTTCTTTGGAGAACCCTGATTGTGTTTGGTTTGTGTTGCTATAAAGGGACATTTGAGGCTGGGTAATTTATAAAGAAAAAAGGTTTATTTGGTTCATGGCTCTGCAGACAAAAACATGGCTTCTGGTAAGGGCTTCAGGGAGCTTCCAGTTGAGACCAAGGGCAAGGAGGGAGCAGCTATGTCACCTGGGGAGAGAAGGAGCAAGGCAGAGAGGGGGCAGTGTCACAGTCCAGCCAGCTTTCACATGAACTAAGGGAGAACACCCCCATGACCATGCGGAGGGCACCAAGCCATTCATGAGGGCCTGCCCTCCTGAGCCAGACACCTCCAACAGCGCCCCTGTCAACACCAGGTTGATCTCCTTGCCAGAGCAGTAGCTGGGGACGCCTGTGAGGGCAAACCAAGTGTAGGTGACAGTCTGAGACATTACCACCAAGCTGGGAACTGGGTAGAGGGCTAAGACTGACCCCAAGATAGTGCAAGGTCTCACCTCAGTGGCGCAGACACTCCTGAAGCAGATGCACAATGAATTTCAGAACATGTCTGACTAGACCATTGGAAAAACTGATGATCTGAGTAGTTGCACTGATGATCTGGAAAAAAACATTACAGGCCTCATGACACAGGCTGGAGCGGAAGAGCTGGAAGATGAAAACAGGATACTTGCCACACAAAAGAGTTGAAGGTTACTAACAATGTACACTGAAATCTGGAATACTTTTTTTCTAACCCAAGAGAGGATTGAGAACTTTTTGCAAGTAATTACTATGTGTAGATAGGTTTTATATTATAAAATGTGCATTCTTATCACATACTTTATAGTTTATGGAGTTATTTACCCCCCAGTTTCTTGAATGTCTTGGACCTTGGACGTTTGTGCTATTAATTATTAAACACTAAAACGTTGGTGGCTCCTGCATTAAAAAAAAAAATTCATCATGTCATATGGAGGTTGCCAAATACCCAAACCTTATTACTGACTAATAAAGATTTGACTGTGGGGTGGGGGGTTGGCTCAAATACATGGCTTGGTATATCTAGGTTAACAAGTAGATACATTTTAGGAAGACGTTACAGATTAACAGATCAGACCAATAAAAGCATGGATTATTGAATGCTTCTACAGTAACCTTTAGACTATAGCAAATGAAAAAAAAATAGATTTCTAAGAATCTATAATCAACATATTAAGGTTTAAAAACTAAATAGATCTATGCTTTTTACCTTCTTATTTTGTCAAGAAGATGAAACACAATCCTGTCATGAACTGCCTTAGATAAATCCTACTGGTTGGAGCATGAGACTTGACTTTTTAAAAAATTTATTTTATTTTATTTATTTTTTTGAGACAGAGTCTCACTTTGTGGCTCACAACAACTTCAGACTCTTGGGCTTAAGTGATCCTCTTGCCTCAGCCTCCTAAGTAGCTGGGACTACAGCCGCCCACAACAAGGCCCAGGTATTTTGGAGATGAGGTCTCGCTCTGGCTCTGGCTGGTCTCAAACCTGTGAGCTCAGGGCAATCCACCCGCCTCAGCCTCCCAGAGTGCTAGGATTACAGGTGTGAGCCAACACACGTGGCCTTTAAGGTTTTATTTTTGTTAGTCATTAGTTATTTGACTGCTGAGAATTTTCATCTTAAATCAGCAAACATTCTTATATGCATCTGAGTCAATGTGCCTCAGTTTTGTAACCTGCAAACTGTGGATAATAACAGTACCTGGCTATTGAGGTGAAGATTAAATGAACTAATACGTGCAAAGTACTCTCAGCAATTACACAAAGAATAGTGCCTGCCACGTATTAAATGTCCAATAAATGTCAGCTTTATTGTTATTATAGTAAGAGCTTATATTAGTATCATATTTCCTTTATTATTTTATTTGAATAGGAGTTTCTACTATAAAAGCACTTATTTATACATTATCTATTCTGAATCACATGAAGGAGTCACTATTTTGTGTTCTTTGCATGCTAGAAATATATAAAGAAATATTAGATTAAGTCTTCTCTTTGAGAGATTTGCAACATAGCTCCAATAGAATATTTTATCCTATGGCTTGATTTTAGAAAACACATCTCCAGAGGAGCTAAATTTAGATTGTAATATTTTTACCAATTAGGGTTCTTTAGATCACAAGAAACAGAATCCAACTCAAAGTAGCTTAGACTACCAAAGAGGATTTGTTCAGATGGGGCAATAGAGTGGTATTTAGGGGTGGTTGGTCCAGGGACTCCACAGTGTTCACTGGAAGCCCAGCTTTTTCCTGGCTTTTGGCTCCTCTCATCCTAGGGATGGGATCAGGTCGGGGCTGTCTGCCCACAGGATGTCTGCTGGCTTTAGGTGGGGCACGTCCTTGTTCATATCGGGGGAGAGGAGCTAATTACCAGAAGCCCCCACTAAACCTCTCTTCATGCCTCATTGGTCCAGACAGGGCCATAGCCCATTCTCTGGCAGTGGAGATCATTCCCAGACAAATCAGGCCCACCTCTGACACTGCAGAGCTCTGAGTGAGTGCTTATTAGGGTTTTGGTGAAAACCTGAGGGAAAACAGAATTCTAATATGAAGACAAATGGACAGTACGAATGCTGAGTTGGCAACCAGCAATTCCCATTCTACCTTTGAGGGGAAAATAATATCTAACTTTTCTTTGTGTTCTAAGCTGACTGTGCAGAAAATCCTGTGGAAAGAGTGGATAGTAAATAGACCCACCAAAAAATTATTCATTCACTTTATATAATCCTCTGAATCTTAAGAGATGTTTGTCCCAGGAACTAGCACTACCAGTTATTTTATTTTATTTATTTTTTGTTTGTTTATTTGCCTTCTCTCTTGGCAACATGATCAGGGGCTCCATCTAATCTGAGGAGTGCTGGAAGGGTGGTCTGAGTTGGTCATTCTTCTGGCATGCCTGTGTTGATTAATTGCAATTTGGAATTTTGTCATTCATTCCCAGGTCATGGGCCACCTTTTGCCTGGTTGGTGTCATATGCTCTGGTTGATGAATCAATTGTTTAAGATTTGTGCCTAGAAAAATTGGCATTTAAGCTTCCTCTTTTTTCCAGCTCTGAGGTTAGGGAAGCAGCTGTTGATGGATTAATTCACATCTTATGGGGACTAAGGATGATCTCTCCATTTTTTAACAGTTGTTTAATCGGTTGTCCCAGGGAGATTCTGACAGCGTTACTGGAATGTTATTTCATGCATTCTAGTATAGGCTGGCCTGGCCGCCTGGTCACCATATAAAACACAATGACCATAAAGAAAAGCGAGTCTGTGATGCCTGGTCACACGTAAGGACAGTGTTAGGGGCATGTGTTGTTATATCCCGGGAATTAACCCTTTAGCTTGTGGGCTTAGCATCTGTAATGTCTCACCTCTAACTAAGAGAGGGTCCATGTCTTATGGGTGGACTCAGGAAAACCAAATACACATGATCACACATAATATCACACACAGTAGTTGTTCAGATTATTGGGAAACTAAAGCAAGATCACAAAGCACTTTATTTTGAGGTATTACTGCCATGCCAATTAGAAATGATCTTACTGACAAGATCACCCTGCTTGGTGAGCTGACCAAGATAGGAATCAGAGAGTTGCTTAAGGTTAAAGAAAAAAAAAAGATTTTTTTTTCTAATCGGGAAAGGATTATTCAATATCTTTACATGAATCTTCAATTTCTGGAGGTAATTTCTCTTATGTTCACACTAACCTCTTTCCCAGGATTTCTTTCATAAGTAACCAATCCTACTTCTGACTGGTTTATCCTTTCTTTAGAAACATCAATGTCTTTAATCTGGACATTCTTATGTGTTATGGCTTCAAATCGTGCCAGTTTTCTTGAACTTACTTTGACCTGTCAGTTTACATCTTTGCAGAAAAAGATTAGAAGAAACGAGATTCTGCTCCCTTTGGGTGAGTTCTTTAACTCTCCTTGCCTTAGCTCATTCATCTGTAAACCGTGGACAGCAATGGTGATAGATGTGGTGGGGTTCCACTCGTGTCCCCTCTTCAGGGAATCTTCCTACCCCTCCATGCTGTGCTCCTTCGGGGACTTGTCCACCCAGTTTCCTTACCTCAGTGGGGGCTGCCCAGGGCCAGAGCTTCCTACAGGCCTCAATTTGAACCAAACTTGGGGGACGATTGTCTCTCTGCTCAATCTTTTATTTCTTACTTAGGGATACATGTAGTATCTCCCCAAAGGAGCTCCCCATCCCTGTACATAACTTCTTGTCTTATAGTCTGTTTCCAGGAAACTCAATCTAAGACAAATGCCTACCTTTTAAGATTATTATAAAGATTGAGTATATATATAAGTTCCTTTGGACACACCTGAATTTGGGAATAGACTTATTTGATAGTTATCGTTATTCTTGGGTGATACCTCATTGATTGATACCATTGCCATTTCAGCCTCTCTCATCAATCAGATTTTTTTTTTTTTTATTAAATCATAGCTGTGTACATTAATGCAATCATGGGGTACAATGTGCTGGTTTTATATACAATTTGAAATATTTTCATCAAACTGGTTAACATAGCCTTCCTGGCATTTTCTTAGTTATTGTGTTAAGACATTTATATTCTACATTTAGTAAGTTTCACATGTACCCTTGTAAGATGCACCATAGATGTGGTCCCACCAATTACCCTCCCTCCACCCATCCTCCCCTCTCCCCTTCCTCTCCCCTTTCCCCATAATCTTGGGCTATAATTGGGTTATAGCTTTCATATGAAAGCTATAAATTGGTTTCATAGTAGGGCTGAGTACATTGGATATTTTTTCTTCCATTCTTGAGATGCTTTGCTAAGAAGAATATGTTCCAGCTCCATCCATGTAAATACGAAAGAGGTAAACTTCCATCTTTCTTTAAGGCTACATAATATTCAATAGTGTGCATATACCACAATTTATTAATCCATTCGTGGGTCAATGGGCACTTGGGCTTCTTCCATGACTTAGCAATTATGAATTGGGCTGCAATAAACATTCTGGTAGAAGTATCTTTGTTATAACGTGATTTTTGGTCTTCTACACTGCTGGTGGGAATGCAAACTAATACATTCCTTTTGGAAAGATGTTTGGAGAACACTTAGGGATCTAAAAATAGACCTGCCATTTGATCCTACAATTCCTATATATCCAGAGGACCAAAAATTAGATGGCTTTTTGAGGAAAAAGAAAGTAACAAGTAGGCTAAGGCAATGTCGTTCAGCTAGTTACTTGTCCCCCAGCTTACTCTTCCTTTGCACTGGGTTCTTTTATGATTCCCTTCTTTCCTGCCATTAGGAAAACCTCACACTGTTTTTTTTCCCCTGCTCTTACACTAACTCAATAGCAGTCAACAAGAAGATTTCAGAACCCCATGACCAGTCACCAGCTGGGTGTCCAATTTAATTCTGACATTTTCTACCCAGAAATAGCTTCAGATTCCACAGGTTGTGGGCTCACACCCTAAGACTGCCCACCCCCCTTCACATACAAGTTGCAAGTTTGGGCTTCTGGAATGTCTGACAGATGGGCTTCAATTTGGGGTTCTCGCAATCCCTCCTTGGGTTTCATGAATTTGCTAGAGCACTTCACAGAACTCAGGGGAACACTGACGTTTATTGACTTATTTTAAAGGATAGAAATAAACAGCCAGATGAAGAGATACGCAGGGTGAGGTCTAGGAAGTTCCCCAGAACAGGAACTTTTCTCCCCATGGAGTTGGGGTGCACCACACTCCCGGCACCTGTCAGTCTTCCCATGCCCACCTCTCTGGGAGACCTGAAACTCTGTCCTGTTGGGCCTTTTATGAAGACTTCATTGGATAGGGAGCATGATCGAAGCATGGACACTGATGTCAAAATATGACTGGACAAAAAGGGTGTGATTCAGCGCTAATCTGATTCACCCAGAAAGGCCTGCCCGTTCAGATTTCTTCCTGGCCTCTGTACAGCATGCCTTCCTCCAGCATGAAGGGCAGGGCTTGCTGTGGAATGAGGGTCTCATGGCCCATAATCAGATTACTGTACTGCCTTGGGCAGGTGAAGAAAGGAGAAAATCAGAGAGAAAAATCCTGTTTCCTGAGGCCTAAAGCACTGCAACATTATAATGAGACCATCTCTGTGAGGCAGGAACTGTGGATGAAAACCACATGTATATATCTCAGCCCTTTCCGTTCCTATCCCTCACTCATCCCAATCCTACAGTACCTCACTGCTCAGACCTTCTTCCCGTAGAAAACTATGTGGGAAGGGAAAAAACTGGTTAAGCTTTCTCACCTTGAGGTTAATTTGTTATTCCTTAGCTTTCGGCTACTCTTCCTCTGTAATCTTCTCTGTACTATATATGCCTTTGGTTTTATTATTATTATTGTTATCTGCAGTACCACCACAATTGGCCTCCTATAATTTCTGGCCTTTAGTCTGTTATGATATCAGTTTTTTAAAATTGTTCTTCCCAGACAAGAAGCATCTTAAGTAGATGTGTTAAGGCTGGGTGCAGTGGCTCACACCTATAATTTTAGCACTTGGGAGGCCTTGGAGGGTGGATTGCCTGAGCTCAGAAGTTCGAGACCAACCTGAGCAAGAGTGAAACCCCTATCTCTAAAAATAGCTAGGTCTTGTGGTGGGTACCTGTAGTCCCAGCTACTTGGGAGGCTAAGCAACAGGATCTCTTGTGCCCAAGAGTTTGAGGTTGCTATGAGCTATGACCCCCCAGCACTCTACTGAGGGCAAAAAAATAAGACTCCGTTTCAAAAAAAAAAAAAAAATTAAATAGATGCATTAAAAATCCATGCTATTAAAAAAACAAAATACATGCCATTAATTGCGACCTGCTATTACAAAGAAAATTTTTTCTTTTGTAGTTACAGTGTGAGGTGAATTGGCCTTAAAGGATGCAATTTTACCAAATAAAATAAATACAAGTTTTTATTGGATTTCTAAACAATGAAGGTGAAAGGGTAAACACAGAGAGTTAAAAAATTTAAATGTGAAAGCCATCTCAACTTTAAAAGGTCTCAGGAGCTAGGTTGATTTGGAGATGGACAGAGGCTGAGGAATGAAGGGTCTTTTTTTTTCTTTTGGCATCTGAACTCACAATAGTTAAATTTTTCTTTAACATCATATTAGGTAGGAGTCTCAGTTCAAAGGGAGAAAAAGCTCAAATGAGGCATAAAAGGAGATTTATTAAAGAACCCTGGTAAAACTCAGAGAATCCAAGAAGGAGGTGCAGTAAACAGGGCAATGGGAGTGGTGGGTTAAATTGTGTCCTGACCCCCATTACCTATGGATGGGGTCTCATTTGGAAAGTAAGTTTAGCAGATGATCAAGTTAAAACGATGTATTGGTTTGCTAGGGCTGCCATAACAAGGTACCACAGACATGGTGGCTTAAACAGCAGAAAGTTACCTGTGCTCAATTCGGGGGGCTGAAGTCCCAAAGGAAGTTGTCAGCAGGTTGATTTCTCCTTCGTAGGTGGCCATCTTCTCGCTTTCTCTATGCATGGTGTCCCCTCCGTGCCTGTCTGTGTCCTAATTGCTTCTCCTCCTTCTATTTTTTTTTTTTTTTTTGTGTGTGTGTGTGTGTCTCACTCTTCTGTCTTTTTTTTTTTTTTCAGGCTAAGTCACACTCTGTTGCCCCTAGGCTAGAGTGCTATGACATCATAACTCACAGCACCTTCAAACTCCTGGGCTAATCCTCTTTTCTTTTTTTTTTTTATTGTTGGGGATTCATTGAGGGTACAATAAGCCAGGTTACACTGACTGCAATTGTTAGGTAAAGTCCCTCTTGCAATCATGTCTTGCCCCCATGAAGTGTGACACACACCAAGGCCCCACCCCCCTCCCTCCTTCCCTCTTTCTGCTTCCCCCCCCATAACCATAATTGTCATTAATTGTCCTCATATCAAAATTGAGTACATAGGATTCATGCTTCTCCATTCTTGTGATGCTTTACTAAGAATAATGTCTTCCACTTCCATCCAGGTGAATACGAAGGATGTAAAGTCTCCATTTTTTTTAATGGCTGAATAGTATTCCATGGTATACATATACCACAGCTTGTTAATCCATTCCTGGGTTGGTGGGCATTTAGGCTGTTTCCACATTTTGGCGATTGTAAATTGAGCTGCAATAAACAGTCTAGTACAAGTGTCCTTATGATAAAAGGATTTCTTTCCTTCTGGGTAGATGCCCAGTAATGGGATTGCAGGATCAAATGGGAGGTCTATCTTGAGTGCTTTGAGATTTCTCCATACTTCCTTCCAGAAAGGTTGTACTAGTTTGCAGTCCCACCAGCAGTGTAAAAGTGTTCCCTTCTCTCCACATCCACGCCAGCATCTGTAGTTTTGAGATTTTTGTGATGTGGGCCATTCTCACTGGGGTTAGATGATATCTCAGGGTTGTTTTGATTTGCATTTCTCTAATATATAGAGATGATGAACATTTTTTCATGTGTTTGTTAGCCATTCGTCTGTCGTCTTTAGAGAAAGTTCTATTCATGTCTCTTGCCCATTGATATATGGGATTGTTGGCTTTTTTCATGTGGATTAATTTGAGTTCTCTATAGATCCTAGTTATCAAGCTTTTGTCTGATTGAAAATATGCAAATATCCTTTCCATTGTGTAGGTTGTCTCTTTGCTTTGGTTATTGTCTCCTTAGCTGTACAGAAGCTTTTCAGTTTAATGAAGTCCCATTTGTTTATTTTTGTTGTTGTTGCAATTGCCATGGCAGTCTTCTTCATGAAGTCTTTCCCCAGGCCAATATCTTCCAGTGTTTTTCCTATGCTTTCTTGGAGGATTTTAATTGTTTCATGCCTTCAATTTAAGTCCTTTATCCATCTTGAATCAATTTTTGTGAGTGGGGAAAGGTGTGGGTCCAGTTTCAGTCTTTTACATGTAGACATCCAGTTCTCCCAACACCATTTGTTGAATAGGGAGTCTTTCCCCCAAGGTATGTTCTTGTTTGGTTTGTCAAAGATTAGGTGGTTGTAAAATGTTAGTTTCATTTCTTGGTTTTCAATTCGATTCCAAGTGTCTATGTCTCTGTTTTTGTGCCAGTACCATGCTGTCTTGACCACTATGGCTTTGAGTACAGACTAAAATCTGGTATGCTGATGCCCCCAGCTTTATTTTGTTATACGGGGTTTTTTCCGGTTCCATACAAAACGCAGAATCATTTTTTCCAAATCTTGAAAGTACGATGTTGGTATTTTGATAGGAATGGCATTGAATAGGTAGATTGCTTTGGGAAGTATAGACATTTTAACAATGTTGATTCTTCCCATCCATGAGCATGGTATGTTCTTCCATTTGTTAATATCCTCTGCTATTTCCTTTCTGAGGATTTCATAGTTTTCTTTATAAAGGTCCTTCACCTCCTTCGTTAGGTATATTCCTAGGTATTTCATTTTCTTTGAAACTATGGTGAAGGGAGTTGTGTCCTTAATTAGCTTCTCATCTTGACTGTTATTGGTGTACACAAAGGCTACTGATTGTGGACATTGATTTTATATCCTGAAACATTACTGTATTTTTTGATGACTTTTAGGAGTCTTGTGGTTGAGTCTTTGGGGTTCTCTAAGTATAAGATCATGTCGTCAGCAAAGAGGGAGAGTTTGACCTCCTCTGCTCCCATTTGGATTCCCTTTATTTCCTTGTCTTGCCTAATTGTATTGGCTAGAACTTCCAGCACTACGTTGAACAGTAAAGGTGACAGAGGACAACCATGTCTGGTTCAAGTTCTAAGAGAAAAAGCTTTCAGTTTTACTCCATTCAGTAAAATATTGGCTGTGGGTTTGTCATAGGTAGCTTCAGTCAGTTTTAGAAATGTGCCACCTATGCCTATACTCTTCAGTGTTCTAATTAGAAAAGGATGCTGGATTTTATCAAATGCTTTTTCTGCATCTATTGAGAGGATCATGTGATCTTTATTTTTGCCTCTGTTAATATGGTGGATAACGTTTATGGACTTGCGTATGTTAAACCAGCCTTGCATCCCTGGGATGAAGCCTACTTGATCATGATGAATGACTTTTTTGATGATAAGCTGTAATCTATTGGTAGGATTTTGTTGAGAATTTTTGCGTCTATATTCATGAGTGAGATTGGTCTGAAATTCTCCTTTTTGTTTGGGTCTTTTCCTGGTTTTGGTATCAGGTTGATGTTTGCTTCATAGGATGTGTTGGGGAAGATTCCTTCTTCCTCAATTTTTTGGAATAATTTCTGCAGTAGAGGAATAAGCTCTTCCTTGAAGGTTTGATAGAATTCTGGAGTGAAGCCACTGGACCAGGGCATTTTTTGGTTGGAAGATTTTTTATTATTTCTTTGATCTCAGTGCTTGAAATCGGTCTGTTCAGGAGCTCTATTTCTTCCTGGCTAAGTCTAGGGAGAGGGTGTGATTCCAAATATTGATCCATTTCTTTCACATTGTCAAATTTCTGGGCATAGAGTTTCTGGTAGTATTCAGAGATGATCTCTTGTATCTCTGTGGGATCAGTTGTTATTTCCCCTTTATCGTTTATTGTATTTTACTTTTCTATTCCTCGTTAGTCTGGCCAATGTTTTATCTATTTTATTTATTTTTTCAAAAAAACAACTCCTTGTTTCATTAATTTTCTGAATCATTCTTTTGTTTTCAATTTCATTGATCTCTGATTTGACTTTGGATATTTCTTTTCTTCTACTGAGTTTAGGCTTAGATTGTTCTTCTTTTTCCAATTCCATAAGATCTCTTGTGAGATTGTTGTTGTGCTCTCTTTCTGTTTTTCAAATGTAGGCATCTAAAGTGATGAATTTTCCTCTCAAAACTGCTTTTGCAGTATCCCACAGGTTTTGGTAGCTTGTGTCTTCATTGTTGTTATGCTCAAGGAAGTTAATGATTTCCTGTTTTATTTCTTCCTGCACCCATCTGTTATTCAACAGAAGATTGTTTAATTTCCATGCCTTTGGGTGGGGTCGAGCATTTTTGTTAGAGTTGAGTTCCACCTTTAGTGCCTTATGGTCTGAGAAGATACAAGGTAAAATTTCAATTCTTTTGATTCTGTTGATATTTGTTTTGTGTCCTAGGATATCATCAATTTTGGAGAATGTTCCATGGGGTGATGAGAAGAATGTATATTCTTTATCTTTGGGATGGAGTGTTCTATATGCGTCTATCAAGCACAGTTGTTCTAGGGTCACATTTAAATCTCTTATATCCTTGTTTAATTTCTGTTTAGAGGATCTGTCCAGCTCTGTAAGAGGAGTGTTAAGGTCCCCTGTTATGATGGTATTATCAGATATCATATTGCTCAGACTGAGTAAGGTCTGTTTCAAGAATCTGGGAGCATTTAAATTGGGTGCATAAATATTTAGAATTGAAATGTCTTCTTGTTGTATTTTTCCCTTGACCAATATAAAGTGACCATCTTTGTCTTTTTTGACTTTAGTTGCTTTAAATCCACATGTATCTGAAAATAAGATTGCAACTCCTCTTTTCTTCTGAATTCCATTTGCCTGAAAAATTGTCTTCCAACCCTTGACTCGGAGCTTGAATTTGTCTTTTGAAGCCAGGTGTGTTTCTTGCAGACAGCAAATGGATGGCTTGTGTTTTTTAATCCAGTCAGCCAATCTATGTCTCTTCAGTGGGGAATTCAAGCCATTAACATTTATTGAGATGATTGATAAGTGTGGTAGTATTCTATTCGTCTTATTTTCTGAGAGTCCATTGCTTAGTTTTATCTTTTGCATCAGTGTGGAGGTTAGGTTCTGTCCTTTGATTTCTGAGTTCTTACTTTGCTGCTGATCCATTGTGGTGGTCAGTGTGCAGAACATGTTGAAGTATTTCCTGTAGAGCTGGTCTCGTTGTGGCGAATTTCCTCAATGTTTGTATATCCGTAAATGATTTGATCTCTCCGTCAATTTTGAAGCTTAGCTTAGCAGGGTACAGAATTCTGGGCTGGAAATTGTTGTGTTTAAGTAGATTAAAGGTAGATGACCATTGTCTTCTTGCTTGGAAAGTTTCATTAGAGAAGTCTGTGGTCACTCTGATGGATTTGGCCCTGTAGCTCAACTGGCGCTTACTCCTGGCACCTTGCAGAATCTTTTCTTTTGTCTTGACTTTGGACAGGTTCATCACAATGTGTCTTGGAGAAGTTTGGTTAGAGTTGAGGCGACTTGGGGTCCGATCGCCCTCTGAAAGCAGTGTGTCAGAATCTTTGGTGATATTTGGGAAATTTTCTTTTATAATATTCTCTAGTATGGCTTCCATTCCTCTGGGGCATTCTTCTTCCCCTTCTGGAATTCCTATAACTCGTATGTTGGAACGCTTCATAAAATCCCATAATTCTGACAGTGAACGTTCTGCTTTCTCTCTCTTCTTTTCTGCCTCTTTTACTGTCTGAGTTATCTCAAGAGCTTTGTCTTCTACCTCTGAAATTCTTTCTTCTGCATGGTCTAACCTGTTGCTGATACTTTCCATTGCATCTTTAAGTTCCCTAATTGACTGTTTCAGTTCCTTCAGGTCTGCTGTATCCTTTTTATATTCTTCATATTGTTCATCTCTTATTTGATTCTGTTTTTGAATTTCCTTTTGGTTATTTTCCACTTTATTAGCAGTTTCCTTCATTGTTTCCATCATTTCTTTCATTGTTTTCAACATGTGTATTCTAAATTCCCTTTCTGTCATTCCTAACATTTCTTTATAGGTGGAATCCTCTGCAGTAGCTACCTCATGGTCCCTTGGCGGGGTTGTTCTGGGCTGGTTCTTCATGTTGCCTGGAGTTTTCTGCTGATTCTTCCTCATGAGTGATTTCTTTTCTCTGTTTCCTTGCCCTAATTTTCCTTTCACTTCCTCTTGCTCTTTAAGTTCTCGTGCCTGTGGACTAAGGGTTACAGGACCAGAAGGGTGAAAAGGTTGAAGAGCAAAGAAGGGATGAAAGAAAGCAGGACCGAGTGATAAGAAAAACAAAGAAAAATAGAGAAAGGAGAGGGGGTGGGTAAAAGGAATATTGACAAAAAGAAGAGAGGCACAGAAAGAGGGAGACAGAGCAATATAGGTGTACAGTAGGGTACTTTGATACAACCTTAAAAAAAACCACCTTCTGGGGGTGCCCTGTTGGGTGGTTCCCTTGACGTCAGCAGCTCTTTGCTACCCTTATCAGACACAGTACTCCACCTCCACCAAGTAGAGAGGAAAGACAAAAATGCTGTAAATCAAACCAAAACAAGCAAACAGAAAACTTTGTGGGATAAAATTGGGTGGAAAACCAAATAATAGCGGTAGGAACACTAACAAAAATGAAGTTCTAATTATTGAAATAGGCAGCAATGGGAAATTATAATTAAACTAGAAAAATTGAGAAAGAAAAAGGATCTGTATGGAAAAGGTTGAGCTTAAAAAACAAAACAACATCAACAATATCAAAATAAACCAAAAAAACCAACCAAACCAAAAAAAAAAACACTACCAAAAACAAAGCAGTATGTATATGTTATTGATTATTGTCTGGGCAACACGTGGTCTTCTGGGGCATGAGATGTTAATCACAGTTCTGCTGATATGACTGGAGGCTGCTAGTTTCTCAAACCCCAGCAGGTAGACACCCTAAATCTCTCTTCAGCCCACTTAAAAGGCACTTTGAACTTGTTCACTGGCTGAGCAGAAGCTTTCCCAGGGAAGTGCTTGTCGCTGGAATCACTGCTGAAGTGGCTATCCACTTACCCTGTGTGCCAAAACTGGTCTCCCTCTGCCCCCGAGGGTTAGGGCTGCAAGGCGGCTCAGACCCCGCCCTTAGGCTACTTGGTCGCTGGGTTACCAGCTCCCACCCAATTCTAGCTCTGCGACCCTGAGGGCGGAGCTTGCCGGGGCAGATGGCTCACAATGGCTGCCTGTGACCCAGAGCCAAACACTATTAGCTCCGTCTGGCTCAGCGGCTCAGACTGGGGCCCTAGACAAAGGCCAATGTTCTCCGCACTCCGGCTCAGGCTCTCCCCAAGGCAGTTCAGCTGAGTGTCAAGTCCAAAGACACCAAAACAGTTCATAGGTAAGGCCTTTTTGGTTTGCAGTCTCGCTGCTACTGAACTTACAGTTGTGGTGGGTTTAGACGGATTGAACACACGCGACCACTTGCCGGTTTTCCACTGTTTTAGTCCTCCTCTTGGGGTCCAGAAGTCTCTCGCTGACTCCCTGTATCCTCTCAGGGTTGATGATAGGCAGATCCCACCAGCCAGAGATGCCTGGAGTCCTATCTCCCCAGACTCACGGTGCCCAGATGCAAGGAAGCTGCTGCTCGGCTGCCATCTTGCTCCACCTCCTAATCCTCTTTTCTTATGAGGGCACCAGTTATAATGGACCCACCAATATGACCTCATTTTATCTTAAATCCTTTTCAAATGTTCTGTTTTTAAATCAAGTCACAGGCAGAGGCACTGGGGGTTAGGACTCTACCATATGGATTTTTGGGGACAGAAATCAGCCTGTAACAGTTGAGGTCAGTAGAGTGGCTTTTAATCTAATGATGTCCTCATAAAAATTTGTACATTAACAGACGTGCATAGAGGGAAGACACTGTGAAAACAGGGAGAATGCGTACCATCTACCAGCTAAGGAGGCTTGTGGCTATTAGAAGACAGGAGAAAGGCCTGGAAGGATTCCCTGTCATGTCTCCCAGAGGCGATCTATCCTGCTATCTACCTTGATTTCTGAATTCTAGTCTGCAGAGCTGTGAGACAACACATTTCTCTTGTCTTAGTTATCCAGTTTGTGGTACTTTGTAAAGTTGCCCAGAAAATGAATATATCTTTCTTTCCCTGTATGGCCAGGCGGGCTTTCTGTAGGTGGTGGCTTGCACAAGCCCTGGCCCCTCTTTCATCTTTCAGCACTCTGTGCCATCTCTGCCTTCACGGCAGATCCAGAACCTAAACTGCTTACCCCCTGCACTGATACCCCTCACCACCCTCATCTCTTGTCTGCATGTGGGGAGAAGGGGGATTCAAACTGTATTTTTTTCCTTCTGCTTTCACACCACAATCACCATTAACTCAGAAGACTTCTGGGACCAAATGTGTGTGGGTTTCCCATATACCAAGCCTTCAATCAATTCTGCTGCGGACACCAGCTGGGTGTCCTCCAATTTAATTTTGATACTGTCTACCTGGAGGTAGCATCATATCCCACAGGGCGAGGGCGGGTAAGCCCTCACCAGCTCCCCAGGGCTCCAGGCAAGAGTTGCAAGTTTGGGTCTCCAGAACATCTGAGCAACCAGTTTCAAGTAGGGGTTTCCATGATCCTCTTTTTGAGTATGATTAAATTGTTATTGTTATCAGGGAAACAGTAACTTATGTTTATCAGTTTATTATAAAGGATATTACAAAGGCTACAGATGAAGGGATGCACAGGGCGAGGTATGGGGGAAAGGTGTATGCCACCCCCCAGCAGCCTCCATATGTTCAGCTATCCTGCAGCTCTCCTAACTGAGCCCCTTGGGCCTTTCATTGGGTAGCCATGATTGAGATGTGAATGGACAAGAAGGGTAAGCTTTAATTCTAGCAGATGGGGCCAGGCGCAGTGGCTCATGCCTGTAATTCTAGCACTCTGGGAGGCCGAAGCAGGTGGATAGCTCGCGCTCAGGAGTTTGAGACCAGCCTGAGCAAAAACCAGACCCTGTCTCTAGTAAAAAATAGAAAAAAAACTGAGGCAAGAGGATTGCTTGGGCCCAAGAATTGGAGGTTGCTGTGAGCTATGATGCCATTGCACTCTACCCAGGGTGACAGCTTGAGACTCTGGGTCAAAAAAAAAAAAAAAACCCAAAACAAAAAAAACCAAAAAACTAACATGGAGTGGGGGAACCCAGCAAGACCTTTCTGTTTAGATTCGTCTTGGCCTTTCTGGGCAGCATTCCTTTTTCTAGTGTATGGGGAAGGACCCTTTCTGGAAGGGAAAGAGTCTTATGACCCACTATCAGAAAAGTGGAGAAGTTTAGAGTTCTACCTTGGGCAGGTGAAAGGAGGGTAGGAGATCAAAGAGAGAGATTTTGTTTCCTGTAGCCTGCTTCTGAGGTCTAAAATGCTCCAACATTGAAACAAAAAGACCGTAACAAGGGCTATGGGAGTTATGAGCCAGAAACTGGGTGAAACCCTATTTATGTATACATCATAAGATCACACCTCCTGATGGATTTCTTTCTTTCCTTTGCTTCTGCATAGTCATTTCTCCACGCAGTGTGATTTTGTTAAAACACAGAGTTGAGATCATGTCTCTCCTCTGCTCAAAACTCTCAATAGTTTCCCATCTCAGATGGATAAAAACATTATCTTCACCATGGCCTAGAAGAACCTACATGACCCAGATCCTTGTTTTCTGCCCTTAGCTCCAGCCACACAGGCCCCTCCAAGTTCTCAATCACACCAGGACAGCACATATCTCAGGGCCTTGCAACTTTCCATTCTCTGTGCCGGGAATGATCACTTTCCAAATACAAGCATCACATATTCCCTCTCTTCAACTTGAATGTCACTTCCTCAGGGAGGTCTTCCATGGTTTTTCTTCTAAGTTTGACTTTGCCTGTCTCCCTGCCATCACTCTTCCTGCTTCCCTACTCTGTAGCACCCACACTTACTTACCATATTTATTTTGCTAGGTGTTGGGATTTGATAGACCTCTGTGACATGTTGGATGGTCCAGTTACCTACAAGCTCCTTATCCTGAAATATTTCCTGTCTGCCTGATTGGACCTTTTGAACTTCCTTTGACTCACTAAATAATCTGACTCTTAACTGGGGGAAGAGAAGTCTGGTTCACTTGAACACACCTGATCTCCTCTGACCATGGAAGTGAAGCAGGGTTGGGCTTCATTCGTCCTTGGAATATCAGGTGCTGTAGCCTTTACTCTACGGCCATACCACTGACTATACCTGATTTCAGAAGAGCGGTTCAATGATGCTGCTGTCCTACTTACCCTGCTATTGAATCTATTCTGAAATTTTACTTTGTTCTCATTGCAAATTCCTATTTTGTGCCTTGGTTCCAATACCTATGTCTCTGTTGCCTTCCCTGGCCAGGTCCCTAGCCTGCATATGAAATCTCAGATTGCTGTAAAGGAATTTGGAGATAATCTTGGCTCATTGTTCATTTTGTTGAAAAGCTGAGGTACAGAGCGGGAAGGAACTTGTTCAAGTTCACACTCTATATTAAGTTCACTCATGAATTTATTCAATGTACACTAAGTGCCAGGTATTTTACTAGGTACTGGGTAAAGAAGCGTGAATAAAGCGCAGTTCCTCCCAGGCTTGAGAACTTGACAGTCCAATGGAGAATTTATATTACAGACAGTTAAAAGATAACATACAAAATATTAGTACTATAGAAATGGTCAGGATGGTCAGAAGAAGAAATTGAACCAACATGAATGAGGTGTTAAAAGCAGAGAGAGGAGAGGGCAAGAAAAGAGGGTCAGGATCAACACTTTGTCCACTTAAAACTCACAGCATTTAAAAAGGGCAAATCACTCATTCCTTCAACCAAAATTTACTGGATGTTTACTATGTTCAAACTTTTGTATCTTGCTATGGTGATACAAAAGAGTTTGGTATCTAACAAAAGCTGTTTGGTAAGATAGTTGGTATCTTAAGACCAAATGAGGTCATGGACTTCTAAGCTTGGCCAACAACTTTCCAAACTTAAGTGCCTGACCAGTTAAACCACCCGACTTCAAAGTAATGGAAATTTGTTTCACAGTTCCTTCTCTCCCTCTCTGGGGACACAGCAAGTTGAGAGTATGGTTGTATGAACTGGCAGTGACTCTGAGCCATCAGATTAGAGGCCTCACATTATTGTCAACCCTGGCACAAGTCTCACCTTCAGAGTGCCCTCATGTCCTTGGAATGGGCAGGTGATATTTGTTCTTACCAAATAAGTCAGCTAAGCAGCTCCAGTTAGAGCCAGGAGGTGCTGGGTCCTTTAACCTTTCAGGACAAAAACTTGGCCTTTCATGGTCACTTAATCAGGAGTTGGTGAGTAGCTGTGCAAGGATATGTTCTGGAAGAAACTGGTAGTCAGAGTGGAGTGAGGGCAGGCCCAGCGCCCGGGGCCCATCCTGGCTGGCTGCATATCACATCCAGTTTCCAGCTTCTCTCTGGTAACAGAAGTAGACACAAGATACCATAAACTCTGCAAGTAAATGATCTCTCCTTTGTGGGCTATGTAGTTTCCTTTGGGGATTGTTTTTTATTTTCTTGTAAGGAAGGGTTGGGATATAGCAGAGTTGGTTTGATACCTACACTCAACACATGTAAGAGCTTTGGCATCTCACCCTCTACTGAATTCCTTCCTCCATATTTCAAGGAAATGCTGCCCATAGGTTTAATAAGAATTAATTGTTTCAAGAGATCATAGGAAGATCTTCTGAGGAGCACAACTGGAGCAGAGAACTAGAATACACATGGAGGAAGACATGGGGTTAAGAGTGATTTTTTTTTTTAAAGATGGAAGTCACAATGTACTTATGTGCTGGTTGGAATGTTCCAGTAGAGGCAAAGCTGATGATGGAGGGGGATATTGCTAAAGAGATGTTCTTGAGGGGGATATTGCTAAAGAGATGTTCTTGAGCAAGAAAGAAGACAGGAACTTCTAGGGATGTGCTAGAGTAGGCATTCAATACAGCTGTTATCATATATTATATAAATTTACAACTAAATACATTTTATATACATTTTTTGAGACAGAGTTTCACTTTGCCGCCCTCATTAGAGTACCATTGCATCATAGCTCCTAGCAACCTCAAACTCTTGGGTTCAAGTAACTCTCTTGCCTCAGCCTCCGAAGTAGCTGGGATTACAGGCACCTACCACAATGCCTGGCTATTTTTAGAGAGGGGGTCTGGCTCTGGATCAAGCTGGTCTCCAACTTGTGAGCTCAGGCAATCCACCCGTCTTGGCCTCTCAATTGCGGGGATTACAGGTGTGAGCCACCATGCCCGGCCTAATACATTATATTTATAAGAGTGATAAATATTCAGAACTAATTCCTTCCTAATACTATGTTACTGCATTTTTCATTCTTATCTTGTGGTTCTTTATGATACTGTGAATGGTGGAAATGGAAGATGATGGGGGCTCCTGGGCTTCTCTTCCTGACTTCAGTCACTGGATGTCCCTTAGTTGCCCCTTTGTGTTTAGTGACGTCATGCTGATAGCTTTAAACCTGACAGGAGTATTTACACAGCAGAAATCAGCAACTCTTGCAAATCGGGGCCTTGTTTGGTTTGTTTTTTAAAGGAGAGTTGTTAAACATTTGCCAGCCCACCTCAGAATTCCTTGGACAAGGAGAGACACAAACGGGACCTACGCTAAGTGCTGAAAGTTCACCCAAAGGCACAGGAGGGAAGGCTGGGCATTTAGACTGGCGGGTTGATAGATGTGGCAGAGAGATGTTACTCATTTACTAAGTGAAAAAAGAAGCAAGGTAATGAATGATTTAGTATAAGACTAGGAAAGGGGGCATTGGAGGTTTGAAGTGAGCAGAGTAAGGGAGGAGTATGGTAAGTAGATTAGAGAAATTTAGCATTTTAATAGTGTATTTGGCACCATTGAAAATCTCCTGGAGGTTAGTGGTTGTCAACAGGCGGCTTGTCAGCCTCCCTGTGGATTTCCTCTCCAGCCTCTGTCTCTTGCAGGGGTGAGGCAGGCAGAGAAGAGCTAGATTTCTTCCAGGCTCCAGGCTAAGGTGTGGCCAGACCAGGTGCTAGCCAGGGAGACCATAAAGTCATAGAAGCAGAAGTCACCACTTCAGAGACCTTCTGCGTTCATCCCAGCTAAAATTATGCCCAAGGTCCAGTAACTTTCACGACTTTTCTGTCTCTTTTCCTAGCTTGCTGGTTGGGTGTTACGTCTGGCTCATCCATCCCTCAGTAGAGCAGGGATGGTGCTTCATTCACTGCTGAATCCCCCCACCCCACCCAGTGCTTGGCGCACAGTGGATGCTCAGTAACGTTGAGTCATTTATTGCATAAATCTGCTAACCTTCTTATTTCTGTACGTGGAGCAAAGAACACTCATTTGGTTCCTCGTTCCATGGTGTTTAAACTTTTATGAGTCAAAGAACTTCCCTACGGAGCTGGATACTCTAAAACACCGTTCTTTATTTCCTGAGGCCCAAACGCAAGCCTCAGAGCCAGCTGTGCCGCGGTCGGTCGGTGAGTGAAGCTGACCTGTGTCACCCTGGAGTTTACTTGTTAGTAACTTTTTTATTCCAGTGCTGGAGGCAGCACAGACTCAGTCTGTGACTCCAGATGACATAAAAGGACAAGGTTCCCAGGGTGTGGCGCCGTGGCCGGGAGGTGACAGGCGCGCCTCGCGGGGCCCGGGGCTGTGACCGCCCAGCCGGCGCTCGGGCCGCGATCCGGGTTTCCGACGCCGGGCACCGCCACCCCCACCCCTCCTCCCCCTCCTCTCCCCTCCTCCTCCCCTCCCGCGACATTGGCGGAAGGGGGCGTGGGCGGGGCCGACTGTATGTTTCTCCCGGTGGCCAATAAAGTTCGGGAAGTTTGAAAAAGGGGCGGGAAAAGCGCACGCCCCGCGGCTGCCGGCTGGGACGCCCGCGGGCAGTGGCCGAGCCAGGCGGCCGTGCGCTGGCGAAGGCGTGGCGGGCGCGCGGGGATGGGGGTCACGGTGGACGTGCGGCAGGTGTACAAGTACCCCTTCGAGCAGGTGGTCGCCAGCTTCCTCCGAAAGGTACGGGACCCCCGCGGCCCGTCCGGGTTCGCCCTCTCCCACGCCCGCTGCCTGCCGCCCTCTCCTCTCTGTCCACCAGGAAATCCCCACCCACCGGCTCTCCCCCCGGCCGCGGGGTTCGCAGCAGGGATGCGTGGGGCGAGGGTGGCGGTGATTTCCTCGAAGTCTCCCCGTGCAGGGTGAGGGACAGGGCGCCGTGCTGGGCCTCACGTCCACAGCCTGCCCCGGCGGAAGGGAGAGGTTTTTAGAAAGTGCCTCAGAAAAACCTAGTTCTCCGAGCCCCGCTGGGGTTGCAGATAGCTGGCGCATCTTTCTAGTTCATTGCCGACCTGTTCCGAGCTAGTGGAGGCCGTCGAAGCATCATCCTGGATTACTGTGTCCTGTCAGTCCACTGCCCCACTACTTTCTCTTTTTTTATGGGACAGCTGTGGGACTGGGCAGGTTACCTACACTCTGTGCCTTAGCTTGGTAGCTTGTACGATGCGGAAAATAAGGGTACCAAACTCATAGGGTGGTTGTGAGGATCCAAATGAGATAGACATTCATATAAAGTGCTTAACACAGCTGTCGACCTCAAGGAAAAAAAAGAAACCAGACAAAATAAACTTAAGTAGAGTGTTTATTTGGACCAAGGTTGAGGATTACAACCTTGAAGCATAGATTCAAGTAGCTCTGATTAGCATCAGTTACAAATGGGTTTTAAAAGGAAAAGATGAGGCAGTTCCTAAGTTGTTTACTAATAATTTACATTAAAATAACATAAGCTACTGACTGGCTCTGCATTATTTTTTGTATTGCAAACTCCAGGCACTGAAGATAATGGGGGAAGCAGCAGGTGCCACCAGGCTAGGGGGGCATGTGAGATGGAAGTCCCCTACTCCTGTCTCTCTGGGCCTGAGACATTTTACACACCTCAGGATCCTTCATACAGTTCAGACTGCTTTGAGCTATTTTTCTTTCCTCACAAAGACTGATGTTAGTAAGGGCTCTAAAATATTGTTGTTTGTATTACTACAACTGATTTCAATACAAACGTTGAACCCTTGCCTGAAATACTCAGTGGTCCTCTGCTCCTAGGACTGTGGCTTGTGATAATAGGAAAATGGAAGATTTCTTTGAAAAATCAAGATCACCCAATAGGAGGTGGTATTGTGGACTCTAGAGTGGCTCTGTGTTTGGATAGTTCTGTGAGTGACTTTGGCGGTGGGTCTTCCTTCTAGGGTGTCTTTTCTGCATCTGTAAGATGAGGGTGTTGTCTCAGAAGATCTTGTAAGTTCTCTTTCAGCATTCATATTCTATTTATTTATTTATTTGTTTGTTTATTTATTTATTTTATTTTTTTATTGTTGGGGATTCATTGAGGGTACAATAAGCCAGGTCACACTGATTGCATTTGTTAGGTAAAGTCCCTCTTGCAATCATGTCTTGCTCCCAGAAGGTGTGGCACACACCCAGGCCCCACCCCCTCCCTCCTTCCCCCCCCCATGACCTTAATTGTCGTTAATTGTCCTCATATCAAAATTGAGTACATAGGATTCATGCTTCTCTATTCTTGAGCATTCATATTCTTAAGCAGGATTTGCAAAAGTTGCAATTTGGCTTGGGCAGCAACCTCTGGGTATTGAACTCCATATGCAAGCAGAGAGCCAAGCCAAGGGAGTTGGGGAAATGAAGGTTATTTGTTAAATGGAAAGGCCTGCCACCATGAGAGGAGGTGACACAGTGGAGGGAGTAGGGCACTAGTTAACGTGGTGTTGCTATGGAGGCCTTTTTTAGAGGGAATGTCAGTTTGCTGATGCTGTTCATTGATCTTCAGTATCTAGAATAGTGCCTAGCATCTACTAGAGACTCAAAAATCTGGTGAATGAATAAATGAATGAAATAATGAATTATGGATCTGATGTCGAGTTTTCCTCAGGCCAGGTTTCTGTGCCCAAAGAAGTAAGTCAATGCCTCATTTTTTTGTTAGGATAGGCACATTGGTGTATAGAGTCCATAATGCAACTGCTCTTTTGGAAAGTCTGGATTTTGCCTTCTCAGAACTCACAGGGCACTCTATCTAGATCTCACAGTGTTAGATGGTTACTTTTGTATGTGCCTTGTTCCACATACAAAAGTAACTAACCTTAGTACACATACATTGGACTAAGCTTTTTTTACTTTTGAAACACAGTCTCAGTTTGTTGCCCTTGGTGGAGTGCAGTTGTGTCATACCTCACAGCAACCTCAAACTCCTGGGCTTAAGTGATTCTCTTGCCTCAACCTCCCCAAGTAGCTGGGACTACAGGCGCTCGCCACAATGCCTGGCTGTTTTTAGAGACAGGGACTCACTCTTCTCAGGCTGGTCTTGAACCTGTGAGCTTAGGCAATCCACCTGCCTTGGCCTCCCAGAGTGCTAGGATTACATGCCTGAGCCACCGTGCCTGGCCTTTTTTTTTTTTTTGAGACAGAGTCTTACTTTGTCACCCTCAGTAGAGTGCTCTGGCATCATAGCTGACAGTAATCTCAAACTCTTGGGCTCAAGAGAGCCTCTTGCCTCAGCCTCCCGAGTATCTGGGACTACAGGCACACAGCACTATGCATGGCTACTTTTTTTTAAAGATGGGGTCTCGCTCTTCCTCAGGCTGGTCTTGAACTCCTAAGCTCAATCTATCCACCTGCTTTGGCCTCCCAGTGTGCTAGGTTTATAGGCGTGAGCTCCCGTGCCTGGCCTCTAAGCTTTTTGAAGACTGGACTTATTTCTGCAGAAACCCACAGGACATAGCCAAGCTCCTTTTTATAGAATACTCGGCACATGTCAGCTTTAAATGACAGTCAGTAAATGCTTTTTTTTCATTCATTCTGTTACAGATATTTACCTTTGGTGTGCCATGCTCTGTGTTAGGTGCTAGAAAAATAGGGCACCACAGGCGGCAGACCTTCTTCTCAAGGACCTGAAGGTCTTTAGTGCATGAGACTGACACTAATACATTCATGAACATGTGAATATGTAATTCTGATTGCTGATTGATGATATGTACTTACACAGGAAAATACATGGTGGTGAGCATATTGGGGAGGCCGGTTGAAGTCTAAGAGGGTGGTCTTTAGGAAAGGTTTCCCTGAAGAAGGGGCATTTGTGAAGTGAAGGCTGACATGAATAGGCATTTCCTAGACAAGCAAGGTGTGTGTGGCATGTGTGTGCATGTGTGTGTGTGTGTGTGTGTGGTGTGTGTGCTTACCATCCTAGATCATGTTTGCTCCTCCCAGGAGCATGAGGAAGAAGTTATGATTGACTTTCTTTGTACAGTATGGAGAAACTGAGGATCAAAGAAGTCTAAGCATCTTTTTCACATTCTCACAGCTAGCAGGTAGGAGAGCCAGGGTTTCAACGCATCTGAATCCAAAGCCCACACCCTTAGCCACCAGGCTGTGCTGCGTTGCACATAATAGGCACTCAGATGATTATTGAGGAAGTAAAATTTCAGAATCAACTTTATCTATGGCTATGTAAGAAATCACTCCAAAACTTAGTGGTTCAAACCAGTGGCAGGATTTTAATTCCTATGATTCTGTGAGCTAAGCTCATCATTGGTCTTTGTGTGCTGTGTGGTATAGCTGAGGTCACTTACATAGCTGCATTCAGTTAGAATCTGATGTAATTCTTATAAAATACTTAACACAGTACCTGGCATATAGTGAATCAGAACTAAGGAAGATATTTTGGAAGATAAGAATGGTGAAAGGAGTGGCAAACATTTGCAGACTGAAGGTCTAGCAATGGGACGGTGTTAACATCATGGATGACGCTGTATTTCTTTTCTTTCTATTCACTGACAAAGCAAAGCATCAGGGATTCTGTGGGAGGATCTGTATGACTGTAAGCTGTCAATAAATACATTTTTCTGTGCAAAATTTTACTTTTTATTTATTATTTTATTTATTATTTAAAGCCCTAAACTGGAAGGCAGTAGACCTGGATTCTGATCATTGTCCTTTCACTGTTAGTTGGGGTGGCCATAGGAGACAGTATTCACTGTCCTATGTTGTGTCCTTGTGCAAATAAGAAAAGGCATCCTTTAGGGGGTCTCCCCCATGAGCTCACAGTACATGGGGCTAGTGGAAAATAAATGGGGCTATTTATGCAAATTTGAAAAAGGTGCATTTTCCTCCTAGGTGGATATAGCCCCTGGTCCATTTGCCTACTTGACTGGGAGGCCTTGTGCAGTGAGCAACATGCACAACTGTATAAGACAGCCCTAGTCTTTCACCTGTGAAATGGTAATGCTTTCTACCTCACCTGTCTCCCAGGGTTGTTGTGGAAACATCTAATGTGTCCCAGCTTGAAAAGCTTTTTTATAAGCCTAAGGTAGTAAGAATTATCTTTTTGGCAAAATATTTTTCTTTTAGTCTCTCTCTCTCTCTCTTGCTATATATATATATATATATATATATTTTTTTTTTTTTTTTTTCTTTTAAAGGCAAGCACTTGGCAGAAGGCACAGTCATATGAGGATCTCTGGGATGCATTAGATTTGATTTTGCACAGTGGTTATGTTTGAAGGTACTTTAGCACTGAGGAAGTTTTATTTTAAATCGAATCTTCTGATCTATGGATTTTGGTATGTAAGAACTTGCCTTCTAAGTTACAATATACTACTATTTTTAAAACCTGAAGAATGTTTGCTCTTCTTACATCTGCCTGTTGGATACCACAGGCAAAATATTAGCTGCGTGCTTTCAAAGCTAAGTGGCACCTTGAAAACAAACAATATAATACTCTTTGTGGAAAATAGTGTTTCTCAATGAACTCTTCTTGGATGAATGCTATGAAACTCCAAATGGTTTATTCATTGGATGCTAAATTGTGTGTACTTTCCGAGAACTATAGAGTCAACTATAGAGTGTATTTTGGTTTCTTCTTTTGTCTGACTTAGCTTTGAAAAAGCTCTCATCACTTACAGCCGTTTCCTTCTTTTTATATCTATAAGGAGAACACAAAGTTGTATAGGTGTGTGTGGCAGTGTAGAAGACAGGTCTTCTTCGGAAGCTTGCATAGACCTTCTTCGCCCACTTGCCTTTTGTGAGCTGGATTTAGAAAGAACTTAAATTTCATCTACTTAAAATTTGAAGTCATTAAAAAGGACCCAGGGAGCCCTTGGGTTGACTGGATTTTCTTGTTTATATTTAAAGGAGGCCAGAGAAGTTAAGGTTCTCTTACCATAGAGTTTAGGTTGTTTTTCTTTCCAGTCTATAGGCAAAGAGTCATTGTGAATGGAGTGTGAGCTTTGTGTGTAAAGACTTCCTCATTTGTTTCTGATGTATCACATGTACAAAGAGATCCAGGAATGTGGTATGTACTCAGGAAACCTTTGTTGAATGAATGAATGAAATGTGGTCTGCTGGGGGTAAGCCCTATGTAATTTCAGACTGAAGTCAGCATAGAGTTCAGAAACATGTCCTTGCTTTGGGTACTGTAATAAAATGGACAGATTAAAATAATTTCTTTATTTCAACAGACTGACCCTGGGTGTTATTTATTCTGGCTGGAAACCTGATGTGCTGAATGAAATGTTTTGAGTGTTTACCCTTAAGCTCATAAATGCGATTTATGAATGGATATTTCCATTTAGAGTAGAAAGTTGATTGGGTAATTAATAATGTTTCCATTTCTGATCCTATCTTTTCTCCCTTGCAAATCTGACACTAATGTGTGTGGAACATTTCTCCCCGCAGAGCTCCAGAAATATCTGGGATGAACCTATATTTCTAAAATAAATGATTTGATAAACCATAGGCCTAGTTTAACATGATGGAATTGCTGTACTAGTATTTCTTCACTTTTATCTTCCTGTCTCCAGTTCTACTAGAAGATTAGGCATGACGTGAAGGAGAATGGTGCAGGCATGCAGAGCATGGGCTCCGACGTCAGATGGGGCAGGGAGACGGGGAAGGAGCGCTCTAGCCCTGTGAGGTTGGACAGGTCAGTTCATTTTTCTGTGCCTCAGGTTCCTCATCTGCAAAATCAAAATAATAATCACTCTCTTCTAGAGTAGTTAGAGAAGTTAAATTGGATAATACATACTGTTGCATATAATATACCTAGCTTAATGTTGGCACACAATAGGTGCTTTAAAAGAACTTGTTGAATAGTGATGATGATGATAATAATTTATTGCATTTATTCCATGAGCCTGAAGATAAAGAGATGAGAGAAGTAGTCTGCAGAAATCTTTATTAACTTGGAATAGTTAAGGGGAGAGGGAACATGAATAAAGGTACACATTTGAATTATAAATATTTTCTAAATGCCATCTAAATAATTTTAAAGTATACTTAGAAACTTATCTAGTGGAGATTGTACCTTAATCAGTGTATAAAGATAGAAGATTTTTAACCAAGTACTAATAATTACACATTAATTTTATGCCTACTAACTAATAGACATTCATTATAAGTCTGTGCATTGCTTTGTCCTGGGAGATGTATGGATAAATAAAATGTGGTCTTGTCTGCAAAGAGCTCATTGTCAAAGGGGATAGAGGGAAATTTATAAATTTTTGTGATAAAGGCTTTCTCAGAGGCATATGACAGACATATAGAATGGGGCAGTAGTCGTATTTTAATTACAAATCTATGAAAGGCTTTGAAATACTTAGAATCAGTTTGTTGTCTTTTTTTTTTTTTTTTTTTAAAGTTAAATACTCTCTAGCATTCTTCCCAGTGCCGCCCTTTCCCTAATGCTAGTGTGGTGGGAAGTGTCAAGGAGTCCTTGTCGCTTTTCTTTTCTTTTTTTTTTTTCTTTGAGATAGAGTCTCACTCTGCTGCTCAGGCTAGAGTGCAGTGGTATCCTCATAGCTCACTGCAACCTCAAACTACTGGGCTATGTAGTGTACCCTGTGCCACCACATCCAGCTGATTTTTCTATGCTTGGTAGAAATGGGGTCTTGCTCAGCTGATCTTGAACTCTTTGTTCTCAAGTGATCCTCCCACCTCAGCCTCCCAGAATGCAAGGATTACAGGCATGAGCCAAAAATTCATGAGCTTTTGTATTTTTATTAGTCTAGAAAAATCAGAAACATTATCTTCTAATAATTTTTAATCATTTAAATATTTTTGGATTGCAGATGTTAGGAATTTACTTACAGAGTAAATTACAAGATAAAAATTCTTGAAATTTTAACTTTTCAAAAGTATTGATTTATTGTTTAGTAGCAGAACCAGCTTATTTATTGACAGCTGCATAATGCTATATTATACTTGAGTAAAATTGTTTCTTTCAATTCCTATATCAGCTCTTTGAGGTCGGTATTTATGCTCATTGTACAGATGAAGAAACAAAGGGAAATTAAAGTGATTTGTCCAAGAATCTCGTTTTCAACAATCTATGCTTTTATTTTAGTTTTCTTTTTTATTTCTTAATCCTTTATTCAGAAATAATTTGAGTTATAAAATGTTGCAAAAACAAAGAATTGCTTTATACATTTTCCCAGCTTCCATAAGCAACGGTATAATTTTTAAAACCAGGAGATTAAGATAGATACAGTGCTATTAACTAACCTATAGACCCTATTCACATTTTCCCAGTTGTCTGCTATATCCTTCCTCCAGGCTAGGATCCACTCCCGGATCCTGCATTCCATTTCGTTGTTATGTCTTTGTGTCCTCCAGTGTGGGACGCAGTTCTTCAGTCTTTGTCCTGGACCACGTTGGTCTTGAAGAATGCAGGTCAGTTATTTGTACTCTTTGTATCCTTAGCTGCATTGGGCTTATGAATATACTTAATGTTGAGATAAGAGGATTTTCCTTTGTGTTACCATGATAAACCATCCTTTCAAAAACTTCCCTATGCCATTGCTACTTACTGGAACATTTTTCACAGAGAGAGGTTGATGTGCCAATGTGCCAGTGCACTGTCGGTTGGCCTTTGTGTAGAGTCACCACTTGTTCTGGCCAGAAAGACCTTGGTTGACTGTCCTGGCTTCACAGATGGCAGCACCAGGGTCTGCACGTCTTCATCTTTTGTCCTTTCTATGTCATCATCCTTCATTTCAGAAACTTCATGATTCCTGCAAGACCAATGAACAGCCCTTCCCATTATCTTTTAACTTAAATATGTTTGTCCTTGATTACTGAAATTTTCATTAATTTATAGCTTATTTCACCTTGATTTAAAATCAACTTTGCTTATCTTCTGAGATAGACTATTGCATGGAGCTCATAAAGGTACTTGGCATAGTCCACGGCGATTTCTTCCTGTAGCTAAATACCAAATCTCTTTTCAGCAGCTCTCTTTGCATGTATGTGTTTGAAAGTAGCTTGGGTAGCAGATTTCCTTAATGCTTATCAGACAGATTTGTTACTATGCCAGACTTATTTTAGGTCTTCACCTTCTTCGCAGGACTCACCAGGCAGATCTGTCAGCTCACCTCCTTCCTTGAGCTCTGTTGGGTAACCTCTTTTGAAAGTTGGTAGACAATGACTCTTTTGAATGTCATTGACTTTTGCGGGGTGAGGGGTAAAGTATTATAAAAGACAGTCATTGACTTTTGAGCTTTTTGAAAAGTTGATGATTTCATAATTCCTTACTCTTAAGAGGAGGCATTCTAAAAGCTTATGGAGTTTTTTTTTTTTTCAGCAAAAAAAAAGGTAAGTGCACATTTTTATGAAGGTCTTCCCACAAAGGTATTGAATATTATTTCTGTAATTAGATAGTCTCTTTCTTGGCTTCTATAGTTACATGTGTGTTTTAATGTGTATTCCCTCCCCCCCATTGTGCAGTGTTTGGACTCTTACTTTTTAATAAATTACAAAATAAATGAAATAAGGGACTATGACAGCCTAGGAGAACCTACATTTTACCCTTGTTAGACTGTTAGGTACATGTAATACATACACTAGTGTCTGCAGTAGATTTGTATCTTGGGGAAAAAGAAAGCAGTTAGTTTACACATTCTGTGAAGAAAGTGAAAGTCATAAGGAGTTCAAAATGAAGTCAAATGTACCTTGAAAATCTCTGAAATCACCCGTAAGTTACGTGTGTATGGTGTTATGTGTGCTGTCTTGTGGGATCATTCTAATGCACACTGCAGTCTGATCCACTGAGCCTGGTACGAGCAAAATGAGGCCTGTTGGCAGATAGCTGAGAGTCTCTATTGTGAAATGGGAACTGGAGAATCCCAGTGTGACCTAGCTTGTCTGCAGTCTTTATGTCGTTATGTTTTTAACAAAAAGTTTCTGTCTCTAAATAATGGTTGATGGGCTTCATCTCTGAGGGGAGGGCTGGATGAGCTCATGTGTGTGTCAGCCTCTCTCTGATGCAGCTGCTCAGTACATCTCTGTAGAATTTGATTCTGATCTTGCTTGGTCAATTGCAAGTCACACGCCTTTGAAGGGGTATCCAGAGAAGTCTGGCTACCTGCTTCCTGCTTTCCCAGTTTGGTGTTTCTGGTATTGATCTTCTCTGAGCAGCTTTTCCTCTTTCAAACCCTTCCTACTGCTTTTGAGTAAATTTTCATGAAATAAAATATGAATATTCAAATTACCACAAGATGGCATCAGATCATTTCAAGTAATGCCAGGTAGGGGGGAGCCTCAGCTCAGTAACTCTTTTTCAATTTTTAAACAGTTAAGATACCTGCCTTTCCTATCATGGTATTTAGCCATTGCAAATAAACCCCTAATTTCTTTTGCCATTCTTGTATGGAATCTTGAGGCTCGTATCTACTCAACTCTATAATTATGTAAGTATGAAATATTTGAGTTGATAATCTTTAGAAATTTCACTGACGAGTGAAGGAATCAGAACTTGAGAATTTTTATCACTATGCCTTTTTTGGTAATTTCCTTCCCAATCTCTTTTAGAATTTAGTTTACTAATCTTCCTAGAACTTACAGTGTGTTCAACATTTTCAGTCAGGATGTATTAATGGACATACAATGAATAAACTAACAGTAGTAAAGGAAAAATCCCATTTTAAATTAATATAAAAGCTATAATTTATACTCATACGCACAATTCAGAGGACCTGTGTGCATCTCAAGAATCTCCCTTGCTTCAAGGCTCCTGTGTAAGGGAAAGTCTCCTTTGCTGAGGTGCAGAATATCTAAACCTGGTCCTCTGTACCAGGTATACATCTTTGAAGGGCTAAACTTGAAGAAAGCAGTAAACATTTCTTTCTAGAAGGAAAATGAATAAATGAATGCATAAATACATTTCAGAAAACTATGTTTTTCATTAATTTTCAAGATGGGGATTGCCAGAATGGAGGTGTAGATAATGGGGTTTACTAACATGGAAGGGGGGTGAGGGTGGGTGGGTGTGTGTTGAGGCTGCTGAAGCCAGCTCTTCATAGGTTGGTTCCTGAATGAAGAAAGGTATGTTTTCCAAATTGATCCCTGAGGTCATTGTGATTTATATTCCAAATCATTCATTCATTCAGCAAGTGTTTCCTGAGTACCCACTGTGCACCAGACACTGCTGGTTGGTGGAGACACTGGGGTAACTGAAATGGATGGTATTGCTGCCCTAAGTTCTAACCTAATGACTTTTTGGGTCACTAATACCTAGAGGAATGTGTGAAAATGATGGACCCCTTTCCCTGAAAATCAGGCAGTCACTCTCTTTGCATGTACATGTGCACCTACACACACACACACACACGCGCGCGCGCATGCATGCAGCTGCTGCAGGGTACACCAACTCACAGAGTTCTGTATTCCATTTGTCAGAGTTCAGAAGACTTAAAACTCAAGTTCTCCCAGTGAAGGCTCCCTCCTCTCCCACCCTCGGCCTGTCTGCTGCTTTTGCCTTCTACTTAGAGCCTTGTGGTGTCCTAGATAAGACTTCCCTCTGGTATTATTTTTGATTTGATCACACGATAAAGTAGTCAACCTTGGTAATTATTCTTTGTATGTTTTTATTTAGTACCCCAACCCCATGGATAAAAATGTCATCTCTGTAAAAGTCGTGGAGGAAAAAATAGGTAAGTCCTCTGATTGTACCCTCATCTCAGTGATGATCAGTAAGTGAACTGATTTTTGTCAAGAGAGGTGTGTGTGACCAATTAGGTTTTAAGAAGCACCAGCATTTATAGCAGTAAAGCTGACTAATATGCTCTTGTTACTTTCTTTTTTTTCTTGTTACTTTCTAATTAATAATTGATGACAACGATGAGTTACATATAATTGTAACAGGTCACATTTTTGTATGCTTAATATTACACATGCCAGTTGCTTTTTCGAACTCATTTAATCTTCAGAAAAATGTGTGGAATGGGCATTAGATTACTCCTATTTAATAAATCAAGAAATGGAGGTACAGAGAGGTTAAGTAACTTGCCCAAGGTCACTTGGCATGTTCCTATAACATATATATTCATGTATCATTCTGTAGATGGCAAAATAAATGTGATTAATAGAATGTATGTGGGCTATGACCACAAAGAGGTTAGTTTATGGCAGGGGTCCTCAAACTGCGGCCCGCGGGCCACATGAGGCGGTATGATTGTATTTGTTCCCATTTTGTTTTTTTACTTCAAAATAAGATATGTGCAGTGTGCATAGGAATTTGTTCATAGTTTTTTTTTTTTTAAACTATAGTTCAGCCTTCCAACGGTCTGAGTGTCAGTGAACTGGCCCCCTGTTTAAAAAGTTTGAGGGCGCCTGGTTTATGGGATTGTAGCTGTACTTGGCAATGTGGTTTTGCATTGGTGAGAGCAGGGGTTGACTAAGTATGGCTCCTACTGCATGTTTCAGTAAATATGTTTTACTAAGTAGCCATACCTATTTGTTTACATATTACCTATAGCTGCTTCCTCACTTTAAAGGCAGTTTTTTTGTTTTTTTTTTTTTTCAGTTTTTGGCTGGGGCCGGGTTTGAACCCACCACCTCCGGTATATGGGGCTGGTGTCCTACTCCTTTGAGCCACAGGTGCCATCCTCAAAGGCAGAGTTGAGCAACAGAGACTTTATCACTCATAAAACCTGAACTATTTATCATCTAATTCTTTACTGAAAACATTTCCTGACTTCTGGGCTGGAGCATGGGGTCTCTATTGTTCTTCGTCATTCCTCATCTCCAGTGGAAGCATTGCCTGTGTTTGAACCTGAGACCTGGGCAACGCAGGAAACTACGACTATGTCCACAACCAATGTACAAACCTTTGGAGACACTCAGGCCCAGGTCCAACATTCTCTTCAGCCTGCTTAGAAATCATGAGATGCTACTGTTCATTATGTGACTCTGAAGCGCTCTCTGTGTTTGCTAAACATAAAACCCTCTTTTGCTTGTGAGTGTATTTTCTGTACTCCATAACTATAAATATATTTTAAAAATATATTTTCTCTTATAACCTGTGCGAAGTTTGGGAGAAACCTGTTATTTGGGATCATACAAATTTGATTTCAAGTTCTGATTTTGTTATTGCCTCATGACCTAACATTTTGGAGGCTCAGTTTTGCCACCTGTCAAATAGGAAAATAATCGTGTTTGTAGGTTGTTGTGAAGATCAAATGAGAGAGCACTGGGCACATTGTAAATGGGAATGTTAATTGTAAGTTTTATTTTTGTCAGGGGCATCTCTGCCTCTGGAAGTGGCTGATCCATTTGAGATGTGTGTGCTGCAGACAGTGGATGTGAAGGCCAAGGGAAGTGTCAGTAGGCAGAGCATCTTGTGCGCCCATCAATAGCTTCTGGGCAGGCAGGGGTTGGGACTGCTATCGCAGGAGTTCTGAGAAGCAACGTAGCACTGTGGCTGAGTCACAGTAATTCATAGAGCAGAAGACACACATCACAAAGTTTATCCTTTTCCCTGCCTTGGTCTCCTTTTTTTCTCTTAATCCACATTTATTTGCCATATCTCTGGTTCAGTTCTGGAAACATTGCCCCAAAACAGAATGGTTCCAGTGACAGGAGGTTGACTTTTTTATGAGAGAAGAATATGGCTAATATAATTAATCATAGATTTAGATTTTATAGCCAGAAATCTGGGCTTAAAAGTTTGAGACTAAAGGATCAAGCAGAATCAGGTTCTCCCTCTTTTTGTTAAAACTTCTCTTTTTTTTTTTTTTGTAGAGACAGAGTTTCACTTTATGGCCCTCGGTAGAGTGCCATGGCATCACACAGCTCACAGCAACCTCCAACTCCTGGGCTTAAGCGATTCTCTTGCCTCAGCCTCCCGAGTAGCTGGGACTACAGGTGCCCGCCACAATGCCCAGCTATTTTTTGGTTGCAGTTCAGCCTGGGCCGGGTTTGAACCCGCCACCCTCGGTATATGGGGCCGGTGCCTCACTGACTGAGCCACAGGCACCGCCCTAAAACTTCTCTTTTTGGAATTGTGCGGGACACACATTGGCCATCGTCATTGGAGCGCTGACATTGATAGTCCAGAGGGATGAACCATTTGTTATTCTTTTATCCTTGATTTTAGAATGTGTGTTGTGAGTTGCTGTTTTATTCTTCTTCCTTGATCACAGATAAAAATATCTGTGATTTGGCCCAGAAAGTGGGCAGTGAAACTAAGTTTTGAGTTAAAACTTTTTCTTTCGGTCTAATGGTAATAAATGTATTAGGCTGTAAAAATAAAAAACAACTTTTTCTTTCGGAATTCTACAGATAGGAGGTTGAGGTTGACTTTAAAAGTTTTGTTGATGTTAAGAATACATTTCCTTAAATTATTTTCACTGTAATTTTTTTTATTTTTTAGATGAATCAACAGGGATCATCTATAGAAAGAGGATTGCAGTCTGTCGGAATGTGGTTCCAGAAATTTTGAGGAAGGTAAATTCACTTTAAAATATAATTGGAGTTTGCGAACATTGAGTTGTTTTTAATAGTTATGGAAAGAGACAGCATTTTCTGATATAAAGGAGCAATAGAACTTTCTTGCTTCTACCTCGTAGCCCTTTAGAGGAAGACAGGTCTTTCATATCTGCCTAAGTCTTGGCAGATGCCACCTATGATAGTTTTTCTTCTGTCTCTGTCTTTTGTGAAAGGCTCTTCATGGACATAGAGATGTTCTGTAATTTTTTAAAGGATACGTTTGACATTTCCCATCAAGTGACTACCTTTTCTAATCTGTCCATGGTTAGAAATGACTTTTAGGTAAGGATGATCAGAAGTGGGCAGATTGTTACTATTTAGTCTGATCTTTGGTAAGGACGATAAAAGCTTCAGTTTCTAACTCTCCATCAAAGGTAACGGTTATTTCTGGGAGTATAACGTTCTCAGTACTCTCTGTAAGAGAGTATTTTGTGTGTTTGTGTTTATACAGTAATATCGTTGATGATGAAATCTTCATGATAGCGAATTGTTTTCTTTCTTTGATACCCTTAAGCACACTGGTGATTCTTTGTTGGAAAAAAGGTGAGTAGAAATTTTTAGTAACATTGCTAGAACCATAACGGGATTTTCTTTTTTCTTTCTTTCTTTTTTTTTTTTTTATTAAATCATAGCTGTGTACATTAATGCGATCATGGGGCACCATACACTGGTTTTATAGACCGTTCGGCACATTTTCATCACACTGGTTAACATAGCCTTCCTGGCATTTTCTTAGTTATGGTGTTAAGACATTTACATTCTACATTTACTAAGTTTCACATCATAAAGGGATTTTCAATGTGAGTTCTTTCAGAATTTATTAGGAAGTAAGAAGAAAGCATCTTGAAATGTACTTTTAAAAATGTCTCAGATGGCTGTTTCAACCTAGAAGAGGTTGGAGTGTGATATGGATGGAACCCAGCTTGGCTCCTGCCAATTAGTTTGCAAATTAAATTGTTCTGCTGTATGTAGAACAAATGGCAGCTTCCATCACTTCCTTATCATGGATTAAAAGACTGTCACATTCTTTAGTGTCATAAAGCTGATAGGACAATAAAAATGAACTTTATTTTCCACCTGGTAAAACGTGTGGCACTGTGGCAGCAAATTCTTAACTGTGTTTTTCCACAGAGTGTGTACCCTGCCTTTGCCCTATATACACACTTTGAATCTATTATTTAAAAAGGCATTCAAGTTTGTCTTGTATCTCACTTCTTAAATAATTTAAGGATACCTCTGACTTGTACAATTCTGCCTTTGTAGTTTTCCATATCTTCTCCACATGGGAAACTGAACATTTCTAGGTGTATCAGACAGAGTTTAAAATGAAGAATATATTTTACCTGATATTGTCCTGTAAGTGGGCCCAATTAAAATCCATCAGTTTAAGAAGGCCATAACCAGCCCTAAAGGAGACACAAAGCAGGCTGGTAATTTGCTTAGTGTTTAGCAGTTAGGGAAATCAGGCCAGGGACTATACAACCTACATAAATCCTGGGCCATTTGTATGTCCTTACCAGCACTTAGTAAGGTCATTGTATATTTATCCAAAACTTAACAGCTATTGGTGAGCCATCCTATGTTTATCAGGATCACTTGTCCTCTTAATTATCCAAGACTGAGAACATCTCTGGATGCTGCCCTTCTGTAGCCTTCTCTTCCTGAACTGAGAAAGCCATCCTCCCTCTGTTGGACAGATAAGCATTTTAAAAGTACCCAGTATCCAGTTAGAAGAGGAATCGTGGCTCAATCCTCAGGAAAGAAACATGGCTATCCAGAGTCACTGCCTCACGTGGACACAGTATGCCTCCATGAAGGAAGAATCCATCTTCCAGGAGAGTGGGGAAAATCCAAATTGGTAAGATCACCTGTGTGTGTGTGTTGGGTGCAGGGATGGATATGAATGCCTGTATTAATAAGCTATGATTCTAGGCCAGGTGTGGTGACTCAGGCCTGTCATCCTAGTACTCGGAGAGGCCGAGGTAAGTGGATTGCCTGACCTCAGGAGTTTGGGACCAGTCTGAGCAAGAGCAAGACCCCATCTCTGAAAAAAAAAATAGCCAGGCATTTTGGTGGGTGCCTGTAGTCCCATCTACTTGAGCTGTGGAGCCACAGCACTCTACCAAGGATGACAAAGTGAGACTCTGTCTCTAAGAGAGAAAAAAGCTATGATTCTATACTTAAAATCTCTGTTTAAAACTTATACAAATTTCACATTATTCATTTTTTAATCATATAGGTAATTAATGAACATATTTTTCTTTGGGGGAAAAATGACAAAGCTCAGCTGCTCTCTGACTACTCTGTAATTCTTGTGTCATTTTCTACCTCTAGAGGTGATGAATGTTATTTTGCTGAACATTCTTCCATACCTTTAACAGATACCTTGAAATACTTACAAATATACTCATAGGCTTGCTATAGTATGATTTTGTATGTTTTTTACAATAAAATTTCAAGCTGTGTAAATTATTTTGCATTTCTCCTTTTTTTACTTAATAGAATGTTTCTTAGCTTTAAACATTTGATATGTATAAATCTAGTTTATTCCTTTGAACTATTGCATATAATTCAATCTTGTGTCTATATGACATTTTATTCAGCTACTTTCTTTTTAATAGACATTCAGATGGTATCTGGTTATCTTTATTACAAGCAATATTACAGTACTTATGAAGGATACGTTTCTTATATATAACCTCTTATGCTATATGTGTTTCTAAAGTAGAGCTTTAAGTGTCAGGTTCATCAAGCTGTTAATAATATATAATAAAATTTACTCTTCTTAGTGTATAGTTCTTTGAGTTTTGACAAGCATCATACAATGTGTCACTACTGTGACAATTAAGCTATGGAACATTTTATGTAGATTTTAAAACAGTTCAGTGGGGAAAATGTTAGTTTCAACATATGGTGCTGGGACAACTGGATATCTACATATAAAAAGTGAAGTTGGATTCAAAATAGAAATACAAAATTAACTCAAAATGGATCAAAGAACTAAAGGAAAGAATTAAGACTATAAGACATTTAGAAGAAAATATAGGTATAAATCTTTGTAATCTTGGATAGGCAATAGTTTCTCAGATATGACACGAAAAGCCCAAGCAGTGGAAGAAAAAATAAAGTTGACTTCATCAAAATTAGAAACTTTTGTGCCTCAAAGACACTGTTGAGAAGGTGAAAAAACAATGAGAGAAAGAGAATGAGAGAAAATATTTGCAAATTATGTATCTGATACGGGTCTAATATCCAAAATATATACAGGACAAATTCAACAATAAGAAGACAACCCCATTAAAAAATGGACAAAATATTTTATTCTCTAAAGAAGATAGACAAGTTGCTAACAGTACATGAACAGCTGTTCAATACGATTAGTCATTAGGGAAATACAAATCAAATGATAATGTGATGCCACTTCATACCTACTGGGATGGCTATAATAAAAAAGACACAGGAACAAGTGCTAGTATAGTTACGGATAAATACGTTGCTGGTGGGAATGAAAAATAAAAAAGACACAGTGACAAGTGCTAGTATAGATATGGATAAACACATTACTGGATTGCAACTGCTGTGAGAAGCAGTTCCTCAGTTCCTCAAAATGTTAGAATTACCGTTTGATCCAGCAATTCCACTTCTAGATGCATACCCAAGAGAAAGGAAAAAATATGTTCATACAAAAACTTGTTCAAAAATGTGGAAATAAGCCAGTGTCTGTGAACTGATGGAATCTATAACCAAACACAGGTGTATCCATAAAATGGAGTATTATTCAGCCCTGAAGGGAATGGAGTGCTGATTCATGCTACGACGTAGAAAGACCTTGAAAATATCATACTAAGTGAAAGCAGCCATTTCACAGGCCACACGTTGTGTGGGCCCATTTATTTGAAATGTCCAGAACGGGCAAATTCAGGGACAGACTATGGGGAGAGGAAAGTGGAGAGTGACTGCTGATTGATATGGAGTTTCTTTTTTGAGATGATGGATATGTTCTGGAATTAATGTTGACAACTGTGCAACTCTGACTATATTAAATTGCATTGAATTGTATACTTTAAAATGGTGCAATTTTATGGTGTGTGAATTATATCTCAATAAAAAAAGTCTTCTGACTAGTTCTTAGGACCTGCATATTTTTAGCTTATGTTGTTTATCTTAGTTTGGGCTATAACAAGAAAACCGTAGACTGGGTGGCTTAACCCAAAGAACATTAATTTCTTACAATTTTGGAGGCTGGGAAATCCAAGATCTAGGCACTGGCATTTTCAGTGTGTGGTGAAGGCTCTTCTCCTGGTTTGCAGTGGCTGTGTTCTCATTGTGTCTTCACACAATAGATAGAGGGAGCTTTGGTCTCCATCTCTCTCTTTTTTTTTTTTTGCAGTTTTTGGCCAGGGCTGGGCTTGAACCCACCACCTCCAGCACCTGGGGCCAGCATCCCACTCCTTTGAGTCACAGACGCTACCTGGTCTCCATCTCTTTTTAAAGGGCACTAATCCCATTATGGGGGGCTCCACCCTCATGACCTCATGTAAACCTAATTGCTTCCCAAAGGCCCCCTCTCCTAACACTATCCCAATGTTGGTTAAGGTTTCCACATCTGTATTTGAGGGGGAGATACACAAGCAGACCAGAACATGGATTTTGTTACATTGCCTTCCAGTGTGTTAAATACAATAATTTGCACTCTCTTATTTATTTATTTATTTGTTTGTTAAATCATAGCTGTGTACATTAGTGTAATCAAGGGGTACAATGTGCTGGTTTCCTATACAATCTGAAATATTCTCATCAAACTGTTCAAAGTAGCCTTCACAGCATTTTCTTAGTTATTGTATGTAGACATTGGTATTCTGCCTTTACTAAGTTTTGCCTGTACCCATTCTAAGATGCACCATAGGTGTGGCCCCACCCATTACCCTCTCTCCACCTTAACCTCCCCCCCCTTCCCCTTCCTTGGCCCTTTCCTCATAGTCTTGTACTATAGTTGGGTTATAGCCTTCGTGTGAAAGCTATAATTTAGCTTCATGGTAGGGCTGAGTACATTGGATACTTTTTCTTCCATTCCTGAGATACTTTGCTAAGAAGAATATGTTCCAGCTCCATCCATGTAAACATGAAAGAGGTAAAGTCTCCATCTTTCTTTAAGGCTGCATAATATTCCATGGTATACATGTACCACAATTTCCTAGTCCATTCGTGGGTCGATGGGCACTTGGACTTCTTCTATGACTTAGCGATTATGAATTGGGCTGCAATAAACATTCTGGTACAAATGTCTTTGTTATATTGTGATTTTTGGTCTTCTGGTGAAGAAATCGCCTTTTCTTCCCTAATTGCAATGGCTAAAATGGTTTATACCTAGTAAAGGAATTATAGGATCTAATGGAAGGTCTATTTTTAGGTCTCTAAGTATTCTCCAAACATCCTTCCAGAAGGAACATATTAGTGTGCATTCCCACCAGTAGTGTAGAAGTGTGCCCTTTTCTCCACATCCACGCCAACATCTCCGGTTTTGGGATTTTGTTATGTGGGCTACTCTTACTGGGGTCAGGTGATTTCTCAAAGTAGTTTTGATTTGCATTTCTCTGATGATTAAGGATGATGAGCTTTTTTTCATGTGTTTGTAGATTGTGCGTCGGTCTTCTTTAGAGAAGTTTCTCTTCAAGTCCCTTGCCCACCCTGAGATGGGATCACGTGTTCTTTTCTTGCCAATACGTTTGAGTTCTCTGTGGATTCGGGTTATTAGACCTTTATCGGAGGTATAACCTGCAAGCATTTTCTTCCATTCTGAGGGCTGTCTGCTTGCTTTACTCACTATGTTCATAGCCGTGCAGAAGCTTTTAAGTTTGATCAGGTCCCAGTAGTGTATTTTTGATACTGCTTCAAGTGCCTGGGAAGTCTTCCTCATACAATATTCACCCAGGCTGATTCCTTCAAGAGTTTTCCCTGCACTTTCTTCAAGTATTTTTATAGTTTCATGTCTTAAGTTTAAATCTTTTATCCAGTGAGAGTCTATCTTAGTTAATGGTGAAAGGTGTGGGTCCAGTTTCAATGTTCTACAGGTTGCCAGCCAGTTGACCCAGCACCATTTGTTAAATAGGGAATCTTTTCCCCACTGAATGTTTTTAATTGGCTTGTCAAAGATCAAATAACAGTAAGTAGCTAGATTCATCTCTTGGTTCTCTATTCTGTTCCAGACATCTACTTCTCTGTTTTTGTGCCAATACCATGCTGTTTTGATCACTATTGATTTATAGTACAATGTCAGGTCTGGTAGAGTGATTCCTCCTGTTGTGTTTTTATTACTGAGTAATGGTTTGGATATTTGAGGTTTTTTCTGATTCCATATAAAACGAAATATTATTTTTTCAAGATCTTTAAAATATGACAATGGAGCTTTAATAGGAATTGCATTAAAATTAGTATAGACATTTTAACAATGTTGATTCTTCCCAGCCATGAACATGGTATGTTTTTCCATTTGTTAACATCTTCAGCTATTTCTTAAAGATCCATAGTTCTCTTTATAGAGATCTTTCATGTCCTTTGTTAGGTGTACTCCCAAATATTTCATCTTCTTTGGCAGTACTGTGAAAGGAATAGAGTCCTTGAGTGTTTTTCTGGCTTGGTTATTGTTGGTATATATAAAGGCTACAGATTTATGGGTATTGATCTTGTAGCCTGAGACATTGCTGTATTCCTTGATCACTTCTAAAAGTTTTGTAGTAGAATCCCTAGTGTTTTCCAGATATACCATCATATCATCTGCGAAGAGTCAAAGTTTGATCTCTTCTGACCCTAAGTGGATACCCTTGATCGCCTTTTCTTCCCTAATTGCAATGGCTAAAACTTCCATTACAATGTTAAAGAGCAATGGAATTAATAAATTGTGGTATATGTATACCATGGAATACTATGCAGCCTTAAAGAAAGATGGAGACTTTACCTCTTTCATGTTTACATGGATGGAGCTGGAACATATTCTTCTTAGTAAAGTATCCCAAGAATGGAAGAAAAAGTACCCAATGTACACAGCCTTACTATGAAACTAATTTGGGACTCTCACATGAAAGCTATAACCCAGCTACGACTTAACAATAGGGGGAAGTGGGAAAGCGGGGGGATGGGTAGAGGGAGGGGGATCGGTGGGATCACACCTGTGGTGCATCTTACAGGGGTATTTGCGAAACTTGGTAAATGTAGAATGTAAATGTTTTGGCACAGTAACTGAGATAACGCCGGAAAGGCTATGTTAACCACTGTGATAAAAATGTGTCAAATGGTTTATGAAGCGAGTGTATGATGCCCCATGATCATATCAATGTATACAGTTATGATTTAATAATAATAAAAAAAAAGGAATAGAGGAAAAAATATAACACGCTACCATTACTTGAAGAAATCCAGACCACTTATATTAATTTCTGACAGAGAAGACTGTAAAGCAAGTAAACAGATCTGGAATTAAAAAGAGCATCAAGTAAGAATAAAAAGGATAATTTACCAAGGGAAAAAAAAAAAAAAGAGCAATGGAGACAATGGGCAACCTTGCCTGATCTAAGTAGAAATGATTTCAATTTAACTCCATTCAATATGATATTGGCTGTGGGTTTGCTATAGATGGCCTCTATTAGTTTAAGAAATGTCCCTTCTATACCAATTTTCTTAAGTGTTCTGATCATGAAGGGATGCTGGATAGTATCAAAAGCTTTTTCAGTATCAATTGAAAGAATCATATGGTCCTTATTTTTTAGTTTGTTTATGTGCTGAATTACATTTATAGATTTACGTATATTGAACCAGCCTTGAGACCCTGGGATAAATCCCACTTGGTTGAGGTGTATAATTTTTTTGATGTGTTGTTGGATTCTGTTTGTTAGGATCTTATTGAGTATTTTAGCATCAATATTCATTAGTGATATTGGTCTATAATTTTGTTTTCTTGTTTGGTCTTTCCCTGGTTTGGGGATCAAGGTGATGTTTGCTTTGTAGAATGTGTTGGGTAATATTCCTTCTACTTCTATATTTTGGAAGAGGTTTAGTAATATAAGTACTCGTTCTTTTTTTAAAAGTTTGGTAGAATTTTGACGTAAAGCCATCTGGTCCTGGGCTTTTCTTTTTAGGGAGATTTTGTATATTTGATGCTATTTCAGAACTTGATATAGGCCTGTTTAACATTTCCACTTCATTCTGGCTATGTCTTGGTAGGTAGCGTACTTCCAGGTATTGGTCGATTTCTTTCAGATTTTCATATTTCTGAGAGTAGAGTTTCTTGTAGTATTCGTTAAGGATTTTTTGAATTTCTGAGGGGTCTGTTGTTATTTCATTGTTACCATTTCTGATTGATGAAATTAGAGATTTTTACTCTTTTTTTCCTGGTTAGGTTGGCCAAAGGTTTATCTATTTTATTGATCTTTTCAAAAAACCAACTTTTGGATTTATTGATCTGTTGTACAATTCTTTTGTTTTGAATTTCATTTAGTTCTGCTCTGATTTTGGTTATTTCGTTTCTTCTCTGGGTTTGGGGTTGGAGTGTTCTTCCTTCTCCAGTTGCTTGCGATGTCCCATTAAGTTATTAACTTCCTCTCTTTCCATTTTCTTGAGGAAGGCTTGCAGTGCTATAAATTTCCCTCTTAGGACTGCCTTTGCAGTATCCCAGAGGTTCTGCTAATTTGTGTCTTGATTGTTGTTTTGTTCCAAAAATTTGGTGATTTCCTTCTTAATCTCGTCTATAACCCATCTATCCTTTAGCATAAGGTTGTTTAGCTTGCATGTTTTTGAATGGGTATGCAAGTTCCTGTTGTTATTGAGTTCAACTTTTATTCCATGATGGTCTTACAAGATGCAAGGAATAATTTCCTTTTTTTTAATTTACTGAGGTTAGATTTGTGGCCTAGGATGTGGTCGCTTTTGGAGTATGTTTCGTGGGCTGATGAGAAGAATGTGTATTGAGTTTTGTTGGGATGAAATGTTCTGTAGATGTCTGTTAAGTACAGATGTTGAATGGTTAAGTTTGTATCTAAAATTTCTTTGCTTAGCTTCTTTTTGGAGGATCTATCCAGCACTGCTAAAGGTGTGTTAAAATCTCCAACTACTATGGAACTGGAGGAAATCAAGTTGCTCATGTCTGTTAGAGTTTCTCTTATAAATTGAGGTGCATTTTGGTTGGGTGCATAAATGTTAATAATTGAAATATTATAATTTTGAGTATTACCTTTAACAAATATGAAGTGTCCATCCTTATCCTTCCTTATTTTGGTGGTTTAAATCCTATTGCTTCAGAAATTCTTTCTTCTGCTTGCTCCATTCTGTTACTGAGGGATTCTACTGTGTTTCTCAGATCTTTGAGGGCTGCAACCTCTTGTCTCAATGTGTCAAAATCTTCAGTCATTTGGTCTTTGAATTCGTTGAATTCTTGAGATATTTTTTGGGTTAGTGCTTGGAATTCTAATTCGATCTTATTTGCTATCCAGATTCTGAATTTGATTTCTGACATCTCAGCTATTTGTTTATGCATGGGATCTTGTGCTGTGTCTGCCCCATTGATCCTTGGGGAAGTTGATCTACTCTGATTATTCATATTGCCAGAGTTTTTCTGTTGATTTTGCCTCATGATTGTTTTTCACCGTTGCCTCTGGCCATCCTCAGAGTTGGGGAGATGTCTCTCCAAGATTAGACCCCAACGGGATCACTCTATTGTTTTTTGATCTTTGTAGGGAGTCACCCTGTGTAGTTCCTCTGGGGCTGCCCCCAGCCAGGGAGTTCTGGTTGTGCAAGCAGCTCCGGAGTTTGACACACCCGGATCCAGCAATAGGGCGGGAGGTGGTGCGCACAGTTCTGGGAGTGCCTGGCACCCAGTGACTTTGGCACAGAGAGCCCAAGGCTCCAGCAGTCTCTGGCCAGAAGAAGGGCTCTGTGCAGAGGCAGGGAGGGCTCTGGAGGGCATGTGGCTACTAGAGTCCCTGGCCAGACAAGCAGGTCCGTGTGGAGGCAGGGAGGGTACAGGATGGAGGACGCAGGGTTGCGCGGCTCCTGCAGTTCCTGGTCAGGGCATGCGGAGGCCCGGAGGTCGCCGTTCAGGGGTTGTGGAACAGCTCTTATGGAGGTCCAGGCAGCGTCAAGCCCAGGAGTTTGAGGTTGCTATGAGCTGTGACACCATGGTACTCCACCTAGGGCAAAGGCCTGAGGCTCCAGTGTGCCCAAACCGGTCTCACTCTGCCCCTGAGGGTTAAGGCTATAAGGCAGCTCAGTCCCCACCTTTAGGTTGCTCAATCACTAGGTTAGTAGCTCCCGCCCGATGCTTGCTCTGCGACCCTGAGGGCGGAGCTTGCTGGGGCAGTTCTCTCACAATGGCTGCCTATGGCCCACAGCTGAACACTATTAGGTCCGTCCGGCTCAGTGGCTCAGTCTGGGGCCCTAAACAATGCCAGTGTTCTCCACACTCCTGCTCAGGCTCTCCCCAAGGCAGTTCAACTGAGTGCCAAGTTCAAAAACACTGAAATGGATCACAGGTAAGGCCTTTCCGGTTTGCAGTCTCACTGCTGCTTGTACTTATGGCTTCCGGTAGGATTAGGTGGATCAAACACACGCAACCACTTGCCAGTTTTGCACTGTTTTTGTCCTCCTCTTGGGGTCTAGAAGTCCCTTGGTGACTCCCTGTGTCCTCAAAGGGATGATTATAGGCAGATCCCACCAGCCAGAGATGCCTGGAGTCTTATCTTCCCAGAGTCACCATGCCCAGTTGCAGGGAAGCTGTTACTCGGCTTCCATCTTGCTGCTATCTGCAGTCTCTTTAACAGTACATGAGAGTGTTCATTTCCTTACAACACTGTCAGCACTTAATATTAACATGCTTTTTAATTTTTGCTGCTATAATGTGTCAGAGATCATCATTCTTTTGAGATGGGTTTAAAAATAAAAGCAAAATATCACAAACGCTAAATGTTAATAGCAATTTTTGCTGTGAACTGTGATTTCAGAACATAACTTCTGTTTTTTGTTATTCTGTATCGTCTGTATTTTTTGTTATCAATTATTATTATTATTATTATTATTCTTGAGACAGAGTCTCAGTTGATCACCTGGGTTAGAATGCAGTGGTATCATTGTAGTTTAAACTCCTGGGCTCAAGTGATCCACCTTCCTCAGCCTCCCAGTTAGCTGAGATGATAAGCGTGTGCCACTAGGCTGCCCTAATTTTTCTGTTTTTTTTTTTTTTTTTTTATGGAAGGGTCTTGCTCTTGCTCAGGCTGTTTTTAAACACCTGACTTTAAGTGATATTCCCCTCTTGGCCTCCCAGAGTGCTGGGATTACAGGTGTGAGCCACTGTGCTTCACCATGCACTTATTATTTTAATGGAAATAGTAAAGTCCTCAAGCCCAAATAGCTATAAACCAAAAATCTAATATTCATTCTTAAGCCCTAACACTTGTCCGGATCATTACTGCTGCCGTAACTCTGGGCCTACAGAGATAATTCTGGGATGCCATAGCAGTGCCAGCAGCACACTGTGAGTGTGAATGTCAGGTCTTATTAGCTTCAGAGGTGGGCTTTTTCTGAACTACCCACTTGTTTTTATGTCTTAGCCTCTTACATGGCTAGAGCTTCACACAGGATATAGATGTTTGGGATTAAGTTTAAAGGCTGTGACCAGAGAATGGAGCTCTGTTCTTTGTAAGCAAAAGTAGTAGTAAAAGGATGGATTCATTTGATTTTATGCTCATAAAAGGTCATTTCACCTACTTCATTTTAGCCTTATTTTTTTCATATACATGTATTGCAGCTATTGGCTAGTCTTAAAAGATGCACTGAAGTAGGAGTAGGGAACCTTTCTATGTTGGAAGCCTGGATTAATTTAACTGTACTCAAATAAGGCTGCATTTTAGAAACTTTAATTAGATATACTTAAGAATGTACATCAGTTTGTAAAAATCTAACTACTGTGTACTTAATTTCAAAAAGTGAAAGCATTTGTTGATTTTACAGTTAACAAACCTTGTCTGGGTGTGGTGGCTCACGCCTGTCATCCTAACACTCCGGGAGGCCCAGGTGGGTGGATTGCCGGAGCTCACAGATTTGAGACCAGCCTGAGCCAGAGTGAGGCCTTGTTTCTAAAAACAGCCAGGCATTGTGGCGGGCTCCTGTAGTCCCAGCTACTTGGGAGGCTGAGGCAAGAGAATCACTTGAGCCCAAGAGTTTGAGGTTCCTGTGACCTATGACTCCACACTACTCTGCCGAGGGGGATAAAGTTAAATAAAAAACAAAAGTTAATTAACATTTTAATGACTTTGTTCTTTCTGCTTTTTGTTGGAAAACATTTAACAATTTGGTTGTAGCACAGAAGTCTATGGTTTCAGTTGATTCTCTTGATGGGTATCAGTCATTTGTAGGAGAATGGAGAATGCAGATTTTCAGCCATAAGCTAATTTGAGTGGGATATCATAATTCACAATGTTAGTGAACTTTTCATTGTATTCTCCAATTGATTCACATATATCATTCTACTCATCAGTGACCTTTGCTAACTGGGCAAAATTTTCACCTGGAATTTTGTTTTGAAGAAGTATTTTGAAAAATGATAGCTTTTTTCTAAATGCTTGGATTTTTTGCCATGTATCATATATAGACTTAGTTTTGTCTTGCAAAGAAATATTCAAATTGTTCTGATTTGATATAGTACAGAGAAATGCTATATTCCTATAAAAATCTTTCAGTGATTCACATTGCTGATTCTATTTTTCATAAAATTTAACTGTCCGTTCTCACAGAGATAAAATTTTGGCTAACACTTGTCTCTGTCATAGCCAACACATTTTAAAATGATACGATGATTCCACATTGTATACCTCATTGTTCAACTTGTGCATGTTATGAAACTGAGGTTGCCATTTTGCTTTTGTGTGAATATAATTATTAATACTTAGAACTTGTAAAGTGTTCCTGAAATCTCTGTGCTTTAACAGATTTTGCGGATGCAAGATACAATGAAAAGAAATGAGAGCATCTGGATCTTCTAATACAATAGAACTTCTATAGTTGATCCCCTTCCTACATTGATCGCCTCCTTAAGTTGGCCTAATTTTCATAGACTGGACATGCACCACATGTACGTATCAGTATAGTAGGCCTAGTTTCTTATGTTGACTGCCTCTGTATGTTGACCAGTTTATTATAGTCTTTGGGTATTGAACTTACACAGAGTTCTACTGTACTTTTTTTTTTTTTATCTGTTCAATAAACCCTTCATGTTTTCCTGTTATGGAAGGTGCATCATCTGTACACTAAATTTACCGCATTCAGTCCAACTTCAATGACATTTATCTTGAAAGTTATTTAAGATACGTATTCCTCGTGTTCTGTTCACAAGTATGCCCAAAGTGACTCTTTGTAGCAAAGAAAATCTGTTATAACCCAAATGAAATGAGTCAGTAGGGTTAGTTCATTTATCCCAAAGTGATTGAATAACATATATTTTTTAAAAGGATTGCATAAGCTGTTCTGATAAGCTGAAAGCTATTTCATTCTACTGATGAGTTATGGTTCTCCTTGAAAGAGGCATATGTTTGTGCTTTGAAATGTTATCAGGGTCTAAGCATCCTGTAGCTTGGACTGTGCATTCTTTCACAATGTCTACAACACTGAATGGCTCCTCTTTGTCCCCAAATATATGAGCTACTTAAGTTGCATCAGTGGCATTGTTTCCAGGTCTTATTGCTGCTTGAAAGAATTGTCTTTTGCTTTTCATTTTTTAATTTCTGCAATACAATCTTTCATACCTCTCCCTCTCATTTGAAATATTTGTGGTGTCCTTGTAAGTGTTATAAGGCTGATGAGCACTGAAGTTCTTTAATGTTGATATTGGAGTGTTGTAAAGCAAGCAGATCATCTTATCTTTAGCAGAAATAAGATAATATTACAATTCCCAATCCTCATTAAAAAATTTGTTTTCTTCAGTATTCTCTTGGTCTTTGATGTGATGGACTGTGAAGCAGACAGAATTAAAAAATACTGTTGAACTGTGCAACTATTCACAAATTCCACTTTAAACAGAAGCACAGTGCACCGTTGTCAAAAGCCAATAATAGACTGGTGTACTTGACCCCCATAAACACTTGCCAACTAGTTGGGGGAAGTTAGAACTAAGTCATAAGCATAGCAGTCATTAGTTTACCTCATACGGCTTACTAATGTTTTAATTGTGCCAGTCACTCTGGGAGGATAATTTTGTTGAAACTAATTTTATTCTTTGTTTTTTTCTTTTTGTTTTTTGAGACAGAGTCTCAAGCTGCCACTGTGAGTAGAGTGCCATAGCATCATAGCTCATAGCAACCTCCAACTCAGCCTCAAGTGATCCTCTTGTCTCAGTTTTTCTATTTTTAGTAGAGTTGGGGTCTTGCTTTTGCTCATAAGGCTGGTCTTGAACTCGTGAGCCCAAGCAATCTAACCACCTCAGCCTCCCAGAGTGCTAGGATTACAGGAGTGAACCACCGCACCTGGCCTGGTATTTTAAATATGTTTATTTTAAAAATAAAAATTTAGGCTCCGTGTCTGTAACTCAGCAGTTAGGGTGCTGGCCACATGCACCAGAGCTGGTGGGTTTGAACCTGTCCTGGGCCTGCTAAACAACAATGACGACAACAACAACAACAACAACAACAACAACAACAGCTGGGCATTGTGCCGGCCCCTGTAGTCCCAGCTACTTGGGAGGATGAGGCAAGAGAATCACTTAAGCCCAAGAGTTTGAGGTTGCTGTGAGTTGTGATGCGATGGCCCTCTATTGAGGGCAACACAGTGAGACTCTGTCTCAAAAAAGAAAAAAAAAATTTAAAAGACGAGAAAATGTATTAATAAAAATAAAAGGATTTGTTCTGTAGAATTGGGTTCATTGAAAAGGTCACACTTAAGGAGCTAGAATGCCTCATATGGCTTTAAGGCCATAGGTTACCCACAAACCTCTATCTGTGATAATGTAAAATAATAATTAGCACTGAGAATCCAGGGAAAACATCTTTTGGGAACAATTTTTCCTTTCTGTGTTTTTTTATTTTTTAGACATTTTGATTCTAGACAAAAAATGATATATATATCTTGTTACAAATATTAACAAATTCTGAAAAAAGAAAAGAAAAATTCTCATTACTTGGAGAAAGTACTTTTTAAATTATGTCTGTTTACATAATTTTCTGGGCCCATTACTGATTGCCACTTAGATTGCTTCTGACTTTCTTGCTATTACAACTAGTGTTATAAGGAAAATCTCTATATGACATATTTTTCCACTTACTCAAATACCTTTTAGGGTAGATTGAGCAAAGTGGGATTTCTGGGTCAAAGGTAATGTGCATTTTATATTTTGGTACATATAACCAGACTCTTCTATAAAAGATTTGAACAATTATACTTTTTTCCTTTCCTTTTCTTTCTTTTCGGTTTATTATAATCTAATCCTCTCCAGAACACCATCTTTTATATCACTGACATAGCAGGCTAATATTGATTCCTACCATGTCAAGGTCAAAGCCAGATCATTCATGAGTGTTGTTTTGGAGGCTCAGGTTAGACAACTTGCCCAAGGTGACACACTCAGTAAATGGCTAAGCCAAGATATGAATCCAGGTATAATAGATTTCACCTTGTGTAAAACAGTGAGGCAGGAGTATGAACATTTCTAGAGGGTGGACTAATCTCAGTCTGTAGAGTGCTTTGGGTCCCAGATACGAAGAATGGGTTTTGTCCTTTCAGCAACAAGCAGACCTATGAAGATTTCTGAGCAGGGGCTGATGTGCTGAAAGCTGTGATCCGGACTCTAGAGATCTTACTTTCTTTTAGCTCTTGACATGGATTTAGAAAGGCATTGAGGCAGACATTCTAAATGAGTGGGTGATTGGGAGGGCATCAAAGAAAGAAGGACGCATTATTACTTTAATTTCCTTCCTTTTCTAGGAAGTCTGAGAGTAATGGCTAGTCACTGCACTCGAAAGGTGAAGTCTAGATGACTTTTTTTTAAAGAGCAAAAAAATGCTGTCATGACTGCTGAGCCTAAAATTAGACCTTCAAGCTGCATGTTGGTTAGCAGGTGTGGGTATGTGACAAGAAACCAGATGCTGTTCTGTCCCTGTGTATGGCCTGTCAGCTCAAATCAGAGATGGGCTCGAAATGTGTTTCCTGTAGAACTCACTAAAACTTGCTCTCTTTACGTAGACCTGATTCTGGCTTCCCACTGACATCTCTGCAGATGTGGCACCTTCTGGTGCAAGAGCTACACTGGTGTTTCCCCATCTGTATTGTCACACATCTGGATACTTCTATTAATAATATGCTTTCTTCCTTTACCAACTCCATCCAGCATTTCTTCTTGTAGTTTTTATGCAATGGAGTTTCTATCCTTTTCTGAAGATAGAGTGATGTGCCATTTCTCACTCAGCTGACTCTTGCAGAGCCCATGTTGGCACCCATGCCCCAGAGAAGTCTTCCTGTATTTACTTCACTCCTCCCTCTGTATCAGTGTAAATAGCAGAAGCCTTGACTCAGACAATACCAGCCATTCCTTATGTATGTTTGCTATGTAGCAGGCACTGCTCTCTCTCTCTCTATGTATAAATTCATTTAAACTTTATAAGACCCTACGAAGTTGGAACTGTTATCCCTGTTTTTATAAACTGGGGCTGAGAGAAGTCAACTTGTACCAGGTAAGAGGACCAGGGAGTGGCTGTGCCAGATTCACACATGGGCAGTTTGGCTTCAGAATCTAGGCTGTTGGCAATGATGTTGTCCTTCCTTTCACTCAGGAACTGTATTATCTCATAACCGAATGGGTTGTATTTTCATAGCTGTTATTAGTTTGGCTCTACTTTTCCTTGTGTATCCATATATACATATACATATGTAAATAAAGTTTGGGTTCCTCATCACTGCCAGCAGCAACTAGGATGAACCTATTCTGGTGTCCAACTTTGGTGAGGTAAACAGCTATGAGAAGGGAGGGAACCTGTCTCCCAACCATGGGGGAAAAAGTCCTTCCCCAGAGACTGATCGCGTCAACTTAGACCACCAGCTCCCACCAATCAGCATGATCAGAGGAATGATTTGGGCTAACTGGCCCTGACCTTGGGGATCTGTCCCTGGAGCTGGGGTGAGGGCAGCTCCCCGTGTCACATGGCTGCATGGAGAAGGGGTTGGTACCTGAACAAATGTAACTGGAGTACAGTGGAAGGGGACACTGCACAATTTTTTTTCTCTTCATGTTTTCTTTTCACTGCATTGCCCATTGTCTTTATTTTGCTTTGGAAGTAACAGAAACTCACTACTGCAGGTGATTACAGGGATGTTTCTTTCTTTTTTTTTTTTTTGTGGTTTTTGGCCGGGGCTGGGTTTGAACCCGCCACCTCCCGCATATGGGGCAGGTGCCCTACTCCTTGAGCCACAGGCGCCGCCCACAGGGGTATTTCTATACTAGTGATTGGGCTTCCCAAGAGGTAGGAGCCAGGGAGACCTGAGGCAGCCTCAGTCTCTGTCTCCTAGTTCAGTTGTTCATCCGTTTACAGATCTGCTTTGTTTATATGACTGGCTTGCTCCCCCAGGCATGCACGGGTCTCTCCTGTCTCCTCAGGAACTGAGCAGTCTTTTGGGTTAGAATCCTGCTTCTGAAATGGTAGTTATAAGCTCTTGCACAATTCACTTCATTAAGCCTCAGTTTCCTCATCTGTGTGATGGAGATGATATTCCTCTCTCAGGGGTTGTTGTGAGAATTAAATGAAGATGCTCATAGAGAGAGTACAGAATAGTGCCGGCCATAGTGGCCGGTTAACATTAGCATTTCGTATTATTACTTTTATTGTTGTTATTATCATCATCTTAAAAATTCCCATGTCTTTCGATTCTAATTCTCAGCTTGTATTTGTTTGAAGGTAAAAGCGGTGCTAGTAATTCTTTACCATTACACTGCAGGAACAAGTTGATGTTGGGGTTTTACATTCCTGCAGTACGTGTCTCTGGGGGTATAAGCCCCTCGACTACAGAGTCATGAAACTAGGAACTTTATATTTTGGTTCCTAGAGTGGGATTTAAGCTCTAGAGAGAATAATATTCAGGGTTCAAAGCAAGCCCTTGATGACGTGGACTGAATACTTCCATTTTCTGGTTCTCTTCTGGGTTCACGCAGGGACCATGGCTGTTGTAGAGTCAGGAGGTCGCACAGGCACTCTGATGACCTCCCCGTGTGTTTAGAATCAGAGATGCCACGCTAGTGCTCTGCTTTGCCTTAGGACTCTTGGGCCAAATCAGAACATTAAAAGGTAAATCTTAATCTGAAATTAAAAAAAATTAAAGTCATCTCTTATGGGAATGTGCTTGATTATACAGAACAGGACACAGGCATTTACTTTGGAAAATGTAGAATGGAATATATTGTTTCGGATTTTTCAGAAGGAAGGAAAAAGGTCATGGTTTCTGCCCTCTGAAACTTTATATTCTGAGATAGGCTTATTAATTTCTTACTCTTGAGTTTTCATAAGTCCTTTAAAATGTATTTATTTGTTGGTTTTGGTTCCTTTCTTATTGATTCTCCTTTTCCTTATAATAGATTTTTATTATACTATGCAAGAATGTAATTGACATGCATTTGCTTTGGTTTTAACAAAATAGACATTGACTTTTCATAAGTACTGTAATGTAATTCTAAAAGATAATTATCATGTAGAAGTATTTTCTTGGGCTTTGCTTTTTCCTCATAACTATATTTTTTGTTATATACCAATTAATTAGAATAAAGATTTCTTTCTTTCTTTTTTTTTTTTGTTGAGTAACAAGATTATTTTTCCATGCTCAGTGCAGCCATGTCATCACCTTCCCATGTTTAAGAGCTTCCACTTGCCCTCTGATGTTTACAAACCTGGTTTCTAAGATTAAAAATGCTCAGCGTGGCAGCTCAGCCTATAATCCTAGCACTCTGGAAGGCCAAGGTGGATGGATTGCTTGAGCTCAAGAGTTCCAGACCAGCCTGAGCAATATTAAGACCCCCTCTCCACTATTCAGCCATAAGAAAAGATAGAGACTTTACATCTTTCGTGTTTACCTGGATGGAGTTAAAACATTCTTTTTAGTAAAGTATCACAAGAATGGAAAAAAAAAATCCAATGTACTCAATACTAATATGAGACCAATATACAAAGAACTACACGCCCACATGAATGATACACAAGTATAGTTTAGCAAGGGGGAGGGCAGAGAAGAGGGGAAGGAAGGTATTTGGTGGGATCTCACCTATTGTGAGGGTATGCTGGGTGAAGAGCTCAACTACAACTTGAATTTTACCTTAGAAGTGAAAACAATGTAATCTAAAAATTTGTACCCTCATATTAATTTGAAATAAAAAAAGATCGAAAAACTAGCCAGGCATCACAGTGGGCTCCTGTAGTCCCAACTACTGGGGAGGCTGAGGCAAGAGGATTGCTTGAGCCCAGCACTTGGAGGTTGCTCTGAGCTATGATGCCCTGGCGCTCTAGCCTGGGGTACTCTAGCCAGGGGCGACAGAGTGAAACTCTGTCTCAAGAAAAAAAATGCTCAGTTTAGCAAGGTATGTGTTAATGATGTTGACTATATTCCTCAGATATGTTGATTAAACATTTATAAAATATCAAAGAAATTCCTCCTGGATCACAGTAAAAAACAAAAGCCAAAATCAAACTTTACACAGAGATTCAATTAATGGGGATGAGCAGCTGTTCATAAAATTTATTAGTTCAATAAATTTTCTTTATTATCAAAGTTACTCATATGAATATTCTTTATTCTAATTAATAGGTATATAACTTGGAATTTTTTATTTTTGAATTTCTGGATGAAAACATTTCAAGTCTTGAGTATTCATGTGGTAAATCACAAATAGTTTAATTTGTATGTGTCAAGGGCTAATTTGGGGGCATTTTTGTCTATTTTTTTTCCCCTGCTCTGGAATATTTTTATTTTATTCTAGGATCAAATTTGACAGTTTGGTGATTTTGTGTGTTTTTAAAGCTGGCACTGGCCTTTTTGATTGACCTCTAGACTTGATGTTAGCAAAGTCTTGAAATATTCTGGCTTTGTTGACTTACTTAAGAGTTATTTCTAAGCCCAACCCTGGTGTTAAAGGGCCTGAGGGTGTTGTTATTTAACAGCCTGAATAAATTCCACTGCATTTGTCCCAACACATGACTCTCTGTGCTTATATTGACCTTGATTTCCAGGGTACCAGTGGGTGATCAAACAATTAGCAGAAAGCACTGCCAGTTATGAAGAGCGAAGTATCAAGGCCCTTTATGTACAAATATGACATCTGGGCTGGAGCTTTATTTTTGGCTTACTAAGACTGTCCTTTCGGTGTTTATGTTCATATAATCAGGTCTTCTCTGTTTCTCATCCTGGTCTCATTGTCTGTTAGTGGCTGTGCACTGAGGTCACAGCTTCCCCTCTGTGTCCCCAGTATATAGCACAGTGCTTGGCTCACAGAGGGTGTTCTATGGTCATTTGTCCAGTGAGGGATGAAAGAAAATCTGCTCAAAGGGATGCAGATAGCACTTCTGGGCTGAAATTGAAATGAGGGGAGGGAAGGGAGCAGAGAAGAAACTGGTCGGAGCGATAAGTGCGGACTGCAAAGGTCTGATAGGACTTGGTAGGAAATGCCACCTGGAGGGAATCTTGAGCCTGTAGGATGGAGACATCTCTTCTTGTTTCTGCTTGGTCACTTGTGTGCTTTTTGACTCTGGGAAATGGGATAAAGGTGGCCTGAGCTTCCTCTTAGAGCTCAGTTCCTCATGTTGTGGTGACCCCTAACCATAAAACTACTTTCGTTGCTACATGAGAAACTGTATTAAAGGGTCACGGCATTAGGAAGGTTGAGAACCACTGTCCTAGAGTGATGTGAAGCCTTAATAAGATGACAAATGGGACTGCTTAGACTTGGAGAGTATAAAGCACTGAATAAATGTAAAGTGTTAGAAATAATGGTGAATAAACGTCATCTTCAAAGTGCTGTGGCTGTTGAAAAGTACTAAATTTGAAAAGTGGAGTAAGCTGTTTTACTGAGAAGGGAGGTGATAATTGAGTTAGACACTGTGATGTTTAGCCAGGAGAGCAATCTATGGTATTTATAAGTGAGACCTTTTGAAATACTGTCATGCACTGCATTACAACATTTCAGTGAACAGCAGAGCACATAATAATGGTGAAGCTGAAGAATCCCTATTGCTTAGTGACCCCATGGCCATCATAACGTCATAGCACAATGCATTACTCGTGTGTTTGTGGTGATGTTAGTATCAACAAATCTGCGCTGCCAGCTGTATAAAAGGCTAGCACGTGCAATTATGTATAGTACGTAATACTTGATAATTATGATAAATGACTGTGTTACTAGTTTATGTATTTACTATACTATACTTTTTATCATTATTTTAAAGCATACTCTTACTCATAAATCAAGTTAACTATAAATTAGCGTCAGGCAGATCTGTCAAGAAGTATTCCAGAAGAAGGCATCATTATCACAGGAGATAACAGCACCATGTGTGTTATTTCCCCTGAAGACCATGCAGTGGAACAACCTATGGAAGACAGTGATATCAATGTGTATTTGTGTCTTAGTTTTAGGCAGAACATTAAAAAATTAAAAAACATTTTAAGTATAGAAAAAAGCTCCATATAGAATTAAGGATAGGAAGGAAGAAAATATTTTTGTACAGCTGTACAATGTATTTGTGTTTTAAGCTAAGTGCTATTACAAAAGTCAAAAAGTTAAAAAAATTGAAAAATTTATAAAGAAAAAAGTTATAGTCAGCTAAAGTTAATTGATTATTGAAGAAATAAAGAAAACATTTTTAAAAACCTTTAGTATAGCCTAAGTGTTTATAAAGTCTGCAGTAGTGTCAGTGCTGCCCGAGGCCTTCACCGACACTCACCCACAGACTCAGCAACCTTCAGCCTGCAAACTCCATTCATGTTGAGTGCTCTGTACAGGTATACAGGTGTACCTGTTTTTTTTATATGGTATATATTGGTAACACTGCATTTTCACTGTACTTTTCCTATGTTTAAGTATGGTTAGCTACACAGTACTTCCTACTGCATTATAGTGGCCTGCAGCATTCAGTACAGTGACGTGGAGCAATGCTGTATCATATAGCCTGCGTGTGTGGTAGGTTAGGCCATCTAGGTTTGTGTAAGTGTACTCTATGAAATCCTCCCAACAAGGACATCACTGAATGGCACATTTCTCAGAATATATCCTTGTTTGATGATGCATAAATGTGTCCAAGTGCATGCCTATTGACTTTTTAAATCATTCTCTTCTGTCCTTTGAGTTGTTGGAGTTGTGTACTGGTCCAGGGTTCAGGAAGAAGGTTAAAAATGTGGATTTATTGTGTTAATTCTAGTTTTGTAGGCCTGGGCTAGCTCCTGATTGTCAACATTTTTTCAAGTTCTGGTGAATCTTTTGACTAGCTGGGTTTGGGAGCCCAAATAAAAGTCAGTGTCTTGTGGTCTCAGTGGGGGACATACAGCTGGCACTCCTTTTGGAACTCTATTTTTGCAAAGTTTGTGGTAATCTAAAGCAGAACTGGTTAATGATCATCTGGCTCTTCAGGAAACAGTAAACATTTTTCAGCAGAAACACCCTGTTGAATAGTTTAGCAAAAATCAGACAGGGCGCTATTGAATTTATGCAAGAATTATCAGTGAAAAGGAAGCAGGAAGAGAGACTTAAGTGAGCTGATTAGTGTCAAAATATGTTGTATTCTCTGCTCTTATGGAATTAAGTTTTCTCTTTATTTTGTTTGGCTAGCTTTTGTATCTATAGGAAATAAAGAGGTGGGGTATTAAAGATGATAATATTTTGTTAACCAGGCATTGTTATGCAGAACAACTAAAGATTTTGAGCCAACAGGGAGAAACTTGGTGACGACCTCTCTAGACTCAGGGTTTACCTCCCCTGTCAGGCAGAGAATTGGCACCTGGGAACTCAATTATCATCTAGGCTAATATTGGTAGCTAAGTAAAGAGATGGAAAATAAAATGGAAAGACTGAGTTCAGTTTGCAGGTTTGCGGTCATGGTTAAATTTGGAGATTTTTCTCCCATGCTGGAGGCTGCTCCATATTCTATGTGTCTAGCTTCAAAGGGGTTGTGGCACTCCAAGGAGTTCAGCTGATAATTCCTAGCTGGTTCTGTTCCATTTCCCCTCCCTGGTCAGTGACTCCATGACCACTTGTCTGGAGACAGGAAAACCTCCTGGGCCTCACATGGGTCTACTTTGGATGAGTGTTAACTCCAAGAATTAAACATTTAAAAATCCCCTACCCTCATTTCCCCCATAAGTATCATGTGTTTATTTTAAAACAGAAAATACAAGAAAAAACCAGGGATATGTTCATGGCTTCCTCGGTGTTGGGTGCTTCTTAGAGAGCTGAGAGAAAACCACATTCTGATCTCTGTTTTTATACATTAGTTTTGCCTGTTGTTTGCGGTCACACGGAATGGAATTCTACAGTACATAATCTGTTGTATCAGTTTTCTCTTGTTCAACAGTGTTTCTGTGTGAGCAGCATTTTTTTGTGTATTAAGAGTCTGTTCTTTCCGATTGCTGTGCAGCATTCCATTGTATAAGCATTCTGCATTTGTTAGAATTTATTACTCGTTCTGCAGAAAAATTATCCAAACATACAAACATGGAATCATGCTATGTATAGTTTTTTGGCTTTTACAGTAGCTTATTTGAGACTGTCATTCCTTTATTAAATGTATCATGTTTTACTGATTTTTTTTTTTATGGATGTTCATATGTTTCATTGTGTATCAAATCTTAGTTATTGGGCATTTACATTGTTTACAATTATTTGTTTATATGTATAATGACGTGATGAATCTCTTGACCGGCTGTTGTAAGCCCTTATCTAAGAGAAGTAAAGTTTATGGGACCAAGGGGTTTGTTTCAGGCCTTTATTAAGTCTTGGCTAAACTTAAGCATTTATTCCTAAGCCTCTCAGAAGACTCCTCAGAGGCATGGCAGTTGTATAGACCTATATGTAAATTGTGGTCACGAACAGCTATGTAATATGTTTGGCCCAATGCAAAATGAAAATGAAATCCCCTTGTTCAAAGTGACTAAGAATTTCAAGGCAATGATAATGAAGTATTCAGCCAGTGTGTGGCCTTCCTACGTGCTGAGTGCTGGGTGACCACTTAGGTCAAACACTCATGAAGCCAGCCGTGACTGGATGCATGCACTGGCGGGTCTGATATTCCAAGAGCAGCCTCCAGTTGGGCTGGTTCACAAACTTCTATATTCTGAGGCTTTACCCACCAACTTAGGATACCAGCAGGTTTCACTGAATAGACACTCATCTAGGTAATACGATTGTGGGAAGGGATTTGGGATCTGAAGTTAACTGTATGGATTCAAATAGTAGCCTTGTCACTTATTTTTAGAATATTCGTTTCTGTTCTTTTTGTTATAATCTACATACAATAGCTATTGTATATTTTTGTGCCACGATAAGCAAGTTTGTCTCTTTGAGCCTCAGTTTTTTAAATCAGCAAATTGGGGTTAATATTACCCACCTTATTAGGCTAGTAAAAAGTGTTATTGGTATTAATAATGATCAGTTCTTAAGTTCTTTGTTTTAAGAGACAGAGCCAGACTTCCTTAAAGTAGAAAGCGAAGGTTCCGAGGCTCTACCATTTGATTTATTCCTTAGTGTCAGGTGTACCCTGCAGACGCTCATCGTTAATAATTTAGGTGACAATGTATTGGTTCATGAGATGGGTTAGCAGAGCAGCTCTGAGGGAAAGTGCTCTGGGAGAGGAGGCTGGGGGGATGGCAGGGTGTGTGGTCTCATAGGGCTGCTGTGCAGAGTGCGGGGTAGCAGGGTTGGAGAGAAGGCTGAACAGATGGGAGGCTTCATCTCCAAGCACTTTGAATGCCAGAAGGGGAAGGGTTCATTGCCAAGTGGTTTATGGTGATTGCTTGCCACTTAGAAGTTAATGAAGGACAGGGACTTGGAGGTCACTGGAAATGGATTTGCACCGTGGCCATTTAAATTCTCAGCCACTGTGCTCATCTTACTGTAAATTGGAATAATAATGGTGCCAGTAGTAGAATAGCATTATTATTAGTGTTAGTATTATTAATTAATGTTTGTTGAGTGCTTACACATATTACTTTGAGTGCTTTGCACATGTCACTTTTTTTCAACCTTGGAACAACTCATTAAATAGGTATAAGCCCATTTTACAGAGGAGACCGAGCTTCCCAGAGCTTCAGGAACTTAGCTATTTAGGTGGATAGGTAAGATGGGTTGACATGCAAATTTAAATGGTCTAAATCCAGGAAGTACACCCTTAATCCTGTCTTGTAGCCATATAGAGTGTGTGTGCTGTATACACACACCTAGGTACAGTATATATTTATAAGCATGACTATATATGTTAAAGTTGAAAACTGTGTAGCATTTATTGCCAGCTCTGTATCTTGCACTGGGTCTCCGAGATAGCATAGGTGAGACTACCTACCCTGGTGGGGTGGGGCAGAGTTGACAGTGCGCGCAGCAGTGCTAGACTCAGGGAATGGGGCAGGGAGTGAATGGGCAGTCTGACCTGAAGGGCCTTTATTTCCTCTGGGGCACCTCTCTTTCTGTGGGGTTCCAGGATAATGCCAGAAACTCCGTGATTAGAACTTAGATGTCATCACAAGAGTATCTGTGGAACCTTTTTTCCCCTTCAAAGGCACTTTAATTAGATTCACATCATGAAAACAATTAGGGAAGATTTGCCATACCTAACCAGTCAATAATTCAAGGATAGAATCTCATTAAGAGCTTTTGCTTTCCTGGAAACTGCTGTTTTGAGGATTCAGAGCTGGTGGCTGCGTGCTCTGGGGATTAATTCCTGATCTATATTTCCCCTGAACTTCTTTATTTTCCCAAAGCCAGAAGAAACAAAATTTTAAATGACTGATTGTATAAACTACTGTTCATTTTTCACAAAAGTGTTTTGAGATTTGAGTTGTGCTTTCTGTGTCATGATTCTCTTGTGTTCTGTGTTGAATTAGATCCTTTGAGTGGACAAAGCAATGATGTGACTCAGATACAGGCCCTGTTTGAATGAGCAAGCCTCATTCCCAGATTCTGGGGGAGGTTTGTCCTTCAGCCAGGTGAAGGCTGCCCCCTACTGACCTGAGCCATTGGAACTCCTGAGACATTTGGCTCAATTTCCCCGATAGTAGTGAGATGTACTATAAACTTCTCCCCTTCTTTTCCTTCTCCCTTTTCTCTTCTCTTTTGCTTCTTACCCTCCCTCTTCTCTCTGTCTTTTCCTTACTAAATACATTATTGGTTTATTACCATATGCTAGTTGTTGCAATTGGAATTGAGGACTCAATGAAGAAAAAACAGATACAACTATTTAGTAACACATTTGGCATTATATCCTGAAACTGTGCATGTCCAATTGCCCAGATAATTTACTGTTAGACACTCTAAAGACACTCATGCACAAATGTATCTGGATGCATTGTAAACATTTTTATAACAGCACTGTTGATAATAGCTTTAAACTGGATCCACTCATTATGTCATCTGCAGTAGATTGGATAAGTCATTTGAAGTGTTTTTAGTCAGTAGAACACTATGCAGCAATGAAAATGAACAAAACCCAGCTACATGCAACACTATGGCTGAGTCTCTAAAACTGAGTGTGTCGACATTATGCTTAGTGTGTAAACAGTCTGTGACATGATTATTGTGTGTTTGGGAAGCTGATTTTGAGTAGTGTGGAATACAGGGAATCTATATTAGAGACAAGGACGCCTTTTGGGGGCAGCTGAGAGAGAGAGAGAGAGAGAGAGAGAGAGAGAATATACTGTGTTAAGCCCAGGCAGTAGCAGTAGCCAGGAAGAGAGGGACATGAATTATTGAGGGACATTAGAAATAAAATAAACACAGTCTGGTTAGATTGATTATTGAGAGGGAACCAGTTAACACATTGCTAAGGTTTCTGATTTCATGGACTAGAAGGATGATCATGTTATTCACTGAGATAAGAGAAGGACTAGGGTTTTGAGGTGGTAGATGATGAATCTTCATGACATCAAGCTATATGACCCTGGGCGAACTATTTAACTTCTCGTTACCACAGTTTCTTCATGTATAAAAGAGAGAAAATCTGAAAGCATAAAACCTCAGAGGTAATACAGTGTGATACATAACATACTGTGCAGGTTTTTGAGGAGTAAGTATGCGCCTGATTATATAACATCCCAAATGCAATGCAGTCCTTTCTTTAGGCTTTTCAGAGATGATGGACAGGTGTAGGAAAATGTGAATCATCTTTACTGTCTTGAGTGAAACAGTGTAGACTTCAAGTGTGGGGTGGAGAGAAAGCCTTAGGACAACAGGCACAAAGAACTGAGATTATAGATCATGAGAAAAGAAAAGCCAAGAAATGATTTATTGAGATTTTTAAGTGAAGGGCAAGCCAGGAGTTAGGTTGTAGATTTGCTAAAAATGGTATAAAGGCACATCCTTTTAAATTAAATGCCTTATTCAAATATAAGTGATACTCAAGACGTAATTATTATTATTTTTTGGTGATTGCTGAAGCAATATATCATAGAAAAATTTCAAACCACTAAAAACAAGAACAAAGTAAATAAATAGCACTTGCAATTTTAATGGCCAGGGATCCTGTTAACATTTCAGCTCTGTCCGTTTACCCACCTGACCGTTTATCCATCCATTTTTCTTTCTTTTTGTAAATAGAACTGAAATTAAACAGTACATTGTTGTGTAAACTGCTGTGTTTTGCACAGGACCTGAAATGGAGACTAATTCTGGAATGAAGGATTTAGGTTAGCTGTGTGTAGGAAGAAAAAAATGTCTGATGTGCTTTGTCAATGAGTTATTGAAGGAGAGAGCAATGTTTTCTTTTCTAGAAGTCTTAAAATATAATAGGATAAACTCTCATCTGGTTGATGGCAAGGCCATGACCCTGCTTTACTGCCCTTTTATTCTCTGATGTGTGGGCAAACCCTGAGAGTGCTTTTCTGAGGGCTTACTTCTCCCTAAGTGGTAGAAAGAAGTATTGGTTAGAATATGATGTGAGAAAGACTTTTATTAATCCCTCACCTACACTTGCCTTGAGGACTGAGGACTAAAGAGTGCCTCTCTCCCAAGAGTGTGAGACTGTTCAACTTTTCATTTTTAAATATTAAAATCACTGTAGAATTCCACTCTGACTAATCCAGAATAAAGACGGAAAAGATTAGTGTCACTGGGATATAGTTTTACATGAGCAAATCATTTTTAAATAGGTTTAAATCTAAGAGGTGGAAGCTGCTTAGACTGAAGCTATTTATGCCAGAGTGGATGGCATAACTCTGTGTGTGTGTGTGTGTGTGTGTGTGTGTGTGTGAGAGAGAGAGAGAGAGAGAGAGAGAGAGAGAAAGAGAAAGAGAGAGAGAGGGGAAAGAGGGGAGGCAGGGAGAAGGAAAGAGGAGTTCTGAAGGTTTCTGAAGGTTTCCTTCTGTGCATGATCTGAATGTAGAGGCTACCACTATTTGAGAAGAGGTCTAATTAGGAGGTTTTAATAACCATTTTTTAAATCACACAGTTCTGTTTGATTCAGTATTTCTTCAGTATTTTTTTTTTTGTTTCAGTGTGCGTGTGTTCACACATCAGTGCGTATGTACATGTAAATATATGCATAGGTATCTTTTTTTTTTTGTAGAGACAGAGTCTCACTTTATGGCCCTCGGTAGAGTGCCGTGGCCTCACACAGCTCACAGCAACCTCCAACTCCTGGGCTTAAGCGATTCTCTTGCCTCAGCTTCCCGAGTAGCTGGGACTACAGGTGCCCGCCACAAGGCCCGGCTATTTTTTTTGTTGCAGTTTGGCCGGGGCTGGGTTTGAACCTGCCACCCTCGGTATATGGGGCCGGCGCCCTACCTACTGAGCCACAGGCACCGCCCTGCATAGGTATCTTTATTGCCATTTCCTTTCCGTCGAAATATAAGAAGGCTGGGCAAATATTTTCCTTACTGAATATTTTTGATCATGAAGAAATGAATTCATTCATTTAACAAATGCTGCAGTCGTTGAATGTAAGCACTATGCTGAAAAAGGGGGATAGGAGATTTAAAGCCTATTGAGGGGCAGCAAGCCTTTTAGTCAGTGGTGCACATGTAACTGTTAATCTGTGCCTGACACCTGGTGTCCTCGGGATAAAATTTGAACTGCTCAGCCTGACACCATTTGCAATCTTGTCTCTGCTTATCCTTTCAGCCCCATTTCTTCACATCTCTCACACCCATCTTATGTTCCAGTCATTCCTATGGGAAGAATTTATCAAGCTCCTTAGTATGTACTGGGCATTTTCAGATACGCGTAACTCTTGGATCATTAGACATTTTTCTGTTTCTTCACATCTCCTTGTCTGGGTCCTTGTGATTTTTCTGTGTTAGAATGCTTTGCCTCCATTTGCTGACACTCTTCCGTTTGTCTATTTGTCTTTTCTACTCATCAGTGAGATCGTGGAGGACAGAGACCATCTCTTGTGGGTCTCTAGCACTCAGTCTGGTGCTTTGCATAATAGCCATGCAGTCTGTGTTTTGAACAAATGAATGAATGAAGCAGAATTAAGTGTAATCCAAACTTATGGTGCTGATGAACTCCCTCAGCTTTTGTTTATGTCAGAAAGTGTAAATTTCTCTCATTTTTGAAGGATAGGTTTGCCAGATATAACATTCTTGATTTGTAGTTTTTTTTTCTTTCAGCATTTTGAGTATATCATTTTATTCTCTTCTGGCTTGCAAACTTTCTGCTGAGAAATACACTGAAAATTTTATTCCCTTTTACTTGATGAGTTGCTTTTCTCTTAATGTTCACAAGATATTCTCTTTGTGACTTTTTTTTGAGACAGAGTCTCATTATGTTGCCCTCAGTAGAGTGCTGTAGCATCACAGCTCACAGCAACCTCAAGCTCTTGGGCTTAAGCAATTCTCTTGCCTCAGCCGCCAAGTAGCTGGGACTATAGGCGCCCGCCACAACACCTGGCTACTTTTTGTTGCAGTTGTCTAAGTGGCCCGGGCTGGGTCCGAATCCGCCATCCTCGGTGTATTTGGCTGGTGCCATAACCACTGTGGTACAGGTGCCGAGCCTCTCTTTGTGACTTTTAACAGTTTGATTATAATGTGTCTTGGTGTCAGTCTCATTGGATTTAACTTAGTTAAAGTTCATTGAGCTTCTTAAATTTGTATGCCCATTTCCTTCCTCAAATTTGGGAAGTTTTCAGCCATTATTCTTCAAATAGGCATTCTACCTCTTTCTTGTTCTTTTTTTCTTTCTGAGACTCCCATAAGGTGTATACTAATTTGCTTGATGCTCAGGCTCTCTTCATTTTTTAAATTATTTTTTTCTTTGAAGTCCTCTGACTTCATAATTTCAAATCACCTATCTTCTAGGTGATTTGTTGATTTTTTTTTCTTCTGCTTAATTAAGCCTGTTGTTGATTTTTTTCTTCTGCTTAATTAAGCCTCACCTTTCTAGTGAATTTTTCCAATTCATTTACTGTGTTCTTCAGCTTTTAAATTTTTATTTGGTTTTCTTTTTCTATAGTTTCTCTTTGTTAATTTTTTAATTATAGTCATGCATCATTTTCCTAATTTCATTTAGTTTATTTGCATTCTCTTTTAATTCATAGATAATTTTATTTTTGGGGATAGAGTCTCATCATGTCACCCTCAGTAGAGTGTGACACAGCTCACAGCAACCTCAAACTCTTGGGCATAAGGGATTCTCTTGCCTCAGCCACTCTAATAGCTAGGGCTAGAGGCGCTCACCACAAGGCCTGGCAATTTTTTTTTTTTTTGTTGTTGTTGTAGTTGTCATTGGCAGACTCTGGCCATGTTCGAACCTGCCAGCCCCGGTGTGTATGGCCTGTGCTCTAGCCACTGAGCTACAGGTGCCGAGCCACTTGAGCATTTTTAAGATGGTAACTTCAAATTCTTTGTAAGGTAATTTTTAATCTCTGTTTCTTTAGGGTTGGTTTCCAGAGATTTATTTTGACTGACCCATGTTCCCTTGTTTCTGTGTATGCCTTTTGATCTTTTGTTGTGGTTTCAGCATATGAAAGAACAGTCACTTTTCTTAGTCTTTGTGGACTGCTTTTCTATAGGGGAAGACCTTCACCAATCATGCCAGCTAGAGGCTTTGGGGGCCTTAAAGTTTTTTCAGAGATGCGTTTTCTCTGGTTTTCTGCTTTTCCATTTAAAGATCTGCCCCTATTCTCAAGAGTGCATAATCTCTTGTTCCCTTTGGTGTCAGTCTGAGGTACTTCAGACTCTTTTAGTGCTGTATCAAGTTGCTATGCTTGCTTCTGAAAGTATATTGCCATTTCCTTCAGCACTCTGAGTCATACCATTGGGCAGACCCTGAGAAAGTGAGAATGTTGGGTATACATTTAGCTCTTCTCTCTGCCTTCTGAGGGAGAAGCCAGGAATTGGGAGGTTTTCCCAATTGTGCTGTTCTGTGCTGAGTGGGAGGAAGCTATTGTGGGCAAAGCAATGAACTTTCATATCTGCTTTGGTGCAGCTCTTCTGGGCTTTGCACTTGACTAGGGTTCTGCCATCTCTCAATTCGTTTCTGGTATTCTCATGAAGGATATTTGATTCATATGTTCAATGTTGGGTCATTGTCTTTGTGGGGAAATGAGGGTTTGGGGCTTCCTATTCAGCCGTCTTACTGATCTCACTCTCAGGGGTAATCCAAACCTCTGTATTATGAAATGGGATAATTAATACTGATATAACTTTGACAGTTAAAATTGGTAGAGATGGTGGCACATCTGTTCTCTCTCACTCCCTTCTCTAAATTAAGGATTAAAGAAGTCATTGCAGGTTTCTGGCTTTCCAGTCTTATCTCTGTCTTTCTCTTTTTAGTATTATAGTAGTGTCTAACAATTGATAAATGCTTGTGTGTCATGAACTCATCAGATTCTTGTATATATTGACTTACACACTTGTCACAATATTTGTAAAAGGAAGGTACAGTGATTATTCCCATTTTACACTTGGGAAATAATAGATTGAAACTGAGTTTACGGACAGTTTAAATAGTTTATCCCAGGTCATTCTGTTGGAAATTAGCTCAATTTTAAAAGGCATTTTGCAGCATTAAATGAATATTCTTTAATTTGGTATAACTGCTATTTAGAATATATATGCTAGAAGATTGCTTTTATCAGTCTTTTACTAGTCAGTTATTGATTTATTAATTATATTATTTTGTGTTGATTTTAAGTGGTAATTATGCTGCTGGAAATGTCTGTCGTTTACATATCCAAGTATAGAAGTCATAAAAATTGTGTTTCTTTCTTTTTTTGTAGGACAGAGTTCATTCAAAGAGGCAGGATTTCAATCACAGGAGCTGGATTTCTCAACTACATTTTGGAAACTTTTGCCAGTACATTCTTAAGACAGGGTGCCCAGAAGGTAAACTTATTTCTGTTTTGAACCAACATTAATTTTAAGAAACAGTGAGAGTTCAAGCAGGGTTATTGAATAAGGCTCATATATGGACATGACAAGAAAAAATATAGGGAATATATAAATATATGCATACATAATAACCCCTGGTAATTATTATATAAATCCAAATCAAAATAAAACTATAGTGCCATTTATGGTTCTCAAGTTAAAAATATGCCAGTGACGAGTATATGAAAATATGAAGTATACTTACAGTCTTATAAGAGAAATAATAGAATGAATGATTATATTTATAATACATATAGTATAATGACCACTATTTGATGAAAAAGATAATAATAGCCAATATTTATTGAGTGCTTACTATGTGCTACCGACTGTTAAAAGAATTTTTATTTATTATCTCATTTAATCCTCACAAACCTTTGAAAATATCTGTTATTATTGTCTTGATATTATAGATGAGGAAAATATAGAGATCCCAATTGTCTATTCTTATATTTTTCAAACTCTATCTTCCAGGGAATTTAGGCTTCCACTAAAATTATTCAGAGGCTATGTTGGAGTTCTAAGGTCCTGTGTACCCTGTTTTAAGTAGACCTGTTCCATTTTTAATCTGTCTTCTGTGTATTACACATAATATTTATATATTCTATTTTCATGCCTTAATAGCATTATTTTTAAAAGCTTCTTAGCTGGCAATTGCAATCAGTGTAACCTGGCTTATTGTACCCTCAATGAATCCCCAACAATAAAAAAAAAAAAAAAAAAAAAAAAGCTTCTTAGCTGGGCATGGTGGCCTGTGCCTATAATCTCAGCTACTTGGGGAGCTGAAACAGGAAGATTGCTTGCGCCCAAGAGTTTAAGTCCAGCCATCCTGGGCAACACAGGGAGACTCTGTCTTAAAAAAAAATTAAATAAAACTTCTTTAGGGCTATACCCATTCCTCATTTATTCTTTATATGCCTGTTACAGTGCTGAATATAGAACATTGCTCCAAAATGTTTTGTTATTGTTATTGTGAAGATAATCAGATTTGCTTATTTCTAGAATTTAGCCAGGATTTATATACATATTATCTGATTTTGTTTTGTGGGATGGAGTTAATGCCTGGTCTAAAGAGATTTTTGGGTAAGGAATCTTTGTTTTCATTTTTGCAAGTTTAGGTTTAAGAATGAACCTGGACCAGGAAGTTTGGGAGACTGAGGGTGATGAGGGAATATTCAGTACTGTTCTATATGCTGTAGACATACTGTGGAGATTGGTGATATGTTCTTGGCCCAGTTGAGGTGGTTCCTAGCATATGTTCAGACTGGTCCATCCTATTTAAACCTGGGCTTGAAGGAGGGTAGTTGAACTTCTAGAAAGTCTGATGTCACCTTTAACCCAGTTAGACATTATTGAACGTTTTTCTGCTGTATTATAATATACACATTTGTAAAAACCCCAATGTTCTATAAAGTTGCATTCTAAAAATAGTGGAGCTGATGAACAAAAAATAATTTCATTGCCATGTCCCTGAGTTGACTTCATATCCATCCTTTAAACACTGTATTACATAATAATGGAGTATAATTTTTTGGTAATCAGAAGAATGGAATTTTTTTTTTTTAATAAAATTTAGCTGAATTGGGGTTCAAAACTAGTATCCTATCATCAGATTGATTGAAAATGTTCATTTATTAAAGTCATTCTTCTCTTGTGGACCATATAAAAGTGGGGGCAGTGCCCATAGCTCAGTGGGTAGGGCGCCAGCCATATACACTGAGGCTGCTGGGTTCAGACCCAGCCCGGGCCAGCTAAAACAAGAAGGGCAATTAAAAAATGGCCAGGCGTTGTGGTGGGCGCCTGTAGTCCCAGCTACTTGGGAGGCTGAGGCAGGAGAATCACTTGAGCCCAAGAGTTAGAGGTTGCCGTGAGCTGTGATGCCACCGCACTCTATCCAGGGTGACAGCTTGAGACTGCGTCTCAAAATCAGGTAGTGGGCTGGATTTGGCCTATGGAGTATAATTTGCCAACCCCTGTTTTAGATAAATATTGTTTGACTAACCCAAGTGGGTCTACATTTGACCTATCAATCCAAACCTATTAAAGACATTTAATTGTCCAGTGGTTGTGTATGTTCTGATTCTGTTCGAGATACATAAAGTGTACATTTTATGTCTATTTTATTAATGAGAAATGACTTGAAAAGATAAGTGCACCCAATATGTGTTAACTGCATTTCTGCCTGCCTTCCTCTTACAGATGTGTATTGAGCACATGCTTTGCTATAGGGACTGTGCTAAATATGGTCTAAATGGATTTATTTGGGGTCACAAAACTAGCAAAAGGTAGAGTCAGGACTGGAATCTCCATCTTTCATCAATAAGACTTAACCACTTGCCACTTTACTGTGTAGCCCTCAGATAAATGAAGTGGAATCTTTGCTTACTGTGGTGATCTGGTTTTCTCTGTGCTCCAGGATGTATAGTGGTCTGTGGACTTCCACTGTCAAGGTATGCATGTTGTACAGAATTCCGGCAACAAAAAGACTGTCTGCTTATTTCCTTTTTTACTTCATTCTTTGGAAAGGACTCTTGTTAGGTCTTCCAGGTCAAGCACCACCAGGAGGGTGCAGGTTAGGTTGAACAAATGTGGCTTATCCCCTCTCGTGGACCGGGGTTGGTACTTCTTAGAAAAAGGTATGGTGGGTGGGGTAAATACTCCTAAAAGTTTCTGACATGGTCCCCTGGTTGTCATCCATGTTGCTTGATGGCAGAGTGGACGTGTTATTAGTGTCAATGCTGATTCCACCCCAACTCATAGTACATTGGTCAGTGTTCAGTACATTTATATAGAAATCAGTAGAAAGGAAATAGAAGGCACAGTGAGGTTCACAATTGGTTTCTGATGAGTATTATCTATAATAGAAATAATTCGGGGACTTCAGTTTTTTAAAGTAATAAATGCCAAGTGATTCCTTTTTATTGTCACTTATGTGTTATGCTTAGAAGTAAGAATATCTTTTTCCCAATAGCTTTTGCCTTTTCTGACTTTTATTTTTTCTTTTTTGAAAAGCTCAGGATTAATTAACTTTTCACTTTTAGGAGCCCTTTATGCTTAAGTGACTTTTACCTTTTATCTGCGTGGCCATGTTTTCCTGTATCAGCCTGACTTCCCAGCAAGCCTTCACTGCTGAGCCTGTGCACGTGGCTTCTGTGAAGTCACCAGGAGTCTTTAGTTGACTTGATTTTCCATTTAGGACCTTATCCCTGAGTCTGTTCAGTAGTGGTAAGGTAAGGGTCTGATATCTGTGTTTTTTTCCTAAAAAAGCAAAACTAGGTGCTCACAAACTTTACATTTCTGTATTCATAAATTAAAAAATGGCTTTTGATGGGGATCCCCAGCCAAGGTCATGTGTGTTGCGGTGCCTCTGGGAGTCTGTTCAGTTGCTCTTTTCTCCTTCCTCTATTATTCTGAGGCAGCTTGCAGTGTGAGGGCCTTTCTGACAAAATGTGGACTTTCCATACACCAATCTGACCCAACTTTCTTCTTTGAATGGAAGTCAGGAGAATGGGCATTTCCCGTTGGTCCAGCCAACAGATATGTCCTTGAAACAGAAGCAGTTCTGAACTGACAGCCTGCTGAGCTCTCTCTCATCGCCTTTGTAACCAATACAGGTCACTTTGCTCCTCTGATCCTAAGTTTGTCTGCAAAATGAGGATTTTAATGTGTTCTCACAGATTTGTGTGAAAACTTTGAAAGCTTTCTGTAAATTGAAGAACACAGGTCAAATATACAAAACGTGTTCTCTTTATTTTTAGAATTAAAAAGAAATCAGAATCATCATAATCACATCTTTCTAGAACATGTTTTCTGTTCATGGTTATACGTATTTTTTAAACTCAGATGTTCAACTGCACTAGAGCTTTTTGAGTGTCATCTATGTGCCAGGCATTGAGGAGGATGCCTGGAGACACAAATAAGAATGAGACATAATTCATACGATAGAGGCTGTCGGAGGCACCTTTACTTCTGGGACATCTGGCTCAGGGCAGGAAGCGTGGCCAACAATGAATAAACATCTGCTGAGGCTGAAAATTTATTGAGCCCCGCTTGGCGTTCAGTGCCAGCACCGCGATCAGTGCTGAGAAGGATATTAAAATAACAACTAGTGCTTACAAGAGCCGAGTAGATGTCAAGCACTGTGCTTGGCATGCATTGCTTTATCTGCTTTTCTGAACAATGCAGTGAGGCAGGAATTATTATTGCCATTTGATGTGTAGGGAAACTGAGGTCCCAGGTGGCGAGGCAGTTTTCTCAAGGCCACAGAATTTGTAAGTTTTGAACCCAAGCTTGTCTGACTCCAGAGTGCTCTTAATCACTACATCACAGTGCTACATCTGTGATCTCTGCACTTCAGCTGCTTGCATGGGGCAAGTTGTATGTGCTTGATTGAACCAGAGTGAGATGCTGTGGTGTGCGCAGCAAGGATGGAGGAGTGCAAGAACAGGAACTCAGTTACAGTGGAAGAACTTGGAATGGGCCAGCGCAATGGGAGCCATGCTGCATGAAAGCACCTTTGAGTGGCTAGTGAGTCCTCACTCCTGTCATCCAGATGACAGCCTAAATTCCAGAGTGCCAGGCAGGTTGAGGGTGTATTTAGCTGGCATTTCTATCATTTTTACTGTAATAGCATATCTTTTCTCCCCACTTTCTCATGTACCGTGAATTTATTGTACTATTTTTTTAAAAATCTTAATATGAAAAAGGAATATTTAAAGTTTTTTAATGTTGGAAAATGTACACAACAGTTTGCCTTTTAAAGAGTGCAGTTCATTAGTGTTAGTGCATTCACACAGTGAATAGTGTTGGGCCGTCATTGCCACCATCTGTCTCCAGAACTTTGTTCATCTTCTAAAACAGGAACTTTATAACCATTAAACAATAACTCTCTGTCCCCCTCACCTGTCTGCCCCTGGAAACCACCATTCTATTCTAATTTTTTCTCTGAGTGTGATTTATTTAAGTATTTCATATAAGTAGAATGATACAGTATTTGTTTTTTTGTGACTGCCTTATTTCACTTAGCATATGTTTTTAGGATTCATCTATATTGTAGCAGGTGTTAGAATTCTCTTCTGTTTAAGGGTGAATACTATTTTATTACAAGTATATATCACATTTTTTTGTCTAGTCATTCGTTGGTGGACACTTGAGTTGCTTCTTCCTTTTTGCTATTGTGAATACTGCGCCTACGAACATAGATATATAAATATCGGTTTAAGTTCCTGATTTTAATTCTTTTGGGTGTATACCCAGAAGTGGAATTGCTAAACTATATGGTAATTATGTGTTTAACATTTTGAGGAACTACTTAAAAGTATTTTTTAAATTTAATTGACAAATTTTAATTGTACGTATTTATGGGGTACAATGTGATGTTTTGGTGCAAGTATACAACATGATTAAGTTAAATTTATTAACATGATACCATTTTTTTGGTGAGAACATTGGAACTTTATTCTCTTGGTAATTTTTCAATTTATAATCCAGCGATTATTAACAATAGTCAACATACTGTGCAATAGATCTCAAAAGCTTTACTTCTCCTGTCTAACTGAAACTCCGTACCCTTTGACCAACTTCTCTTCTTTCTCCCTCTGTACCCCGTGCCTCTGGTGACCACCTTCCTGTTCTCTGCTCCTATGAGTTTGACTCTTTTGGATTCCTCATAGAAGTGAGAGCATACAGTGTTCGTCCTGCTGTGCCTTGATTATTTCACTTTGCAGAATGTCCTCCAGGTTCATCCTTTTTTTTTTTAAATTTTTTTTTTATTAAATCATAACTTTGTACATTGATGCTTTTATGGGGTTTAGGGTACTTCTTCAATATCCTCCTCATTTTCACAAATGACAAGATGTCCTTCTTTTTATGGCTGAGTAGTATGCTAAATAGTGTACTGTGCTTTCTTCATCCAGTGATCTGTGGTTGGACACTTAGGTTGATTCTTTATCTTTACTATTGTGAATAATGCTGCAGTGAACTTGGGAGTACAGACATTTCTTTGACATACTGATTTAAAATTTTTTGGATGAATACTTAGATGTAGGATTGCTGGATGGTATGGTAGTTCTGTTTTTAGGTTTCTGAGGAACCTCTCTGTTGTGATCCATAATGACTGCACTAATTTACATTTCTATCAACAGCGTACAAGGGCTCCTTTTTCTCTGTGTTTTCTCCAACACTTACCTTTCATCTTTTTGGTAATAGCTCTTCTAATGAGTGTGAGATGGTATCTCATTGTGGCTCTAATTTGCATTTCCCTAGATTAGTGATGTTGAGAATTTTTTCATATACCTTTTGGCCATTTGTAGTGTCTTCTTTTGAGAAATAGCTACTTAGGTCCTTTGTCTATTTTTCAATTGAGTTATCTTCTGTCTTTAGAGTTGTTTGAGTTCCTTATGTATTTAGATATTAATCCCTTATCAGATGTATGGCTTACAGATATTTTCTCCCAGTCCATAGGTTGTCTCTTCACTCTGTTAATTGTTTCTTTTGCCATGCATAAGCTTTTTAGTTTGATCCAATCCCCTTTGTCTGTTTTTGCTTTTGAGGTCAAATTCAGAAATTTATTGCCCAGACTGAAGTCATGGAGGTGGGGAGCTTTTCCCTGTGGAGCTGGGGAGCTTTTCCCCTGTTTTCTTCTACCCCATTTCCCTGAAAATAAGACATCCTCCGAAAATAAGACCTACTTACTGGAAAGATAAGACGTCCCCTGAAAATAAGACCTAGCGCATCTTTGGGAGCACACCTTAAAATAAGACACTGTCTTATTTTCGAGGAAACAGGGTAGTAGTTTTAGTTTCAGGTCTGTGTTTAAGTCTTCAGTCCATTTTGTGTTGATTTTTGTATATGGTGTGAGATAGGGGTGCAGTGATATTCTTCTTTGTATGGATAGCCAGCTCTCTCAGCAACATTTGTTAAAGAAACTTTTTTTCTGGCTCAGCTTCCCAAGCACAGTGGTTAAGGCACCAGCCACATACAATGAGGATGGTGGGTTCAAACCCAGCCTGGGCCAGCTAAACAACAATGACAACTGCAACAACAACAACAAAATAGCCGGGCATTGTGGCGGGCGCCTATAGTCCCAGCTACTTGGGAGGCTGAGGCAAAAGAATCGCGTAAGTCCGAGAGTTAGAAGTTGCTGTGAGCTGTGACGCCACAGCACTCTACCCAGGATGACAGAGTGAGACTCTGTCTCAAAAAAAAAAGAAACTTTTTTCTTCCTTGTGTTTTTGGCACCTATTATTAATTGACTGTAGATGCCTCTAACTTTTTATTTTTTTCCTTAAGGTTGCTTTAAGGTTTATTGTGGATCCATATGAATTTTGGGATTGTTTTTCTATTTCTGTGAAAAGTGACATTGGAATTTTAATATGGATTATATTGAATCTGTAGAACACTTTGGGAGTATAGACATTTTAACATTATTAATTCTTTTAAAACATGAACATAGGGTATTGTTCCATTTATTTTGGTCTTTAATTTCTTCATCAGTGTTTTGTACTTTTCAGTATAGAGATCTTACACCTCTTTCATTATATTTATTCCTAAATATATATAGCTATCATAAATGGAATTGTTTTCTTTTTTTATTTCAAATTAATATGAGAGTACGAATTTTTATGTTACATTGCTTTCAGTTCTAAGGTAAAGTTCAAGTTGTAGTTGAGCCCTTTACCCAGTAGTGTGGAACACTCTGACATTGTGCACATTAGGTGAGATCCTGCCAATTGCCTTCCCTCCTCCCTCCAATCATTCTTCCCCCCAAACATTCTCCCACCTAACCCCTCCCTCCTCCCTACTCTCTCCTCCCTCTTACTAGACTATTTTTGTGTTTTATCTTTTGTGTGGGCATGTAGTTGCTTATATATTGGTTTCATATTAGTATTGAGTACATTGGATACTTTTTTCCCAGTTTTGAGACACTTTAGTAAGAAGAATTGCCAAGTCATGGAAGCAAACCAAATGCCCATCAACCCCATGATTGGATTAACAAACAAACAAACAAACAAACAAAAAATATGTATATATACACACAATAGGATTGTTTTCTTGATTTCTTTGTTGGCTATTTCATTGTTAATGTTTAGAAATGCTATTGCTTTTTGTATGTTGATTTTTGTTTTTGTTTTTGAGACAGAGTCTCACTTTGTTGCCCTCGGTAGAGCTGTGGCATCATAGCTCACAGCAACCTCAAGCTCTTGCCTCAGCCTCCTGAGTAGTTGGGACTACAGGCACCCACCACAATGCCTAGCTATTTTTAGAGATGGGGTCTCACTCTGGCTCAGGCTGGTCTCTAACCTGTGAGCTCAAGCAATCCACCTGCCTTGGCTTCCTAGAATGCTGGGATTGCAGGTGTGATCCACTGCACCTGGCCCTTGTATTTTGATTTTTGTATCCTGGAACTTTACTAAGTTTGTTTACCAGTTCTAGCAGTTTTTAAATGGAGTCTTTAGGGCTTTCTATATATGAGATCATGCCATCAGCAGACAGACACAATTTTACTTTTTCCTCTTTTTACTTGGATGCGTTGTATTACTTTCTCTTGCCTGATTGTTCTGGCTAGGACTTTCAGTACTTATATTGAATACAAGTGGTGAGATTGAACAACTTTCTTTGAGATGGCTGTCTGTGTACATTATAGCAATGGGTGGTACCCTTACTGTGTGTTTTTCTCAAGTCTGTGAGTGCTATATGTACTGTACTCTGCTACTGAGCGCCAGTGGACATACTAGCTGGGATGTTCCTCAGTCTGAGAGGCATTTGCTTGTCCCTTAACTCTGCCACAGTCTGTGTCTCTCAGCCACGATTGCATGTCTGGTAGGCAGTTGTGACCCGTGATGGCCAACGGCAGATATGTCAGAAGCACCAAAAACATGACAAGGACAGGTACTTACTTACCTCAAGGCAGGCTAATATGTTTAATGTACTTTGAGGTAAGCAGGTATATTTAAAAAACAGATCAAGAAAACAAAGAGAAAGACTTGAAGGACAATAGGGATTGGTGGAAGTCTGCCACATGAAAAGCTTCACGCACATTTCTCCAGCCGTAGGGAATTGCCAACCACTGTGTGAAGCACAGCTGGAAGGAACCCAGGGCACAGTTAACTCAGAGCTCAGGAATCCAAAACTGAGATCCTGAGTGCTCTCTAGTGTGGGGATAACTCTGCTGGTGCTCCCCAGTTTTGTGAGGGATTCCCTTAGGTCAGCGTTTCTCAACCTTTTTTTCCATTTTCACCCCCCTAAGAAGACTTTTTAGACACCTTTTCTCCCTAATTGCTCCTTTCATTGTGACATCTTGATATCATGGATATACTGATGATCTGTGTACTAGTTTATATCCTTGATTTACATATAGAAAGTTTAGGTATGTTTTGCTCACAAGAACAAATTTTTACCTGTTTTTGATATTGCCCCTACTGAGACAGCATGCCTTATACTATGAATACATGGGTCACAACTGTCTTTTGGGGTTTTTGTCTCCACTTGTCTAAGTAAAAGCAAAACAGTTATAGCTCTACCGTCAAAAAATAAATAAATAAAATAAATACCCCCCCTTTCCAAAACCCCTCAATTTTGAATTCAAACCAAATAACTTTGTAGTGAACCACCACAGAGTTGCTCACAAATTCCACATTTTACTTTTCAGAAGAGGCTGAGGAGGTAATGCAGGGGATGACAATCCTGTTACACAAGTGTTCCTTGTAGCCTGGTTTGTCTGAGGGCTTAGCGAGTACCACAAATGCTGTGGAAATGCAGACCTCTCAGTATGCAATTGTACAGAGGTGGTATTTTTTTTTTTTTTTAAGTTTGTGAAATACATTTTCAATGTGTGATAAAATAATTTGTTATTTCAGCTACTCTCCTGGCAAGGCCCCATTATTAGTTCCATCATTATCCTTATTGTGTTGATCAGGAAGCTGAAGCAGAGAGAGATTGAATTCAACAGAGTGTGAAGTATTTGTCACTGAAACAATGGGGGCAAGTCAAATAGTGTGAACATTGCTTTGTGGAAGGTCTGGCCTGGACATACTCCAGCTAAAGAGATCTGAACATACTGCTTCCTTAGGCTGTGTGCTTGTTATTTTAGCCTTACAAAAATCTATTTTAGTAGTGAAAGATAATTCCCTGGGATTGAAAAAAACAGTTGAGATACTATATATGCAGTCCAAATGGGAATCTGAAAAAACCTTGCTACTGTTTACATCATTTTTGCAAACTAACACTTTTAGTTATTTATTGCTGTATAGCAAATTACTCCAATTCCTTGTAGCTTAAAATGACACATATTATTTTTATGTTTCTGCCGTCAGGAGTCTGGGCACAGGTTAGGTGGGTCTGCTTTAAGGTTTCGTAAGGATATAATCAAGATGTTGTCTGGGGGCTGCACACTCATTTGAAGGATCAGTGGGGAGGAGTCAATTCCAGATTCACTCACGTGGTTGCTGATGATAGTATTCAGCTGGTCCCTCTTTGTTCCTTGCCACACTGGGCTCTCTGTAGAGCACCTCATAACATGGCAGCAAGAGAGTGAGAGAGCAAGAGAGTGCTAGCAAGGTGAAATATCAAAGTTTCTGGTTTTTTTTTAACTAACATCTCTTTATTTTTCTGTTTTCTATTTATTAGAAGCAAGTCACAGATTTAGCCTGCACTCATGTGAAGGAAATTACATAGGGCATAAATGGCAGGAGGCAGGGGTCACTGGGAGCCATGTCAGAAGCTGTCTGCCATGGACCTAAGCCAATTCATATGCCAAGTTGTTAGCACGAGTGTTAAGCACATACTGGAAATTGAGGATAATTGCAGGTTGGTAAAGGTCAGTAGCATCCCTGAAACCTCAATAACAGCTTATGAAAAATTTCTGCAGTACATATAGGCATTTACCAATCATCTATTTACAAATAGGGACAAAATAGTTTACCTGTTCTGTAAGTTTGATTAAGTCTTCATCCTTTTGGGTCCCCTGACCAGGAATTGCACTAATAGTTCACTGAAGGCAGAGCAGATAATATTCCAAAGGCAAGATTTCAGCTATTTCACAAATAGTGTCATACATCCAGAGTCTTCTGATTCAGTGGTTGGCCACAGCACCATTTAGGCATAAACTGTGGGTGCTATTCCTAAAGTTGGGGGGTGGAAGGGTTGCTGAGACTGACACCTTAATGGTGCAAGGATGCTGCATCTTCAGAATTTTGAGCTAAAACCCCCATATCCTAAGGCCCATTCATTGAATTAATGAGAGTCTATTTCTAATACCCATTATGCTTGTTAGCCAGTAACTTCACCAGTGAAAATTCACAATTTTAGTGTTCATTGTGCTAATTATCAAAACCTCTGATGTTTAACTGAAGTTTCTGGAGAGTGAGGTTGCTGATTAGAATGCCCACAGACAACGCTTGGAGTGCAAAGCCCACAACTGACTGCACTTGGTGTACATAATATAACTTGAACTAATACACACTGTAATATTATACTGCATGTGCTGAAATATTTAAAAGCAAATTGTATCATCCTAACAACCGTATACTATATACACCTCCTGAACTGAAAGCATAGTAGAGTATATTGTGCCTTTAGAAAGATTATTCCGTGTGAACCGGTTTGGGGCTGTATGTTGGACAGAGGAACTGAATGTGGAGAAAGGCTGATCTGGTTTTCTCACTTCTTGGATGTCGCACTTTATTTCTCAGACCCTCAACTTTTTCTCTCTGAAATGGAGTGATGATGATAGTCCTATTTGAAAGTAAGGTCACATATGCGAAACTTGTCTGGCACATAGCAAAATCTCAACAATTACTAGATTTAAGAGAAATTCTCTGCTAGGAAGTGTATTTTTATTGACTGATTGATTGACAGAGTCTCACTCTGTTGCCCAGGCTAGAGTGCCATGGCAACAGCCTTAGTTCACAGCAACCTCAAACTTCAGAGTTCTAGTGATCCTCCTGCCTCAGCCTCCCAAGTAGCTGGGTTACAGGCACCTGCCACAATGCCTAGTTAATTTTTCTATTTTTAGCAGAGATGCAGTTTTGCTCCTGCTCAGGCTGGTCTTGAACTCCTGAGGTCAAGTGATCCTCCCACCTCAGTCTCCTAGAGCGCTAGGATGACAGGTGTGAGCCACAGTGCCTTGCTGGAAGTGCATTTTTATAGGTAAATAGTCTTTTAAATACTTACCTGAACAAAATTTTAGATATACAGTAGTATAGGGCAAGTGTGTGGTTTTCTTTTAAAAATTATTTATCGTTTCGTAAATTACAAAAGTATAAATATTCATCATCAATTCTTTATTTTTTTATTTTTTTTTCTCTCTCTTTGTTTTCAATTAAATCATAGCTGTGTACATTAATGGGATCATAGGGCACCATACACTGGTTTTATAGACTGTTTGACACATTTTCATCACACTGGTTAACATAGCCTTCCTGGCATTTTCTTAGTTATTGTGTTAAGACATTTACATTCTACATTTACTAAGTTTCACATGTACCCTTGTAAGATGCACCACAGGTGTAATCCCACCAATCACCCTGCCTCCACCCACCTCCCCCTTCCCCCTATTCTTAGGTTATAACAGGGTTATAGCTTTCTCTTTTTTAACAATGATTAAGTTTTTATTGTGTGTCTAGTGGTAACAGTGCTACACACTTCATCGGAGACAACATAAAACCTGTTTCTGCCCTCTTAGAGACTGCCATGTGCCCAGGGAGACAGAGTTCACCACATAAGCACAGAGTGAATGTGAAATTACGAACGAGAACAGACTGGAAAAATAGGGTTGCAAACTGACCTAAGCCATCTTGATAGTTTACAATGATAAGGTGATTTACGGTAGATAAGGTTCACTCCAATAATTAAGGTTGGAGTGGTCTGCAGTTCTCCCCATTATCTCCTCACTGTCAGGTGTCAGTTACAGTGACTGTGAACCTCGGACAGAATTCTGTCACACAAAAGGTCATCAGCAGACTGGCATCTGAAAAGAAAGATAAAACGCGCTCCTACAAGCTGGTCTGTAAACCTGATGTGGTCTCAGCCTTCAGGGGTTAAATGCAGGCAGTGCTCCTAAATGCAGGCAGTGCTCCTCGAATGCCAACACGCATAGAAATCTCTGGGGGTCTTGTTGAAATATGGTCAGTCTGGGGCAGGAACTGAAATTTGGCATTTATAGTCACCTCCCAGGTATTGCGAATACTGCTGTCTCCCCAACAGGGTTATAGCTTTCATGTGAAAGCCATAAATTAGTTTCATAGTAGGGCTGAGTACGTTGGATACTTTTTTTTCCATTTTCGAGATACTTTACTAAGAAGAATATGTTCCAGCTCCATCCATGTAAACATGAAAGAGGTAAAGTCTCCATCTTTCTTTAAGGCTGCATAATATTCCATGGTGTACATATACCACAATTTATTAATCCATTCGTGGATCAATGGGCATCATCATCAATTCTTAATTAAAGTGCAGTGTAAATAAACTTTATTCATAATTTTAATACTTCATGTATGCACATTTTATATTTTATGTAGATCTTTTCATTTATGGACCTAGTAACATTTTTCTGAGTCATTACATATTCCTTAAAGACATGCTTTTTGATACCTGCACAATATTCCATTAGCATAATAACTCTTATTAATTTCTATTTTTTCACTATTATAAATAATATTGAATAAATTCTTTTTTTTTTTTTTCAATTTCTTTTTTTTTTTTTTTATTGTTGGGGATTCATTGAGGGTACAATAAGCCAGTTACACTGATTGCAATTGTTAGGTAAAGTCCCTCTTGCAATCATGTCTTGCCCCCATAAAGTGTGACACACACCAAGGCCCCACCCACCTCCCTCCTTCCCTCTTTCTGTTCCCCCCCCATAACCTTAATTGTCATTAATTGTCCTCATATCAAAATTGAGTACATAGGATTCATGCTTCTCCATTCTTTTTTTTTTTTTTTCTTTGTTTTCAATTTTATTTATGTGGTGTGTTATTTTTACAGATTTACATACACTGGGATAAAACCAACTTGATTGTGATGCATAATTTATTTTGTTATTGTTTGTTTTTTGCTTCTCCATTCTTGTGATGCTTTACTAAGAATAATGTCTTCCACTTCCATCCAGGTTAATACGAAGGATGTAAAGTCTCCATTTTTTTTAATGGCTGAATAGTATTCCATGGTGTACATATACCACAGCTTGTTAATCCATTCCTGGGTTGGTGGACATTTAGGCTGTTTCCACATTTTGGCGATTGTAAATTGAGCTGCAATAAACAGTCTAGTACAAGTGTCCTTATGATAAAAGGATTTTTTTCCTTCTGGGTAGATGCCCACTAATGGGATTGCAGGATCGAATGGGAGGTCTAGCTTGAGTGCTTTGAGGTTTCTCCATACTTCCTTCCAGAAAGGTTGTACTAGTTTGCAGTCCCACCAGCAGTGTAAAAGTGTTCCCTTCTCTCCACATCCACGCCAGCATCTGCAGTTTTGAGATTTTGTGATGTGGGCCATTCTCACTGGGGTTAGATGATATCTCAGGGATGTTTTGATTTGCATTTCTCTAATATATAGAGATGATGAACATTTTTTCATGTGTTTGTTAGCCATTCGTCTGTCATCTTTAGAGAAAGTTCTATTCATGTCTCTTGCCCATTGATATATGGGATTGTTGGCTTTTTTCATGTGTATTAATTTGAGTTCTCTTTCTTGAATATAAATGCATATATACATTTCTAATTGCTTCCTGGGTTAAGACCTTTGATGGATATTATCAGTTTACAGTTTTCTACCACTAGTTTCTAGCAGATATCAACAGTTTTCTTGTCACATGACTTGAATAAATGCAAAATCCAAATCCCCTTAGCATCTTAGAACTTTCATTTATCGCTAGGAAAGTAGGACTAATTATTCTCACTTCCTATCGTGGTTGTGAAGAAGAAACAAAATTGTTAACTCCTGTCTTCTGATACCAGACAATTGCAAGTTAATGATTCTGCTATTAATTAGTCATTTGACCTCAGTCTCCCTTCAGGTTTTTTATATTGTGCTACCTTGGACTAGTAGCTCTGAGATGCTGAATTGCGTATCTGTGAATCTTATGTCTAGTGTACACACATAACAGGGGTAGTCACAAGCCTAAAAAGCTGTGGATATTTTAAAATTCAGTAACTTCAAGGTAGAGAAAAAGAGCAAATGAAACTGTCTTTCAAAAGAATAAATAAAAGTCACAAGTCTGACATAAGAACACCGGTGTGATAGTATGCTGACTGTATATTGGAAACTTGCATTTCTTTCAAGGTTCTTTACATTGCTTGAACTACATGGAAGAACTGATGAAATGTGGTCCAGTTCCAGAGGGTTTATTTCCTAACTCAAATTTACCTCTGTTGCTAATACTTTTTAATCCCACCCTTGAGTGCTTAGATAGATTGACTTAGTTGATATTTATTCATTAGATGCCCTGCGAATATTACCAAGGATTCTGATTCTTAACAACTTATTTCTACATCAGGTAAGTCATTATAGTTGCTGTCTTCTTATAACCCCCACCCCACCGCACCCCATCAGCTCTGCTCTACTGTTACTCTAGGGTTTTAGTCTCATGAAACAGTGTGTGCAGGGAAAGTAGTATGGTGAAAATGAGTATTCTGCAAGTGATGTGATTTTTTTGTTCCTTTGACTGAGTTTAAATCAATGCTTTTACTTTGACTGTGAGACCTAGCAATCCACAATCCCTTGATGGCTCATTTGAATTCATCCGGGTTGTAATAGACTTTGCTCAGTGGTAAAGCTTTTGAGAATTCCTTAAACCAACCAGCTGAAATTCTGGGACATGGCCTTCTATGAAACCAAACAAAATCTGGGAAGCACTTACTTTGAACAGACAGCAAGTGGTTTCTTGAGCTCCAGGTGTGTTGTTGTTACTGTATGTGCAGTGATGGGAGAGAGTTGTCTGCACCCACTGCAGTGAGGAGCCTGCTGACCCAACTGGGAGTCAGGCTCTGGCTTATCTTGGCCACTATCTAATGGTAAATGATAGATTTTTCTGTAAAATTGAATTGGATTAGGCAGGGCATTTTCAATTTGGAAATTATGTGACTTTTTAAAAATTTCTCTCCCTCTGTCTTTCAATCTCTACTTCTAAAAAGATTTTTTTTTTTTTAATTCTGACAAATAGTCTTTAAGTCTGCATCAAAGTTCAGTAGTTTAATTAAGGACCTAAGAACATTAGACAATTCATTTTAAAAGTACATGGTCAAGAGTTGAGATAGCAACAAAACATTAAAAAACAAGAAACGTACTTTTATAAAATACTCCTTAGGAGAAGGGATGGTAAACGTGAGGTAGGTTGTTAAAATTTCATTTTATAATCCTGTTCACGTGAGTTAAATAGACTATGTATTATAAACACTAATAGGTCTTTGGAGTATTGATGCCCAGTAATAGTTATGTGGGCTTATTTTTAATCCATGCCTTCTGTAAACGCAGACTATTCTGGAAACCTTGGGAGGATTGGATATAATAATAATGGCAGCTGTAATTTAGTGAGTGTTCACCATGAGCCAGGAACTGCACTGCTTTATGAGCATTTAGTCCTCCCAGTAATCCTCTGAAAGAGAGGATGTGGTTATTCCCACTTTTCCATTTTACAAATGAAGAAGTAGAGGCACACAAAGGTTAAAGTAGTTGTACAAGGTCAACAGCCAGTAAATGACAGAGTACAATATAAAGCCAAGTGGTCTGACCTCAGAGGCCACCCTCTTAATTGCTGTTTGATTCCCTGAAGTGGAGAACAAATCTTTCTCCCAAAGAGCCCAGGTGAAGAGACGAGGCAAATGCACAGCTTATCTCCATCGGCCTGGGGTGGCCTTGAAGCAGACCCTTAGTACACTGTAGAGGAATGTCCTTGTCTCTGTAACATTTAATGTGATACTTGCCTTCTCAGTGTTCCTCTATTCTCACACCCAAACAGGAGCTTTGGAGATTTGGGAGCTGTGTTTTCCCCACTCTTCAGAGTAGAATTTCCAACCAGTCTATTAGTTTTCTGAGCCTGTTATTTCACTCTGTTGTGCTAAATTCAAAGACAGAGACCATGAGAAAATAGGAATTTGTGAGTGCCATAAATCTTCATGCACCTCATACAAACCTAAGGCAGGCGCAGAATTGAAAGTCGAAACAGCTCTGGCCAGGCTACATTGAAAAAGAAAATAGAGGCTGCGTCTGCACATTTTGTGAACTAAGTGCCTTTGAGGTATGAGTCTGTTGTGGATCAAAGGTATCACCGCTTGTAGTACTGGCTTTGGATTCAGCTAGGCTCTTTGTGTTAAATTAAGGCTCCGAGTCTGACCAGAAAGACCAGGAAAATGTCAGTCAGGCTTCTCAGCTCGGGGGTTTAGACTACCTGAGCTGGAAAGGTAATTTCATTTCTTACAGGCACATCCAGTAGTTAGACTGCTTTGTGTGCTTCAACCCTGCAGTGTGCTCCAGCCGTGCTCTGCGAGCTCTTTGAGATGCCCCGTGCCCCGGCAGCACTCTTCCTCCTTGTGCTGACTCCGCATGCTTCGCCTTCACCTCTTCTTGAGGACCTGTCAGTAGCAGGCAGAGACCCAGGACGGTGGCGCTGGGGAGGAGGCTGTGGTGTCTGCCTGTTTGGGGAGGGTGGGAAGAAGCATTATGCTGAATGAATCCAGATTTGTTGGAGTGATATTTCTTTGTAACTTTCTGTTTATTTTTGAATCCCACATGCTGAGATCTGACCCTTTGTTCCTTAGGTAGCTTTCTTCCTTGGAGTCTATCTAATTTTTTTTCTATTTTTCTCTGAATTTCCTTAGAAAAGGAAAATGATGGTTTCTTGAGAGTTAAGTAATTTTTCATATTGATTCCCAGTTTAAGTAGAATTTAAAGGATATACTTAAAATTTTTCTCAATCGGTGGTCTTTAGTGGGAGGGTATCTTTTATTTTTAAAGATGTTAGCATTCATTAAAACTTTCTGGTTTTTCTGTTATTCTCCAGACCCCTTGATATGTTTGTTAAGAATTCAAATAAAAGAAAAATGCTGCACTCACTTAGAAATATTCTTTTATTTAAACAAAATAAAAAATCTTATTTTAAAATACTTTGAAAGGTACTACCTGCACATAAATATTTTACATTATATTTCCAGTACAGCCATTTCTGTCTCAGCTCCCTTTGGAACCAGCAGAATACCTTGCCGCGGTCAGCTCTGTGACCTTGGAAGAGACACTTAATTTTCTAGGTCTCGTTTTTCTCATCTGCAAAATGAGGATAATGTTGGCACCTACTTCACAGAGAATAAATGAGTTATATACATAAAACATTTAGGGTAAGACTTGGCACACAACAGATGATCAGTTGTTATTGTTAAATCTAAAAAACAAAATACAAGGAACTTGAAAGCAAAAACTTATTTTTCCCATTGTGACATTAGAGACGACCATTTAGTGGTTGTAACGATTCTGTCTTTGGAATTAACTTGGTGTGGGTTTAAATCACAGTGCCCTCCCTCAGAGGGTATGGATGAACTTCACCTCTCCCCAGGTGAAATGTGAGTACAAGTGTGTAACTTATGAATCTGAGAATTAAAGGAGATAATGTAAAGAAGCGCTTAAAATTCCTTGATACACAGTAAATACTTTGTGAGTGGTAATTGTTGTCTCTATATGATAACCCAGATTGCCATAATTTCTTCTAGTCTTTTATATGCAGATTTCAAACACACATAATTACATCACTACAATTTCATTTCTTGGTTTTCTCAAGTAATATTTTAAAACAAACGGCTTTCAGAGTTGCTACGTGAACTTCAAAGCCATCATTTTAATGGCTGTGTGATATTTCACTAAGTAGTTACACGATACTTTCTGCCCCCCTTTCTTTAGTATTGAGCACTGAGTTTATTTCCAACTTGTATCATTATAAATGACCACACGTGAAACGTCTTCCACACAGAGCCTTTCATATTTTGTGCCGTTGCCTTAGAAAAGATTCCTGGAAGTGCTCTTAGCCATATGTGACTATTTTTGTGATTCTTTGAAATCATGAAAAGTGTTCTTTGTCTTTGTCACTGGAAGATAGGCTTCTTTGTCCTTAATGCCCATCATCAGTGCTTAAATACGTATTTATGGAATTAATGAACAGATGAACATAGTATGATACTATTTTCCAAAAGTGGTAAGACTTCTTTATGTTTTCGTTCTATTATCTTTTAACAATAGTCTTGAAAGCAGAGAAACGTCTTACTCAACACAAGGTTACTAGGAGAGGTAATAATAGCAGGGAATCTTTTCTGGGCACTTTCTGTGCCTCAGACATCATCCTGAGTATGTTGTACACGTCACCTCATCCACTTTGCTCAGCAGTTCTTTGTGGTTGGGGAGATGAGTTGACTTGCCCGAGATCACATAGGTGGTGAGCAGTAGAGCCCAGATTCAGAGCCAGCGTCTGAGCACTTCTTAACTAGGCTGAATGACTTTAAAATACTGAAAATTCCCTCTCATTTTCTTTCCCAGCAGCTCCCCTGTTTTACTCCAGCTAGTGCAACAAGTTATTTCCTAGACCACCTGAATTCGTTGGCTAACTTCCAAACAAGGTGTGACTCAAAGCTGTCCCTCAGTCTTGAGGATTTTGCCTCAGTCTTCCCCTTGCAGCATTTGGTTTTTAAAAGAAATCCCAGCCTTGCAGTTCACCAAGTGAAGTCTATATGAACGTGTTTTTTAAAATCAGCCTTAGATTTTTTTTATTGAAGGGAATAATTTTTTTTAGATTGCTTAACATTAAAGACAGCTGATAGATTTAAAACATGGAGTTGTTAGTCCACGTAGGAGTATCTGGAACAGACAAGAGAAAGAATATGATCCTGGGGATTAACCAGTAATGCTTCCTATCTAGTTAGAAACTGAAATGGTGGGATGTCTTTTAAAAAGTATCAATCATGTTATTAATGTGCATTTCTTCAGCTGCTCCTCTTACCAGTTTTCTGTGTGGTTTGGGAGTTTTAAAGAACATTTGTATCTATAGTAGTTCCCCCTTACCCACAGGGGTTATGTCCCAAGAGCCCCAGGTGGATGCCTGAACCCATGGATCATCCTGAACTCTACATGTACTAATTTTCTTTTTTTGTTTTCAAAATTTCATGGATAAAAGATTTAGTCTCTCTATAGGTTTTAGCAACCTCAGTGTATGATTTCTTTTTCCTTCCTAAGTGGAGAACTTTCACCTTTTCACTTACAGGAAGCATTTGACAGCTTCTCTTGGCATGTCTGAATTGGTGGCTTCACTACTTGTGCACATTGGGGCCACTGTGAAGTAATGTAGGGGTTACTTGAACACAGGCACTGCAATACTCTGGACTAGATCTGATAACCCAGACAGCTACTAAGCTACTAACAAGCAGGGAGCATCTACAGCACAAATCTACTGAACCAAGGGGTGATTCACATCCTTGGATAGCAGATTCTTCATGCTACTGAAAACACTGTGCAGTTTAAAACTTATGAGTTGTTTAGTTCTGGAATTTTCTTTTCTTTTTTCTTTATTTTTGAGACAGAGTCTCGCTATGTTGCCTTCGGTAGAGTGTATGGCGTCACAGCTCATAGCAACCTCCAACTGTTGGGCTTAAGTGATCCTCTTGCCTCAGCCTCCCAAGTAGCTGGGACTACAGGCACCCACCCCAATGCACAGCCATTTTTATGTTGCAATAGTCGTCGTTGTAGCTGGCTTGGGCCAGGTTCCAATCTGCCACCCTCAGTGTATGTGGCTGGCATCCTACCCACTGAGCTATGGGAGCTGCCCCAAGTTCTGGAATTTTCTATTAAATATTTTTGGATCTTGAATGACTGTGGGTAATTGAAATCCCAGAAAGCAGAACCACAGATAAGGGTGTGGGAGCTAGTTATAAGTACTACATGGCATTTTTCTTTTGTAGATAGTTGACTTAAAAACAGCAGAGGCTGGGTGCTATGGCTCATACCTGTAATCCTAGCTACTTTTGGAGGCCAAGGCCAGAGGATCTCTTGAGGCCAGGAGTTAGAGACCAGCCTGAGCAACATAGCAAGACCCTGTCTCTGTAAAAATAAAAAAATTAGCTGGCTATAGTGGCATGGGCCTGTAGTTCCCAGTTATGTGGGAGACTGAGGCAGGCAGCTTGCTTGAGCCCAGGAGTTTGAGGTTACAGTGATTTATGGTGATGCCACTATACTCTAGCTGAGACAACAGAGTCAAAAACCGAACCAAACAAACAAACAAAAAAATAGATGATTTATTTTTAGCCTATCTGTATACAATTGTTTAGTAGCTTTCTTGTAGGTAGCTTTTGTTCTGATTACTCTTCTTAATTTGTAATGTTACATGCATGGAATTAAAAGCAAGTGTCACTTATTAGTATTAAACTTGCCACAGACCTTTTGTTCTGCTACTCCCTACGTAATGCAAGGGACGAGGTGTGAAGGCAAGCCGTCATATTTACAATAACAATTGCTATTGTTAATTATAGCACCTTGTCTATAAGTTGTAATTCTGTGCCTCATTCACCCACTGTGGATGTGTCCTGAAGAAATGATAACCATGTTCAATACCCAAAGGCTTTTAGCGGGAAGTGAAGTCCCCCGTAGGTTGGGGTCAACCCAGGAATTCTAATTTGCAGATACTATATTGAAATAGAAATGCTTCCTTCCCGAGGACATATTTTTTCCCCTAACTTCCCCAGAGTGCATGGAGGCGCTTCACTTAGTACAACAACAATAACAACAACAAAATGCATAAACACTGTACACTTAGGTTACACTTGATTTACTAAAAATATTTTTCTTTTTTTTTTTTTAATATTTCGTACTTTATTCCTTGTATTAATAGGTTAAGAAAGTAAAATTTCACAAATACTGATTTATAGGTAACATTTATAAGTGGCACAAAAGTTCAGTTTCGCAAAGAATTAACACTCAGTGATTTAAATGCAATTGTAATCGTCACTTTAAGCTAAATGTAATAATAACTTGATAAGGTATATACACACAAAACCCATATATCCTGAAATACAAAAGCACTTTCCATGGTACTGTAACTCAAATCCGACCCTCTAAATGGTAATTCTCTATTGATAAAATTTTAGCCAGTGTTTTTCTTTTCATTGTCATTTTCTGAGCCAATTAAACCTACGTTTTGTTTCATTTTGATTTATATTGAATGCAACTATAATATAGACATAAAAATAAACTTTGTGCAACTAAAAAAAAAAGGTGATTTCCATAGACATACAAGGTTTTGTTTCCACAATGAACAAGTACTTACAAATATGTGAATAAAAAACTACCCTAAATGCTTATCTTACCATCGATGTCCTTCAATTTTTTTTTTTTTGTGGTTTTTGGCCGGGGCTCGCTTTGAACCTGCCACCTCCGGCATATGGGACCGGCGCCCTACTCACTGAGCTACAGGCGCCACCCGATGCCCTTCAATTTTTAAGCAATGCCATTCTTGCTACTGAAAACATTTATTTTTAGAAGCTTTAATCTGATCTGAGAAAATGAGTTCTCCCAAACTTAACAAATGGTATATTATAATCCCCAAAAGGTTTTAAATCAAAAAAGCCTTCCAACATAGGAGCATTCACATGAAACTTTGTTTCTCCAAAAAAAAAAAAAAAAAATCTTGTTATCTGAAGAAAATAATGTTAAAAGAAATTAGCTTTTAAAACAGATAAACATCTTTAACAAAAACCCAGTATTTTTCTATATCATCTCTTTAAAATAAAGATAGGCCAGGTGCAGTGGTTCATGCTTGTAATCCCACAGAACTCACAGGTTCGAGACCAGCCTGAGCCAGAGCAAGACCCCGCCTCTAAAAATAGCAGGGCCTTGTGGCAAGTGCCTGTAGTCACAGCTACTGTGGAGGCTGAGGCAAGAAAATCACTTGAGCCCTAGAGTCTAAGGTTCTGAGAGCTACGATGCCAGGGCAACAAAGTGAAGCTCTGTCTCAAAAAAATAAAAATAAACGTAAAGATACAAATATAAACAAAAGATAAAAAAGTTCACTACAATAATCTCAGACTAGTTTTATATAAAAACTTCAGAATACATAAAGCACATTTCACCTATCATAGTCAAAGATGCCATTTAGATTTCACATATTAAACAGCTACAGTATAGCTTACAATAGCACAAATACATCTAACCCAACTATTAATATTTCAACCTTTGTTAATAGAATTGCCTGGTTGGAAAGATACTTTAACTTATGTGTGGTCATTAAAACTCAGTAAGTAATTCAAGCATGGTCATATAAAGGCAGGCAATTAATCCAACATCACTATAAAACCAAAGGCATGAAAATAAAGACAAAAAAACTGTTTCTCTATCTTTCATTCACCTAGGTAGATATCAGAACCTCACTGCAGAAAATGTAACAATTATTACATATGGTTTCACTAGAATATAATGGAGTTTCAGGAACTACAAAAGATGTCAAGATCCGTAGTTGGCTTCATCAAATGCTTTTCTAGCCCGTTTCAATTCTTCATTCATAGTAAGCAAGTCTTTAACCCTAGCAAACTTCCTGGGGTCCTTTCGAATCAAGAAGACGATATCTTCAACTCGTACTCGACCTTGTCTTCCAATTGACATTGCCTTGTGAGTCATTTCAGTAATGAATTCTATGACAAGGTCTTCAAGAATATCTACTGACTCAGTATAAGGATTCTGGTCATCTCCAAAACCATACATCATACATCTCAATTCTTTAGAAAAAAGTCTCTTTCTTTTACCCTGTCCACCTTCTGCACCTCCTCCAATTTCTTCATTTTCTTCCTCAAATAAAAATGATGAATCCGGGAGGGGGTGGGGGGGCAAGCAAGCACAGCGGACGTCCCCGAACTCTCCTGGCTGATTTCACTAAGGAAAAGTGATTTCCTTCTGCGCTTGGCCTCTGCCACTGAGCCCGAGGGAGTGAAAAGAAAGGGTTAGAAAAGATACAGTCACTCACAGCGGGGTCTTCCTCCTCATCCGCCATCCCACCAGCCCTCCAGCCTCCTAAAAACATTTTTCTTTCTTCAGTAATAAATTAACCTTAGCTTACTTTAACGTTTTTACTTTATAAACTTCTAAATTTTTAAACTTTTTGACTCCTTTCTAATAACACTTAGCTTAAAACACAAACATGTTGTACAATTGTACAAAAATATTTTCTTTATATCCTTATTCTATGAGCTTTCCTGTATCTTTAAATTTTTTATTTTTATTTTTTAACCTTTTTGTGAAAAAACGAAGACAGAGACACAGTAGCCTGGGCCTACATGGGGTCAGGACCATCAGTATCACCTTCTTCCACCTCCATGTCTCCTCCCACAGGAAGGCCTTCAGGGACAATAGCACAGTCGTCTCCTGTGACAACAGTGCCTTCTGGAGTGCCTCCTGAAGGACCTGCCTGAGGCTGTTTACAATTAACTGTTTCTCTTAATAAGTAGAAGTGCATTCTAAAATAATGATAAAAAGTATAGTACAGTAAATACATAAACCAAACCAACACTGTAGTCATTTATTATTGTGATTAGGAGTTACGGACTGGACATACTGGCCTGTGCTAGACTTTCACATGGTTGGCAGTGCAGCGTGTTTGTTTATAGCAGCATCACCACAGACATGTTAATAATGGTGTTGCAGGGTGGCGCCTGTGGCTCAAAGGAGTACTGCCCTGGCCCCATATACCGGAGGTGGCAGGTTCAAACCTGGCCCCGGCCAAAAAACTGCAAAAAAAAATGGGGTTGTGCTGTGACGTTGTGGTGGCTGTAAGATCACTAAGTGATAGGAACTTCTCAGCTCCGTTATAATCTTAAGGGGAACACCATTGCATATGTGGTCTGCTCTTTATTTATAAAACATCATGAAGTGCTGTGTGACTATCCTTTTTTTTCTTTTAAAAGTCATAGCACTTCTCAGAGGCTGCCTTGCCTTTCAGTTACTTTTTGTTCCTCTGTTTCCTGTGAAGAGAGAAATGACCCTTTGAGTGGAGGCTTCGTGTCCTATCTGCATCCCTGCTCCCCACAGCTTCTGTGCAGTCCCTCACACACAGTGGGTGCTGATGCTGTTTATTGTCTTTGCTCCAAATCCATGACCTGTAAGAAAACATTTCCAGGGGGGTCCTTTCCCCAGTCTTTTATTACTGTGATAATCAAGTGAGCAATTCTCTTTTGTTAAGAGTTCCCCGTGGATGTGTCTCTGAGAACTGCTTTGGAATATTTTAATTTTTGTAAGGTCTAATATTACTCTCTTTAGATCCTCCTAGGTAAATCAGAGCTTTTCAAGGAAGCATCAATTTGATAAGAAAATAAATACACTGTCTGGATTTAGTTCTAACTTATTTCTGTTCCTCTAAGACAAGTTTTGTGTTTTCATTAATAATCTGCTATTTCTCAGAGACTCTTACTGTGGAGAATTTATGAAGTGTTTTGAATCTGGAAGACACTGAGACTCCTTTGTGGGGCTACATTTGGCCAGCACAGTTCTGGTATTAGAGAGAAATGAGACTGCGGATAGCTCACTTACATGTACGTTGGCTAATGTAGAAAGACAGCCTAGTAAGAGAGAGAAAAAAACTCAGAGGGGGAAGAAAATAAAATCAAGTTGGTTTATGGTTTGTCAGTCCAAAAAGCTTTTAAGCCATATCTATAAAGGTAGATCCACTTAATGTTTGTCCTGCATTTCAGCATCATTGTGTGATAAGTGGTGTAAATTTAGCCTCTTTAAGTCTGATCTCCTATGGGTTGAGATTTAAGTGTTAGAACTGTATTTGAAAGGACTCTATCGATTAGACTTTGATTTGATCCTTCCTCACCAAAGAGAGGAACTAAATAATGACTTGGACTCCCTGTTAGTTTGTTTATTTATTTATTTATATTCACTTTATAGGCCTCTCTCTCTCCCCCCATTCTCTACCTTCTATTTCTAACTGTTCTGCTTAAAAAGTCTAAAGAGGTATGAGAGAAGGGAAAAGAGAGGAAGAAAAATCAGCTGTTTCCTTGTGAACATAATTGATTCAATAAATAATGTCTTTCCGTCCCCAAGGCCAACCTCAGAGTCTGCAGTTACGTCAGTTAGTGTTGAGCTCAGGAAGTGGTGGTGGTCTTAATTTGGATGGATGGGAGAGTTCCCAGGTTCTCATTTCCTAGGTGTTTTTCTTGTGCTTTTCTTGTTTAAAAGTCATGCCATCTTTATGTGCCTACTCTGCAAAAAAGCTTGAAAGAGAATTAATGTGGTAGTTTTTATTCTTTCTTAAAATAGGAAAACTAATTATTTCCCAGGAGTTTGTTGAAACAAAAAAATTGAAACAAAGGAATAAAAATTCCATGGAATCCACTAGACTGTAAGCCGCCTGAGGGCGGGGACTTTGTTTTGCTTATTCACCATTGAATCCTCAGGGCACAGAATAGGTTGCATAATAAATATTCGATTGGATCTATTGTTGAATGAGTAGAACCCCTGAACTTAATCTATGCTAATTAAATTTCATTCCACTGGTTATTTCATCTCTTGCCCCTGCCCTCTTTGTCCTCGGTTTTTTTTAAAAGGAGAGATATCAGAGTACATTATATTTAGAAATACCAACTGCTAGATTATCAGAGTTGCAGGTGGTGTAAAGCTGCTGTTTACAAATTCTAGTTAGTACACCAGTCGTACTTCAGAGTCATATGAGGTGTGTTACTCATGTAAAGATTCTAGGGGTCAGCTCTGGAATTTCTTTTTTTTTATTATTTTTTTTTTATTTTATTTTATTTTTTTTTAATTTTTTTTTTTTTTTTTTTGGCCAGGGCTGGGTTTGAACCTGCCACCTCTGGCATATGGGACCGGCACCCTACTCCTTGAGCCACAGGTGCCGCCCAGCTCTGGAATTTCTGATGGAGTCAGTGGTAGGCTTGGGAGGGGTACAGAAAACTTGCAGTCCCCAACCTCGGTGGTCTGCGGTACTTTTTGGTAAAAGTGATCACCGAGGCAGCCAGCAGAGTGACTGGTGGAGCTGTGACAGGGACCCAGGTCTGCTGGCTTTGATAAGGGTGCCCCTGGGCCTACGGAGGTTAAGCCAACACCCCCTGCTACTTAGGATTCTTTCCAGAGAGTGACAGTGTTTGTGGTGAAGGCCAGGCAGAATCTGAGGGACCTTCTGAATCCTTAAGGCAACATTAACTTTGTTCATTCAACTTCCGTGTTAAGTACATTTTATTGTGTTCTCTAACAATGTCTTTGATCACCCTCTAGCTCTATCCCTTGGATGGAAGATAAACCCCAAGTGGGAAATCCTTGCCTTTCTCCTTGTCAACCAATAACAAACAGAAACTTGCTGAAAGGAAATGACATTTGTTTGGGAATAGGCATTTATATAATTATAAAACTTGGGAACACAAGTGTCATAGTAAACTATCTGGTTGTTCAGAGAGACAAAGTAAGACAAAGGTTTATAAAGGAAAAAAGAGGACGATTGCGTACTTGTTTTGAGATGATTATCTTTGGCTACAAGAATCAATAAAAAGGACGATGCCAGTCTGAGGTTGGACAAGGGGTTACTGGGAAGATTTTCTTGTAGAAGTATTTTTTGTGTAGGATCACGATAGCCTTTCTGCAAGGTTGGGGTTCTTATCAGAGTCTTTTGTGATAGTATTTGTTACCAGGTAAGCAAGCATGAAAACCTTCTCTTCATGGCCTTCCTGGCTCTATTGCTCATGGCCCTTCTTTTTCCCTTTCTTTTTTTTTTTTTTGAAACACAAGTGACTCCATTTTTATTCTGACAACATGCTCATCTTGTAGGCCCATTTAGCATTTTCCAGCCCTGCCAGATCGTAAAGGAATCACATGAGTCCTTGTTAAAAGTATAGAATTCTGGGGGCTGCTTGAGTCCTGTTAAATCAGAATATTCCTGGGAGGGATCTGCGGGCCTATATTTTATGTTTGTCTTATTATATTCTCTCCAAACTACTTTTCAGTTTTTGAGAATAGCAGGTCCTTTTCCCCTGGATCCAGCTTTGACATCCTTAAGATCCTAGTTTATACTTTCATACTTTGGCTTCCCATCTGAAGGTTTATCTTCTGGTCTGCAGAACTTGTCTTTGAAGGAGCAAAGGAATTTCTGCTTTCTTTTTTCCTCCAGGGCAGAATTTTACTGGACATGTGTGAGTGATGGGTCGGTATGGAAAGTAGTGGAGTGAACGTTGCAAGAAGATAATGGGTGTCTGTGCTGTGGAATAGGATGCCTGTGGAACGGAATGGGTGCCTGTGCTCTTTCCTTGGCTTTGTTACTTTAGTAGCTGTATAATTTTGGGCAAGTTACTTAAACCTCTTTGAGTTTCTATTTCCTCCTCAGTAAAATGGGAGTAGGAATAATACTCATTTGGAGATTTTGTATGTATTAAACAAGGTGTCCTAGGTCAACTTCGGGGACACAAACCCTGAGACCGAGGTTTGCATGCAGAGGGTATTGGAGAGGGTTCTGGGGAACAGTTCTTGTGAAAGGCTGTGGGAGGCAGATTTAGGAGGAGATGCTGGTGAACTATGATGCTGTTGTGTGCAATAAAGTCTGAGCTGAGCCCATGGAGGGCGTCCTGACTCGAGGGAAGGGGGCCAGTCTTTATACCCTGATATCCACCGGATCTGGGCTGCCTCTGCAAATGGGACATGACCTCAGGTAAAGCAGCTCTTTTTTGCTGAGGGTGGCTGTGTGCCAGCCACAGCCTGCAGTCCTGGAAGGGGGGAGGAGTGCTTTGGTCCTGAGGGGGATCCTAGTGGGGCACCCCAGCATCCACTGCCCAGGGTGACACACATGAACTCTAGCAGTGAGGCTGGCACGTCCGTCTGTAAGTGTTCAAGGAATATTCACTACTGTCCTTCTCTCTCCAGCTCTGACTGTCCCACTGCTCTGGCAGAGTAGCCGGACCACTTGTAACAAATTACTAAACTTCCCTTGGGCTGTTTTCTTGGGGTTAGAATGGGGATCCTAAACTCTGCTCTGCCTGCCTCATGAACACACGTGGAGATTATGTATGTGAAATTTCTGAATAGACTATTATAAAAGAAATAACTATATACCTACTTTTCTGAAATGAATAGGTCATGACCCTGAAGGAAAAAGGTTTTGATGTCAAAATGCTTATCTGTGAAATATGGTATTTTGATTTTTCTTTCTTCTCATTATAGGGAATTAGAATCATGGAGATGCTGCTAAAGGAACATTGTGGTGCCCCTGTCGCTGAATAAAGCAATTGTTGGTGAGTACCAAAAGCAAAGTCGGAATTACTTGCTCAAGTCGTGTTTTCATGCCCGTAAACCTGGGCTATTCGTGCTGTACGCTTCCCAGTTATATGCACAGAATACAGTTTCGTGGGTGTTTTATCTCTTCTATACCTTTACTTGCTTGGTCCTTTGATTTTTCAGAGCAGTTTTTCATCATGTGCTGGGTTGCAACTGCATTCAAATTGTTACAACTGTTCGGCACAATCTGTCATGATTGGGGCCCTCAAGGTGGCATAGGTTTGTGTAAAGACTGGAGCTCAGATTAACTAAGGCTTAATGTGAGAATTTTTGTTCTGAGAACAATCAAAAGAGGGATTTGGAGCAGTAAAGAAGCAAAATAAAAAAAAAGGACATGTTGATCAGCCAGTGAAACAAATGTAACTTAGTCACATATTCTTCCACTGACTGGGTGGGGTGGTGCTGCCTGAAATGCTGTTGAGAAGGATTCTGAGGCTTTGAGACTATGCTCAGGCCCTGGCTAAGTGCCTGGACTGATTAGCAATGTGTGCCTCGGCACGGGATGGAAAAAAGATAGCGATTCTGCTGAAGCACGTGCCACCTCTAGCTCAGGGCAAATTGTTTAGGGTGAACAGGTAGCAGGGACTTCAGAACTACCCCTTCCCCCCAAATTTCTCTTGTTTACATCAAACAGAATGGTCTTTATAGAGGAAAGGGCAGGAGAAAGTTACTTGAGAGAATCAAAGCACAAAATAAGTGAGTGCGATGCTTTTATAGCTTTCAAAATTTATAGGACTTAGATTTCCAACATCTGAGAAAGGACTTGAGTCCTACAGATATTACAATGCAAACATTTCCTTGAGTAATTTAGAATTACCTCAGATTTTCTTATGTTAGCTTAAAAGTATAGTACACATAATTTTATAGAAGCACCCTGGTATTCCAATTGTGATGTACAATAAAGTTTGAGCACAATTAAACAAAAAGGAAGCACAAGAACATCCATGTATTAAGTACTTCAGCTTTCAGAGCATGCTGGCCAGGCCTGTGAATGAACGTCAGCTGAAGAATTACAAAGTATGTCTGCAGGTTGGACTCCATTCTGATTAATATGAAGCCTTTGTGTTAATATTAATGGGTTTATTAATATTACACCTAAGAGTAGATTTCGATATTACGAGAAAGGCTAAACAAGAGAATTTCATTTAGCCTCGGCACAGCACATGGCAGGTGCTCGTAGAATGTTGAATCTAAATATGGTTTACTCCTTCATCCACCCTGTTCCTGGAAATACTTCAGGGAAGAACTCGGCTGCATCTCCCTGCTCTTCTAAGCTGGCATGTTTGTGAGGCTCACTTAGCACCTCCTGTGCGTGTGCACTTGGGCACAGATCCCATTTTATCCCGGGGGTTGGATCTAACGTCAGCTTTAAGTGGCATGAGGGAATGAATTAAGTGCTTCCATAACTAAAATATAATGGTTTTGAAATGTTAGTATGCATCGGAGTCATCTAGAGGATTTGTTAAACACAGATTAGTGAGTCCCACCCACAGAGTTCTGGTTCATAAGGTCTGTGGTTGGACCTGAGCATTTGTGTTTCTAACAAATTCCCAGATATGGTCCTGGGACCACACTTTGAAAATAATAGCTTTAAGTGAACTCACATCTGGATGGACACAGATTCAATGCAAGGGCACTCAGAAAGCTAATAGCTCAGTTCTTGAAATTGTGGTCATGTATTCAGTAAGCTTTATATTAATTGGAGGAATGATTTTCTTTGTGTGTCTTTTCTGTGGTTTTAGTATCTCAGCCTCTTTTTGTTTGACTTTTTTGTTGCCTGCATGGTGACAGGCTCCATGTTGGATCAAACACAACTGAAAAGAGAGGAGAGGAGACTCACACAAATTTGTATTTTAAATCAGTTTGGATTTTCTTTTTAACATGTGCAGGTGACACATGGTGCTAATTTTATTTGAAGATATAGAACTACAACTCAAGTTTACAAGTTACACCTTTGCCCCAGCCTCTGTTAGTGCAGAATCCACCTTTGCTGGAGTGCTGATGTTAGCATGCTTAGACATGGCATACTTGTTCTTGATGGTCATGTGCTTTGTAAACCCTTGATTTGCCATGACTACATTCTTACTCATGTTTTTTTTTAAACTATGGTTGAGGGCTCAGACATCATGAACCCAGGGCTTTGAATTATTTGTTCAAAGCACCTTATTCTCCTTCTTAGGTGAAGTGATTGAGGTCTGGATACTACCAGGAATCTAATACAGGATAGTTGCATTTGATGCATTTAATTCAATGGAATTCCTGACGGATATATACATTCAAACTTAAAATTCATGACCAGTGTCCTCAGAGGGGTAAATATAGATCTATAATTATTGTAAATTAAAGTCTATTGCTGGGGCTTTAAGCTTTTTTCAAAATCAGTTTTACTGAGTTATTTTATATATATATATATATAATCAAATTGACCTTTTTTTTTTTTTTTTTTCTTTTTAAGACAGAGTATTACTCTGTAGCTTCAAGCTAGAGTGCTGTGGCCTCAGCCTAGCTCACAGCAACCTCACACTCCTTGGTTCAAGTGATCCTCCTCTCAAGTAACTGGGACTATAGGCGCTGCTACTATGCCCACTAATTTTTCTATTTTTAGTAGAGATTGGGGTCTCGCTTTGTCATAGTTAGTCTTGAACTCTTGGGCTCAAGCCATCCTCTTGCCTTGCCCTTCCAGAGTGCTGGGATTACAGGCATGAGCCAATGAATCCAGCCTTAAATTGACCAATTTTAAGTGTTCAATTTAGTGAGTTTTGACACATATACCATTATGGAAGTATCACCACAAAGATGTCGTATAATATTCTGAGGCTTTGATGTTGCCAGTTTATTCCTTTCCTGACCTCCTCCCCTTTTTCTTGACTGTTTTTTACAGAGTTTTTGAGCTTATAGGTTTTTCTGTTTTAATGGCATTTTCATTTTCTCAAAAACAACCGTATGGAAGTTGGGAGGAGGTGGTTGTTGGGGGGGGGGGACTTACTGTTTTTATGAGTAGTAAAATACTGCATTAAAACTAGGGGGAAAACTAGCTCTATAGCAGTGGAGAAGGGATCAGATGCCTCTTAAGCCAAATCTGGGGTACTGCATGCTTTTATAAATAAAGTTTTTTTGGAACATGGCTGTGCTCCCAACTATGTTCAAAGTTACATTTGAATAGTTAAATAGTTGTGACAGAGGCCTTATAGCCTTCAAAGCCTAAAATATTTTCTATCTGGTCCTTTGAGAAAAAGTTTCTTGCCTCCTAATTAGTGTCCTAAATTAATATCAAGGAGTGTTTGGGCAATGGCCGGGCGATGATGGTTTGGCCTTTTTGATACAGCATTTGACCACATCACTTTACTCCAAAGCTCACAGTTAGGTAATTTATTTTCCCTGCATTAGCTCTAACTCTACAACTTTGTAAAGATTTGGAGGATGTTATTTTAAAATGATAATAACATCAAATTAAAATATTAGCAACAATGGTCACTAAAGTGTTCATTAAGTTTCAGTGCACATACACAATGGACTAGAAATGTAGACATTTTGTTTAGCATACAAAGTGGTACTGTGATGTGGCAATAATACAGGTGCTATTGATAATTAACTTAATTTGACAAGTTGGAATCTTGTAGTTTTTAATTTTTATGCTTGATCTTAGCCAAAAGGCGGAGAAGTGATTGTAGTTTTTAATTTTTTAAAGATATTTTGTGGGATTTGTGTAAGGAGACATTATTTAATATTGTCACGTAATACCACATTTTATATTTACATAATTTAAATTAACATAGGATGTGACTGCATTGTATGTTGTACCTAGAATTAAAGATAACTTTGTAGAACTTTCTGTCCTATATGTCCAAGTGGACATCTGAAAATTAGAAAGCCTAGAAGGTGGTTTTGTCATGAGCTAAAGTAGAGACACCTAAATCTCCGTAACCAAAATGCTTGTGGCATTTCTGTTGACATATCCATTTGATAGATTTTTGATTTCCTGTCATTTTTGAATAAAACAAATAACAATGACATCTGTTTGTTCTTGCCTCTGGCAGTTGGGAGTCTAGGCTTGGTGAGATTTGATAACATAGAAGAGTTCTCTCAAATAAAAATGATTAAGACCTCAGTTTTAGCTATATCTTAACTCCTCTCTGAACCAGCCACTCTAGGAGGTTGGACTTAATAAAATGAGGTGCTTGCTTTGTTCAAAGATCATTAGGTGGTAGAAATGCAATTTCTCAAGAGTTATCCATAGTGATAAAATTCAAGTGACTCTCAAGAGTTGCTTCAGGGCACCAACCCCATATACCGAGGGTGGTGGGTTCAAACCTGGCCCCGGCCAAACTGCAACAAAAAAATAGCCGGGCCTTGTGGCGGGTGCCTGTGGTCCCAGCTACTGGGGAGGCTGAAGCAAGAGAATTGCCTAAGCCCAGGAGTTGGAGGTTGCTGTGAGCTGTGATGGCACAGCACTCTACCAAGGGCAATAAGGTGAGACTCTGTCTCTACAAAAAAAAAGAAAAGACAAATAAGTATTGATTGGTGAGACTTGTTTATGAGGTTATAAAGCCTGTTTGCTTTCTCTTGCAGGGCACCTATAACCACGTCCATTTGTTTTTGAGAATTACTTCTTGGCCACAGCACATCATAGACATACACAGTTTCTGGATATAGGTTTGAGGATATAGTATCGGCAGCTTAAAGAAGAGGAGACCTTCTTGTCAGGACATACAATGATGTACTCCCCTGGGAGTCCACTTCCAAAAGTGCGACTCATGGAGATAAAACCTCTTGCTGGATTTTTATGACATATCTCTTTATGATTTTTACAAATAAAAAGTCTGTATAAGATGATGTCTGCCCTTCCTCAGGATGTCCGGCTGTTTATCTGGTGATGGTGTCAGGGCAGCTAAAGACAAGACACAGGCCTGGAGAGAGGGCTTATGCCCTGATGTTACTAGCTTTATCAATCAGAGGATTCTGGAACAAATACAGGAGTTGAGCCTGGTACCTGATTCCTAGTGGCCTGGAGCAAAGGTGTGTGATGGTGCTAGACCTGTGTAAAAGCCAAGCCATATTCACAGCAATGTTTACTATTCTCAGAAATCAGGAAATTTGATTTCCATCCATGAGTAATACGTAACTGCCACTGATACAGCTTTTATAACATGCATGTAAATTGTGATTTGGTCCTCGGAAGGAACATGGAATGGAGAGTGGGACGGCAGATTCTAGCCTCGGTTCCTGCTAACTCATTCTGTGATATGGAGCACATCATTAACCTCTGTTTTTTTTAACTGGGAATGGGGATAATCAGGCACAGGCCTCCCTGCCTATGGATTGTGTTAATTAAAAAGGTAGTTTAATGCAAGGAACACACATGTTTGGAAATCAGACAGAGTCCTGGGTTTGGATCCAAGTGCTGCCACCTGTGTGCTCAATGATCCTATACATGATTTAAAATCTTTCTGAAGCTTGTTTTTTAAAGTTTGTAAAATGAGATAATAAAATTAACTTTGTGAGATTGTTGGACTGATTTGAGACCATGTATATAAAGTGCCTAGCATGCTGTCTGATGCATGGCAGAAGTCCAGTAAATAGAAGCCGTGATTAGAATGTGAAACAGTTTGAAAATGTACTTTTCAATTGCATGTAGGGTAGTACGACAGTTGGAAAATTATTAGATGACAGTAGTTTGCCTTTCTCGTGATTGGAAGCCAAAATATAAATGCACACTACCTAAGAAAGCTTGAAGAGAGGCAATAATTTGGCATTCACTTCTTAAGATAAAAATTGGGCCATTACTGGAAAGTCTTAGAGAAGTTCTTTTTTTAATATTTGAAAATTTTTGCACTTAGTCCACTGATGAATTTCAAAGTAATTGTACTTTTTGTACACTCTTGCTACTGTGGGTCTCTTCTTATTGTATTTGAGTTATTTGTAGTGGCTGTGTTTTGTCTCAGGATTATTTCCCCTCCTTTCCTTAGTTTTTCATTCTTCAATTGTTTTGGAGGGAAAATGAATGGTAAAAGCTAGAGTGCACTTTGACCTTTTTTCTAGTTTGTAAATGGCATTTGGTAGGCTTTTGGAATAATAGCCTTTTTTTTTTTTTCTAAAAATAAGAAGTGATATGAATTACTGTGAAAGTGAGAGGCAAGGAAATTGCGCTGGGAGGTCAACATTGGAATAAACTTAATGCTTCATAGTTAACAACTTGCATCCTCTAAAGGCAGGAGTTTTCAACCTTCGCTACCCATGAGGAGCTTGCTGCAATCCTGATGCTCAGGCTGCTCTCCAGACTAGGAAATTAGTATCTCTGTGGGTAGAACTCAGGCATCAGGTCTTTTTAAAAGCTCCCCAGGTGATTCCAATGGGAAGCTAAGGATGAGACCATTATAGTGAATTCTAGGTAATTTGCAGACATTATCTAATTTTTATTTTATACCTCTGATGTTTGAAAGAATCTTTGTAGCAGGAATTTTTGTTAGAAATAGAGTGAGGCACAGAGAGGTCACACTTCTGCCTTGGTACCTTGAAGCCAGGGTAACCAGTGCAAACGCCTTTAGGGATTGGCAGCTGGTGCGATGAGGGAGGCAGGCAAGGGCCCTGGAGAGCCCCCCTGGGAGCTCATTCCTAGCTGAAAGTGGGCAGCTCCTGCTGGTTTTTTTTAGTTCTTTCAATTTCTGACTTTTCAGGATAAGACAGAATTGAAAAAAATTAAACATTTCTGATTTTTTTTTTTAACCTGTTGATAACCAATTCAGAATTGTTTAAAACATTGTGCTGGCCAAACAAAATATGTTTCCAAGCTGGTCGTTTCCAGCCTGTGCTTCAAGAACGGTCCGGACAAACCCGAACGTCCTGGCCAATGTGTAACCGATTTGCGTTTTCATGTTCTGGGTGTAAGCTGCGTGCTGCCTCTCCTCCAAGACTGCTTTTAGATGTATTGTACTTCCCGTTCCTAAGTAATCCTCAGGGATTAGCTTTTTCTCACTCGGTGTTTTTCTCCCTGTAGGCATCTATTGCTTCAAGCTTCACATATGGTTTAGAAAGCTCACGGTCTTTTTAGAACTAATTAGGGCTTGTTAGATTTTTTAAAATTACATGCCTGTGATAAAACATTTAGACGTCCATGTTTAACTTTATTATCTACTGTCTAATGTAAGAATTGTCAGGACCAGCAGTACAGCCTTCTCAGGCACACCAGGAACAAGAGTGGGGAAGGGTCACTTCCCAGACCTGACTCGTCTCCTCCTGCCTCTGAGGTGCTGATTTACCCTGTGATCCTCAGACTTCACCTGTACCAGAAACCTTGGAGGTGGGCTGATGTCTGGGTTCTCAGGCCCTTCCCCAGATTCATGCACTTTCAGTGGAGACTCAGGATCTGTATTTTAAAACCAGTTCTCCAGGAGATTTTGTTTTAGAAACACTGATTTAGGGAAGATGTTTTTGATCTGTGTATCTTGTGTTGTTTAAGAGTTTTTAGTCAGTTGGGCCCACTGATCAATACAGTTGATCACTCAGGACACAATATAAAGTCCTTGTGCTGAGAGAAACTGACTTAAGCTATCCCTATGTGATTGAGGTACTTTTACCAGGAAGGGGCTTTTATTTTTTACTTTGTATTTTTTTATATAGATGACTTTGTATATTTTATAAGCAGAATGTATGTACTAAGATCCCAAATGTCAGGCACTGTAGGGTGCATGGTGCAGGCAACTCAAGCTTATTTTTTTAAGTTGCACATCTTTTTTGCTTTATTTCAACCATTTACATGGAACGTTCTTAATTTAGTTTGCTTTTGCAAACACAATGTACTGAAGATAATTAAATCTTTTCAGAGTCATCATATATGTTTTACGTTCTTTTAGATCCTGCTTAGTTTTGTTAATGTCTGTATACCGAAAGGCTCCAAATTTGTTTGCTCTTTGAGTTCTACAGTGTTTATTTTTTGAGACAGAGTCTTATTTGTCACCCTCAGTGGAGTGCTGTGGTGTCATAGCTCACAGCAAACTCAAACTCTTGGGCTCAAGCGATTCTCTTTCCTCAGCCTTGCAAGTAGCTGGGACTACAGGTGCCTACCACAATACCTGGCTATTTTTAGATGTGGGGGTCTCACTCTTGCTCAGGCTGGTCTCAAGCCTGTGAGCTCAGGCTATCCACCCGCCTTGGCTTCCCACAATGCTAGGATTAGAGACATGAGCCACTGTGCCTGGCCCTTCCACAGTGATTTTTAGAGTTTTTCCTTTTCCCTCAACATTACCTGTCATTTCTCTCTTCTATTACTGTGCTTGCCTCTGGGAGCCTTCTTTTAGTTTGCTGTGGGGCTGGGAAATCATGTAACTGCATACTCTGTGTTGAGTAATAGCAAGTGGGATTCAAATGAGATTTTCAGAGGCTTTTCTAGCAGTAAAGTGAACGCACTTAGCTTATTTTAGTGGCTCACCTGCCTTCCTATCTCCTGCTTCCTGGTCTTCCATTGCAGTCGTCAGATCTGTGACCTCAGGACGAGTGAGATGTTGCTAGAGATAATTTCTCTTGATCTTAAACCTGCTGTCTCCCCCAGTTGTGTTAGTGTTTTTATGTATACAGTTCTATAATGAAAACTTAAGAGGATGAAAACTCAAACACTCTCTGGCCAAGTTTGTGTTCAGGATAAAGTGTTATTGATTAAGTGTTATTGTGATTGAGACCTATAAATTAGTTGTCTACTCTCTGCAGTTATTCTGAAATAAAGTTGTTATGATTAATATTTATACATGATTTCTAGTTTTGGGGGGAAGGGCATAGCCTGTGTTTATTGTTTGTACTAATGAGCCTAACTCTTTTTTCAGCCCCAGTTGAGAGTGTTATAATGATCATATGATGTTAGTTCTCCTCTTCCCACAAGGCAAGGCATTAAAGTTTCTCCTAGAAACTTTGGGTGGCTCATGTACAAGTGAAGCGAAGGACCAAGATCTGCAGAGAGAGAAGAAATGAAACACACTGGGCAGTGCCTGTGGCTCAAAGGAGTAGGGTGCCGGCCCCATATACCAGGGGTGGTGGGTTGGAGCCTGGCCCCGGCCAAAAAAAAACTGTTAAAAAAAAAAAAAAGGGAAATGAAACACAGCACCAACAGCAGAATGGAGCCAGGTCCCAAAGGAGGGAGAGACCGAGTAGGTTCTTGTTAACCTGTCTGTAGTTTGTTTCCATGAGACCCGCTTTTTAAATTTTTCTTAGAGGCAGGATTTCCCTGTTACCCCAGCTAGGGTGCAGTGACATGATTATAGCTTCACTGCAGGCTCAAACTCCTGGGCTGAATTGATCCTCCTGGCTCTGCCACCTGAATGGGACTATAGGTGCCCACCACTACACTTGGCTAATTTAAATTTTTTGTAGAGACAAAGTCCTGTAATGTTGTGGGGGCTGGTCTCCAACTCCTGGCCTCAAGCAATCCTCCCCAAATGCTGGGATTAAAGGTGTGAGCCACTGTGCCTGGCCCTGGGACTCACGTTTCTCCTTTCATTTTTCCCCTTTTTATTTGAATGTATTTGAGTGGGTTTCTGTGCCTTGTAACCAAATGACTTGTCCAAGCCTTAGTAATGCTGTTTTTTTGCTAGTGCCAGAGTATGGGGATGACTTAATCTCTAGGCGGAGAGTCCTTAGTGCAGTCATTTTTTACTGGGCACCGACTACGTCAAAAGAATGGTGGGATTTGTCTTCTCTTCTGACTTGATTCAGTCAAATATTATTATATTATTCCATTTCATGGACAATGGAATGAAGATAAAAATAAACAATATAAACTTTATTTCTCAACATAAGCTGCATTGAGGTTAAGAAACTTTTGTAATCAGTGATACCAGCCATTTAGTGTATCTGTAAAGAACTGAGGGTCTTGTGAATTTAACTGTATCAATTCAATCTTTTTTTAACATTATTCACTGAAGAAAAATGAGTGCCTTTTACAATTTTTTTTGAAGATTAGGAAACAAAAGAAGTCAGAAGAAGCCAAATCAGGACCGAAATGTGGATGCCTAATGATTTCCCATCACAAGTCTTGCAAAATTGCTTTTGTTTGTTGAGAGGAATAAGCAGAGCATTGTCATGGTGAAGGACTCTTTGGTGAAGATTTGGTTAACTTCTTCTCAAAACTCTCTCATAACAAGCACATTTCATTATTCTTTGGCCCTCCAGAAAGTCAAGAGGCAAAATGCCTTGAACATCTCAAAAAACCATTGCCTTGACTTTTGCCTTTGACCAATCTACATTTGTTTTGACTGGACCACTTCTGCCCCTTTGGGAGCCATTGCTTTTGTCTTCAGGATTGTGTTGCAAAGCCACGTCTCATCTCCTGTTACAATTCTTTGAAGGAATGCTTCAGGATCTTGATCCCACTTGTTTTATAATTCCCATTGAAGGCCCTGCTGTTGTCTGCAGGGGGTCTGGGTGCAGTGCTTTAGGCACCCATTTAGTGAAGGTTGCTCAACGTTACTTTTCCTCTCAGAGTGGTGTGATCTGAACCAGTTCAGATGTCAGTGTGTTGGCCTTTATTTATGCTGCTCACCATCAGTCCTCTTCAACTGGGGCATAGAGAAAGTTCCAGGGTTCCTCACAAATTGATAGGGGTGGTTTGCCCTGCAGGCTTCATCTTCAACAGTATTTCATCCCTTCTTAAAATAAGTTATTCACTTCTAAACTGTTGATTTCTTTGGGGCATTGCTTTTTGTAAAGCATCAGTGATTTTACAATTCTTTCACCCAAGCTTCACCATAAATTTGATGTTTGTTCTTGCTTTGATTTTACGAAAATTCATGTTGCCCTGGTGAGGGCTCTTTTCAAACTGATGTCTAATACTTATTGCTGCCTCAAACTAGGTCCTGTTCAGAAATCTTGTAATAAGTTAGTATGTGTTTATTTTGGTGGGAAAAAGAGATAATCATATTTTTTTTTATAATACACATTTTTCTTATATATTTTGAGTAGTCTTATACTGACAGATAGCAGTAATGGGCACTAGTAAGTGCTAAGGCCAGACACAGTTACCTCTTGGGATGTTTAGAGGATGAAAAAAAAAAAAAGAAAAAAAGTCTGCATAGGATAATGGAGAGGTCAGCCCAGAAGTATAGGTAGTGGGGCCCTAAAGCTGACCAGTGGATGCATAGTTCTGGGTAATAATGTCTGGGTTAGAAACTGGCACCCCTTGGAACAAGGTTGTCCTTAGGAAATGACACACAATTTTTAAAGGATATGTGTCTCTAGGGGATTGTGAAATCCATGATGGGATGAACCTGAACCTTTATTACCAATAGAACAGAATCTACCACCATGCCCTACCTTTCTCTCCTCCCTCACTGCCCACACTGTTTTTAAAAACTCATATTAACAAAAATAGATACTTGTTTTTAAAAACTCATATTAACAAAAACTTAGATGCTTGTTTTTAAAAACTCATATTAACAAAAACTTAGATGTTGCAAACAAACAAACAAAAGATATTATTTGGGATAGTGATGAACGTGCATTTTGTGAGCTACCAGCTTCTGTCTAGCCCAGCCATAAATACAGAAAAGAGAAACTGGTCTACATGAGACCACCTCATCTTAGCCAGGTAGGGGCTTTGCAGTGTGCAGTGATTGCAGAGTGCGAGACACTGAGGCAGGAATATCTTTTACCTTCAGACTGTCCTATGACAGCCTGGTCTGAGGACATCCCTGAATTTAGGGCTGTTCTGTAGGTAGTAGGCAGCATGCTAATTTATGTGGGCTAATCCTGCAAACCTCAAAACCTTAACACAAGCCTTGGAGAGCCTGAGGTGCATTGAAAGGGGGAGAGTCCTAAGAATGACAAATGATGGGGACTTGGAAGTTAACAGAGAAACTTAATTTAATGAAATCTGAAGTGTAGTATTTACAATTTTAAATGCAACTAAAAATAGAAAAATTAAGGCCAGGCAGGGTGGCTCACGCCTGTAATCCTAGCACTCTGGGAGGTCGAGGTGGGTGGATTGCCTGAGTTCACAGGTTGGAGACCATCCTGAGCCCGAGCGATGCTTCATCTCTAAAAATAGCCGGGCAATGTGGTGGGCACCTGTAGTCCCAGCAACTTGGAAGGCTGAGGCAAGAGAATTACTTGAGCCCAAGAGTTTGAGGTTGCTATGAGCTGTGATGCCATGGCACTCTTATCTAGGGCAACAAAATGAGACTCTGTCTCAAAAAAAAAAAAAAAATTGCATTTAAATTTTTATTTTTTAATTTTATTTGGAAAAATCTGGGAAGCTTTAGAAAATACTGATGCTTGGATCGCATCCCTAGAGATCCTTCCTGATTTTTGACATGGGTTTTGCAGTCCTGGCATCAGGATGCCGTGCAGCTCCCCAGGTAATCCTGAAGCCAGGGCAGTGAGTCCTACCAACTTCAGAAGTCATGTTTGTTCTCCCATCAGTAGTAGCCCTCAGCTTGCCTGATGAAGATGTTTGAGACATGGCACTTCTCTTTTCTAATGTTTTACCTCTAGTCCCTCAGAAGAAATGATTCACTGTCCTAGAAAAAAGTGCTTTCGCGTCTTTTAAATGCTAATAGAAGAAAGATGCTACAAACATTTGAGTTGTATTTGCTGGAATGGAGTTTTGTGCAGAATAAGTATCCCACCGTAATGCTAGACCTTTGGTGGTTGGAAGGGTTAACTGCATTACTCGCCACTGGACCTTAAGATGTAGCTATGCACAGCGTGCTGTGTAAGAGGTGGCAGAGAGAAAATAGCAGCCACTATTCTGTTAAATTAAGCTCCACGGAGCTATTCTCCAGCATTCTTGGAGCAGGTTAGAGCCATTTCGTGCCTGCCATCTGTTAGGTTGCTGATGGAATCATTACTTCTTTGTGTCCGTGCCAGGATAAACTTTTAGATTCGATGACAAAGGAGAAAATGCTAACTTGTTCAATTGTGTGTTTTTGTTTTCCCATTTTGAGTTTAGGTGTCTTCCTAAATTCAAAAATCCATCAGCTGTTTGAACTTTAATAAAATTACTGCGTTGCCAGTTCTTTACAGGTTTGGGGAAAATTATTTTCTGGACTGAAGCCACCTGTGTCATTTCTGTTTGTTTAAGGACATAGTCTTTAGTCTTGGGGAAACCAGAATGGTTCTTTTTAATCATTTTTTTTTAAAAAGAGGTTTACAAAAAGCAGCCAGAATAATTTAGTGAATAAATCACTCCAAAGTGTATTTATTGTAAATGGAGACAGGATATGCGGCAAGGAGTGGGCAAAAGAAAAGGGGAAACCCTACCATAGCCATCCCTCTCACTGAGGAGGTAAGGGTGACTCTGAGGAAAGAGTTAATACTTTCTGTCATAGTGACATTTCTAAGAACTGGAGGATGTAACATGGAAGTTTAAAGTCTTCAGTTCATGGTCCCCTGTGTCCCCCCACCACCATCACCGACCACACCCTTAGAGCACAAAAGTATTCAAGGCAGCTATTTTGCTGATTCCTTGGTGATTAGACATAAATTCCTTAAAAAAGTTGGAGTCACACCCAAAGCACTAGATAGCTACAATTTTTAATTATAGTTTTAAATTGGATTAAAGATTACAAGTGGAGCTATTCCAGTATGGAAAATAGTCTTTTTGTATGTGTGAAGTCAGAAGCTAGCATTGTAACTTACTTCCTGAGGTGTTAATTGTTCTGTTAAACGCTATGAGAACCATTTCTTCCTGGAAAAAAAAATGCTGACTATGTTTTGGGGCCTTACTAAAGGAAGATCTTTTACAGAGACGTATTGGGGAAGAGCAGAGCAGAGTCAGCTCGACATTTATTTTTCCTCTCACCTGCCTCTGAAACCTCTTCCTGAGAGTATTGACTTCAATTATCGAAACAGGGTACTTGTTCCCTTGGGGATCTACAGTCATCTCTGTGATTGGGTGTGTGAAGCCACAAGGTAGAATGGCAAAATCCTTCTCTTGGAGCATGAATATTTTCTCAAAGCTTTGCAGGGAAAACATTATTTTTGTATGACAATAACAAAAAACTTTGTAGAATGTTAAATTGGAGTAGATTCTTCATTTTAAAAAGATTAACAAAAAAATTTTTGTTGGGGGCACTGGAAATGCTTGGAATGCTGCCTAGAACATAGCAAGTATGAAAGTGGTCTACCTGTTACTAGGTTAAACCTGATGGAAACTCCAAAGAATGGCAATTGCATATGGTTCAGCCCAATACACATGCTTGTAACCAGTACATCTCTAAATTCTGCAGGGCCCTATTCTGCTGGTAAGGACCCAGGTCCCTCTCAGAAAAGTTGGAGAACCCCTGATTTTTTTCTTCTTCAAAACTATATTCATTCATTTATTTATTTCAGATTAATATGAGGGTTACATTAAAATGATAGGGTTACATTGCTTTCATTTTTAGGTAAAGTTCAAATTGTAGTTGAGCCTTTCACCCACGGAGTGTGCTGTATACTTTTACGTTGTATCCATTAGGTGACAGCTTACCAATTCCCCTCCCTCCTCTCCTCTGCCCTCTCCCTACTCCCCCTGCCACTTGAATTTAATTGTGTTTTTCTGTCATGTGGAAGCGTAGTTGTTTATCTATTGGTTTCACATTAGCTTTGTGTACATTGGATACTTGCTTTTCCATTCTTGAAGAATGTTCTTTGATTCCATTCAGGTTAATGCAAAAGATGTAAAGTCTCCATCTTTTTTAAATTTCTGAATAGTATTCCATGGTATACATATACCACAGTTTATTAATCCATTCATGAGTTCATGGGGACTTGGGTTGATTTCACGTTTTGGTGAATTGAGCTGTGATAAACATTCTACTGGAAATGTTCTTATGATAAAATGATTTTTTTTTCTTCTGGATAGATACCTAGTAATGGAATTGTGGGATCAAATGAAAGATTTACTTTTAGCTCGTTGAGCATTCTCCATACTTCCTTCTATAGAGGCTGTATTAGTTGGCAATCATACCAACAGCATAAAGGGTTCCCTTCTCTCCACATCCACACCAGCATCTGCAGCTTTGGGGCTTTGTGATGTGGGCTATTCTCACTGGGGTTAGGTGATATCTCAGGATGGTTTTGCTTTGCATTTTTCTGATGAGTAGGACCAATGAGCATTTTCTCATGTGTTTATTGGCTATTTATCTGTCTTCTTTGGGGTAAGTTCTGTTCATGTCTCTCGCCCATGATAAATGGGATGGTTTGCTCTTTTTTGTTGTTGATTAATTTGAGTTCTCTATAGATTCTAGTTATCAGCTCTTTGTTAGATTCACAACATGCAGATATCTTTTCCCATTATGAAAGTTGTCTGTTTACTTTAATTGTTATGTCCTTACCTGTGCAGAAGCTTTTTAGCTTAGTTAAGTCCCATTTGTTTATTTTTGTTGTTATTGTGATTGCCACTGAAGTCTTCATAAAATCTTTCCCCAGGCCGATATCATCAAGGGTTTTCTCTATACTTTCTTTTAGGATTTGTATTGTTTTCTGTCTCAGATTTAAATCTTTTATCCATCTTGAGTCAGTTTTTGTAAGCAGTGAAAGGTGTAGGTCCAGTTTTGTTTTTTTACATGTGGTTATTCAGTTCTCCCAGCACAATTTATTGAGTAGGGATTCTTTTCCCCAGTGTATGCTTTTGTTTGTTTTTTCAAAGATCAGATGGTGATCTGAGGATGGTTACATCTCTAGGTTTTCTGTTCTGCTCCATAGATCTATGTGTCTGTTTTTGTGCCAATACCGTGCTGTTTTAATCACTCTGGACTTGTAGTATAACCTGAAGTCTGGTAAAATGATGCCTCCAGATTTGTTTTTATTAATAAGAATAGTAACTCTGTATGGGTGTTGGCTGTATGGGTGTTTTTCTGGTTCCACACAAAATGAAGAACCATTTTTAAAAGTTTTTGAAAGTATGATGTAGGCGTTTTATTGGGGATTGCATTAAATCTGGATTTTTGCCATCTTAATAGTAGGTTGTTCATGCCAGCAGCAAAGAAGTCTGGAGAGTGAGTGGTGATGACATCTCAAAGGGTGTTTTCCACAGCTTTTTGAGAATTGAATATTTTTCCTTGCAAGAAGTGGTCCAAAGCCTGGAAGAAGTGGTAGTTAGTTGGTGCCAGTTCTGGCGAATACAGTGGATGGCAGAGATTTTCCAAGTCTAGCAGAGCAGTGTTTTTGTGACATGTGGTTGAGCATGTCTTGCAAGAGGATTGGCCTGTCTCTATTGACCAGTCTCAGCTGTTTGCTCAAAAGCAACCTCATCATGTCATCCAGTCAGTTGCAGGAGACACCCGCCGTAGTCAGCTGACCAAGTTAAATGACAACATAGACAGCGGTTCTCAACCTGTGGGTCGCGACCCACAGGAATGTATTAAAGGGCCGCTGCATTAGGAAGGTTGAGAACTACTGCCAGTGTAGCAGTTAATACCGGTACTGGGCCACTAAGCAGACACAGTTAGCTTTTTTTTGATAAATGTTCAGTTTGGGACTGTGTTTTGGTGCTTCATCTTTATCCACCCATTGTGCTAAATGCTTATGACTGTCAAAAAGAACCCATTTTTCATCACACCTAACAATATGGTGTAGAAATGGTTTGCATTTATGTCTCTACAGCAATAAAGGCAAGCTTTGACATGATTTCTGACACTCATTTAATTCATGCAGAGGCCAGCTATCCAGCCTCTTTATGTTGCCAATTTGTTTAAATGGTTCAATATTATTGGAATAGTATATCAAACCTTGCTGCTAATTCATGAGTAGGTTGAGATGGATTTGCTTCCAGTATAGCTTTCAGCTCATCATTACCCACTCAGGGAGACCTGAGACCCAATATGGCTCATTTTCAATATTAAAATCACCAGAATGGATTTCTCAAACCATTGATACACTGTACATTCATTAGCCATATCCTTTCTAAACACTTTGTTGCTATTTTGAGCTGTCTTGCATTGATTCCATGATGGAACTGATATTCAAAAACAACACAAATTTTTGACTTATCCGTGGTTTCATAAAATTTGCTCTAAGAAAAAATTTGAAGGATAATTGTAAGCCAAAAGATGTGTTTGAAAGAATTAGGATGTACTTTACAAGAAAATAAAACAAGAAGTGTCAAAATGAAATGTCAGAGATACCAACTGCCAAAGTACTTAGGAAGTTGGACATTTCATGCAATAACCTCAAGAAATTATTTTCCCTGTTTTTTTTTTCTTTTGTGTGTGTGTGTTGGCAGTAATATTTCCTCTTTTGTTTTTATAGTTAGAGAAATATTTGTCAATATAATGCTTGAGAGACACCGTTTTTCCTTAATAAAAGCAGTTCAGATACACATATACTGCAGCTTTCTCCAACCAGTGAGTCTACAGTGTTTAATCCAGGGTGCTTGTTAAAATCAATGGGAAGGGGTATAATTAGTCTTGATAGGATAAAGTAACAAATGCATGGGAAAAAAAATTAATGAAGCAGTGTTTTGATTCTTGATTCTTGTAATTATAGTGGTGCAGCTAGTTGTCCTATAAGTGAAGCTCACCATTTCCAATAACAAACTTCTTTTCTGATATATGCTCTCAGATATATTTTAACAGTGATCCAGATAGGAATTGTATAGCAAATGCCAGCAGGAAAAACCTTCCATTTTCTTTAAAAAACACGTATATATATTTCTTTCTTTCTTTTTTTTTAGAGACAGAGTCTCACTTTGTTGTCCTCTGCAGAATGCTGTAGCATCACAGCTCACAGCAACCTCCAACCTAATCTTGGGCTTAGGCGATTCTCAGCCTCAGCCTCCCAAGTAGCTGGGACCACAAGCGCCTGCCACAACACCTGGCTATTTTTTGTTGCAGTTTTGCCGGGGCCCGGTTTGAACCTGCCACCCTCCGTATATGGGGCTGGCGCCCTACTCACTGAGCCACAGGTGCCGCCCAAAACACGTATATTTCTATTAAGAGTGGCAAATATAGAGTGCCTTAACTTCTTTGTTGAAATAGTATATCTTCGTCTGTATTTTCTTTCACAAAAGTGAAAATTGAACATAAATTTGATAATGAATTAAGAACAAACAATAATAAATTTTTTTGCATCTGATTTGATTCAAATATCTGCTGAGCAATGGCCATAGATCAAGCTCTAAAAAGTTTAGGGGTTGCATAATGTTGGTGAGGGTAAGGGGCTCAGGACACGGAAGCCTACCTCGGCAGCCTGGCAGTGCTATTGTACTAGCTGGGTTAGTGAAGCTCCCTGGGATTCCTGTTCTTCATATGGGAGGGAATAACAGTAGTGCTTGCTTTTTGAGGTCCTTGAAAGGATTAAGTGAGTTAAGACATGTAAAAACAATTGGAGCAGTTCCTGGTACATAGTAAACACTCAGCAAACTCTGGAAGAGAGGGTGTTGAGTTGATATAAATTCTTAAGTGTTTGGTAGATTTTTCCAGTTAAGCCATCTGGGCTTAGAGATTTCTGTTTGGGGGAGATTTAAAATTACAAATTCAATTTCCTTGATAGTTGTAGGGCTGTTTCAATGCTCTGTTTCATACTGGATGAGTTATACTAATTTGTGTTTTTCAAGGAATTGGTTCATTTTATTTAAGTTGTATTTATTTCCTTTTTGTGTCTGTTTGGTTGTTAGTGATACCTCTGTTTCGTTCCTGATTTTGGTAATTTGTTATCTTGTCTTTTTTTCTATGTCAGTTTTACTAGACATTTGTCAATTTTGTCAATATTTTCAAAGAACTAGCTCTTTGTTTTTATAATTTTTCTATATTGCTTTTCTGCTATATATTTTTTTTTTGGATTTCTGCACTTAACTTTATTATTTCTGCCCTCTGCTTGCTTTGGGCTTGTTTTTCTCTTCTTTTTCTAGATTTTGAGGTGGGAACTTAGGTTATTGTTTGAGAAAGTTGTTCTTTTGTAATGTATAGATACAGTGTTATAAATTCTTCTTCTAACTCCTTTGACTTGGTCCCACATATCACGATACTGTATATTCTTATTTTAATTTGATGTATTTTTAAATATCCCTTGAGGCTTCTTTAGAGCATGGATTATTTAGAAGTAAATTGTTAATTTCTGTGTGTTTGGAGATTTTCCTGCTGTCTTTCTGTTATTGATATCTAGTTTGATTCCACTGCTTTGGGGAACACCCTGACTTCAGTTCTTCAAATTTGTTGAGCTTTGTTTTCTGGCTTAGGACGTAGGCTGTCTTGGTATGTATGTTTCATAGGCACTTGAAAAGAATGTGTATTCTGCAGTTGTTGGGTGGAATGTTCTATAAATGCCAACTAGAACCTGTTAGATGGTGTTACTGAGTTATATATCCTATCTGATGTTCTGTTCAGTTGTTCTACCAGTTGTTGAGAGAGTCATCTTGAAGTCTCCAACTACAATTATTTCTTTATTTTTCCTTTCAGTTCTAGCAGTTTTTGCTGCACATATTTTGCAGATTTGTTGTTTGGTGCAAACACAATTTAGGATTGCTATGTCTTTTAAAAAATTTTTTTATTGTTATATAATGTCCCTCTGTGTCCCTAGTAACTTTCTTTTCATGGAAGTCTACTTTAACTGTTGTTAATATAGTCACTCTTGCTTTATTTTTATTAATATTTACATGATGTATATTTTTTAATCCTGTGACTTTCAAGCTTCCTGTGTCATATTTACTGTGAATTTCCTGTGACTAGAATAGCATATAGTTGGGTCGTGGATTTTAATATACTCCTATAATTTCTGAATTTTAGTTGGTATATTTAGACCATTTTCATTTTATATAATTATAGACAAATAGGGCATATGTATCCTATTGAATTTTTAATTGCTGTTCTTTTTCATTTTTGTTCCTTTCTTATGTCTTTTTCTTAATTTTTAAATTTTATTTTTTCCATTTATTTTTTATTTGTATATATTCGTGGGGTGCAAGTGCACTTTGCTACATTAGTACATGTATATTGCATTGTGGTGAAGTCAGGGCCTTTAATTCATCCATCACTGGACTAACACACATTGTATCCACCAGACAACCTCCCATCACCCCACTCCCCTAGATCCCTTCAGGACCTTGGAGTCTTCGTTGTCCATCATTCCACGCTTTGCTTCTATTGTATGCATAATTTAGCTCCCACTTGTGAGGGAAAAAGTGATATTTATCTTTCTGTGTCTGAGTTTTTTCACTTAAGATAAAGGCCTCCAGTTCCATCTATGTTGCTGCAAAAGACACGATTCCATTCTTGTTTATTGCTGAATACTATTCCATTATGCACATATACTACATTTTATTATCCATTCATTGATGGATATTTAGGTTGATTACATATCTTTGCTATTGTGAATAGTGCCGCAATAAACATACAAGTGGAAGTATTATTTCTATATATTGACTTTTCCTTTGAATAGATACCAAGTAGTGGGGCTGCCAGATGAAATGGTAGTTCTATTTTTAATTCTTTGAGGAATCTCCATACTGTTTTCCATATAGACTGCAAAATTCTTACCAATGTGTATAAGCATTTTCTTTTTCCTGAATCTTTGCCAACATCTGTTATTTTTTTGTCTCTTTGATACAGTGAATATGATATCTCATTGTAGATTAATTTACATTTGCCTACTAATTAGTAATGTTGAACATTTTTTCACATGCTTCTTGGCTATTTGTTTGTCTTCTTTTGAAAAATGTCTATTCATGTCCATAGCCCACTTTTCAATGGGGTTATTTGTGGAGTGTTTTTTTTCCCCCTCTGAATTGTATGAGTTTGTTGTAAAGTCTGGATATTAGTTCCCTGGCAAATGTATAGTTTACAAATATTTTTATTTCATTTTATAGGTTGTCTGTTCACTCTGTTGATTATTTGTTTAGTTATGTAGAAGCTTTGTAGTTTAATTAAATCCCATTTGTCAATGTTTGTTTTTCTCGACTGTGATTTTGAGATTTTAGATATGAATGTTTTGTCTAGATTAGTGTTTTTTCAACCGTTTTTATCTCATGGCACGCTTGAACCTATAAACTTCTGTGACATGCTTAAATTATGTTGATAAAAAAAGAGTAAAAGAAATACTTACTGTACTTTGAATTTCTTTCAAAAATAATTTAATTAATGATCTTTAGAAATTTTTGTGGCATATCTACAATCCTTTCACTGGCCTAGACCAATTTCCAGCTTTCTCTAGGTTTTCTTCTGGCATTTTTACAGTTTTGGGTCTTACATTCAGTTCTTTGATCCCTCTTCCCTTGATTTTTTATATAGTGAAAGATAGGGGTCCAGTTTCATTCTTCTGCAAATGGCAACCCAATTTTCCCAACGTCATTTACTCTTAAAGGTGTCATTTCCCCAATGTATGTTCTTGTTGACTTTTCAAATAACAATTGACTATAAATATGTGGCTTTATTTCTGGATTCTCTGTTCTGTTCTATTCACCTCTGTGCCTGTCTTTATAGCAGTATCATGCTGTTTGGTTACTATACCCTCATATAATTCAAAGCCAGACAATGTGGTGCCTCCAGCTTTGTTCCTTTTTTCTTAGTATTACTTTGGTTATTTGGTTCTTTTTTGATTCCATGTGAATTTTAGAACTTCTTTGTCTAGTTCTGGGAAAAATGGTATTAGTATTTTGATAGGGATTGCCTTGAACCTGTGATTGCTTGTGGCAGCTGCTGCATCTGTAAGTCTCCAGTATCTAAGCTCCCCAAATGGTGCCTAGTTGAATCTTCTGTAGGCTCACATACCTATGGGATTCCATGTGGGGTTCCTTTCTAGAGCAATGTCTCTGCAATCTTTAGGCAGTACCCTACATTAGGCCTGAGGCCTGTGAAGGTCAAGGGATTTTCCTGTAGCCAAGATTTTAAAAGGCCATTATGGAGTGTAGAGCTGTAGACGTTTCTCTCTTAAATTTTCCCGTATCCTGGAACTTCTGGTTCTCAGTCAGTCCCCAGCCTTGAGCCATCTCCTTTTCGTGCTTCCTATCACTTCTCTGGTAAGTCCTAGAATTCTCTCCTAGATAGTTTGTTTGATAAGTGAGCATTGAGTGACTATTTTGGCTCCTTTCTGTGGAGGAGGCACATACTACCTATGTCTAGTCAGCCATCTTCACCTCCTCTCCTTTCCTCTCCTCTCCTCCCCCCTCCCCTCCCCTCCCCTCCCCTCTCCTCTCCTCTTTTCTATCTCCTTTTCTTTTGGGTTATTTGGACACATTTCATAATTCCTGTTTGCTTATGCATATTGTGTTTTTTTGAGTAAATCTCTTTGTACAGCTTTTTAAAAAAGATTTTGGTAGTTGCTCTATTTTTTTGCAGTTTTTGGCTGGGGCCGGGTTTGAACCCGCCACCTCTAGTATATGGGGCTGAGCCCCTACCCCTTGAGCCACAGGAGCCACCCTTGGTAATTGCACTAAATATTACATTATAATATACATGACAAAACAGCCTACTGATACAGTCATCTTCTCACTTCTGACAGAATGCAAAAACTTTATGTCTCCTCAGGATAGGAATCTATCCTCTTCCTGTTCATAAATACTTATCTTAAATGTTTATCATACATGCATTTAGAAGCACATCAGACCATGTAGTAGTTTTATTTTGATTGTCAAATATAGCTTAGAAGACTCAAGAGGAGAAGAAAAGTTTATTCTATTTACCCTTAAGAACCAGAAAAATATCAAATGGAAAGAAAAAAGAAAATTAGTAAGTGTGAACATGAAGTTGTTGTTCTTTCTTTTTTTCTTCTTGATATTCCAAAACTTTTCCTCCCTCCCTCCCACCTGCCCCTCCGTACCTCCCTTCCTTCCTTCCTTCTTTTTTCTTTCTTATTGCCTTTCTCTTTAGAAAAAGTGACTTTTTTTTTTTTTCAGATAGTTTGCTGGTGATTGATTTTCTTAGTTTTTACTCATCTGAAATGTCTTTATTTCCCCTTAGTTCCCAAAGGATATTTTTTCTGGATATTTAGGAGTCTGTTTGTACTGCTTTTTTCAGTACTTGGAGGATGTGCCACTTCTTGAAGCTTTTGTGGTTTTTGATGAGACATCCATTGTTTTTCCCTTATAGGTTAGTTGATGTTTCCTATTCACTATTTAATATATTTTTTAATGTCTCTAGTTTTCTGAAGTTTGATTACGATGTATTTTGGTGTATATTTCTTTGTGTTTTCATTTTCCTTTTAGGGTTAGGCTTTTCATATTTCTTTGGGTTAGGATTCACTCCATTTTTCTTGAATCTGTAAATTTATATCTTTTGCCAAATTTCAGAAGTTTTCAGCTATTTCTTTTTCAGCTTCACCCTTTTTTCCCCTCTCCTGGAATTGTATGACCTGAGTTATATCTTTTGTTATAGTCCTATACAGATCCTGAAGCTCTGTTCTTTTTGTTTTTCTTCAGTCTATTTTCTCTTTCTTATTCAGACTGTGTCTTTTAGTTTATTATAATTTTCCTCTTTGTACTTTCATTCCACTGTTGAATTTATCTCTTGCAATTTGTTATT